>NC_090934.1:407193585-408443585 GCF_040938575.1 Ambystoma mexicanum
ATTTGTACGTCACTATTCCCTCGATTCCATCCGAGGGCAGGATCTGGCCTTTGGCAAGGCGGTCCTTTGCTCTGCTATTTGATTGGCTAATCTAAATTTTGATTCTAAATTCTTTCCCTCCTCCTTGCTCTTGTACTGCTTTGGGAGTCTGTCATAGATATGGAATACGTCGGAGGACCCAATCCCCTCGAAGAACAAGTTACTTTCTTACCTGGTAATGTTCTTTCGATGGGATGGTCCGACGACGTATTCCATATCGCTCCCGCCCTGCCTTCCCCGCTGCAGAATTTCTTTTGCGATTGCAGCTTACGTTCCGCAAGGCTTTGTGTCTGACTGGCAGTTGACTGATGTCACACGTTCTGGGGGAAAAAAACTACAACTGAGGCTACGGGCGTCGTGCGTCCTACTTATCACATCGGATGACGTCGGAGGAGGTCCTCGACGACGGCGCATCGACGTCATCGACGCAGGACGCAGACGCCGAAAAAAGTTTCCGAAGCAGCACAGCTGTGGTGATTACATGTCATAGATATGGAATACGTCGTCGGACCATCCCATCGAAAGAACGTTACCAGGTAAGAAAGTAACTTGTTCTTCTACTGCATAGACGGGGATTCCAGAGAGGAGTCAAGGGTCGGCCAAACAGTGCTACGCAACCTGTTAGCTTGAAGGTGACCCTGTTCCGGAGGTAATTATTGCTTCTATTGAGCCTTGCCACCTCCCATGGTTCTGTAATGTTGCAGTTCTATGTACTCTTTATTCATGAGCATGTGAATCCATGCCAGACCCCGTGCTGGAGAAGCAACAAGTTACTTAAGAATACTCAGCTGCAGTACAAAATGTCCCCGGTCGTCTTTTTTCGCTATTTCTTCTCAGTTTAATCTGTGCTTTTACTTTGTTGTTCGAGTCCTTTGTGTGTTTTTGCCTTGATGCCAGCCCAGGCTCCAGTGTGTCTGGAAAGACAGGAATTTAAGGAGGGTCCCGAAACTTCCCTGTCCTATGTCTCTTGGTGTGCCTGAGTGAATCCCGTTCTGATTAGCCGGCTGGCTGTCCTGGAACACAGCCACCCTGCTGGGTGACTGACAGCCTAGGTCTGTGAATGAATGGGAACTTGCTTAAAAGGCGATGTTTTTTGGACTGGAGGCAGTCGACCACTGGAGGACTACATCCGACGGAGAAGACAGCAGCACCCTCCTGGACCGCGAAGTGCCTGGTGAAGCCCTGCAGCTGTGCTGACCCAGTTTTTGTTTAGACTGGGGAGACCCGCACGGGACGACTTCCTCCCTTAGCGTGGTTGGACCAACTAGCCTCAAGACAAACACTTTTTTGGCACAACACGTGACTTGCTGTGACTTTCCAAGGCTGCAGAATCCCAATACCCGAGGACTCCTGACCATCTGCGAGTGCATTGTCTTCCAAAGTGCAAATCCAGCCAAATCTTTGGGCATCCAGAGGACCCTACAGAAGCAGGAAATCCTTGCCCAGCGTCCCCTCACCAGAGTCCAGGAACGAGGGATCGAGATTCTTTGGCTGTGTTAAAAAGGTGCCAAAACCACAGCCGCTGAATCAAGGAGAATCCATTGCAGCAGAGTCCCTCTCTAAGGCGCTGCTGCAGGTTCCCACCGGGCGTCCTCACTTTCCTCACCTCGACCAAGGACTCAGGAACAAGGGTCTGCTGCATTGCAATCAGCATTCCCGGAATCCAAAAGGAAACTGAAAACCAGGCTTTTCTGTTCACCTGCTTCTTGGCATGAGTAATTTGATTCCTGTATGACTCCCCTTATGTTTGTTTGTCCTGTTCTAGCGCTCCTGTCAACCTTTTGCCATTTGTAGTGCTTCCTACCTTGGAGTGCTATTTTACCCTATTCTGAGTTGCCCTCAACTCACTTGCCTTTCAGCTTGTGCTTCAAGGTGACTCCACTTGAGTTGCTGTTATATTCCTTTTAAACTACTATTTAAGAACATTTTCTAAGAAGAGAGCATCAGAACTTTGAACTGGCCCATTGACTTTGGCTGTCCTTGCTCCCTAAAGGCCCCCCCTTCTGAACCTATTGCCTTTTGGCCATGCTTGTTCCCTTTCAGGTTTTAATTGTTTACCACTATTACTGCTGGGATAAGACTGCCTGCATCCCTTTGGGAGAATCTTAACTTTTTATAGAATGCCAGTATGTTCAAATCCAACCCTAAGCTTTCCCTCCCTTATAAATCAATGCTGCAGAGGTGATACAAAATAAACCTAATTTCTGACCTCAAATGATGTCACTCTTGGTGCTGGAAAATGTATACCATGTAACAGAATTACTCACCTGCTTTATTGTTCACTTTATTTGAATCCTAATTTGGGATTAATGTTACTATTAGTTGCTGCTTTTTATAGAATGCTTAAAGTATCTTTGTGTATAGGTAAATAAATATTTATACTATAACTTTAAGTGTGTAAGTGTTTACTTGGATACCTGTATTTACTGATTTCATTGTACAGCTCTACAGCTCCCATAACCCTCTTAAGATGAGCCTGGCTGCTCAGTCACACTGCCAGCTTAGCTAGTACCCTCCTATATTTGTTACCTAATACCAAGAGATGGGTCTTGTGTAGTCCTGCAACAGTTGGACTGCCCTAATTCTTACCTGACGGATCTCTCAGCAGTGGTCTCGAGGGAGGACCTGGGGCACGACTTTCAACAACTTCTTGATTCACTCAGTGGTTTGTCACCTTTTCTGCAGAACCAACAAAGGACAAGGATCGCCTAGTCAATCTTCTTTGCTTCCTGCAGTCCCACGCACTGGTGAGTGAGTTTTGGCGAGTTTGATCGGTTCTCTTGTGTGTCCTTGAGGGCTCAGCAAAGATTGACTGATTCGGCCTTTCCACGACTATGCACTCTAAATGGGCAGCAGGTCTCCTGGTATTGAGGTTCTGCAGCTCTGTAAACTCATAGGACCTCAGGAGATGGCTTAATTCAAAGTTGGTCTTGGGCACTGGTTGTTCCCACCAGCCAAAGGGAAGGAGGAGTCCTCTTCGGAGCTCCTCTGGCGTACAGAAAACCGGGTCAGGACAGCAGTAGTCGCTTCAAGGTGTTGCAAAGGGTCTGCAGGCATCTCTGGTCGTTTTCTTCTTAGGTTACTTCAGCTTCCAGTGGTCGACTTGCTTTTCACTCCAGAAGCCTCAACTTTTATACAGTTCCAGCACACACTTCTCTGCAATCTCTCAGCATTTTTTCAGAAAGGGGTGTTTGGCTGTCCAATCAGGACAGCCAGACCCCCTGTGGAAGCTGGTCCTATTCAGGCACTCTGGCAGACAATTCGGGGGGGGGGGCGTAAAACACCGTTCTCACTTCCTGCTTTCCCAAACACCCAAGGGTTCCCACCAAATGCAATGCACACTCTCAGGCCTCTCCCTCCCAGAATCGTAGAAAGGCTAACAAAGAACAGCCACGCTAGTTATGGCGAAAAAAGAATGGAGGCCCCAAGTTAGTACTTCGGTGCCCCTATTATGCACTGAGGCGAGGGGCATAGCCTGCAGTACACAAATTACACAATAGTTGGTAGAACGTGCGGCCCGCAGGGTGTTCCCTGCTCCTCCACACGGATTGGACCTACAGCATTGGCCACGCCGCCTCCATAAAGGAAGCAGGATCTCCCGCCAGGGACCAAGGGCGGATGGTGTTGTCGGCCCGCAGGGTGTTCCAGGATCCACAGGGTGGGCCTGGAAAGTTCACCGACCCTTCAGGTGAGAGGGTGGGGCCGCGGCCCATTGTTTCAACCCGGGTGGTGCCTGTAAAGTCACTGGACTCTGACGCCTGACCCAGAAGGACCCAGTATGAATATGGTGGAGCCCCCACCCCTCTTCCCCTTTTTCTCCTTCGTTTCTTTGCAAGTCTGCCCTGTTCTCCAATCTGGAACTCCACACCGAGCCCAAATCCCAACGCAAGATCCTGGCAGTGTGAAGGAAGGGGACGGACTATCCATTGAGCCGCCGCAGCAGCTACACCACTGTCCATGCCCCCACCCCTGCAAGAGGCCTACTCTCTCCTGCCCCTGACACTAATCATGCTCCTAGGGAGATTTTAAGCTACTCTTTAACCTCAATGGGGTGGCCTACCCTCCAACAAATGTGGTTCACCAATTCCGAGGGTCAATCCCTTCTGTGGCGGGTGAGAAAGTATCCACCCCAGGAACCCAATATGGGGGGAACCCTTAAGAATTCTGGCTGGCCTCCCTGTGCGGAGTTACGAAGGCAGCCTTCCAAGTCTTCAACAAGAAGTCATTGCTTCTCAAGAAACCCTGCTTGCCCCCATGGGGATCCTAGATGCCCTGCCTCTGACCAACGCAGCTGGCATTGGCACATTGGGGGTTTGTGATGTATCAGTCCACCTACTGGCCCCTCTGGCACGTGTGTCCGCCCCCTCACGCAGCTTGCCCCTTGTAAGCCCACGTCTGTTCGCTGCTCTCCCGTCCACATTGGGATCTATTCTCGACTGCACTCCGCCAGCCACGGTTGCTGCCTCTTTGGACCAAATGGACATGGAAACAGATGGAGCAACCGAAGATAAGCTTCCGCCCAGTCCCATCTGTAGCTCCTGGAGCGAGAACCTACTAGCAACAATCTCAGGGTCCAGTTCCTTTCTTCGCCTAACCCCCTTTAGGGCCCTCAAGTCCACCATCCACGGCAGTCATCCGTCCTCTGCTCCACTACTCAAGGAGGCGCATACTGTCGGAAGTTGCCCCTGCGAATAAGTGCTCTCCGAAGTAGCAGTCATCAAAAAACTGCTTTTGGTGCTGATTGATGCCCAAGGGAGGAGTGGGGAGGGGAAGGGTGGAGTGGACCCACTGGGGGAGTCTTCCAGCATGTCTCATGTTGCTACGGGATCCAACTGTCCACAGCAAATTTTGAACACAGCACCATGCGAAAGGACTGTCCTTGCATTAATGAGTCTTACACGGGAGGTCCAGTTGATGCACCCCAACGCTGATAGGGGAAACCCCACTAGTTACAATAAGCCAACTGTGCTGGCGGAGTGTCCCCCAAGCTCCCTGATAACCAACCCTCCCGGGGAGGGAGGACTGGAGCAAGTGGCTTTTGTTCAAGGGTGCGCAGTTCCAAGAGTCATGTATATGGGGGGCACAGAACTGCTACTGTTTTCCTGTATGGGGTACCTAAGCTGCCTTCGGGCAGGTGAGAGCCAAGGGATGCCCTCTCAAACAAATGTCTCCACTGGCTTCGTACAGTTGGGAACTGTCCCTTTATGGTGGGGTGCGCTAGATTGGCCGGCGAGGGCACAAACCCCCTCTGATTCTGTTAAACTGGATCAAATGGTCAGGGAAATCTTGAGAAGATCTGAGGGCTTTGTGCGGGCCCCGTATAGTGGGATTGCAATCAGCTTGCATCCCTTTTTGGGAGCCGTTGCTCCACTTGGAACTGTCACACATAGTAATGTCCTGTCTGGGGCAAACTGAACACCTCTCGGTAAAAGGCCCACGGTGGGATGTGACCGTGTCCCAAGGGTGGGCAATTAGTCTTGTGATTTTGTGGACTAGTAAAGGGACAATGTGGGATGATGTAATTGGAGCCTTCTGGTTGACTCTTTTCTCCCTTCCAGTGCCTTTTGATTTATTGCATTTGGCTATGGAGCATAGATTGTATTTCCTTATGTGTTGTGATTTTGTTTTCTTGTGTTTGATGGATTTTTGAAATCCGAATAAACTTGTTTGACTGACTGTATCCCTTTGGCACTCAACATAAGGTGGTGTGTGCCACTCTCTTATACTATAAAGGTTTAGGAGAGATACTATCCTTAAGAACTGTAGTTTACTTGAGGATAAATAAGTCTCAAAGGAGGACCCTAAGGGGGTCCCCAGCAACACTGCCCATAAGGAGCTGTGTGCTGCAATATTAAACTGCAGCTACCTTTAAGAGCTATGGAGCAAACAGACTCCATATTACAGGTAGAATACAAGGAATACAATTCCAAAAAACAGAGCCGAGAAGACTGAGTGGAAAAAGGCTCCACTCATTCAGGATTAAAAGAAAGAGGCCCATAAGCCGAGCAAAAAGTGCTTGGGGTCTCACTAGGGAAGGGGATGAAGCATGCAAATGATGAATCTCCCTAACAGAGGGTGTAGTGCATACCTTTTACACAACGATTGATGTCACTTGTCGAGTAATGGTGCAGCCGTAGACGAGGCAGTGGTTTACGACGATAACTAGCAGCAGTGCGCTTCCTGTCAACTTTTTCCGAGCAACTGACACTCCATAGTGCATCTTGGTGAGTCTGTGGGACAAGAATCCATAGAAAGAACTTTACTGGTAAGTAATTTCTCCTTCTTGGGGTTGCCAGTCTTTCACCATGCCAAGGGATTTCTAGTTTCTAACGGATTCCTCAGTTGATAATCCTATCTTCTGCACAGCTGTTCCTCAAAATGTCTGCCGCCAGGGTTCACTGCACAGCTTTGCGTCTGCTTTCAGATACCCCTGCCAAAACATGTTGAGGCCAGTATATATTGAGGTGCTGTGATCTCTGTTCCTTTTTTCTGCGCTCTCTGCTTGCTATTCAGAAACACGCTCAATGAGCTTTGATTTTCCCGAGCCATGTTTACTCAAAGGCCCCTGGCTTCAAGCTCTGCAAAGATTGTGGCTAGCAAATGTCTGTCTTGGCTCTGCATTGTGTTTGTGTCCCTTGCTTGGGCAAGGATCACAACACCCATGATTGTGGGTCGTGCTCTTCCATGCACCCGTAGGCCCTCTGGGAAAGAGCAGTGAAGATCTTCACATTTGTCCACAAGTCCAATAGGTGAGGCTCCTTGGCCTTATTCGATTTAGCATGGCGCGGAACTCTGTTCCATAGTCAGGCTGGCTCCCCACAAAGAGATGGAAAACAAGACAAACCTGTGAAGAGGTGCCACTCCCCGGGTGAATCCTCACACTGGATCCAAGGATGCTCTGGTGAGACTGGCTTCAAACAAATCCTCCACTCTGGAGTAATGGTAAAGTATTTTGAAATGATATTTTATTTCTATTGCGCTCCTACACAGATGTTTCAGAGCACGACAAGGCAAGGGAGGGGAACAGGGGAGAAACAAAACACTGATCTTACTAGGCCCAGTGGCATCAAGAACGCGCAGATGCTTGGGAGGAGGACGGAAAAAGTGTTTTGAAGTGGGAGAAGTGGAAAGTGCAGAGCAAAATGAGAACAGAATAGATACATAATTGTAAATGATAAAAGAAACAAAAAGGGTAGTGCAGCCAGCAAGTGGCAAGTGCTGATTTAAGGCAGCAGACCGGGTAGGTCAGATAAGTGCAGGAAGAACTTGCAAGAATTTGCCTTAAGAACTTTAACATCTTTGCCAAGGCAGACTTGGCGCCTCCAGCGCCTGTGAAGATTTTGGCGACGAGTCCCACTGTGCCTGTTGCCACCTGCAGGGTACCTGCTAGGGACTACTCCTGCGTGCCTATGTGCTCAGGCATCACATTTTTCGCGCCCGTTCGGACTTTGGCATTGTGGATAACAGGCCTCCTCTGGGTTACATGCGGCTCTCCATCAACACTCATGTCCAAGATGTTTAACATCTTTGACAAGGAAGGTAGACCAGTTACCCTTTGGATTAGGACCCTTCGTGTCTAGTGAAGGAGAGCGATTTCCCCAAGGAGTTCTATGTGGAAGGTGAGGAGGTGCTGGGGTTGGCCAAAGACCTACAGGCGATCTGTGCCCTCGACGCATCGCCTGAGATGGGAATTTTGCCAGCTCCCACTCCTTTTAAGACTCAAGCCGCTTTTTAGCGGGTGATTGCTAAGGTGGCCGATTATATGGGACTTTCTGCTCCATCCAAAATTAAGATCTGTAATGACCTGTTTGGTTTTCACGACAATGCCTCCAAGTAAGAGACGCTCCTGCCCTTCAATGAGGTAGTGCAGGCCCCTTTGCCGGAAGTATAGGAGAAGCCTGCTTCTGCTACAGCAGTTGACCGAGCTGCAAAAGAAACACTGTCCTGCTCCGTCCGCTTCATGTTTTTGTCCGCTGATGTGCCTCCAGAAAGTTGATGTTTCGGGCTGCAACTTCTAACCTGAACACCTCCATCTTCCCTTCCACCTCAAAGTGTACAATAAGTGACTAGATTCCTGGGGGATGGCGTTCACAATGGCCAGTCTTGCCCTACGTGCTGTGAATGCCTGTTGCGCCCTGGTTGTCTGAACACATCCCTGAGGGCAATATGTGGGCAAGCTTTCTGGTCGTGGTCATTGATGGCAAGGAGGCTTCCCACCAAATGTTGCAATCAGGACTGGAAATAGCAGATTGTGTATGCATGTCCATTTAGTTATTGTACTTTTGTATGGCGCCTATACACCAGTGTTTCCATTGCCATAGGTTTGTTGTCAGAGGTCACTTGTGGTTTGGGTCGTCTGAATTTGCTGCCAATGTTCTAGCCAAACATTTGGGCATGCCCTTAGATGATCACGATCTATTTGGAGCCAACTCGGATGATGCCCTCCTCAAGGGTCAGTCATAGGAAGCAGTGGCTAAATCCTTGGTTCTAACTTTGCAGCTGCCACCAGCTAACGGTAGGAGTTTTTCTTTCCTCCCCAGCCTATGTCCCAAGAGGTTGTGGCCTGTCTGCCCCAGGAAGACTGCAAGGCAGGTGTTTCCGGAGAGGTAGAGGTGCCCAGAAAAAAGGTGCAGCGTGGCCACCGACCAGTCCGCGCCCAAGAGTGCCAAACCTCAGCATCTGGCTGTGCCACTCCACACTGGTTGGGAGGATGTTTTCTCTATTTAGCTCTGAATGGTCATGGACCACATCTGATGCTTGGGCTTGCAGGTCATTTGTCATGTATATTGTGTCTCATTCATACAGCGTCCCCCGAACCAAGGTCGACAGCGCAACACCCTGTCTCCAAATCCCATCCTCCTAAGATCTGACAGCTTCTTTTAAAGTGCACAATAGAAATGGTACTGCACTCAGAACGAAGCAGGTTGTCCTTTTCCGATTTTCTGGACTTGGAGGACTGGGGCTTGCGTCCCATTCTGGATCTGCGACTGCTGAATTTGCAAGAACAAATTCAAGGTGGTTATTCTAGCCCAGATACTGAACGCCTTCGACTTGCCGGACTGGTTGGTATCCCTGAACCTTCAAGATGCCGACTTCCATGTACCTATTAATTGGAAACACAAGACGCGCCTAAGGTTTGTGGTGGGGCCAACATCACTATCGGTTAAGTCTTGCCATTCAGTCTTTCTTCAGCTTCCTTGGTTTCCACCAAGCTCCTAGCGGTGGCGACGGCTCGCCTCAGGAGGGGGGCGGGCATTCATGGATTTCACTGCCTCCACTGCCTCTGTTTTTCCCTGAACTATAAAGTCTTGGGTTTCATGGTCCCAGTCTCTCCGATTTGATCGTATTTGTCTTAGACACTCGCCTCGGCATTCCAATCCGAGTGGGCGAACATCTTTTGGATGGCCAATGTTGTTCAATCTCAGGAACAAGCCTCAGCCTTCCTGCACCTTCTAGGCCTCATGGTCTTCTGCAACCTAGTAGTGCCCCAGATGAGGCTGCACGCGAGATAGTTTTGGTGGCTTTTTGGTTGCTAATGGTCGTAGTTTCAGGGCTACAGGTTGGATCTTTTACAGGTGTGACTAGGTGTTTCAGGATTTACCGTGGTGAGCTACACAAGACAACTTGCCGAAAGGTGCTTTGTTTCATCAACAATTGAGCCCAGGTGAATTGTCATGGACGTATCTACGAATTGTTGGGGTACTCGTTTGAGACGTAACGGTGAGCGTACTGTGGGCACCCGTGGATTCTCAGGAAGACCACTTGCTGGAGCTGAGGCTGATCCGCCTGGCCCTGGTTGCTTTTCTCCCATCTGTAAAAGGGGAGCCTGCTGATCCTGATGGGCAAAATATTGCCCATGCACTACCTCAACAAACAAGGTGCTGTGAGGTCCTTACCTCTGTGCAGAGAAGCAATGCAACACTGGTTCTGGGCTCTGGAGTGCAGTCTGACGGCTGACTATCTTGCCGGGCGAGAAAATATTTCTGGAGATGATCTCCTTTTGAGGGACTTCTCAAGTGGACATTTTCGCTTCCACTGTCAACCGAATAGTGCAAGTTGTTAGACTCCTGGAAATGTCCAAGTCCGAAGCTTTGGGGGACACAGTCGAGTGGACTTTCAACCTCCTTTGTGTTCCTGTCAATCCCAGTCATTCCGCTGGTTTTCAGGAGACCGTGCCAGGTCTAACCAACTTGAACTTGGCCCTTTTGGACAGAGCCTGGAGAAGGTGGTATCCACAGCTGTTAAACAAGTCAATCTGCCCTCCCTGTGTTAGGGAGAATTCTCTGTTAAGACTAATTTCCCAAACCTAGTGAGTCCCCCAGCAGCTTTGCTGGATTTTTGGGGTTTATTTTTTTCTCCTGCTAAGAGTGAGACTCTTTTTCTCCCACTCTTAGACGTGATTTGAGATATCCTTTGACTTTGTAATGTGTTTTATGGGCTATGGGGTCTTTAACTCCATAGGGTTTCATGTGGTTTTTGGTAAGTGTGTTACATAGCCCGCTCAGTGCAGTAACACACGGGTGTCATAGTGACCCCCAAACATAGACTCCATACCCTGGGACTGACTACTGTCCCCCAGGGCATGTAAAGTCACCATTGACTTTACTAATCTTAAATTGGGAACAGAACCAGTACAAACCATCATATTGTGGAAGTACTGGTAGGGGTAATTGGATTGCCCCTGGGTCTGTTTTTCGAGGGGGCACTGTGTGGCAGTGGTTACCACGCAAAATATTCCGCCGGAATATTTTCTATGGGATTTTCCCATTCATTTTAAACGCACCACTTTTTTGTGCAATGTTAAAGATACTGCCGGGTTATTTATTTAATATTTATTCCCCGGTTGGGTCTTTTTGCCAGAACTCAGTTTAAAATGGCGTTTGTGTTTGCCTCTGTAACTCCAACCCAAGTCGAGCCCTTTGTTCCACTTTTTGGCGGGCTTCTACACAGAAGCCTCCAAAAGTGGTGCCACTCTGTCTGGGTCTACAGGATGTGTGGGAGGGGGGGTTTAGGCACCCTGGACTGAGTTGCCTTGGCAACTCTAGTCGCACTCTTGTGTGATTGGCCCAGTGGTGAGCCGCCCGACAGCTAGGAAAGATGAATGGGGGTTTGCTGCATAAAAGCAGGGCTTTGTGGACTGGAACTTGAGAAGTCGCCACAGGACCAAAGAATCCGAAGAGGGAGAAGCTGAGCCGACCTGCAACGACGACGCCACCGGTGGAGCCCTGCTGAACCGCCTCACCACTTTTCCCGACAGAGAAGATCTTCATTCCGAGGAGTCTTCTGTTATGGTCACCTGGCTCCCACAAGGGCGTTGGTCGGACCCGGACAGCTGCGGTCTTCACCCACGTATTGCGTAGTGCAGCGATGACTGACTGGATCTGCCCTCCTAATCTTGTCTGCTTAACCCGTAGAAATATTCTCCTGCAAGTGGAGAGATGGATTTAGCCACTTGTGGATTCATGTGATGGCACCCCCACAGTCCTCCCCAACTAATCACCTTCGAAATGCCCTCACAGCAATCTCACCTTATATTCTTGAAAGATGAGCTCTCCATCCTGCGTGGATTTGCAGGGGCGCGTCGATTCCAGTTACTTCACTGGTTTGAAGGCACGGGAGAGTTTCGGAGAGTATTGACTCTGAGGTTCCTGGTGAGGACCAGTAAGTATTAAATTCATAGAGTTCAATATGTCCGATGTTCACTCTTGTTCCCCCCCTTGTTCCCCCCTTCCTTTCTTGTCTTGCAGCTGGCTCGTGAAAAGATGCTCTTGTGGCAGCTGGTGGCGCTCAGGTAAGAGTCTGTATTACCCAGCGCTGTCCGGTAAATGTTGCACGTGGAAAATGTGGTGTTTTGTCTCTTTACAGATGTGGCACGTGAAAATATGGAGTCACAAAAGGATGCCTCAGTGGTAAATCAGGTAAGTCTATGGTGGTAAGAATTATATTTATTGGTTCCCTCGGCTCACCTTGTGGTATTATTTTGTCTTCTAGGTGCCGAAGTTCGGCGAAGAAATGATGGAGGCAGCGTCGAACCGATTGATGCTGTGAAGACTGGTGAGTATGGCGCAGCGCTGCAGCTGGAGGTGCGGCGCGTGCAGAACTGATGTTTACAGGTCCGTAGACGAGATCGATCCAGAATCAGGTGTGGAATAGAAATAAGTTTGTTTTCTAACCTTGTCCCTTTCTTTCCTCTTTGTTTTAGGAGCTCCGGATTCGAGGCGGGCGTGGCAGAAGACTGGATGCAGGCTGCAGGCACGGTAAGCGTTACGCTGCTGGATGCAGAATATCGCGAAGCGTGTTTTTCTGGTCGGGCGTGGTTTAAATAGCCTCAAAAGTAGTCCCAGGTAAGAAGTCCCTAGAAGCACACCCGAGTAAAAAATAGTCCCTGTAGAAAAATAGTCCCTTTCAGGCTTCATGTTGGATTGGAGTCATTTGCAACATGGTCTGCCTGAGGTAAGTAATGACTATGAGCCTGGCGCCTTAGGCGCTAGGACTGATTTCCACTATTAGCCTGGTGCCAGGACTTAACCCAGATAGCCCCTAGCCGGGGCTGCTAGTTTTACTAAATGTCTAGATGCCTGCTCCCGGGGCTGATGGGCTTGATCCGGATGCCTGGGTAGTAGGCATCATCACATCTTCTTCCTTTGACTGGTGGGGATAACCAGTTTGCCCGTCTTTTCGTCTTTCCCAGATCATCTTGTGGCCGCCTTGCCTGTGCCATGCACCCCGGCAACCAGGATAGCACGATTTACCACTACAGCGAATAAAAGGGTAGTACCTTTTAACCGGAGAACTTCGCGGCTGGTTTCCTCCCTGGCAGTGCAACGACCTTCAGCTTTCCTCCATGTCGAGATCTTCTCTTCCTCTGGACGACGCCACGACTTGCACCCGCTGCCAGGAACAACTGCCCCCGCTGGAGGATCCTCTCCATCTTAAAGGTACTGTGCACGCCTAGCCTCCATTGCAATGGTCTGTACAGGGTGACTACTAAATCCTCGACTTAACCACCTGGGCTGACTCTAGGCTGGCTAACTGAACTTTTCTGAGCTGAACTAATCCTCTTTTTGAACTCTCTGCAAGACTTTTCAAGCCTCTTAAACTGTGTGATCTTGGGCGCATTGGTGTTCTACTCTCTCTCTAAGAGGGAGCCTGGCCTCTGAACTTTTGGATCACAAGTAGACTTTGACTTTCCTGCCTTGCTGGGTGCTTCTTGGGGATTAGTGTTGTTCTTTCCTAATTTCTGCCTTTTCCCTCCCTTTTTTTGTTAACTTATTGGAGTGCCATCTTTAGTTAAGCGCTCACCTCTGTCTGAAAATAAAGTGGTGTTAACTAAGACTTATCTAATAAGGAATATGGGATGTATTTAATAGTGACTGTGTTTTGAACTTGCTTACAATAATAGTGCTGGAGTGTTTCTATAAGTGTGTCTTTAAATAAATAAATAATATACTTTGATACCAAAGCTCTGGTCAGTGTCTGCTTGTGCTACTGTATTTTGTTACCTATCTTCTATACTCTATATACTGTCTAACTCTTCTTGAGAGACGTCTGGCTGCTCAGCCACAGCTACCAGGTAAATCTGGGTGGTACAGACTGCTACCAATTGGGTTTACTGCCAACACCTGTAGTCTTAAGCCTTTTGCAGTGGTCCCTAAGGGAACTGCACAGGTTTCTGCCTAACACCCTGGCACCTTCTGAGAAGTGTCAACTTGCTCTCCCAATCAGAGGGGTGAATCCTCCATCAGAACATCAGCTGCCTGAATCTTCATGCTTGCCTACTGAGAGCCTGAGATACAAGGAGTGGGACTTGTCGGATGCCATTCTCTGTGCTCCTTTGAGACCGGAGGCCTGCTAGGAAATCCATTTATGCATGCAGATGGTATACATTTTCAATTTGGTGCCGGGAGATGGATCTGGATCCTTTATCCTGTCCGCTATTCGCTGTGTTGCATTTTCTGCTATTGATGGCACAGCAGGCCTTCAGATGGACACTGTGAAAGGGTTACTTCACTGCTATTTCAGTTTTCAAGAAGTCCCCATAACGGGGCTAGTTTATCGCAATCCCCACTGTTATGCAGTTCTTGCTGGGCTTTGTAACCAGTTTCCTCCCCACCAGAATTTGTGATTCTGGTGTGGGATTTGAATTTTGTCTTCCCATTTCTTTGGTTTTCTTCAAGGAGAAGGTGCCTCGAAAGTGGTCTCGGATTTCCATCTCTCTCAGAAGCTCCATCTGCCTGTGTTTTTTCCTACACCTAATCCTGCCAAGGTAGAGTTAACTATTCAGGGCCAGCACTGTGTGCAGTCGATCGAAGTCCTACACGTCTTAAACTAAAGAAGCTAGGAAAGATTACCAGCTTTTTGTTGGTTATGCTGGGGCTCCTGCTGAGGGTAGTCCCTGTCCTGGACCTTTACCAGTCCGCAACATGGGCGTCCTTGCACAGATTTGCCAAGCTTTTCTGCTTTCATTATCTTGCCGTCCAGGGTGCTTATTTTGGTAGGGCAGTCCTCCAGAGTTTTCTGATTTAGATGGTGTCCTTGCTTCCTCCATCCTACAGATGTACATGCTGCTTTGGTAGCCTTTCATAGATAAGTAATCCTTGGATGAAGGAATTCATTAGAAGAAATAATCTTATCTCTAGTTCATGTTCTTGCTGATGGATGCTCCTCCCATGGATTCCTCATTGCCCTCCCTACCTTCCCTTCGTGGTGGTACACCATCTGTTCTATAGTCCCTCTGATTCATAGTGCTAGGTGAAAAATGGTGTTGCTGAGGTCATGGGGAGCCGTACCGCTATATATACTGGGCACAGCGTCATGTCTGCCACATAGAGGCATTGGCTGGAGCCATGCTGTACCCATGGTGGCGGGAACATTTACGGAGAACTGCTTGTCTGGGATAGGGATATCGTAGATGAGTAATCCGTGGGATAAACATCTATCGGTTAACATTACTCAGAGGCTTTTAATTTGCCTACCATGTAGACCTACATGGAAGATGTATGTTACTAAAGAAGGTGCACAGTAGTGCACCATGTAAAAAGATGACACTGCAGCCAGCCTGTCTGGAGCACACTGCCTGAATGAGACAACCCACCCAGGGAAGAGAAAAGTACGGCACATGGTCCCTTAAATGCCTAGTCTTGGCTACCATTCGTACTACCCAGAAATCCAAAAGGGGGGGCAGCCAATGAGACTTGCTTGTGCAAAGAAGTTAGTGGCAAGTGAGGATGAAAAGGATTCTTTCTTAAGCAAAAAGGTTAGGAACCAAAACAGTCAGCAAATGAGACCTTGCCGGGAGCACTCTTTTCTTCCTATAACGCAAAAAGGCGTCGGCAGCATGCAGCCTTCAGAAGCAGAGCTGCTGCCAGCCAGTGAACTCTGCAGCTACCCCAAAAATATTTAAGACCGGTTTTGGGTACCCTAACATGGGAAATTTGAGTACTGAATGAGTAGTTCAAAGCTCAGGACTCACGATTTTGGATCCGAACAGCAGGCAAGTAATTTATTCATTTTGCAAGTAACTTGAATATCTACCTCTCATTTAGTCATTCACCACCACTTTCGTCACCCTTGCAGAAGCTTGCAACATAGGTTCCACAGCCTTCCATGTCATGGCCACACTCATCCAGTCATTTACCTTCCCCACTTCCAATATTGAAGGTACTTTGATATTGTTAATTTTTACAGGTGCTAAAGTGGAATTTTCCTGCTCCCCGTGATGAGTACATTGAACAGCTGAAAACGCAGATGTCTGGCTGTCTTGCCAAATGGTTACAGGATGAACTGTTTCATGCTGACTTCCAGCGACACATTAAGGCACTGGCTGTGATGACTGATGTAAGTACTTCATATGGTCTGATGTGCATGATATGTCTGGTGTATTACTTTCCTCCTGTATAAGGGTGGGATTTGAGAGGGCCATGCAAGGGAAACTATATATTCTTTGTCGTATCTACCCTGTTTATGTTGAGTCCATTCAGAGGATGCAGTGGCCTTCTTAGCACTCCCCGAAGGTGATCAAGAGACGTGCAAAACAAATGGCAATTGAGTCCTTCGTACTTGAATGAAAACGTGTCTCCACTGACCAAATTATTGCCATGATGAGTTCCCTAGAATGTGTGGCCACTAGTAATTATTCAACAGATAGAATGACACTGCAGACAAAACAGCAATACAATAATGTGCCAATAACACTTTTATTTAAATAAAGTGAATGCTTAAAACCCATTCATATAAAACATGTATACAATCCTTTTTAGGTGTGAATTAAGTGATAAAGAACTAGATACTGATTACTTGTGTGAGTAAACTTGAAACTCTGAAGAGCGATCTACCCCAGACCGTTTGTCTTCGGCACCAGCTCGTTCCTACACCCCTATATCCTCAAGCTATTGATGGTGGCATTTAGAGCACTAATACTGGGGCAGTGTTTCATTGTGGGAGGTTTGTTCTCTTTTTAGGGACAACTAAACTTGTTGCTTTTGCCCCTTAATGTTTTGGCCCTTTTACCTCTTGTACTTCTAGCTCAGTGCGACTTCAGTAGGAGTCCAAATTCCTCTCTAACCTTTTTTCGCATTTGGTATCATGGTAACCCATACTTCTGCTGCAATAGGTGTGCTCTTTAAACACCCCATTCTTACCCTGGGATGGTTATTTCAACCTAAATTAGTTTTAGGGAGTATGCTCGTAGCATGGGTAATTTAGTTTTTTATTCACCATGTATTTCAGCCAATTTATAGCCAGTGTACTTTTTTAGTATCCGTCTGGATATGGTTAGGGTAGAATTTCATTTTAAGGAATCCCTTGCATTTTTCCTCATTGATTTTTGGGTTCTCCAAGTTATGTTGGTGGTCAGATGGATTTCTAGCTGAAGTGCCACTACCACTGCACCCTTTTTTCGCCCCTGAATTGCACACTAGTCTATGGGTGCTTCTTAAGCACTCTGATTATATAATCGTACTTAACGTTTTAGGGAGTAAGCTGGGGACCACTAATATTTAGTTTTGGCTTTACCTGGGTTGCATGCAGATGTAGCCATTAGGCCAATGTTCACTTATGGTAGCAATTGGGGTATTTTATATCTGTGTATTTTTAAGTTCAACTCCTTTCCATTTTGTTGTATGGGTTACCTTGAGAGAACACAAGGCAGTAGTAAAAATGGCTGTTGGACACGTGGGCTCTTTGTGAGCACCTAGTGGCAATCTCCATATTAATTTAAACCAGTTTATACCAGTTCCTGGTGGTGGACGGGTCAATACACTTGCTGCGGGGATGGGCCTTGGCGTTTAGAGTTTTTTTTTTTTTAGGCAAATCTGATTGGCTGGCCATCAAAACTTTTATTTCAAGTGATTGCATTCTCCCACGGATTCCTCATCTTGGTTGATGGTTCTCCAGCTTGGGGTCTTGCATGGATTCACAGGCACATGAATATTCACCTTGGACAGGTTGGGAATCTTCGGTAAAAAGAAAGCAGTTCGCTTTAGATAGTCTCCTCTATCTCCAATCATTCCTTTGCGTCATTCTGCCACCAGCCAATGACATTTGTCCTCCTAAGCTCCACCCCTAGAGGCCATCTTCTTTTAAAGGAATCACTAGGTAATTCCCCCCCTCCCCCGCAAGCAGTTCAAATAGGGTGATGTGTGCTGAACCCATAAAGTAAAGGTAATTAAGAAAGGGGTCATCTTGCTAGTCTTGGGAACAGTGGTTCACCCTAGAAAATGTAGTTTAACATTAAGAGAATTCAAGGGATTTCTCAGTGGCACTGCACAAAAAGGTGCCATCACAATGCAAAAGCAGATGCCTATGGAGTTTACCAGACTCCATAAAACAGCGAGGAACATAGAAAACCATTCTCAGGAAAACACATGGAGTGAGAAAAAGGTCCCACTCACTCGGAAAAATTAAAAGGCTGTTGTCAAGGAAAAGAACTGGGGGTCTCTAAGGTTAAAGGGAATTAGCACATAAATGAACTTCTGATGTTTGTTAATCTGCTTAGAATCACATGCTGTGCATAGTCCGACATCCAGTGGTCACTGCGGAGTATTGCATTTTGTTTTTCGTCGTCGAAAAGGGGACGTCGACAAGGCGTGTCTTTAACACTATCACTATAGTGACGTGCAGTGTACCCACAAACCCTCACGCGTCGAGGTCCCTCAGATTGTTTTTTTCTGCCCAGTTATTGGTCGCCTTTATGCGGAGCTCCTCGAGAGACATTGCGAAATCATTTCCTTGACCCTTGGTCGTTTTATTATTATTAACTATCACATAGATCCCTCCCTCGACATAGCTGCCAAGCTGTTCTCTGCCGAACAAGATCTTCGACGGAGGGACGAGCGGAGGGGATCCTTTGGCGCTGCCGAACACGTGGCCGGTCCTCGCCGGCCTAACACAGTAGGGAGAGTGGGGTTGTTGGTCATTTCTTTGTTAACACTCTGAGTATGCCTTTCTCTTTCCCCTCCCTCTCTTTCGAGGTCGTAATCACATTTCATGCCCTCAGCTATGGAGAGGACGCCCTTTAGGTTTTGCCCGCGTTGCAAGGGCAAGTTTACCTGGAAGGACAAGCACAAACGGTGTAACCGTTGCTTGCCCCTCGATCACAGAGGATGGCTGTGCGGCCTGTAAGTTACTTAAACCCAAAACTTTAAAGGACCGCAGGGTCAAAAGGTGGGCAGCCTATGCGATGTCTAGGTCTGACTCCTCGCCAGCTGCCGCCGCCGCCGAATGTGACGCGGACTGTGATTACACGGCCTCCGCAACGGAGGTTGTAGACCTCTCGAAGGAGCGTTCCTGCTCCTCCTCGTCCCTGGCCCTGACAAGCTCGGCTCACGCCCCGCTTATGGGGATGAACAACCCGGCCACAAGGACGAACACAGAAAAACACATAAGCACAAACCCCACGGCACGCATTCGTCAAAGACGAAGGCAGCCATAGCGTCAACGGAGGCGTCAGGCCCACCGGCGTCTTCCGCCGACCGTAGGGGTCGCAAGCCCTCCCCGCCACCACTTCCGCGACTGGGTTTTCTGTAAATAAGGGCGCTAACCCCAAATCCTCAGGCGCCTCGCAAGAGTGCGTACGTTGCCAGTAAAGACTCACCATTGTCTAGTGCGCCGGTCGGGCGATCCCTCGACGGAGAAGCTGATCGCCTCGCGCGTATAGCTTCCAAAGACGGCCAGAGACGGACGGCGGGTGACACATCGAAAACCGCTCACAAGGCCAAAAACGCAGAGGACGCCGGAGGATAGGCTGGGACAGCTCCCACTGTCGACAGAAGACCCTAGCCAGCGAGAGGGTTTCTTAGAAGGTGAAGTGACTCTATCTTCGACGCTATGGGACAGAACTAAGCAACTACAGGGAGAGGGAACTCCCTTTTCGCTCCCAGACCGCTCTGGCCTACCTTACTGGACCGTAGAGAGAGGTTCCAATCATGTATGGACAAGCTAGACAGGTTCATGGCCATCGCAGAAAATAGGACACCCAAGAGGCCAAGGGAGGTACTCCAGGAGGGGCCATGGGCTAAATACCCAAAGCTCTTTAACCCCCTACAGGAAGACATGAACTCTTACGACCTCACTGAAGAGGACTCTCACTTCCAGGAAGAGGATGAGTTTGTGAATAATGAAGACCAACAAGAGGGAGAAGGTTTTCATGATGACACTAACATAGGTGAGGAGGGCTACGAGGAGGACCCAGGTGAAGTTGGCTTACAGCCCTGGCAGTCGCCATCAGGGTCTACAGACCCCGACATTATAGACATTTCTTCTCCTCAGACCACACCGGTCAGGAACCCATCTCCAGTAGACGATCAGCCCACCTTCAATGCGCTACTGAGGAAGGCAGCAGCGCATTTTGAAGTTGAAACTGGGGAGGTCACCCCAGATACTGATTTCGTCGAAAGAATTATTAAAGAAAAACCTCCCACTAGTCAAACTATTCCTATCCTCGCCTCGGTTAAGAGACGACTCACCCCATCGCTGTCCACCCCCGCGCTGGTAAGAGGGGTCAATCCAAGAATCGAGAAATTGTTCTCACCCTTTCAGTCAGACCCATTATATATCAGGGGTCACTCAGTCCCGGACTCCGTAGTGGTGACTAACACAAGGAAGAGGGCTGGGGTTCCACTGTCAACCAGCGAGGCACCCCCAGATAAAGAAGGGAAAAAGCTTTATGCCTTGGGCAAAAGAATTTCTGCCTCGGCAGCATTTTCAATTAGGATTGCCAATAATAATACATTGTTGGCAAGCTATGCTGATGCTCAATGGGGAAAGCTTAAGCAGGACATCGAAGAAGCCCCTGAACCTCTAAACTCGCTTATTGGCTACAGTTACAGAAGGAGCTCTGGTCAACCAGAGCATCATTAAGAACACTCTTGATGCGGCAGAAACTGCTGGCCGTTCTTTGGTGCAGGGAATTCTGCTGAAGCGTCACGTCTGGCTTCGCAATTCCGGTTTCAAGGCAGAAACGCAGGCGTCACTCATTAATAAGCCAGTAGAAGATTCAAATCTCTTTGGAAGGGCAGTGGACGATGCACTGGAAAATGCGAAGAAAGAATTCGACACCATAAAGACCTTAGACCAAATCTCAAAGCCTCGAAACGGGCGGGGATTTGGTAACAAGCGCTTTTTTCATGGCCAACGCCAACAACAGCAACAGCATTACACTGCGGGCAACTGGCCCTCTAATCAGGGTACCAGTAACCAGTATAACCAAAGAGGTCAACGCTGTGACAAGGACAGAGGCCGGGGCTCCAGCCCCAGAGGCACCCCAGCAAGTAACACCAAATGACCCGAAGTTTCGGGTCCCCTCCCATGCATCTCCGGTTGGGGGCGGGATAACATTGTTCCTTTCATAATATCATACCGGTGGGTATTGTCAACCGTAGCCCACGGGTACTGTATAGAGTTCAATCGGTCCCCCACCTCCAGACCTCCAAGGGGACGACGCCTGTCGCCAGAACACCTCGTCATCCTCCTGCAAGAAGTAGAACAGCTGCTACAGAAAGGAGCAATAGAGGTCGTGCCCCTATCTCAGGTATTGGAAGGTATTTATTCAGTGTACTTCCTTGTACCCAAAAAGGACCTAACCATGCGCCCTGTACTAGATCTGCGCCCAGCGAACAAATTTGTAAAACCACAAAAATTTCGTATGGTAACATTACAGGAGGTAATTCCCCTGCTATCTCAGGGGGACTACATGACAACACTAGACATGAAAGATGCATACTTTCATATTTTGATGTTGCCAGCGCACAGAAAATACCTCCGGTTCATGATAGAGGGCAAACAGTACCAGTTCAGAGTGCTACCCTTCGGCATAGCATCTGCACCGAGGGTATTCACGAAGGTAATGGCAGTGGCAGCGGCCCACCTGCGCAGGTTGTCCATACCGGTGTACCCTTACCTCGACGATTGGCTCATAACAGGGGAGTCCTACGAGACCTGCTTCTCAAACACCAAGAAGACAGTAGACCTTTTGTTCCAACTGGGCTTCTCCATCAATGAGAAGAAGTCCAGCTTAGACCCCAGCCAAATCAAACAATTCCTAGGGGCTCTAATTCGAACAAAGGACGGCCTCGTCTTCCCCTCCAACGAGAGGGTCCAAAATATGCTGTTTCAGATCCCTCAATATGTGGCCGGTCGAGTGGTGATGGTACGCAAAGCAATGCGCTTGCTAGGAATGATGGCGTCATGTATTTATTTGGTACCTCACGCGCGCCTGCGCCCAATGCAAGAGTGGCTCAAAAGCCAGTGGTGTCAGGCCAGCGGACAATGGGACGATCTAGTGGTGGTCTCACAGGCCTTGGTTCTCTCGCTACGGTGGTGGTCGAAGGAGAACCTGGTAATAGCGAAACCGTTCGCCACCCCCGCAGTGGAAGCCACTCTAACCACAGACTCATCCCTCACAGGATGGGGGGGCTCACCTATCCCATCAAACTGCTCAGAGTCTGGATTCCGAGCATAGCTTCCAAGCACATAAACTTATTAGAGCTACTTGCGGTGTTCAAGGCACTAAAAGCCTTCCAGACACACCTACAAGGGAAGACAGTGATGGTCCTCACGGACAGCACCACAGCCATGTACTACCTCAACAAGCAAGGGGGCACTCACTCTCCAGGACTGTCCAAGCTGTCCCAGAACATCTGGAAGTGGGCTCTCAGACACATGTTCCTATTGTCACAACATGTACCAGGTGAACTCAATCTGCTAACAGACGAACTCAGCAGAGACTTCCCTCTGCCCTCAGAGTACGAATGGCAGTTACACGAAGACATAGTCTTCGACGTCTTCACACAATGGGGCTTCCCAGAAATAGACCTGTTCGCAACTCTGGAGAACTCACAATGCCTAGATTACGCCTCCAGATACCCACAGAACCGCTCCAAGGGGAACGGTCTCTGGATACCATGGTCAGGGAAATTTGTTTACGCTTCAACACCCCCCCCCCCCCCCCCCCGACTCCTCTGCTGAACAAGATAGTGCACAAGATGCACCAGGAACCAGTCACCATGATACTGATAGCCCCGATGTGGGCCCGCCAACCATGGTTTGCGCACCTGATGGAGATGTCCCTGTCCCCACCATTGAAACTGCCCTGCCCGTACAACTTGCTGTCACAGGACAAGGGCAAGACACTACACCCATGCCCACAGAACATGAACTTAGCAGCCTGGCTCCTGAGGTCATAGAATTTGGCCATTTACAACTCTCTCAGAGATGCATGGACATTCTCAAAGAAGCTAGAAAACCCAACACTCGCCACTGCTATTCTAGCAAGTGGAAGAGATTTGTCATCTGGTGTAGAGGTAAGAGCATCAACCCAGTCCACTGCTCTCCCACACAAATTGTCCTTTACCTGACCCATTTACTGGACTAAGGTCTACTTAGAATCACATGCTGTGCATAAAGTCCGACATCTAATGGTAATTGCAGAGTATTGCATCTTGTCTTTCGAGGATCGAAAGGGGACGTCGACATGGGCGTCCCTGTAACACCATCCCTAATGTGAAGTGTAGTGTGCCCAAAATCCCTCGCACGTCGAGGTCCCTCAGTCTGTTTTTTTTCTGCCCAGCTAGCTGGTCGCCTTATGCAGATCTCTTAAAAATTGCAAATTTAATTCTTTGTCCATTACCTGCGGTCATTTATATATTCGTCCCCTTTGACTACTTATCTGTCACTGCAGAAGACAACTCCAGACTTCGACGGCTGGTGCTCCGGTCGACGGTGTGGACCACGTGATCCAGGCCTTCTGCCCAGCCTATTCAGTAGGGAGAGTGGGGTCTGGGGCTCAATTTCTTTTGAATAATGCATTTCCTTCTCCCCTCTTTGCCCTTATGGTTTTGCTGTCGCTTTAAACCTGATCTATGGACAGGACACCTTTTTAAAATGTTGCCCTTCTTGTCAAGGCAAGTACCCTTGAAAGGACATGCACCTGAGGTGCAATAAGTGTCTCCCTCAAGATCTCCATTAGCGTCTGGTCGGTCTTGCCAGCTCTTGTGTCCTAAGATGATTAAAGAATGGCAAGTTAAACGGTGGGTGGCCTATGCCATGATGCAAGCCGAGGTTAGCTCCCCTGCCGCCACAGGCGCGGAGAGTGACGAGGAATTGAGCGACCGCCATGGCTCTGACACGGATGCAATTGACCTATCTTCGGAGCGGCCATTCTAGAGTCGTCCGGCCCAGGCAGGCCGGCCACCAGCTCTATCGGGAGTGCACCCCCCTCCCCCCCCGGCGACAGGGACACACACACACTACTCACAAAGGTAAACACAAACTGCCCCCCCCCCCCTCCCCCCCCCCCTCTGAGCTGCCTCAAAGGAATTGTCGGGGCGGTCAAAGACGCCAACGGGTACGTCAAGTACCTCGACGGAACCCACCGATCCGCAGGGTCGGCAGCCCTCCCCGCAAACCACCAAAGTGCCATGCGTCCGGGCAGTCTACTGACAAGGGCGTCGGCACCAAGTTTCATAAGAGCATTGAGACGCCTCTTCAGAGTGCGCAGACGCAGAATGTTAAGGCGACGTCGAAGACTACGGCAAAGCCACTAGAACAGTCGAAACCTCTCCTAGAGGTGCCAAACATACACAAGTCTTGCAAAGATTTTTTCAGGGGCTAATAAGCCCCAAGTCCAGTCGAGTGGTTAGTCCAAACGTCGAAAAAGGCAGGAAGACTATTCCGAAGGTCCCCAGCCCCTGGCTACAACTTTCAGATAAATCTCAACTCACTAAGCATTCAGTCCCCCAAAAGGAGCCCTTACCGCCTCCAGACTCCTCTGGCTCTGCCTTACAGACCAGAGATGGGTTTGAGAGGTGTATGGCTAGACTTTCCAGAAAAGTTTACCACACCTAAGAGACGTAGTGAAGAGGACTTATACCCTACTGTATCTAAATTTTAAAGGACCTCCTACCCCCTTCATGAGGAGTTGTTTGACTTTACGGACGCACAGGAGGTTCCTCAGGACCTGTATGTTCCGAAAGATGATCCCTTTGAGGACCCTATTGACCATGGCCCACATTGGGGGCGGGTGAACAGCCAGTGGATAATACACCATGGCGGTCACCAACCAATACACCTGATACAGACACATTGTGCATGGACCCTCCCCCATCTCTCCAATTGGACTGGCATCTCCCATAGATGACCAGATGGCAGTCAATGCTATTTTCAGATTTCTACGCAAGAAGCAGTGCTAGACACAGACTTCGTGGAGGATATTCTGAAGGAGAAACCACCTGCAAGCCAGGCTATACCTTTACTGAACTCCATTAAAAGGCATATCGCCTCATCTTTGCTAATGTCATTGGAAACAAGAGCTGTCAACCCATGGCTGGAGAAGCTTTTACGCCCTTCACCCACAAACCCTCTCTACATTCGGGGACATGCAACACCAGATTCCCTAGTGGTGACTACTACCAGAAAAAGAGCAGAAAGTTGTATGCCCTGGGGAAATTTTCGCAACAGCAGCAGCCGATTCCACCAGAATTGCCAACAATTCCACGTTGTTGGCCAGCTACGAGGTTAGGCCTGCAAGAGGTCCCTGAACCAACAGTCACGCCTGCTGGAAATTGTATTTGAAGGGAGGCAGGTGAATCGTAATATCCTTAAGAATACCCTAGATGCTGCTGAGACAGCAGGGCAAACTCTGGCCGAATGTACCCTATTGAAGAGACCCACATGGTTGAAAAATTCAGGATTCAAACCAGAAACCCAGATGGTCCTCATTAACAAACAGGTGGAGGAATCTAACCTGTTTGGTAAAGCAGTGGATGAGGCACTAGAAACCGTGAAAAAGGAACAAGAGTTTTAAACCAGATCACTCAAAGGCCCTTTCAGCAGCAAGGTAGAAGATCTTGCTGTTCCTTTCGTGGACAATCTTTCCCTCTTTCCCCTCACAAACAGTACAGAGCAGGAAACACATGGTCCTCAGGACAGGTGCCAGCTGCCTCAAACCAATATCAATCTAGAGGACAGCATCGTGGCAAAGGAAGGGTAGAAGCACCACCCCTAGACGCTTCCTGCCCTTCAATCAAAAATGACTCGCCGATCCGGGTCCCCTCCCATGCCTCCCAGGTTGTAGGACGGATAACATTGTTCTTCCACGAATGGGAGGGAATTACCACAGACCAGTGGGTGCTCAAGACAGTCTCCCACGGTAACTGCATCGAGTTCAGCCTACCACCTTGCTACCGACCACCAAGGACAGGCGTTTGTCACCAGAACATCTGAGGAGCCTTGCAAGAGGTCGAGATCCTGCAGGAAAAGGGTGCATTAGAAGTCATCCCTGTTCTACAGGTAAACAAGGGTATTTATTCATGCGCCCTGTGCTAGACTTGCACCCAGCGAACAAATTTGTCAAACCACAAACATTTTGAATGATAACATTGCAAGAGGTAATCCCAATACTAACGCAGGGGGATTAACTGGCAACATTGGGCATGAAAGATGCATACTTTCATATTTCAATGTTACAAGCGCACAAAAAATGATAGAAGTCAAGCACTATCAGTTCAAGGTCCTTCCCTTTGGCATTGCCTCAGCCCCAAGGGTATTTACAAAGATGCTGGCAGTAGCGGTGGCTCACCTGCGCAGGCAATCCATCCCAGTTTATCCTTACCTCGATGACTGGCTCATAGCGGGGAGTCGTGCGGAACATGCCTTTCAAACACCCAAAAGACGATTTATCTACTCTTCAGTCTGGGTTTCTCAAATGAGAAAATGTCCAGCCTAGACCCCAGCCAATTCAAACCATTTCTGGGGGCTCTTATTCAGGCAGAAGACGGCCTCGTCTTCCCCTCAAACAAAAGGGTTCAGAACATGCTGTTTCAGATCCCTCAATATGTAACCAGTCGAGAGGTGACGGTAAGCAAAGCCATGCGACTGCTAGGAATGATGGCCTTCTGAAGGATTCCAATCGGGTGTCACACCTGACCAGGACCTTGGCCCTCAGCCTTCGTTGTAGCGCGCGATTAGAATGCTTTTTCCTTCATTTCAACTAATTCAAATTGAGCCGAGACCCACAATGGACCATGAACCAGGTCGGTGGGTGGTAACACAATATTTCTTGATTTCCATTTCAAAGAAAATCACACCATTTTTATATGGGGCAGCAATCATCAATGGGGTGATAATTGCAATGAAAACCACTAAATACACTTGGGTAACCTTCTACAAGGACCTATCCAAAGCACAAATGAATAGGAACACTTTTTGAATTCGGATAGATAGCACCATTTCCCCCTGCAATGTTCCCTCAACCCACAATTAATCTTATTCTGAGTGTATAGAAAGAACCCTTTGCAATGGCCTAAAATGACACTCGGATTTTAACAAAAATTAATCGTGTAATTAACTAATGATGTACATATGTTTTATCCCAGTCTCCGGGCTATCATATCACTAGTAACTATAAAGTAAGCTATCACAGAAGGCATACAGTTCACAAAGCAGGTAGAATTGAAAACACGGTGCAGTCAAGTCATACATGGAAAAGTTGAATTTTTTCTAGTTTGCCGTTTTAAATGTAAAAAAAACATTTTTTCAGAAAAACGGGTGAAATACTGTGAATTGGAATGCGGTTTTTGGGCTGGGGGATAGATGCACATCAAAGGGACACTATAGAAGTGAAAGGAGGGCTATAGCTATAGAATTGGATGAGATTTGCAAGATAAAAGGACGGTCAGTTTTGGTAAAATAAAGCTGTTAAAGGGAGGAAATCGGTTTGGAAAGAAAGGACAAGTTTTACTTAAACTAGATCATTCAGTCTAAATTGTTAAAGAAAGACATGGGACGATCCTGAGTTAATTTGCAACTTAACCCTTTCACCCGCGTTCAGATCTATATTGGAATGAATTTATAAAGTATTCCAAATATTGCTAAGGAGTTAAAAGATGAGGTTTATGAAAGAATGGCGCTAACACTGGAAAAACGAGGACAGGATGCACAGAGAATTCAGACAATTTAGACAAGTTAACAGGGTATTGCTAGGATTGCTTAGAAAATAGAACAAAGACAAAAGGGTCAAGGTGGGGTATGCTAGCTGTTTCTATGGGATGGGGAAATACTCAAAGTCCACTCTTAAGTTTGGGATTTTGGGACAGTCAACCAGGTTCTGGTCCCCACATGGCAGGAACCCCTTGAAGCAAAAAGCTGGGTACGTCTGGTCACTGGATGCTAAAAGTACAGCTGGATGCAGGTAGTGGACAAAAAGCCGGTCTGGTCGCAGGATACTCCCCAAAAGGTACCACAGCTTTTCCCCTTTGTTAATGGGATTTTTAGTGGGATTTTCTGGATCAAGGCCTTCCTGAGATAGGGTCAGCTATGCTTTTCCCTCATGGTGGAATCTGGATTCTGGCAAGATAAATGTAGAATATCAGGAACACAGGCGCAGGAAATTCAGGAGAGAGTGTCTACAGAGTTCCGTTAGGCTCCCTTATTTATAAGGCATGGTGACATCCTAGAATTATATGATGGGGCCGGCTTAGGCCGGCAATGCCTCTAACGACTGGATTTGGCAGGGGTGATTGTTACCGCCTTGCTGTCAGCTGGTTGGACTTTTAGAGACATGACATCAGCTTTATGATGTGGCTTTACAATGCCTAGGATCATCCTAGTTATTTTTAGCTAAAATCCAGTTTTTACATAAATGTCTCATTTTTACAATTGTGACATCTTCACAAATTCCATAGGCAGATTACATATTTTATGCAGAGCATGACAGTCCCACCATAATGTCTGTAGGACTTTGTTTTGCCCATCTAATAGGTTTTCGCGCTTTTCAGTGATAAATATTTGACCTAAAATTCTATAACTTTATACATGGGTAGAGATTATCATAAGGCATGTAAATACTGAATCTCTGTGGCATCATGTACACTTTCCTCAAACTGTCCAATTCTCTGCATTTTCTGTTCCCAATATGGCACTGAAGGCTATCACGTCTTAAATTAAATCCCAATAAATTACATTTAAACTGTTAACTTTTTACATTCCTGCGAAGTCATGTTGCAAAGATA
Source organism: Ambystoma mexicanum (assembly GCF_040938575.1). NCBI lineage: Eukaryota > Metazoa > Chordata > Amphibia > Caudata > Ambystomatidae > Ambystoma > Ambystoma mexicanum. The sequence continues at coordinate 407,222,130 of NC_090934.1, forward strand.
ATTCTTAAAAGTTTATTAATAAAAGTCTTGAGCCAAAATGGTCAGCATTGTTCACCATATAAGGGCATATTTCCAAGGCTGCTCTTGAGTTGGCTTTTAAGTTCCCAGTAGAAGTCGCGGGGACTTGTGATTTCCTATTTCAAATGTCGTTGTACTAGAATCTCCATTGTAACAGGCCTCAGCCCAGACAAAAGTCTGATGCCTAGGCTGTTTAGTGCTTTTGGTCCATTCAAAGTTTTTCAAGGTTGCAATTAGCACTCCTATGTCCTGGAATCTATTGTGGCTGCTTCTGTTGCTTGCAACCCCCCAAGCAAAAACCTGTTTGGCTAGTTTTCAGAAGGCAGCCCATGTCTTTATTTCTTATTTTATTGCTTTTTAAATCAAAAGCAACCCTTTTGAATAAAACATCCCATATATGTTTCCCAGCAAAAAAAAACGTTTCATTGCTAGGCCAAAACAGGGCCTTCTTCCAACATTACTTTTAAAACGGGAACTTTTCCTTATTTACAAAAGCACGTTTTAACACATGGTGAAGTATGCTGGGCTGACCATTTCAAAGGGTTTTCTCTCTGAATTTCCCACATTGTTTTGCAGCCCTAGTCAGTTTCACTTCTACAACAATCTGTTTAAGACACAGGTCCATTGAAATTGACATAGGCCCAGAGAGCCAGAGTCTCTTTTGCAGCATTGATATTTAACATTTTGTAACTGAAAAGTGTTTTCCTGTGCGACTGAAAACAAAGATATTTTTGATTTCTCAGATTTGGCTGACACAGCCTGTCATACAGGGATAATGTTCCATTTTGCTGGAGCAAAATATGGATATGGGTGGGCAGGGCCTCATTGATGAAAGCAGTGTGAGGTAGAATAGATGGAAATAGCGTCAGGGCGCCATCATTATAAAGGCTATTATTTCCTTTTTCAAGGGGAATGTGGATCAAGCAGTAAAGCAGTGCTGCGTCTCAATTTCCTTCTTGGTGCATGTAAGAAACACACTTGAAGGCTTTCTCAGTGTGCCTCCTTGTTCCATCCTGCCCAATGGTGCTTGGCAAAACAGTGCAGCCATCCTTTTGTATCTACAAAACACAGTTTTGAGGCATGGCAATGGTGCTCCAAGGAGCCAGCGCAGCCATTTTGCTGTTAACTGCAGAAGCGCAGCTTGGTTATGGATGGGAATTCTGGCGAGCGGGTCAATGTAGCCCACAGCCTCCTGCATTTATTTAGTCCCACATGCATGCACCCCATGTAAGAGTGGCTCAACAACAAATCTGGTGTCAGGCCAACGGACAATGGGACGATCTAGTGATTGTCTCGGCAGCCCTCGTATTGTCTCTGTAGTGGTGGTCGAGGGAAAACCTCATGCAGGGGAAGACCTTTATCACCCCTGCAGTAGAAGCCACTCTCACGACAGACGCATCTCTCACGGGTGGGGGCTCACCTCCTCCAGCAGACGGCGCATAGCATTTGGACCCCAGCAGTAGCATCCAACCACATAAATCTATTGGAGCTGTTAGCAGTGTTCAAAGCCCTGAAGGCCTTTCAGACAGTTACAGGGGAAGACAATACTAGTCCTCACGGACAGTACCACAGCCATGCATTACCTGAACAAGCAAGGTGGCACTCGCTCTCCATGGTTATCCAAACTGTCCCAAAACATATGGAAGTGGGCTCTCAAACACAAGATGTTCCTCCTGTCTCAACATGTTCCAGGGGAACTCCATCTTCTGGCAGACGTACTCAGCAGAGACTTTCCGCTACCCACAGAATACGAATGGTAACTACACTAAGACATCGTCTCCAACGTTTTCGCAGAATGGGGCTTCCCAGAGATCGACCTTTTTGTAACTCTTGAGAACTCACAATGCCCAGATTCCGCCTCCAGGTAACCTTGGAACCGCTCCAAGGGGAACGGTCTCTGGATAACCTGGTCAGGGAAATGTGTTTACGCTTTCCCCCCACCCCTCTACCTCGACTCCCCTACTCAACAAGATTGTTCACAAGATGCACCAGGAACCAGTCACGATGATCTTGGTGGCCCCAATGTGGGCCCGCCAAACCTGGTTCTCCCATCTGATGGAGATGTCAATCTCCCCTCCAATGAAACAACCTTGCCCATACAACATGCTATCGCAGGACAAGGGGGAAACACTACATCCAGGCCCGCAAACTCTCAACATAGCGGCCTTGCGCCTGAAGTCATGAAGTTCGGGCACCGCCAACTTCCTCAGAGATGTATTGACATACTTAAGGAAGCCTAACACTAGACATTGCTATTCCAACATATGGAAACACTTCGTTATCTGGTGCAATTCCAAGGGCATCAATCCTATGGACTGCTCGCCTACACTTTGTTTTCTACCAGACTCATTTAAAAGACTCTGGTTTGGTTTTTAATTCTCTGAAGGTCCACTTAGCTGCACTTTCAGCATCCACCACAAAACCTTACTCTTGGGCGTGGTGTAAGATCCCAGTAGTCAAGGCTTTCATGGAAGGGATTAAAAGACTTGTGGTATTAACTAGACTGGTGGGAGCTCCCGTTGAACTGATGCATAAGGCTAGCCTTAAAGCACTCACAAGACCGCCTTCCTGGTGGCAGTGACTTCTATAAGAAGAGTTGGTGAACTACAGGCCCTTTTAGTTCTAGACCTATTCGTCACTATCCACAAAGATAAGGGGGTTCTGCGCACTCATGGTTTGCGCCCAAATTCATTTCGAAGTCCCATGCGAACCAATGAAATAGAACTAACCACTTTATTCTAGAACCCCACTAACGTGGAAGGGGGAGGGTTGGGGGGGATAACCCCCAAAAAAAGATGATTTTTTGAAAAAAAAACGGCGATGAAAAAACCCACGATGAAAAATACTGCGAAATAACGTAGAACCATACTGTAGATTGCAGAACTACCTGTATAACTACACTGTAACTGCCTGTAACTATCACTGTACTATATAACTTCCTAACTGTACAACGAAGTATTGCTTGTAACCACGTTCTTAAGTTCAAGCACCCAGATGCCTGAGGGTTAGGTGCTCGATACAAATTAAATAAATATCTGGAAATGACTGGACCGCTAAGAAAAACCAACCAGTTTTTCGCTTCAGTGGCGGCTGGTAGAGAAGTGGACTTTGTCTCTAAATCAGCCATCTATAAGTGTATTGTCAATTGCATCACACTCTGTTACACTCTTGCCAAGAGAGATCTGCCCTTCAAGCCTAGAGCACACTCCACTCTCGGCACTGGGGCTTTCATAGCATTTATTGCAAATGTACCCTCAAGTCCATTTGCAAAGCGGCTACCTGTAGTTCTGTATACACCTTTACCAAACACTACTGCCTGGATATTCACTCTAGGTCTGATTTTCAGGTGGGACAAGCAGTACTAAGACATCTCTTCACTACTGTTCCTCCTCACCTCCCTCCTCCAACTCTGGGTACTGCTCGCTAGTCTATGCACAGCATGTGATTCTAAGCAGATTCACAAGCATCAGAAGACATGCATTACTTACCGTGATAGCATTTCTGATGATTGTATCTGCTTCGATTCACATGCGCCCACCCATCTTCCCCCGCTCGGATGGAAGGAACATAGACATCTTACTACTACTTATTTCTCTCTGTACTCGCTCACGATAGTCGTAAGGCTCACTCATGGCAGAAAAAATACAATCGGAGGGACCTCGACGCGCGAGGGATTTTGGGTACACTACACGTCACGTTGGAGATAGTGCAACAGGCACGCCCATGTCAACGTCCCCTTTCGGTACTCGAAAGACAAGATGCAAATCTGCGATTACAACTAGATGTCGGTGCTATATGCACAGCATGTGAATCTAAGCAGACACAATCATCAGAAATGCTTTTGCAGTAAATAATTAATGTCTTTTTGAGACTGACCTCCATTTTCATAGACGATCTGTGACAATCCTCCGCTATAGTCGATCAGTGTACTTTGGGGTCATACTGCAACCAGCCAATGGCACACGTCCTCCGAAGCGCCACACCTGGTGCCCATCTTCAGATTTGACTCCGCATTTCTAGAGTTGTAAGTCCTTGTGGTTTATTGAACAGTCACATGGAGACCTTGTCTGTGATGATATTCAAACAATCGTCTGTTCTTCAACTCGTGGCATCAACAGGCCTAGACTTGGACCTACATCTCGACCTTGGTTGATGCCACGAAAAAAAGCCTCTTCAGGGCCTCTGAAAGCTGCAGCCTGAAGAACATCATCTTTGAGGACCGGCACCTCAAGTGCCCTTTGTCTTCATCCCGACCACGACGCGAATGCAGTCATACCTCGTCTTGGGCCGGCAGGTCCTTGAGCATACTCCCTCTGCTAAGAAGTTGTTTAGGTCCGTTAGGGATGCTTCCTCTGTGAAGATCCAAACGAAAGAGAAATACAACCAGCATCTTAGTCTTTGGTCTCCAAAGATGGTTGACCAGGTTCTGAAAAGGGTCCGTCTCCATTGCTGACTCAGTTGACAGCCTGCCAGCTGGTGGGTTACCGACGTCCGCAAGGAAATTGTTGAACCGTCCAGGAACAAATCGACGAAGAGCATATCTTCTAAGGACCTGTCACCAGCTCTGCTGTAGTTAATGTTGACCCTGGGGATATAAGGGAGAGCTTTTGATGGTGCCCTGGAGAATAAGGTATTTGGGCATCAGGGTAGCAACATCCTCCTCTAAGCCATATGAGGGTAACTATATGGCATCACTGACGCAGCTGGAACGCAGGGTAGAGACAGGGATTCGCCTCCCACTACCACATGCGGAGTGTCTCTCTTTGGCCAAGATGGTAATTGTCCCCAAAATGCTGTATATTTTTGATAACTTGCCAAACAGACCCCCCACCCCCGCCGACCGCCCCCCAGGGTTCAGGTGTCCCCGACAACACCTCTGTGCCAAAGCTCCGTTCGACGCAGACCGTCACCATATTGGCACTGAAGGATAGTGCAAACCATCAGGGACTGATCTTTTGTTCCACTCTACTGGACCAATTTCTTTGTCTCCATTGCGTCGATGCTGGAGATGATCAAGGGGTCATCAATCCTGTGTACGCAGGGACGGGGCGTCGACTATTTCAACAACCAAGCTGGACTTTTTTGGACTTTGCACAAGGGCTCTACTGCGCCAGCGGGCTGGACACATCCCCTGAGGTGGAACTTCAGCAAGTCTAGACTTTCACCCACACCAAATTTTGGGTACTAGTATATAGGATGGCTGACACCTTGGGACTGCATACTGTGGCAGTGCCAGCCCAAGGTTATAAATTAACCAACATCCTGGGTGAGGGCCCGAAAGGTGTTAGGCAGAAACCTGTGCAGTTCCCTTAGGGACCACTGCAAAAAGTTTAAGAATACAGGTGTTAGCAGTAAACCCAATTGGTAGCAGATTTACCTGGTAGCTGTGGCTGAGCAGTCAGACTTCTCTCAAGAAGAGTTAGGCAGTATATAAGAGTATACACATTAGGTACAAAAATACTGTAGCACAGGCAAACACAGATCAGAGCTTTGGTATAAAAGTATATAATTATTTAAAAACACACTTGTAAAAATACACTGGTACTAATATGTCAAGCAAGTTCAAACAGTCATTAGGAATATATATACCTGATTAATTATTCGACAAGTCTTAGGAAACTCAGTCCAGGGTGCCTAATCCCCCCCCCACCCCACACACACATCCTGTAGACCCAGACAGAGTGGCACCACTTTTGGAGGCTTCTGGAACAGAGGGCTCGACTTGGGTTGGAGTTACAGAGGCGAACACAAACGCCATTTTAAACCCAGAGTCCTGGCAAAAAGACCCAACCGGGGAAATAAATATTAAATAACCCTGCGGTATCTTTAACATTGCACCAAAAAGTGGTGCGTTTAAAATGAATGGGAAAATCCAATAGGAAATATTCTGGTGGAATATTTTGCGTGGTAACCACTGCCACCAGCCAGAAACTCGACAAGGGGGGACTGGACAGTGCCCCCTTGGAAAACAGACCCAGGGGCAATCTAATTACCCCTACCAGTACTTCCACAGTATGATGGTTTGTACTGGTTCTGTTCACAATTTGAGACTAGTAAAGCCAATGGTGACTTTACATGCCCTGGGAGACGGTAGTCAGTCCCAGGGTATGGAGTCTGTTTGGGGGCCACTATGACACCCCTGTCTTACTGCACTCAGAGTACTGTGTAACGCACTTCCCAAAAACACATGAAGCCCTATGGAGTAAAAGACCCCATAGTCCATGAAACACATTACAAAGTCAAAGGACACTCTCAAATCATGCCTAAGAGTGGGAGAAAGAGTCTCACTCTTAGCAGCAGAAAAAAATAAACCCCTAAAATCCAGCAAAGCTGCTGTTGGACTCACTAGGTTTCGGAAATTAGCCTTAACATAGAATTCTCCTTAACAAAATTTATATGCCACTGAACCCGGCAATCGCCGATCCAGTAGCCTCTTTGTTTCGGCACCCCTGCTCCATTCCTCTGGTCATCTCTACTATGACCGGGAAGTACAAGCCGGCAAGAGGAGACCCACCATTTTTGTTTTCTCACCCTTCTCCCGGCAGGTCTTGGTCTGCAGGCAGCCACAGTTTCCACCTGACCAACATCATCTACTGCGACTCTATCTCCTGACAGGGTGGGTAAGAGAATTGATGCAATGGCTAAAAAGGTTTTTACGTCTGGCAGCATGGCTCTTAAAGCTACTAATGTAGCCAGTGGGTTTGACAAACATTCTTCCAACCTCTGGAAGGCAGTAGAGCAGGCAACTCAATACATCCCTGAAGGGGAGCTGCGAGACGGTGTCGTACAGCTCATGCAAGATGGGAAGGTGGTGGCCAGGCAGTCGCTGCAAAAGGGCCTGGACGTGGCCATCTGAGTGGGCCATTCATTGGCATCGGATATAGCATTGAGGAGGCAGACCTACTTGAGGTCTTCAGTCCTTTCGCCAAATGTCCAAAACCGACTGGAACGCTCACCTGATATCCACGGGGACGTCACTCAGCCTGTTCTGACCTCTTACGACCTCAAACCCTTCCCTGGAGTCTACTCGACTGGAAACTGGGCCTTGTTTTCTTGGAAAGTGTGCTTTCCGTCCTGCTTTCAGACAGGGCACATTGATTTATACAGGCTCATACTGCCTAGTTACTTTACTGGCAAGAGTCCGACAGGTAAGTATAATTAGTCTTTTGAACAGTTATCTAACTTTGTTCCTTTCCTTCCTTAGATGATGGCCGGCATCCAGGGATGGCGACGTGCTGCTGAGATTAGTGCTGAAGGCGAGTGAGAGTGCGATGCACCCCTTTCGTATTTGTACTGAACTGAGTTATTTTTCTGTGTCTTTTAGGTGCCGCAATGTTTTCAGCGTGGATGCCGGTTATGAAGAACAAATGCGGTGAGTAAGCATGGTATGCGGCGCCTCTAGATGTTTCCACGCTAAACTGGAGTGTCTTTTCCCTCTTGCAGATGAATGAGAGGTTCCGAAGACAGAGTTCCCCCAGAGCGGCTGGGATTCAGGTATGCGTTTGAAGCGCATACAGTCTTTAAAAATAAGCAAAGATTTGCTGAATGCTTACTAATGCCTTTTTTTCCTGTTATTTTCCCTTTTCCTTAGGAAGCGGCATGCCGGGATGGGAATTACACCGCCGACGATACCTGCAGAACAGAAGGAGCGATGAATGATGGGCAGTAGCGCCGCAAGGTAAGGCTGTTCCTTACGGTGTTCTTGTTCTTGCAGGAGCTGAGCGCAGAAGAAAGATGCAGGCCTAGTGGAGACCCATCCGAACACGGCGAGTGTCACGCTGCAGGTGCAGAAAACGCAAAGCATGTTTCTCAACCTGGGCGTGGCTTAAATAGTCTCTGGTTTCCCAGGTGTCTCTGGGCTGAACCACACCCAAAAGACTAGACTGCACATGCAGTTCTGGGAACCAAAATATGTGGGGGCATCCATCTTGTCCCCATCAATGCACTACAAGTCCAATCCTCAATGTTATCCTATGGGAGTGAGTGAGTCTGGTGCCACAAGCGCCAAGTGGGTCTTTGGCGGGATGGAGAGGCCCTTGAGGGACATGTAGGTGATCGTGGCCTGGCTCCAGCCTGACATCTTGGAGGGCTGGTGACATGAGGGGCAGGAATCATGACACTGACTGCTAGACTTGCCATTTGAGATTGAATTCCTTTTCTCCCAGAAGACTGACTCCTCCATGGAAAGATTTAAGGAGTCAAAGATCACCTCAAAATCAGTGGGCCTAGCTGCGCAGCCAGCTCACCAAACCTGCCTTTAGCTTTGCCTCTAGGGGCAGCGGCTGCAACCGTTGGGTGCATTATGGCAAGGAAGCGCAACTCCCACAGGCTACACAAGGGCTAGAAGTGTTTCTCGCTCTGGAAGGGGCATGGGGGCTTACAGCGGCAGCTTTGTCCTCTAAGCCGCTTTGATGTTCCCCTCCCACAACTTACTGGTTGGTGGATGGCTGTCGGAGCACTGGCAGGAGATTCCCTCCAATGCCTGGGCCCTGGAGCTTGTGCCGTGGGGCTATAGACTACCCATAGTAAGGAAACCACTGGACAGACCCTCACCACCTCTAAGCCAACGAGGACAGGAGCTCCAGGAAGAACTGGGAGCCCTGTTGAAGCTTGCCGGAGAAGAGGTACCTCACGAGCAGAGAGGATCAAGCTAGTATTCCCAGTATTTCATGGTGCTCAAGAAGTGGGGTGGTCTCCGTCCTATTTTGTACCGCAGGACTTTGAGTTCCTGAGGGAAGAAAAATTCAAGATGGTGACGTTGAGAAATTCTCCATGCTCTTGAATTGCAGGACTGGCTGGTGTCAATACATCTGCAGGATGCTTATTTCCATGTGCCGATACATAGAAAGAATAGGAAGTTCCTGGGATTCCTCAAAGGGGACAAGCATAGTCTGGTCAAGGTGCTTCCCTTTGGGTTGACCTCTGCTCCAAGGGTCTTCACCAAACTCATGGCAGTTTTCGCGGATCACCTCAGGAGATCTTATATCGGAGTGGATCAGGTGAGCGGGGCTCCCAGAGTGACCCCATTTTCCTAAAAACGTCCATTTTAAAGGCCTTCCAGGCCCTGTGTCCCCCCTTTGCCTCGGACACCACCTTCCTGCTTCTCCCACGATCCTCCCGCCCCCCAGGCGCTCCCACCCCTGTGATTGGCTACCCCCAAGCTCATCACTACCCACTCCAGGGCAACCCTCTACCCGTGCAGCCCCCTGCGGCTAAGGGCCCCTAGGCAAAGGGCGGCTCCAACAGAGGCTGCTCCAAGAAGTGTCAGCAGGTGACTGCAGGAGAATCCAGTGGCCAGCAGTCAACCAGCAACGACCAAGGACCTGTAAGGTAAGAGTGGCCTAGATGGGGAATAGAGCAATAATTCTACCCTGGAAGCCTAGCCCACTTATCAAATCTATCCTAAAACACCTTAGTAATAAATAACACCTTCAGCATTCCTAACTGCACACTATTAAGCACAACAATGTCTAGTATAGCACCCATCTAAACAGTCAAGCTTAAGCCTCTCTCCCACTATACTGGACTCTCAAATCTAGCTGTTTTTAGAATTGTAACTCATCACCTGTGTTTAGGATTGTAATCTTTTCACTGACGGGGCATGGCGCCTTTCTCCCACCGTGCAAGGCTCTCAAATATAGCTGCTGACATTGAAATCATTAGTCCACTTGTATAGCAACCAGCTACCCTCCAACCCACATAGTTGGCCCACCGCAGTGAACCTCATCCAGGGAGACCCATATTAAGGGCAGCCAACGTTAACCCAACGATACAATACTAACTAACTTCTCCGACCTTACTCAAAACACCGACTAAACAAGTCGGCAATACCAGCTGCTGACCACCAACAGACAGCACCCAAACTTATAGCGGACAATTCCCCTCACCCAGTACTATACCACAAGACCCCCAGACCAAAGCAAAACAAAGACCAAAACAGCCCTCGAGCCAAAATGCCACGCAAACACCCTGTTCCAAGTGGAAGGAACAGCATAAAGAAAAAACACACCGGAACAGCAACTAAGACTGGCAACTACAGAAAACACTCCGAATCACAGGAACGACACTCGAACCGACGCGGAGTGAAGACAAAAATCCCTCTACTTGACTCCATACCTCGCAAACAACCAGTCACTAGAACAAACCAACCCAACGATCAGCAAGAGTAGACAACCAAACACAACCGCGCAGAAGATCAGACAACGCTAGAAATAACAAAAACATAATTGACGCAATAACACCCTACATCAAATCAAGAGCAACTTCAAGAGCACCTTCCACTTGACAGCCACAATCTTTGGAAGAACCTGAGGAAAACAAAAACCTAAGACTGAACCTAGAAGAACTCTTCAAAGACACACACACCTATACCAACACCTCAAATAGAGATAGACTTTAAAGGAAACACCAACACTGATCCGAAGATGACCCCAACAATGACCAAACCACACCTCTAAACTCCACTGCAATCTATTAAACGCAAGATCCATGTCAAAACACTCAACAGAAATCTCTGACCTCGATGACAACGGCATTGACATCCTTTTCATCACCGAAACATGGCTGGACGACAACTACAAAATCACACTACGAAACTGCCTCCCAGCCAACTTCAAATGCCTTCAAATAAACAGGAAACATAAAAAACAAGGTCTCGCGATAGTATTCAAAGAACACCTAAAAATAAAAACTAACGACCCTCTCAACATCAACTGCGAAACCATGGTCCTACACCTATCATCTAACCCAAAAACCATCACATTCATCCTAGTGAACAGACCACCGTCCTATGATGCAACCTCCATCGATGAATTCATAGAAGCCATCACCAACATAGCCATCAAGCATGAACATTTAATTATACTGGGGGATTGCTACATCTGGTTTGAAGAAAATCACGGCAACTCCCAAAATTCACAGACCGGACAACTGACAACCATGAAACTATGACAGCTGGTCAAAGGAGCAACACACTCAGCAGGACACTCTAGACGCAATCTTCGCCCAGGAAATACTCGTCACCACTGCTCCACCGATACAAATATTGTGGAGCTACCATCTCATCATCCCTTTCATCATCAGACTACCAACTCCACTCCGCATCCAGGCCCCCAAACTCACAACCACCACAAAAAGAAACTTGAAAACCGTCAAAACAAGCAACCTGTTCGAACAACTGGAGACAATCAAACTCTCAATTACAGAACTAGAGCTGCCTGACCTAGCTGGGAAAGCAGAGCTGCTACACAAATGGATCGCTGATGCAATCGAAAAGATCGCCCCAGAAAAAACATTCACCCCATCAAAAAAAAAGTAATGGAAAAATGGTTCACATCATGTTAGGCAGAATCCTGTGCAGTGCCCTTAGGGACCACTACACACAATTAAGACTACAGGTGGCAATACAAGTTTACCTTTGGTACACGCCTGTACTACTAAGTTATAGTGGTAGCAGAGCAGCCAGGCTTATCTCAAGAGTATATGAGCAGTAGCAGAGATTACACAAAGGGACCACAATTACTGTGACTCAGGCAAACACTGACTCAAGGTTTTTTATAAAAAATATAAGTACATTTATTTTTACGCTATCAGTTATAAACACAACACCTCTATTAAACTTTAAACAAAACCACACGTTAAATATACTACAACTAACCAATTCACTTTTTACAGTATGTCTCAAGGTAAGTACCCTGTGTTTGAATGAACCGGTGTTATAAACAAAACACCGCGGATACTGTTGCGATCACTTTTTGACAGTTCGGTCTGCTTAATAAATGCGTATCCGTGACATGAAATGCTACCGGGGCAAAAGCACACTTAGCACCTAAGATACCCAGAGGCAGTTGGAGGCAAAAATCACAGGCAATATTTAGGTTAGGCAGGCAGTATCGAGAAACACTCAGAAACAGGAGTTCAAAAGTCAAAGTGCGGAGCCACGTTTAGGTGACACCGGAGACCTGTGCCGAAGATCACACCGTTAGGAAGTTTACGATTCAGCGTAGCCCAAAAGTACTTGGATATTGTCAAATGTTCGGAAGCAAAAGTTATAAGGAGGAGGGATGAAGTCGGGAGCAGCAACAACGAAAAGGTGTGCTTTAAAAAGAGGAGAGGCTCAGCAGGTGGCTATCCGGACCACTACAGCAGTGTGCAGCGATTTCGACCACAGCGGAGATCTCTGGCTGAAGAAGATGAGATGGTTATCCCCACCAGGCTCAAGGGAAGAAGTCTCCGGACTGGATCTCCTCTTAGTCGTTGAAGGGAAGATAGCTCAGGGCTGCAGCAGGGCTTCACCGGGACGCGGTAGTTGCAGCAGCCGTCGTTCTCTCCGCTTCTCTTCGTTTCCTTGTAGTTCCAGAGGCGACTGACTTCTAGCCCAAGAGACCTGCCTTTTTATGTGCAAAACCCCCATTCAGACAGCCTGGCTGTCAATCACGCAGCGGGGGGAGGGGTGGTTGTCCAGCCGTGACAACCACCTCAGCCAATCATGGCAAAGTGTGACTTGGGTTTTCTAGGATACCCTGTGCAGGGGGTGACTGCACCCCTTCCCCACATTCAGTCTACCTAGACTCCCAGGCGCCAAGAGGAGGGCTTCTCTGCAGAAGCCCGCCAAAAGACAGTGAACAAACAAGGCGAACCTAGTTTGCCGCGCAAAGTAAAACGCAAGAAGGACTTTAACAAAAAGAAATGGCGAATAAACCCAACCGGAGCCAAAAGAAAGATGATTTGGTCAAGCGGGTTTATGTTCGAGGCTAATATAATAGCCAACAACAGTACCACGTTTATCTAGTATAATCGCGGTAGAAAGGTTAGGGTAGATACCAGTGCCACCAGCCAAGTCTAAATGTTAAAAGAACAAAACAATGCTCAGGGAGGTACAGACAGAAAAGGGGTACAGATTAGCCCTTTTCAGTACCCCATGTAAGATGCGGTGTACTGGGTCTGTGGTAAAAATGACTATGTAAAGTAAATGGCAACTTTACCTTTCTCTGGGGGACAGTAGTCGGCCCAAGTGAATTGGAGTCCGAGGGAAGTCTTAAAGACAACCCTGGGTTACTACACTAAAGGTGCTGTGTAACCCGTACAAGAACAGGGGCACCTGGAGTGGTGTGCTCCAGTGCCCAAGATCACACAGTGAGTAAAAACACATAGGCCAAAACACATGTAAGAGTGGAAAAAGAATGTACACTCTTACCAGGTGGAAAAAATAAACTCCAGAAATCCAGCAAAGCTGCTGGGGGACTCACTAGGTGAGGGAAATTAGCCCTAGAAGGAGAATTCTCCCTAACACACCACTGCTAAGTGTCATGAAAGAGGACAACAAGAAAATGGATCTGGGATGGAGGAAAGAATACAACCCAGAGAAGAAAAAACTGTTCCAGAAACAAATCCGAGCATACAAGAAGGAAATACAAAAGGCGGAGAGAAGGCATTATGACAATCACCAATGTGACAAACTCACAAAAAGAAATGTTCAACATCATCAAAGAAATAAGAAACCCACCGGCTGCTACAAAACCCCAAACCCCTCTGAGAAACTCGGCAAACCACTTCAAGAACAAAATCAACGACATCTGACAAATCATACAAGACGGACCAACCAACCAGAACATCCAACAAACCAAACCTAACACAGAACCACAATACAAACTCCAAAACCTTCCCGAAATATCGGCAGAGGCTTTCGTCTTGCTGGTGAAACACAGCAAGAAATAAGGTTCACCCATGGGCACATGCCCACCTGACATCTACAAATTAAACCTCGAACAAGGAACACCATCAGAATACTACAGAAACATCCTAAATCTCTCACTAGGAACAGGAACCGTACCAAAAACATTCAAATCAGCATATATCAAACCACTCTTAATAAACAAAAGTGGCGATGTTGACCACCTCTCCAACTACAGGCCGATCTCAAACATTACCCGCCTAGCAAAACCCCTGGAAACCTAGGTCTGCAAGTTAACCCAAGAACACTTAGAAAAATACCACCTGTTGGACCAAGCACAAGTTGGTTTCAGACCTGCAATAGGAACAGAAACCGCACCATTGTCCATCTGGGATGACCTAAAAACAAAACCAAATGCAGACTGACACAACCTTGGCCCTGATTCTGCTCGACCTCTCTGCAGCCTTTGACACAATTATCCATGACACCCTAACCAAAAGACTAGAAGACATGGGCATAACAGACACAACACTACTATGGACTAAATCCTTCCTAGCAGACAGAACAGAAACCGTCTGGATAAAGCCCTTCAAATCCACACCACAAGTCAACGACTGTGGAGTAGCACGAGGGTGCTCACTATCACCACTTGTCATGAGCGATACTCCCGAGGAGCCAAGACTGGCCCAGCGTCCCCGGAAGCAGGCTCATCATCCACACCCCCGGTTCCAGCAGACCCCTACAAGGGCCCTTTGGACCATGTCCTGGCGCCAGGCTCATAAGGAAGCACAGTCCCGGCGCCATGGGCGCCGGGCTCATATTCTTAAAGTGTGCAGTAGTGATTGGGTGGACTTACCTGTGGCAGACCATGCTGCATACTCACCTAGAACAATCCAAGCTGGGTGAAGTCCCAGCCACTGGCTGGGAGGGACCAATCCTCTGTTACAGTAACTCTTTTCTTACCTGGGTGGGGCTGATGTTAATCCTGACACTGGAACTCTTTTCTTACCAGGGTGAGGCTGGAGGAAGAATACGCACCAAACCACTTCTCCACTATTTAAACCACGCCCGATAGAATTCGCGTGCTTCGCGTTATTCTGTAACAGCAGCAGGACGCTCACCGAGTCGGCTCCTGCATTCCAGGTCCAGACACACCCTCAGCTTCTCGAGCAGCAACCTGTGGATGGAGAAAAGGCACAGGAACATCTACTCGCCAGAATTCAGCTACAAGAGTCCAGTCTCCGACAACCAGCAAATAAAGACATAAGGTTAGAAAACGGGCAACACGCTCGCAGCTGCGCTCGCTTACCTTATCCATCCGTGATCACACCGGAGTTCACCGCGGCCTTCGCTTCGGCAGCATCCCAGCACCTGGAAGACAAAAGACATTGTTAGTGGTGTCCGAGCCGAAGGGTTCGCAACTCAGTTATACTTATGCGCTTCTTCACGCGCAGCAGCGGCAGCATCGCCCTCAGCATTTCGGCACCTGAAAGGAAGGCAAAGACATTATCAGAGGCGCCCATTTGGAAACGGCCACAATTCAGTTATACTTGCGTGCCACCGCACGTGCAACAGCGGCGGCATCGCCCACAGCATCTCGGCACCTGAAAGACAGAAAAGGACATTATAAAAGGGTGCTCCTTCAGAAGCGGCCTCAGATCTTCTATACTCGCGAGCCTCTTCTTGCACAGCACTGGTGGTGTCGCCAACAGCTCCTCGGCACCTGAAGGACTATTACAAGCCACAAAAGGACACTGAGCCTAGACACTGAAATCATCCAGTGACGTAACTGGATTCCACGCGCCCCTGCACCAGAAGCAGGATGGAGAGCTCGGCTTTACTAAACCAAAGGTGAGAGTTCGTGGAGACCAGTCGAGAACCAAGAAGTGGGAAAAGCAGAAGATTGGTGGGAGAACTTATCCAACCAGCTTGTAATTACCCCTTTTTCTTCCACCTGCAGAAAAACTCACCTTACAAGCCAGACAGTCAATATTCGGAGGTCCTGCCCAGAGCGTCTTCCGAGTTCTACGCCTCATCATAGTCATAGAAGCAACTGTAGCAGTCCAGTTTGGGTCAGCGCCTCCGTGGGAATCAGGTGAGCGTTACACCACTGACCTTCAACATCTACCAAACTGCACTAATCAAAAACTTCAAAAAATACATTACATGCTACAACTACGCAGATGACACTCAAAAGAACAGGTTAGCACTACGGTCTTCAGTGGCAGCGCATCTCTTACCTGGTCCATCGGCTGTCACCAACGCCTCGCGCTGCATTCCGGCATCTGAAAGACAAAGGCTTACCTACTCTTCGCAGGCTCCAGAGGTCTTCGCACTGCATTCCGGCATCTGAAAGACAAAAGCTTACCAGCTCTTTGCACGCTCCGGAGGCCTTCGGCGCTGCATCCCGCATCTGAAAGACAAAAGAAGGTGCGTTTAAAGACATTGGGCAACTTTATTACTCCCATCCTAGGAGCAGGTGAGTCGGACCCCTTGCGCGACCCTCTCCATGTGTTTTTTTTTTTATGGCCAAAATGCCCCCAACCCCCGCGTGCCCCGAGCTCCCCAGCCCCGCTTCCTGGTCCTTCCCCTCCCCCTCCCGCCTCCCATCCCGCCCCCCTCTCCATGTGTTTAAACCTAAATAGTGCCCCCAGGCCCCCGCATGCCCCGAACTCCCCAGCCCCGCTTCCTGGTCCTTCCCCTCCCCATCCTGCCTCCCATCCCGCCCCCTCTCCATGTGTTTAAACCTAAATAGTGCCCCCAGGCCCCCGCATGCCCCGAACTCCCCAGCCCCGTTTCCTGGCTCTTCCCATCCCGCCCCCGCCCCTGATTGGTTGTTGCGGCCGAGGCAGCGTCGGTGTAGCGACCCGCTTCCTGCACCTGCTCCTATTTCCCATCCTAGGAGCAGGTGAGTCGGACCCCTTGCGCGACCCTCTCCATGTGTTTTTTTATGGCCAAAATGCCCCCAACCCCCGCGTGCCCCGAGCTCCCCAGCCCCGCTTCCTGGTCCTTCCCCTCCCCCTCCCGCCTCCCATCCTTCCCCCCTCTCCATGTGTTTAAACCTAAATAGTGCCCCCAGGCCCCCGCATGCCTCGAACTCCCCAGCCCCGCTTCCTGGTCCTTCCCCTCCCGCCTCCCATCCCGCCCCCCTCTCCATGTGTTTAAACCTAAATAGTGCCCCCAGGCCCCCGCATGCCCCGAACTCCCCAGCCCCGTTTCCTGGCTCTTCCCCTCTCCCTCCCGCCTCCCATCCCGCCCCCCGCCCCTGATTGGTTGTTGCGGCCGAGGCAGCGTCGGTGTAGCGACCCGCTTCCTGCACCTGCTCCTATTTCCCATCCTAGGAGCAGGTGAGTCGGACCTCACTTCCCCTCCTCTAAATCCTCTTCCTGATCCCATCCCTCCCCCCCCCCCCCCCCCCCTCTGATAGGCCCCTCGTCCTTTATCAGTGGTCCTCCCAGGGCAGCCCTCTGCCCGGCAGCCCCCAGCGGCTAATGGCCCCAAGGCCAAGGGCGGCTCCAACAGAGGCGGCTCCAAGATGTGTCTGCAGGTGTCCGCAGGGGAAGCCAATGAAGCCAGCAACTAACAGACACCACCAAAACCGTGAGTGTGGTATGGGTGGGAGAGTAGAGCAATCACTCCACTCCAGAAAGCCCATGCCACTCTATTTTACCTCCAAATAACATAGACTGCCATAATGTTAGCATGTCCACTCTTAGAAAGAACTGTGAAAGTTAGCATGTCCACTCTTAGAAAGAACTGTGAAAGTTAGCATGTCCACTCTTAGAAAGAACTGTGAAAGTTAGCATGTCCACTCTTAGAAAGAACTGTGAAAGTTAGCATGTCCACTCTTAGATAGAAATGTGAAAGTTAGCATGTCCACTCTTAGAAAGAACTGTGAAAGTTAGCATGTCCACTCTTAGAAAGAACTGTGAAAGTTAGCATGTCCACTCTTAGATAGAAATGTGAAAGTTAGCATGTCCACTCTTAAGAAAGAACTGTGAAAGTTAGCATGTCCACTCTTGGACGGAACTATGAAGGTTAGCATGCCCACACTTGGATGGAATTGTGAATGTTAGCATGCCCACTCTTAGATAGAATTGTGAAAGTTAGCATGCCCACCCTTAGATGGAACTGTGAAGGTTAGCATGTCCACTCCTAGACCGAATTGTGAAAGTTAGCATGCCCATACTTGAATAGAACTGTGAAGGTTGGCATGCCCACTCTTAGATAGAATTGTGAATGTTAGCATGCCCACACTTGGATGGAACTGTGAAGGTTAGCATGTCCACTCTTGGATGGAATTGTGAACGTTGGCATGTCCACTCCTGGACGGAATTGTGAAAGTTAAGCATGTCCACTCTTAGATGGAATTATGAATATTGGCCTGCGTCGCATCTAGATGGAACTGTGAAGGTTAGCCTATGAAAGTTGCATTTAGAAAGTGTGCCCTACAGCCTCTCCATCAAGCTTAGAAATGTGCCCAATAGCCTCTCTGGCAAATGGAACTTAGAAGTGCGCCCAAGATCCTCTGTGAAAGTCTCATTTAGAAGTGTGCCCAATAGCCTCTCCGTAAATCTTAGAAATGTGCCCAATAGCCTCTCTGGCAAATGGAACTTAGAAGTGCGCCCAAGATCCTCTGTGAAAGTTGCATTTAGAAGTGTGCCCAATAGCCACTCGGGAAAGTTGCATTTAGTAGTGTGCCCAATAAACTCGCTGTGAATTTAGTAGTGTTCCCAATAACCACTCTGTGAAAGTTGCATTTAGATGTGTGCCCAATAACCCCTCTGTGAAATTTAGAGGTGTACCCATTAGCCTCCATGAGAGTTACATTTAGAAGTGTGCCCAATAGCCACTCTGTGAAAATTGCATTTAGAAATGTGTCCAATAGACATTCTGGAAAGTTGCATTTGAAATGTACCCAATAGACACTCTGGAAAGTTGCATTTAGAAGTGTGCCCAATAACCCTCTATGAAATTTAGAAGTGTACCCAAAAACCCTCTATGAAATTTAGAAGTGTGCCCAATAGCCTGGTAAATTGAATTTGGAAGTGTTCCCAATAGCCTCACTGGAAAATTGAATTTAGAAGTACTTCCAATAGCCTCGATGAAAATGGATTTTAATAGTGCGCCCAATAGCCTCTCTGTGGAAAACTGAATTTAGATATGCGCCCAATATCCTCTGTGAAAACTGCATTGAAGTGTGCCCATTAGCCACGCTGTGAAAACTGCATTTAGAAGTGCTACCAATAGCATCTGTGAAAGTTGATTATAGAAGTGTATCCAATAGACACTCTGGAAAGTTGCATTTAGAAGTTCGCCAATAACCTCTCTGGAAAATTGAATTTAGAAATGTGCCCAGTAGACGCTGTGCGAAAATTGCATTTAGAAGTGTACCCAATAACTTCTGCAAGAGTTACACTTAGAAGTGTGCCCAGTAGCATCGCTGATGAATTGAGTTTAGAAATGCTCCCAATAGCCTCTGTATGGAAAATTGTACTTAAAGGTTTGCCTAGTAGCCTCTCTGTGGAAAATAGAACTTAGAAGTTCGCCCAGTACCCTATCTGGGAAAGTTGCATTTGAAGTTTGCACACTGAAAGAGCATATAACCATTCATACCACACCCCACGCTTACTCTCTCCTTTACATCACCACTCAACTAGAACACAGGGATACTATGACACCATTCGGTATAACTGTTCTCATACGAACATCCGCCGCTTACTCCACATCATTCTATGTAAACACTGCTGGTCTCACACCCTCAGCCAGGCGTTTTCCCCAGGCCTAACGCAGCCACATCCGTTCCGGATTAATCCTGCCAGAACGAACACATTCTCCTGATCTCTCAACCACCACACCTACCGATAAGAACCAGCTATTACACGTGTACCGCACGAGCTGCACACATATCCGGTGCACACACGCACCTTTTGACTCTCCCTTCTCTCTCTACTGATCTGAACTTCGGTTCCCAAGGGCGTTCAACCTACCAGCGCCTTCAGACCATACCAATGGTATATAAGGCGCTATATAAGTGCAAAATAACAATAACAATAACAATAACAAATCTACCAAATCGAAGACAAGCCGATCACTCAACCTTAATCGAATGTCTAAAAGAAGTTTTTCATTGGATGAATGCCAACAGCTTGAAAATCAATCCAGGAAAGACAGAAATCATGATTATATCCAAAAATCAAGAGAACACCACCTGTATTTCATGGCCAACAGAAATGGGAAACGCACCAATTCCATCTAAGGTAGTAAAAAATCTGGGTACTGATGGACAACACCCTAACCTTGGAACCACAAATAAATGCAATAATCAAGAAATGCTTCTTCCTCCTTCACACAGCAAGAAGAATCTTACATTTCCTCTCCTTCACCCACAAAGCACTCACAATCATCGCCCTAATCCTGTCAAGAATCCACTATGCAAACAGCCTCTATCTCGGGATACCAGAATACCTCCTGAAGAAACTACAATGGAGCCAAAATGCACCAGCCAGACTCCTCAAACTATCCAGAAGAGACCACATCACTCCAGCCCTAAAAACACTGCACTGGCTCCCAGTCAAACCTTGCATCACCTTCAAAACAATGTGCAGAACACACAGGGAAATCAGCAGACAAGGAGCTGAATTCCTGCAAAAGAAACAATCTACAAGCCAACGGGACTCTTCAGATCAAGCAACGAAATCCATATTGAAGAAAAAGCATACCTTAAGAAAAAACTTGGGCTCTTCCTTCTCCCACTTAGCTGCAAAAACCTGGAACAACATCCCGAAAGAAATAAGAAAAACCAAAGACCACTTACAATTCAGAAAATTAACAAAAACCTGGCTCGTCAACATCACAGATGCAAACTGAAAAACCAATTCCACCGAACGGGAAACGCATTGAAAAGGATGACAAACCTAGGATGACAAACATCTAAAACCAAATAAAGAAACTCTTAGCATAAAAAGAGAGGCGACACTATGTCGAATAGGACAGAAACGACACCCATAAGGACAGAATCCAGCGTCCCTAGAAAACTCCCAGCTAACAAATCTAGGACGACAATGGCATCTAGAACCGAATAACAAAACTCTTTCAACGAGAGGCGACACCCGTAAGGACAGAACCCAGCATCCTTGGCCAACTCCCAGCGAACAACCTTCATCCGCTCGACAAATGCTACTATAGATCATTCCTGTATAAAGTTGGGTTAACATTAGCACTTGCCACACTAAGCTGTTGATATTAACAGGGGCATGGACCAAAGAGTTGTAATTGTAGGCAGACGCCGCCCCTGGACATAAGTGTAAGCGCTAGCACTGCGACATACCAAAGGGTGTAGGAGCAGTAACATGAATGAGCAACCGAATAAGATGATAAAGGCCAAGCAGACCTCAACACCTGGAGGGAGGAAACCCAGATTTACCGATGCCGCCCTCCTATTAGATTAGGAGTCCTTCCTGGTCTTGACTGCAAGGAACGCACATACGCCTGCCCGCCCCGCATACAAACAGGGGCCATGCAGGCAGCTGGTTGCCCATCTTGGGCAAGATTATGCATAGGAACGGATGCCATATTGGAAATGGACTGCGAGTGTCGTACAGCCCCTGAGCTGGACATGAACATGGAGATGCCCACACACCCCACCTGATTAGAATACAGACATTTCAAGACAGTGATGCCAACTAACCAACCCACTAACAACTTCACCCTCTCCATACACACCTCAAATTCTAACCAAACACAACCTCAAACTTACAACGCAGCAATCCGCACAAACTTCACCACACTGCAACAACAAAGTACACATAGACCCGCACAACAGCATACGTCGTCCTCCGACAGGATAGCACCCCTAGCCCAGCCGACGGAATTCTGGGCTGAGGCCGCCAACAGCGCATCACTGCTCTCTTGCACTTTTCCAGCTCATCCCCCTGAAACACCCCACCCACCCTTTCTTTCAGAACTGCCAGAGTGCCAGGGGACCACTCCGTTGGTGATAGTGCGCGGTACAAATATCTTTTAACATTAACATCCAGAGTCCTTGTATTACCGTACCTGGATGACTGGCAGATCCAAGGAAAGTCAGCAGAGAGCGTTTTTTGTCCCAACTGGAGGACACCTGCTTGCTACTCCACAGGCTGGGCTTCTCCCTGATCTTGAAGTCCCATGTGGGGGCAGTCCTAGACACCTGGGTGTGGAAGGCTCCTGCCCCCAAGGAGTAGGTTTACAGCATCACGCAGATGGTGAACCAGTGCAGGACCCACACCGCCTTACCAGCAGCTTCCTTCATCCGCCTCTTAGGCCTCATGGCAGTCTGTATTTTTCTTGTGCCAGAGGCCAGGATGCGCTTGAGATCTCTTCAATAGCTTCTACGAGGCCAGTGGTCCCAGTACCTCAGAACCCTCTCGTATTCGCTCGGGGTATCCAGATCAGTGGTCGACCGCAGTAATCTCATGGCGGGGGAACTCTTCTGGCCTCCTTGGTCTCAAGCCACGGTAGTCACAGATGCATCTCTGAAGGGTTGGGGCACTCACTCGAGGATTTGCAGGTGAGTGGCCTTTGGCCAGCACAGAAGCCAGGTGGCTCATCAACAGGCTGTAATTGCGAGCCATCAGGACTTTTGCCCCGTCTCTGAAGAGGAAACATGTCCTGCTCTTGACGGACAACACAGTGGCCATGAACTACCTAAAGAAGCAGGGTGGCGTTTCCCCCCCACCCCACCCACCCCCCTCCCCCTTTCTCTGCAGAGAGGTGATGCACCTGTGGCTCTGGTTGCTGGAGAATCAAGTCTGTCTCAGCAGTTCATCTGGCAGGGACAGAACAGCTTGCCGGATGCTCTCAGCAAGCAGAGCACCGTCTCACACGAGTGGGAAGTGTCAGGAAATCCTGGAGGAGGTGTCCTCTCTCTGGGATTCCGGGGTACCCCAGCAGTGGATCTGTTTGCCATGGAGTCCAACAGGAAGTGCAGACAGGTTTGCTGGAGGTAATTCCCAGTGAAGGGTGCACTAGGGGACACGTTCCTGGTGGATTGGACCTTCTCTCTTCACTATGCCTTCCCCCTGATTCCGTCATCCCATGGAATCTCAGGAGGTTGAATAGATTTCAAGCAACCATGATCTTGATCGCCCCAGACTAGGCGAGGGGAGCGTGGTATTAGATTGCTTGGATCTGACCATCGGTCTGCCTCACCAGTTGCCTCGGCGCCCAGATCTCCTGACCCAGTCAGAAGGTCGGGTACTCCACCCGAACCCAGAGTTCATCATCCTACATGAGTGGCTCTTGAGAGGATGAGGTATGATGACTTCGACCTCTCAGAGGAGGTACTCGAGGTGTTGCTGGCTGCACACAGTCTACCAGATCTCTGTACTCATGCAGGTGGAGAAGATTTGAGGCATGGTGCAGGCAACGTGAGATCGATTCCATCTCTTGGCCTACCACTAAAGTGATGCAGTTCCTGCTCTCACTAACCTCAGCAGGCCTTCCGGTTACTGGAGTCAAAGAATATATGATGGGCCTTGTCTGTGTACAAAAGGTCTCTGGATCAAGCTTTTCTTTACAATGTTGGTTATGGCCTAATTCCTGAAGGGCCTTGTGAATAAGTTTCCGCCAGCTCACTTTGTTGTCTCGGACTGGGGTTTAAGTCTATTTCAGACATTCTTGAGGACCGCTCTGTTTGAGCCCATGCATTCCTATTCATTGAGATTCTTTGAAAACAGCCTTTTTGGTTGCGATCACGTCTGCCATGAGACCTTTCCCAGTCCATAGATTTACCGGTCTTCTACCCTCCACCACACCAATCTAAGGAAGACGAGTGGTTCCACCACTCGGATCTCAAGAGCGGTTTGAGCTTTTATGTCGATAGGATGTCTGCAGCTGTTCGTTGCTCAATCATTATGTCGCAACGGTCTATTGGTGATGAAGCAGACTCTGTCTTGTTGGTTTATCCTTTGCATAGCAGAATGTTAACAGTTTGCAGGCAGGGAGCTTCCTCCCGGCATCAGGGCACACTCAACCAGAGGAGCCTCGACTTCTACAGCCCTGCCGAGGGAAGTTCCTGTTGGGGACATCTGTTGTGCGGCTACATGGTCGTCCTTGCACACATTTACCAGGCACTATTGTCTAGATGTCACCCCTTGGGCTGATGAATGTTTTGGTAGGGCAGTTCTGCAAAATCTGCCACTATAACACTTTCTGGCTGCCTCCTTCGTCCTAACTGCTTGGGGAGTCTATCAGATGAGGAATCTGCAGGAGAAAAGCAATCCATTGAAGGAGAAATTACATACCGTAGTGCGTTTTTCTATGGCTGCTTTTCCAGCAGATTCCTCATCGCCCCTCCCGTCCATCTGTGCTTCGAAAAGTTCTTATGGCTTGGCCCATCTGTCTTAAGTGAAGGGACAACAGGTGATGGCTATGAAGTGACTGCTCCCGTCTGGCTATTTGCTTGCCTTTAAAAAAAAAAAAATGTTCTAATACTAGTATGTCCCGTCCCCTTTTCCGCCATCCTTGTAGGCCCCGCCCACCCCCCACCATGGGGACGGGCCCAGAACCCTTGGCAGCAAAGAATTGAGCTTTCCCTTTGAATTTAATGTAGCGTGTGGGAGAACGAGGCCTCTGGCGCCTCACTGGAGTCCCTTTTTCCGCACGGATGGTGTCGGATCTGGCAGCCAGCGCAGATATTTGTTTAGCTTTCTGCTTGCTCCCTGTTGGTTTTTTCCAAATTATATTTCACTCTTTTTGGTGCCTCGCCTTTCCCGGCGCATTTCAATCATAGGAGGTATCACCAGATGTGCCTCATGCAACCGTTTGCTCCCGGCCTCTGTCCCCCATGCACTCTGTCTTGAGTGCTTGAGGCCCGACCACCGCTGGGGACTCGTGTTCAGCCTGCAATGCTCTCTGTTACTGCGCATTGAAGAATCGCTTGTTGTGGTGGAGGGAGATCTTCCACACTTTTCCTCCGCCCCACCTTAAGGGCTTTGTCTCCAGGACCTCTCCAGGACAAGGTAGGCCCTCTGTTAAGCACAGCTCCACGGCATGGTGACTCCTTCCCTGGGGTTCCCATGGATCGGGGGGGTTCTTCGGATTCTGCTTCTGTCAGGCACAAGGCTTCTAAGGCTACCGGCTCCCAAGCTGAGGGGCCGGGGAGCTCTTCCGGGTGCAGACCTGAAGCCTTCCAGGCTACAGGCTCCCAAGGTGAGAGGCTCAGGTGCCCCTACCAGGCTGTCCTCAGGACGATCAGGCTCTTCTGCTTCTACTCCAGGGAGGTAAGGGGGTTGTTGAGTGCCACCTCCAAGAGTCTGTCCTCAGCTAGATCCAGCACATCTACCGTCACAGGTGTCGAGGGCTCCCAGCGTACCTGAGCTCGATATGAGATTGTGCATTAGGGCATTAAGACTACTGGCCATCCGGCTGAGGGCACAGTGCCTACCGGAGGGATCTCTGAGGTCAACTCTTCGGGGGCAAGACCCAAGCTGTATCCTCTTTTGTGGGCATGGCTCGAGGCTTCAAAATGGCAGAGCGGACCATGGCCAAGCCTGACGAGTGGTCGCCCATCTTGGATCTGGCTCAGGGCCCGCTAGTGCTCTCGCCCATCGAATGGGCTTTGCAGGATGATCACAGCCCCCTTCCTTCCGGTTGCGGCAGCAGATCCTACAGTGCTGGTGTCTGGTCCCCTCAGGTCTACATGTACCTAGAACTGCCCTACGGCTACACGTACCATGCGCCATGGCGCTTTGGCCAGGAGCAGAGGCCCAGCACCTCGGAGTGCCGGGCCCCTGGGGATATGGGGGCTTGTGAGATAGTTTATTGGTGCACTTCCTCCTCCTTGTGCGTACCCCTCAGATGAAGGGGCTCCTGGAGGACGTTGTGAAGGTAATGCCGCAAGGGGCGCTGCCCCGGCCCCCTCCTCTGGGTGGTACTCCTGTTCCTTCTGCGTTCCCGGTGCTGGTCGCTCCACTGATTCCTGCCCCACCGGTTGTTCTGGACCCCCTTCCACCTCCTCCTGTACAACCACCACCTCCCCCTCAAAAGCCTTTGGACCGGTCTGTGGTTCCAGACCTGGGGGTTGGGGGGGACTCTGCCGGCACCTTTGTCCCAGAGCCTGGATTCCGATAGAAAGGGGGGAGGGGTGATGAAACCCGGAACGATGAACCCTCAGCATCCATTAAGGCCTTTCATGACCGCTTTCAGAGCCTGGCAGAGTTCTTGGGTGTCACTCTTCCTGAGGAAGCCCCCCCGGAGTCTAGTGTGCTAGCAGGTCTTGGGCAAACGCACCATGATCTGGTTTGGCATTCCCCTCCAGGAGGAGTGAGTGAGGGTCTTTCGAGGAACAGATGTAAGAGATGTTACTTAAGGCAGCTACGGGCATGGGTGAGCTCTTGATGCAGCAAGCTCCAGTGGTGCCCTGTAACCCTGGCCCCAAAGTGACCACCATTACACCGTCAGTGGAGCAGTCTGGCTCGGCGCTGAGCAAGGTCAGGCCACCTTCAGCGCTGATACTTGCCAGTGCACCTCCAGCACCGATACCTCTCGGGGAGCCCCCTGAGGCCCCTTTAGGCGCTGATTGCAAAACCGTTGATGTCGACCGCCATCAAGCAGTCTGCCCAGGTCAAGAACCGAGTTGGCCAATACTTTGGGTGCCGCTGATGATGATGATGATGATGATGACTGTGACCAAAGTATCTTTGATCCTACATATTCAGGTGCTGGAGGGGCAGATTTTTTCGTCAAACAACCCGATCTGATCTCACTGGCTGAAGAGCATCATGAAGCCAATTGGCCGGACTCATCACCATCCTTATGGCCATGCTAATGCCAAATATTGTGCTTTAGTAGACAGAGTGGGGGATACCCTCGGATGGAATGCTCCAGCCAAGCCTCTGTTTGGCTGTGACCTGATTGATATACTAGATGAAGGATCTTCTACAGAGCGGGCCATGCCTTTCAATGCAGCTATTGCTGACCCCATCACCACCTTTTGGCAGAGTCCTGGCTCCATGCCCCCAGTTCACGCTCACTAGACCAAGAAATGCAGCCCAGTAATGGGAGACCCGCCATAGTTCTCCACACATCCGTCACTGGAGGAGTTAGTGGTGCAGGTGGCTACAGTAGCTACCAGACCAGCCACGTCTGCGTCAATCCTTCTGACTGATGGTGAGGGGGAAGAAAGTTGAAGCTTTGGCTAAGAAAATCTTCTCGTCTGGCAGTATGGTCCTAAAGGTGGTCAAAGCCTTCTGCGGGTTTGCCAAGTATTCTTTTGGTCATCTGTGGATGGCTATTGCTGGGGCTGCCCAGTAGATCCCCCCGAAGGGGAGATGCGCGAGGGCTTCCAACGGCTGGTAGACTACAGCAATATGGTAGCCTGGTAGTCTTAGCAGAAGGGCCTGGATGTCGTCACTGCGTCGGCAAGTCCATGGGGTCAGCCAGTGTTAAGAAGGCAGGCATACCTGCACACATCTGCTTTCTCACTGAATGTTCAGAATATGTTCCTGGACTTCGCTTTCGACAGTGAGAGTCTCTTCAGCCCAAGGTTGATGACTCTTTGGAGAAATTCAAGGAGTCAATGCTAGCCATAATGGCGTTGGGCCTAGCTGTCCAACTGTCGGCCAAGACTGCCTTTTAGCTTCGTTTCAAGGGATAGAGGCTACCGACGAGATGTCCCTTATGGCAGGAAGGCACGGCTTCCGCAACCAAGGCAGAGCCAGAGGTGTTTCCCGCGCTCCGGAAGGGAGAACTCTAGAGTCCGGCGCCAGCATTGGCGGGTACGGCTGTGCGCTTGATGCTGCTTTGAATTCTGCCCCCACGATTTCCCGTTTGGAGGAAGGATAATCGAGCACAGTGCCCAATGGCGGCTGATTTCCTCCAATGCCTCGGTTCTTCAGCTCATACAGTGGGGGTACTTTCGCCCTTTCTTAAAAAGGCTGCTGGTGCTGGACAGACCACCACCACAGCAACCAGAACAGGAGCTCCAGGAAGAACTGCAAGCCCTGCTTTTGAAGGGTGCTATAGAACAGGTACCTCCTGAGTAGAGAGGACCAGGCTGGTATTCCCGGTATTTCCTGAAACCCAAGAAAAAGGGGTAGGACTCTAGGCTGGCCTTCTCCCTGAATTTGCAGAAGTCCAATACAACACCAGCACAAAGGCTCCAGTTCATCTGAGCAGTCCTAGATGCTCGGGCAGGTAAATCTTTTCCTCCCGAGGAGAGGGTCGCCTGTGTCAGTTGTCCAGCTCTTTCTGAACCGCACTGCGTTGCCAGCGGCTTCGTTCCCCTGCCTCTTAGGTCTCATGACCTCTTGCATTTTTCTGGTGCCAGAGGCCAGACTGTGGATGCCGTCCCTGCAATGGCTTCTGCATGGTCAGGGGTCCCAGTACTTTGAGGTTTGTACTCCGTGTCCAGGTCGGTGGCCAACGATTTCTCTTGGTGGTCCATCAGTGTCATTACGTGGGTTCCCAGGAGGTTTTGAGAAACTCTGATCTTGATTACCCCAGACTGGGTGAGTACTCTGGGAATCTGGAATTGGCCGTCTGCCCACCTCTCCGGCTGCCTTGTCTGCTGTTTCTCCTATCCCAGTCGGAAGGTTGGGTGCTCCACTTGAACCTGCAATCCCTCAACTTACATACATGGCTCTTGAGAGGATGAGCTATGACTGTGACCTCGCCAAGGAGGTTTTTGAGGTGCTGTTGGCTGCACGTTGGCAGTCAACAATATTGCTGTATGAATGCAGGTAGTTAGGATTTGAGGTCTGGTGCAGCAAACTCGAGATTGACCCCCATCTCCTACCCCACCACTGCAGCGAGTTCTTTCTATCACTTTCCTCTTCAGGCCTTAACCACCGTCAAATAATACTTGGCGGCTTTGTGTTAAACAGGTCCCTGGATCAAGGCTCTTTCTTTATGATCCTGATGGCCCAATTCCTGAAGGGCGTTTCCACCGGTCCCCTTTGTTGTTCCAGACTGGGACCTTAATTTGCTTATCACCTTGATTAATGCGGTTCCCTTTGAGCCTTTACACTCTGGTTCTTTGCGTTTGCTCATCTTGAAGACTGTGTTCTTAGTGGCCATCACATCGGCCAGACTGCTCGACGAGCTGCAGGCCTGGTCTTGCAAAACATCTTTCCTTTGCTTTTTTCGGGAGAAAGTTTCCCTGAAGGTGCCACCCAGATTTCTGCCTAAGGTGGTATCAGAATGTAACCTGTCCCAGGCCATTGGCCTTCCTGCCTTTTACCCACCTCCGTAGCCCTCCCTCCAACGAGAATGAACTGTTAGACAGCCTGGACCCGAAAAGGGCACTGAGTTTATACGATGCCAGAACAGCGGAGTTCAGAAAGGTGGATTAGCCGTTTGTGTCCTCCAAAGCTAGGAAGGGTTTTGTTTCAAAGCAGACCATCTTGCGGTGGATCACGTTTTACATTTTCGTATGTTACCACAATGCAGGGGAAGAATTGCCCCTGGGCATCAGAGCCCACTCTACTAGAGGAGTGTCTACTTCGATGACGCTGCAAAAGGGTGTTCCAGTGAGGGGCATTTGCCCAGCGGCAACCTGGTCTTCGCTGCTCACTTTTACTAAACACTACATCCTAGATGTGGCCCGTGCAGCCGATGCTTGGTTTGGGGGAGCGGTTTTGCATAATTTCCTACTATAGGGGACTTTCATCCTGCCTCCTTCACAAGTACTGCTTGGGGAGTCTATCTGATTAGAAATCTGCGGGAGAAAGGCAATCCATTGAAGAAATTACTTACTGTAATGTTCTTTCAATGGATTCTTTCTCACGCAGATTCCTCATTTCCCTTCCCATCCTACCCTGCTCTGAAAGTGCATTCAGTCAGTGGCTGCCTTTCTATTGGGAGGAAGAGGTGAGCTCTTGGTTTGGGGACAGCTTCCTCTTCTGGTTGGGGGTCGCATTTCTTCAGTAGTCTCTATTTTTCCTCGCACAAAAACCTGTGGTTGGGTTTTCTTTTCGCTTCACTTTGCTTTACTTTCGGCTATTTGGCATTGTCATTTAGTTTTCCTCTGCAGTGGCTTTGCTCTGGGGAGGGGAGAGGGGACTGGGGTACAGGGACACAGTAGATCTACGACGACCGATGTCAAGTCCCGAGGCACGATGGGCCCACGGCTGAGTCGAGGTGTTCTACGCCTCCTGTCAGTTTTCCTAGCAGCTGACACTAGAATGAAAAGCTGATGAGGAATCTACGGGAGAAGAATACATCGAAAGAACATTACGGTAAGTAATTTTTCCATTACCAGCAAGACATTTTGCCTTCTGTGGACTATTCCGTCCTGCCGCTGATTATTTATCACCCTCACAACCTACCCCCTCATTGCACAGAGCTTGTGAACCTCTTACAAATCTGTGGTACCTTAGGCGAGGTCCTATGACGCAGCTGACTCCATATAATACCACCCTTGACATTGCATAGTATCATGGCAGCCAATTACGCCGATCTGAGACTCATTGCACCTGTATAGTGTCTGAAAACATTTTTTATGCCATACTGATGCTTTAGAATAGATTTCTAAGATGAGGAATCTCTAGGTTGCAGGAAGAATATTAGTGCTAATCTGTCACATGATGCTTATTAAAGTGATTGGACACAGTGGGCATTAATTACAAAATAGTATTTAGGTCTGAAAATATTATACATTTGTTGGCTAATTCTTGGTGATCTTGCTGTTTATGGGGGGTTTGATGATAGTCTTTGTCATAATGGTCTGTACTCTGAAAGTAGACTGGTACATATTACCTGCCTTCTGTTCTCAGCACCTGGAAACTGAGAAGGATGGTGTCATCGGCTCCCTCGACTTGATCCTGAAATGGTTCACTCTTCGATTTTTTGACACCAACACCAGCGTCTTGATGAAGGTTCTAGAGTACCTGAAGCTGCTCTTTGCACTACTCAGCCAGGAGGAGTACCATCTTACGGAAAATGAGGCCACTTCCTTTATTCCATACCTTGTGCTAAAGGTAAATGCAGAAATGCCTTAAATGCCCATACAAGACTAAGCTGCTCCATTATGCTCCCATTTTTGCTTCTTTCTGCCTCCAAACCCTTTGTAATCTACATCTGATTAATAAAAGCCTGATTTGTCACTCCATTTCCCCCCTATGAGACTTGCAGCCCTGATCACTGGGAAGCTTTTGGCGGATGATGAGATGCACACATCGGGGGCTACAAGGCTCTTTGTAGCACTCGACAGATTAATTCTGGTGACACACACATGTGCACAGGGGCCAGCTGACTCCTATGGCTTCCCAAGGGCACAGGGCTGCATAAGATCGTGTGCCTTTTTTAGTAGACTATGCAAACATAAAGGCTGTATTATTGTATATTAAAACAAAAAATAGCTGCATAGTTCATTTGAATATCTGGTCAAAAAATTGCAATCTGTTTAATGTAATATAATCAGATTTATTGTACACCTTCGTTTTTTATAAAAAAAAAAAGGTATTCTTGTAGGTGGTATTCCACCATTGTTGTAGTAAAATACCACATTGGGATCAAAGAACTTTGGGGTCTAGGGTGGAGAATTAATATATGTTGGCTTCTGAATGTTTGATACTCGGGCAGTGAATGCTGTGAATGTTTCTTGGCTGGGATTGAAGTACTGTGGGCGGCCTCTGAATTTACAATTAGCGCAATGCTTTGAAATATTCTTTGCATACCTTTCTCCTGTTAGATATATTCTGTTTAAAAGAACCCTGATGTCTGTGGAAATTGTGCTACCAAATTCCACCTGCTCATCATGGGCTCTGTATGGTACACCTCAGAGCCTGCTTAGTTTTCTCAACTTGTGATTTTAATTTAATACTTTTATTTTAGTGTTTGTTTAGCATTGATGATGAAAGTAATTTTGATATTGATTCATGTAGGCAAATGTAAGACCTGCTAAGTGTTGAATAAAAATACACTTGCTTGCATGAGTTGCCTATCATTTGGTATCTTCATAAAGTAACGGATGTATGAAAACATTTTTTGTTCTGTGGTCATTGGCCAAATTTGATTTAAATATTGGCACTTACTGTTCCAGTTATGTTTAACCCAATGTCCTCTTCCTTTCATTTTTCATCGCTACCACCATTATTCCTGTCCCACACGCTTCCCTTGTTCACTCCCTTTCCACCACCTTTACTGTATTCCCATCTTAGGTTGGCGAACCAAAAGATCTTGTGCGGAAGGATGTGCGTGCCATTCTGAGTAAGATGTGCCTTGTTTATCCAGCAAGTAAGATGTTCAACTTCATCATGGAGGGGACAAAGTCAAAGAATTCAAAGCAGCGAGCAGGTAGCGCATACAAATATTTTGTGCAGAGCCTACGGTAGGAGGAGTTAATTTGTGCTATGACCATTTGTTTAGTATCCACCATTGTGCTTTTCTTCATTACATGCCAGTAAAGTCTCCTGCATGTGATGGCGTTTGTCTGCTAAACTTGTTCATTCAGTTCATTGCTTTTTCTCCTAGTATTCTCCTCTCCAGGCTGCTCACTGCAGATTTCAGAGTCCTAATCCTAATTACTTTAAACCTTTTTCCTTGTTCTCTCTATTTTCTTCAGAGTGCCTGGAGGAGCTTGGTTGTTTGGTGGAATCTTATGGTATGAATGTATGTCAGCCAACACCAAGCAAAGCCTTGAAGGAAATTGCTGTTCATATCGGAGATCGTGATACCACAGTGCGAAATGCTGCACTCAACACAATTGTGGCAGTTTATAATGTTCACGGGGAGCAGGTGTTCAAGCTCATTGGGAACGTAAGTCATGTCCGACAAATGAAGGTTTATGATGCTATTGTTTATTCCTTGCTGCTTGCTATGAATCTGATATTAAATGTCGGCACAAAAGGTAGCTACATGTATATGAACGTGACCTCTGCTCAGCAAAGAACTCCTACGCAGGTTTAATTACCCAACCATGAGCTAGACTACACTCTTATGCAAGGGCTGAAATTGTTATTCATGGTGCAGAAGCTGGAAGTAGCTCCTTGGTGTCAGGATTTCCATCTGACCAGCAGTTGTCGATCGTGACACAGGAGCCATTAAAGTCCATCATCCTGCATGAAGTGCCTGAAAGATGGAGAAATTGTTTTTTTTGCACATTTCCTGAGTCTTTCTATTGCTGTGTTGCTATGTCTTGTACTCTATTGCTGACTATCTGTTGGATCCTTTCTATGTTGCTTTACATGTCTTCGCTTTGTTTATTGTAAATTGTTACTTTCACATTTTATTTCAATGGATTGCATTTTCCTGTAGATTCCTCATCTTGATAGATATCCCAGTTCAGCGTCAGCTGCTCGGAAAATGTCAACAGAGGTCGTAGTGTGGCTCTGCGTCATCCATCAACTTCAGCATGCCTCAACGGCGCCGCCACTCTACTCCAGACGTGGTTTTAGCAGTACATATATCATGTCACTTCGCACCACAAATCCTTTTTCTCTTTTTTTTTTTTTGCATGCTTTTCAGTAACGCAGTGTTTTATGGGCTGTAACTATGCCTACTGCCCCCTGCCTTCCGTGCACTTACCCAGAACTGCGTTGCCCTGGCTGCAGTTATGCAGAGCCATGGTGCCCAGATGACACTTTACCCTACCCGCTCCCCTGCACTTCGCCCTCTTCCTTTCCCCCCCTTGTGCTTTTGTTGTTAACACTTGCAAGATGTGAATGACACAAGGCCCAGTAGGTTCGTTTAGCCTGTCTCCACTCTGCCTCCCCCCCCCCTTCGTTGTCTTGCGGCGCCTGAAAACACTTGTGTACAGGTGCGTTATGAATACTATATCATATACCGGATCATATGTCCAGAGGTGGTTGAGATCTTCGCCCAGTGGGGAACCAAGTCAGTGGATCGGTTTGCCATGAGAGCCAACACAAAATCCAAGCCATTCTGCTTGATGGAATTTTTTGTGGTGGGTGGTGGGGGAGGCATTGGGAGATTGATTTCTGGTGGTGTGAGTTTTCGACCTCGGTTATGCATTTCCCCCAATACCCATCATCCTGCTCGTTCTCAGGAGGTTGAGGAGATTCTGGACCACCATGATCTTGATTGCTTCAGATTGGGCAAGTCTAACATGGTGCCCGGATCTTCTGGAGATGTCGGTCTGCCCATTTCGCTGGCTTCCTCTCAGACCCTGGATCTCTTATTCCAGTCAGAATGTCAGATGCTCCACCCGAATCCAGAGTCCTTTAAAACTATATGTCTGGCTCTTGAGAGTATGAGGTAGGATGACTGGGACCTCTCAGAAAAGGTGCTTGAAGTACTGGCAGCACATAGGCCTTCCACTAGGTCCCTTTACGCATGCAGGTCGAAGGTTTGAGGCGTGGTGAAGGGATCACAATGCAGCCCCCATCTCGTGTCCCAACACCACAGTGATTGAAAATAAATTCTTTGCCGCCTTTGGGCCTACAGATGAGCACGGTCAAAAGCTATTGCTGGCGTTTTCCCCTGTTTAAGAGGCCACTGGATCAAGGTTCATGCTTTTCAATTCTAGTAATGGCCCAGTTTCTGAATGGCCTTGTGAATGGGTTTCCAACAACACCTTGTGTGGTTCCTACCTGTGATCTGAATTCGGTGATTTTTTTTTTTTAATTTTTTTTTTTATGGTTGCCTCGTTTGAGAGCCCATGCATTCCATCCCATTAGGGTACTTACTCTGAGACGGCCGTCTTAGTGGCTATTACTTTGGCAAGACATGTAAGCGAGCTTCACTCTTTCCTGTAAGCAGCCATTCTTGCAGTTCTTTGGGGAAAGTCTCTTAAAGTCGGTCCATTCTTACCTAAGGTGGTCTTTGCATTTCACATCTCACAGAGCATTGAATTACCTGTGTTTTATTCACCACCTCACCCTTCCAAAGAGGAGAGACTACATTGACTCAACCTGAAGAGGGCACTGTGCTTTTATGTGGCCAGGAGGGCTAATTTCAGGCAAGCTGAACAGTTTGTTGCCTTCTCGCATCGAGGAAAGGACGGGCGCTGACAAAACAAACTCCTGCTGGATAGTTCTCTGCATCACTGACTGCTGTGAAATTGCAGGGAAGGAACTTCCTTCAGGCATCAGGCCACCTTCGACTACAAGTGTGGCAACCTCCTCTACTCTGCAAAGGGGAGTGCTAGTGAAGATTGCCAAGCCTGCGACTTGGTCATCCCTTCACATATTCACAAAGCACTGACTTGGTTGTGACCTGTGGGGCTGGCCCCCTGGTTTGGGAAAGCAATGTTTCAAAGCTTTCTGCGCTTGACTTGCATCCCACCGCCAAGTCCTAAACTGGTTTGGGAGTCTATCAAGATAAGTAATCTACAGGAGAATGCAATCCATTGAGGGAGAAAATACTTGCCAGTAAAGTTCTTTCTATGTATTCTTCCCATGCAAATTCCTCCATCATCCTCCCAGCCTGGCCTTCTATGAAAATGTTCTGGCCCCCTTGCTCTCATGTATCCCTTTTCTTGTGAGATTGTCGAACGGTAGGTGACGTGGTCAGCGTTTAGACCTGTAGTAGTAATTGCTTGTGCCTCGTACTTTATTTTTTGGCTTGTTCATTGATGAAATCCGTTGGATTCTTCCTCACAGCTGCTGAGCATGGGGAAGGGGGGAGAAAGGTGGGGACCTTGGGCCTGGTAGTGTAGCAACATGATTTATATACGTACCGTCGATGTCGCGTTCGGGTTGACGAGTGGCGCTTTCGAGGCTTGCTGAAGTCTAAGGATGACACGACCCGCACTGGGTCCCTTGTCGACATTTTCCGAGCTGCTGATGTTAGATGGGGGATATTGTTGAAGATGAAGAGACTGCAGGAGAAAAATCCATAGAACATTACTGGTAAGTAATTTCTCCTCTGTCAATGCTTCTTCCTTGCTTCTACCTCTCATTACTCTTGCGTCCCGTCCCCTTTCTTCCATACTATATGGGCGTCACTCGCCATGGACGGGAGACATAACCCTTTTCACCAGAAAAACCTTCCTCCCCTTTAAATTTAGAGGGCATTCTACAAAGCACTTTCAGGTGTGGCAGAATATTTGGGGCTTCCTCAAACAGAGGTCAAACAGCCGGAGGAAGGGGTTTTGGCTGAAGTCCTCACTCTATGTCGCCCTACTAGAATGGGGATCCCGATGTAGAAGGATGTTTTTGCTTTGTCCAAGAAGGTGTGGCTCAAGCCACACTCAGCCCAGCCTGTTAATCGGTGCCTCGGCGCCAAGAGTGGGCAGATGGAGGGGGATCCACTCTTACTGTCGGCTCATCCTAAACCACACACTTCGGTGATTACTACGGCATCACTCTACTCGAAGCCTCAGTCTTCCTCAGCCACCTTGTCCTCTGCGCTGCTAGGCAAGGAGAAGATCTTGGAGGCTTACAGGAAGATGCGCTACTCCAACCTTCCATTCGAGGGTAGTGACCTCTTTCACTCTAACACAGATGTGGAACTGGATAAAAATAACTTGCAAACTGCAAAGTCTTTATCCTAACGAAGGCCACACCCAAGGCGTACACCAAGTCGCATCAACGCTCCGACAAGGGGCGGGCGTTCGGCGGGTTCCAGGGCTTCCAGGAACAGAGGTCGCGGCAGCCTGACTGCTCTCCCAGTCAGCACCGGCGCATACATCAAAGGGGGTGGGGGGGGCAAGGGCATTTTCCAGTCCCCCCCCCCCTCCTCCTCCGCAGCCTCAGAGGGAAAGACAGCATGACGCATCCCTTCGGGTCCACGTGTCTCTGGTAGGTGGCAGGCTTGCCTTTCACGTGCAATTATGGCGCCTGAACATTTCAGACCCCTGGATCCTCTGTAGTATACTCGGGGTACTGCCTACCGGTCCCTCCACTCCCACAGATTGGGACGGCAACTCTGTTGGCAGAAATTCAGTCGCTCGTAGAGTCCCAGGCAGTGGAAGAAGTCCCAGCCTCCCAGAGGGGATTAGGCTTCTATTCCAGGATATTTGCCATACAAAAGAACCAGGCTGGCCTGATAGTTGTGTTGAACCTATCCATCCTCAACCGCTCCCTCCCTCTTCAAAAATTCAAGATGGTTACGCCAGCACTCATTGCAGAGACACTAGACTGGGGAGACTGGTTGTGCTCCCTGCATCTGAAGGACTCTAATCTACACGTCCTGATTTGGCAACCACATTGCTCCTTCATGGGCTGCCATTTCCAATAGAAGGTGCTACCCTTTGGCCTCAACTCAGCCCCCAGGGCTTTTACCAGACTTATGAATGCAGTCGCAGCCCTCCTTGGGGCCCAGTGCCACCACGTCTACCCGTACCTGGATGACTGGCTCGTCAGGGCGAGATCTCCGGAGGCCGTTTTCCATACATCCTCCGCACATATGAATACACTCCACTACCTGGGGTTTACGATTAACCTCAGAAGTCTTTGCTGCAGCCCACGCTTAGCCAGACCTTCCTGGGCCTCGACCTCTGAGTCTTTCCCTTGGAGGACAAGGTCCCGGCCCTCAAGAGAGCCTTACTTCCTTAACAGAGCATTTTCCTCGGCCTGATGGTACCAACACCTATTGGGTATCATGGCAGCGGTCCTACTGTCCGTTCACCACACGAGGCTCAATGAGGACATTACAGCTGCACTCCGCAGCCTCATGGAATCAGATGGACTCCTAAGCGGAGCCAGTCAGCATCCCTCCTTCTCTCCACTCAAAACTTTCATGGCGGTCCAGGGACTGCAACCTACGGACGGGCCAGCCCTTCCATCCCATCACTACAGACTCCTCCCTGTAAGGCTGGGGAGCCTCTTTGAACAGCCACAGGGTCCATGGCATCTGGACCCGGCAGGAGCAGGAGTCTCATATCAACTGGCTGGAGCTGAAGGCCATCTGGCTAACTCTCAAAGCTTGACGTCCGCTCTTTGGGGCAAGACTGTCCTTATCCAGACAGACAACTCCCCAGCATGTACAAGGTCAACAAGCAGAGGTTGTACCCATCTCCTGGCACAGCGGGGGGGGGGGGGGTAGGGTCATCCACCCCGCCCCACAGAATTTTAGCCCTTAAAGCTTGGTTCCTGAGCAGGTCATGCTCTGGCACCTTAGCCTATCACAGGCTAACCTGGAAATCATTTGGGGCGCCAGGAGCAAGGCTACCGGGAGCCAATACAAGAGTAAATAGACTAGGTTCTGTCATTAGCCGGACTCTAAGGAGATCAACCCCCTTATGTGCACGCTAGACTATGTGCTCTCCTTGTGCACTCTGGCGTACAGCTGGACACATGCCACACCTATCTGGCAGCCATAGGGACCTACAGAAATTCCGAGGAGGAGGTCTTCTCTTCCAACCCTATAGTCAGACATTTGGCGGGCCCCTCCAGGCTCTATCCACCCATCAAGAAGCCACATCCCGTGTGGGACCTCAAAGTTGTGGTGGGCGCCTTGCCGCACAAACACTTCGAGCCAATGGCGTCCACGGACTTCAGACTGGTAGCTATTAAAACAGCTTTGTTAGTGGGCCTCACTTCGGCTCACAGTTGGCGAGATCCAGGTTCTGGTGGCCTCTTAACCCTATACCACTTTTTACATGGTTAAGGTGGTCCTGCAGACTCACCCTGTGTTCCTACCTAAGTTACACTCTGCTTTCCATCTAAACGAGGAGATAGTCTTACCTATGTTTTTTGCTGACACTAAGGACGAGGCTCAGAGTCTTGCACTGTCTGGATGTCAGATGTGGTCTAGAAATCTATCTGGACAGGTCCAAGGGCTTCCGCAAGTCTGAAGCACGGTTTGTCACCTTTGGGGG
Organism: Ambystoma mexicanum; assembly: GCF_040938575.1. Lineage (NCBI taxonomy): Eukaryota > Metazoa > Chordata > Amphibia > Caudata > Ambystomatidae > Ambystoma > Ambystoma mexicanum. Next base: position 407,260,526 of record NC_090934.1, read on the forward strand.
ATCCAGGGCCAGGCATCGGGCATCCAAGTCCTCTATTGCACGTTGGATGGTTTCAGCCTACGAGGGGCAGCACGAGCCGCTGCCGTCTAACATGCATGCCCACGCTGTCGGAGCCAAGGCCACAGCCAATGCATTCCACCGGCAGGTTCCGTGGCAGGTCATCAGCAGGGCGTCCACCTGGGACACCCCTTCAGCTTTCTGTAAGCACTACTGTTTGGACACCGGCTTTAAGTCAGACGTGCCCTTCGGGCATGCCGTTCGAAGGAACCTTTTTGCTTAGGGAGGGTCTCCTCTCCACCCTTGGGCTACATTCAGTTGTAATTGCCCATGCAGGAAGGGGGACAGGACGTAAGATTAAGTTACTCACTGTAGTGACTAACGTACTCTTCGTCCATAGTCAATTTTCCTCCAAACGTTCCACCATCCTCCCCCCCCCAATAATACTGGTGTCATTAGGCAATGTTAAACATGGTCGATGCGTCAATGGGGACTGAGGAGTGGCGCCTGTGGGCAGACTCAAGGGAGCGCATGCTACCAGGGCTGCTCCCCCGCGCGCCTCTAAAATAAATTGAATGGGGAACAAGGTTGTCTCCCGTCTCTAGCAATGGACGCCCATGCAGTATGGAGGAAAAGGTACTAAGAGTTAGTTACTACGATGAAAAACTATTTAGTCTTTAATTATGTTTGCTGTTACTACATAACTCTGCCACTACATATTACTACATTAATCAGTTCCTGACGCATTTTATTTCGGCTTCCTCCTTTTTGTAATGCAACCTTGCTCACTTTCTCTCAGCTGTTCCTGCAGAATGAGGTGCTAATTTTATGTAACAAATCTCACTTCCAAATGAGATGCAACAGTAACTTTATATCCAGTACATATGACAGTTCATGCTCAATGTTTTCTAGAGATTTACTATTGCACCTTTTTCTGCAAATTCCAAGATACAAAGTGAATGTCAGATGGGTATATTTCTATGGCAAAAGTATCTCCTGGTAAATGTTGAACCTGAGAATTTACCATATGCCTTCACTAGAAGCAGTCCTCCCCAACCCCCTCCTACACCAATTTCCTGTAAAAAAAAAAAAACACCACCACCTTGAATATGTAATCCCCACCAGGCAATCAAATCGTAAACAATCTTTTAAAGAGAGCTGTTCGACATTTTTAGTATGCAATCACATGAGGCAGAGGACAGATTTCATAGAAGAATTCCTAAAAGAAAAAATGCAAATTGGCTAGTATATTCCCCTCCCCCCCCCCCCCCCCCCACCACCCCCAATTGAAATTTCACTGGTTACCCCAGCTCTCACAAAAGCAGTTCACCTCCGTATTGAAAAATATTTAAGCATGCGCCGGTTGATTTCTTTTCTATAAGAGGCTATATTGCATCAGACTCACTTGTGTGACTTCGACTCATAAGTGAGCCCTCGCCCGATGAGCAGAGCAAGATCATATATGGTCTGGGGAGAAGGTAGCAACCTCTGCGGCATACGAGGCATGCAATACTAATGCGTTTGCTCTAATGGGCAGTTATAACCGAGCACAGTGAGACCAGATGGAATTAGTTAAGGCGGTCCAGGAATCATTAAGGACACAAATATTAAAGGTTCTGCAGAAAGGGAAACACGCGCTAATGTGCTTATAAAAAAAATCCAGTGATTCAGCTGAAACTGCGGGCAGTCTTATTGCACAAGGAACCATCATTAAGACCTGATTATCTCCGAGAATCAGTGTACAGACCTGGACCACAGGCTACTATCCTAGCCATGCCCGTGGAGGAAAATGCATTTTTTGGGAAAGCTATTGATTGTTTTAGAGAGCCAAAAAAAAATCATGAAATGACCAAATCGTTGGGACAGATCAGTTATCAACAAGGGGGGTTTCCCTGCAAATCAATTTTCGCACCCAAGGTTTCCCCAGGACAGCATCTCCGTCAATTTATACATCAGGAAATAGTTTTTTTAACCAAAAGCCACCAGAATTCTACACCATCATCCTACACCATCAGGACTCCAGAGACCGTTTAGGTAGGGAAGAAGCAGTGGAAGTGGTCAAACTACCAGAGAAGCAGTCTTTGCCACTAAGCAATGACACTCTGGTGCAATTTCCGTCCCATGTTATCCTGGTAGCGGGCAGAACACACATACACGGGAGGATAACGTCTGACAAGTGGTTCTTGTCCACTGTTACACAGGTGTATTGTGGTGAATTAATCACAAAACTGCACAATCTACTCTCAAAGCACAAACCAGTGTCTCCAGAACACAGTAGACTTCAAGCAAAGATCTGAGGCTCTGCTCGAAAAAGGAGCAATAGAATAAATCCAGCAATCACAGATAAACAGGGGTATGTATTCTCTATAATACCTTTTCCCAAAGAAAGCTAGTGTTGAATGTGAGACCAGCAAACAAATATGTAAAGCCACAAAAATTCAGAATGACAACCTTACAGGAGGTCATTCTGCCCACTAAAGGAGGGCAATTATCTGGCGACTGTAAAATACAAAAGTATTTATATTTCATATCCAATGTTCCCAGGTCATCGAAAATACTTGTCAATACAAGGTTCTCCAGCATGGGGTCTGGCATGGATTCACATGCTCATTAATATTCCCCGTCTCAGGCTGGGAATCCTCCGTAAAGAAAAAAAGCAGTTCCAGTTTCACTCTTAACTGTCTTTCTCCTAACAACCAATCACTTGTCTCTGGGTCATACTGCCCCCAGCCAATGACTTCCCTCTACCTAAGCCCCTCCTCTGGCAGCCATCTTCAGATTTTTACCGCACATTCAAGTGTTAGAGGTCCTTGTGCTATAGCTCTCGAGCTTTTACTGCGTTTTGCGATTGTTCTAAGAGTTTTGCTCTATTTTATTGGTCAATTGAGCCTCAAGCTCCTTCGATCCTTTTTCCGATTAACGGGGACCTGTTTTCGGATTCTTCAGCGCCCCTCAAGGTAGTTTTTCCGTCAAGTTTCTTCTTGGAAGCTACCCCGCGTGGACATGGAAGAGGAGAAGGACTCGGCACCTCTCCAAGGTTTGCTCTGGTTGCAACCTACGGAATGTCTTTTTGGATGACAGACATTCCCTGTGCCTGTACTGCCTGCACTCGGACCTGACGCACGTGGAGGATGACTGTGCAGCTTGTCGGGAGACGGTGCCCCGCATGCGGGCTGATCGGCGCAAGCGACTCAACTTGTGGCTGCAGGCCAAGGCCCCTGCTCTGGGTGAGTCCCGGCAGCATGTGTCCCCTGCCCAGAAGAAGAAAGTTGAGCGGTCTTCTAAGACCTTTGAGGGCACCCCTCCCAGCGGAAGTCCACTGCTACTGGGAGCACTGTTGCGACTAGCTCCTCGATGAGTACAGCATCTCCAGAGCTTTCGACCACGAGCCAACGCACAGGATCTTCGAAGTAGAGGAAGTCAGAGCATCCGGACAAGCTCTTGGAGAAGACCCAGAGTGGCCCTGCAGAGAAGGCCAAGGGGGGGAGCGGGGTCCCGACCCTCCCCCTTAGGTGCAGGCTGCGGATTCGGTCAAGACCGGGAAGACCCATGTGCATCAGACGAAGACCCAACCTTCCATCGAAGTGGTGGCAGCGTCCCTCGCGAAGGCCACAGTGGCGGACTGCAGGGCATGGCCCCAAAGGCAAGAGTATCCCTGCCTGCCAGGAGAAAATCCTCTTTGCAGCACATCGAAAAGATGGCGGAGAAGGTGATGCCCATCATTTGCCCGAAAGTCTCCCTTGGTCGCAGAGAAGGGGGGCACGGTGGCCCTCCAGGGCACGGACATCTCCTCAGAGGAGGAGCTCACCAACCTCCTGATCCTCCAAGAGGGACGATGCGTCGAACGGGAAACTACGGGAGGGATTCAGACGAGGGCGAGGACAATAGGGACGACTGGGAGACGGAGCATCAGGGCGGTGACGACGTGGAGGAGCTACCTAAGCCGCAAACCCCCCTTGTCTCGGTCGCCTCCACCACCCCAACAGCCACCTGGGGTTATCTCGGACATTCTTACAGCTCTGCATACCCTGTGCTCGGAGATCCGGACAAGGATGCCTTTCGCGGGCGGCCCCATCCGCGCCAACACCAACGGAGGAACCACCATCCAAGCGGAGGAGAGTCCACCCTCTTCCTCCGTTTCACCCTTTGCCTCCCTCTCCCCCCACCGAGGGATGAGAAAAACCAGAATTCAGCGATGTCGGGCACCGGCATGGACGACGGCAGTCTGGGGCATCTCCCATCGCCACTGGCCAGATCGTCGCCACCCGACGAGATTGGCTCGTTCCACACCATGATCTCCAGGGCCTCAGCTATTCCAGCTCATACCGGAGGAGAAGGTTTCCTATACCAGCGCCGGGAGGTGAAATGGAAGACTGTGCTGTTGATTCTGCTGTTGGATGACATTTGGGACGAAGGGTTGTCCCTCATGAAGAACCCTGCTCTGGCGAAGAAGGACCAGTATGAAAAGAAATGCAGGGTGCTGGACTCTGCGCCCAAGTGATTACAGTCCCAGCCGTCGCCAGACTCTGTGGTGGCAGCAAAGAAGTAGTCCTCTTCGGGCTCCGCCTTCTCGGCAGCTTCCTCCCCCTCCGTCAGTGAGGGGCAGAAGTTGGATGCCATTGGGCGAAGGGTTATCATGTCGGCAGTGATGACTATCAAGGCCGCTAACGCCCTCGCCATCGTGACGCGTTACGACAGAGCTTTGGTTCAAGATGGCCCCCCTCCTGGACTTCCTAACGACAAGAGGGCAGATGCATTGGAGATCCTACAGGAAGGCGAGGTGGCGTCGGACCACTCCATTACAGTGGCCACGGACATTGCCGACACGGGATTCCGCCAGATGGGCAACGGCATTTGCCTTCGGCAGGGCTGGCTGAGGACCACTAATTTCCGCCATGATGTTCAGTCGAGTGTGTTGGACATGCCCTTCTACAATATGTGTAGAAAAACTGTGGACGAGTCTCACCGGGCCATAAAAGCAGACACTGAGACGGCTCGTGCCTTGGGCACGCTTCAGCAACGATTGCCATTCTTTGGGACTTCTGGAGGAAAATCCCAAAGTTCTTATAAAGGATTCGGAAGAGGAGCTTCATCTTACCATCAGACCTACTGCTGGTCAGCCCAGGAGACCTACAGGGGCCACGGCAAGTCTGGAGATGGACGTCGTTGCCAAGGCCCCCAGGGCGGCGCTTCAATGTCAAAACAAGATTAACCCGGCCGTGGTGTCGGGCCCCAACCCGTACACCCCAGTGGGATGCCGGCTGGCAAACCTAGTCAGCGTGTGGAAGTCCATCTCCACCGACCGTTTGGTGCTGGATGCTCTCGCCCATGGACACACCTTAGAGTTTCAACGGAAGTGTTCCCGGATACTACCAGTGGCCAGTTAGGAAACTCATGTCCCTCAGCTGCTGCTGGAGGTACGGGCCATGCTAAAAAAGGGGGCGAACGAGCTCGTCCCAGGGAGGCTCCGGGGCTCTGGAGTGTACTCTTGTGATTTCCTCATCAGAAAGACCACCAGGTGTTGGAGGCCCATTCTGGATTTCCGCCATCTGAACAAGTTCATAGTCTCAAGTTCTGGATGGTGACTCTCCAGCACGTGCTAGGACAGCTGGAAGAGGTGGATTTTTTTATCGTTGCTGGACTTGGAAGATCCCTAATTTCACATCTCCATACACAAGAGGCACCACAAGTACCTACGCTTCATGGTTCAAAGGCAACATTACCAGTTCAAGGCCCTTCCCTTCGGATTGAAGTCGGCGCCGCAAGTGTCCACCAAGTGTCTGGCACCAGTGGCGGCGCAGCTACGGCTACGAGGGAGACACTTGTACCCTTACCGGGACGATTGTCTCATTCGGGTGGGCTCAAAGGACATCGCTGTGTACCACACAGCGAGGACCGTCCAACTCCTGATGGATCTGGGGTTCTTGAAGTATGCAAAGTCCTGCTTGACTCCATCGCAGGACGCTCTGTTTCTGGCAGTCCAACTCAACACAGTGTTGTGCCTAGGGTCTGTCAGAGGAGAAGATAGCGGCCATCCTGGGCAAGATGCAACGGCTGTTGCCCCTGAAGATCGCAAGGGTGAGGTCCATCAAGTTCCATATACCTCGTTCGACTGTGCAGGCTACGGATGCGTCCGCTGCAGGAATACCTCAACGCCCGTTGGATACAAGTCTCGGGAAGCTTCGAGGACAAGATCACGCTCAACAAGAGTTTCCGTCGAGCAATACAGTGGTGGGGAGTGGGCGCACATCTGTCCGCAGATTTCAGGACCCCACCTCATCAGGAGACTGTCATGACGGACACCTCCCTGGAAGGATGGGGAGCGCACACCGGAAGTCTTCATGCAAGAGGCATGTGGGTGCCGCAGGAGAATACATTGCACACCAACGTTCGGGAGCTGCGGGCCATTTTTTGGGACGTAAAGGCCATTCTTCCGTCCCTCAAGGGCAAGGTGGTACGGGTCTTCACAGAGAACAATACCACGATGTTCTACATCCGGAAGCAGGGGGGAACCAGATCCCCAGCCTTCTCCAAAGAGGCGCAGGACCTTTGGCACTGGGCCGTAGCCCAGGTGATGATCCTCATCCCTTTTCATCTGGCAGGTGTGAAGAACACTGTCGCAGACTTGATCTGTTTGCAGCGGCGAGGAATACCAAGTGCCGGAGGTTCGCCAGCAGGTTTCCCCAGCCGGGGAGCATGGGGGACGTGTTTTCTTTCCCCTGGGACGGCCTGTTCCTGTATGTGCCCCCTCCGCCCCCATTGCTGTTGCTTCTTCGACTAGTCAATGAACTCAGACGATCCCGGTGCAGGGTGATCCTCATCGCAGCGGCGTGGCTGAGACAGATATGGTACCTGGACCTTCTGGACATGTCAGCGTCCCATCCAGTCAAGCTTCCGGCAGTCTCAGATCTTCTCGCCAGGGAAGGAGGCGCAATTCTGCACCACGACCCAGGAGCGCTGAACCTGAAGGCCTGGCTTCTTCGGCACTAGGGTTTGCGGGCTATGATCTTCCAGTGGATTGTAAGGAGGTGCTCACCAGGGCTTTGTCTACTCTCAAATGCTACGGGCACAAGTTGAAAAGTTTGGCCGTTTGGTGCCGTACTCCGAAGATCGACCCTCTACGAGTCATTGCTCCGCAGGTGCTTCCGTATTTTTTTTGTCGTTGACCAAGGCATGTCTGGCCCATGCTTCCATCAAAGTTCATCTTGCAGCTATCTCCCACTACAACAGATCTCCTGGTCGATCATCCTTATGGTCGCATTGTTTGGTCAAGGAGTTTGTCAGAAGGACTATTTCGCTTGTTCCTGCCGGTGAAGGCTCCAGCCCCGGCTTGGTAGCTCAATGTGGTGCTTACTAGGCTCATGGGTCCTCCGTTCGAGCCTATACATTCGGCGCCACTGAAATTTTTGTCGTGGCAAACAGCCTTTCTTGTGGCCATCACATCTGCATGACGAGTGAGAGAGATCCAGTCCCTCTGTTGTAAACCAACTTATTTGACATTCCACGAGACGAGGGTAGTGCTGCGGACGCACCCCTTCTTCATGGCCAAGGTGCTGTCGGATTTTCATCTAAACGATCATTTGGTGTTGCCTGTATTCTTCCTGATGCCTTAGTCGCTGGCTGAGAGGACTTTGCACTCTTTGGATGTGACTAGAGCGCTGAAGTTCGATGTGGACTGTACAAGGAGTTTCCGGGAGACGTTGCAACTTTTTGTGAACTTTGGCCCTGTGAACCATGGGAAGGCCATCTCCAAGGCTTCCATTTCCAGGTGGCTCTCCGGATGCATCGCCCATTGGCAAACCGACCGTTGCCTGGCTGTCCGAGAGCCCACTCGACCAGAGCGATCGCTGTACTACTGCGTTCCTATCTGGTGTGCCCCTGCTGGACATATGCAGGGCTGCTACCTGGAGGTGGGCGCACACCTTCACGAAGTGCTACTTCGTCAACAGGGATTCCAGGGAGGAGTCCAGAGTTGGCCAAGCAGTGCTGCGCAACCTGTTCGCTTGAAGGTGGGCCTGGTGAGGAGGTAAGAGATGCTTAATGTTGCGATGCTTAATGTTGAGCCTTGCCACCTCCCGTGGTTGTGCATGTGTGTACTGCTATGTATTCTTTATTCATGAGCATGTGAAGCCATGCCAGATCCCATGCTGGAGAAGAAACAAGCTATTTACCTGTAACTGTTGTTCTCCAGCATGGGTCTGGCATGGATTCACATGCAACCCCTCCCGCCTACCCCTCTGCGGCTCTTCTCCTGGTCCTACTGCCACTAAACGTGCTACCAAATCTTAAGATGGCTGCCAGAGGTGGGGCTTAGGTAGAGGGCAGTCATTGGCTGGGGCAGTATGACCCAGAGACCAGTGATTGGTTGTTAGGAGAAAGGCAGTGAAACTGAGCCTGATGTCGGGGAATATTCATGAGCATGTGAATCCATGCCAGGCCCATGCTAGAGAACAACAGTTACAGATTCCTTCACCTTTTTTGAGTCCCCCAGCTTTGCTGGATTTTTGGGGTTTATTTTTTTCTCCTGCTAAGAGTGAGACTCTTTTTCTCCCACTCTTAAGCATGATTTGAGAATGTCCTTTGACTATGTAGTGTGTATTATGGGCTATTGGGTTTTTTACTCCATAGGGCTTCATGTGTTCTTGGTAAGTGTGTTACACAGCACCCTCAGTGCAGTAACACAGGGGTGTCATAGTGATCCCCCAAACATAGACTCCATACCCTGGGACTGACTGTCTCCCAGGGCATGTAAAGTCACCATTGACTTTACTAGTCCAAAATTGTGAACAGAACCAGTACAAACCATCATATTGTGGAATGCTGGTAGGGGTAATTCGATTGCCCCTGGGTCTGTTTTCCAAGGGGGCACTGTCCAGTCCCCCCTTGTCGAGTTTCTGGCTGGTGGCAGTGGATACCACGGGAAATATTCCCATTCATTTTAAACGCACCACGTTTTGGTGCAATGTTAAAGATACCACTGGGTTATTTATTTAATATTTATTCCCCGGTTGGGTATTTTTGCCAGGACTCGGTTTTAAAATGGCATTTGTGTTCGCCTCTGAAACCCTAACCCAAGTCGAGTCATTTCTTTCACTTTTGGCTGGCTCCAAAAGTGGTGCCACTCTGTCTGGGTCTACAGGATGTGTGGGGGGGGGGGGGGGGGGTAGGCAACCTTGTGCGATTGGCCCAGTGGTGAGCCGCCCGGCTCAACACTTGGCATGGTTGATTGACAGCTAGGCTGATGAATGGGGGTTTTCTGCATAAAAGCAGGGCTTTGGGGACTGGATCTTCAGAAGTCGCCACAGGACCTAAAGAATCCAAAGAGTGGAGAAGCTGAGCCGTCTACAACGACGACACCACCGGTGGAGCCCTGCTGTACGAAACTCACCACTTTCCTGACAACAGAGGATCTTCTTCCTGGAGAGTCTTCTTGCTTTGAGCTGGTGGGACCAACCAGTTCGCCTTTTTCGCCTTCCTGGACCGTCTCGTGGTCGAATCGCCCGTGCCAAGCACCCCGGCGGCCAGATAGCCACGCTTCACCACTACCGCGAATAAAAGGATAGTACCTTTTAACCGGGAAACTCTGCGGCTGGTTTCTTCCCTGGCAGTGCAACGACCTCCAGCTTTCCTCCACGTCGATCTTCTCTTCCCCTGGATGAAGCACCGACTTGCACCCGCAGCCAGGAACAACTGACCCCGCTGAAGCTTTCTCACCATTTCAGGTACTGTGTCCCGCCTGGTCTCCCTTGCAACAGAGACTGTCCAAGGTGTCCCGTAAATCCTTGACTCTCTATCCTGGGGTGACCTTGGACCTATTAACATTACCTTTCTAACTTGAGCCAACCTTTTTTTTTTTACTTTTCTGCAAAGACTTTGAGTGCATTTCCACTGTGATCTTGGGCACATTCCGCCTTGCTCTCTCCAAAAGTGGGCCTGGCCTATGAACTTTTTGCTCTACAGTAGACCCTGCCTTTCTTGACTTGCTGTGGGTTCTTAAAAGTGTTGGTACTGTGTGACTTTCCTATTCTGCCTTTTCTCTCCCTTTTTTTTAACAATTATTGGAGTGCCATCTATGGTTACACGCTCACCCCTGTTTTGCTAAATAAGTGGTGTATTAACCTAGACTTGTCAAATAATTAACTAGGGAGGTGTATATACTTATAGTGACTGTTTGAACTTGCTTGACATATTAGTGCCAGTGTATTTTTACAAGTGTTTTTAAATAAATAATTATATACTTTGATACCAAAGCTTTGGTCAGTGTTTGCTTGTGCTACTGTATATTTAGCCCTATTGTGTATACTCTATATACTGCCTAACTCTTTTTGAGAGAAGTCTGACTGCTCAGCCACATCTACCAGGTAAATCTGGGTGGTGCGGACTGCTACCAATTGGGTTTACTGCTAACACCTGCAATCTTAAACTTTTGCAGTGGTCCCAAGGGAACTGCACAGGTTTATGCCTAACATGGTTTTCGAATTAATAGAAGTGTCGTGTTTATAACAAATGGTTTAAAAATAAATGTACTTATATTTTTTACCCAAAACCTTGAGTCAGTGTTGGTGTAATGACTGCCGATACAATTCAGAAGCACTTTGAAAGCAACAATGGAAAAGTCCTACCTTGTCTTCAGTCTATCCTGAAGGAGTGAAAGTTTACCGGAGACCCCTTCCCGAGCCTTCCAACACAGGTATCAAAAAAAGGGGTTTTCCGGGAAACCCTCTTAGAGGGACAAAAACCCGGTGTGGATGTAGTCCTGTAGGTGGTTCGCGTAGTTCCCTCACGGCTGGAGTAGAAGTTTAACCAGATGGAGTCGCGATGAATTAGCTTAGGTGAGACTCTTCTGTGGGAATAGGATAGGTAGAATTAAGAAGCTATAACACCCTTCGCCTTATGGTTACTCAAGGTTGAATGAGTGAGATGTACCTGTGGGAGAATCCCAAGGAATGTTATGGAGAGTCTCTGATGGCTGGTGATGCGGTCCAATCTACTATTGGTTAAAGAAAAAACAGAAGGGAAGTGTTTGCATAATATTTTGTGAGAAGAGAAGTGAAGGAGGGCAAGGTCTGAATGTTTAGATCCCTACCTGTTGGGTAGTCAAGGATGCAGAGATCGTGTGTTGAGTCTTGGGAGTTCGAGGGTAGTGTCGAGACGGGATCGACCAAAGGGTAAGAAGACCACTGAGTATTTTGTCCGTAAGACTGAGCCGGGTGGAGCGGCTGGGTTGGACTGAGTAGGGGAATATGGAGGAAAGTCCTGTAGGAAATGTAAGCAGAGTAAAGTGAAGAAAGGCTTCCCTAAATCTAACTCCATGAGAGGCGTGCATCGCAGTTTCAGTAACTCACGGAGCCGAGCTGTGATGAATCGTAGCAACGCGTAGTACTCCTGGCAACTCTCGTTCATAGCGTACTTCCGGAGTGGAAGGAGGAGTCTCGCTCTCCTTCTCACGAACCACTAGACCGCTCCTCTGAGTTGGAGGCTCCCTGTTGGTGGTATGAAATCGCATCCGCGGCTGTAACCGCCAACGATGCCAGAGATTAGGACGCCGAAATCTGGGTGTAACAGTTTGCTTGAGTCACAGTAATTGTGGTCCCTTTGTGTAATCTCTGCTACTGCTCATATACTCCTGAGATAAGCCTGGCTGCTCTGCTGCTGCTACCTCTTTAACATAGTAGTACAGGCTTGTAACAAAGGTCAAACTTGTATTGCCACATGTAGTCTTAATTGTGTGTAGTGGTCCCCAAGGGCACTGCACAGGATTCTGCCTACCAGTCCTCGAAGTCTCTGACCCGATCCGCCACAAGATGGAAGACCGTCCACCCGGAGAAAGAAGACCGGCATTGTAAAAAGACAAAAAAAGAGGTGTCAATACAGGAGTCATTCCTCATAGTCCTCTTCCCACAAAAAAGAAACATCGACATCTTTGTCCGGACGACTCAGATTCGTGTGAAAAGAGGTAATCCCCACTCTGGCGAAAATACTACCAGAGCAGAGTTGGAGATATCTAACTAGCAGATGCTCGACATGATGAAGGTGGTCACTGCTGGTATCGGCAATCTTCGAAGCAGAAACCCTTGTCATTCTCAACTACGCCTGGTTCGTCCAGCAACAAGGAGAAACTATAGATGACGATATCTGCACTGACTATGGAAAAGTAGTTTAGTTTATTCCTGAGTCGGGAACTTCATTCTTCAACACTATGCACTCCCTACTCATTCGTCCTGTCCCCTTTCCTCCATCATTGTTGGCGTCCCAAAAATTGCGCTTCCCCTTTAAATTTAGAATAGCACGCAGGTGCACAGCCTACAGTGTGGGAAATGCCCCGCCGAGGCCTGACCCTCCGGCGCTTCACCTCAGTCCCTATTTCCACACACAGTGTCAGACCTGGCAGGCAGCGTGGAGACTTTTTTTTTTTTTTTTTTTTTTTTTTTTTTTTTTTTTCCCCCGCTTGCACCCCATTTGTTTTTTCTATCCTATATCATTTCCCTTCGGTGCCTCACCTCCCTGGCACATGTTGGCTGCAGGAGGATTCATGAAATGTGCCTCTTGTGACCGCTCGTTCCCATCTTAACACCCCCATACACTGTCTTGAGTTTTTGGGGCCCGACCAGCGCTGGGACACGTGCGGTCTGGGGGTGGGGGGGTGCAGACAATGAAGATGACCATTCCCAGGATGATGAGCCCTCGGCATCCGTTAAGGCCTTTCATGACTGTCTCCAGGGCCTGGAGCTCATCCTGACAAAGGCATGTCAGAAATCCTTCCCTCATAGCAACTAGAATGGCTTCTTAACATTCAGCTCTGCATCCGACGACATCCTGTTCTGGTAAAATCCTGCTTTTTCGGCACAGCAATTTGAAGTAAAGACATTGCCAGGCTGCGAATGGTGGCAGCGAAGAATTATTGGGCTGGATCTTCTTCCCCCACCGCAGCTGGGTGAAATTCGTAAACCTTTGTTCTGGTGCTTGTTAATCTGCTTACAATCATGTGCTATGCATATGGTCCGCCATCCAGTGGTAACCGCAGAGTATTACATCTTGTCTTTTGGGACCGAAAGGGAACGTCGGCATAGGAGTCTCTGTAACACTATCCCTATCGTGACATGTAGTGTACCCAAAATTCCTCATGCGCTGAGGTCCCTCAGATCGTTTTTTTCCGCCCAGTTAACTGGTCGCCCCGTTGCGGAGCTGTTCAGAAAAGACCTTGCTTATCCTTGTTTACTGACTTTGTTGGTGATTTCCCCTAAAGTCACTTCGACAGTGCTTCAAATACTATGACGAAGACTGCGGGAACTTTCAACGGCGGTGGATCTGGACACCTAAGATCCGGCGGCAATAATCCATGTGGCCCAGCCTACACAGTCAGTAGGGAAGAGTGGTGTTGGGGTGGTCGTATCTTTTGCTATGTCTCTCCTCTTTCCCCCTCTTTACCCTCTAGGTCTGGTCATCGTTTTCATTTCCTTTCGCTATGGAAAGGACACATTTTAGGTTTTGCCCCTCTTGCAGGGTCAGATACCTGTGGCAGGACGAGCACGATAAGTGCAATAATTGTCTGCCCCTTGACCACGACAAAGCGAAGTGCGCGACTTGTAGACTCCTTCGACCTAAAGGGCTTAAGGAGCTCGGAGTTAAGCGGTGGCCCGCCTACGGCATGTCGCGGCCTGGATCATCTTCCCCCACTGCCGTACCCGCCGAAAGTGCAGGGGGCACTAGTGATGACCAAGCATCCGTATCGGATGCCATTGACCTTACGATGGACACTTCTAGGTCTGCCCTACCCATCCCCGAACCGTTAAGGCCTGACGCAAGTCACGCTACGGGGACAACACCCGGCGACCGGGGCATACAAAAAACACACACTAAACACACAACTCCTTCCCCGGTTTCGATGGTTAGTCAAAGTGTGAAAACGCCAACAGGACCGCCTAAAATTACGACAGAATCCTCTGATCTTGAAGATAAACAGCCCCTCCGCCGCAGCAGCTTGCGACTGGGCCTTCGTAAATGAAGGGCGCTACCTCAAAATCACATTTAGCCGGTGAAGCGCCCTCAGATGATTCTCCGATGCCCCCCTAAGGCCCGGTAGGCGAAAAATCTACCGCTAGGCCTCCTAGTCGTACAGCAGGCCCCGATTCGCCAGACATCGCCAAAAGCATTGCAAGGATTACTTTGGCAGTGGGGCTGATGCCTAAGGAGACGACGAAACGCAAGGAGCGTGCCGCGGACACATCTAAAGACGCGCCACAGCATCCCGATGCGCGCGAAGACTATGAAGACAGTCAGGAGCCTTTGTCTAGCACTATTAGTAATATATCTTGGCGCCAAAGTCAGGGAAATGAAGATTTTCCATCTTTTGCACCTTCTGGTTCGTCTAAATGGACCAGTGAAAAATTTGAAGGGTGCATGGACCACTTGGAAAGGATTGTCGCTTCTAGAGCACCCTACACCCAAGAGACCTCGGGAGGATCCTGTTTCTGAGTCAACCTTAAGATTTCCTGGAAATTTGGAATCTTCTCAGGAACATTTCATTTCTGTCCACCCTGAAGATGAAATTCAAATGGGCACATCAAGACAGTGTGATTATGGAAATGCATTGGAGGTACAGGGCCTCCCTGTTGTTGTCCTGTAGTCCTTTTTCATTTGTGTTCTGTATTGTTTTCTGTCAAGGAGTCAATGTGGGACTCCTGGCAGTGCAGCTCCTCCTATGTTTGGTTTGGTATACAGACCCATGGGATACCCTTATGGCACCCATGGGTGGGGGTACAACCCTGTGCCCCTAGTGTATGTTTTTGGGCACCTGTGTGTGGCCCACAGAGGGTGGTATGGGCTGGTGGCATCTCCATGCTGAATTTGACAGGTGCTCTGAGTGTCCTCCATTTTGGTATACCCAGGCCCTGCCATCAGTTGATTCCTGACAGGAAACAAGATGGCCCCTGTGGCCTCTTGCTTTCTATTGCGTGTTACCTTGTTTTCCCAAAGACCTGGGAAGCCACGACTCTGTCCCTTCCTCCTGACTGGCTGTTGGGTGGAAGTTCCATATATGGCGTTGTTGTGAAGTCCAGGCCAGCCTTCCCAGTGACTATGTTGTGGGTACACCCTGTGGGTGGGACCTGGGTGAATGGAGTGTGACCAATATGCACTTCTTGTTGTGGATGTTTGGTTTCTAGTATGAAACACAATGACTGAGACAGCCCTGCCCGAAACTTGTATGAATGCAGTGTGTAGTGTTGAATGTCTGGGTACTTGTCCCAATACACATTCCTTGTTGCGAGTTTTTGAGAGGGAGGAGAATGGCCTGAATGCACTGTATGCCTGTTAGGCAGAATCCTGTGCAGTGCCCTTAGGGACCACTACACACAATTAAGAATACAAGTGGTAATACAAGTTCACCTTTGGTACAAGCCTGCACTACCATGTTAAAGTGGTAGCAGCAGCGGAGCAGCCAGGCTTATCTCAAGAATATATGAGCAGTAGCAGAGATTACACAAAGGCACCACAATTACTGTGACTCCAGCAAACACTGACTCAAGGTTTCAGGTAAAAAAATATAAGTACATTTATTTTTAAACCAATTGTTATAAACACAACACTACTATTAATTCAAAACCACACGTAAAATACACTACAACCAACCAATTCACTTGGTACAGTATAACTAAAGGTAAGTACCCTATGTTTTAACGGACAGGTGTTGTGAAACAAAAGACGTTACCAGGAATACATATGCGATCACTTTTTGACAGTAATGATAGTTCGGTCTTACTAAAGATACGCGTATCCGCAGCAAGAGATGTTACCAGGGCAAAAACACACTTAGCACCTGATTTAACCAGAGAGAGGTGGGGGGGGGAATCATAGGCAATACTTTTGTCAGGGCAGACAGAATCAAAGACACTATTTGACAGGAATTCAAGAGCCAATAGGCCGGAGCCAGTGTCAAGTGGAACCGGATTCCTGTTGTCGAGGATCACAAAGTCAGACAGTTCAAGATTCAACATTGCCAGGAGTACTTGGATATTGTCAACAGAGGAAGCAAAAGTTATAAGGATGGAAGATAAGGGCAAGCCTTGGAGGAGGAGAAAAGGAATTCACCCTAGCTCCTCGAAGCAGAACACAGTACCTTATACAATGAAGAAGCTGATGCCACGGCAGTTGTTTCTGGTAATTTCCTGCAGACCCCAGATTCCTGGAGCTTCGGCAAGGACGGATGACATCTGGAGGGGTCTACACTACGCAGGGATGAAGCCAACAGCAGCGACGGTGAATAAAAGGTGCGCTCCTTAAATGCCGGAGAGTCTCTTCAGGTGGCTATCCGGACCACTACAGCATTGTGCAGCGATTTCGACCAAGAAGAGGATCCTCTGGCTGTGGAAGATGAGCTGGTTGACCCCACCAGACTCGAGGGAAGAAGACTCCGGACTGGATCTTCTCTTGTCGTCAAAGGGTAGATGGCTCAGGACTACAGCAGGACTTCACCGGGACGGGTTAGTTGCAGCAGCCGTCTTCTTCTTCTCTTCTGTTCCTTGTAGTTCCAGTTCCAACCCAAGAGTCCTGCCTTTTATGCGAAAATCCCCCATTCACACAGCCTTGCTGTCAATCACGCAGCGGGGGGTTGTCCAGCCCGGACAACCACCTCAGCCAATCATGGCAAAGTGCTACTTGCGTTTCATAGGATACCCTGTGCAAGGGGTGACTACACCCCTGCCTCACATTCAGCCCACCTAGACACCCAAGCGCCTAGAGGAGGGCTTCTTGGCAGAAGCCACCCTAAAGACGGTGAACAAAGAAGGCAAACCTGGTTTGCTGCGCAAAGTAAAACACAAGAAGGACTTTAACAAAAAGAAATGGCGAATAAACCCGACCGGAGCCAATAGAAAAAGTATTTGGTCAAGCGGGTTTATGTTCGAGGCTACTATGATAGCCTGAAACAGTACCACGTTTATATAGTATAATCGCGGTAGAAAGGTTAGGGTAGATATCACTGCCACCGGCCAAGTCTAAATGTTAAAAGAGCAAAACAAAGCTCAGAGAAGTACAGACAAAAGGGATAGGAGTTAACCTTTCCAGTACTCCATGTAAGATGGGGTGTACTGGGTCTGTAGTTTTAAAAGACTATAAAGTAAATGGCAACTTTACCTGTTTTCTGGGAGACAGTAGTCCGCCCCGCAAAATGGACTCAGGGGGAAGTCTGAAAGACAACCCTGTGTTCTTGCTCGAAAGGTGCTGTGTAATACACATGAAAAGTGGGGTTCATGGAGTGGTGTCCTCCAGAGCCCACTATTACACAAACAGTAAAAAATAACCATGGCAAAACACATGCAAGAGGGGGGAAAAAGGCTCGCACTCTTACTAAGTGTAAAAAATAAACTCCAGAAACTCCAGCAAAGCTGCTGGGTGACTCACTAGGTGAGGGAAATTAGCCATAGAATGAGAATTCTCCCCAACATCCTGCCCTCAACCACAATGGCGAGTAATTTGGTTTTTACAGGTTCAGGTCCTGCAGACCTTCTTGCCCTATATACACCCCGTCCTCATTGGCCCCAATCATGGTTTCCGCCTCGGTTATCCTGGTATCGTGTTGGTCAAGCTTTGTTCTCAGAGAGGCCACATTGCCGTTGATGTCGTCATGCCTCTCATGAAATGAGGCAAAGTTTTTCGCCATAGATTCAATCATCACATCCAGATCCGGCTGTGGCGGGTCCGCGTCATCGTGGTTCGAGGAGGAGCCTTTCAGTTCAGGTCTGGTTGCTGATTTGGTGTATTTATCCATTGCTCCAACTCCAACCTTGTTGGCCCCTCGTGATCTGGTCGACATGCTGTGGGCGGGTAGTGATGTAGTGCGAATCAGACAGGTATGATCCGTCTAGTCACGAGTCGGTTCTCCCAGCAACCGTGCCACTGGGCAGACGCAGGTGCGGGTTGTGATGGCGAAGGATACAAGTGCTCCGAGGAAGAGGATTGGACGTTGGGGCCCAGGGAGAGATCAAAGCGACTGGGTTGCAGTGTGGGAGTCTGGGAGCAGCCGGCTCAGAAGTCCAATGTAAAGCTTGGAAGGTCTGCCAGGTATCTGGTACAAAGTGAGTTGCAGATACAAGGTGAATGTAGAGGGTGGACAAGGGCCGCCAAGGTGATGGTACTGCAGGTCTATTGATGCAGACCAGTCGGGGGCTCGCACAGTGCTGAACAGACAGTCAAAAAAGGGGGGGCTCCCCATCACAAGGATCATAGGTGTGCAGCAAAGAGATGGCGCAAGGCCCACCACAGGCCACCGTCCCCCCCACCCCCCAGGAGTGTCTGTGATATTATAGGCAGCCTCCGAGACAAATCCACAGACCACAATGTGTTGGGGAGGTTTCAGATTGTTACTGTCACTTTTGGCAGCTCTGGGGCACAGGACCCTCAAAGGCCTCACCGGAGGCAAGGGCACAATGCAGGCGCAGATGAGTGCTGGTGTGTGAGCGGGGGGGAGGGTCAATGCCCAGAGGCCACACTGCACAGTTCAGGCTCCAGGCTCAAGGCCCACATGCATAGGAGGTGTGAGGCCAGCCCGGGAGGGAGGGCAAGAACCGGCGCGTCCCAGCGATGGGGGGCAAGGGTGGTGGGTGGGACGCAGCGAGAACAGTAGGCAGCCCCCCAGCTCCTCAACTGCAGGATTGATGCTGAAGGTTCAGGCGTTGTGTGGGGAGGAGCTTGCATGGGGGGGCTGCGAGGTCCCAGCAGGAGATGAAGGGGGCCGAAGGCCGCAGCACATTCACCAGACAGCCCCGCCAGGAAGGGTCCAGCCGTCAGCCGCGCGTCACCACCCCGCCCCCGGGTCCAGGCGTCTCGGAGCAGGGGAGGCGGTCTGGCGGCGGCCCCGCAGGGTCAGGCGGATAACCCCTCGCGGCAGGAGGCTCTTGCCCGTGCGGCCACTCCAGCAGGCCACCAATACAGCGCACGCCTCAATGTGAGTGGGCGCGGTCCGCAGTCCACAGCAAGCCTGGGGGGGGGGGGAGGAGCAGAGGCAGGCGAGTCCAACAGCGCAGCCGGGGGAGAGGGCAGCCAGCTGCAGTCCACAGCAGGAGGCGTCTCCATAAGGTAGCGTCCCAGCCAGCAAGCGCACGGTCTCCCACCACGGCCAGAAGCGGCCCGAGCTCAGCCACACGGGCAGGAGCAAGAGATTGGCCCAAGTAAGGTTGTCGGGCTCCGATTTTCTTCCAGATTAGATGTAAACGTAGCACCAGATGTAGGCAATCCAGGGAGAAGGGTGCAAATATAAGGTTGTGTTGTAAACCGTTGATGTTAGCGGGTAGTTTATGGTTGGACACAGAGCTCCAGAGCTAGGCAGCCATTTTGCAGGCTGCTCAACAGCGCCCCCAATGCCCATCTTTTTTCTAACACTGAATGTATGAAATTATTGAGAATGGACAATTATATTTGCCTGCAGGAGACGTGGCTAATTTCAGCACCAACTCTGGATGGATACAGTGTTTTCACCCAGCCTGCGAGGGATGGGACTGGGGGAGACCCTCAGAGGCCTTCTGACTGCAGTGGATGTTTCCTCGGGTCTTAGTGGGGAGGCAATTTCAGGCCTGCCTTTTGGTGCATTAGGGGTTGAATGCAGGTCAGAGGACGGATCGATAATCTCCTATTGCTCAATGTTTATTGGCATAGGGGCATTGAACGGCTGATCCTTTTGTAGATGGTATCTGTCGGGTGGTGGTTGAGTGGAAGACAACCTATCCACGGGGTAGGTTGGCTGTCATGGGTTATTTGAATGTGGATTGTGCTCACTCCAATAAATTATGGGAATTGGAAGAGATCTGTGGGGGCAACTCCGAGAAGCAATTTGTTGGGCAGAAGTGGAGAATAGGTCTTGGCGGTAGGGGGTTGTTCCCCCTTGGTATGGAAAACTAGTGAACCACAGAACATCAGTGAGTGGTATACTTGGCATAGAGGGGATAGCTCTTCCTTGATTGATTATATTTTTGTAGATACTTTCCTAATGAACTCCTGCCTGTCATTTCAAATTTTTAAGAACAATTGGAGTGACCACTGTTTTCTTATGGCACAATTCAATTGGATTCTGAACATCAGGAAAAGCAGGCAAAAATGACAACTAACCGTTAAGGTGGGGCGCAATGCTGGTAGATGGACTGAACCGCTGTTTAAACTGTAATATATACAATGCCTCAAGGAGAAGAGCTACTAGTTTTGGCCAAGTTAGGCATGCCCACTGTTACAACGCCGATGTGGCATCTGCAAAAAAGATCTTAGGGCGATCAGTGAAGCAGATTCAGAGCACTACTTTGGATGAAGTTACCCATAGGCAGCTAGTTGGGAAGCTCAAACAATCGTATAAAAATGACTGTAAATCGGTTAAATATGCAATGTTACAGAACACTGCAGAAAAAATGCTTGGGACCCTAATAGCAGCCGATGTAAGTGCATTCTGGTATTTGGTGAATGGACAGGACTCAAACTGTTTCATCTCTAACTCAATATCAGAAAAAGACTGGATTGAGTTCCTGGGTGACAGATTTGGGCAGGCCTCAGTAGACCCTCCATTGATCTTGGATTTAACCAGAGAGGACAGGTGGAATCCCCAGTTCGACCTCGAAACCATCTTAAAATTGATCTCAAAATGTAAGCGATCAAGGGCCCCCGGACCAAATGGCCTTAAAAATAATACATACAAGGACAAACCAAACCTATGGACCCAGTTCTTGTGCCTGGAGTTCAGTGATATACTGTCTTCAGGAGTGTGCACTATTTCTTGGAATACAGCCCATGTTGTCCCGCTCTTTGAGTGTGGTAGCAGGACTGATCCGGCGAATTATTGCCCAATTTCCTTAATTGATGCAGATTGTAAGCTCTTTTCATCTTTCCTGCTATCTCACTCGGAGGAGAGGGAACACAGGTGTCACCCGCTGGATAAATTCCAGACTGGTTTTAGAAGGGGTCACTCGACGTGCAAGAGGCGGCGTGGTTGTCATCAGGGGGTTGCAAGTATATGGCCTCGATCGACCTGACTGCTGCATTCGATCGGGTTGATAGAGGCAGACTATGGCAAAAACTAGCCAGTTGAGGCCTTCCCTTGGGGCTATTGAGGCTTATCAGTGGGGTTTATGAAAACTGTGGGTTCCAGGTTCACTTGAATCAAGGAGGTGATCTGTCGAGGAGAATTAGATCATTACAGGGGGTTAGACAGGGTTGCACATTGGCTCCCTGGCTATTCAACCAATCTTTTTCCGATGTAGCCATTTCACTAATTAAAGGACTCCTAGCCCCTAAGATCGGCAAGGATAAAATAATTTGGCTAGCTTACGCCTATTGCTTTTTAATAACACCAAGTTTTTTTTTTTTTACTTTCTTTATTGCATTTTAATACTCAACAACAATCCCCCTTGCCCTCCCTCTCCCCCCAGTCACTGTTCCCTTCTCTGTCATCCAACACAACCCATCATAACAGCCTAGCGAAGATCACATATAACCATCCACCTTCTCCCTCCCCCCAGCACACTTTTTAATAACATCATCAAGCTGATCCCATCTATCCGGAATTCCCACATTAATCCTTCCACGCTCCCTTCCGAAGCGTGTTTGGGATGTTCCAACTGGAGAACATACCGGTGAAATGGGAGCCAGAAGTCCCGAGGTTGACTATTTGCAAGGAGCATCGCCGCGTATCTTGTTTCTCTAAATTCACAGTTTAATATGCTCCAGCCAGGCCGTAAACGCAGGAGGATTACGTCTGCCCCATGCCTTGGATATCACATATCTGGCCACAGCCGACGTCATGCCTAACAGTTTTTTCTCTGTGCGAGTTCCACTTTCAATTAGTGCCAAGAGCCACAGTGTCAGTGAAAATGTGCACACGTCGGGGAGCATCTCCTTCATCGCTCCTTCCACAGCTTCCCAGTAGGATCTAACACACGGGCAGTCCCAAGCCATGTGATAAAAGTCTGCTAGTTCCCTACCACACATTTTGCAAGCAAACACTTTCTCTGGGTAATATTTATGCAGTACTTGTGGGGTATAGTAGGCTTGATGCAGAAATGTATAGTGAACTAATCGAAATCTAGCATTAAACGAGATCTTCCTAGTTTGCAAACAAATCAATCTCCATTGCCCCTGGGTCATTGTCAATTCTAAGGCAGTTTCCCATTGAGCCATGAATCCCTGTCTCTGCTGTCCCCTCCCACTTCTAATCATAGCATAAATAGTGGCCCCTTGTTACCGGTTGGAACACACATCGTAGGGTGTCATGCACAACAGGGGCAGCCGGGAAATTCGGCCATTTCGCCCTCAGTATCCCTCTAAGTCTATAATAATGCAGCAAGGTTGCTGCGTTATGTGTTCTCTGCGTTCGCAAATCATCCCATTGCCTGAATCTACCATCTGCTATGAAATCACCCAATTTCTGTATCCCCAATCTCTGAAAGTGTTCCTTAAATGATTGCTCGTGGGAAAGTGGGATGCCTATTCCATCATACACGAAGTTCAGGGTGGTAGCCCGGGGAGCATGACAATATTTGGCCCAACTGCTCCCAAGCTTTACAGGAAACAAACGGAGGCTGAACTTTGCCTCTCGGGTGAGAGCCTCTGTCCGCCCAAAGCAAACCCCATAAGGCATTCAGATAAGAAACCACCTTGGCCACTCTTACATGTGGGAGAGTGAGCCCCATCCCGAAATGTATTGCAGTTGGGCCGCTAAGTAATATGCCTGCATATCTGGGTATTCAGACCGCCATGTTCGTACTCGGAGGTTAAAATGTTGTCATCTTTCTAACACGGTGTTAGGGAGAATTCTCTGTTTAGGCTGAATTTCCTAACCTAGTGAGTCCCCCAGCAGCTTTGCTGGATTTTTGGGGTTTATTTTTTTCTCCTGCCAAAAGTGAGACTCTTTTAACCTTACTCTTGGGCATGCTTTGAGTGTGTTTCTTTGAATCTAGATGTGTTTAATGGGCTATAGGGTCTTTTACCCCATAGGGCTTCATGTGTTTTTGTGATGTGTGTTACACAGCACCCTCAGTGCAGTAACACAGGGGTGTCCTAGTGACCCCCCAGTATAGACTCCATACCCTGGGACTGACTACGGTCTCCCAGGGCATGTAAAGTCACCATTGACTTTACTAGTCTTACATTCTGAACAGAACCAGTACAAACCATCATATTGTGGGCGTACTGGCTGGGGCAATTCAATGGCCCCGGGGTCTGTTAGTCGAGGGGGCACGTCTCCGTCCCCCCTGATCGAGTTTTGGCTGGTGGCAGTGGATACTACTTTTTATATTCAACCGCAAATATTTCTCTATGGGATTTTCCCATTGTTCGAGGCTACTATCTTTATTTAATTACGATAGCCTCGAACATACTGCCGGTTTATTTATATTAATTCTCCGGTTGGTATTTTTTGGCAAAACTCGCTTCTAAAATGGCGTTTGTGTTCTCTTCTGTGACTCCAACCCAAGTCGAGCCCTTTGTTCCACTTTTTGGCGGGCTTCTCCACAGAAGCCCTTCAAAGTGGTGCCACTCTGTCTGGGGTACTTAGGAGGGGTGGAGGGGGATTTAGGCACCCTGGACTGAGTTGCCTAGGCAACTCAAGTCGCACTCCGTCCTGATTGGCCCAAGTGGTAGTTTTCTGCATAAAAGTAGGGCTTTGGGGACTGGAACTTCAGAAGTCGCCACAGGAACTAAGAATCCGACGAGGGAGAAGCTGAGCCGACCTGCCACGGTGGAGCCCTGCTGGATCGTCTCACCACTTTTCCCAACGACAGAGATCTCCCGCCGGAGAGTCTTCTTCCTTTGACTGGTGGGGATAACCAGTTTCACCGTCTTTTGGCCTTCCTGACGTATCTCGTGGCCGCCTTGCCTGTGCCAAGCACCCCAGCAGCCGGGATACCACGTTTTACCGCGAATTAAAGGGTACTACCTTTAACCGGAAAACTCTGCGGCTGGTTTCTTCCCTGGCAGTGCAACGACCTTCATCTTTCCTCCAAGTCGAGATCTTCTCTTCCCCTGGACGACGACGAGACTTGCACCCACTGCCAGGAACAACTGCCACCACTGAAGGATCCTTCCCACTTAAGGTACTGTGTCCCGCCTGGCTTCCCTTGCCACCGACTGTACAGATTTAGCCCCCGGATATTCGAACCTGGGTTAGCCTGGGACACCCTGGCTAAACTTTTCAGAGCCTCCCTAAACTCTTTTCGAACTCTCTGCAAGACTTTCTAAGCCTAGTGTAACTGTGTGATCTTGGGCGCATTTGTGCTCTGCTCTCCAAGAGTGGGCCCAGCCTATGGACTTTGGCTCACAAGTGACTTTTGCTCTTCTGCCTTGCTAATAGTGTTCCTAAATCTTAGAGTGGTGTACCTTTCCATATTCTGTCTTTTTCCCTCCCTTTTTCATAAACTTATTGGAATGCCATCTATAGTTAAGTGCTCACCACTGTATGAAAATAAGTGGTGTTAACTTAGACTTATCTGATAAGGAATAAGGGTTGTATATATTATAATAGTAACTGTGTTAAGAGTATTTTACAATAAGAGTGCTGGAGTGTTTCAAACAGTGTGTTTTTAAATAAATAATTATATACTTTGATACCAAAGCTCTGGTCAGTGTTTGTATTATTGTATCTGAGTGCCTATTGTGTATACTTTGCATACTGCCTAACTCTTCTTGAGGGAAGTCTGACTGCTCAGCCACAGCTACCAGGTAAATCTGGGTGGTACAGATTGCTACCAAGTGGGTTTACTGCTAACACCTGTAGTCCTAAATCTTTTGAAGTGTTCCCTAAGGGAACTGCACAAGTTTCTGCCTAACACACGGGTCCAGTACCCGGTCGGGGGCCATATTGGTACATTATTAAACATATAAAGCATTTTGGGGAGTATAACCATTTTGGCCAGCGCTACACGGGCCGCTTATGAGATATTGGAAGCCGAATCCACGACTCCATCCTCTTTTCCAAACCTTCTAATACCTTCAGATAATTATTCTTATACAGTGTCTGCACCTGTGGGGATATCTCAATCCCCAGATAGCACAATCCCTGTGGACACTATCGAAATTCCTCACCCACGTCTTCTTGTTGCACTCCAGGGATTAACGGGAGAACCTCAGATTTATTCCAGTTTATCTGCAACCAGGACTGCTCCCCAAATCTAATCACTTCCAATTCGTACTTGGATGTTAAACATATAATAGTATATCGTCTGCATACATCGATATGATCGTACGCGAGGCTTTCACCCAGACCCCCTGATGGATATGTAACTCTCCTATATGACAAGCTAGTGGCTCCATAGCTAAAGCAAACAGAACTGGAGAGAGGGGACAGCCCTGCCTCGTACCCCGAGTGGGGTGTATAAAATCCGAGACTACCCCATTCGTATAATTGGCAACCCGAGAAGCAGTATAAAGGAGCTTAACCCAATGAATGTATACAAGGCCAAACCCAGACCTCCGTAGCACTTGAAAAAGGAAGGACCACTCAATGGAATCAAAGGCTTTTTTCCGCATCGAGTGCGGCTATAGCTATAGGGACTTCAGGGTTCACATTATGCATAAGGGGGAACAATCGTCGCAGATTATGCTGCGTAGATGGGCCCCGGATAAAGCCCGACTGATCCGGCAGGACTAATGCAGGCATATGTAGGGGTCAGCCAATCCGTCAGGATTCTGGCCAATATTTTATTATCAGTATTAATAACGGCCTATAAGATGCCAGGTGTCGGGGGTCCTTGCCAGGTTTGGGAAGTACTGTCACTAATGCCGACCTAGTAGTTTCGGGAAGTACCCCTTTGGAGATTGCCTCCTCATATACCCGGAGTAAGTGGGGTACCAAATATTTAGCATACGTTTTATTAAACTCGGCCGTTATCCCATCCAGCCCCGGAGCCTTACTACTTGAGAGTCTGAATCGCATTATGAATTTCCTCCTCCATGATTGGGTCATTCAGGGCCAAGCCCTGTTCTCAATCCAGCCACCCAACCGCAATCTCATCCAAATATTGCATGATGGTACTGTGTCCTGACATGAGTCGGGATTTATATAACCGTGAGTAATGGTCTCGAAATTCCTCATTTATTCCAACCAGATCTTTAACCGCATTCCCTTCCTTCCCTGTAATTTCCATGATGGGGGGATTGTTTATGTTCCTGCTTTATAGCCCATGCCAACGTTCTGCTGGGGCGATCCCCCTCCCCCATATCTAGTCGCCTCAATCGGATCACCCAGGAACCGCTCCTCGCTGGCTGCCAGCTGCCTGAACTCCTCCCTTTGTACCCTTAATCTATTCCGTAGTTCAGGAGAGTCTGCTCTTTCCTGGTCATTCTCCAGCTTTCGAATAGCATCTCCCACCCTCTTCATGGATCGCCAGACAGATTTTAACATCCCTCCCTCCCTAGATATACAACAACCTCGAATATAAAACTCAAACGCCTCCCATATCGGGCTCTGGTCGGGGACTGATCCCTCATTTGTTTGAAAGAAGGTTTCGATATCCTGACCTATTCTCTCCTTAAACGCCACATCCTGCAGGGCCGTAGCTTTAAATCGCCGCCTAAGGTGTCTTTGTGGACAGTTCAGAGATCTAATTTGAGCCAGCAAAAAGAATGGTCATATAGAGTACGGTGGAGTATAGAAATTGCTATGACCGACCTGATAAGAGAGCTAGACACCATAATATAATCAATTCTCGATGAGCTGTGGTGTACCCCAGAGTAAAAAGTGAATTCTTTAGACGTCGGGTGTTCAGTTCGCCACACATCCCAAAGATCGTGATAGGAGGAGATTGTCAACCACGCCTTCGCCGCTTGTGGAAGCACCTGTTGCGAGGTTGCAGATCTATCCAACTCCAAGGTGAGAGCTAAATTAAAATCACCAGCCCAAATTATCTCATAGGACGGGAATTTATGTATATGCTGGGCACATTGGTAAAAAAAATCTGGTGAGTCTGTATTTGGAGCATAGACATTTATAAGAAGATATTTAGCACCGCACAGCCCTCCTGCCAAAATAATATATCGGCCCTCAGTATCCCGCACCGTCTCATGCAGCCTAAATTGTAAGGAACCATGTATGTATATTGCAACCCCTCTGGAATGTGTTGAATAAGACGAACAGTATCTATGTATTCCCCATCCAGGTAACCAGAGAAGCAGGGCACCACGAGATAAGTGTTTCCTGCAAACATTGGATTTTAACCTTATGGGCCTTACTAATATTCGCTATTATACAAATCCTTTTCGGTGTGGCAAGTCCCCGCACATTCAAAGACATCACTGTAAGAGGATCGCCCTGCCTACCGCCAGTTACCATAGCAAGCGACCGCTACCCATTCGGAGCACAATCTCCTCCAGAGCTCCAAACGAGACGTAATGCAAGGGTCCCAGCATTCTCGGGGCTCCATCTGTACGAAAAGGCCTTGTAAGGTGTGATGTACCCCATGTTATCGTTACCACTCAGCCCTCTCAAAGTAGCGAAACAGTGACTCACATCCCCCCTTCCCACAACCCACCCACGCCAGAAACCATAACCTACCGGTGCCCGAACCTCCCCCCCAACCATATTAACCACAACACAAATACACTGCAGTGTCCGCAGCATGTGGGGGCCTGAGGACAGCCCCATCGCTCCTTATGACAACCAACCAGAAACAGAGACTACTTTTGCCTTCCGTCACTTCAGCTCCCAGTAAGTCGAATAGAATTGTCTTCCCTTCCATCCACCTTGCCGTCCATTGTGAAGGGGAACTCCACCCAGTCAGGGTGCATGCCGCAGAGACTGCCCCCCTCTCGTGCCCCCCCCCCCCCCCCCAGTTCCGGTAGATTGAAATGTTTTTCTCTGATCCTGGGCCGCCGAACTGAAGTCCGGAAACAGCCGGATGATAGAGCTCCCCCACCGCAACTCCTTTTTCTCTCGGGCTGCCCGAAGTATAGCATCTCTATCTCGATGACAAAAAATCCTGGTGATTATAGGTCGTTCGGGAGCCCCGGGGGTGGTCTAGCCGCCAGCAAGCGATGGGCCCGCTCTACCATATTAATTCCAGACAGCAGAGGATTATCCAGCACGTCAAGCAGAAGCTTCTCAACAAATTTTTCCATATTGTCTATATGTGTAGATTCTGGTACCCCCGTGACGCAGATATTATTCCTCCTTGAGCGGCCCTCCAAGTCCTCATTCTTCGCCGCAATTTTTTTAACTATCTGTTGCAGGCCGGCTACCCCGCGCTGCAAAGAAGTGACACTATCTTCAGCAGAGCCAATCCTCTGCTCCGCCTCTTCCATGCGCCCGCACAGCTTCTCTAGTTGCACTGCCGATATGTCCACCTTACAGGAGAGGGCATCAATTTTAGCGCCAAGGGAATCCGTGCTGCCCTTCAATGCCAGCAATGTCTGATTCAGCGCAGCAACATCCATCTGTCCGGTCGATTGGGTCTGCGATCCAGAAGGTGCACGTTGATCCTGAGCTGTGTGTGCAAATTGCTCCATCCTCGCTTGTTTTTTATTATTTCCCATGCTAGATCAATGGAGTAGGCCCTAAGTAATATCCAGTGGAGCCTGTGAGTGCGCTTCACCACAAGCCCGCAGTCTCTGGGGCGCCTGCCAGACGCACCTAAGCCGAACTGGGGCCTCAGTCACAGGGCAGTGTGCAACATCTCCACCAGCACACTGCAAGTGAGCCACCGAGGATAAAAATGCCACTGGAAGCAAGCGCAACCACGCCTCTAAACAGGGTAGTGAAGTCACTGCACCACAAAGTGTTGCGCCATCATCCACCATTCACCAGCAACACCATGGGTGTGCAACAATATAAGTCAATGTGCAGTCAGTATAAAACTGTCTTAGGCAGTTGCCTTTCACCAGTTCCTGTTGTAGCAGCCTCTGCTGTCCCCGCACCCACAGATACCTCTCCCCCTCCAATCCAGCCCAGGGGGGGAGGGGGGGGGGGGCGGCACCAGTCCCAAGGACGTCCGACATATTCCCCTCATATATTGGGGAGCTGTCAAGTGGCCGTGCCTCTCTCCAGCAGCGCTCCGCACATCCAGGGAGCACCTGCAAGCGGGTCCCGTTCCGAAGGCTGCCCCAGCCTCCAGGCACCCCCGCAGAGAGTCAGCCAGTCGTTGTGCCTCCAGGGGCGCACCCTGCGCCGGCACCAGCTACCCGCGGGGGAGTCTTCCCCAGCTACCGAGTCCAGGAGGGGCCAAGCCGCAGGGAACGTCCGCAGCAGCAGCGAAGTCCGTCCGGCGGTACAGGTCTCCGCCCGCTTCGGCACTGCTCGTCAGGGCGCCCCCAGCAGCTCCACAGTGCAGGAACCGGCCCCCGTCCAGCAATGGCCAGCGGCAAAGCAACCTCCCAGGGGAAGGGGTTTTACGGCAATAACTCCCCGACCTTGGAGCGCCGCCCCTCCCCCACGCCACACAATGACGGCCCACAGCTCCGAGCTCCGCAGCCGAGTACTCCAAGTTTAATGGGAACCAGGCACGGAAGGCAGGATTTCTCAGCGGTTATTCAGGTTGGTGCTGTCTGAGCTTCTCAGGCAGCGGCCATCATGGATCGCTGCGCAACAGCGCCCCCTCAATAGTTTTGAAGCATATGCTAAAACCAATGGGTTAACAATCCTTTAAAAACCCAGATTCTATCCTTCCGGAAAAAGAGCGTAAAAACTTCTGGCTACGTCATCAAATTGGGCGAGATCCCCCTGATATTGGCTAAGAAAGTGCGATATTTGGGGTTCCATTTTTCGGCATACCCAGGCTCTAAGCTATTATTTGAGTCACTTTTACGTAAGGCGAAACTGCTCGAAGCACATGTGGTAATGATTGACTGAAAGTTCGGTATGTTTTCCCTGAAACCTGCTTTGATCTTGAATCGTATAGAAGGCCGCATTTGGGGAAGATTGCTGGGTGTGCCAAATGCGATATACCTATCTCCGCAATCAGGTTCGAATTGGGTATTGTCAATGTGGGCACGGGTTCAGTGGGCCTGTTTATCTCTGTACTCCAAAATTAAAACTGGAGTGCCGAATTGTTGGGGAGAATTCTCATTCTATGGCTAATTTCCCCTCACCTAGTGAGTCCCCCAGCAGCTTTGCTGGATTTCTGGAGCTATTTTCTCCACTTGGTAAGAGTGTGAGCCTTTCTTTCCACTCTTAAATGTGTTTTGCCAGATGTAGCTTACTGTTTGTGTCATAGTAGGCTCTGGAGGACACCACTCCATGAGACCCACTTTTTGTGTGTTAAACAGCACCTTCAGTGCAGTGACACAGGGTTGTCTTTTAGACTTCCCACTGACTCCATTTTTCTGGGGCTGACTGTCCCCCAGAAGCTGGTAAAGTTGCCATTTACTTTATGTAGTCATGTAAAGCTACAGACCCAGTACACCCCATTTTACATGGAGTATTGCAAAGGGTTAACTCCTATCCCTTTTTGTCTGTGCCTCTCTGAGCTTTGTTTTGCTCTTTTAACTTTTAGACTTGGCTGGTGGCAGTGGTATCTACCCTAACTTTTCTACCACGATTATATTATATAAATATGGTTTTGTTCCAGGCTATTATAGTAGCCTAGAACATAAACCTACTTGACCAAATACTTACTTTTTGCTCCGGTCGGGTTTATTCGCCATTTCTTTTTGTTAAAGTCCTTCTTTTGTTTTACTTTGCACGGCAAACCAGGTTTGCCTTCTTTGTTCAGTCTTTTGGCGGGCTTCTGCCAAGAAGCCCTCCTCTTGGCGCCTTAGTGTCTAGGTGGGCTGAATGTGAGGGAGGGGTGTAGTGTTACGCTCACCTGGTTCCCATGGGGGCGTCAACCAGAACTGGGCCGCTGTTGTTTCCACCAGCGTGACGTGTAGCGCCGAGATGACTGACTGGACTGACCCGCTCAGTTTGTCTGGCTCGCAAGAATATTCTGATGGTTTGGAAGGATGAGCTCTCCATCCTGCGTCGACCGCAGGGGCGCGTTGATGACCAGTTATTTCACTGGCGTAGAGGAATTGGTGAGTTCCAGTATTGACTCTAAAGTCCAATTGTTCATAAGAGTTCAAATGTCTGATCTTCACTCTGTCCGATTCCTTGCAGGTTGCCGATTAATCCACTCGAAGATTTCCAAATGGCACTTGGTAAGATTCAGGTAAGTCTATTGTGGTTTTCCCCTTAGGGGCCGGGGTACGGCGATGAAGCAGAGTTGACGGTGCCGACCCGAGATGAGACCCCCGTGGTAAATCAGGTAAGTTTTGTGGGGGGTAACTGGTATTGTTTTTGCTTTCTCCCCTTAGGGGCTGGGGTACGGCGATGAAGCAGAGTTGACTGCGCCGACCCGAGATGAGGTGAGTACCTCCCGTGGTAAATCAGGGAAGTCCTTGGGGGTATCTTGTTATAGCCTTAGAGAGTCCCCTTGCTCACCTTGCTGTCTTTGTCTCCTTAGGCGTCGGAGGGCGGCCGCGAGATGGAGAGAGCATGCTGGAATGCTGAAGTACCGCCAAGCAGGTGAGTTCAGTGCGGCGCCGTAGGAATGCGAAGCGATGCTTCAAAGACTTCTGTCTTTCAGTTCTGTGGCGAAACGGATCAGGATTCAGGTAAGGATTAAAGTTAAAACTCCTGTTCTAACCTTTATCCTTCTTTTCTTCTTGTTTCATGAGTCTCAGGACTGAAGCGGGCGTGGCTGAAGACTGGAGCTGTTGAAAACACAGTGAGCGTTACGCTGCAGCAAGCAGAATAACGCGAAGCACGTGTGGCTGTCCGGGCGTGGTTTAAATAGCCTTGGAAGAAGATCTAGGTAAGTATTCTTCCACAGCCCCACCCAAGTAACAAAATAGTCCCTTCAGTAAAATAGTCCCTCCTAAGCCTCATTTGGCTTGAGTCTTCATGCAGCATGGTCTGCCTCAGATGAGTATGCAGCATGGTCTGCTTCAGGTAAGTTATCAATAATGAGCCTGGCACCCATGGAGCCAGGACTGGCTATCTTTGAGCCTGGCGCCATAGGCGCCAGGACTGCACCCAAACAGCCCCTAACTGGGGCTTTTGGGCATGCTCCAAGTGGCATGATGCCTGCTTCCGGGGCTGCTGGGCCTGGTCTGGTCTTCCGGGGGCAGGCATCATGACATGTAGTCACCCCCTGCACAGGGTATCCTTGGAAACCCGAGTCGCACTTTGGCATGATTGGCTGTGTGATGCTGCTGTGTGATTGACAGCCAGGCTGTGTGAATGGGGGATTTTCGCATAACAGGTAGGACTCTTTGGCTGGAAGTCAGTCGCCAATGACGAGAAGATCCAGTCCGGAGTCTTCTTCCCTTGAGCCTGTTGGGATCAACCAGCTCATCTTCCACAGGCAGAGGATCCTCTTCTTGGTTGAAATCGATGCACCCTGCTGTAGTGGTCCGGATAGCCATCTGAAGAGCCTCTCCTGTTTTTAAAGGAGCTCCTCTTTTATTCACGGTCGCTGCTGCTGGCCTCATCCCTGCGTAGTGCAGCTCACTCCAGACGTCGTCCTTGTCCCCACGACTGAAGATCCAGGAACTGTGGGTCTGCAGGAAACTACCAGGAACAACTGTCGTGGCACCAGCTTCTCCAACGAATAAGGTACTGTCCAGCTTCGAGGAACTAGGGTGAACTCATTTCTCCTCATCCAAGGCTTGCCCTTGTCTTCCTTCCCTCTTATAACTTTTGCTTCCTCTGTTGACAATATCCAAGTACTCCTGGCAACGTTGAATCTTGAACTGTCGGTGTGATCCTCGACAACAGGAACCCGGTTCCACTTGACATTGGCACCGCCCTATTGACTTTTATTTTCCTGTCAGCAAGTGTTCTCCGATTCTGTCTGCCTTGACAAAAGTATTGCCTATGATTTTTGCCCCCAACTCTCTTTTGTTAACTCAGGTGCTAAGTGTGTTTTTACCCCGGTAACATTTCTTTCCGCTGACACGCGCATCTTTAGTAAGACCGAACTGTCATTACTGTCAAAAAGTGATCGCATATGTATTCCCGGTAACGTCTTTTGTTTCACAACACCGGTCCGTCTAACCATAAGGTACTTGCCTTGAGTTGTACTGCACAAAGAGAATTGGTTGTGTGTAGTGTATTTTTCATGTGGTTTTAGTTTAATAGAAGTCAAGTATTTTACCAACAGATGGTTTAGAAATAAATGTACTTTTACTTTTTCTCCAGCATGGGGTCTGGCATGGATTCACATGCTCATGAATATTCCCCGTCGTCAGGCTGGGAATCCTCGGTAAAGATAAAATCAGTATCAGTTTTGTTTCCTGATCTGTCTTTCCTAGTAGTAACCAATCACTGATCTCTGCGTCATACTGACCACAGTCAATGACTGCCCTCTACCTAAGCCCCGCCTCTGGCAGCCATCTTCAGATTTTTACCGCACGTTCAAGTGTTGGGAGTCCTCGTGCTTAGCTCTCGAGCTTTTACTGCGTGTTTCGTGCTTTTTCAGGTAAACTTTCACATTTTTTCGGTTAATCGAGCCTCAAGCTCCACCGTTTCTACTCCCGTTAACGGCTACCCGTTGCGGGATTTTCCTACGCCCCTCAAGGGTGAAGATTTCATCGAATCAACTTCTTGGAGGATTCCAGAAGATTTGCGGCCTACTTCGAGATGGCCCAGGATGCGAGTTCGTCACCCGTAGCCAAGCTGTTTCGCAGCTGCCCTGGATGCGGGCTGCAGAATGTGTTTAAGGAAGACGAACATTCGCGATGCCTCTACTGTCTTCATGGGGACAAGACTCATGTAGAGAACGACTGCCAGTTCTGCAAGAACTTGTCGGAGCGGACCATGAGGGACCGTCAATCCCGTCTCGCAAGCTGGTTGGAGAAGGGCTCGACGGGTGAGAAGAAGAAAGGGTCCGAGCGGGCTTTTAAGTCCTGTGCGGGCGCACCGGCGACGGGGGCCCAACACCAGGCCAAGCGCTGCGAGTCCGCTGGCTCCGGGAGCGCCGAAAGGTCAGGCTCTTCAGTCGCCAGGCAGGGCGCACCTTCCCCGGCACCGTCAACCATGAGCCAACGCTCCGGTTCGGGGAAGAGGAAGTCCGAGACCACGGGTAAGCTTCGGGAGAAGCCCCGTCCGATCTCGGAAGAGGGGGAGCGAGGCGTCGCCCCTCCCCCGGAGGGGAGGGCCCGGGACGCACCTAAGGTGGTGAAGGCACCTACCCAGCAGGCGAAGGCCTCTATCGAGGCTATCGCGGCGAGACTGGCCAAGCCGGCAGAGACACCGCCAGCGGAGACCGCCTCCGGGACTAGAGTTTCCCTGCCGCCAAGGAGGGAACCCTCTTTTCAGCCCATCGTCGTGGCCGCCATGATGGAAGAAGTGAGGGGGGGGCACGGTGCCCTCCTCGAGCTCGGAGTCGGCCTCGGAGGAGGAACTGACCGAGGCCGTGAGGAACCTCGAAGTCCAATTCGAGAAGGTTCGATCCCGTCAGGAAGATCCTCGGGAGATAACCGAGGAAGACAACGATGGTGAGGAAGAGCGGCCTTCCCTTCCGGTGCAGCCGGATCCTAGGCCTCAGGATGGCTCGGCGGCCATTTTGTCTGCCATCCAGTCCTTATGCTCTGAGATAAGGACGAGATTCCCACGGCCCAGGCCGGAGCTCCGAACAAACGACGGAGGACCCAACCCTCTCCTCCGCTCGCCCCCATAAGGCCTACAGTTCCCTCCTCATCCTCCCACGAGTCGGGAGATGACGGTGCGGTGGGCTCGACGACGGATTCTGAGGGCGACGACGACGGAACGGGTCTCCCGGGCCTCGACGCCCGACGAGATTGGTTCATTCCACGCCATGATCGCCAGGGCGTCCGAATTGTTCCAGCTCTGCCCGAAGGAGCAGAAAAAGGAAGGTTTCCTCTATCAGCGCCGGGAGGCCAAGAGGAAGACGGTCATTGCGGTGCCCCTTATCGATGACATTTGGGAGGAGGGCCTGTCGGTTCTCAAGAACCCCTCCACGGCACCAGCCAAACGGGACCGGTACGAGAAGAAGTACTGGGTCCCCGAAACCGCTCCCCTGTCCCTCAGGGCCCAGCCAACGCCAGACTCGGTCGTCTCGGCGGCGGCGAAGAAGAAAGCGGCGGGGTCAGGAGCCTCGACGTCGAATTCCCCACCGGACGGTGAGGGAAAGAAGTTGGACGCCATGGGGCGGCGGGTCATTTCGTCGGCGGCGACGACAATCAAAGCGGCCAACGCCCTGGCGATCGTGGCCCGTTACGACAGGGAGCTCTGGTTTAAGCTGGCCCCCTTATTGGACTTCTTGCCGGACAAGAGGTCCGAGGCTCTGGAAATACTGCAAGAGGGCGAGGTGGCGTCGGACCACGCCATGACGGTGGCAACCGATATTGCCGATACCGGGTTCCGCCAGCTGGGCAACAGTGTTTGCCTACGACGACGGGGTTGGCTCCGGGTGCCCGACTTCTGTCAGGAAGTCCAGACCAGGGTGTTGGACATGACGTTCGACGGCAGCAACTTGTTTGGGAAGGCGGTGGACGAATCCCTCCAAGCCATAAAAACGGAGACGGCCCGCACCCTAGGAGCCCTTCAGCAACAACGGCCCTTTCGGAGCTCCGGAGGCAGACGAGGTGCCTCCAAGGGATCCAGCGGTGGCTCGTCGTCCTACCGCCAGCCGGCACGCTCCTTGTCTCAGGAGGCCTACAGGGGTCGCGGCAAGCAGGGAGCGCCTCGCCGCCGTCGGCAAGGTGGCCAGGGCGGCAAGGCCATCACCTCCAAGCAGGAACTGAAGCGGCCGTGGTCTCGGGCCCCCACAGAAGCACCCTGGTGGGAGGCCGGCTGACTAACTTCATCGGCGTGTGGAAGTCCATCTCCACCGACCGTTGGGTGCTGGATACCCTGGGAAGAGGACACTCTATCGAATTCCTGAAGAAGTGCCCTCACGTTCCACCTGTGGCCAGGAAGGAAAAGGAAGTACGGGCGATGCTCAGGAAAGGCACCATCGAGCTTGTCCCGAAGAGGCTCCGGGGTATACTCAAGGTACTTCCTCGTCAGGAAGAAGACGGGCGGCTGGCGCCCCATCCTGGACCTTCGTCGTTTGAACAAATACATCAGATCACAAAAGTTCAGGATGGTCACCCTCCAGCACGTACTGGGACAGCTGGAGGAAGGCGACTTTCTATCGTCGTTGGACCTGGAGGATGCATACTTCCACGTTCCCATCCTCAAAAGTCACCGAAAGTTCCTCAGGTTCGTCGTCCAGGGACGCCACTACCAATTCAGAGCACTGCCGTTCGGATTGAAGTCGGCCCCCAGGGTCTTTACCAAGTGCCTAGCACCAGTAGTGGCGCAGCTGCGCCTGCAGGGGATTCACGTCTACCCCTACCTGGACGACTGGCTCATCCGCTCAAGGACGAGGGAACTCGCTGTCGAACACACTGCGAGGACCGTCCAGCTACTCACAGACCTGGGATTCGCCATAAAGTACCCAAAGTCCCACCTGGTGCCGTCGCAGGTGGCCCTGTTTCTGGGAGCGAAGCTCGATACAGTGAGGCGCCTGGCGGCCCTGTCGGAAGAACGAACGAAGACCATTCTAGGCAAAGTGCAGCGCCTGCTTGCCACGGATGTGGCCAGGGTGAGGTCCATCAAGTCCCCCCTGGGGATGATGTCCTCTTGCATCTACTTGGTGCGCCTCTGCAGACTACGGATGCACCCTCTTCAAGAATTTCTCGACGCCCTTTGGATGCAGGCGAGGGGCACCTTCGAAGACAGGGTCCCCCTCAACGAGGTGTTCCGGCGGGCGATTCAGTGGTGGGGCGTTCGAGCGCACCTCAAGGCGGACAAGGACTTTCAGACGCCGGCGTACCAGGAGACGGTGACGACGGACGCCTCCCTGGAAGGTTGGGGCGCCCACACCGGAGATCTCCACGCAAGAGGCCTCTGGCTCCCGGAGGAGAGGCTCCTGCACATCAACGTCCTGGAACTCCGAGCCGTGTTCTGGGCTCTCAAATCGTTCCTCCCGTCGCTCAAGGGCAAGGTGGTGCGGATCTTTACGGACAACACCACGACAATGTTTTACATACGGAAGCAGGGAGGCACCAGATCCCCAGCCCTATCCAAGGAGGCACAGGATCTGTGGCACTCGGCGGTCGCCCAGGGGATGTTCCTGGTTCCCTTCCACCTGGCAGGAGAAAGCAACACCATCGCCGACTCGCTCAGCAGGGAGCTGCGCGCGTGTCATGAGTGGGAACTGCGCCAGGATCAGGTGGATCAACTCTTCCGACAATGGGGCAAACCCCAAATCGACCTGTTCGCAACAGCGACAAACTCGACGTGCAAGAGGTTCGCCGGCAGGTTTCCCCAGCCGAGAAGCATGGGCGATGCGTTCTCGTTCCCCAGAAACAGAGACTACTTTTGCCTTCCGTCACTTCAGCTCCCAGTAAGTCGAATAGAATTGTCTTCCCTTCCATCCACCTTGCCGTCCATTGTGAAGGGGAACTCCACCCAGTCAGGGTGCATGCCGCAGAGACTGCCCCCCTCTCGTGCCCCCCCCCCCCCCAGTTCCGGTAGATTGAAATGTTTTTCTCTGATCCTGGACCGCCGAACTGAAGTCCGGAAACAGCCGGATGATAGAGCTCCCCCACCGCAACTCCTTTTTCTCTCGGGCTGCCCGAAGTATAGCATCTCTATCTCGATGACAAAAAATCCTGGTGATTATAGGTCGTTCGGGAGCCCCGGGGGTGGTCTAGCCGCCAGCAAGCGATGGGCCCGCTCTACCATATTAATTCCAGACAGCAGAGGATTATCCAGCACGTCAAGCAGAAGCTTCTCAACAAATTTTTCCATATTGTCTATATGTGTAGATTCTGGTACCCCCGTGACGCAGATATTATTCCTCCTTGAGCGGCCCTCCAAGTCCTCATTCTTCGCCGCAATTTTTTTAACTATCTGTTGCAGGCCGGCTACCCCGCGCTGCAAAGAAGTGACACTATCTTCAGCAGAGCCAATCCTCTGCTCCGCCTCTTCCATGCGCCCGCACAGCTTCTCTAGTTGCACTGCCGATATGTCCACCTTACAGGAGAGGGCATCAATTTTAGCGCCAAGGGAATCCGTGCTGCCCTTCAATGCCAGCAATGTCTGATTCAGCGCAGCAACATCCATCTGTCCGGTCGATTGGGTCTGCGATCCAGAAGGTGCACGTTGATCCTGAGCTGTGTGTGCAAATTGCTCCATCCTCGCTTGTTTTTTATTATTTCCCATGCTAGATCAATGGAGTAGGCCCTAAGTAATATCCAGTGGAGCCTGTGAGTGCGCTTCACCACAAGCCCGCAGTCTCTGGGGCGCCTGCCAGACGCACCTAAGCCGAACTGGGGCCTCAGTCACAGGGCAGTGTGCAACATCTCCACCAGCACACTGCAAGTGAGCCACCGAGGATAAAAATGCCACTGGAAGCAAGCGCAACCACGCCTCTAAACAGGGTAGTGAAGTCACTGCACCACAAAGTGTTGCGCCATCATCCACCATTCACCAGCAACACCATGGGTGTGCAACAATATAAGTCAATGTGCAGTCAGTATAAAACTGTCTTAGGCAGTTGCCTTTCACCAGTTCCTGTTGTAGCAGCCTCTGCTGTCCCCGCACCCACAGATACCTCTCCCCCTCCAATCCAGCCCAGGGGGGGAGGGGGGGGCGGCACCAGTCCCAAGGACGTCCGACATATTCCCCTCATATATTGGGGAGCTGTCAAGTGGCCGTGCCTCTCTCCAGCAGCGCTCCGCACATCCAGGGAGCACCTGCAAGCGGGTCCCGTTCCGAGGGCTGCCCCAGCCTCCAGGCACCCCCGCAGAGAGTCAGCCAGTCGTTGTGCCTCCAGGGGCGCACCCTGCGCCGGCACCAGCTACCCGCGGGGGAGTCTTCCCCAGCTACCGAGTCCAGGAGGGGCCAAGCCGCAGGGAACGTCCGCA
Source organism: Ambystoma mexicanum (assembly GCF_040938575.1). Taxonomy (NCBI): domain Eukaryota; kingdom Metazoa; phylum Chordata; class Amphibia; order Caudata; family Ambystomatidae; genus Ambystoma; species Ambystoma mexicanum. The sequence continues at coordinate 407,299,403 of NC_090934.1, forward strand.
GCAGCAGCGAAGTCCGTCCGGCGGTACAGGTCTCCGCCCGCTTCGGCACTGCTCGTCAGGGCGCCCCCAGCAGCTCCACAGTGCAGGAACCGGCCCCCGTCCAGCAATGGCCAGCGGCAAAGCAACCTCCCAGGGGAAGGGGTTTTACGGCAATAACTCCCCGACCTTGGAGCGCCGCCCCTCCCCCACGCCACACAATGACGGCCCACAGCTCCGAGCTCCGCAGCCGAGTACTCCAAGTTTAATGGGAACCAGGCACGGAAGGCAGGATTTCTCAGCGGTTATTCAGGTTGGTGCTGTCTGAGCTTCTCAGGCAGCGGCCATCATGGATCGCTGCGCAACAGCGCCCCCTCAATAGTTTTGAAGCATATGCTAAAACCAATGGGTTAACAATCCTTTAAAAACCCAGATTCTATCCTTCCGGAAAAAGAGCGTAAAAACTTCTGGCTACGTCATCAAATTGGGCGAGATCCCCCTGATATTGGCTAAGAAAGTGCGATATTTGGGGTTCCATTTTTCGGCATACCCGGGCTCTAAGCTATTATTTGAGTCACTTTTACGTAAGGCGAAACTGCTCGAAGCACATGTGGTAATGATTGACTGAAAGTTCGGTATGTTTTCCCTGAAACCTGCTTTGATCTTGAATCGTATAGAAGGCCGCATTTGGGGAAGATTGCTGGGTGTGCCAAATGCGATATACCTATCTCCGCAATCAGGTTCGAATTGGGTATTGTCAATGTGGGCACGGGTTCAGTGGGCCTGTTTATCTCTGTACTCCAAAATTAAAACTGGAGTGCCGAATTGTTGGGGAGAATTCTCATTCTATGGCTAATTTCCCCTCACCTAGTGAGTCCCCCAGCAGCTTTGCTGGATTTCTGGAGCTATTTTCTCCACTTGGTAAGAGTGTGAGCCTTTCTTTCCACTCTTAAATGTGTTTTGCCAGATGTAGCTTACTGTTTGTGTCATAGTAGGCTCTGGAGGACACCACTCCATGAGACCCACTTTTTGTGTGTTAAACAGCACCTTCAGTGCAGTGACACAGGGTTGTCTTTTAGACTTCCCACTGACTCCATTTTTCTGGGGCTGACTGTCCCCCAGAAGCTGGTAAAGTTGCCATTTACTTTATGTAGTCATGTAAAGCTACAGACCCAGTACACCCCATTTTACATGGAGTATTGCAAAGGGTTAACTCCTATCCCTTTTTGTCTGTGCCTCTCTGAGCTTTGTTTTGCTCTTTTAACTTTTAGACTTGGCTGGTGGCAGTGGTATCTACCCTAACTTTTCTACCACGATTATATTATATAAATATGGTTTTGTTCCAGGCTATTATAGTAGCCTAGAACATAAACCTACTTGACCAAATACTTACTTTTTGCTCCGGTCGGGTTTATTCGCCATTTCTTTTTGTTAAAGTCCTTCTTTTGTTTTACTTTGCACGGCAAACCAGGTTTGCCTTCTTTGTTCAGTCTTTTGGCGGGCTTCTGCCAAGAAGCCCTCCTCTTGGCGCCTTAGTGTCTAGGTGGGCTGAATGTGAGGGAGGGGTGTAGTGTTACGCTCACCTGGTTCCCATGGGGGCGTCAACCAGAACTGGGCCGCTGTTGTTTCCACCAGCGTGACGTGTAGCGCCGAGATGACTGACTGGACTGACCCGCTCAGTTTGTCTGGCTCGCAAGAATATTCTGATGGTTTGGAAGGATGAGCTCTCCATCCTGCGTCGACCGCAGGGGCGCGTTGATGACCAGTTATTTCACTGGCGTAGAGGAATTGGTGAGTTCCAGTATTGACTCTAAAGTCCAATTGTTCATAAGAGTTCAAATGTCTGATCTTCACTCTGTCCGATTCCTTGCAGGTTGCCGATTAATCCACTCGAAGATTTCCAAATGGCACTTGGTAAGATTCAGGTAAGTCTATTGTGGTTTTCCCCTTAGGGGCCGGGGTACGGCGATGAAGCAGAGTTGACGGTGCCGACCCGAGATGAGACCCCCGTGGTAAATCAGGTAAGTTTTGTGGGGGGTAACTGGTATTGTTTTTGCTTTCTCCCCTTAGGGGCTGGGGTACGGCGATGAAGCAGAGTTGACTGCGCCGACCCGAGATGAGGTGAGTACCTCCCGTGGTAAATCAGGGAAGTCCTTGGGGGTATCTTGTATAGCCTTAGAGAGTCCCCTTGCTCACCTTGCTGTCTTTGTCTCCTTAGGCGTCGGAGGGCGGCCGCGAGATGGAGAGAGCATGCTGGAATGCTGAAGTACCGCCAAGCAGGTGAGTTCAGTGCGGCGCCGTAGGAATGCGAAGCGATGCTTCAAAGACTTCTGTCTTTCAGTTCTGTGGCGAAACGGATCAGGATTCAGGTAAGGATTAAAGTTAAAACTCCTGTTCTAACCTTTATCCTTCTTTTCTTCTTGTTTCAGGAGTCCCAGGACTGAAGCGGGCGTGGCTGAAGACTGGAGCTGTTGAAAACACAGTGAGCGTTACGCTGCAGCAAGCAGAATAACGCGAAGCACGTGTGGCTGTCCGGGCGTGGTTTAAATAGCCTTGGAAGAAGATCTAGGTAAGTATTCTTCCACAGCCCCACCCAAGTAACAAAATAGTCCCTTCAGTAAAATAGTCCCTCCTAAGCCTCATTTGGCTTGAGTCTTCATGCAGCATGGTCTGCCTCAGATGAGTATGCAGCATGGTCTGCTTCAGGTAAGTTATCAATAATGAGCCTGGCACCCATGGAGCCAGGACTGGCTATCTTTGAGCCTGGCGCCATAGGCGCCAGGACTGCACCCAAACAGCCCCTAACTGGGGCTTTTGGGCATGCTCCAAGTGGCATGATGCCTGCTTCCGGGGCTGCTGGGCCTGGTCTGGTCTTCCGGGGGCAGGCATCATGACATGTAGTCACCCCCTGCACAGGGTATCCTTGGAAACCCGAGTCGCACTTTGGCATGATTGGCTGTGTGATGCTGCTGTGTGATTGACAGCCAGGCTGTGTGAATGGGGGATTTTCGCATAACAGGTAGGACTCTTTGGCTGGAAGTCAGTCGCCAATGACGAGAAGATCCAGTCCGGAGTCTTCTTCCCTTGAGCCTGTTGGGATCAACCAGCTCATCTTCCACAGGCAGAGGATCCTCTTCTTGGTCGAAATCGATGCACCCTGCTGTAGTGGTCCGGATAGCCATCTGAAGAGCCTCTCCTGTTTTTAAAGGAGCTCCTCTTTTATTCACGGTCGCTGCTGCTGGCCTCATCCCTGCGTAGTGCAGCTCACTCCAGACGTCGTCCTTGTCCCCACGACTGAAGATCCAGGAACTGTGGGTCTGCAGGAAACTACCAGGAACAACTGTCGTGGCACCAGCTTCTCCAACGAATAAGGTACTGTCCAGCTTCGAGGAACTAGGGTGAACTCATTTCTCCTCATCCAAGGCTTGCCCTTGTCTTCCTTCCCTCTTATAACTTTTGCTTCCTCTGTTGACAATATCCAAGTACTCCTGGCAACGTTGAATCTTGAACTGTCGGTGTGATCCTCGACAACAGGAACCCGGTTCCACTTGACATTGGCACCGCCCTATTGACTTTTATTTTCCTGTCAGCAAGTGTTCTCCGATTCTGTCTGCCTTGACAAAAGTATTGCCTATGATTTTTGCCCCCAACTCTCTTTTGTTAACTCAGGTGCTAAGTGTGTTTTTACCCCGGTAACATTTCTTTCCGCTGACACGCGCATCTTTAGTAAGACCGAACTGTCATTACTGTCAAAAAGTGATCGCATATGTATTCCCGGTAACGTCTTTTGTTTCACAACACCGGTCCGTCTAACCATAAGGTACTTGCCTTGAGTTGTACTGCACAAAGAGAATTGGTTGTGTGTAGTGTATTTTTCATGTGGTTTTAGTTTAATAGAAGTCAAGTATTTTACCAACAGATGGTTTAGAAATAAATGTACTTTTACTTTTTCTCCAGCATGGGGTCTGGCATGGATTCACATGCTCATGAATATTCCCCGTCGTCAGGCTGGGAATCCTCGGTAAAGATAAAATCAGTATCAGTTTTGTTTCCTGATCTGTCTTTCCTAGTAGTAACCAATCACTGATCTCTGCGTCATACTGACCACAGTCAATGACTGCCCTCTACCTAAGCCCCGCCTCTGGCAGCCATCTTCAGATTTTTACCGCACGTTCAAGTGTTGGGAGTCCTCGTGCTTAGCTCTCGAGCTTTTACTGCGTGTTTCGTGCTTTTTCAGGTAAACTTTCACATTTTTTCGGTTAATCGAGCCTCAAGCTCCACCGTTTCTACTCCCGTTAACGGCTACCCGTTGCGGGATTTTCCTACGCCCCTCAAGGGTGAAGATTTCATCGAATCAACTTCTTGGAGGATTCCAGAAGATTTGCGGCCTACTTCGAGATGGCCCAGGATGCGAGTTCGTCACCCGTAGCCAAGCTGTTTCGCAGCTGCCCTGGATGCGGGCTGCAGAATGTGTTTAAGGAAGACGAACATTCGCGATGCCTCTACTGTCTTCATGGGGACAAGACTCATGTAGAGAACGACTGCCAGTTCTGCAAGAACTTGTCGGAGCGGACCATGAGGGACCGTCAATCCCGTCTCGCAAGCTGGTTGGAGAAGGGCTCGACGGGTGAGAAGAAGAAAGGGTCCGAGCGGGCTTTTAAGTCCTGTGCGGGCGCACCGGCGACGGGGGCCCAACACCAGGCCAAGCGCTGCGAGTCCGCTGGCTCCGGGAGCGCCGAAAGGTCAGGCTCTTCAGTCGCCAGGCAGGGCGCACCTTCCCCGGCACCGTCAACCATGAGCCAACGCTCCGGTTCGGGGAAGAGGAAGTCCGAGACCACGGGTAAGCTTCGGGAGAAGCCCCGTCCGATCTCGGAAGAGGGGGAGCAAGGCGTCGCCCCTCCCCCGGAGGGGAGGGCCCGGGACGCACCTAAGGTGGTGAAGGCACCTACCCAGCAGGCGAAGGCCTCTATCGAGGCTATCGCGGCGACTCTGGCCAAGCCGGCAGAGACACCGCCAGCGGAGACCGCCTCCGGGACTAGAGTTTCCCTGCCGCCAAGGAGGGAACCCTCTTTTCAGCCCATCGTCGTGGCCGCCATGATGGAAGAAGTGAGGGGGGGGCACGGTGCCCTCCTCGAGCTCGGAGTCGGCCTCGGAGGAGGAACTGACCGAGGCCGTGAGGAACCTCGAAGTCCAATTCGAGAAGGTTCGATCCCGTCAGGAAGATCCTCGGGAGATAACCGAGGAAGACAACGATGGTGAGGAAGAGCGGCCTTCCCTTCCGGTGCAGCCGGATCCTAGGCCTCAGGATGGCTCGGCGGCCATTTTGTCTGCCATCCAGGCCTTATGCTCTGAGATAAGGACGAGATTCCCACGGCCCAGGCCGGAGCTCCGAACAAACGACGGAGGACCCAACCCTCTCCTCCGCTCGCCCCCATAAGGCCTACAGTTCCCTCCTCATCCTCCCACGAGTCGGGAGATGACGGTGCGGTGGGCTCGGCGACGGATTCTGAGGGCGACGACGACGGAACGGGTCTCCCGGGCCTCGACGCCCGACGAGATTGGTTCATTCCACGCCATGATCGCCAGGGCGTCCGAATTGTTCCAGCTCTGCCCGAAGGAGCAGAAAAAGGAAGGTTTCCTCTATCAGCGCCGGGAGGCCAAGAGGAAGACGGTCATTGCGGTGCCCCTTATCGATGACATTTGGGAGGAGGGCCTGTCGGTTCTCAAGAACCCCTCCACGGCACCAGCCAAACGGGACCGGTACGAGAAGAAGTACTGGGTCCCCGAAACCGCTCCCCTGTCCCTCAGGGCCCAGCCAACGCCAGACTCGGTCGTCTCGGCGGCGGCGAAGAAGAAAGCGGCGGGGTCAGGAGCCTCGACGTCGAATTCCCCACCGGACGGTGAGGGAAAGAAGTTGGACGCCATGGGGCGGCGGGTCATTTCGTCGGCGGCGACGACCATCAAAGCGGCCAACGCCCTGGCGATCGTGGCCCGTTACGACAGGGAGCTCTGGTTTAAGCTGGCCCCCTTATTGGACTTCTTGCCGGACAAGAGGTCCGAGGCTCTGGAAATACTGCAAGAGGGCGAGGTGGCGTCGGACCACGCCATGACGGTGGCAACCGATATTGCCGATACCGGGTTCCGCCAGCTGGGCAACAGTGTTTGCCTACGACGACGGGGTTGGCTCCGGGTGCCCGACTTCTGTCAGGAAGTCCAGACCAGGGTGTTGGACATGACGTTCGACGGCAGCAACTTGTTTGGGAAGGCGGTGGACGAATCCCTCCAAGCCATAAAAACGGAGACGGCCCGCACCCTAGGAGCCCTTCAGCAACAACGGCCCTTTCGGAGCTCCGGAGGCAGACGAGGTGCCTCCAAGGGATCCAGCGGTGGCTCGTCGTCCTACCGCCAGCCGGCACGCTCCTTGTCTCAGGAGGCCTACAGGGGTCGCGGCAAGCAGGGAGCGCCTCGCCGCCGTCGGCAAGGTGGCCAGGGCGGCAAGGCCATCACCTCCAAGCAGGAACTGAAGCGGCCGTGGTCTCGGGCCCCCACAGAAGCACCCTGGTGGGAGGCCGGCTGACGAACTTCATCGGCGTGTGGAAGTCCATCTCCACCGACCGTTGGGTGCTGGATACCCTGGGAAGAGGACACTCTATCGAATTCCTGAAGAAGTGCCCTCACGTTCCACCTGTGGCCAGGAAGGAAAAGGAAGTACGGGCGATGCTCAGGAAAGGCACCATCGAGCTTGTCCCGAAGAGGCTCCGGGGTATACTCAAGGTACTTCCTCGTCAGGAAGAAGACGGGCGGCTGGCGCCCCATCCTGGACCTTCGTCGTTTGAACAAATACATCAGATCACAAAAGTTCAGGATGGTCACCCTCCAGCACGTACTGGGACAGCTGGAGGAAGGCGACTTTCTATCGTCGTTGGACCTGGAGGATGCATACTTCCACGTTCCCATCCTCAAAAGTCACCGAAAGTTCCTCAGGTTCGTCGTCCAGGGACGCCACTACCAATTCAGAGCACTGCCGTTCGGATTGAAGTCGGCCCCCAGGGTCTTTACCAAGTGCCTAGCACCAGTAGTGGCGCAGCTGCGCCTGCAGGGGATTCACGTCTACCCCTACCTGGACGACTGGCTCATCCGCTCAAGGACGAGGGAACTCGCTGTCGAACACACTGCGAGGACCGTCCAGCTACTCACAGACCTGGGATTCGCCATAAAGTACCCAAAGTCCCACCTGGTGCCGTCGCAGGTGGCCCTGTTTCTGGGAGCGAAGCTCGATACAGTGAGGCGCCTGGCGGCCCTGTCGGAAGAACGAACGAAGACCATTCTAGGCAAAGTGCAGCGCCTGCTTGCCACGGATGTGGCCAGGGTGAGGTCCATCAAGTCCCCCCTGGGGATGATGTCCTCTTGCATCTACCTGGTGCGCCTCTGCAGACTACGGATGCACCCTCTTCAAGAATTTCTCGACGCCCTTTGGATGCAGGCGAGGGGCACCTTCGAAGACAGGGTCCCCCTCAACGAGGTGTTCCGGCGGGCGATTCAGTGGTGGGGCGTTCGAGCGCACCTCAAGGCGGACAAGGACTTTCAGACGCCGGCGTACCAGGAGACGGTGACGACGGACGCCTCCCTGGAAGGTTGGGGCGCCCACACCGGAGATCTCCACGCAAGAGGCCTCTGGCTCCCGGAGGAGAGGCTCCTGCACATCAACGTCCTGGAACTCCGAGCCGTGTTCTGGGCTCTCAAATCGTTCCTCCCGTCGCTCAAGGGCAAGGTGGTGCGGATCTTTACGGACAACACCACGACAATGTTTTACATACGGAAGCAGGGAGGCACCAGATCCCCAGCCCTATCCAAGGAGGCACAGGATCTGTGGCACTCGGCGGTCGCCCAGGGGATGTTCCTGGTTCCCTTCCACCTGGCAGGAGAAAGCAACACCATCGCCGACTCGCTCAGCAGGGAGCTGCGCGCGTGTCATGAGTGGGAACTGCGCCAGGATCAGGTGGATCAACTCTTCCGACAATGGGGCAAACCCCAAATCGACCTGTTCGCAACAGCGACAAACTCGACGTGCAAGAGGTTCGCCGGCAGGTTTCCCCAGCCGAGAAGCATGGGCGATGCGTTCTCGTTCCCCTGGGACGGCCTATACCTGTATGCGTTCCCTCCGTTGCCGTTGCTGCTTCGACTCATCAGCCAGCTCAAGAGGTCCCGGTGCAGGATGATCCTCGTCGCACCGGCGTGGCCGAGGCAGATCTGGTTCCCGGACCTTCTGGACTTGTCAACGTCCCCTCCCATCAAGCTGTCGGCGGACGTGGACCTTCTCTCCAGAGAAGGAGGCGCCATCTTCCACCACGACCCGGCGTCGCTGAACCTGCAGGCTTGGCTCCTGCAGCGCTAGAGTTTGGAGGCTACAATATACCGGCCGATTGCAGAGAGGTTCTTGCAAAGGCCAGGGCGTCCTCGACTCTCAAATGCTACGGTCATAAGTGGAAGAGGTTCTCTATCTGGTGCCGAGCACAGAAGATCAACCCCCTACGGATTACGGCCCCTCAAGTGCTGCCGGACCTGCTATCGCTGGCAAAGGCTGGGCTAGCCCATGCCTCCATTAAGATTCATCTGGCGGCGATCTCCAATTATACCAGAACCACAGGACGGACGTCCCTGTGGTCCCATCGACTGGTAAAAGAGTTTATGAAAGGACTGTTCCGGTCGTTCCTGCCGGTGAAGGCCCCGACGTGGGAACTTCACGTGGTGCTGACCAGGCTCATGGGGCCCCCATTCGAGCCGATGCACTCCGCACTGATGAAGTTTGTGTCGTGGAAGACTGCGTTCCTGGTGGCCATTACCTCTGCACGACGAGTGGGAGAGATCCAGGCCCTATCCTGCAAAGCACTATACTTGACTTTCCATGCTTCGAGGGTGGTGCTTAGGACGCACCCCTCCTTTATGCCCAAGGTGCCGTCGGACTTCCATCTTAATGAGCCCTTGGTGTTACCTGTTTTCTTCCCGTCTCCTACGTCGCCGGCCAAGAGGACTTTGCACTCGCTGGATGTGGCTAGAGCGCTGAAGTTCTACGTGGACCGCACGAAGAGTTTTCGGAGGACATCACAGCTGTTCGTGAACTTTGGACCTGTGAATCAAGGGAAGGCTCTCTCGAAGTCTTCTATTTCCAGATGGCTCTCCGGCTGCATCATGCACTGTCACCGGTTGGCTAACCGACCGCTGCCAGGCCGTCCGAGAGCCCATTCGACCAGAGCGATCGCTGCTACTACGGCGTTCTTATCTGGTGTGCCCCTGCTGGACATCTGCAGGGCTGCTACGTGGAGGTCGACGAACACCTTCACGAGATTCTACTGCGTCGATCGGGATTCCAGGGAGGAGTCCAGGGTCGGCCAAGCAGTGCTGCGCAACCTGTTCGCTTAAGGTGAGCCTGGTGAGGAGGTAAGAGATGCTTAATGTTGAGTTGTTTTGTATTGCTTAATGTTGAGCCTTTTACCACCCCCCCCCCCCCCCGTGGTTGTGCATGTGTGTACTGCTATTTAATCTTATATTCATGAGCATGTGAATCCATGCCAGACCCCATGCTGGAGAAGGAACAAGTTACTTACCTGTAACTGTTGTTCTCCAGCATGGGTCTGGCATGGATTCACATGCGAACCCTCCCGCCTACCCCTCTGCGGCTCTTCACTTGGTCATACTGCCACTTCACGTGCTACCAAATCTGAAGATGGCTGCCAGAGGCGGGGCTTAGGTAGAGGGCAGTCATTGGCTGTGGTCAGTATGACGCAGAGATCAGTGATTGGTTACTACTAGGAAAGACAGATCAGAAACGAAACTGATACTGATTTTTTCTTTACCGAGGATTCCCAGCCTGACGACGGGGAATATTCATGAGCATGTGAATCCATGCCAGACCCATGCTGGAGAACAACAGTTACAGGTAAGTAACTTATTCCTTCACCCAAAAACCTCGAGTCAGTGTTTGCTTGAGTCATAGTAATTGTGTCCCTTTGTGTAATTTCTACTACTGCTTATTTGTTCTTGAGAGAAGTCTGGCTGCTCCGATACTGTTACCACTTTAACATTGTAGTACAGGGTTGTACCAAAGGTGAATTTGTATTACCACTTGTAGTCTTAATTGTGTGTAGTGGTCCCTAAGGGCACTGCACAGGATTCTGCCTAACACGAATACTGTACCATTTGTTGGGTGAAAATTTGGATCTCTCGTATACACTGATTTCTTTAAGGGACAGGTCGGCAGCGATTCTTGAGGAGATTGGAATGTCTATAGAAAGCCTGATCCCCAATCCTTTGTCTGTAAAACGTGCCCTATTTGATCTTGACTGGTGCCAAACGGTTGATAGATTTCACTCCTACCCCTCGGTCTATCATTTGAATCATGAACATAGAGCGAGAGGCTCGCCCACCAAGGTTATCGTACAATTTCCAGATAGACTGTACAGAGGCATCATACTGAGGGCTAGATGGAATATCTTGCCCACCAGAGATATTCTTGTTAGAAGAATGATGATTCCTGCAGATCAAGGTAGATGCAGGTTCTGCTTGACAAATGAGGAGTCTTTAAAGCATTTAGTTATGGATTGCGTGCCATTGCATCCGCTTGGGGTCAAACACCTGGAGCCCCTCAACGTTAATTCCATTACATATGATGAAGAGAGGGCATGGAAACATGTCTGTGTATTCAATCCATTCATGAGGGCTTACCCTTATCTGGGTTTATTAAAAGCCTAACTCTGTGAACTTTGAGCAAACAATTTTTCTCTCTGTGTTCTATACCATATACTCAAAATTACATAGTGTTAGCTGGATGGTTCCAGATATAAGATTTGATTTTTTGACTGTGTAAAGTTTGGTCATATGGATTATCGTATTGATTGCTTTTTTCTCTTTCTTTTCTGTACTTTTGTTTTATTTATTGATGGTATTAATGGAACAGTTGATTTGCAATCTGGAGTTTACTTTGTGAATTCTAAAACATTTTATGTGTCTTGATGTTTAATGAAGGTTTGAATAAACCAAACACAAATAAAAAAATAAAAAGCTGCTGTGCTAGTGGCTCTTTTGGTGTTAGTTCAAATGTGTTTCTGAGATGTTCCTCCACTCTTGACAGCTTTCTGAGAAAGACCTCAGCATGTTGGAGGAAAGAATTAAACGTGCAGCCAAGAAGCTGGGACCTGCAGCTGTACCTGCAAGGCAAGTAGAGGAGAAGCCACAACGGGCACAGAGCGCCAACACAAGCATGCTTAGAAAGGGACCAGCTGAAGACATGTCTTCAAAACTCAAGTAAGTCTTCTGTACCTGTGTACTATCAGCCATATTATGTTCGGGTGTTTTCCATCATGGGACATTACTGTTTAGTATCCCTGTTTTAGAGACACCTCAAGCATTGACGTTCTTAGCTTGCTCTCTACCTTTTGGATCCTACAGAATAGTTTTCAACAGTGTGATTTCTCTAACAGCAGGTTTTTTTTTTATCACTTCTGTACTTTGCTTTTATATGGCTAACCTAGTTGAAGTCCTGTCATAATGGTTTGATGACTTTGTTGGCAGTCTTCTTCCCATGCAATGTAGATGTTAAGATAACATTCCTAATTTCGGGGGTTGTGAGGCCACTTCTTAGGGCCCTTCAACTAGTTTTATTAATTTTTTAACCACCGACTTCTTCTGAAGCCCCACTGTCTTTGCACCCCTTTTTATCTTAAGGTATTGGGCCGCCCCTAAGGCGCACAATTCTGCCCATCAGACACTGCATGTTTCCCCTAGTTGCTCTAGGGTGATTTATACAACCCTACATTTGTGTTGGTTGTTAAGCTGGTGTTAGCTGGTCTTTAGTTCTGGCTTCACCACAAGAGCAATCCATTTCACCACATTGGTAGCCTTATGTACTTTTTTTGGTAGCCATTGGGCCACCAATAGTTTTTTTTTTCTTCAGTTTATTTTTATTATATCCTGGTCTTGGCCATTTAACATTCTCATGATTCCCTGTTTGGCTGGGAATTATCTGTAAAGCAGTTTCACTTTAGCCTGAAAACAGTATTTCTCCTCTAAACCAATGTTAGGGTGAATTCTCATCTATGGCTAATTTCCCTCACCTAGTTAGTCCCCCAGCAGCTTTGCTGGACTTCTGGAGTTTATTTTTTTCCACTTGGTAAGAGAGAGCTTTTCCCCCACTCTTACCTGTGTTTTGCTATGTGTTTCTATCTGTTTTTGTGATTGTGGACTCTGAAGCACACCACTTCAGCAGCCCCCTTCTTTTTGTGCCACACAACACTTTCAGTGCCGTGTCACAGGGTTGTCTTTAAGACTTTCCTCGACTCAATTTCTGAGGCGACTACTGTCCCCCCAGAAAAGGGTAAAGTTACCATTAACTTTGCTTAGTCATTCTACCACAGATCCAGTGCAACCCATCTTCCATGGAGTACTGGAAAGGGTTAACTCATATCCCTTTTTATCTGTACCTCCTAGAGCATTGTTTTGCTCTTTTAACATTTAGACTTGGCTGGTGGCAGTGGTATTTACCCTAACCTTTCTACTGTGATTATATTAGATAAACGTGGTACTGTTCTTGGCTATTATTAGTCTAGAACATAAACACGCTTGACCAAATCGTCTTGGCTCCGGTTGGGTTTATTCACCTTTTTCTTTTTGTTAGTCCTTTTTGTGTCTTACTTTGCGTGGCAAACTAGATTTGCCTCCTTTGTTCACTGTCTTTTGGCGGCTTTCTGTTCAGAAGCCCTCCACCACGCGCCTGAGTGTCTAGGTGGGCTGAATGTGAGGGAGGGGTGTAGTCACCCCCTGCACAGGGTATCCTAGGAAACCCAAGTCGCACTTTGTCATGATTGGCCAGGGTAGTTGTCCGGGCTGGACAACCCCCCTGCTGGGTGATTGACAGCCAGGCTGTGTGAATGTTTTTTGTTTTGTTGCATAAAAGGCAGGTCTCTTGGGCTAGAAGTCAGTGAGTCACCACTGGAACTGAAAGGACCGAAGAGCAGCGTAGAGAACGACGGCTGCTGCAACTACGCCGTTCTGGTGAAGCCCTGCTGCAGTCCTGAGCTATCTTCCCTTCAACGTCTTAGAGAAGATCCCGTCCGGAGTCGTCTTCCCTTGAGCTTGGTGGGGATAACCAGCTCATCTTCTACAGCCAGATGATCCTCTTCCTTGGTCGAAATCGCTGCACACTACTGTAGTGGTCCGGATAGCCACCTATAGAGCCTCTCCTGTTTTTAAGGAGCGCACCTTTTATTCCTTGTCGCGGCTGCCGGCTTCATACCTGTGTGGTGCAGACCCCCTCCAGACGTTCTCCTTCACAACAAAGCTCCAGGAATCGTGGGTCTGCGGAAACCAACAGGAACAACTGCCAGGGCACCAGGTGCACCACTGGAACAAGGTACTTCTGTTGAGGAAACTGGGTGAATCCCTTTTTCTTCATTTCCAAGGCTTGCCCTTGTCTTCCCTCCTTATAACTTTTGCTTCCGAACATTGACAATATCGAAGTACTTTTGGCTACGTTGAATGGTGAACTGTTGGACCGTGTGATCTTCGGCAACTGGCCCCGGTGTCTTTCGACGCTGGCTCCGGCCCTTTGACTTTTGAACTCCTGTCGTTGAGTGTTTCTTGATTCTGCCTGCCTAACCAAAATATTGCCTGTGATTTTTGTCTCCAACTCCCTCTGGGTATCAAGTGCTAAGTGTGTTTTTGTCCCGGTAGCATTTCATGTCACGGATACGCGTTTGTTTAGTAGACCGAACTGTCAAAAAGTGATATCTATCGTATTCGCGGTAACGTGTTTTGTTCGTAACACCGGTTCATTCAAACACAGGGTACTTACCTTGAGACTTATTGTACAAAGTGAATTGGTTAGTTGTGGTATATTTAACGTGTGTTTTTTATTTGAGTTTAATAGAAGTGTTGTGTTTATAAAGAATGGTTGAAAAAATAAATGTACTTATATTTTTTACCTGAAACCTTGAGTCGGTGTTTGCTTGAGTCACAGTAATTGTGGTCCCTTTGTGTAATCTCTGCTACTGCTCATATACGCTTAAGATAAGCCTGGCTGCTCCGCTACTGCTACCACTTTAACATAGTAGTACAGGCTTCTACCACCTGTAGTCTTAATTGTGTGTAGTGGTCCCTAAGGGCACTGCACAGGATTCTGCCTAACAACCAATCACTGTCATACTGCCCCCATCCAATGACAGTAGTCTCCCCGAGCACCTCCCCTGGTGGCCACACATCTCATCTTGCTCTTCAAGTTGTTTCATGTTTTTTCAGATATATTTGTGGTCTTTGCTCAGATAGTTCCTCTGTCGATCGACTTCCGGCAGTGGGGATCCGCTGTCGGCGAAGCTGTTCATCGCCAGTTCTTTCTTCGTTGAAGGCCCAGGCTTGGGCCTACTTTGCGTCTTTCATGATGTCCGAAGAGGAGTCTCTTCAAGATATGAGCGAAATGTGGTTATATTGCCTGCATCCAGACCACAATGAGGAAGGACACAAGATTGCCGTTCGTTGAGGAATATGAAAAAGGACTGTTACAGCAATGTAGCAGTGTGGCTCAAGTGAGGAAGTCCTGTGACACGGTCATGCCTCATCCAGGACCAACCCGAACCCATGAGCATGCTCCCTCAGAGAAGAGGTTGAGGTCCTTTGAGTGCGCTCCTTCACGATGGGTTCAAATGAAGGCTAAGCACCACGCTACCAAGCTTTTAGACCCATAGTGAAGGAGTGCCCTCAAAGGACCTCAACCTCTTCGTCAACGGAGCTTGCTCATGGGTTCCGGCTGGTCCTGGATGAGGCTCTGGGACCCGTGTCGGGAAGGACACGTTCTCAGTCTAGGGGGAGCCTGCAGGTTAGGGTTGCTCTTTACAAGAGGAAATCTTTGAACTCCTCGAAGCTTGAGTGTTGTCCTCGGACAAGGCTGCAAAGGGGAAGTCCTCAGGTGGCTCCTCTCACCCCCCTTCAACACCATCGTCAACCAAGACCCCTTTGTCATCCAGGACTTCTACCCAGTCCACTACCCAGTCGACGAAAACAGTCATCCGCTTGTCGACGATCCCTTCAACTAACATCACTACTTCGTTGAAAGGGGGCCTACAGCATCTACGGTGCTCTCTATGGTAAAGACAGCAGCAACCCCATGGGTGTCCTTGCCTCCACAGCTACTGCAACGACTCCGACATCGGCCGAAGCTCCTGTGAAGGTAGTAGCCCATCGTTGCTCTACTCCAGAAAGATTTGCTTAAGACCAAGTAGCTGCTTCCGCTTACAGAACCCCTACCCAGGCTGGGAAGGATGTCCCTGACTATGCCAAGGGATTCTACGAAGGGGTCTGTGCACATCTATACTAGTTATGACCACGACCACTTACCTGAGGACTACTACTCGGTACACACAAGGGGCCAATGGATAGTGTCCATGGCTCTCTGTGGGGCGAACCAGATCTGCCGTCTAGCCCAAGGGGCCATTTCAGCCAGGAGCTGTTGCTGGCTATGTCCCTTACTCCTCAACCAGCGCCCAGGGACTTGTCGTTGGACGTCCTTATGTTAGGCAGAATCCCGTGCAGTTTCCCTTAGGGAGCACTACAGAAGATGAAGACTACAGGTATTTGCAATAAATCCCCTTTGGTATCAGTCCGTACCACAAAGCTTTAGTTGGTAGCTGTGGCTAAGCAGCCAGACTTATCTCAAGAGGGAGATGAGCTGTATTCAGGGTTTACACAATAGGACTACAATACTGTGGTACAAGGAAACACTGACCAAAGCTTTGCATCAAAAAGTATATATGTATTTATTTTACACACTCTTAAGTTCACACATATCACTATCCTTAAAGCAAGTTAAAACAGTCAGAAAAAGTATACACAACTCCCTATTTAAATTGTAGACCAGTTTGAGCAAGAGTGAAAACTGAGCAAAACGGCACAGTGTAAACCAAGCAGAAAGGGCACTCTAACAAGAACAAGTTATACCGGTTTAGACTTCTAAACACATCAGCAACACTTCCCAATTGGATTGTGAACAAGTTAAGCATGGCAGTACTTTAGCATTAACCGTACTTTGGTGAAAACCGAGCAAAAAGGCACTTCAGCAATATATAAAGGGGAAAGAAAGGTGGTTGTAAGTTTTAGGTGCACCAACACATTTCTTGATGAGACACAATCTAGAGAAGGCAGTTGTAACGGATTTAGCCAGAGTCAAGAGGCCTATGCCAGAGTCATTGGTACAAGGCAAAGTGCCTAGGTTCAAAAGGTTCTAGTAGCTGCAGTCAAGTCTTCGTTAAACGATTGAAAAGGCGGTTGCAGGACGTAGAAAGATAATGTTAGACGAAAAGGTGGCCAGCCCAGAAGGTAAGTAAAGGATTTAAAACACCTTTAGCGATACCCAACGAAACGGGAGGCCTGGCGGAACAATGTACTTTGAAAGTGGAAGAGGCTCCTGCAGTGGCGGTAGTTCCTGCAGTTCAGGAGAGCCAGCAGAGGAAGAGAGGCTCTCATCGTGGAGGAAGTTTCGAGTTACTGCACTGCCCAGGGATGAAACCACCCGCGGTGCTGCCAAAACGGAATAAAAGGTACGCTTCTTTAAATCGCGGTCGTGGTGGACAGGTGCCTGGCTATCCGGTCTCCTAGTGCTTGGCACTGACGATTCGACCAAGGCCGGTCCTGGAAGGCGATTGACGAACTGGCTGACCCCACCAGCTCAAGGGAAGAAGACTCTTGCCGGTGAAGATCTTCTCGAGTCGTTGGAGAAAAGTGGTGAGGATCTGCAGCAGGGCTTCACCGATGGTTGCCGTTGCAGATGTCTTTGGCGACTCTCCTCTTCGGCTTCTTAGTTCCAATGGCAACGTCTTGTCTTCCAGTCCTCAGGACCCTGCTTTTATGCAGAAAGACCCCCATTCATACAGACTAGCTGTCACTCACACAGTGGGGTGGCTATCCCGGCGGGATAATCCCCCAGCCTATCAGGGCAAAGTGCGACTTGGGTTGCCTAGGTAATCCTGTCCAGGGTGCCTATTCCCCCTCCCACACATCTTGTCTACCTCAGACTGTGCTGAAGCCTGCCAAAAGGATGAACAAAGGATCCCTGACCTGGGTTAGGATTTCAGAGAAAGACACGAGAAAGAAATATTAAATTTCTGGCAATAAAAATCTACCAGAGTAAAGTTAATATTAAAATAAACCGGCGGTATGTTGGAGGCTGTCGGTAAAAGTGGTAGCCTCGAACATTGGGAAAATCCCATAGGAAAATATTTGCGGTTGAATATTTACGGTAGTAACTACTGCCACCAGTCAGTAACTTTGGAGAGGGGGACTGTATGGTACCCCCTCAAACGAACACCAGGGAAAAACTATTAACCCTTCCCAGTACTTTCATAGTAAGATGGGTTGTGCTGGTTTTGTTCACAACTATTGACTAGTAAAGTCAATGGTAACTTTACATGCCCTGGGAGACAGTCAGTCACGGGGTATGGAGTCTGTTTGGGGGTCGCTACAACACCCCTGGGTTACTGCACTGAGGATGCTGTCTAACACGCATGTAAAAAGATGCCTATGAGGGTGAGGAAAACCCCATAAGCACAAAAATAGGCTGAAACATGCATCAAAATACAGCTAAGAGTGGGAAAAAATAGTCTCACTCTTAGAAGGAGTAAAAAAACAAACCCCTGAAATCCAGCAAAGCTGCTGGTGGACTCTGTAGGTAAGGGAAATTAGCCTTAGAGAATTCTCCCAAACACCTTACAATCTTCCACACCTTGGTGTCGGAGATGCAACAAAGGCTGCCTGCTACTCCTGTGCCTGTCCTGACCAAGGCCAAAGTGTAAGTGAAAGGACCCATCAGGACCGAGACGTCAAACGACGCCACCACCATCGCTGCATTGTCCTTTGACACCTGTGGTGGAGGTGCCCCTGCGCATCCACACCAGTACAGATACTACTGCGACTCATACCGATGAGTGGGATGATTATAGTCCGGCAGTCGAGGTGGCGCTGATGCCAGAGCCTCGCCACCGGATGAGGTTGGTTCTTTTCACACTATGGGCTCGAGGGCTTCCGCCCTCTTCAATTTGGTGCCAGAGACGATTGAGGAGGACTTCCTCTTCCAACCCAGGGAGTCCAAATGGGAGACGTTCACTTCGATTCCTCTGCTGGATGATAATAGGAGGCAGGCAGGTTTGGCCCCACTCCACCCAAGAGAGACTGGCTGGAGAAAAAGTACAGGGTCCTGGACTCGGCCCCCAGGTGCTTGAGATGGCAGCCTTCTTTGGATTCCGTGGTGTCTGCCATCACCAGGAAGCACTCAACTAACTCCTCATTGGCCATGGTTCCTTGAGACCAGGAGACGAAGAAGCTTGATGTAGTGGGAAAGTGCTTCATTTATACCGCAGCCTCCACCATCAAGGCTGCTAATGGCGTGCTACGACAGGGAGCTGTGGTATAAGCTTGGGCACATTTTTGAATTTGGAATTCCTGCCAGACGATAAGAAGGTTGAGGCCCTGGCTCTGTTCCAGGATGGAACCTCAGATAACGCTATCACAGTGGCGCTGGACAACGTGGATTCCATTTTCTGCCAGTTTGCAACAGGGTTGCCCTCCAAACACCAAGTCAGGATTTCACTTACGAACTGTATTTCTCCTTTAAACCAATCACTGTCCTCTGGGTCATACTGCCCCAACCAATGACAGTCCTCTCCTAAGCCCCTCCTCTGGCATCCAGCTTTAGATTGTAACCACACATTTCAGTGTTGGGAGTCCTGGAGTTTGCTCTCTGAGCTATTTGTACCTTTTTTTTGTGGTTTTTGACGGAAAAAGTTCTTTTTGTTTTTAAGGAGCCCGTTTGCTCTCTTCTCCATCAGCCGACAGAAGGGATCCGTTGTCTGTGAATTTCAGCGCCCCTCAAGAGCGAAGATTCTAGAATGCTATCGGGCCTACTTCGAGCCCTCCGGCCATGACATGGGGAAGGTCCTTCTTCAAGCCCTGCACCAAATGCAGACTATGGAACGTGTTTGTGGACGACAAGCACCTGCAATGCCTCTACTGCCTGCACCCGGAGCACAATGGAGTTGCAGTGCGAAATTTGGCTCGGGTTCTCCAAGAAGATGAGGCACCGGCACAGTAGACGGCTGGCGTGGCTCAACGCCAAGGCCTCTGACCCGTGCGGCATGCAGAGTCATGCCTCACCCAGGACCGGCCGGTCCGAGGAGCGGTTTTCTAAGTCCTGTAAGGGCGCCTCATTCGTGGGGGCCCAAGATAAGGCCAAGAACCGCAAGTCTGAGTCCACGGGGGCCGCAGCGGATGCGGGTCCCTAAGTGGATAGGGCACGATCAACATCACCATCCGCCTCCATTGACAGTCGGGAATCGAGCTCCTTGAAAAGAAAGTAATTTACCCCGCTGAACCTTGTGCGAAAACCAAGCAGCCAGAGGGGGAGAAGAAAGCAAAACATCCCAAGCAGGCCCAAGCGGCGCTGGCCTCTGAGTTGGAGACTGATGCAAGCAGCTATGGGCGCCGACCGGGCGAAGGTAGCCCCCGCAGCTCAGGTGGTGTCCCTACCCCCAAGGCGCATCTCAGCCGCAGTGACTTTGGCAAAGCTGGCACGCCAGAAGTGGGGAAACCAGCTCAGCCCCCGGTTCAAGACCCTGACGGGGAAAGTGGGGGAGGTTGTGAGGAGGCCCCGGAAAGCCCTCCCAGGCTGTGGCCCAAGCCATGGAGGTCTCTTCCACGGACGAAAAAGACCAGGAGTCCTTGCACATGGTCCACGAGGACGTGGAAGTGGATGACGGCACAGGGCCTAGTTTTCCGCCTGCTCAGCTGAGGGACATTTCCTTGGATATTCTGTCGACCCAGCACACCGTGTTGTCCGAGATCCAGTTGAGTATGCCCCTGGCACCAGGTCCCCGATCAGCCTCCGGCAAAGAGGAAGACACCCCAATTTGAACCTCCGCCACCACGTTGGGTGCCTTCTCCCCACGCTGACCCAGACATTTGTATGGGGACGGATACGGCCACGACGACTGATTTTGATGCAGCGGGCAGCGAATCCCCACCTTTTGGATGCCCCAAATAGGGTTTCTCCACCAGATGAAGTGGGATTGTTCCAATCCATGATCTCTAGAGTCTGAGTTGTTCCAGTTGGTGCCCAAGAAATCGAAGAAGGGTTTCTAGTACCCGAGGCGTGAGACCAATAGAAAGACGGTCATGGCGTTTCTCCTTCAGGGTGACGTTTGGAAAGAGGGCCTGGCCCTCGTGAAGAACCCATGCATGGTTCCAGCCAAGCTGGATAGGCTGGAAAAGAAGTATTGGGTACCGAACTCCGCACCCAAGTGCCTGAGGTCTCAACCATCACTGCATTTGGTGTTACCGGCGGCCGTGCGAAAACGGTCGCCCAACCTGTCCCCCGTCGTGTTCAGTCCCTCAAGACAGAGGGCAAGAGCATGGACACCATGGGAAGGAAGGTGATTTACACGGCAGCGTCCACTTTCAAGGCGGCCAACGCGCTGGTGATCCTGGCAAGGTGCGACAGGGAGCTGTGGTACAAGCTGGGATCTATCTTGGAGGTCCTCCCTGAAGATAAGATTGAGGCAATCGCTCTCTTCCAAGAAGGGGAAATGGCATCTGATCACACCATCACAGTGGCATTGGACATTGCAGACACAGGGTTCAGACAAATTGGGACCGGTGTCTGCCTTCGTCGCCAACTCTGGATGAAGGCTATGAAATGCCACCAGGAGGTCCAAACGAAGGTGCTGGACATGCTTTGTGATAGAGAAAACCTATCTGGGAAGGTTGTAGACCAGTCCCTCCAGGCCATCAAGGTGGATTGCAGAGGCCGTTCCCTGGCCTACGGTAGTGGACAGCACCGTCGCCCGCAGGGCAGGACCCCGGCACCAAAGCAAGCCTGAACCGACCGGGATGTCAGGCCCCCATCCGTCCCCCCCACCCCCCTGGTGGGAGGCCAGCTGACTAGGTTTGTCAGCGAGTGGAGAAGGATCACCACCAACAGATCGGTGCTGGACGCTCTCGCCCAAGGACATAACCTGGAGTTTTAACACAGGTATCCGTGGATCCTGCTGGTTGCCGGTCAGGAGCAGCACATCCCTCAGCTCCTGGAAGAGGTACAGGTCGTGCTGCGAAAAGGGGCAATAGAGCTAGTTCCCCAGCGTCTTCGGAGCTCCTGAGTCTATTCCAGATACTTTCTGGTCAGAAAGAAGGCAGGGGGTTGGGGCCCATTCTAGACCTACGTCGTCTGAACAAATACCTCAGGTCCCATAAATTCAAGATGGTCACATTGCAACATATGCTCGGCCAACTGGAAAGAGGAGACTTCTTGACATCGCTGAACCTGGAGGACGTCTACTGCCACATCACCATTCACAAGAAACATTGAAAATGGATATGCTTTGTGGTGCAGGGACAGCATTACCAGTTCAAGGCCCTACCTTTTCAGCTTGAAGTCGGCCCCCAGAGTGTTCACAAATTGCCTGGCACCAGTGGCGGCTCATCTACGTCTGCAGGGCATACACGTATACCCATACATGGATGACAGGTTTGTTTGCGCACTCTCGTGGGAGCTAGCCGAGGGACAGTCGACCGTCCGGGTACTAACGAATCTGGGATTCTATAAACTATCCGAAGCCCTGCTTAACGCCATCACAGAACACGCTGTTCCTAGGCGCCAGACTCAATACAGTGTCTTGCCTGGCATTGGCCCATAGAGGACAGTATAGCAGCCATTCTGGGGAAGGTGCAGTGGCTGTCGTCGACTAAGATGGCCACAGTGCAGGCTATTGTTAGGCAGAATCCTGTGCAGTGCCCTTAGGGACCACTAGACAAGATTAAGACTACAGGTGGTAGTACAATTTCACCTTTGGTACAAGCCTGTACTACACAGTTATAGTGGTAGCAGTAGCGGGGCAGCCAGACTTATCTCAAGAGCAAATGAGCAGTAGTAGAGATTACACCAAGTGCTAGAATTACTGTGACGACTCAAGCAAACACTGACTCAAGGTTTTTGGTTAAAAAGTAAAAGTTCATTTATTTTTAGACCATCTGTTCACAAAAAAAGTCACTTCTATTAAATTAAAACCACACTTCAAAATACACTACACACAACCAATTCCCCTAGTGCAGAACAATTCAAGGTAAGTACCTTTTGGATTTGACAGACCAGTGTTGTGAAACAAAGACGTTACCAGGGGTTATCACGCGATCACTTTTTGACAGTAATGACAGTTTGGTCTTACGAAAGAGAAGCGTACCCGCGAACAGAAATGTTACCGTAGTCAAACACACTTGGCACATGAATTAACGCAAGAGATTTGGGGATAAAAATCATAGGCAATTCTTTTGTCAAGGCAGATGGAATCAGCAGACACTTTCTAAAATGTAGATAAGTCAATAGGCCTGTCAATGGGACATGGGTCCTGTTGTCGAGGATCACAAGATTAGAACACTTCACGATTCGAGATTGCCAGGAGTACTTAGATATTGTCAAAATGGAAGCAAACGTTATAAGAGGGAAGGACGATAAGGACAAGCCTTTGGTGGGGAGAAAAGGGTTCACCCTAGTTCCTCGAATTTGGACAAAGTACCTTATTCGTATGAAGAAGAGCTGGTGCCACAGCAGTTTTTCCTGATAGTTCCTGCAGACTCACGGTTCATGAAGCTTCAGTCATGGGAGCAAGAAGGACGATGTCTGGAGCGATGTGCACTACCCATGGGTGAAGCCAACAGCAGCAAAAGCAACAGTGAATAAAAGGTGCGCTCCTTTAAAACAGGAGAGGCTCTTCAGATGGCTATCCGGATCACTACAGCTGTGTGCAGCGATTTTGACCAAGAAGAGGATCGTCTGCCTGTGGAAGGTGAGCTGGTTGATCCCACCAGGCTCAAGGGAAGAAGACTCCGGACTGTATCTTCTCTTGTTGTTGAAGGGTAGATGGCTCAGGACTGCAGCAGGGCTTCAACGGGACTCAGGAGTTGCAGCAGCCGTCTTCTCGGCTTCTCTTCGGTTCTTTGCAGTTCCAGTGGCGACTCTGACCTCCAGCTCAAGAGTCCTGCCTTTTATGCCAAAATCCCCCATTCACACAGCTTGGCTGTTAATCACTCAGCAGGGGGGGTTGTCCGGCACGGACAACCACCTCGGACTATCAAGACAAAGTGCGTCTTGGGTCTCCAAGGATACCCTGTGCAGGGGTTGACTACACCCCGCCCTCACATTCAGCCCACCTATACACCCAGACACCAAAGGTCAGCGAACAAAGGAGGCAAACCTGGTTTGCCGCGCAAAGTTAAACACAAGATGGACTTTAACAAAAAGAAATGGCGATAAAACCCAGCCAGAGCCAGAAAAAAAAGTATTTGGTCAGGCGGGTTTAAGTTCGACGATAATATAATTGCCTAAAACAGTACCACATTTATATAGTATAATCGCGGTAGAAAAGTTAGGGTAGATGCCACTGCCACCAGCCAAGTCTTCGTGTTAAGAGGACAAAATAAAGCTTAGAGAGGTACAGACAAAAAGGGATAGGAACTAACCCTTTCCAATACTCCATGTAAGATGGGGGTGTACTGGGTTTTGTAGTTTTAAATGACTACATAAAGTAAATGGAAACTTTACCTGTTTCTGGGGCACAGTAGTCGGCCCCAGAAAAATGGAGTCGGAGGGAAGTCTCAGACAACCCTGTGTCACTACACAGAAGGTGCTGTGTAACACACAAAAAAGTGGGGCTCATGGAGTAGCTCCATAGTCCAAGATCACACAAACAGTAGAAATACACATGGCAAAACACATGTAAAAGTGGGAAAAAGGACTCACACTCTTACCAGGTGGAAAAAATAAACCCCTGAAATCCAGCAAAGTTGCTGAGGGACTCACTAGGTGAAGGAAATTAGCCATAAAGGAGAATTCTCCCTAACAGTTTCTCTTGTGGAAGCGGGCTTTCCTGGTGGCCATCACCTCTGCCATTAGAGTAGATGAGATCCAGGCCCTATCCTGCAAACAACCATACCTGACTTTCCACGATTCAAGGGTAGTAATGCAGACGCACCCCTTTCTTATGCTGAAGGTTTCGTCAGAATTCCACCTCCACAAACATTTGGTGTTGCCTGTTTTTTCCCCCGAAGCCTTCGTCACCGTGTGAAAGGGCCTTGCACTCGCTGGATGTTGCTTGTGCCCTCAAGTTCTACGTGACACGCACAATGAGTTTTCGGGAGACTTCACAACTGTTTTTGAACTTTAGTCCTGTGAACCATGGGGAGGCCTTGTCCAAGGCTTCCTTCTCAAGGTGGTTCTACAGATGCATAATGCAGAGTCATCTGTTGGCTAACCGACCGCTGCCTGGCTGTCGGAGAGCCCACTCCACCGGAGCAATCGCTGCAACAACGGCCTTCCTGTCTGGTGTGCCCCTTCTGGACATCTGCAGGGCTGCTACGTGGAAGTCCGTGCACACCTTCATGAAGTTATACTGCGTTGACCGGCATTCCAGGTAGGAGTACAGAGTCAGCCAGGCAGTGCTACGCAACCTGTTTGCTTGAGGCGAGTCTGTTCCAGAAGTTAATTGCTTCTTTTCAGCCTTGCCACCTCCTGTGGTTGTGCTTCTTTTCAGCCTTGCCACCTCCCGTGGTTGTGTAATGTTATACTGCTATTTATTCGTTATTCATGAGCATGTGAACCCCATGCTACAGAGGGAACGCGTTACTTACCTGTAACTATTGTTCGAATGGATTGTATCTTCCAACGTATTCCACATCTTTGACATGTAATGTCCACAGCTGTGCACTTCGGAAACTTTTTCAGCAGAGGGTGTCCTGCGTCCATGACGTCGGGTCGATGTCCCTCGAAGGCCTCCGTCGAGGGCGACGTCACCGGATGTTATAAATGGGACGCACGGCGCCTGCAGACTCATTTCCATTTTTTCCATGAACGTGTTGCTTTGTGAAACTCGGCGCACCTCGTGTGTTATCGTTGAGATGTCTTTTTCTTCAACCCCTCTGACGTCCTCGGTGTGGCTTCAAGACCTGCTGGAACTGCAAGTCGAAAATGTCGCTCACTGACCCGCATCGCATTTGTTTGTGGTGCCTGGGTGAGTCGCACGACACCGACGACTGCTCGGAAGTGCCAATCGCTGACTGCCAAGGCCTTCCGGGAGCGGAAGGGGAGGCTCCAGGTAGGTAGGGGCTCTAAGCCTGTTAAGTCCCGAAAATCCAAATTGTCCAAGGGGATTTCCACCGACGACTCGAGGGGCGACTCTCTGCGTCGGAAGGAGTCCCGGGGATCTCGGTCCCGGAGTAGTCCTTCAATTCTTCTTCCTCGTCCCGGCACTCTGGAAAGCGTTGTCACCGGTCGCCTTCCCCGTCGTCCTCGGAGGATGGTGCCTCGAGGAAGGTTGCATGCCGATGAAGTCCTCGACTCCAGAGGAATTGGCTGCATTTAAAGAGCAAATGTTAGCGATTTTTCAATCGCAGGGCACGGGTCCGGTCGTGCCTTCTACCAAAGCGGGCCAGGGTCAGTCTCGTACTGTGGCTCGCACGCCTTCAGGCTCGGGTCTGTGATGGGCCTTTGAGGTCCCGTACGGACAATGATTGGATAAGTCACCAGAGACGTGCTTCTAGGTCTCGATCCTCGTCCCCAGCGAGACCGCAGCAACCTACTGAGGGCTCGAGGCCGGCGGCGACTCGGTCGGTGCCGTGTCTGTCCGACTCAGACGTCGACACTTTGCCGTCGTATCAGCCCTCAGCACCTACATCAACACCAAAGCCTTCGTTGCTCACAACGTCGAGGTTGTCGAAACTCTCGGTGTCGAAGCCTTTGGGATTTTTTCTCAATTTGTCTTTCCCTCTGGCTGACGTATATGAAGAGGAGAAAAGGTCTGAGTTTGAGGACCCTGTTGAACTTGATGAAGCTCCACTGTTTTCTGGAGACAGTCAGTTGGAGTAGTTGAGGCAAGACCCTCCATGATGCCAGTGCGTTGAGACACTTAGCCCGGAAACAGAATTTGGTAGGCCTGAGCCTGGGGCTCATGCGGAGTCTTCGTACCGGAGGCTCGTGGCGAGGGTCTCTCTAGTACCTGGGCTTGTCCAGTTCTCCTGAAGAATTTGTGCAGGAGGATCTAACGGACATCGTAGATCAAGGTCCATCCTCTGACCCAGTTTTACCATTTCATCTCCCCTTGCAGAAAAAGGTGGCAGCTGCTTGGCAGTCCCCGGAATCTTTTCCGGCCGTTAATAAATCTTGGACTAAAATACCGCCCTTACGTTTGCGACCCCAGCTATTTATCTACTCGCCCCACTCCCGAGAGTTTGGTGGTTCAGGCGGCTACGGCCACCTCGAGGCTGGCGGCGTACCCTACCATCCCTCCGGATAGGGACAACAAGCGATTTGACGGTTGGGCCCAGAAGGTATTTTCTGCTGGGAGCATGGCCTTGAAATCTGCCAACTCTACGTGTGCCTTGGCAAGGTTTTCACACACTCTGTGGAACTGTTTCTTTCTCCAGCATGGGGTCTGGCATGGATTCACATGCTCATGAATATTCCCCGTCGTCAGGCTGCGAATCCTCGGTAAAGAAAAAATCAGTATCAGTTTCGTTTCTGATCGGTCTTTCTTAGTAGTAACCAATCGCTGATCTCTAGGTCATACTGCCCACAGCCAATGACTGTCCTCTCCCTAAGCCCCTCCCCTGGCAGCCATCCTCAGATTTTTACCACACGTTCAAGTGTTGGGAGACCTCGTGCTTTAGCTCTCGAGCTTGCTGAGTTTTTCGCGCTTTTTTTCAAAGATTTGCTCATTTTTTGGTTAAACAGAGCCTCAAGTTCCACTTTTTCTCCATCCGATCAACGGGGACCCTTTCGGATTTTCTACGCCCCTCAAGGGTGAAGTTTTCGTCGAGTTGGGCTTCTTGGAGGAGTCCAGAAGTTTCTGAGGCCTATCCGGACATGGCCCAGGAGAAAGGAAGCTCGACGCCCGGAAAGCTGTTTGTTAGGCAGAAACCTGCGCAGTTCCCTTAGGGACCACTGCAAAATGTTTGACTACAGGAGTAAGCAGTAAACCCAATTGGTAGCAGTCTGCACCACCCAGATTTACATGGTAGCTGTGGGTGAGCAGTCAGACTTCTCTAAAGAAGAGTTAGGCAGTATGTAGAGTATACACAATAGGGCTAAAAATACAGTAGCACAAGCAAACACTGACCAGGGCTTTGGTATAAAAGTATATAATTATTTATTTAAAAACACATTTGTAAAAATACACTGGCACTAATATGTCAAGCAAGTTCAAACACCGTCACTAGAAGTATATACACCTCCCTAGTTAATTATTCGACAAGTCTAGGTTAAGACACCACTTTAGCAAAACAGCAGTGAGCGTGTAACCATAGATGGCACTCCAATAATTTTTTTAAAAGGGAGAGAAAAGGCAGAATAGGAAAAACACACAGTACCAACACTTTTAAGAAACCACAGCAAGTCAATAAAGGCAGGGTCTACTGGAGAGCAGAAAGTTCATAGGCCAGGCCCAGGCCCACTCTTGGAGAGAGCAAGGCGGAATGTGCCCAAGATCACACAGTGAAAATGCACTCCCTCTTTGCAGAAAAGTCAAAAAAAGGTTGGATCAAGTTAGAAAGGTAATGTTAACAGGTCCAAGGTCACCCCAGGATAGAGAGTCAAGGATTTACGGGACACCTTGGACAGTCTGTTGCAAGGGAGACCAGGCGGGACACAGTACCTGAAATGGTGAGAAAGCTCCAGCGGGGGCAGTTGTTCCTGGCAGCGGGTGCAAGTCGGAGCTTCGTCCAGGGGTAGAGGGGATCTCGACGTGGAGGAAAGCTGGAGGTCGTTTCACTGCCAGGGAAGAAACCAGCCGCTGAGTTTCCCAGTTAAAAGGTACGCCCCTTTTATTTGCGGTAGTGGTGAAGCGTGGCTATCCGGCCACCGGGGTGCTTGGCACGGGCGATTCGACCACGAGACGATCCAGGAAGGCAGAAAAGGCGAACTGGTTGATCCCACCAGCTCAAGGGGAAGAAGACTCTCCTGGAAGAAGATCTCCTCTGTCGTCGGGGAAAGTGGTGAGTTTCGTACAGCAGGGCTCCACCGGTGGTGTCGTCTTAGATGGCTCAGCTTCTCCTCTCTTCCGATTCTTTAGGTCCTGTGGCGACTTCTGCAGTTCCAGTCCCCAAAGCCCTGCTTTTATGCAGAAAAACCCCATTCATCAGCCTAGCTGTCACTCAAACATGCTAAATGGTGAGCCGGGCGGCTCACCACTGGGCCAATCACACAAGAGTACGACTTGAGTTGCCAAGGCAACTCAGTCCAGGGTGCCTAATCCCCCCCCCCCACACATCCTGTTGACCCCAGACAGAGTGGCACCATTTGGAGGGCTTCTGTGGAGAAGCCCGCCAAAAAGTGGCACAAAGGGCTCGACTTGGGTTATAGTTTGAGGTGAACACAAATGCCATTTTAAAACCGAGTCCTGACAAAAAGACCCAACCGGGGAATAAATATTAAATAACCCAGCGGTATCTTTAACTTTGCACCAAAAAGTGGTGCGTTTAAAATGAATGGGAAAATCCCATAGGAAATATTCCGGTGGAATATTTAGCGTGGTATCCACTGCCACCAGCCAGAAACTCGACAAAGGGGGACTGGACAGTGCCCCCTTGAAAAACAGACCCAGGGGCAATCGAATTACCCCTACCAGTACTTCCACAATATGATGGTTTGTACTGGTTCTGTTCACAATTTGATACTAGTAAAGCCAATAGTGACTTTACATGCCCTGGGAGACAGTAGTCAGTCCCAGGGTATGGTGTCTGTTTGGGGGGTCACTATGACACCCCTGTGTTACTGCACTGAGGGTGCTGTGTAACACACATACCAAAAACACATGAGGCCCTATGGAGTAAAAGACCCCATAGCCCATAAAGCACATTACATAGTCAAAGGACATTCTCAAATCATGGCTAAGAGTGGGAGAAAGAGTCTCACTCTTAGCAGGAGAAAAAAATAAACCCCAAAAATCCAGCAAAGCTGCTGGAGGACTCACTAGGTTTGGGAAATTAGCCTTAACAGAGAATTCTCCCTAACACTGTTCAGGGTTTGTCCTGGATGCCTAACCCGGAAGGAGACTGCGCACCACTGCACTTTCCATGCATTATGCTGCTAATTGATCTGAAAGAATATAAGGGGAGCTAACCCGTTTATTGTGGAGGACTAATTCCAAATGTAATAGGGGCACTAGAAGAATTCAAGACTAATAGCCCTGATTTGAAAAAGGTCTCGGGGAGACCGAAACACGTGTCATCATTCAAAGGACACTTCAAAATAAAGAAACCTTTTCGATAATTGGGCGCAGCCTTCTTCTGGGTTATTCATACTTTTACTTAAGTTCAAGGGGGTTTTTTCTTGGCTAAACCCACAATCCGGTGCGACGCGACCATTTGCATTAAACTAGTCACGTTTGAAAAACACCTAATCTCAACAAAGCTGATGTCGCCATGTTGGACCAAACCGCTGCAGCCAAGAGTTTCTGAGAAAACAGCTACAGAATGTGTTCAAGGAGGACGAGCATGCAAAATGCCTCTACTGCCTTCATGAGGACAAAACGCACATGGAGAAGGACTGTGCGTTTTGCGGGAACATGTCGGAGAGGACCATGAAGGATCGACATCTTCGCCTCCCCAACTGGCTGGAAGGGAAGAGCCCGTCCGGTGAAAAGAAGAAGTCAGAACGGTCTTCTAAGTCCTGTGAGGGCGCCCCGGCGACGGGGGCCCAACAGAAGGCAAAGCACAGCGAGTCTGCGGGCACCAGGAGCGCCGAACGGTCGGGCTCCTCGGCTGCCAGGCAGGGCACTTCCTCTCTGGTGCCATCCACCACGAGCCAACGCTCTGGCTCGGGGAAGGGGAAAGCCGAGAACCCGGCAAAGCTTCTGGAGAGGCCCCGGTCAGGCTCGAAGGATCCAGTCGAGGCGGTGACCCTCCCCCCAAGGTGAAGGCCACAGGCCCACAGAAGGTGGTGAAGGCCTTGATTCACCCGGCTAAGGCCTATATCGAGGAACTTGTGGCGGCCCTGACACAGCCTGTGTAGGCTACATCAGTGAAGGCATCCTCGGTACCCAGAGGGTCCCTGCCACCGCGGAGGGAATCCTCTTTCAGGCCCATCGAGAAGAACCCCGTGAAGACCCTGGCGGAAAAAGAGGGGGGGGGGCGGTGGCCATCGTGGATACGGACAGGAGCTAGTTGAAGTCTTGGAGGGCCTCGACGGGGGCGTTGAGGCCCGGTCCCAGGGGAAGGATCCTGACGAAGAGGACGACGAGAGCGACGGCGGTGCTGGTGAGGTTCCAAGTCAACCGTCTCTTCCGGAGCCTCAGGACAACTCGGTGGCCATTTTTTTGGCAATACAATCTTTATGTATGGAGATAAGGACGAGATTGCCCCTACCACCGACTAACGAGCTGGAGCCAGGCCCGACGGAGGAGCCGGAACCAGGCCCATCAGGAAGTCCCCCAAGCAAGAGGACACAGGCCCATCCAGCCCCGCCTTTTCAGCCCTCTTGGCCTGCTCAACTGCTGCCGCGGTCCCCCATCCCTGGGGATGACTAGGGAACGGACACGGCCACGACGGGCACGGATGATGACGACGACGGGACGGATCTCCCATCGCCCCCGACTCGGGCCTCCCCGCCCGACGAGATTCGGTCCTTCCACGCTATGATTGTCAGGGCATCCAAGCTTTTCCAGCTCTGCCCCGAAGAGAAGGGGGGGGTTCCTTTACCAACGGCGTGAGGCCACGAGGAAGACAGTCCTCGCCGTGCCTCTGCTGGATGACATCTGGGACGAGGGACTCGCCCTTCTCAAGAACCTGTCTACGACGCCTAAGAGGGATCGGTACAAGAAGTAGTACCGGGTCCCCGACGCGGCCCCCCTGTGCCTTGGGGCGCAACCGACCCCTGACTCGGTCGTCTTAGCGGCAGCCAAGAAGAAAGTGCGGGTGGGCGGGGGCCCATCGGCCTCAACGTCAACTTCCCGGCCGGACGGCGAAGGAAAGAAGCTGGATGCGATGGGACGACGAGTTCTCGTCGGCGGCAACAACGATTAAGGCGCCCAAAGCCCTTGTGATCGTGGCCCGCTACGACAGGGAATTGTGGTACAAGATCGCCCCCCCCCCCCCCCCCCCCGTTGGACTTCCTACCGGACGACAAGAGGGCAGAGGCCCTGGAGATCTTGCAGGAAGGTGAGGTGGCGTCGGAACACGCCATAACAGTGGCAACGGATATTGCTGACACCGGTTTCCACCAGCTAGGCAACAGCGTTTGCCTTAGACAGCGAGGGTGGCTCAAGGCGACGGATTTCCGCCAGTACAAACCAAGGTGTTGGACATGCCCTTCGACGGGAACAACCTGTTGGGAAAACAGTGGATGAGTCCCTCCAAGCCATCAAGGCGGACACGGAGACGGCTCAGGCCCTAGGAGTTCTCCAGCAACGACGGCCGTCCTTTCGGAACTCCGGAGGCAAGCAAGGTGCCTCCAAGGGATTTGGCGGTGGCTCTCCTACGTACCGCCAGGCGGCCCGCTCCTAGTCGCAAGAAGCCTATAGGGGACGAGGCAAGTCGGGTGCATCCCGCCGTCGTCGCCAGGAAGGCCAAGGCTGTTGGGGAAAATTCTCTGTATAGGTGAATTTCCCAAACCTAGTGAGTCCCCCAGCAGCTTGGCTGGATTTTTGTGGGTTTATTATTTTCTCCTGCTAAGAGTGAGACTCATTTTCTCCCAATCTTAGACATGATTTGAGAGGTCCTTTGCTTTGTAATGTGTTTTATGGGCTATGGGGTCTTTTACTCCATAGGGTTTCATGTGTTTTTGGGTAAGTGGGTTACACAGCACCCTCAGTGCAGTAACCCAGGGGTGTCATAGTGACCCCCAAACATAGACTCCATACCCTGGGACTGACTACTGTCTCCCAGGGCATGTAAAGTCACCATTGACTTTACTAGTCCAAAATTGTGAACAGAACCAGTACACACCATATTGTGGAAGTACTGGTAGGGGCAATTAGATTGCCCCTGCGTCTGTTTTTTTCGAGGGGGCACTGTGCAGTCCCCCCTCGTCGAGTTTCTGGCTGGTGGCAGTGGTTACCACGCGAAATATTCCACCAGAATATTTCCTATGGGATTTTCCCATTCATTTTAAACGCACCACTTTTTTTGGTGCAATGTTAAAGATACTGTTGGGTTATTTATTTAATATTTATTCCCCGGTTGGGTCTTTTTGCCAGGAGTCGGTTTTAAAATGGCGTTTGTGTTCGCCTCTAACTCCAACCCAAGTCGAGCCCTTTGTTCCACTTTTGGCGAGCTTCTGCACAGAAGCCTCCAAAAGTGGTGCCACTCTGTCTGGGTCTACAGGATGTGTGGGATTAGGCACCCTGGACTGAGTTGCCTCAGCAACTCAAGTCGCACTCTTGTGTGATTGGCCCACTTAGCATGTTTGAGTGACAGCTAGGACTGATGAATGGGGGTTTTCTGCATAAAAGCAGGGCTTTGGGGACTGGAACTTCAGAAATTGCCACAGGACCAAAGAATCCGAAGAAGGAGAAGCTGAGCCGACCTGCAATGACGACACCACCGGTGGAGCCCTGCTGAACCGCCTCACCACTTCCCGATGACAGAGAAGATCTTCATCCCGGGGAGTCTTCTTCCTTTGAACTGGTGGGGATAACCAGTTTGCCCTCTTTTTCGCCTTCCTGGATCGTCTCGTGGTCGAATTGCCTGTGCCAAGCACCCCAGCGGCCGGATAGCCATGCTTCACTACTACCGCGAATAAAAGGGTAGTACCTTTTAACCGGAAACTCTGCGGCTAGTTTCTTCCCTGGCAGGGAAACGACCTCCAGTTTTCCTCCACGTCGAGATCCTCTCTTCCCCTGGACGAAGCACCGACTTGCACCCGCTGCCAGGAACAACTGCCCCCGCTGGAGCTTTCTCACCATTTCAGGTACTGTGTTCCGCCTGGTCTCCCTTGCAACAGACTGTTCAAGGTGTTTTGAACTTGCTTGCCATATTAGTGTTAGTGTATTTTTACAAGTGTGTTGTTAAATAAATAATTATATACTTTTATACCAAAGCTCTGGTCAGTGTTTGCTTGTGCTACTGTATTTTGGTACCTAATGTGTATACTCTATATACTGCCTAACTCTCACTGCTCAGCCATAGCTACCAGGTAAATCTGGGTGGTACAGACTGCTACCAATTGGGCTTACTGCCAACACCTGTAGTCTTAAGCCTTTTGCAGTGGTCCCGAAGGGAACTGCACAGGTTTCTGCCTAACAAAGGCGGCAAGGTGTCCTCCAAGCAAGACAGAACCGACCGTGGTGTCGGGCCCCTACCGAAGCACCCGGGTGGGAGGCCGGCTGGCGAAGCTCGTCAGCGTGTGGGAGTCCATCTCCAACGACCGCTGGGTGCTGGACACCCTGCCCCAGGGGCACGTTCTTGAGTTTCTAAAAAAAAGTGCCCCGCATTCCTCCCGTGGCCAGGAAGGAAAACCACATCCCTCAACTACTACTGGAGGTAAGGGCGATGCTCAAGAAAGTTGCCATTGAGCTCGTCCCGAAGAGGCTCCGGGGCTCCAGAGTATACTCAAGGTACTTTTTCCTGAAAAAGAAGACGGGAGGATGGCGGCCCATCCTGGACCTGCGACGACTGAACAAGTACATCAAGACACAGAAGTTCCGGATGGTCACCCTCCAGCACGTGCTGGGACAGCTGGAGGAGGGCGATTTCCTGTCGTCGTTGGATTTCGAGGATGCATATTTCTACATCCCCATTCTAAAAGGACACCGAAAGTTCCTCAGGTTCGTGGTCCGAGGACTGCACTACCAGTTCAAGGCCCTCCCGTTCGGATTGAAGTCGGCACCCAGGGTTTTCACCAAGTGCCTCGCACCAGTGGCGGCGCGGCTGCACCTGCAGGGGATCCACGTTGTTAGGCAGAAACCAGTGCAGTTCCCTTAGGGACCACTGCAAAAGATTTAAGACTACAGATGTTTGGCAGTTAACCCACTTGGTAGCAGTCTGTACCACACAGATTCACTTGGTAGCTGTGGCTGAGCAGTCCGACTTCCCTCAAGAAGAGTTGGGCAGTATACAGAGTATTCACAATAGGTCAAGAGCACACAATAGAACAAGTAAACACTGACCGGAGCTTTGGTGTAAAAGTATATAAATATTTATTTAAAGAGACACTTGTAAATTATACTAGGATAAAGAGAAAAGTAAATTCAGCACACAGTCACTATTTTATATACATATATATTTCTGAGGCTTGTGGAATCTGCTTAGATCACATGCTGTGCATAGGCCGACATCTAGTGGGCGTGCCAGTAATATTCCTAGTGTGACGTCCACTGTACCCAAGATCCCTCACGCGTCTAGGATCCTCAGATTGTTTTTTTCCGCCATACTGGTCGGAAGCATTTTGCAGAGCCCCCTGGTCTTAGCCATACTTTTGCTAAAATATTGATTTATTGACATCCTTCGCCATCCCTACGTCAAACTTCGACACTCTACGCCGGCTGGAGAAGAAATCGACAGTCTGCTGCTGCACGACGGATTTGGGCCTCGGAAGGCCTCTGGCCTCGGCCCTGCAAGTAGGGAGAGTGGGGGGTTGGACATACTCTACACTCTTGGTATATAGGTACACCTTATACATTTCCTACACTTAACAGCCCCCTGCCTCAAGGTGCGTATGGAGGGTACCCCTTTTCAATTCTGCCCCAAGTGCAATCGCAAATACCCTTGTGTTGACGGGCACGCCACGTGCAATCTCTGCTTGCCGAGGGACCACCCCGAAGCAAACTGCAGAGCGTGTAGTAGGTTTAAACCTAAGACACTTAAGGACCGTTCGACGAAGCGTTGGGCCCACCACGCCAGGCAGGCGGCCATGGCAGCAGAGGGTGCCTTCAGCGATGGCAGCGACGCCGTGCTTTCGGACAGCGAGGGCATTACGGCGTTGAAAGACAGCCGAGCGCAGGTCCCCGACCTCGGAAGGTCGTCCGACAGGGCGGCTATGGGGAAGACCCCCGGCGACACAGGCGCTTCACATACCACCCACACTAAACACACGAAGTCCAACCGAGACTCGACGACGTCGAGTGCTCGGAAAGAAGCACAAACAGAACGTTCCGAATCGGTGTCCTCTGGGCGTTCGAGATCGCCGCATGACTCCAGGCAATCATCCACTCTTGCCAAGAGTGCCTCGCTCCCTAGGCTAACGGAAGTTCGATCGTCGGAAGACTAAGACGACTTCCACCCCCAGGCCGCACTCCATGAGTCGGAGCCCGCAGACAAGATCAGCACAGCCCCACGTTCGAAGGACAGGGACTCTACCCCCGATCCTCGACGCCAGGCGTCGAAAACCTCCGGAGCCACAAAGGGACAGGGAAAACACTTTTCCACTCACGGGGAGGGGGCAAAACAGCAGAAGAAGCAGCCTCTGCACTCTTCCACACCTGTAAAACACTCCTCTCCTCCTAAACAGACAGACAAGACCAGGTCTGCTGATATTTCAAAGAGCAAATCTACTCGAGATAAATCTCCAAAACTTTCTGAGAGTCCTTCCCAGTTCCAAAAAATGGTCCAGTGATGACATAGATAGGGTCATGTCAAGGATGTCTTCCTTGGCACATTTTTACGATAAAAATCCAGACCACTTCCTTTCTTATGATCCACAAGGGGCTACACCCTCAGGCTCTAATGATCCTATCCCCCCCGAGTAAGAATCCCCGGTTTGAGACACTGATGAGTTCTACAGACCCCTTCGAGGTACAACCATACTCACGGCCATACTCGCTGTATCATGGAGAGATTTCCTTTGGTGAGGACCAAGATTTGGGCATGGTAGAAGAGCAAACCGAGACGGGCTACTATGGGGACGATGAGGACCAGGAAGAGGAAGACCCTGAAACTTACAGAGTAGATTCCCCGGTAGAGAAGGAAGCCCCGGTTACCGACTCCCCTGTCGATAACCAACCCCTCCTGAACGAGGTTCTCGCACGTGCAGCAGAACACTTCCATATTGACACCCACGGTGTCCAGGAGGAGAGGGACTTCGCAGAAGAGTTAGTGGGAGAAAGGAGGCTTGTTGCCCAGACCATCCCTATCCTCAAGTCTATTCAGCGGAGAATAGACCTGTCCCTGGTGAACCCAAACCTCACCAGAGCAGTCAATCCCAGAGTTGAAAAACTTTTCAGGGCACCCCAGTCTGACCCTCTCTATATAAGAGGACATCTGAAACCAGACTCCCTAGTTGTCACTAACACTCGTAAGAGGGCTGGAACTCCCTTGTCATCGTCCGAAGCTCCTCCAGACAAGGAGAGCAAAAAACTATATGGTTTCGGCAGGAAAGTAGCCTCAACGTCCGCCTATCAGACAAGGATTGCAAACTCCACCACCCTGTTGGCCAGCTACAACTGCCATCAGTGGGAAGAAGTTGCGGCGCTCATAGCCTCTGCTCCGGAACCCTTAAAAGGCCAGTTAGCTCGGATTTCTGCAGAGGGTAGAGCATTGTCTGGTTGCATTTTAAAAGCAACCTTTGACGCTGCGGACAACGCAGGCAGATTGATAGCAGAAGGTACTGTTATCAAGAGACATGCGTGGTTACAGCAGTCTGGTTTTAAGGCAGAAACCCAGGCATCATTATTGGACAAACCGGTGGAAGCCGATCTGTTGTTTGGTAAGGCGGTCGAGGACGCACTGAAGAATGCCAAAGACGAATACGAGACACTCAAGTCCCTTGGCCAGTTAACCAATAAACCCCCTAACCAGAGAGGGAATAGTAATTTTCGTCGCCCACGCGGCCAAAATTCCCAGAGAGGATCCAACTATTCCCAGGGACAGGGTACACAGTGGAACAGCCAACAGTCTACCCAGGGTTACGGCAGGGGTAATAGGAGAGGGCGTGGTAAAGGCAGAGGCAGACCCAGCAAAGGAGGCGGCACGCCTCCACCAAAGCAGTGACGCTCAGTTCAGGGTCCCTTCTCACGCAACCCCAGTAGGGGGACGCATTTCCAACTTCACCCAGGCTTGGGAAGGTATCACATCAGACAGATGGGTGCTGTCAACAGTATCTTCAGGGTACTATATAGAACTACTGCAGCGTCCCTGGAACCATCCTCCACATCAAATAGTACACTCTTTAGAACATCAGAAGATTCTCCTCGAGGAGATCGCCATTCTGCTAGAAAAGGACGCGATAGAACTCGTCCCGGGACACCAGGTAAACAAGGCTATTTATTCAACTTACTTCCTTGTGCCAAAAAAAGATTTGACAATGCGCCCAGTATTGGACTTACGGCCTGCCAATAAGTATGTCAAGCCCCAAAGTTTCGTATGACTACGCTACAAGAGGTAATCCCCCTCCTAAAAAAAGGGGGATTACATGGCAACCTTGGATATGAAAGATGCCTATTTTCATATTTCCATGTTCCCAGCTCACAGAAGGTACTTGCGCTTCAAGGTGGACAGTCGGCACTACCAATTCAAGGTACTGCCCTTCGGGATAGCTTCGGCACCAAGGGTATTCACGAAGGTACTGGCGGTGGCGGCTGCACACCTACGCAGGGAGGCAATCCCGGTGTACCCTTATCTGGACGACTGGCTCATAACGGGGGAAACCCCAGTAATTTGCAGGACAAACATTCAAAGGACTATCAACCTCCTCCTCGAATTAGGCTTCTCAATCAACGAGAAAAAGTCATGCCTGGTGCCAAGCACCTCCAAACAGTTCCTAGGAGCAATCCTAGATACTCAAGAGGGTTTGACCTTTCCTTCAGAGGAAAGAATTCAGAATATACTACTGCAAATTCTGCAATATCAGTCCGGTCACCAAATAATGGTACGCAAAGCAATGCGTTTACTGGGCATGATGGCGTCCTGTATTTACCTGGTCCCCCACGCTTGCATGCGTCCCATGCAGGAATGGTTGGCGAAACAGTGGTCTCAGGCAAGTGGTCAGTGGGACGATCTAGTGGTCGTTTCGCCAACACTAGTACAAAGCCTTCACTGGTGGACAAGAGAGAATCTTGCACAGGGAAAACCCTTTTACGATCCCGAAGTACAGGCAGTAGTCACTACCGATGCATGTCTGACGGGGTGGGGAGCTCACCATCTCCACCACACAGCTCAGGGTCTCTGGTCTCCCTCAGTGGCCAAGAACCACATCAACCTGCTAGAGCTTCTGGCAGTATTCAGAGCGCTTCAAGCATTCGAGCCCCACCTACTAAACCTGTCAGTGCAAATCCGGACGGACAGCACAACAGCCATGTTCTACCTGAACAAGCAAGGAGGGACTCGTTCGCCAAATCTGTCCAAGCTTGCCCAGAAAATCTGGATATTGGCACTCAAACGGAACATCTTCCTGTCATCACAACATGTTCCAGGTGAGCTCAATTCCCTAGCGGATGCTCTGAGCAGAGACTCCCTCCCAGAGGAACACAAATGGGTTCTACACAGAGAGGTCGTAGAAGATATCTTCTCTCGGTGGGGTTTCCCCACTATAGAGTTATTCGCCACAAGCGAAAACAGACAATGCCCAGGATTTGCATCCAGGTTCCCCCAACCGGAACGCCCTGTGGATGAACTGAGAGTCGATGACGCTCGTCCTAGTTGCTCCCATGTGGGCAAGACAACCGTGGTTCCTACACCTACGCAGGATGGCGGTGTGCGAGCCCATCAAACTTCCAGCCTGGTACAACCTACTGTCCCAACACCAAGGTCAAACAGTGCACCAGCAACCCAACTCAATGAACCTGGCAGCATGGCTCCTGAGGTCAGAGTTTGGACATCTCAATTTACCACAGAGGTGTATGGACATCCTAAAGGAATCTAGGAAACCAAACACAAGGCACTGTTACTTTGACAAGTGGAAGAGATTCGTTATCTGGTGCCAGAGTAGACAAATCAACCCAGTTGATTGCACTCCTTCCACTATTGTTACATACATGCTCCACCTGCTAGACGCAGGATTGGTTTTTAACTCACTGAAAGTACACCTGGCAGCCCTGTCAGCATACACCTCTTCCCATAACAAGGTCTCGTGGTGGAAAGTACCAGTAGTTAAAGCCTTCATGGAAGGAGTAAAGAGACTTCACCCTCCTATTTCAAACCCACCACCAGGGTTGGACCTTAATGTGGTGCTATCTAAGCTCATGTGACCCCCTTTCGAGCCCATGCATAAAAGCAGTCTCAAACACCTGACTTATAAAACGGCCTTCTTAGTAGCTATTACTTCTATAAGAAGGGTCAGTGAAATTCAGGCTCTGTCAGTGCAGGATCCCTTCTTTACGGTCCATAAAGACAAACTGGTTTTACGCACACACCCTAGGTTCTCACCTAAATTTATATCTAAATTCCATGTAAACCAGTCCATCGAGCTTCCGGCTTTCTTCCAGGACCCTCAAAGCTCGGCTGAGGTGAAACTACACACCCTAGATGTGCTTAGGGCGGTCCTCTACTATGTAAATAAAACCAGACCGCTAAGGAAAACAGATCAACTGTTTGTCTCCGTAGCTACAGGCAGAGAGGGGGATCGCGTCACTAAAGGTGCCATCTCAAAGTGGATTATTAACTGTATCCAGCTGTGTTACTCTCTGAAAGAACTCTGCCTTTCACGCCAAGAGCCCACTCTACTAGAGGCATTGGGGCCACTCTGGCTTTCAATGCAAATGTACCCCTTGACACCATTTGCAAAGCAGCTACTTGGAGCTCTATTCACACTTTTACTCAGCATTACTGCATTGACACCCATTCCAAGGCAGATACACAAATGGGACAAGCGGTTCTAAGACACTTATTTGCTCATGACCCTTCTCACATCCCACCTCTTTCTTCAGGTACTGCTTGCTAATCTATGCACAGCATGTGATCTAAGCAGATTCCACAAGCCTCAGAAGGGATACATTACTCACCGTAATCGTATTTCTGATGCTTGTATCTGCTTAGATTCACATGCGACCCACCCTTCCTGCCCTCTCAGAGAAGGCGCATGGTTGCTTGTAGTCTTACCTTTCTATCTATCTGCTTGGATTATCTGTACTCGCGCTACTCCTCATGCTACCTCATGTCAGAAAGAATACAATCTGAGGATCCTAGACGCTTGAGGGATCTTGGGTACAGTGGACGTCACACTAGGGATAGTATTACTGGCACGCCCTGTGTCGACGCCCATTTTCGAGTTTCGAAAAACAAACTGTAATACTCTGCAGCTTCCACTAGATGTCGTCCTATGCACAGCATGTGAATCTAAGCAGATACAAGCATCGGAAATACGATTACGGTGAGTAATGTATCCCATACAACCCTAATTACTTATTAGACAAGTCTTAGTGAGAAACACCACTTATTTTCAGACCGAGGTGAGTGCTTAACATAAGATGGCACTCTAATAAGTTATTAAAAAGGGAGGAAAAAGGCAGTTATGGAAGCACACAAATTTCAGTACTTTTAAAAGAACAACAGTAAGGCAGGATAGGCAGAGTTCTACTGGAGAGCAAGGAATTCAATTGCAAGGCCCACTCTTGGCGAGAGCAAGCAGAAGGGGTCCAGGTTCACACGGTGGGGTTATGCCCAAAGAGTTTTGTAGATAGTTCGCACACAAAGGATGAAATTAATGTCAGGAAAAGTTAGCTAGGTTGTCCCAGGCCAGCCCAGGTTAGAAAGTCGAGGCTTTACCGTCACCCCGAACGATCTGTCGCAAGGGAAGCCAGGCGGGACACAGTACCTTAAGTGTGAAGGAAGCTCCAGCGGGGGCAGTTGTTCCTGGCAGCGGGTGCAAGTCAGTGTTTCGTCCAGAGGAAGAGGAGGTCTCGCCGTGGAGGAAAGATGAAGGTCGTTGCACTGCCAGGGAAGAAACCAGACGCGGAGTTCTTTCGGTTAAAAGGTACTACCCTTCTCTGTGGTAGCCATGGTATTCCGGTTGCTGGGGTGCTTGGCACGGGCAAGGGGGGCCACTAGACGCTCCAGGAAGGTGAAAAGAAGGCAAAACTGGT
The DNA here is from genome assembly GCF_040938575.1 of Ambystoma mexicanum. Taxonomy (NCBI): domain Eukaryota; kingdom Metazoa; phylum Chordata; class Amphibia; order Caudata; family Ambystomatidae; genus Ambystoma; species Ambystoma mexicanum. The sequence continues at coordinate 407,340,400 of NC_090934.1, forward strand.
TATCCCCACCAGTCAAAGGAAGAAGACTCTCCGGACTGGAGATCTCCTCTGTCGTCGGGAAAAGTAGTGAGACGGTTCAGCAGGGCTCCACCGGTGGTGTTGTCGTTGCAGGTCGGCTCAGCTTCTCCCTCCTCGGATTCTTCGGTCCTGCGGCGACTTCTGAAGTTCCAGTTCCCAAAGCCTTGCTTTTATGCAGGACACCCCCATTCATACAGCCTAGCTGTCAATCAAACATGCTAAATGGTGAGCCGGCCGGCTCACCACTTGGGCCAATCACACAAGAGTGCGACTTGAGTTGCCAAGGCAACTGAGTCCAGGGGGCCTAAAACCCCTCCCACACCCCCTGTGGTACCCAGACAGAGTGGCACCACTTTTGGAGGCTTCTGTGGAGAAGCCCGCCAAAAAGTGGAACAAAGGGCTCGACTTGGGTTGGAGTCACAGAAGAGAACACAAACGCCATTTTAGAATAGAGTCTTGGCAAAAAATACCAACCGGAGAAATTAATATTAATTAAATAAACCGGCGTTATGTTCGAGGCTATGAGAATTAAATAAAGTTGGTAGCCTCGAACAATGGGAAAATCCCATAGGAAAATATTTGCGGTCGAATATAAAAAGTAGTTCCTACTGCCACCAGCCAAAACTCGATCAGGGGGGACGGAGACGTGCCCCCTCGACTAACAGACCCCGGGGCAATTGAATTGCCCCGACCAGTACGTCCACAAAATGATGGTTTGTACTGGTTTCTGTTAATTTGGGACTAGTAAAGCCAATGCTGACTTTACATGCCCTGGGAGACGGTAGTCAGTCCCAGGGTATGGAGTCTATGGTGGGGTGTCACTATGACACCCCTGTGTTACTGCACGGAGGGTGCTGTGAAACACATATAGGAAAAACACATGAGACCCTATGGAGTAAAGGACCCCATAGCCCATAAAACACATTACCAATCACAGGAATACCATGAATCATGTCCAAGAGTGGGAGAAAGAGTCTCACTCTTGGCAGGAGGAAAAAAACAAATTCCAGAAATCCAGCAAAGCTGCTGGGGGACTCACTAGGTTAGGAAATTCAGCCTAAAGAGAGAATTCTCCCTAACACTCTACAAGGCTAATTTGGGTCTGACGTGACTAGCACATACAGGCACTTGGAGGGAAGGGTATTTGGCAGTGAGGGGGTCCATTGCACAAATGGCAGTAACCCTCTGCTCCAATTTTGCACCCAACCAGCAGCAATTTGCCCTTTGCAAATCGGTGCTAAGAGTTTCTGGGGCGATTGTGGGGAGGGGGGTGGAGGGGTTTCCGCCTATGCGGGGAGATCTTAACATGATAGTGGAGACCCCACATTAGATTGGAACTCTCAAAGAAGTGGCATGTTACCGCCACGAACCCCTTGTTGGGCAACCTTTCAGAGCTTTTACACAAGACATACATAGCGAGCAACACACCCTACCACAAAAGCCTGCTCTTTCTACTCCCTTCCCCACTAGACCTACTCCTGTATCGATTACATGCTGATGGAGGCAGCGCAAGAGTACAGAGATCACTATTGTCGGCTGGTCTGACCACGACATGGCTACGCTGGAGCTAGGGCCGAACACCCCGATGGGACACATTTGGGTATGCAATGACACGCTTTACAAAGATCCCCTCTTTAGGGAACGGCTTTGCAAGGAATTGGGGGAATACTTTAAGAACCACAACACGGGGGTCACCTCGCTCAACATAGTGTGAGACGGTAAAGGCGACTGTTCGAATGGTGTTGATAGCGGAAAGCACAGCGAAGAAAAGGGCTTCTTCAGCATGGGGTCTGGCATGGATTCACATGCTCATGAATATTCCCGTCGTCGGGCTGGGAATCCTCCGTAAAGAAGAATCAGTTTGTTTTGTTTCTGAATTGTCTTTCTCCTAACAACCAATCACTGGACTCTGGGTCATACTGCCCCCAACCAATGACTGCCCTCTACCTAAGCCCCTCCTCTGGCAGCCATCTTCAGATTTTTAACGCACGTTCAAGTGTTGGGAGTCCTTGTGATCTAGCTCTCGAGCTTTAACTGTGTTTTGCGATTTTTCTAAGAGTTTTGCTCTATTTTTCGCTCAATTGAACGTCAAGCTCTGTCAATCCATCATCCGACTAACGGGGACCTGTTTTTCAGAACCTTCTACGCCCCTCAAGGGTGATTTTTCGTCGAGTTCCCTTCTTGGAGGATTCCAGAAGATTCTTGAGTCCTGCATGGACATGACCGAGGAGAAAGACTTGACGCCTATGTTCAGTATCTGCCCAGGATGTGGACTGTGGAACATCTTTCTGGATGATGGGCACTCTGTGCCTTTATTGCCTACATTCAGACCGATTGCATGTGGAGGAGGCACGTACCATGAAGGACCGTCTCAAGTGATTCGCCGAGTGGCTGCAGGCGAAGACCCTGGCGGCAGCTGAGCCCCGGCAGCATGCTTTTCCCAAGAGGAAATCTGAGCGGTCTTAAGACCTTTGAGGGCGCTCTGGTGACGGGGGCCCAACATAAGGCAAAGCACTGCGAGTACGCAGGCACCGGGAGCGCCGTTGGTACGGGCTCAGCGGCAGCCAGGCCGGGGGCAGCATCGCTGATGCAGTCAACCACGAGCCAACGCTCTGGCTCAGCAAAGAAAAGGAAGTCCGACCACCCGGGTAATCTTCTGGAGAAGGCCCTGTTGACTCTGATGGAGAAAGCCAAGGGGGAGCGGGTCATTGACCCTTCCCCCACGGTGAAGACCTCAGATGCGCCCACGGTCGTGAAGGCCCAGGTTCACCAGGCGAAGGTGTCTATTGAGGGAGTGGTGCCGTCCCTGCCGATGGCCGCGGATTCGGTTATAGTGGAGACGACTCCCAAGAGGAGAGTTTCCCTGCCTGCTCAGAGGGAATAGGCTTTCCTTCCCGTTGAGAAGACTCCCGTGAAGACGATGCCGATGATCTCCCCGAGGCCGTCGCCCCTGGCCGAGAAGAGGGGGTGTGGGGGCGGGGGGGCACGGTAGTCCAGCTAGACTCGGATATCTCTTCCGAGGAGGAGCTCTCTGGCCTGAAGACAGTGCTTGACGGGAAGGTAGTCGAGGCCAGGCCCTACGGGGAGGACCCCGATGAGGCAGATGTGGAAAGCGACGAGGGGCGGCAGGGCGGTGAGGAACCGGAGGACACCATGCTAGTGCCAATGCTACCACCGCCGCCACCACCGACTGATATGTCGGCAGACATCCTACAAGCTCTGCACACCCTGTGCTCAGAGATGAGGACAAGGGTGCCCGTGCCTCTGACGGGCGATCCAGTGGCACCTGTACCATCGGGGAACTCCCGCCTAAGAGAAGAGTCCATCCGCCTCCACCCTACCATATTTCACCTTCATCCACTCCGCCGATGGAGGAGACAGCGACGACGGGCCACCAATTTCCGTCTTATGCCCTTCGACGGGGACAACTTGTCCGGCAAGACGAACGAGTCTCTTCAAGCCATCAAGGAAGATACTGAGACGGCTCGTGCCTTGGGCACACCAACAGCGACGCCCGTCCTTTTGGGCCTCCGAAGGCAAGTCCCATGGTGCCTCCAAAGGATTCGGTGGCAACTTCTTTTCGTACCATCAACCATCCCGTTCCTTGGCCCAGGAAGCCTACAGGGGCCACAGCAAAGCCGGAGGAAATAGTCGTCGCCAAGGCCCCCAAGGGGGGGGGGGCTTCCAAGACGAAGCAGGACTGACCCGGTCATGACGTTCGGCCCCCACGTGAGCACCCGGGGGGGGGACCGGCTGGCAAACTTCGTCGGCGTGTGGAAGTCCATCTCCACCGACCGTTGGGTGCTGGACGCCCTGGCCCACAGACACACCCTGGAATTCCAAAGGATGTTTCCCTGTGGTACACCGGTAGCCAGGCAAGAAAACCACGTCCCACAACTGCTTCTAGAGGTACGAGCAATGCTGATAAAGGGTGCAATAGAACTTGTCCCGAAGAGGCTCGGGAGCTTCGGAGTGTACTCGTGGTACTTCCTCATCAGAAAGAAGACTGGCGGTTGGCGGCCCATCCTGGCTCTCCGCCGCCTCAACAAATACATCAAGTCCCAGAAGTTTTGGATGCTCGCCCTTTAGCACGTGCTGGGACAACTAGAAGAAAGGGCTTTCCTGTCGTCGCTGGACTTGGAGGATGCTCATTTTCACATCCCCATCCATCCACAAGGGGCAAGGAAAGTTTCTACGCTTCGTGGTCCAGGGGCAGCACTATCAATTCAAGGCCCTTCCCTTTGGGTTGAAGTCTGCACCAAGGGTCTTCACCAAGTACCTGGCGGCACGGCTGCGCCTACAGTGGGTCCATATCTACCCCTACCTGGACGATTGGCTCATCTGAGCAAAGTCAAGGGGACTCGCAGTCAAGCACACAGTGAGGACCGTCCACCTGCTCACGGAACTGAGGTTCCCAATAAACTATGCAAAGTCCTGCTTAATGCCCTCAGAGGACGCTCGGTTTCTGGGGTCCAGTCTCAACACAGTGTAGCGCCTGACTTTGCCATCGGAGGACAGGATGAAGGCCTTCCTGGGCAAGGTACAACTGCTGTTGACCATGGAAATTGCCAGGGTGAGGTCCATCAAGTCCCTGCTCTGCATGATGTAGTCGTGCATCTACCTCCTTCGGCTGCGCAGGCTGCGGGTCCGACCGCTGCAAGAGTTCCTCGACGCCCGTTGGATCCAAGTATCTGGAAGCTTTGAGGACAAGATCGCCCTCAATGAGACATTCCGTCGAGCAATTCAGTGGTGGGGCATCTGCGCGCATCTACCAGTGAGCACGGACTTCCAGACCCCAGCACATCGGGAGACTGTGACAACGGACGCTTTCCTGGAGGGATTGGGCGTGCACACCAGAAATCTCCACGCAAAAGGCCTTTGGCTACCGGAGGCGAAGTCGTTGCACATCAACGTCCTGAAGCTCCGGGCAGTGTCTTGGGCCCTCAAATCATTCCTTGCATCCCTCAAGGGCAAGGTGGTGCGGGTCTTCACCGACAACACCACCACGTTGTTCTACATCCAGAAACAGGGGGGCACCAGATCCCTGGCACTCTTCAGGGAAGGGCAGGATTTGTGGCACTGGGCCGTCGCCCAGAGGATGTTCCTGGTAGCCTTTCATCTGGCAGGAGTGAAGAAACCGGTCGCCGACTCACTCAGCAGGGAGCTGCACTCTTGCCACAAGTGGGAGCTTCGGCAGGATCAGGAAGACCTACTATTTCGACGATGGGGCACTCCCCAGATCGACTTATTTGCGACGGCCATGGACACCAAGTGTCGGAGGTTTGCCAGTAGGTTTCCCCAGTAGGGAGGCATGGGGGATGCATTCTCCTTCTCCTGGTACGGCCTGTTCCTCTATGCGTTCCTGCCGTTGATACTGCGACATCAGTCAACTCAGACGGTCCCGGTGCAGAATGATCGTCACACTAGCGTTGCCAAGACAAATATGGTACCCGGACCTTCTGGACTTGTCAGCGTGCCCTCCAGTCAGGCTTTCGACGGGTGCAGATCTGCTCGCCAGGGAAGGAGGCGCGATTCTGCACCATGACCCAGGGTCACTGAGCTTGCAGGCCTGTCTCCTGCAGCATTAGAGTTTGGAGGATACGAGATCCCGGCGGACTGCAAGGAGATACTTGCCAAGGCCAGGGCTTCTTCTACTCTTAAGTGCTACGGACATAAATGGAAGAGGTTCACCGTCTGGTGCCGTGCACAGAAGATAAATCCTCTACGGATTATGTCTGAGGTGCTGCCGTATTTGCTGTCGCTGCCGAAGGCGGGGCTGGCGCACGCCTCATCAAGATTCATCTGGCGGCTATCTCCCGCTACACCAGAACTTGGGGGCGGTCGTCGCTGTGGTCCCACTGCCTGGTCAAGGAGTTCATAAAAGGACTTTTCAGTTCTTTCCCGCCGGCTCCGGCCCCAACGTGGGAGCTCAATGTGTTGCTGACTAGGCTCATGGGTCCTCCGTTCGAGCCTATGCATTCGGCGCCGCTGAAATTCCTATTGTGGAAGACGGCGTTTGTTGTGGCCTTCACCTCCGCACGAGTGGCAGAGATTCAGGCCCTCCTCTGTAAGCCTCCGTACTTAACTTTCTACGAAACAAGGGTCGTTCTGCGGACGCACCCCTCCTTCATGCCCAAGGTGCCATCCGACTTTCATCTCAACGAGCCCTTGGTGTTGCCCGTTTTCTTCCCGTCGCCTTCGTCGCCGGCTGAGAGGACTTTGCACTCGCTGGACGTGGTTAGAGCTCTGAAGTTCTAAATGGACCGCACAAAGCGTTTTCGGAAGACATCAGAGCTGTTTGTGAACTTTGGTCCTGTGAACTAAGGGAAGGTACTCTCCAAGCTTCCATTTCCAGGTGGCTCTCCAGCTGCATCACCCATTGTCACCGGTTGGTAAACTGACCGTTGCCGGAGTGCTGCGCATCCTGTTTGCTTGAAGGTGAGCCTGGTGGTAAGAGTTGCTTAATGTTTAGATGTTGAAATTCTTAATGTTGAGCCTTGCCACCTACCGTGGCTGTGCATGTGTGTACTGCTATGTATTCTTTATTTATGAGCATGTGAATCCATGCCAGACCCCATGCTGGAGAAGGAACAAGTTGCTTACCTGTAACTGTTCTTCTCCAGCATGAGTCTGGCATGGATTCACATGCGAACCCGCCTACCCTTCTGTGGCTCCTCTCTTGGTCCTACTGCAACTTTACATGCTACCAAATCTGAAGATGGTTGCCAGAGGTGAGGCTTAGGTAGAGGGCAGTCATTGGCTGGGGGCAGTATGACCCAGAGACCAGTGATTGGTTGTTGGGAGAAAGACAGTTCAGAAAAGAAACTGAAACAGATATTTTCTTTACCGAGGATTCCCAGCCTGACAACGGGGAATATTCATGAGCATGTGAATCCATGCCAGATCCATGCTGGAGAACGACAGTTACAGGTAAGTAACTTGTTCCTCGCACACTCAGGGAGGTGGCCCTGAAGAAAGATATCTGGGCCAGGGAGGCTGCCCTCAACAAAAGGGTAGACTTGCCTGCAAATAAAGGGGCGGAGGTTAGGGGGCTCTGAAGAGATTTGAGTGAATTGTTGAAAGGAAAAACCTTGACCCAGCTTTGCTACCTGAAGCAACGATACTTTGAGTAAGGGGGCAAAGCACCCACTATGCTAGCATCCAGATTGAGTGTACGTCTTGCCACCCTCACGCACTGCCTCCGGGCTACCCCTTGTACTGGGGTCTGTATCTGTACCCATACAGTCCCCCCCTCCCCCAATCCCCCTTTTCTTCTCTTTTTTCTTCCTGCACTTATCAGACCTACCCAGCCTGCTGCCTTAATCCCAGCACTTGCTACTTGCTGACTGCACTCCCATTGTGTTGTCTTTTATTTATTAATTTATTATTTATGCTTTTCCCTCCTCGCTTCGCGCTCTCCTTTTGTTCCCCCTTCAATGCACTTCTCCCCCTCTACCATGCACTTGTGCATTCTCAATGTCACTGGGCCTAGTAAGATCGTTGTTTTTGTTCTCCCCTGTTCCCCTCCCTTGCCGCGCTCTGAAACACTTGTGTATGAGCGCGATAGAAATAAAATATCAATATCAAAAAGGGCAGAAAAAGTAGTGAACAAAGTAATGAGCACATCTGGGGAAGCCTTAACCAGCCCATTGGAAATAACCCAGCATTTTTCCCAGTTCTACGAAGCATTGCACATGACACAGAGCCCTGAGGAAGCTGGCAGCAGTGGGCAATACCTCACTGGATTGATGCCAAAGACACCCACAGCAGGAGAGAACGTACCGCTTAATGCCCCCGTCGATGGCATTGAAGTCCTTGCAGCAATTTCAAAGCGGGCTCCGCGCCAGGCCAGGATGGCTATACTCCGGCCTTCTACAAGGCATATGGGCCGAGCCTTGCCCCGTTTCTCGCAAAGCCTTTTAATAACATAATGCCGACATGCCAGTCCCCGCCATCATTCAACCTGGCCAGGATTATAGTTTTGCCTAAAGATAGAGGGGAAAAGACAGACTGCAGCTCAAACCAATCCATATCGCTTCTAAACGTCAACGCAAAAATGTGTGTGTGTTCTTGCAGTCCGGTTGAGTAATCTTCTGAAGTTGGTACACAGTGACCGAGTGGGAGTACATAACAGGGCGTCAGAGCTCAGAAAATATCTGCAAGACCCTGGACTAAATTGCCTACCTGAAAACATACAATGTAGACCCGAGTCTATCAATTGATGCTGAAAAGGCTTTTGACAGAGTGGAGTGGCCCTTCCTATATGCAGTCCTTAACCATTGCTACCGCAGGCCTAATTAGCTATCGGGAGCCCTGGCGCTGTACAAAAATATGACTGCCCAAGTTGTAGTCAAAGGGATAGCCTCCGACAGCTTTCGATTAAGCAGGGGGACTCAATAAGGATGCCCGCTATCACCCTTACTTTACATGCTAGTCTTAGAACCTTTTAGCGCAAGCGATCCGCCAGAGTGTCAACATACATGGGCTTGTGCGAAATGGGCTGGAATATAAGCTTGCGGCGTTCGAGGATGACCGCTTGGCTTATGTCACTTAATCCTCTGCCCCAGCACTTCTGGAAGCCATAGCAGAGTATGGCACATACTGAGTTCCGCATTAACTTACACAAAAACACAGCAATGCCGGTGGCAATAGATGATACTTTAGCTTTGCACATCATAGCGCAGCAGGGCATCCAAATATGAGAGGAAGGCTTTTGGGGAGAATTCTCATCTATGGCTGATTTCCCTCACCTAGTTAGTCCCCCAGCAGCTTTGCTGGACTTCTGGATTTTATTTTTTTCGACTTGGTAAGAGTGAGAGTTTTTCCCCCACTCTTACCTATGTTTTGTTATGTGTTTCTACCAGTTTTTGTGAATGTGGACTCTACAGTACACCACTTCAGTAGCCCTCTTCTTTTTGTGTGTCACACAGCACCTTCAGTGCCATGGCACAGGGTTGTCTTTGAGACTTCCTCGACTCCATTTCTGAGGCGACTACTGTCCCCCAGAAAAGGGTAAGGTTACCATTAACTTTACTTAGTCAATCTACCACAGATTCAGTGCAACCAATCTTCCATGGAGTACTGGAAAGGGTTAATTCGTATCCCTTTTAATCTGTACCTCCTAGGGCATTGTTTCGCTCTTTTAACATTTAGACTTGGCTGGTGGCAGTGGTATCTACCCTAACTTTTCTACCGCGATTATATTAGATAACTGTGATCTTGTTCTTGGCTATTATATTAGCCTCGAACATAAACCCGCTTGACCAAATCGTCTGTCTTTTAGCGCCGGTTGGGTTTATTCGCCATTTCTTTTTGTTAAAGTCCTCCATGTGTTTTAATCTGCGCGGCAAACTAGGTTTGCCTTCTTTGTTCACCGTCTTTTGGTGGGCTTCTGCTCAGAAGCCCTCCTCAAGGCACCTGGGTGTCTAGGTGGGCTGAATGTGAGGGAGGGGTGTAGTCACCCCCTGCACAGGGTATCCTAGGAAACCCAAGTCGCACTTTGTCATGATTGGCCAGGGTAGTTGTCCGGGCTGATCAACCCCCCTGCTGGGAGATTGACAGCCAGGCTGTGTAAATGGGGGTTTTTCGCATAAAAGGCAGGTCTCTTGGGCTAGAAGTCAGAGAGTCGCCACTGGAACTACAAGGAACCGAAAAGAAGTGGAGAGAACGACAGCTGCTGCAACTACCCCGTCCCGGTGAAGCCCTGCTGCAGTCCTGCACTATCTTCCTTTCAACGAGTTAGAAAAGATCCAGTCCGGAGTCTTCTCTTGAGCTTGGTGGGGATAACCAGCTCATCTTCCACAGCCAGAGGATCCTCTTCCTTGGTCGAAATCGCTGCACGCTGCTGTAGTGGTCCAGATAGCCACCTGAAGAGCCTCTCCTGTTTTTAAGGAGCGCACCTTTTATTCCTCGTCGCTGCTGCCGGCTTCATCCCTGTGTGGTAGAGACCCCCTTCAGACGTTCTCCTTCACAACGAAGCTCCAGGAATCATCGGTCTGCGGAAACCAACAGGAACAACTGCCAGGGCACCAGGTGCACCACTGGAACAAGGTACTTCTGTTGAGGAAACTGGGTGAATCCCATTTTCTTCATTTCCAAGGCTTGCCCTTGTCTTCCCTCCTTATAACTTTTGCTTCCGAACATTGACAATATTGAAGTACTTTTGGCTATGTTGAATCGTGAACTGTTGGACCGTGTGATCTTCGGCAACTGGCCCCGGTGTCTTTCGACGCTGGCTCCGGCCCTTTGACTTTTGAACTCCTGTCGTTGAGTGTTTCTTGATTCTGCCTGCCTAACCAAAATATTGCCTGTGATTTTTGGCTCCAACTCCCTCTGGGTATCAAGTGCTAAGTGTGTTTTTGTCCCGGTAGCATTTCATGTCACGGATATGCATTTGTTTAGTAGACCGAACTGTCAAAAAGTGATATCTATCGTATTCGCGGTAATGTGTTTTGTTCGTAACACTGGTTCATTCAAACACAGGGTACTTACCTTGAGACTTATTGTACAAAGTGAATTGGTTAGTTGTGGTATATTTAACGTGTGGTTTTTATTTGAGTTTAATAGAAGTGTTGTGTTTATAACGAATGGTTGAAAAAATAAATGTACTTATATTTTTTACCTGAAACCTTGAGTCGGTGTTTGCTTGAGTCACAGTAATTGTGGTCCCTTTGTGTAATCTCTGCTACTGCTCATATACGCTTAAGATAAGCCTGGCTGCTCCGCTACTGCTACCACTTTATCATAGTAGTACAGGCTTGTACCACCTGTAGTCTTAATTGTGTGTAGTGGTCCCTAAGGGCACTGCACAGGATTCTGCCTAACAACCAATCACTGTCATACTGCCTGGGTTGGGGTACGGTGCAGGCATTCAGTGGGTCCCCTGAAGTATTCCTATATAAAACCTTTTTTCAAAATCTGTTTCCTACTTGAGATTGCCGTGGTAGCTGTTGTGCCACGAGACAGTGGGGAAAGCACTTAGGAAGTATACTCCCTGGGAGCCAAGACCTGCCAATCCGGCTGCAGAGATTTGAAAGCGGCCGGAGTTTGTTTGTGAGGGAGGCGCAGTTTCAACTCCCCGCTGACCTGCTGTCAAAGCGGGGAGCGGGAGTCCCTTGTCCCACACGATAAGTGTACAGTGTTTGGCCGTAGTGCAGATGAGGCTTGGAAGCATCCTTGAATTGAACGGACAGAGGTGGGTTTCTGTAATCGATTAAAAGGCCACAATTTCATTCACCTCAGTTGCTTTGTCGCCTCTGTTTGAGGCAGCTTTTGGCAAGACATTAAAGTAGCTGTGGTGTAAAGTGGGAAGCTGGTGTAACTATTGGAGCTATTTGGACTCTGGGTGCACTCTGTGTGCACTAGAAAGTTGGAATACAGCTGCAACAATTCATAGGGCAAGGGTCTGAATAGTGAAACAATAAAGGTGCTCAAATTCAGTAGTGAGTATGAAGCTGCGGAGCACACTGATTTTGGAAAAAGCGAAGGGGGTGGCTCCTACCTGGTTGATCCAGTAATGGGATCTTCCTCTTTATCCTTGTTAGGGAGAATTCTCTGTTAAGGCTACTTTCCCAAACCTAGTGAGTCCCCCAGCAGCTTTGCTGGATTTTTGGGGTTTCTTTTTTTCTCCTGCTAAGAGTGAGGCTCTTTTTCTCCCACTCTTAGGCATGATTTGAGAATGTCCTTTGACTTTGTAATATGTTTTATGGGCTATGGGTTCTTCATGTGTTTTTGGTAAGTGTTACACAGCACCCTCGGTACAGTAACACAGGGGTGTCATAGTGACCCCCAAACATAGACTCCATACCGTGGGACTGACTACTGTCTCCCAGGGCATGTGAAGTCACCATTGACTTTACCAGTCTTAAATTGTGAACAGAACCAGTACAAAACATCATATTGTGGAAGTACTGGTAGGGGTAATTAGATTGCCCCTGGGTCTGTTTTTCGAAGCAGGGCTTTGGGGACTGGAACTTCTATTGCTACCAATTGGGTTTACTGCCAACACCTGTAGTCTTAAACCTTTTGTAGTGGCCCCTAAGGGAACTGCACAGGTTTCTGCCTAACAATCCTCATTGGACTTAGCCTTGTTGACCAAAAACTGTCCACTATCAACACAGGCCCAAGTCCACGCTTGAGCACAAAGTGGCTCTCCAGAAAGAGTAGTAGGGCAGAATGCCCAATCTGATCTTGTACAGCAAAAGCAACGGGGGCTAGAATACACTGACCACTACAAAAATCCAAAAGAAAATTAAAGAATATTTTGGAAAGAAGAGGAATAAAAGTCTAAATGATGTGGAGAATGAAACAAATTCCATGGACATTGCCACATACTCCAACAGTCAGCAGAGGGATCCATTTCCCTCGACATTGGAGAAGGCTCAATCCCTGTCGCATATCGGAGCCAGAAACCTGTATTTTCTGAACTGGAAGTGCCCTCTATGGAAGTTGTGCCCGAAAAGCTCTCGGCATAGGATGATCTAGCTGATGAAGGGTCGCCAGTAGACAGAGGATTTAAATGGGGGCACCCTAAAGGCTTTGCATTTTGTATTAAACTCTCTTGTGTCCGTGTACAAATTGCTAAAATCAGAAGTGCAGGCGCAAGCAGGCATAATGATAGAGCTCACAAACGAGACAGCCAACTGCGAGTCTACCTTGGTGAGGTTGGGTTCGGCTATTAATGTTAATATAGCTTCCTCCCTTAGAGAAATCGATCTCGAATTGGTCAAGCAAGGCCTAGTTATTTCCTCCTTACAGCAGGGGGCAGTTGCCTCAACAAAGGCAGAGACGAAACAATGTATCTTCTGAAAGCAGGGCAACAGCAGCACTGAGAAAGAGATGAGGGTACAACTGCCCTAAATCAATGTTTTGATGATGCCCCCCTTCTCGGAATCTACATCGGAGGAGTTCTGAAGGCTAGCTAACACAGGGGATGAAGGGTTGGAAGCCCAGGCAGAAACTCAATTCATTGAGCCGGAGATTATCTCAGTGAAACAGTCAGTCACTGACTCCCACTGGAAGCCTGCCCTATCCCAGAGCTACAGAGGCCGCTGGAAGCTAAGAAAACATCAAGCAGGAAGGAAAACAAATTCCAGAACCTCTCAACTAAGATCGAAGAGAAATCATAAAAGACGGAAAAATACAAAATTCGGGACCATTGCTTTTAGTACTGGTCCGCAAGTAAAGGAGACCTCACCATCAAAGGATCTAAGCAACAAAGGCCCAGAGGGAAGAACTGGGGAAATTTCAAGTAGTTCACCAAAGGCCCTGTCACTGCCCTCGAAAATGAATGGGGTGGGCAAGGTGGAGAAACGCTCAAAACAAAGTGACATTTTGCTGGGTGTGAGTCAATAGACGATAACATCGAAGTAACAAGAGTGAGTATATGCCTGTGAACAGGCCTGAGAGATTCTCAGGGAAATGATCGAGAGGCTCAAAAGAGTCAGTGCGCAGCATCAACTCCAGACTTCAGAGTGCTGGTGGTCCAGCCATTTTCAATCAAGGGGGGGGCAGGGGGGTATTGTTAGGGACAATTCTCATTTATGGCTAATTTCCCTCACCTAGTGAGTCTCCCAGCAGCTTTGCTGGACTTCTGGAGTTTATTTTTTTCCACTTGGTAAGAGTGTGAGCTTTTCCCCCACTCTTACCTATGGTTTCGCATGTGTATTTCTCTGTTTTTATGATTGTGGACTCTGAAGTACACCACTTCAGTAGCCCCCTTCTTTCTGTGTGTCACCTAGCACCTTCAGTGCCGTGGCACAGGGTTGTCGTTGATACTTCCCCCGACTCCATTTCTGAGGCTGACTACAGTCCCCCAGAAAAGGGTAAAGTTGCCATTAACTTTACTTAGTCAATCTACCACAGATCCAGTACACCCCATCTTCCATGGAGTACTGGAAAAGGTTAATTCATATCCCTTTTTATCTGTACCTCCTAGAACATTGTTTTGCTCTTTTAACATTTAGACTTGGCTGGTCGCAGTGGTATCTACCCTAACTTTCCTACCGCGATTATATTAAACGTGGTATTGTTCTTGGCTATTATATTAGTCTCGAACATAAACCCGCTGGACCAAATCGTCTTACTTTTGGCTCCGGTTGGGTTTATTCGCCATTTATTTTTGTTAAAGTCCTTCTTGTGTTTTACTTTGCGTGGCAAACTAGGTTTGTCGCCTTTGTTCACCGTCTTTTGGCGGGCTTCTGCTCAGAAGCCCTCCACCAGACGCCTGGGTGTCTAGGTCGGCTGAATGTGAGGGAGGGGTGTAGTCACCCCCTGCACAGGATATCCTAGGAAACCCAAGTTGCACTTTGCCATGGTTGGCTGAGGTGGTTGTCCGGGCTGGACAAACCCCCTGCTGGGTGATTGACAGCCAGGCTGTGTGAATGGGGGTTTTGCGCATAAAAGGCAGGTCTCTTGGGCTAGAAGTCAGTCGCCACTGGAACTACAAGGAACCGAAGAGAAGCGAACGGCTGCTGCAACTATCCCGTCCCGGTGAAGCCCTGCTGCAGTCCTGAGCTATCTACCCTTCAACGACTAAGAGAAGATCCAGTCCGGAGTCTTCTTCCCTTGAGCCTGGTTGGGATAACCAGCTCATCTTCCACAGCCAGAGGATCCTCTTCCTTGGTTGAAATGGCTGCACACAGCTGTAGTGGTCCGGCTAGCCATTTGAAGAGCCTCTCCTGTTTTTAAGGAGCGCACCTTTTATTCCTTATCGCTGCTGCCAGCTTCATCCCTGTGTGGTGCAGACCCCCTTCAGACGTTGTCCTTCACAACAAGGCTCCAAGAATCGTGGGTCTGCAGGAAACCAACAGGAACAACTGCCAGGGCACCAGCTGCACCATTGGAACAAGGTACTGTGTTCTACTTGATGAAACTGGGTGAATCCCTTTTCTTCATTTCCATGGCTTGCCCTTGTCTTCCCTCCTTCTTGTAACTTTTGCTTCCGAACATTGACAATATTGAAGTACTTTTGGCTTCATTGAATCGTGAACTGTCCGGCTGTGTGATCTTCGGCAACAGGCCCCGGTGTCTTTCGACCTTGGCTCCGGCCCTTTGACTTTTTAACTCCTGTCTCTGAGTGGTTCTTGATTCTGCCTGCCCAACCAAAATATTGCCTGTGATTTCTGCCTCCAACTCCCTCTGGGTATCTCAGGTGTTAAGTGTGTTTTTGCCCCGGTAGTATTTCATGTCACGGATACGCGTTTATTTAGTAGACCGAACTGTCAAAAGGTGATCGCAGTCATATTCGCGGTAACGTGTTTTGTTCGTAACACTGGTTCATTCAAACACAGGGTACTTACCTTGAGACTTACTGTACAAAGTGAATTGGTTAGTTGTAGTATATTTAACGTGTGGTTTTCATTTGAGTTTAATAGAAGTGTTGTGTTTATAACGAATGGTTTCAAAATAAATGTACTTATATTTTTTTACCTAAAACCTTGAGTCACTGTTTGCTTGAGTCACAGTAATTGTGGTCCCTTTGTGTAATCTCTGCTACTGCTCATATACTCCTGAGATAAGCCTGGCTGCTCCGCTACTGCTACCACTCTGACATAGTAGTACCGGCTTGTACCAAAGGTAAAACTTGTATTGCCACTTGTGGTCTTAATTGTGTGTAGTGGTCCCTAAGGGCGCTGCACAGGATTCTGCCTAACAAAGGCCTTAAATACTTGGGGGTGACACTCAAACAGTTTGGCAAGCTGTACAAAGGAAATGAGCTGCCGTGTGGACAGCCATCGTTCAAGACATAAGAGGTGGAAGGTGGTCTGCCCAGTATTTGGGAGGTGGGATTCGGAAGGGGGGAGGAGGGGTTCAGGCTCACGACCATAAAAATGAATGTCTTACCGAGATTGGTGTTTCTGTTTCAGACTTTGCCGGTCATGATATCGGTCACCTTTCACTTAGAGATGTAGAAAGAACTTGTCTCATTTCTATGGCAGATCAGAGGCGTTCAATTTTATACAAAACAATGATTCTCCCGAAAGACAGGGCCAGGCTAGATTACCCAGACCTATATGAATACTACAGAGCAGCCCAGCTACGAATACTGCAAGACTATGTGCAAGAAAATAGTGAAAAACAATGGGTGGCAGTGGAAAACTGGCTCTTTGCCCCAGTCACAATGGTGGAATGGCTGTGGGTTCCACAACACAAACTTCCCTGCAGATTCCGAACACACTCTCTGTTGGCTGTTTTCTCCTTTTTTTTTTTTTGGTTTATCCCTGTGGCAGAAATGAGGGGACACAGTAGGGGTGACTTCATGGCCCTCCCCGCTTAGTTGTATATGGGCCCCCAAATAAGGGACCTATTGGCCGACCCTATCCATTTACAAGCACTCTGAATCGGGCCTGATCAGGGCCGGGGAAATGTGGTGCATGGGAAACATGCCAACAAAGGGGGAACAGGCCCTGAACATGAGGGAAATCCTAACACTGCAGGGAGCAACTACGGCGGCCTCTAACACCTCTCGAGCAGGATCTTGATACACACCGGGGCACGAGGGGGTTCGTCTCACAGTTGTTCACAGTGCTATTAAATAGGGGGCACTTTCCCCTGCCATACAAAGTGCAGTGGGAAGCAGACTTAGGGGTGCAGGAAAAGACAGAAGTTTGGGCCACCATCTATAGGGCAGCGTGGTCCTCCACGATAGCAACAAAGTGCAAAATGCATAACCGCAAAGGCTGTCCAGAATGTACCATGGGTCATCCCTAACTGCTGGGGGGTGCTGTGCTGCAGTAAGCAATTGGCATCAATGGTGGGTGTTAGGCTGTTAAGCAGAATCCTGGGCAGTGCCCTTAGGGACCACTACACAAGATTAAGACTACAGGTGGTAGTACAATTTCACCTTTGGTACAAGCCTGTACTACACAGAGTGGTAGCAGTGGCTGAGCAGCCAGACTTATCTCAAGAGCAAATGAGCAGTAGTAGAGATTACACCAAGTGCTACAATTACTGTGACGACTCAAGCAAACACTGACACAAGGTTTTTGGTTAAAAAGTAAAAGTTCATTTATTTTTAGACGATCTGTTCACAAAAAAACGTCACTTCTATTAAATTAAAACCACACTTCAAAATACACTACGCCCAACCAATTCCCCTTGTGCAGAACAAGTCAAGGTAAGTACCTTTGGATTTGACGGACCAGTGTTGTGAAACGAAGATGTTACCGGGGGTTATCACATGATTTCTTTTTGGCAGTAATGACAGTTCGGTCTTACGAAAGAGAAGCGTACCCACGAACAGAAATGTTACCGTAGTCAAACACACTTAGCACATAGAATTAAAACAAGGGAATAGTGGATAAAATCATAGGCAATACTTTTGTCAAGGCAGGTAGAATCAGCAGACACTTTCTAAAACGTAGATAAGTCAATAGGCCTGCGCCATTGTCAATGGGACAGGGGTCCTGTTGTCGAGGATCACAAGGTTAGAACAGTTCACGATTCGAGATTGCCAGGAGTACTTAGATATTGTCAAAAGGGAAGCAAAAGTTTTATGAGGGAAGGAAGATGAGGACAAGCCTTTGGTGAGGAGAAAAGGGTTCACCCTAGTTCCTCGAAGTCGGACATAGTACCGTATTCTTATGAAGAAGAGCTGGTGCCACGGCAGTTGTTCCTGGTAGTTCCTGCAGACTCACGATTCCTGAAGCTTCAGTGGTGGGGACAAGGACGACACCTGGAGCAATCTGCACTGCCCAGGGATGAAGCCAGCAGCAGCAAAAGCAACAGTGAATAAAAGGTGCGCTCCTTTAAAACAGGAGAGGCTCTTCAGATGGCTATCTGGACCACTACAGCTGTGTGCAGCGATTTCAACCAAGAAGAGGATCCTCTGCCTGTGGAAGGTGAGCTGGTTGATCCCACCCGGCTCAAGGGAAGAAGACTCCGGACTGGATCTTCTCTTGTCGTTGAAGGGTAGATGGCTCAGGACTGCAGCAGGGCTTCACCGGGACTCTGGAGTTGCAGCAGCCGTCTTCTTCTCCGCTTCTCTTCGGTTCTTTGCAATTCAGTCGACTGACTTCCAGCTCAAGAGTCCTGCCTTTTATACCAAAATCCCCCATTCACACAGCTTGGCTTGTCCGGCCCGGACAACCACCTCAGCCAATCAAGACAAAAGTGTGACTTGGGTCTCCAAGGATACCCTGTGCAGGGGGTGACTACACCCCTCCCTCACATTCAGCTCACCTAGACACACAGACGCCAAAGGAGGGCTTCTGGACAGAAGCCCGCCAAAGGTCGGCCAACAAAGGAGGCAAACCTGGTTTGCCGCGCAAAGTAAAACACAAGAAGGACTTTAACAAAAAGAAATAGCGATAAAACCCAACCGGAGCCAAAATAAAAAGTATTTGGTCAAGCGGCTTTAAGTTCGAGGCTAATATAATAGCCTAAAACAGTACCACGTTTATATAGTATAATCGCGGTAGAAAAGTTAGGGTAGATACCACTGCCACCAGCCAAGTCTTAGTGTTAAGAGAGCAAAATAAAGCTCAGCGAGGTATAGACAAAAAAGGCATAGGAACTAACCCTTTCCAATACTCCATGTAAGATAGGGTGTACTGGGTCTGTAGGTTTAAATGACTACATAAATTAAATGGCAACTTTAGCGGTTTCTGGGGGACAGTAGTCCGCCCCAGAAAAATGGAGTCAGCGGGAAGTCTCAAAGACAACCCTGTTTCACTGCACAGAAGGTGCTGTGTAACATACAAAAAAGTGGGGATCGTGGAGTGGTGTAGCACCAGAGCCCAAGATCACACAAACTACTCATGGCAAAACACATGGAAGAGTGGGAAAAAGGGCTCACTTTCTTACCAGGTGGAGCAAATATACTCCTGAAATCCAGCAAAGCTGCTGAGGGACTCAATGGGTGATGGAATTTAGCCATAAATGAGAATTCTTCCTAACATAGGGGAGTTTTCCTAAAGTTCTACTGGCAGTAAGACTTTAGTAAGCTATGCCAGTGGTTTGTACATCCCCCCCTCCCCCAACTCTTAGTATCAGTCTGTACTAGCGCAGGACCTTGGTAGTGTGACACAGCAGTCAGGCTCATCTTAAGAGGAAGATGTGAGCTTTAGGCAAGTACTCTGAATCTTAGCTAGACAGGCACAGCAAAGAAGCACTTACACATATAATTATATAAAAGGTATATATATTTTATTTACACCAGAATCACTTTAAATACTTCAGACGGTAACGGTTGAACACTTAGGAATTCTAGATCTTACACTTCAAAGGGCACTTTCACTTTTGTGTTGGTTCTCGGTTACATTTGTAGCAAAGTTGTAGGGAAAAGACAAGGTTATCATGTCATTAGTAATTGCGCACTCATGCGGTTTTCAACCGGTTATACGGTAATGCATTTACTCTGCAAACACCTATAGAAAAGTCACTTAAAGGGAGGAAAATAAGTGTTTAGTGCAACATGTGCTTAGTTCAACATTCTAGAGACTGTTTCTTCACCTGCCAAGTCTATTAAGTCCAAAAACGCAACCCTAGCTAAAGCCAGTTCGGAGAGGGCTTGAAGTCTTGGCAAACAGGGAATAATGCAGATTTCTTCCAGTGTCTAAAGTTATTGAAGTAGCAAGTTAACTAACCTCGGAGACCTTCAAACGGACTCGTAAAGGGGACACAACACCAGCTTGGGTCATAGTTAGGGGGTTGCCCTGGACACCTATAGACGCACTCCAACTCTCTGGAGCAATTTCTCGGAATCAGGTAAGCAAATCCTTTTTCCCTACAGTACCTTGAATTTGAACAAAGTGGTCATGTTGACTCCTCCACGATGTGGCAGCTCTGGGCCAGACCTCCGGATTCCTTGGTCTGGTGACGAAATCCAGGACAATGGACGGGTGTCTTCCAGCAGCAGTCTTGAGGGGAGACCTCGGGCCGACTTTCAGCAACTTGTTGGTTCACTCTGAAGTTTTGGCGCCTTTTCAGCAGCACCAACAAAGGACACGGATCGTCTGGTAAATCTTCTTTGCTTCTTGCAGTTCCACACTCTGTTGAGGAGATCTGGGCGAGTTGGGTTGGATCTCTGGAGTGCCCTTACAGGATCAGCACAGATTTGGACAGATTCGGCCTTTCTACGACAATGCACTCGAAATGGGCAGCAGGTCTCCTAGAATTGGGGTTCTGCAGCGCTGGAATCTCTGAGCACCTCGGGAGATGTCTTGTTTTAAAGTTTGGCTTAGGACAGGTTGTTCCCACCAGCCAAAGGGAAGGAGTTGTCCTCTTCGGAGCTCCTATGTTGTATAGAAAATGGGGACAGGACTCCAGTGGTCGCTTCAAGGTGTTCCAAAGGGTCTGCAGGTGTCTGTGGTTGTCTTCGGTTACTTCTGTTTCCAGTGGTCGACTTTCTTTACACTCCAGAAGCCTCATCTTTTATACAGTTCCAGCACAGACTCCTCTGCAATCTCTCAGGATTTTACAGAAAGGGGCGTTTGCCCCCCAGTGGGAGCTGGTCCTATTCAGCTACTCTGGCAGATAAAGGACATGGGGGTAGACGCCTCCTCCCCCACTTCTTGCCTTTCTTGCCTGCCCAGACACTCTGGAGCATAAGCGGGGGGGATACCTACTGGTTTCCTCCAAAGGCAAAATGCACACACTGACCACCCTCTCCCAGAATGGTAGAAGAGCTAACCAAAAACAACCATGCTAGAAATGGCTAAAAAAGAAGGGAGGAACATCCTGTCGAAAGAATGTTACCAGGGAAAAGTAACTTGTTCTTTTTTTTATTATTATTATTATTTTTATTTACTTGTGTTTTAACCACTTAAAGGTTTTTACAAGTCATCTTGTGTTCTTTGTGGTTAGTTTTTTTCTAATATTCTCCTCACCACTTAATTGAAAAAGTCATGATGTAAACGCAAAGGTGTCGGGTTTGGCTTATATTGGATCTGGTACTGCCGTAGGGGTGCTGATTTTCTTTAGGGCTGCTTCCAAGAATTTGGCTGACGCCCTAATCCATCTTGAGGATTGAGTAACTTGTTCTTCTGATGCTTGTCTCTGCTTAGATTAACATGCACCAGCCTTTCCTCCGCTCTTGGAGTTGAAGGTACATAGACATCTTGCACCTTTCTCTATCTTCTGTCCTCACACATTCCCTTCATCCTGCCTCTTGTCTGAAACAAAATCAATCAGAGGGACCTCGATGCGTGTAGGATCATGGGTACAATCCATATCACACAAGGATAGTATTACAAACACGCCCAGTCAACGTCCCTTTTCGAAGTTCGAAAAAACAAGAATGCAATACTCTGTGCCCACCATAGATGTTGGCCGATGCACAGCATGTGAATCTAAGCAGATACGAGCATCCGAAATACTATTACAGTAAGTAATGTATGTCATATATGTGCATCTCCCCAGTATATGCCCCACTTTTATTTGCACCACCATAAACTGGCTCACCAGTTCCCATTTATATGCTGTTGTACCGACGCCCTTCGTGGGAATGTCCCTGCCATCTGTAAGTGTTGCAAGTCATTTTTGATGGAAATTGGCATCCTTATTTGAATAAATACAACTCTTTTGGGGTCCGCTGATTAGTTTTCTGATCTACCAGTACAGGAGTGGTCATCACCCTTTTATGATTTGTGTTTTACTGTTAGCAGCACAAGTCATCTTCTCTGGTGTGCCGTGGGAACACTGCTTTGTTCTCTGAACAGGCTGGTAGCAGTAGTTACTTGTTTACTTAAGTACACTATCACAGCAAAAAAGGCAATCTGGGATAATGCATCCAAAACTTAAGAGGACCCTATATCCTAAATGGCCTCTCCCTGTTTTTTAAGTCCTGTTCAAGATGGTCTGTCACTTTGTTGGCATCATTCTACCTTGCCAGTTTGTGGTGGGGAGCTCCTTTCTTCATTCACCTCCAGTGAGCTTCTTTCAAAAAGCGTACATAGGCTTTCCTTTATGGTTGAAAAAAGTTGTAACGGGTGGTCTACCCTGAATCCATAATTTTCCAGGGTCTTGGATGTCCCAAGGCAGATTCTGGGAGGCTGGCTGTCCGCTATTGGACTGCCACCTATAGGTTTTAATGTTGAAAACTGTCCCCATTGGAGGCCTGGGGTCGCCCCTGCCCATTACTTGAATATAAAGAGATGAGCTGCACCCCAGGAACCAAGTTGATCACTTTAGCTGAAGCGAACTGAAGAAGACAACCCAGGGACACTGGAGGATTGCTAGAAACAAGCATTGGCTTAGACTAAGCCATTGCGTTGCGAACCTCGACCATCGTATCAAACGGGGGAGACCTGCAATTTGCCTTCCACCTGAAGACTTTTGCGGCCAACAAGTCCCCTGTCCTACTCATGGTACATTACTTGTTTTTGGTCGTAGGTGCGTGCATCTTTGTACTGCAAGACCCAGGCTGTTCGTAGTTTATACTGTACTACTACACTCAAGAACGTTTTGAGACCCCTAAACGACTACCAGAGACATGTTCCAAGCTAGGCCGGGTACTTCTAAAGTTTTTTAGTTCATGCTGCTGGGTGCCTTAAAATTATAAGGCATATATATTGATTTGTGCTGAACATCTGTTCTCCCTACTTTGGTGAATTAATTTACTGCTTGTGATTCTTTAATGTGTAAACCATAGTGGTTTGCCTAACTGTGAATTGTATGCATGCATGAAAGTATTTTTGCTTACCTTGAAATATTTAAAGTGTACCTTAGTGTAGTATTCTAATGAAGTTTTTTTATAACTTAACTGGTGTAGGTCTTTCCTCATCTGTTCTGCTAAGTATTAACTATACAACACAACAGTGTCCCCTTCCTCCTTGGCTCATGCTTGCTGCTTGTCTTAAGAAAGTGGCTTTGCTCAAGTGGGTTTGTGACTAACCTTGCTAAGCCCAGGTTGGCTTTTCCAAGTCATACACCAGGTATTTGCTCTGAAAAAACGCTCCCATCAGTGGGGTAAACCTGCTTTTCTACAAAATAAATGACTGTCCCCTTGATGTAAGTGTTATGAAGAGATTAGTCGTCCGCAAACTTGTGACCCCTCATTCTAGAAATGTTATCTGGTGCACTGGTTTTCAAAAATACTTCTTTAATAGGGCTGAGGGCAGCTGCCATGTGGGTATAGGGACCTTTTCCAAATGATTTGGAGAGCTCATTGGGTAAGGTTGGAGTTGTGAAAGAAAAGGGATTTTTTTTTGGTTTTTTTTGTTGACCGTACACACTGGAGAGACATTATCTGTATTGATTTCTCCTAATGTTTTTCATCACATTTGTGCCCATCACTCATTGTGCTTTGATGTTGTATCTTGTTTGTTCTCTAAATGGTCTTGTACCTTCTTTCACTGCTACTACATGGACAGAATTATGTATCGCACTTATAGAATGTAAGTACAGCGCATCTGATTATTTCAGGCTCTGTCCCTTTGTATTGTAGTCCTGCTTTCATCATTCGTTGATCCATTTAATGCATTTCCTTTAAAATGTAGTTACATGCCAAATCTTAATTGCCATCTTGAATTGAAATTCCATAGGAATATAGTGTTATTCTCATGGATATAGAATAGAAATGTATAGAATGCAACCACAGAAATGTTACTGATCAGGCCTCCTTTCCTCAGCCCATTGCATTAGAGCATGTCAGTGAAGATGCCTTGCATGGTATGAGTACAATATAACCTCTGAAAAGTAGTAAAACTTGAATTTGTACAGCAACACTTGATCAGGACCAACTTTCAAACTTCTGAGCCTGTGTCTTTGAGCACTGTCAGTAGCTCTAGTCTCTTCCTCACTGGGTCTAAGTGCCCATTCTTTCGCACTGTTGTGTGGACAAACTAAAGTGGGAGTAGCGATGAATTCACTTTCTAATGGATTGCATCATCTTGCAGATTCCTCCTCTTGATCGATATTCTCTAGCGCCAACTGTACTCTTCTCCAGCATGGGGTCTGGCATGGATTCACATGCTCATGAATATTCCCCGTCGTCAGGCTGGGAATCCTCGGTAAAGAAAAAAACCAGTATCCGTTTTGTTTCTGATCTGTCTTTCGTAGTAATAACCAATCACTGGTCTCTGCGTCATACTGACCACAGCCAATGACTGCCCTCTACCTAAGCCCCGCCTCTGGCAGCCATCTTCAGATTTTTACCGCACGTTCATGTGTTGGGATCCTCGTGCTATTGCTCTCGAGCGTTAGTGCTATTTTTTCACGTTTTTTCTCAAACACTTCGTTTTGTTCGGTCAAAAGAGCCTCAAGCTCCACCGACTCTCCATCCGATCAACGGGGACCCGTGTCGGATTCGTCTGCGCCCCTCAAGGGTGAAGATTTCGTCGAGCTACGCTTTTGGAGGACTCCAGAAGTTTCTCAGGCCCGGACATGGCCCAGGAGAAGGGAAGCTCGACGCCCGGAAAGCTGTTCAGGGTCTGCCCTGGATGCCAGCTGCAGAACGTCTTTGAGGACGAACCCTCCTTTTGTGTCTACTGCTTACATGAGGACAAGACGCACGTGGAGAAGGACTGTGCGTTTTGCGGCAACATGTTGGAGCGGACCATGAAGGACCGCCATCAACGTCTCGCCAACTGGCTGGAAGGGAAGAGCCCGTCCGGCGAGAAGAGGAAGAAATCCGGGCGGTCTTCTAAGACCTTTGAGGACGCCCCGGCGACGGGGGTCCAACACAAGGCCAAGCACCGCAAGTCCGCTGGCTCCGGGAGCGCCGAACGGTCGGGCTCTACGGGCACCAGGCAGGGCGCACCCTCCCCGGCACCATCAACCACGAGCCAACGCTCGGTCAGGTAAGAGGAAGGCCGAGCACCTGGCGAAGCTCCTGGAGAGGCCCCGGTCGAGCTCGAAGGCCCCATCGGAGGGGGAGCGAGGCAGTGTTCCCCCCCCCCTCAAGGATAAGGCGGTGAGCGCACCTAAGGTGGTGAAGGCCTTAATCCACCCGGCCAAGGCCTCTATCGAGACTGTCGCGGCGGCCCTGGCTCAGCCTGTGGAGGCTACACCAGTGGTGGCGACCTCGGGGCTCAGTCTCCCTGCCACCTCGGAGGGAGTCCTCTTTTATGCCCATCGATAGGACCCCCGTGAAATCTCCGGCGGAGAAGAAAAAGGGGGGGCAGGGTGTCGTCGTAGATTCGGCTTCAACCTCGGAGGAGGAGCTGATCGAGGTCTTAGGCCTCGGCGTGGAAGAAGACCGGCCCGTCGGGATGGATCCCGACGCAGGTGACGACGACATCGTCGAGGGTGCCGACGGGGCCCCTGATCGCCCGTCGGATTCCCCTCTGCCAGCGCCGCAAGACAACTCGGCGGCCATTTTGTTGGCTATACAGTCCTTATGTTCGGAGATAAGGACGAGACTACCGTTGCCGGCGGAGGAACCACTCCCGTCGGGGGACCCAGAACCGGGACCTTCTGGCGTTCCTCCTCCCAAGAAAAGGAGGATTCATCCTCCACCTCCTTTTCAGCCGTCGCGCCCCGTCCAGCCCTCCTACCCGTCCACCCGAGGGGATGATACGGGGACTGACACGGCAGCGACGGGTACGGACGACGAGGTCTATGAGGAGGATCTGCCGTCGTCACCTCCCACCAGGGCTTCTCCGCCCGACGAGATTGGATCGTTCCACTCCATGATCGCCAGGGCGTCCAAGCTTTTCCAACTCTGCCCTGAAGAGAAGAAAAAGGAAGGATTCCTTTATCAACGGCGCGAGGCCAAGAGGAAGACTGTCCTCGCGGTGCCTCTACTGGACGACATTTGGGATGAGGGCCTCGCCCTCCTCAAGAACCCTTCCACGACGCCAGCTATAAGGGACCGGTACGAAAAGAAGTACCGGGTCCCGGACGCGGCCCCCCTGTGCCTCTGGGCGCAGCCTACCCTGGACTCCGTCATCTCCGCGGCGGCCAGGAAGAAAGCGGGGGGGGGTGCGGCCTCCACATCGACTTCCCCTCCGGACGGCGAAGGAAAGAAATTGGACACTATGGGACGCAGGGTCATCTCGTCTGCAGCGACGACGATTAAGGCGGCCAACGCCTTGGCTATCATGGCCCGCTACGACAGGGAGCTATGGTACAAACTGGCTCCCCTGCTGGACTTCCTACCGGACGACAAGAGGGCGGATGCCCTGGAGATCCTACAGGAAGGTGAGGTGGCGTCGGACCATGCCATCACTATTGCGACGGACATCGCCGACACTGGATTTCGCCAGTTGGGCAACGGCGTGTGCCTTAGGCGGCGTGGATGGCTCAAGGCTACGGACTTCCGTCAAGACGTACAGACCAGAGTCCTGGACATGCCGTTCGATGGGAACAACCTGTTTGGGAAAACAGTGGACGATTCCCTTCAGGCCATTAAAGCGGACACGGAGACGGCCCGAGCCCTTGGGGTTCTGCAACGACGACGGCCGCCCTTTCGGAGCAGCGGAGGCAAGGGCGCCTCCAAAGGTTCCGGTGGCGGTTTCTCCACCTACCGTCAAGCGGCCCGCTAGTCGTCTCAGGAGGCCTACAGGGGACGAGGCAAGCCTGGCGGACCCCGCCGTCGTCGCCAAGGAGGTCAAGGTGGCAAAGCCTTGTCGAAACAGGATTGAACCGGCCGTGGGGTCGGGCCCCCACCGAAGCACCCCCGGTGGGAGGCCGGCTGGCGAGCTTCGTCGGCGTGTGGGAGTCCATCTCCACCGACCGTTGGGTGCTGGACGCCTTACCCCGGGGCCACGCGCTCGAGTTTCAAAGAAGGTGCCCGCGCTTCCCCCCCGTGGCCAGGAAAGAGCTTCACGTCCCTCAGCTTCTCCTGGAGGTAAAGGCGATGCTCAGGAAGGGCGCCATCGAACTCGTCCCAAAGAGGCTTCGGGGCTCCGGAGTTTACTCGAGATACTTCCTCGTGAAGAAGACGGGAGGATGGCGCCCCATCCTAGACCTGCGACGTCTGAACAAATTCATCAAGGCGCAGAAGTTCCGGATGGTCACCCTCCAGCACGTCCTGGGTCAGCTGGAGGAAGGAGACTTCCTGTCGTCGTTGGATTTGGAGGATGCCTACTTCCATATTCCCATCCTAAAGGGGCACCGAAAATTCCTCAGGTTTGTGGTCCAAGGGCGTCACTACCAGTTCAAAGCCCTCCCCTTCGGACTACGGTCGGCGCCCAGGGTATTCACCAAGTGCCTTGCACCGGTGGCGGCGCAGCTGTGCCGCGAGGGGATCCACCTCTACCCCTACCTGGACGACTGGCTCATCCGAGCCAAGACGAGAGAGCTCGCTGTGGAGCACACGGCAAGGACCGTCCAACTTCTCACGGACCTGGGATTCTCCGTGAACTACGCCAAATCCCACCTGGTACCCGCGCAAGACGCACTGTTTCTGGGAGCGAGGTTCGACACAGTGTCCCTTCTGGCCTCCCCGTCGGAGGAGAGGACCAGGACCATCCTGGGCAAGGTACAGCGGATGTTGGTGGCCGACGCGGCCAAGGTGAGGTCCATCAAGTCCCTCCTCGGAATGATGTCTTCCTGCATCTACCTCATTCCCATGTGCAGGCTCCAGATGCGCCCGTTGCAGGAATTCCTGGAAGCGCGCTGGATCCAAACGACGGGCAGCTTCGAGGAAAGTATCACACTCGACGAGAGTTTCCGACGAGCGATCCGGTGGTGGGGCACCCGCGCGCATCTGACGGCGGGCATGGACTTCCAGACCCCAGCCCACCAGGAGACAGTGACCACGGATGCCTCCCTGGAAGGGTGGGGAGTGCACACCGAAAATCTGCACGCAAGAGGCCTTTGGCTCCCGACGGAGAAATCCCTGCATATCAACGTCCTGGAGCGCCGTGCAGTGTTTTGGGCCCTCAGGTCTTTCCTTCCGTCCCTCAAGGGCAAGATGGTGAGGATCTTCACCGACAACACCACCACCATGTTTTACATCAGGAAGCAGGGCGGAACCAGGTCCCCAGCACTGTCCAAGGAAGCGCAGGACCTCTGGCATTGGGCCATCGCCCAAGGGATATTTCTGGTGCCGTTTCATCTGGCAGGGATAAAAAACACCATCGCCGACTCACTCAGCAGGGAGCTGCGCTCGTGCCACGAGTGGGAACTACGGCAGGATCTAGTGGATCTCCTCTTTCGACGGTGGGGCACACCCCAGATCGACCTGTTCGCGACGGCGACGAACTCCAAGTGCCGGAGGTTCGCCAGCAGGTTTCCCCAGGCGAGGAGCATGGGCGATGCTTTCTCGTTCCCCTGGGAGGGCCTGTTCCTCTACGCGTTCCCTCCATTGCCACTGATAATCCGGCTCGTCAACCAGCTCAAGAGGTCACGGTGCAGGATGATTCTCGTCGCACCTGCGTGGCCGAGGCAGATATGGTTCCCGGACCTTCTGGACTTGTCAGCGTCCCCGTCGATCAAGCTGCCGGTGGACGCGGATCTACTCTCCAGGGAAGGAGGCGCCATCCTCCACCACGACCCGAAGTCGCTGAACTTGCAGGCCTGGCTCCTGCAGCGCTAAAGTTTGGAGGATACGACATACTGGCCGACTGCAGAGAGGTTCTTGCAAAGGCCAGGGCGTCCTCGACTCTTAAATGCTACGGACACAAATGGAAGAGGTTCTCTGTCTGGTGCCACGCACAGAAGATTAACCCTCTACGGATTACGGCTCCCCAAGTACTGCTGTACCTGCTGACGCTGGCCAAAGCTGGACTGGCACACGCGTCCATCAAGATTCATCTTGCTGCGATCTCCCGATACACCAGAACCACGGGGCGGATGTCCTTGTGGTCTCATCGTCTGGTGAAAGAGTTCATGAAGGGACTGTTCAGATCGTTCCCGCCGGTGAAGGCTCCGGCCCCGGCGTGGGAGCTCAACGTGGTGCTGACCAAGCTCATGGGACCTCCGTTCGAGCCTCTGCACTCGGCCCCGTTGAAGTTTCTGTCGTGGAAAACAGCGTTTCTTGTGGCCATCACCTCCGCACGACGAGTGGGAGAGATCCAGGCCCTTTCCTGCAAGTCCCCGTACTTGACTTTTCACGACACGAGGGTAGTGCTCAGGACGCACCCCTCCTTCATGCCCAAGGTGCCGTCGGACTTCCACCTCAACAAACCCTTGTTGTTGCCTGTGTTCTTCCCGTCGCCTTCGTCGCCGGCTGAGAGGACTTTGCACTCGCTGGATGTGGCTAG
Organism: Ambystoma mexicanum; assembly: GCF_040938575.1. Taxonomy (NCBI): domain Eukaryota; kingdom Metazoa; phylum Chordata; class Amphibia; order Caudata; family Ambystomatidae; genus Ambystoma; species Ambystoma mexicanum. The sequence continues at coordinate 407,369,508 of NC_090934.1, forward strand.
AGCGCTGAAGTTCTACGTGGACCGCACAAAGTGTTTTCGGAAGACGTCACAACTCTTTGTGTATTTTGGACCTGTCAATCAGGGGAAGGCTCTCTCGAAGGCTTCCATTTCCAGATGGCTCTCCGGCTGTATCATGTACTGTCATCGGTTGGCAAACCGACCGCTGCCTGGCCGTCCGAGAGCCCATTCCACCAGAGCGATCGCAGCTACCACGGCGTTCCTTTCTGGTGTGCCCCTGCTGGACATATGCAGGGCTGCTACGTGGAGGTCGACGCACACCTTCACGAAATTCTACTGCATCGATCGGGATTCCAGGGAGGATTCCAGGGTCGGCCAAGCAGTGCTGCGCAACCTGTTCGCCTGAGGTGAGGTAAGATGCTTAATGTTGAGTTTGATGTAATGCTTAATGTTGAGCCTTTGCCACCTCCCGTGGTTGTGCATGTGTGTACTGCTATGTATTCTTTATTCATGAGCATGTGAATCCATGCCAGACCCCATGCTGGAGAAGGAACAAGTTACTTACCTGTAACTGTTGTTCTCCAGCATGGGTCTGGCATGGATTCACATGCGAACCCTCCCGCCTACCCCTCTGCGGCTCTTCACTTGGTCATACTGCCACTTCACGTGCTTCCAAATCTGAAGATGGCTGCCAGAGGCGGGGCTTAGGTAGAGGGCAGTCATTGGCTGTGGTCAGTATGACGCAGAGACCAGTGATTGGTTATTACTACGAAAGACAGATCAGAAACGAAACTGATACTGGTTTTTTCTTTACCGAGGGTTCCCAGCCTGACGACGGGGAATATTCATGAGCATGTGAATCCATTCCAGACCCATGCTGGAGAACAACAGTTACAGGTAAGTAACTTGTTCCTTGCGTCCTGTTCCCTTTCCTCCATACTGCATGGGCGTCCCTCGCTAGGGACGGGAGATGGAACCTTTTTAACCAGAAAAACCTTCTTCCCCTTTAAATTTAGAGGCGCAGCTGCTTGCCTTACTCCGCCCACCGGTGCCACTCCTCAGTCCCCTTTTCTGCGTCGATGGGAATGGGCCGATTTCACCAGCGCTCCTGGGTTTGCCTCTGCCATCTAATACCACGCGCTGTTCCCTGGATTCTTCTATCTTTTGTCTTCTTTTTGTCAATCAGGTACTTGGTCCTCCGGTGTCACGCTCCTCCCTGCCGCATGTCAACTTCAGCGGGCTTCAGCAGGTGTCCAGCCTGCGAGGGGCTCTTTCCCACGCCCGACCCCCACGCTCTCGGCCTCTGCTGCCTTGGCCCTGACGACGGCTGGCAAGGTTGTACCGCGTGCAACGCGTTGACTCCACGTGCACTGAAGAACAGGCTAGCTAGGTGGTGGGAGCTCTTCGAAAGGTCGCCTCCAGAGGACTGGAAGGACTTCATCAGACAGAGATCGAGACCCAAGGGAGGGCTGCTATTTTCCATCGCACCCCGTAAGGGCGACTCCTTCCCAAGGAAACACCAGAGCGGGAGGAACCTCTCAGGTTCTCGCACCAGCAGACGTACCAAGGCTAGTCCAGCTACCGGCTGTCAGGCCGAGGGGTTCATAGATCCTTCCAGAGGCAGTGCTGAGGGACCGCAAGGTTTTTTTTACCGGGTGTACACCTGAGGGGCTACACCCCAGTACCGGCAATATGTCTGCGGGGGCGCCTGCAATCAGCACTACCTGCGACAATGCCGAGGGCAACGTGTCTTCCAGGCCTAGGCCTGAGGTGTAGGGTAGGCCTCATGCTCCACCACCAAAAGTCTTTGAGTAGGCCGGGCCCAGGGAGCCGAGCACCCCGACTTTGGCAGGCAGCTCGACAAAATGGCCACTGTGCCAGACAACATGGCTGCGTGTCCGATGCCACTCCTAGGAACAGAGCAGGTGGTAGAACGAGTTTCAAGGTGGGAGTGGTGTCAACCAGGTACGTGGCCTACAGTTCATCCATCAACAGTGCTGGGCAGGTTCCCCCTGCATCCTAGACAGTGCGCTCTGGCATCCATCCACTCAATATCTCCTGCTCTCTCTTCAGCCTCCAAAGATAGGTTCTTTGAAAGGTTCCTGGCGCTGATGGAACCCCCAGATGGGGGCCATCCTGCAGGCTGCAGTCAGGGTCACTCCACTGGTGCCCATAGTCGTTCCTCCCTTGGCTCTGCCACCACAGGCCCCAGCTGCCCCTGCCGGCTCCTTCGATTTTAGCTCTCCTGCCTCCCACAGTGCAGGCGGTACGACACCAGGCCGCAGCAGCCTCTGGCTCCGGCTCCACACCGCAGCCCACGCCGGCCAGTACTTCCTTCCAGAACTTCCAGTGCAGAATCGGGCACGCTTCAAGGCGGGTGTAGGAGACGGTAAGCTGGTAGCGCAGGACATCATGCAATCTACCGTGGCGCACCTAGATACTTCTTGCCCGGCCGTCTGCATCACCACGGACACCAGAAGACCACCTGGCTTTGGGCTACTAAGTTTAACCCTGATATCCAGGAACACATATTGGACCTTCCGTTCGAAGGTAGTGACCTCTTTCACTGTACCACTGATGAGGAATTAGATAAAGAGAAGAACAGCTCGCCAACTGCTAAGTCTTTTCCTAACGAAGGCCACACTCGAGGCGTACAACCAGTCGCTTCAACACTCTGACAGGGGGCAGTCGTTCAGCTGGTTCTGGGGCTTCCAGGAACAGGGGTTGAGGCAGCCTGACCGCTTGCCGAGTCAGCACCGGCACAAACAACAAAAGGGAGGAGGGGGCAAGGGCTTTTTCTAGCCCCCCCCCCTCAGCAGCAGCCTCAGAAGGAACTAAAGCATGACACGCACCTTTGGTTCCACGTGTCTCTGGTGGGGGAGCAGGCTTGCCTTTCAGATGCAATTTTTAGCGCCAGAACTTTTTGGACCCCTGGATCCTCTCTAGTATCCTCGGGTACCGGCCCCTCCCTCTCCTTCCTGCCTGCCACTCCCACAGATTGGGGACGGCAACTGCCTGGCTCGTCGAGAGCCAGGCAGTGGAAGAAGTCCCAGCCTCCCAGAGAGGATTGGGCTTCTATTCCAGGATTTTCACTATACGAAAGAACAAGAAGGCTGGCCTGAGAGTTGTGTTGGACCTTTCCACCCTTAACCCCTCCCTCCCTCGTCAGAAATTCAAGATGGTAACGCCAGCTTTCATTGCAGACACACTAGTCAAGGGAGACTGGATGTGCTCCCTGGATCTGAAGGACGCCTATCTACACATCTCGATTTGGCAGCCACCTCACTCCTGTCTGTGCTTCAGGATCGTGGGCTGCCATTTCCAATACAAGCTGCTACCCTTTGGCTTCAACTCAGCCCCCAGGGTATTTACCAGACTCATGAATGCAGTGGCAGCCCTCCTCAGGGCAGGGCCACCACATCTACCCTTACCTGGACGACTGGCTCGTCAGGGCGAAATCTCCAGAGGGAGTTATCTACACTTACTCTGCACTTATGAACACACTGCACGACCAGTGGTTTACTATCGACCTCAAGACTTCTCAGATGCAGCCCACGCAGAGCCTCGCCTTCCTGGGCCTCATCTGGGATTTGAGCTCCAAGAGGGCCTTTCCCTCGGAGGACAAGATTACAGCCCTCAAGAGAGCCACTACTCACTTCCTTACCAGAACAGTGACCTTGGCCTGGTGATGCCAGCACTTACTCGGTATCATGGCAGTGGTCCTCCTGGCCGTGCCACACACAAGACTCAGGATTAGGAGTTTACAGCTGCACTTGGCAGCCTCATGGAATCAGGAGAAGGGCTCCCAAGCAGAGCTGGTCAGCATACCTCCTTCTCTCCACCTGGACCTCACATGGTTGTCCAGGGACTGCAACCTATGGCCGGGCAAGCCCTTCCGGCAGCCGTCCCCGGAGATAACCATCACTACGGACTCCTCCCTGGAAGGCTGGGGTGCCACTCTGGACAGCCACAGCGTCCATGGAGTTTGGACTCGGCAGGAGTCAAATATCAACTTGCTGGAGCTCAGCGCCATCTGGCTAGCTCTCAGAGCTTTCTTCCAATCTTTGAGGGCAAGGCGATCCATATCCTGACCGACAACTCCACCAGCATGTACTATGTCAACAAATGGGGGTTACCAGGTCCCCTCCGCTGTGCAGGCTAGCGGTCAGCATGTGGAATGGGCCATGAAGAACATCTACCTCGCGGTCGTCCACCTCCCGGGGGAGGCCAACTTGGAAGCGGACAGGCTCAGTAGACTGGGAGCAGACAATTACGAATGGCAATTGAACGACAAAGTGCTTCTGGAGGTATTCAGCAGATGGGGGCATCCTCGGGTGGATCTGTTTGCCTCCTGGAAGAACAGTAAGTGCCATCAGTTTGCGTCCTGGAAGGGGCAAGGCCCCGGCTCCCTGGGCGATGCATTACAGATACGGTGGGATGGCATGACAGCCTATCCCTTTCCTCCCACACCCCTGGTCCACAGGGTAATCCACAAGCTAAAGGAAGCTCGTCACCTCAGCATCATTCTGATAGCTCGCTGGTGTGGGCGAGACCGTGGTTCTCCGAACTGCTCAGCCTCACGGACAGACCACCCATTCACCTTCCGCTGGGGCCAGCCCATCTCCTGTCCCACCAGGGGGGCAGGGTCATCAAACCCCACCCCGCAGAAGTTAGCCCTTGCAGCGTGGTTCCTAAGCAGGTCACCCTCAGCCACCTGAGCCTATCACGGGCTAACCTGGAGATCATTCAGGGTGCCAATGCAAGAGAAAATGGATTAGGTTTGGTCACTGGGCGGACTCTAAGGAGATGTGCACGCTGGATGATGTGCTCGCCTTCTCGGCACACCTTGCACACTCAGGCTTACAGGTGGACACATGTTGCATCTATCTGGCAGCCATAAGGGCCTACAGAAATTCGGAGGAGGTTGTTTTCTCCCTCAATCCAATATTCAAGAAACATTTGGCGAGCTTGTCCCAGCTCTACCCGCCCATCAAGAAGCCACACCCCATGTGGGACCTCAATGTGGTGTTGGACGCTTTGGCACACAAACCCTTCGAGCCTGTGGCGTCTGCGGATATCAGGCTGGTCACCATTAAAACAGCTTTGTTAGTGGACCTCACCTCCGCTCGCAGAGTCGGCAAGATCCAGGCTCTGGTGGCCTCAGAACCCTGTACCACTTTCGACAGGGGTAAGGTGGTCCTGCTGACTCAACCTGCATTCCTACCTAAGGTACCCTCCGCTTTCCATTTAAACAAGGAAATATTTGTACCTATGTTTTTTGCTGACCCCCAAGGACGAGGCTCAGTCTTACACTGTCTGGATGTCAGGCGCGCTCTGCAATTCTATCTGGACAGGACCAAGGGCTTCCGCAATTCGGACGCACTTTTTGTCACCTTTGGGAGGAATCCAGGCCTGGGACAAGCATCCAAGGCTTCTGTTGCTGCACGGTGGATGGTTGCGGCCATCAAGGAGGCTTACGAGGGGCAGCACAAGTCGCTGCCAGCTAACGTGCACACCACGCTGTCGGAGCCAACGCCTCGGCCATTGCATTTCAACGGTAGGTTCCGTGACAGGTCATCAGCTGGGCGGCCACCTGGGCCACCTCTTCGGCTTTCTGGAAGCATTACTGTTTGGACGCCGGCTCCAGGTCAGATGTGGCCTTCGGACAGGTGATTTCTAAGAAACCTATTTGCTTAAGGAGGGTCTTCGCCTCACCCTGGAGCTACATTCAGTTGGAATCGCCCATGCAGCATGGAGGAAAGGAGACGGGACATAAGAGTAATTACTAGTTACTCACCGTAGTGACTAATGTGCTCTTAGTCCCCTTTTCTACATACATCCCTCCATCCTCCCCTCTAATAATACTGGTGTCATTAGGCAATGTTAAATATTGTTGACGAGTCAATGGGGACTGAGAAGTGGCGCCGGTGGCCAGAGTCAGGCAAGCACATGCTCCCAGGGTCGCGCCTCTAGATTTAAAGGGAAGAAGGTTTTTCTGGTGAAAAAGGTTCAGTCTCCCGTCCTTCGCGAGGAACGCCCATGCAGTATGGAGGAAAGGGGACTAAAGAGTAAGAGTACATTAGTCACTACGGTGAGTAACTAGTAATTTATTGTATGTTTTCGCCACTTTATGTAACTCAACTGTCACCTCTGACAACGGTCTCCTAGACTCCGGACAGGACTTCCTACTCTGTATAAATGGATCATGCTAGGCCCCATTACCTCAGTTCCCTTTTTTCTGTGTGAACACCATGCTGTCATCTTGGGAACAAGCATCGATATGACTCTGTGCCTTTCTTTTGAGGGCGTGCCTTCTGTCCCAGTATGCCGTTTTATGCTTCACCGAATCCTCCGCCTATCTTTATGTGTGGTAGTTGCGAGGATGAGGTGAAGTGATTAGTATTTATTTATTTGGATTTGTGGAGCGCGCTACAGCCCACAGGCATCGAGGCGCTGTATCAGAGCTTAAGGAGGCTTACTTGAGGGTTACAATGATTTTGTTACAATGACTGGAATTTGAAGTGCTGGTGTCTATGCAGAGACCTGCAATTAGGTCTTATCTAATCATGCAGGTGGAGGAAATTCGATAGTTGGTTCAAGAGCACAAATGTGAGTACCTTGCCATGCTCAGTTTCCCGTGTCGGAGTAAGTTGTCTTTTGCTCTAAATTGCATGGTCAACGGCTACCGTTGCTGCCACTTCTATTTTAAAGGGGTCCAGCTGCAAGGATTTTTCTGCCCCTTACGTGTCCAGTTTCTGAAGTTTCTGCCGACTGTAATCCCCACTTATCTGTTAGACCTTTCTCTTGGGTTCCCCTTTCAAGCCCATGCACTCATTTTCTGGCAGGCTCTTTACCGCAAAAACTCTTTTTGTTGGTTACCATGATTGCTTGATGTTTTTCTGAAATTCCGGCACTTGGCTATGGCACTCCCTATATTCATCTTTCAAGAGAGAAAGTGGTTCTTGTTGATCTTTTTGTTGTTGTTGCTGAAAATGGTTTCTGATCTGCATGTCAATCGGAAGACCAGGCTAATGAGGCTTTTCCCTTAATGTTCCAAGCAGGTGAAAAGGTTCTATATACTGGACGATAATATGGCTTTGATCAGGCTAGCAAATGCATTTTTTCACTAGCTTTTTGTGTCCCGAGGCCTGGAAGGAAAAGGCTCTGATTAATCAATCTTTCACACCAGATGGTGGTCTGCATCTCTCTATGCTATGAGAAACTGAGCAAGGAATTGCCCTCGCTGTCATAGAGGACATTCCACATGGGGGTGGCGAGGATTTCTACTGCAGCCCTTCTGAGGGGAATGCCACTGGCAGAGATTTATCCAGCAGGTACATATTGCTTCAAAGCACTATTGCCTGGAGCTGCTGGCAGTTCAAGAAGCCCACTTTAGTAGAACCGTTTTGCAGGATTTTCTGTTGTCTTTTGCGTTCTGCTCTCTTCCTTCGATCCGTATTTATTTGGGACTCTTTATGAAAGTGAGGGATCTGAGAGGATAGAATCCATTAGAAAAAAATATTATTTGCTAATTTGTTTTCTTTCTGTGAATTCTCCTTTTGTATATCTCATTGCCCTCCCAGCCTGACCCAGATTGAGAAGACAAAAGTGGAAAGTTGCTGTTTTTATTTTTTTATGTATATGTATATGTATATATATATATATATGTATATATAGTATTTTTATGGTTAAATTACAGCAATCAAAACTTGTTTATTTTCGTTAATTTTGTACAGCCTGTTGCTGAAAGAAGGGGGTGCACTGAGATAATGAGGCGTAGTGTGCTGCATTGATGTGTAGGTGATGTCCTGTTTGGAGTCAGACCGCTTTCTCATCCTTGGGTCGTTCTACACCATGTCCTTGTGAATATTTCCGGGAATGGCTATTGCCAGAGGATAGCTATTACGATGGGGAACCAGCAGGAGGAGACTCTATAGTATGTTACGTGAAATATTTCCCCTCAAACTATTTTGGTTAAGCTGCATAAATGCTATTTTTAGGATGGCCAGATCACAAGGTGTTACCGGAGCAGAATCACTAGATTTTGGTTTTCGAATCCCTTTTTACCCATGTTTTGGATCCCTTTACATTTTTGCTTCCTTTTGTCTGGCTATTTCTATCCCGAGTGAGCTCCGTCCAAATGTCGCACATTATGCAACTCTTGCATCTTTGTGGATCTTTGGCAAGACTTGTGATACCCCTCCATCTGAATGCCAGCACCAAAGTGTCATCTGGTCTGAGTCTAGAGAAACCATGATTTACTAGGTATTTTGAAATGTTTGCATTACACCATGGTGCTACTGTTTTCCCTCCTTGGAGTGTAATATGCACTTCTGAGTTTAGGGTTTCCTGTCGAATAAGGTCCTGGATTCAGGTGGTCGTCCTGGTTGTGTTGCACATTGTGTTGCCCTGTTCACTGAATCTGTTATTTCTAATGAATTGCTTCCTCCCACAGATTCCTCATCCATATTGTATCCGCAGAGCAGCTGATCTTCAGAAACCTTTCTGCCATCTGGAGGCGCAGCATGGTTCTGCCCGAAGCTTCTGTGACCCACGCATGACATAACTTTGGGGCCAGTATATATTGAGGCACTCCGCCCTATGACCGCAGTTCCTTGGTTCCGTGCACTTTGCATGCTTCAGGAACATGCTATTGTCTAAAAAAAATATAGACAAAAGAATACCCAACCTCGCCAAGGCCTCTGGTTTTAAACCTTTCTTAGATTGCAACCAGCAGATGTATTATGGTCGCTGCAGCATCTTTTTGCAGTGCTCTGGCAAGACTCATGACCTCAATGGTTGCGGGTCCTGCCAATCCATGTATCCCAATGCCCTCCTTTTGAGAGGGTGGCTAAACTCTTCGCCTACCTCCATAAGGTGTGGAGTGAAGGCACAGGTGTTGCAAGCTCCTTTCAAAGGACAGGTCTCTGGGGAAGAAAGAAGAGTGCCATAAGAGGTCTTGCTCCCTTGGCAGTGTTTCTTCTCATTCTTCATCCTCAAGTAAACAGTCATCGCTCCAGAGACTTGCCGGAAGCAACAACGCAGGTAAAGTATCCCACCCAATCCTGTATCCAAGAGGAATGGGAAAAGTTTGGCTTGAAGATGCCTGTCATCTTCGCCAAGGCCGGAGAGCCTTAAGGAGAAACCACCACGTCGCCACGTACCGGCAGGGGAACACTTGTGTGCGCCTACACGCATCTGATGGCTGCTCTTTGTGACGGAACAGAGGGTCACAGTGGATACCTTGAGTTGGCAGACTTTGGCTTCCCACGAGTGGGAGCTCAGTCAGGAATTTTTTGGGAGCGATTTTTATCCTGCTAAGGAACTCCTCAAGTAGATCTCTTCGCTTCCAGAACAGGAAGTTTGAATTCTGCTACAGATATTTTTTCTTGACTATCAAGCGGAAGATCGACCTCCCAATCCTGTCATTCCATTGATTCTTGGGCTCTGTGCCTGTTCCGGTCCTGATGCTGACCGCTCCGGACTGGAGAATTTTGTACCAGGATTTGCTGAACATGCCAAACCGCCCTCCCAGGTGCCTTGCGCGGATAATGAACCTGATCTCCCAATCTGAGGTGGGGAGGGGGTGCTGCATCCAAGCCTCAGCAGCTGAAATGATCATGCTTGGCTACTGAGAGGCTGAGATACACAGAGTGGGATATGTCAGACGGCCTCTCAGCTCGGAGGCCCACAACCAAGTGTATTTATGCCTGTATACGGAGTCCATTTTCAGCTTGGTGGCAATAGTATCTGGGTCATTTTGCATGTCCCTTATCCCCTGTTTGGAATTTGTTGCAGTCTTTGGGCCAAGCTGGCGTAAAGATTGGCACTGGAGGGTTGCCTAGCGGCTATTTGGGTTTTTAATAGGTCCCCTGAGCAGGTCTAGTTCTTCACCATCCCCACAGTTATGTTCTTACAGGGTTATCATTTTCCCTCATGCCAGTTTGTGATCCCGGCATGGGATTTTTATTTGGTTTTGACCTTTCACTTGGGTGCTCTGTTCTATCCCCCTTCATTCTTGTTCTGTTAGTTTTCTCACCTGTAAAGTGATTTACCTGGTCACCATCACTTCTACTAGACTGCTGAGTGATCTCTAGGAGTTCTCTTTTTTTGTCTCCCTGTCTGTATTTTTTCAAAGAGAATGTGCGAGCAAGACACAGCTTTCTGCTGAAGTAGTCTTGGATTTCCAGATCTCTAAGAAGATCCATTGCCTTGTTTTTCTTTCTCTGCCTCCCACTTAAAATTCAGAGTAACTATTCCATCAATTGGACCCAGTTAGGCTGTGAAGTTCTACATCTGTCTAGCGAGAGAGGCCAGTCATTGAACTCTGAGCCGCTCCAACATCAGTTCGCACTGTTGACTGTGACCTGTCAACAAAGCACAGGCCAGCACCTTCGCACCCTATGTTCCTTCCTGTCCTTTCTTCACCTGAAAGTTTGGTGTAAAGGTTGCTAAGGCGAACCTTGAGATATCTTTTCTGTCCTTGCCACCTGATTTTGAGCACGATGTTAGCTGCATGGTGAAGGACCTACTCCTACGTCCCGTCCCCTTTCCTCCATACTGCATGGGCGTCCCTTGCTAGGGACGGGTGACAGCACCTTTTTCACCAGAAAAAAACTTCTTAGCCTTTAAATTTAGAGGCGCGGTTCCGGGAGCATGCGCTCCACAGTCCCACTTTCCGTGGCAACTGAAACAGACCGCTTTCACCAGCGCTCCTGGGTTTGGCGTCAGCCTTTTAATTCCACGAGCTGTTCCCTGGATACTGTCTTCTGTCTTTTTTGTCTTCTGTTTTTTTGGTCTTAATCAGGTACTCGGTACTCTGGTGCCATGCTCATCCCCGGCACATGTCGACGTCGGCAGGCTTCAGGTGGTGTCCAGCCTGCAAAGGGCTCTTCTCTACGTCCGAGCTTGTGCTCTTTGCCTCTGCTGCCTTGGCCCCGATCACGGCTGGGAGGGTTGTACTGCATGTGATGCGCTTGCAACGCACGCTCTGCAGAACAGGTTAGCTCGGTGGAGGGAGCTCTTTGAGAAGTCACCTCCAGAACCTTGAAGGACTTCGTCACACACAAGTCAAGGGCCATGGTAGGGCTGCTTTTTTCCATCGCGCCCCGCAAGTGTGACTCCTTCCCAAGGAAACTTCTGAGCGTGAGGGTCCGGTCGGGTTCTCGCACCAGCACAGGTACCGAGGATGCTTCAGCTACCGACCGCCAGGCCGAGGGGTTGTTAAATCCTTCCTAGGACAGTGCTGAGGGACCGCAAGATTCTTTTAGCAGGTGTCCACCTGTGGGGCTACGCCCTAGTACCGAACAGATGTCTTAGGGGGCGCCTGCGCGCAGCACTACCAGCGACACAGCCGAGGGCAATACGCCTACCAGGCCTCGTCCTGAAGTGCAGGGTAGGCCTCAAGCTCCACCGCCAAGAATCCTGGAGAAGGCTGGGCCCAGTGAGGCGAGCACCACAATGCTGCCACATGGCATGCAGCCTGACAAAATGGCAGCTCGTCTGATACCGCCCCCTGGTGCGGAACAGGTGGGTGATGGAGTTTCAAGGTGGGACTGGTCTTTACCAGGTACATGGCCTACAGCTTAACCTTCAACATTGCAGCACAGTTTTACCCCACAACCAGCAAGGCAGAATGCGCACAGGCCCCAGTAGCCTCCCGCACCACAGTCAATACCACCTAACACCCCACCGCTGGCGCCTGTAGTCATTCCTCCTATGGCTCCAGTGCCTCAGGCCCCCCGTGCAGCCCTGCTGCCCACGCCGGGTCCTTCAATTCCAGCTCCCCTGCCTCCCACAGTTCAGGCTGTTCCGCACCAGCCTCCACAGAAGCCACCGGCTCCAGTTCTCACACTCCACCCGTGCAGGACCAGCCAGTGGACACTGATGAGGAGAACCCAGACACGCCATCGTTTCACGAACGGCTCTCAGGTTTGGCCGAATACTTAAAGCTTCCACAACCTGAGGTGGAACAAGGTCCTCTCTATGGCCCGTGGCTAGGACTGGTATCCCGATGCAGCAGGACGTTGTTTCCTTCACCAAAAAGGGATGGCCGAAACCCCACTCAGCCCAGCCTGTCAATCGACGCCAAGGATAGGCAATTGGAGAGGGATCCAATCTTCTGTCGGCGCACCCTAATCCGCACTCTTCAGTGATTGGCGTGGCATCACTCTACTCCAAACCTCAGTCGTCCTCGACCACCTCGTCTTTGGCGCTTCTAGGTAAGGAGAAGACTATCTTGGTGGCTTATGTAAAGGTCTATTCCAACGCGCCTCTGCGCCTTCGTGAATTCAATGCAGACGCCATTCTGGCTGCTTTTAATCAGAGACTTTTGCTATAAATAGCTGACTACCTTCCAAACCTTCCAGTGCAGAGCCAGGCACTTTTCAAGGTGGTATAAGCTAAAATGGTGGCCCAGGACATCATGGAGTCCAGCTCACATTCACACCTCAGGCAGTGCCATCTGCATCGCCACGGACATGAGGAGTGTTAGGCAGAAACCTGTGCAGTTCCCTCTGGGACCACTGCAAAAGATTTAAGACTACAGGTGTTGGCAGTAAACCCACTTGGTAGCAGTCTGCACCACACAGATTCACTGTGGTAGCTGTGGCTGAGCAGTCAGACTTCCCTCGAGAAGAGTTAGACAGTATACAGAGGATACACAATAGGTACAGAGGCACAGTAGTACAAGCAAACACTGACCAGAGCTAGGTGTAAAAGTATAAACTTATTTATTAAAGGGACACTCATAAATTACACTAGCACAGAAAAAGGTAAAGTCAAAACACAGGTACTATTACTCATATGTACATCCCTAATCATTTGTTGGACAATTCTAAGTTAACACCACTTATTTCCAACCAGAGGTGAGCGCTTAATGTTAGATGGTACTCCAACAAGTTGTTAAAGGGAGGGAAAAGGCAGGAATAAAGAGAGCAGTAAGGTAAAACACTTTTCACATAAGGTTAGAAAAGGCAGTCAATTGTGGAACAAGGAGAATTAGTTCGGGGGGCCCGCTTCAGAGGGAGCCAGGCGAAAATATGCCCAAGATCACACAATGTCACAAGTCTTTGCAGGTGAGTAGAAAAGGTTTTACTACGTTTCCGAAAAGTTTAGTTAGGGTGTCCCAGACCTACCCAGGTTCGAGAGCCGAGGGCTAAATCTACCCCGTGCAATCGGTGGCAAGGGAGGCCGGGCGGAACACAGTACCTTTTAAAAGTGGAAACACATATTCCAAAAACCAATGATGGCCTATTGGGAAAATTACCCCCTAGCCCATAAGCACATAGCAAGTCACAGAAACACTCTCAAGTCATGTCCAGGAGTGAGGGAAAAAGAGTCTCACTCCTGGCAGGAGAAAAAAATAAACCCCAAAAATCCAGCAAAGCTGCAGGGGGACTCACTAGGTTAGGAAATTCAGCCTAAACAGAGGATTCTCCCTAACAAGGAGGACTGCCTGGCTACAGGATACCAAATTCAACCTGGACGTCCAGGAACGCATATTGGACCTTCCATTCGAGGGTTGCGACTTCTTTCATTCCACCTCCGATGAGGAGCAAGATAAGAAGAAAAACAGTTCCCAAACTGCGAAGTCTTTATCCTCACGAAGGCCAAGGCCTATACCCAGTCGCGTCAACGCTCCGACAAGGGGTGGGCCTTTGGCGGGTTCCGGGGCTTCCAGGAACGGAGGTTGAGACAGCCTGACCGTTCTGTCAGCACTGGCGCAAGCAGCAGAAGGTGGGAGGTGGTGCAAGGGCTTCTTTCAGTTCCCCCTCCTCAGCCCCAACCTCAGAGGGAAAGAAGGCATGACTCGCCCCTTCGGATCCACGTGTCTCTTGTAGGGGGGGGTTAACGTCTACCGATTTCGCCTCTCCCCTCCTACAGATTGGGACAACAACTTTGTTGGCGGAAATTTGTTCGCTCCTAGAGAGCCAAGCAGTGGAAGAAGTCTAAGCGGGGCTTGGGCTTCTACTCCAGGATTTTCGCCACACAAAATAACCAGGCTGGCCTGAGAGTTGTGTTTGACCTTTCCACCCTGAACCTCTCCCTCTTCAAGAATTCAAGATGATTACGCCAGCGCTGATTGCAGAGACACTGTATGGGGGTGATTGGATATGCTCCCTGGATCTGAAGGACACATATCTACACGTCCCAATTTGGCAGCCTCATCAGCCCTTTAATATGGTTCAGGATCATGGGCTTCCATTTCCGAAACAAGGTTCTACCCTTTGTACTCAAATCAGCCCGAGGGTCTTTACCAGACTTATGAATGCAGTGGCATCCCTTCTCAGGGCCCAAGGTCACCATGTCTACCTGGACAACTGGCTCGTCAGAGGCGGTTCACCACATTTCCTCCGCCCTACTGATAACACTCCACGAACTGGGATTTTCCATCGGTCTCAAGAAGTCACAGCTGCAGCCTACGCAGAGCTGGACTTTTCTGGGCCTCATCTGGTACATGAGCTCAAAGAGTTTTCCCCTTGGAGGACAAGAGCACAGCCATCAAGCAGGCCACAGGTCATTTTCTCAGCAGAGAGGTGACCTCAGCCTGGTGGTACCAATATCTCTTGGGTATCATGGCAGCGTTCCTACTGGCAGTACCTCATACAAGGCTCAAGATGAGGAGATTGCAGCTGCACTTCGCAACCTCATGGAATGAGGAGCGGAGCTTGTCAGCATTGCTCACTTTCTCCACCAGGACCTTGTCTGGTGGTCCACGGACTACAACCTGCGGGCAGCCAGGACCTTCCAGAAAACAGCTCCCCAAGCGACCGTTACCACAGATTCCTCCTGGGAAGGCTTGGGGGGGCGGATGGCTACCCTGGGCAACCACTGCGTCCATAGAGCCTGGTCCCTCCAAGAGAAGGAGGCCCATATCAATTGGCTAGAGCTGTAAGCTATCTGGCTCGCTCTTAAAGCTTTTCTGCCGCTTATCAGTGGCAAGACAATCCTCATTCCAACAGAAAATTCCATCTGCATGTATTACATCAACAAGCAGGGTGGCACCAGTCCTCCTCTGTGCAGCCTAGTGGTCAGCATTTGGGAGTGGGCCCTGGAGAACAACATTTACTTGAGTGCAATCCACCTGGAGGTGGACAGGCTCAGCAGACTGAGAGCGGACAATTAAGAAGGCAATTGATCGATCAGTTTTTTTTTCGACACCAAGTACAACAAGAAATGCCCTGAGTTTAGGTTTTGCAAAGTACAGGGCCTCCACTCCATGCGAGATGCCTTGCAGTTACAGTGGAACAGCATATGCATTTCCTCCCGCTCCTCTGGTTTACAGGGTGATCTGCAAGATAAGAGAATCACGTCACCTCAGCATCATTCTGCTAGCTCCTTGGTGGCCTGCAAGACCATGGTTCTCGGAGCTGCTAAGCCTCTCAGACATGCCTTCCATTCAACTGCCATTGGGCCCAGCTCACCTTCTATCGGAGCAGGGAGGCAGGGTCATGCACTCCGCCCTGCAGAAGTTGGCCCTTGCAGCGTGGTTCCTGTGCAGGTCACACTAAAGCATAGGCGTCTGTCACAGGCTAACCTAGACATCCTTCAAGGCTCTAGGAGCCAGTAAAAAAGCAAATGGACTAGATTTTGCCACTGGGGGGAATCTAAGGAGGTTGACTCGCTTACTTGCATGATGTGCTATCCTTCTCTGCACACCTCGCACACTCGGGGGTGCAAATACACATGCCGTACCTATCTGGCGGCCATAGGAGCCTACCGGAACTCAGAGGAGGACGTTTTCTCTTCCTCCAACCCGGTGTTTAAGCAACATCTGGCAGGCCTCACTGGGCTGTACCCGCCTATCAAGAAACCACACCAGGTGTGGGACCACAATGTAGTGTTGGGCGCCTTGGCGCTCAAACCGTTTGAACCAGTGGCATCCGCAGACATCAGGCTTGTCACCATTAAAACTGTCTTGGTGGGTCTTGCGTCTGCACGTAGGGTTAGCGATATCCAGGCACTGGTTGCTTCGTAACTGTACACCTCTCTTCAGAGAGGTGGTCCTGAGGACGCATCCCACGTTCTTACCTAAAGTGGTCTCTTGCCGTTTAAGTGAGGAGCTAGCGTTGCCTACTTTCTTTGTGGATCCTAAGGACAATGCTCAAAGTGTCTTGCACTGTCTTGATGTCAGGCGCGCTCTGAAATTCTATCTGCACAGGACCAGAGCTTCCGCAAGTCGGAGGCTCTGTCACCTTCAAGGGGTCAAGGGTGGGTTATCAAGCTTCCAAGGCCTCTATAACAAGGTGGATGGTTTCGGCCATCAAGGAGGCGTATGTGGGGCAGCACAAACCACTTCCAACGAACATACATGCCCACTTCGTCGGAGCCAAGGCCACAGCGGTCGCGTCCCAGAGACACGTCCTGCTTCAGGTCATCAGCAGGGCAGCCACGTAGGCCTTTCCTTCGGCCTTCTGCAAGCTCTACTGTTTGGATGCCGGCTTTAGGTCAGGCGTGGCTTTTGGACAGGCAGCACTAAGGAACTTGTTTTCTTAAAGGGTGTCGCCTCTCCACCCTGGGGGCTACATTCAGTTGTAATTGCCCATGCATCATGGAGGAATGGGGACGGAACGTAAGAGTAATTGTAAGTTACTCACCGTAGTGAGTAACGTACTCCAAGTCCATAGTTCCCTTTCCTCTATACGTCGTCCACCCCCCCCCCCCACTAATAAAACTGGTTAGGCAATGGTAATATTGTCGAGGCGTCAATGGGGACTGAGTGGCCCCGGTGGGCTGAGTCAGGGGAGCGCATGCTCCCAGGGCCGTGCCCCCGTGCGCCTCTAAAGTTAAAGGGGAAGAATATTTTTTCTCCTCTGCAGTATGGAGGAAAGCGGACTAAGAGTGTGTTAGTCACTACGGCGAGTAACTCATAATTTCTCGATGCTCTCGAGCTTCAGGACTGGCTGGTGTCCATAGACCTGCAGGATGCCTACTTCCAAGTGCCCAAACATCAGAAGCGCAGGAAATTCCTTTGTTTCCTCATTGGGGGCAAGCACTATCAGTTCGAAGGGCTGCCCTTTGGGTTGACCTCCGCTCCAAGGGTCTTCACCAAGCTCATGGCGGTAGTCGTGGCTCACCTCAGGAGATCCGGAGTAAATGTACTCCTGTACCTGGACGACTGGCTGATCTGGGGGGGAGGGGTGGGGGTTCCAGTTAATCAGGGCAGTCCTAGACACTCTGGCAGGGAAGGCCTTCCCTCCGGAGGAGAGGGTCATCAACATTCAAAAGATGGTCTAGTTCCGTTACCACGCCACCTTACCAGCAGCTTCCTTTCTCTGCCTTTCGGCCTGCATGGACACCTGCATTTTCCTGGTGCCGGAGGCCAGACTGTGCATGAGATCCCTTCAGTGGCCCCTATGTGACAAGTGGTCTCAGTATCTGGGAGCTCTCTCTGGTCCTCTCAGGGTGTCCAGCTAGGTAGTTTGCGGTCTGGGCTGGTGGGACACGTGCAAGAATCTTATAGTGGGCGTACCATTTTGGCCTCGTTGGCTTCAGTACCGAGTGGTCACGGATGTGTCCTTGAAGGGTTGGGGTACTCACTGCGAGGATTTGCAGATGAGTGACCGCTGGACTGTCGGAAGCCAAGTAGCAGATCAACAGGCTGGAGTTGCGGGCCATCGAGCTATCCCTGAAGGCTTATGTCCTATTTCTCACAGAACACAGTGGCCATGCACTACTTAAACGAGGTGTAGTGCATTCCCGTCCACTCTGCACAGAATCCGTGCAACTGTGGTTCTGGTTGCTAGAGGATCAAATCTAGATCTTGGAAGTTCATCAGTCGGGGACGGAGAACTGTTTGGCGGATGCTCTGAGCAGGCAGAGCACGGTCTCGCACGAGTGGGGAGGTGTACCAGGAAGTCCTGGAAGAGGTCTTCACTCTCTGGAGTCCACCAGCAGTGGAGCTGTTTGCTGGGAATTCGCTCGAGCAAAATTGTTTGCACTTCCTTTTGGCTTCCATGGCAAACGGTGCACTGGGTGATGCGTTTTTGGTGGATTGGACCTTACCTCTCCATTACGCGGTCCTCTGATCCCCGTCCTTCCGTAGGTTCTCAGGAGGTTGAAGAGGTTTAGAGCGACCATGATCTTGATTGCCCCGGATTGGGTGAGTAGGGCGCGGTACTCTGACTTCTTGGATCTGTCAACCTCAACGGTTGCCTCAGAGGCCAGATCGCCTCACCCAGTCGGAGTGTCGGATACTGCACCCGACCCCGGATTCCCTGAACCTACATGCGTGGCTCTTGAGCGGATGAGGTATGACTGGGAACTCTGAGGAAGTTCTTGACGTGTTACTTGCTGCACGCAGACAGTCAACAAGATCTCTGTATGCGTGCAGGTGGAGAAGATTTGAGGCGTGGTGTAAAGGGAGAGAGGTTGACCCCATCTCTTGCCCTACCACAACAGTGATGGATTTCCTTCTGTCACTAGCCTCTTCAGGTTGCAACAATCAAGGGGTAGTTGGCAGACCTTTTCTGTTTTTTAAAAGATCCCTGAATCAAGGTTCCTTTATTATCGAGCCCATTTCCTGAAGGGCCTTCTCAACAAATTCCTGTCAACTCCCTTTGTTCCCGATTGGGAGCTTAACCTGGTTCTCACCTTTTGTTATGGCATCTCTGTTTGAGCCTATGCATTCTTGTTTGTTTAGGTTGTTGTGCCTTAAGAGGGCCTTTTTGATTTCCATCACATCGGCCAGTAGGGTTAGCGAGCTGCGGGTCTTATGCTGCAAGCCCCCCTTTTTCTCCTTTGTTCAAGGAGAAGGTAGCTCTTCAGGTCCAACCAGGGTTCCTTCCGAAGGTTGTTTCGGAATTTCGCCTTTCAAAGTCTATTGATTTGCCAGTGTTCTACCCTCCTCCTCACCCTTCTAAGGAGGAAGAGTGCTTTCACGGTTAGGCAGAATCCTGTGCCGTGCCTTTAGGGACCACTAAACACAATTAAGACTAAGTGGTAATACAAGTTCACCTTTGGTACAAGCCTGTACTACACTGTTAAAGTGGTAGGAGTAGCGGAGCAGCCAGCCTGATCTCAAGAGTAAATGAGCAGTAGTAGAGATTACACAAAGGACCACAATTACTGTGACTCAAGCAAACACTGACTCAAGGTTTCGGGTAAAACAAATGAGTACATTTATTTTAAACCATCTGTTCACAAAACACTTCACTTCTATCATTTCAAAACCACACGTAAAATACACTACACACACCCAATTCCACTTGTGCCAGCAAATTCAAGTTAAATACATTAGGTTTCGACAGACTGGTGTTGCGATACTAACGCGTACCCGCGGATAGAAATGCTCACGAAGGTAAAACGCACTTTGTACTTTAGAATTTCAAACAAGGGAAAAGTGGATAGAATCGCAGACAATACTTTTGTCAGGACAAGGGAATCAGAGTACTTGTTCAAAGATACAGATTAAAGTCAATAGGCCTGCACCAGTGTCAATGGCGCAGATGCTCAGTTGCCGAGGATCACACGTTGAACAGTTTGAGATTCGAGATGCCAAGAGTACTTGGATATTGTCAGATGGAAGGAAAAGTTATAAGAGGGAAGGAAGAAGGAACAAATTTTCGAGGAAAAGGGTTCACCCCGTTTCCGGCTGGTCAGGCGGAGAGAATGACCACATGTGCACAGTACCTTATTCCTTTGGAGGAAAGCTGGTGCCACGGCAGTTGTTCCTGGTAGTTCCTGCAGACCCACGGATCCTGCGGCTTCAGTCTTGGGGACAAGGACGACGTCTGGAGCGATCTGCACTACCCAGGGATGAGGCCAGCAGCAGCGAAAAGACAACAATGAATAAAAGGTGCGCTCCTTTAAATCGGGAGAGGGCTCTTCTGATGGCTATTCAGACCACTACAGCACAGCAGTGATTTTGACCCAGGAGAGGATTCTCTGACTGAAGAAAGGGTGAGCTGGTTGATCCCACCAGGCTCAAGGGAAGAAGACTCCAGACTGGATCTTCTTTTGTCATTGAAGGGTAGATAGCTCAGGACTGCAGCAGGGCTTCACCAGGACTCAGGGTTGAAGCAGCCATCATTTTCGGTTCTTTGCAGTTCCAGTGGCGACTCTGACTTCTAGCCCAAGAGTCCTGCCTTTTATGCCAAAATCCCCCATTCGCACAGCCTGGCTGTCAATCACTCAGCAGGGGGGTTGTCCAGCCCAGACAACCACCTCAGCCAATCAACACAAAGTGCGACTTGGGTCTCCAAGGTGACTATACCACTCCCTCACATTCAGCCCACCTAGACACCCAAACGCCAAAGGCAGGCTTCTGGTCAGAAGCCTGCCAAAGGTTGGCGAACAAAGGAGGCAAACCTGGTTTGCTGCGCAAAGAAAGACCCAAGAAGGATGTTAACAAAAAAGAAATGGCGATTAAACCCAACCAGAGCCGAAATGAAAAGTATTTGGGCAAGCGGGTTTAAAGTTCGAGGCTACTAAAATAGCCTAAAACCTTAGCACGTTATGTAATATAACCGCGGTAGGAAAATTAGGTTAGGTACCGCTGCCACCAGCCAAGTCTTATTGTTAAGGGAGCGAAACAATGCTCCAAGAGGCACAGATAAAAAGGGCTAAGAATTAACCCTTTCCAATACTCCATATAAGATGGGGTGTACTGGATCCGTGGTAAAGGTGACTATGTAAAGTTAATGAAAACTTTACCCTTTTCTGGGGGACAGTCAGCCCCAGAAAATGGAGTTGGTGGGAGGTCTAAGACAACCCTGTGTCACTGCACTGAAGGTGCTGTGTAACACACAGAGTGGGGCTACTGAAGTGGTGTACTCCAGAATCCACAATCACAAAAACAGTTGAAATACACATGGCAAAACACAGGTAAGAGTGGGGGAAAAGCTCACTCTTACCAGGTGGAAAAAATAAACTCCAGAAATCCAGCAAAGCTGCTGAGGGACTCACTAGGTAAGGGAAATTAGCCATAGAATGAGAATTCTCCCCAACAACCGTCTCAATCCTAAGAGATCCCTCAGCTTATATGTTCCCTGCACAGCAGAGTTCAGGAAGATGGACCAGTTTTTTGTTGCCCATTCTCTTTCCCAAAAAAGGTGGTCTGATTACAAAACAAACCATCTCGCGCTGGATAATTGTATGCATCTGAGTGCTATCAGTCTGCTGAAAAAGTCTGACCGGGTATCGGGGCCCATTCCACCAGGGGAAGTCTCTGCTTCCATGGCCCTTCAAAAGGGGGGGGGGGTCCTTGTTCGGCACATTTGCCGTGCTGCCACGTGGTCCTCATGACGTACTATTACAAAGCATTATGTGTTGGACGTTGCATTTGTGGCTGATGCACATTTTTTGCTGAGCCGTTCTGCAGAACCTTCTTGTATAATCCTTTCTGCTCTCCTTTAGTTTACTGCTTGGGGAGTCATATCAAGATGAGGAATCTGCGGGAGAAAAGCAATCCGTTGAAGGAGAAATTACCATACCGCAATGGTCTTTCTATGGATTCTTCTCCCGCAGATTCCTCGTGACCCCTCCCAGCTGTCCCTGCTCAGTGTGTTGTGGCTCTTCGCTGCTTCTGATTTCATGAAGTGCGATGGCTTTGGGGTGCTCATCTCAGTTACTAAAATAAAAAAAATAATTTTCCAATTGGAATGGTTTTAACCTGTACATTTCTATTCCATGGTTGCTAATTTAAGGCTGGGTAGCCTCCTTCAGTTTTCCTATGCAGAGTTTGAGCTTGGGAAAGGTTGGGAGGAACAAAGGCATGGGGCGTATCGACGTGATATATGCATGTATCCTGACGTCCCTTCCAGAGCCGATGATCAACCACTGTTCAGGACGAATCGACGGCCGAGTCGAGGTCCACTAACGCCCCCCCTGTGGAAAAGATTTCCGCTTAGCAGAGCTGGACAAGGGATATAAATCTGTCAAGATGAGTAATCTGAGGGAGAAGAATCCATAGAAAGAACATTACGGTAAGGTAATTTCTCCTTTCATGTGCCCGTCCACAGGAAGCACAGGCGGTTCCTAAGGTTTCTCAATGGGGACGCACATTACCAATTGAAAGTGCTCCCTTTTGGCTTGACCTATGCCCCAAGCGGCTTTACCAAGCTGATGGCAGTAGTAGCGGCTCACCTCAGGAAAGCCAGTGTCTTTGTGTCCATACTTGGATGATGGCTGATCCAAGCAGTCGCTGGAACAGATTTCGATCCATCTCTAGGACACACCTGTTCACTACTGCACAGGTTTTCCCCTGAACTTGGAGAAATCAAACCACACTGTTAGGCAGAAACCTGTGCAGTTCCCTCTGGGACCACTGCAAAAGATTTAAGACCACAGGTGTTGGCAGTAAACCCACTTGGTAGCAGTCTGTACCACACAGATTCACTGTGGTAGCTGTGGCTGAGCAGTCAGACTTCCCTCAAGAAGAGTTAGGCAGTATACAGAGGATACACAATAGGTACAGAGGCACGGTAGTACAAGCAAACACTGACCAGAGCTAGGTGTAAAAGTATAAACTTATTAAGGGCACACTCATAAATTACACTAGCACAGAAAAAGGTAAAGTCAAAACACAGTTACTATTACTCATATGTACATCCCTAATCAATTGTTGGACAATTCTAAGTTAACACCACTTATTTCCAACCAGAGGTGAGCGCTTAACGTTAGATGGTACTCCAACAAGTTGTTAAAAAGGGAGGGAAAAGGCAGAAATAAAGAGAGCAGCAAGGTAAAACACTTTTCACATAAGGTTAGAAAGGCAGTCATTTGTGGAACAAGTACATTTAGTTTGGGGCCCAATTTAGAGGGAGCCAGGCGAAAATATGCCCAAGATCACACAATGTCACAAGTCTTTGCAGGTGAGTAGAAAAGGTTTTACTACGTTTCCGAAAAGTTTAGTTAGGGTGTCCCAGGCTTACCCAGGTTCGAGAGCCGAGGGCTAAATCTACCCCGTACAATCGGTGGCAAGGGAAGCCGGGTGGAACACAGTACCTTTACCACCGCTGGAGGATCCTTTCCACTTTTAGTCGTTCCGGGTAGTGGGTGCAAGTCGCGGCGTCGTCCAGAGGAAGAGGTGATCTCGACGTGGAGGAAAGCTGAAGGTCGTTGCACTACCAGGGATGAGGCCAGCCGTGGAATTTTCCGGACACAAAGGATTTTACCCCTTTTTCGCGGTTGAGGTAAAAAGTGGTATCCCGGTTGCCGGGGTGCTTGGCACAGGCAAGGCGGCCACGAGATGCTTCGGGACGGCGAAAAGAAGGCAGCAACTGGTTGTCCCCACCAGTTAAGGGAAGAAGACTCTCCGGCGGGAGATCTCCTCTGTCGTCGGGAAAAGTGGTGAGACGGTTCCGCAGAGCTCCACCGGTGGTGTCGTCTTGGCAGGTCGGCTCGGCTTCTCCCTCTTCGGCTTTTTAGGTCCTGTGGCGACTTCTGAAGAACCAGTCCCAAAAACCCTGCTTTTATGCAGCAAACCCCCATTCATACAGCCTAGCTGTCACTCAAACATGCTAAGTGGTGAGCGGGGTGGCTCACCACTTGGGCCAATCACACCAGAATGCGACATGAGTTGGCAAGGCAACTCAGTCCAGGGTGCCTAAACTCCCTCCCACACCACCTGTGGTACCCAGACAGAATGGCACCACTTTGGAGGGCTTCTGTGCAGAAGCCCGCCAAAAGTGGAACAAAGGCTCGACTCGGGTTCAGGGTTACTGAAGTGAACCTAGACGCCATTTTGGCGGCGAGTTCTGGCAAAAAATCCCAACCGGTGAATTTATATTAAATAAATAAACTGGCGGTATCTTTAACATTGCACCAAAAAGTGGTGCATCAAAAACAATGGGAAATCCCATTGGGAAATATTCCGGTGGAATATTTCCGTGGTATCCACTGCCACCAGCCAGAACTCGGCGAGGGGGGACGGGACAGTATCCCCTCGACAACAGACCCAGGGGCAATCTAATTGCCCCTACCAGTACTTCCACAGTAAGATGGTTTGTACTGGTTAAGTTCCTCAGTTAAGACTAGTAAAGTCAATGGTGACTTTACAGACCCAGGGAGACAGTAGTCAGTCCCAGGGTGTGGAGTCTGTTTGGGGGGTCTCTATGACACCCCTGTGTTACTGCACTGAGGGTGCGGTGTAACACACATTCAAAAACCAATGATGGCCTATGGGGAAAATTACCCCCTAGCCCATAAGCACATAGCAAGTCACAAAAAACACTCTCAAGTCATGTCCAAGAGTGAGGGTAAAAGAGTCTCACTCTTGGCAGGAGAAAAAAATAAACCCCAAAAATCCAGCAAAGCTGCTGGGGGACTCACTAGGTTCGGAAATTCAGCCTAAACAGAGTATTCTCCCTAACGCACACCAGCAAAAAGGCTCCAGTTCATTGGATCAGTCTTGGACACTCAGGAAGGCATGGCTTTTCCTCCCGGGGAGTCACCATCATGGCATACATGGTCAATCTCTTTAAGAACTTCAGTAGTCTCCCAGCATAGGCTTTCCTATGCTTGCTGAGCCTGGTGACGCCCTGTATTTTCCTGGTGCCAAAGGTGAGTCTCCACAGGAGACCCCTTCAGTGGCTTCAGGAGCCAGTGGTCACAGTACTTCGAGATGTTGGATGTCTTCCAGGTGTTGAGGTCTGTGGCGAACTACCTGACCTGGTGGAGTGGCAGGACGAACATGGTGACAGGAGTACCTTGCTGGGTGCCATGGCTGGAGAAGCAGGTTGTCATGGACGCCTTGCTGAAGGGCTGGTGAGCTCATTGTGACAACCTCTGGATCATTGGCCATTGGTCTCAAAAGGAGAAAGGTTGCCACATATATCTTCTGAATCTGCGATCAGTCAGACCTGCACCAACAGCTTTTGTGCCTTCTCTGCAGGCGAAACATGTCCTGGTGTTAACAGACAACAGAGTGACGATGCACTGCCCCTGTGCAGGGTGGCCATGCAGCTATGGTTCTCCAGCATGGGTCTGGCATGGATTCACATTCTCATGAATATTCCCTGTTGTCAGGCTGGGAATCCTCCTAAAAAGGGAAAGCAGTTTCGCTTTAGCCTGAAAACTGCATTTCTCCTCTAAACCAATCACTGTCCTTTGGGTCATACTGCCCCCATCCAATAATCGTCGCCTCCCTAAGCTCCACCCCCTGGTGGCCATCTTCAGATTTGGTAGAGCAAATAAAGTGGCAGTATGAACCAAGAAAAGCCACAGAGGGGAAGGAGGGAGGGTTTGCATGTGAATCCATGCCAGACCCATGCTGGAGAACAGGATTTGAAGCAGGCCTTGCACATTCGTACAAATGCCACTTGTCCTGCAGGTCGAGTGCTTTTGTTTTCGTATTCTACCTAGGAGAAATCCACTCTCCCCATAATTAGGGGTGGCAGCAAATGTACAAGTGCCTTCTGTGAAATGATGATGGTCACAATATGCGCACTTCATCTGTGGAACCATGATTCCACCTAGAGGCGAGCTACGCACAGAAACATTTGCCTTTTTAATGCAGTGTCTATTTGCGTTCATTGTCGAATAAAGGTTTCAGTGGCGGTTAGTGACTACAACTCCCAGATACCTCTGCATTAATTTAGGTGACTTTTGGAGTTTTAGTCTGAAGCATGTGGATAGCCAGAGGTTGCTGACTCGTGCCCTGCACAGCATTATTTTTTTTCAGGAACGGTATACAGATTTATATGCATACCATTGTGGCAGACATAGTGCAACCCACAGAGATTGTGTACTGTTCCACACACAGGCGGAACATGCTTATAAGTGTCCTAGGATTTCTAGATGTGTAGCCAAAACCCTTCATACCCGATGCTCAAAGATTTGCATTGGAGCAAGAGAGAATGGTTGTGAGCATATCTGATTCACACCAACTCCCTTATAGCCGCTTCACAATTTGAGATGCTGCCATGCCAATTCTACTCACAAAAATGTTCTCTGGGGCATCTCAGAGATGCTAAAAGAATCTTGATTTGCTCCAGTTTTTGGGTTTATGAATGAGTTATAAAGTAGCACGGTGAAATCAGCGATGCCCACATACATCACCACATGCACTCTGATAACCTTCGAGAATCGGACCCTTTTGCAATAAAGTTATCCACATTTACTCAAGTGAAAAGACTTGTTGGTTGTATTCACAGGCACAAAGGGGTGTCTGTCACAGGTTAATGGGAACCTGGATAGGAAGGGCTTTAGGGCGCAGAACACCATGGAGATGGAATCACCTTACTGACAGGCGTGAAATGCAGATTTATTGCAATACATCTTTATTGTACCCTCTGTTGTGTCGGTCTTGAAAAACAAATATGGCGGTAGAGTAGCTTGAATTGGATATTGAATTTAGTTTGTTTTTTTAAAGCGTTCAGTGTGTGTTTGCATGTGCATTCCTGAATCTTGCTCGATCGTCTGCTTTGGCGAACCTGGACTCTTTTTGACAAATTTTCGTCAGATATGCTATCTTCTCGAACACAAGATGATAGCGCCTCGGATTTCGGGTTTAAAAAAGTGCACTGACTGTGACTCTGATATGTCGGTGACTGAACCACACGACACCTGTATGTGGTGCCTTGGCATGGGTCACAGCACTGCGGGGTGCACATCGTGTGTGAAGATGAACCTGAAATCGGTGCAGCCAACCTTGCATTGCGCAGACCACTGTCAATCACCTGCAAGGTTGACCGCCCGGTCCTCTGAGTCAGAGTCTGAGGGTCCTACCCCTCATACAGAAAGGGAACCATTGGCGTACGTCAAAGATGTCGCACTCGAGCAGCCACTCTTCCTCATCTCATAAGGAAAGGCACCACTGGCACCAACGAGATTCCAACTCTTTAGTAAGAGGTAAGCCGTCCGCTGGGGCAACCACTCGACACGAGTGGGAAGTTTAAAACTCAAATGTTGGCCATGTTTGAAATACACGCAGCTGTAAGTGTGGGTGCACCACCCAAGCAGCAGACCTCTATGGTAGCAGCAGCACTCTGTACTCCCGAACCCATGCAGGCCTCTTTTCCGATGCTGACGGCATCAAGAAAGCCTTTAAAAGCACCTAATTCAGGCGTCTCTGATGCCTCTCTGGTGCCCAAGGCCTGTTCGATGCCGACAGCCATTTCTTCGAAATAGAGAGATAAGCCCTCAGTGCCAACAATCCGCGACAGATGTTTTGTCCCTCTCCCAGGCCCATTTTCTTTTGCTCCACAGCATTGACTACCTTGACCAAGCAGATCTCCTGTCGTTGTCAGAAGGGCTCCATGATGCCAGAGGACTGGCCACATTCCCAGATGTGAAATTTCAACAGAGCCAGCCTTACACTCGTACTCCTACACATGCCAAATTTCGATCGCTAGTGAATAGGTTGGTCGACAATTTTGGGCTGAATACTGCAGGATACGAATTGAAATCCTGGACGAGTGTCCAGTTGCAGAGAGACCTATGGCATTGCACCCGGCGATTGCCGATCCAGTAACCTCCTTGTGGCAGCACCTCTGCTCCATTCATCCGGTCAGCGCCACTATGACTGCGAAGTACAGGCCTGCAGAGACCCGTTGTTTTTATCTTCTCACCCTTCTCTGGAAGGTCTTGTTGTGCAGCCAGCCACAGTTTCCACCAGGGCGGCCTCTTGACCGGGAAGATAAGAGGATTGATGTAATGGTGAAGACTGGCAGCAAGGCCTTTGAAGGCAACTAACGTAGTATGTGGATTTGCCAAATATTCTTTCTGCCTCTGGAAGGCAGTAGAGCAGGCAACCCAATACATCCCTGAGGGGGAGCTGCAGGACTGCTTTGTACAGCTGGTGGAACATGGGCAGGCGGTTGCTAGGAAGTCGTTGCAAACTGGCCTGGACATCGCCGACTGAGTAGGCTGTTCAATGGAATCGGCTGTGGCGTTGAGGAGAGAGACCTATCTACAATCCTGAGGCTTTTCGGCAAATGTCCAGAACAGATAGCTGGACATGACCTTCGAGGGCAAATTTCTTTTTGGCAAGGAGGCAAACTACTCCATAGAGGAATGTAAGGAATCTAAGATTGCTGCAAAATTTCTTGGCCTAGCTGCGCAGCCTGCCTTAAGCTTTGCCTCTAGGGGCAGGGGCTATAGGTGTTTGTGCCTTACGGCAAGGAGGCGCAGCTCCCGCAGGCCAGGAAGGGGCAAAAGTGTTTCTTCTCCGAGAAGGGACAGGGGGCTTGCAGGGGCGGTTCCGCCCTCTAAGCTGCTTTGATTTTCCCCTCCCATGACTTACCGGTTGGTGGAAGGCTGTAGGGCTTTGGCTCCAATGGCGGGAGGTTACCTCAGACGCCTGGGCCCTGGAGTTCATGAATTGTGGCTAGTGTTAGTCTGCCCTTCTTAAGGAGACCACCGGACAGACCCCCACGTCCTCCAAGCCAACCAAGACAGGAGCTCCAGGAAAAAGTGCAAGCCCTGTTGAAGGCTGCTTTGGAAGAAGTACCTCCCAAGCAGAGAATCAGGCTGGTATTCCTGGTGCCCAAGAAGGGAAGTGGATCTCGGGGCCTTGAACACGTTCCAGAGGAAAGATTAATTCAAGATGGTGATGAGAGAAATTCTCCACTCTCTCAAATTGCAAGAATGGAAGGTGTCAATAGATATGCAGGACGCTTATTTCTATGTGCCGATACATCGCAAGCACAGGAAGTTGCTGAGGTTCCCCATAGGGGACAACTATGATAATTTCAAAGTACTTCCCCTTGGGTTGACCTCCGCTCCAAGGGTCTCCACAAA
Organism: Ambystoma mexicanum; assembly: GCF_040938575.1. Taxonomy (NCBI): domain Eukaryota; kingdom Metazoa; phylum Chordata; class Amphibia; order Caudata; family Ambystomatidae; genus Ambystoma; species Ambystoma mexicanum. Next base: position 407,398,149 of record NC_090934.1, read on the forward strand.
GCTCATGGCAGTAGTCGCGTCTCACCTCAGGAGATCCGGCGTCCGCGTATTGCCGTACCTGGACGACTGGCTGATCCGAGGTAAGTCGACGGAGCGGGTTTTGTCCCACCTAGAGGACACCTGCTCACTACTCCACATGCTGGGCGTCTCCCTGTACTTGAAGTACTGTGTGACGCCGGTCCAGAGGCTTCAGTTCAACGGGGCAGTCCTAGACACCTGGGTAGGTAAAAATGTCTACCTCCCACTCTGAGGCGAGTCAACAGCATTGTGCAGCTGGTGAACCTGTTCCGGAACACATGCCATCCTGTATTTTTCTAGTGCCAGATGCCAGGCTGCGCATGAATTCTACAATGGCTCCTATGCAGTCAGTGGTCCCAGTACCTCGGAACCCTCACGGTGTCCATGTTGGTGGTCGACGACCTTGTTTGGTGGGCCAACAGCATCCATCTCATGGCAGGGGAACCAGTCTGGCCTGAGTGGTCACAGTTGTGTTTCTGAACGGTTGGGGTACTCTCTGTGAGGACTTGCAGTTGAGAAGCTTTTGGTCAGCATGGGAATCCAGGTGGCACATCAACGTGCTGGAGTTGCAAGTCATCAGGTTAGCCCTGAAGGTGTTCGCTATGTCTCTGGAGGGGAAGCATGTCCTGATTCTGATGGACAATACGGTGGCCATGCAATACCAAAACAAGCAAGGTGGTGTGCACTCCCTCCCCCTATGCAGAGAGGTTATGCAGCTGTGGTTCTAGCTATTCGAGAATCCGATCTCAGTCACAGCAGTTCATCTGGCAGGGACCGACACAGTTTGGCGGATGCTCTAAGCAGGGAGCGCACGGTCTCACACAAGTGGGAAGTGTGCCAGGAGGTCCTAGAGAAGATATTCTCTCGCTGGGGTAGCCCAACAGTGGACCTGCATGTCACGGAATAGAACAGGATGTGCAGATAGTTATGTTTAAGGGAATTCCAAGCAAGCTGTGCGCTAGGGGACGGGTTTCTGGTGTACTGGACCTGCCCTCTGCACTACACCTTCCCTCCCGATTCCCGTCATTTCTTTGGCTTCTCGGGAGACTCAAGAGGTTCCGAGTATCCATAATCCTGATCGCACCGGATGGGGTGAGAGGGGCCTGGTACTCGAACCTTCTAGATCCGGCCATTTGCCCAGCTCTCTGGTTGCCTCAGCGGCTGAAATGCCTAACCAGGCGGAAGGTCTGGTGTGTCACCCGATCCCAGAGTCCCTCAATCTACATGTGTGGCACTTTAGAGGATGAGGTATGATGACTGGGACCACTTGGAGGAGGTTTTTGAGGTGTGGCTGGCTGCACGCAGACCATCTACAAGATCTTTGTATGCGTGCAGGTGGAGAGGATTTGAGGTCTGGTGCAGGGAACGTGAGATTGATCCTATCTCTTGCCCCACCAGTTCCTTCTGTCACTGGCCTCAGCAGGCCTTCGGGTCTCCACCGTAAAAGAATATTTGGCGGCCTTGTCTGTGTTTAAGATGTCCCTGGATCCAGATTCATATTTTGCGATCCCGGTGATGGCATAATTCCTGAAGGGCCTTATAAATAGGTTTCTGCCAACTCCCTTTGTTGTCCTAGATTGTGATCTTTATGTGGTGTTAACATATCTCATGGCGGCTCCCTTTGAGCCTATGCACACTTGGTCTTAGTGGCTCATATCCTTAAAGACCGCCTTTTAAGTGGCAATTGCATCCGCTAGACGGGTGAGTGAATTTCAAGCCTCATGCTGCAAACCGCCATGCCTGCATTTTTTTTATTCTTGCTCAGGGTGATACCTGTATTTCTCCCATAAGTTCTCTGTATTCTATCTATCACAGCCCATATACCACCTGGTCTTCTACTCCCCACGGCACCCTTCTAAGGAAGAGGAGCGTTCCCATTGCCTGGATCCTTAAAGGGTTTGAAGCTTCTACATTGCAAGGACGTCTGAGTTCAGAAGAACTGACCAACTCTTCTTGGACTTCTCCTTACCCCATATAGGCTACCAGAGGATAACCAAACATTGTCCCGCTGGATCATCTTCTGCATAGCAGAGTGTTACCAGTCCGCTTGCAGGGAATTACCATCGGGCATCAGGGCGCGTTTGACTAGGGGGCAGGGTGGGCCTCTGCGTTTTTGCATTACAAAGGGGGATCCCTTTTGGGGACACTTGTCGTGCGGCACATATAGCTGATGCATGTTTTGGTGGGTTGGTGCTACAAAATCTGTTAGTCTAACTTTCTGCCCACCTCCTCCACCTTCTGCTTTGTGAATCTATCAAATGCGGAATCTGCGGGAGAAAAGCAATGAAATGAATTAGAAATTACTTGCCGTGATGATCTTTCTATGGATTCTTCTCACGCAGGTCTTCATCTCCCCTTCCGTCCGTCCCCGCCTCAATAGGTGATGGTTAGTGGGCATCTTTTCTCTTTATGATGACTTGGCGATGGTCTTTGGTGACTGTTTTCTGTTTCTTGCTGTGTCAGGCAGAATCCTGTGCAGTGCCCTTAGGGACCACTACACACAATTAAGACTACAAGTGGCAATACAAGTTCACCTTTGGTACAAGCCTATACTACACTGTTAAAGTGGTAGCAGTAGCGGAGCAGCCAGACTGCTCTCAAGAGCAAATGAGCAGTAGTAGAGATTACACAAAGGACTACAATTACTGTGACTCAAGCAAACACTTACTCAAGGTTTTTGGTTTAAAAAGTAAAAGTAGGCGAAACACTTCACTTCTATTAATTTTAAATCACACGAAAAATACACTACACACAACCAATTCACTTTGTGCAGCACAATTCAAGGTAAGTACCCTTTGGATTTGTCCGACCGGTGTTGTGAAACCGACGTTACCGGGGGTACAGATGCGAATTCTTTTTGACAGTAATGACAGTTCGGTCTTAATAAAATTACGCGTACCCACGGGAAGAAATGTTACCGGAGTTAAACCACACTTAGCACATGAATTAACACAAGAGAGTTGGGGGTAAAAATCGTAGGCAATACTTTTGACAAGGCAGACAGAATCCGAGGACACTTTCCTACAAGTGAATAAAAGTCAAAAGGCCTGCTCCAGTGTCAAGTGGAACAGGGTTCCTGTTGTAAAGGATCACACGGTTAGTACAGTTCACGATTTGGGATTACCAGGAGTACTTAGATATTATCAAAAGAGGAAGCAAAAGTTATAAGAGGGAAGGAAGATGAGGACACGTTTTTAGTGAGGAGAAAAGGGTTCACCCCAGTTCCTCGAGGTCGGACACAGTACCTTATTCAAAGTGAAGATGAGCTGCTGCTACGGCAGTTGTTCCTGGTAGTTCCTGCAGACTCGCAGTTCTTGTGACTTCAGTCATGGAGACGAGAAGGACGACGTCTGGAGCGATCTGCACTACCCAGGGATGAAGCTGGTGTTAGGGAGAATTCTCATCTATGGCTAATTTCCCTCACCTAGTGAGTCCCCCAGCAGCTTTGCTGGACTTCTGAAGTTCATTTTTTTCCACTTGATAATAGTGAGAGCTTTTCCCCCACTCTTACCTGTGTTTTGCTATGTGTTTCTCTCTGTTTTTGTGATTGTGCACTCTGAAGCACACCACTTCAGCAGCCCCCTTCTGTGTATTCGATCTGTGGTAGAGTGAATAAGTAAAGTTAATGGTAACTTTACCCTTTTCTGGAGGACAGTAGTCGCCTCAGAAATGGAATTAGTGGGAAGTCTCAAAGACATCCTTGTGTCACTGCAGTGAAGGTGCTGTGTAACACACATAGTGGGGTTCATGGAGTGGTGTACTCCAGGGCCCACGATCACACAAACAGTATAAATACACATGGCGCAAAACATGCAAGAGTGCGAAAAGGGCTCACACTGTTACCAAGTGGAAAAAGTAAACTCCAGAAATACAGCAAAGCTGCTGGGGGACCCACTAGGTGAGGGAAATTAGCCATAGAATGAGAATTCTCCCTAATATGCTGCATGTTGGTATCTTTCAAAAATGTGTATATAGATATATATTTCTGAGGCTTGTGGAATCTGCTTAGATCACTTGCTATGCATAGGCAGACATCTATTGGTAGCTGCTGAGCATTACATTTTTTGTTTTTTCGAAACTTGAAAGGGGACGTCGACAGGGTGTGCCAGTAATTCTATCCCTAGTGTGATGTCTACTGTACCCCTGGTCCTTGACGCATCGAGGTCCCTCAGATAGTTTATTTTTCGCCATCATTGTCTGACGCATATCGCAGAGTTCATTCTTGGCTCACACCATTATTTAGGAAAGTTAATAATAGTATTTCTTTCTGTCCTTTCGATATGAGTCTACTGCAAGATCTTCGGCGATGGCTTCAAGGACCAGCTTAATTTGTGGACAATCCTTTTGTCTACAGCCTCTTCGGGCCCCATCGGGCCTCTGCCCTGCACAGTAGGGAGAGCGGGGGGAGGTTCACATTCTAGTCTCGTTAAGAGAATGTATATTCCCCTTAACTCCCTTCTATTTCACCAGGCTGCCATCCCCATACATCATGGAAAACATCCCTTTTTAAATGTTGCTCTTCCTGCAATAGGAAGTTTCCCTGTAAAGACTTGCATCGGGTGTGCAACCTTTGTCTCCCCAGGGACCACGCAGAGGGAATGTGCAAGTCTTGCAAACTGTTCATGCCTAAAACCCTAAAGGACCGGAAGACCGAACACTGGGCCCACCACGCCTTGCAGGGCGAGCCCGCAATGGATGTTGAGGGAGCCTCCAGCGATGTCGGCATCAACGGCTCAAGTGGCGCTGAGAGCGATTAGGATCCATCGGATTCCCACGTGCATGACCCCAACAGTCAGACCGGCGCTTCTGCTACGTGGATGACACCCGGCTGTTCAAGCACTACCAAGTTGCATCACACCAAGCACACACCCCCACGGCCGAAAATCGACCATGCTGCCGACCGATAGGCCACACGCGGCGTCGAAAGGGAGGTCTAAACTTTCCCTGTCCTCTGGGCTATCGCGGTTTCGATGAATACATAACAGGCCCTCGAAACAGACGGTAAATTCAGTTTCTGGCACCGCCTCTAAACCTACAAAGTTCACAAGTGCCGACGACCGGGCGTCGAAAGACCTGGTTATATCATTGTGGCAGGCACCTGGATGGCCCTGGAAATGGAGGCTGGGGGGGGGGGGACGGAGGATAAAATAGTCACACTGACGCACACATTCAGGGTTTCTTTGATACCGAAGTTCCTGCACTCAAGGTGTCCACCTGGGATTTTGCTATTTAATGTATCTGTCACTGTACCTTGTGTTAGAGACATTTTTTCAGGCTTGAAGAAATACAGCTGCGTGTGCTTAGATCTTCTGTGTACTCTTGATTTGTGTTGGGACAGTGGGGTCGCTTGCTTATCAGGGACTGCAAAAGGTGCGTGGGACGTGTCAGTGGTGTGGGGCTGGCTCAGGAATGGCTGGGTGGGGGTTAGAGGCCTACTGGCAGTTACTCCTACGTTCCGTCCCCTTTCCTCCATACTGCAGGAGATGGGCTTCCCTCGCTAGGGACAGGAGATGGAACCTTTTTCACCCAAAAAAACCCTTCTTCCCCTTTAAATTTAGAGCTGAGTGGAAGCATGGCCCTGGGAGCATGCGCTCCCCTGACTCCACCCACCAGAGCCACTCCTCAGTCCCCTTTTCCACGTCGACTGGAACGGGCTGATTTCACCAGCGCTCTTGGCTTTGGCCTTGTAATACCACGTGCTCTTCCCCGGATGCTTCCTTCTGTCTTTTCTTTATCAATCAGGTACTCGGTTCTCTGGTGCCATGCTCCTCCCCAGCGCATGTCGACATCAGCGGGCTTCAAAAGCTGTCAAGCCCTGCGAAGGGCTCTTCCCCTTGTCCTACCCCCATGCGAGTTTGTCAGTGCTGCCTTGGCCATGATCACTGCTGGGATGGTTGTACCGCGTGCGACACGCTTACACCTCGCGCTCTGAAGAACAGGTTAGCTCGATGGAGGGAGCTCTTCCAGAAGTAGTCTCCAGAGGACTTTAAGGAACTAGTCAGATGCAAATCAAGGCACAAGGCAGGGCCGCTTTTTTCCATAGCACCCTGCAAGGGCGACTCCTTCCCAAGGAAACACCCGAGTGGGAGGAACCTTTCAGGTTCTCGCACCAGCACTCGTACCGAGGCTGTTTCAGCTACCGGCCGCCAGTCTAAGGGGTCGTTAGATCCTTCCGGTGGACAGTGCTGTCGGACCGCAAGGTTCTTTTACCAGGTGTACACCTGAGGTGCTACGCCCTAATAACGGCCAGATGTCCGAGGGGGGCCCTGCATGCAGCACTATCGATGATAATGCCGAGGGCAATAGGTCCATCCTGAGGTGCCAGGTAGGTCTCATGCTCCACCGCCAAGAGTCCTGGAGGAGGCTGGGCCCAGTGAGCCAAGCACCACGACTTTGGCACGCAGCTCGACAAGATGGCTGCCGTGCCAAACAAAATGGCGCTCTTCCAATACCTCCCCTTGGTGCAGAGCATTTGGGAGAACAAGTTGAGGTGGGACTGGTGTCAACCAGGTATGTGGCCTACAGCTTAGCCATCGGCATCGCAGGGCAGATTTACCCCGCAGCCAACATGACGCGGTATGCACCGACCCCAGCAGCCGCCCACTACCCCGTCATCACTTGCCACCCCACCGGCCTGTGAGGACAGGTTTTTTGAAAAGTTCCTCACTCTTATGAGATCTCCTCAGATGGGGCCATTCTTCAGGATGTGATCAGGGACATGCCCCCTCTGCCTGCGCATATAGTCATTTCTCCTATGGCTCCAGCGCTGCAGGCCACGCTGCCCTTGCCAGCTCCTTCGATTCTGGCTCCCCTGCCTCCTGCAGTTCAGGTGGCTCCACTCCAGCCTCCACAGAGTCCACCTGCTCCGGTCTCCCCGCAGCAGCCACTGGCTCCAGTCTCCACACGGCAGCCCTCCTCACACGCTCAGGACACCCTGGTGGACACTGACGAGGGAGAGGACCCCGACACGCTGTAGTCAGCCAAGGCCTTACATGAAAGGCTCGCAGGTTTGGCAGAGTATTTGGGTCTTCCTCAACCCGAGGCTAGAACAGGGATCCCGATGCAGAAGGACGTCGCCTTGAGCCAAAAAGTGATGGCTTAAACCCCATTCGGCCCAGCCTGTCGATCTGCGTCTGGACGCCAAGTATAGGCAATTGGAGGAGGATCCTCTCTTGCTGTCGGCACACCCTCAACCGCAGTACTTGGTGATCACTGCATCGTCACTCTATTCCAAGCCTCAGTCCTCCTCGACCACCTCGTCCTTGTCGCTTCTAGGCAAGGAGGAGATTATCTTAGAGGCTTATGGAAAGGTGGTCTATTCCAACGCCTCGCTGCACCTTCGTCAATCCAAGGCGGATGCCATGCTGGCAGCCGTTAACCAGAGGCTTTGGCGGGAAATAGCGAACTTCCTTCCAGATCTTTCGGTGCAGAGCCAGGCACGTTTAAAGGTGGGGCTGGAAGAGGCTAAATTGGTGGTGCAGGACATCATGGAGCCTACCTTGGCCAACATTGACGCCTCAGGCCATTTGTATCGCCACGGACATGAGGTCGTCTGCTTGGCTAGGGGCTACCAAATTGAACCCGGACGTCAAGGAACACATATTGGACCTTCCGTTCGAGGGTGGCAACCTCTTTCAATCACCAAACGATGAGCCTAGATTAAAAAGAAAAACAATTGCCAAACTGCAAAGTCTTTATCCTTACGAAGGCCACGCCCAAGGCGTACACCCAGTCGCATCAATGCTCCGATAAGGGGCGGGCTTTCAGCGGGTTACAGGTCTTCCAAGAACTAAGGTCCAGACAGCCTGACCGTTCTCCAAGTCAGTACTGGCGCAAACAACAAACAGGAGGTGGGGGGCGCAAGGGCTTCTTTCAGTCCCACTCCTCCGCACCAGCCTTGGAGGGAAAGAAAGCATGACGCGCCCCTTTGGGTCCACATGTCTCAGGTGTGGGGCAGGCTTGCCCTTCACGCACGGTTTTGGCGTCAGGGGTTTGAGGACCCCTGGATCCTATCCGTAGTGTCCACGGAGTACAATCTACAGATTCCTCCCTCTCCTCCTTCCTCCAATCCCGCAAATTGGGATAACTCTGTTGGTGGAAGTCTGTTCGCTCGTCGAGAGCCAGGCGGTGGAAGAAAGTCCAGCCTCCCAGCAAGCCTCTGGCTTCTACTCCAGGATTTTCGCCATACCAAAGAATAACCCTCCCTTTTCAAAAATTCAAGATGGTTACGCCAGCACTCCATGCAGAGACATTGTGCAGGGGGGACTGGATGTGCTCCCTGGATCTGAAGGACGCTTACCTAAACGTCCCGATTTTGGCAGCTGCATTGCTCCTTTCTATGGCTCAGGATCATGGGCTGCCATTCCCAATACAAGGCTCTACCCTTCTGCCTCAACTCAGCACCCAGGGTATTTACCAGACTGATAAATGCAGTGGCGGGCCACCATGTCTACCCGTACCTGGACGACTGGCTCGTCGGGGCGAATTCTCCGGAGGCGGTTCACCAAACCTCCTCCACCCTCATGATCGCACTCCACGAACTGGGGTTTTCTATCAACTTTAAGAAGTCTCAGCTGCAGCCTACTCAGAGCCTGACCTTACTGGGCCTCATATGGGACATGAGCGCCAAGAGTTTTCCCCACGGAGGACAAGATCATGGCCGTCAAGAGGGTTGCATGTCACTTCCTCAGCCGAGAGGTGACCTCGGCCTGGTGGTACCAGCATTTTTTGGGAGCATGACAGCGGTGCTACTGGCATTACCCCACATGACTCAGGATGATATTACAGCTGCACTTCGCAGCCTCATAGAATCAGGAGTGGGGCTCCCAAGCAGAGCTGGTCACCATTCATCCTTCTCTCCACCCCGACCTCACCTGGTGGTCCAGTGACTGCAACCTGCGGACGGACAAGCCCTTCCGGCAGGCAGCCCCTCAAGTCTTCACCACGGATTCATCCCTGGAAGTCTGGGGGGGCTACTCTGAACAGCCACAGTGTCCATGGACTTTGGTCCCGCAGGAGTCACATATCAACTGGCTGGAGCTGAAAAGCTATCTGGCTAGCTCTCAAAGCTTTCCTCCCGCTCTTTGGGGGCAAGGTGATCCTCATCCAGATGGACAACTCCACCAGCATGTATTATGTCAACAGGGGTGGCACCAGGTCCTCTCCGCTGTGCAGCCTAGCGGTCAACATGTGTGAATTGGCCCTGGAGAACATCTTCTTGACCTCTATCCACCTTCTGGGTGAGTTTAACCTGGAAGCGTACAGGCTCAGCAGACTGGGAGCGGACAATTACGAATGGCAATTTAACAATCGGTTACTGCTGGAGATCTTCAGCAGATGGGGCGGGGGGCGGGGCATCCTCAGGTGGACCTCTTTGCCACCTGGTTCAACAGGAAATGCCTGCAGTTTGCATGCAAGGCCAGGTCTCCAACTCCCTGGTTTACGCTTTCCAGGTACATTGGAACATCTGATGGCATATGAGTTCCCTCCCACTACCATGGTCCACGGGGTGATCTGCAAAATGAGTCCTGTCACCTCTACATCATTCCGATAGCTCCATAGTGGCCTGTGAGACCTTGGTTCTCGGAGCTCCTCAGCCTCTCGGACTGGCCTCCCATTCACCTGCCACTGAGCCCAGCTCACCTTCTCTTGCAGCAGCAGGGCAGGGTTATCCACTCCTTCCCGCTCCCTTCGTTCTGTTGATCACTTCCTTCTCATCGTCCCTCCTTCCCCATGTGCCTCCTCCCGTTTCCGCTCCTTTCAGCTCCTAGCCGCCCTGCACTGGAACTCCTTACCTCTCTCCGCTCTATACCTACCTTTTCTTCCTTCCGCACTGCCCTGAAATCTCTCCTCCTCCATTCCCCGACCTGATATCTTCTCCACCTCTCATTCTCTCTCCTTCCCTCACATCTCCCCTATGTACCTCTCCCTACCCGCCCCTTCCCCTCCCTCATTTTCACCCATATGCCCTTTGTTTCCCACCTCCTTCCCTCTTACCTCACATATTAATTGCTCTACTTACTGTTTTATTGGTTTGATTCATGATTGTAAATTGCTTCTACTGTAATGTTATATGTATTCTGTTATAATGTAAAGCGCTTTGGATTAAAGCGCTATATAAACACAATAAATACAAATGCAAATTAGCCCTAGCAGCGTGGTTACTGGGCAGGTCACACTGAAGCATCTGAGCCTGTCTTGGGCTAACCTAGACATCATTCACGGCGCTAGGAGCAAGGCTACTAGGAGCCAGTGCAAGAGTAAATGGACTAGGTTCTGTCACTGGGCGACAGATCAACCCCCCGCATCCCTCCCCCACACCCACTTAAGTGGACAAGAAGAGCTGCTCCCAGACAGCCAAGTCGCTGGCGATTCTTACCAAGCCATCAGCAAAGCCTTTCTCACAGGCAGTCTCGCTCAGACAAGCAGCAAACTTTTGGTCGTTTCCGCGAGTTCCAGGACCGCAAAGCCAGACAGCCTGATGGATCTCCCTGTCAGCACAGGCGAAAACACCACAAAGCCTGAAATAAGGTTTTTCCAGTCCCCCTCATCAGCCTCTGACCAGAAGAAACCATGACCATTCTTTCCAGGTCCACGGCACCCTAGTTGGGGGCAGGCTGGCCCTGCACAGTCCGGCTTGGTGGGCGAAGTTCGTGGACGCATGGGTCATCTGTTATGTCCTGGGGCTTCTGATTACCTCTTCCTTCTCTCTGGAGTTCTCCCCATCCCACAGCTCAGTACACCATCACTCCTAGCGGAGATTTGCTCCCTTTTTAGAGAGTGAGGCGGTCCCCACCCCAGAGGGACACATGGCTTTTACATCTGCATCTTTGCTATTCCAAAGAACCAGGCAGGCCTGCAAGTGGTATTGGATTTGTCTTCCCTGTATCTATACCTACCCCTGCAGAAGTTCAAGATGACGTCTGCGCTCCTAGCCGAGCCTCTGAGTTGGGGGAGACTGTTAGGCAGAATCCCTTGGGGACCACTACACAAGATTAAGACTACAGGTGGAAGTACAATTTCACCTTTGGTACAAGCATGTACTACACAGTTACAGTGGTAACAGTAGCGCAGCAGCCAGTCTTATCTCTAGAGCAAATTAGCAGTAATAGAGATTACACAAAGGACTGCAATTACTGTGACGACTCAAGCAAACACTGACTCAAGGTTTTTGGTTAAAAAGTAAAAACGCATTTATTTTTAGACCATCTATTCACAAAACACTTCACTTCTATTAAATTAAAACTGCACTTCAAAAACACTACACACAACCAATTCCCCTTGTGCAGAATAATTCAAGTTAAGTACCATTGGATTTGACACACCGGTGCTGTGAAACAAAGACGTTTCCGGGGGTTATTACGTGATCACTTTTTGACAGTAATGACAGTTCGGTCTAACGAAAGAGAAGCATACCCGCGAGAAGAAATGTTACCGTAGTCGAACACACTTAGCACATGAATTAACACGAGAGAGTTGGGGACAAAAATCATAGGCAATACTTTAGTCAAGGCAGATGGAATCAAGAGACACTTTCTAAAATGTAGATAAGTCAATAGGCCTGCCTCAGTGTCAATGGGACAGGGGTCCTGTTGACGAGGATCACATGGTTAGAACAGTTTCCAATTCGAGATTGCCAGGAGTACTTGGATATTGTCAAAAGGGAAGCAAATGTTATAAAAGGGAAGGCAGATAAGGACAAGCCTTTGGTGAGGAGAAAAGGGGTTCACCCAAGTTCCTCGAAGTTGGACACAGTACCTTATTCAAAGTGAAGAAGAGCTGGCGCTGTGGCAGTTGTTCCTGGTAGTTCCTGCAGACTCACCGTTCCTGTGACTTCAGTCGAGGGGACAAGGATGACGTCTGGAGCGATCTGCACTACCCAGGGATGAAGCCAGCAGCAGCAAAAGCAATTGAATAAAAGGTGCACTCCTTTAATACAGGAGAGGCTCTTCGGGTGGCCATCCGGACCACTACAGCTGTGTGCAGTGATTTCGACCAAGAAGAGGATCCTCTGCTTGTGGAAGATGAGCTGGTTGATCTCACCCGGCTCAAGGGAAGAAGACTCCGGACTGGATCTTCTCTTGTCGTTGAAGGGTAGATGGCTCAGGACTGCAGCAGGACTTCACCGGGACTCGGGAGTTGCAGCAGCTGTCTTCTCTGCTTCTCTTCGGTTCTTTGCAGTTCTAGTGGCGACTCTGACTTCCAGCCCAAGAGTCCTGCCTTTTTATGCCAAAATCCCCCACACAGCCTGGCTGTCAGTCACTCAGCAGGGGGGTTGTCCGGCCCGGACAACCACCTCAGCCAATCAATGCAAAGTGCGACTTGGGTCTGCAGGGAGACCCTGTGCAGGGGGTGACTAAACCCCTCCCTCACATTCACCCCTACTAGACACCCAGATGCCAAAGGAGGGCTTCTGTACAGAAGCCCGCCAAAGGTTGGCGAACAAAGGAGGCAAACCTGGTTTGCCGTGCAAAGTAAAACACGAGAAAACCTTTAACAAAAAGAAATGGCGATTAAAACCCAACCAGAGCCGAAAATAAATAGTATTTGGTCAAGCAGGTTTAAGTTCGAGGCTAATATAATAGCCTAAAACAGTACCACGTTTATATAGTATAATCGAGGTAGAAAAGATGGGGTAGATGCCACTGCCACCAGCCAAGTCAGTGTTAAGAGCAAAACAAAGCTCAGATAGGTACAGACAAAAAGGGGTAGGAATTAACCCTTTCCAGTACTTCATGCACGATGGGGTCTACTGGGTCTGCAGTTTAAAGTGACTATAGTCTCAAAGACGACCCTGTGTCACTGCACTCAAGGTGCAGGGTAACGCACAAAAAGTGGGGCTCATGGAGTGGTGTAGCTCCAGAGCCCAAGATCACACAAACAGTAGAAATAGACATGGCAAAAACACATGTAAGAGTGGGGAAAAAAGGCTCACACTCTTACCAGGTGGAAAAAATAAACCCCAGAAATCCAGCAAAGCTGCTGAGGGACTACTAGGTGAGGGAAATTGGCCTTAAATGAGAATTCTTCCTAACAGAGACTTGACATGCTGCCTGGACCTGAAGGTTGCGCATCTCCACATTACTATCGTGCAACCTCACCATGCCTTCCTTTGGTTCCGGGTCATGGGCCTGCAATTCCAGTACAAGGTTCTGCCCTTTGCATTAAATTCCGCTCTGAAAGTCTTCACGAGGATCATGAATGCGGTGGCAGCTCTCCTGTGGTCAGAGAGGCGGCATGTCTATCCGTACCTCGACTACTGGCTAGTCAGGGCCTGGCCTCCGGAGCACATTCGAGCCTCAGCGGAAAAGGCCCCCCCCCCCCCACCCATTTGACCCGGGGTTTTCAATCAACTACCAGAAATCTCAACTCACCCCTACACAAACGCAAGTGTGCCAGTTGTGGGACACACAACAGCAGAGGGTATTCCCCACCGGGGACAAGGTTACAGCGATTCAGACTGCAGTCTGCCATTTCCGCAGCAGGACAATCACCACGGCCTGGTGGGATCAACACCTTCTGGATGTGCTAGCAGCATGCCTCCTTGCGGTCCTGTACATCAGACTCTGCATAGGGAAGCTTCAGTTGCTCTTAGCAGATTCCTGGGATCAGGAGTCAGGCCATCGGGGGGCCCAGGTCTACATCCCGCTGCATCTGGACCACAATCTCAAATGGTGGCAGCAGGAGGAGAAGATCTTGGTGGGCTAGCCTTTCCGTCCACCCCCCATAGAGTACACCATTACCACGCACTTCGCCCTCCATGGGTTGGGTGCCTCTCTGGGAACGTACTCAGTCCATGGGCTTTGGACCCAGGTCGTCCGGCAGAATCATATCAACTGCTTGGAACTCGTGGCATTCTGGTTGGCTGTCATGTCTTTTCTCCCAACCATTAAGGGCAGCTCTGGGTGCATTCAGACAAACACGACCTGCATGTACTATATCAACAAACGGGGCACCAGATCACTCAAGCTGTGCTTGTTGACCCTGGAAATGGGCCATCAGTCAAGAGGTGTGGCTATCAGCGGTTCACCTTCTGAGATAATCCAACCTGGAAGCAGAGACTCAGTTGCCTGGCTGCTGACAATTACGAGTGCCAGCTGAATGGAGAGTATTCCAGAAAGTGTTGAGCAGATGGGGCGATCCCACCACAGACCTACTTGCGACAGTAAACAACCGGATGTGTCAGCAATTCGCGTCCTTGGGAGGAAGGGGATGCAACTTTGTAGGGGACGTACTCCAGATACCTGGAGAGGAGATGTGGGCATGTGCATGCCCACCCACACCGCTGGTTCACAAGGTGGTGAGCAAGATCAGAAACTCGCTGGCCTGCACAAGCCTGGTTCTTGGACCTGAAGCAGCTGTCAAACCAGCCGGAGATGGTGCTTACCCTCAAAGGGCCCTCTACTAGCGCAGCAGGGAGGTGCAGTGCTACACCCCTTTTCGGAGAGGCTAGCCTTAGCAGCCTGGTTCCTGGGCAGCACCTTCAGTTGTCTAGCGACAATCTGGAGATCATGCAAAGGGCCAGAAGTCAGGCTACGTGCAAGCAGTACAAAAGCAAATGGACGAGATTCTGCTTTTGGTCTAAGGAAAATGCAGTGAATCCACTGACCTGCACTGTGGACCAGGTCTTCGCATTCTCGACCTATCTCGCCAGATTGGGTGTCCAGGTGGATACCTGCTGGACATACCTGGCCGCTATTGGCGCATACAGGAACTCCGACCCTCTCATCCTGTCTTCGGCCTATCCAGTAGTGAAAAAAAAAACGGATGGGCCTGACCAGGCTGTATCCCCCCCGTCAAACGCCCTCATCCTGTTTTTGACTTAATGTGGTGCTATAGCCCACAAACCACACATGGCCTCATCAGACATTAGGCTGGTCACTCTCGTGTTTTCTGCTGCTGTTTGTTTCTATGCCTTTCCCCATAACTGCATGTTCACTCTCGCAGGGTTAGCCCTTTCGGGGCTGTGGGGGAGTGGGGGGCTGTGGTAATGGGACATAGTGCATACTTTAATATGACGCCCAACCGTACGTCTGCTGTTGAGAAATGGAGTGGTTGTATATAAAGGAGTTGTCGACAGTATCGCGTGATACTACGCCTGTTCCCATCCCCTGTAGAAACAATCTGAGCAGCTTACGTTGGATAGATATCCATCAAGACGAGGAATCTGTGGGAACATTTTATTTTTATTTATTACATTTATATAGCGCACGCAAACCCTCCGGCATCAGGGCGCTTGAAACCAGTTAACATGGAGCCCGTGGGCCATCAATTTCATCAATCCTTAACTTGGCAGATACAGGTTTAAGCAGGCAAGTAACATAATGAGTTGGTCTTTATAGGTTGCAGAGAAGGTGCAGATTAGAACATAGGAAGATTTCTATGACAGGTGTTTTAGGTGAATAACTAGGTTTTTAGTGCTTTGCGAAATGCCCAGAAGGATTCTTGGTGTCTGTGTGAGGCCATTTCAATGTTTAGCGGGGAAGCTGGAGCCTCCTGCTCTTGTGCACTTGTATTTTGGTTGTAGCAGTATACAGGTGTAGGGGGTTCTGGTAGGTCTGTCTGTGTGGTGAATGCATTTTTTTTTGGGTAAGATGGTGGGGCCGTTTTTGATATTCACCTATGTGTGATAGCAAGAGTCTAGAATAGGATTCTTTGCCGAATGGGAAGCCAGTGTGCCGCTTTTCTGGCATCAGATGTGAGATCATATGTGATCTGTGATCAAAATAATCCATAGAAAGAACAGTACTAGTAAGTAATTTCTCTGCTACTTTATGCAGCATTTGTGGATTCGTTTTCCAGCTTGGCCTGTTAGAGGAGTAGGCCTTTGCCAAAAAGGTGTGAAGGGAGTGCCACAGACAGCTGTTTTATTGTGTCTGTAGGGGGGCTTTTGGGTAGTCTGTATACCTGCTAACAGCTTTCAACTGCATATATTCTGGGTCTACTCTAGCTCAAGATGTTCCTGCTCCCCTTTTAGGTTTATTTCAGTTAGTCGAATAGCACCTTTGAAATCAATTGTCTAACACCCAGGGTATAATCGGTCCTCTTAAAAAGATGGTCATTGTTATTTGAAAGGAACTATTGAAGCTCCAGCTGTGCATACTGTGATGGAGTTCAGCATTTAGCGCAAGTCTAATCGTCACTTTTCTTCCCTGTTAGCCAAGCTCGTTCTTTGGGTGGACAATCTGAAGTTATGCACGCAGTTCCTCGAGAGTTCCAACTAGATCTTGATGAAATTGAGAACGACAACGGTGCAGTGAGATGTGAGATGCCTGTGCTAGTGCAACATAAACTGGATGAGATATTTGAACCAGTCATGATCCCTGAGCCCAAGTAAGTGAGCCCACCAGAGCCTGCTGCCACAGACCCCTGATTGAGGTTTCCTTGATCCGCTTGGTTGTTGATTTGTTGTGGGGTATCTCCTGTTAAGTATTAAGGGAGCTTTTCATTTTAAGTGACCTAGATGTGTAACACTGACAAGAGATTTGCTAAAGCGGCAAGAGTCTGGGGTGAAAAACATAATCTGCATTCTGACATGCTCCCGTTCTCTTCAGGATGCGTACCGTCTCTCCACACTACGATGACATGCACAGTAACACTGCATCGACCATCAATTTTGTGATCTCGCAGGTGGCAAGTGGAGATATAAATGCCAGCATCCAGGCTTTGGCTCAGGTAAGAATCTGCATGCATTTATTAGTTTGATTTTCAGCTTTGCACATATATAAGGGTGTAATTTCTGTGAGAGTGATGAGTTGCACATTAGCAGGGCTGTAGCGTCTGTGATGCTAGCTCTGTTCTGCATCGCCCTGTAGACAAAGTCAAGTGCACAGGGGCCATCTGACTCGCAGCATGTGTGGGGGGGTGAAGGGTGTATGTCGAAACAAGGAGATACTCTTCTAAATAACTTACTCTGTTCGCTGGTTGCATTTGGTGAGGTTCAAAATATATTAGATGTGGTTGAGTGGAGGTATGTATAAAATACATAGTATCTCTCCTTGCGTTAATGCTATGCAATCCATCCTTTGTTTACACTGTAAATTCAATACCCTGTATTGATCTTAATTTCCCTACAGTGGTAGTACCTGTATGGAGCGTTTTTTTGTTTCGTTTTTTAAAATAGGCTGCACAGGATACATGCTTCTGAGAATGTCCTAATGGACTGTGTACTTGTTTTTAACTACAGATCGATGAGGTCCTGAGGCAGGAGGATAAAGCCGAGGCCATGTCCAGTCACATCGACCAGTTCTTGATTGCAACCTTCATGCAGCTCCGCCTGATCTACCACACCCACATGGGGGATGAGAGACTTGAGAAGGAAGAGATTGTTAAACTTTACAGCTGTATCATCGGAAACATGATCTCAGTAAGCACAACAGCTTCACCTTGAAGCAGATGGTCTTAATGGTTCATATTGATATTCATACTTTGCAGGGAACAATAAGGTTCTCTTATGAAGAAGTATGCAAATGGTGGGCCTTGTCTATCTGTAAATACTTGACCCATACCACTCTAGTAGAGACCAGTCTCTGATGCATAGCGTGCCATTTTTGTTTCAGTTGTTCCAAATTGAAAACTTGGCCCGGGAGGCTTCTACTGGTGTTCTAAAGGATTTGATGCATGGCCTCATCACTCTCATGTTGGATTCAAGAGTTGAAGACTTGGAGGAAGGGCAGCAAGTCATCCGATCTGTAAACCTCTTGGTGGTTAAGGTGCTGGAGAAATCAGATCAGACAAACATTTTGAGGTATGTGTGAATCTCCTGTTCTAGTCCCAATCCCTTTATACCAGTGCACTCCTGAAGAGACTTTCACCAGAGTGGGTGGGTTACTTTAAAGTTTTATGACTGAATGGGGTGGATCTTTTGTCAAACTGATTTGAGATTTCTCCAGTGCAGAGTATTCTATGCGTTCATACTATGGATATTCCCATCCATCAAGCTTTGAATCTCTAAAAACGTAAACCAGCATTCTAATGGATTCCTTTCATCCTACCTACAGATTCTTAATCTTTGATATCTGATCTCTAGCACCAGCTGTCTTTGGAAATGTTTTTGGCACTCTGAAGGCAGTGTTCCTATTTTTGGAATGCAAGGACCACTTATTGTGGTCTTTAACTTTTTAGCTTTTTCCTGTTATTTTTTGGGGGGGTCACTGACTTAATTTCAGTGTCCAGAGGGACTTCTCTTGAAGTGCCCTTGACTTTGCAAACCCGTTTACCTTAATTAATGTATCTGGTATTGAGTCACCCCTAGGCTGCCCAGACCCGGAGGTTCTTCTTAGACACCCCATGTTTTTCCCCTTGGGTGATTATTTCTCCCTACATTGGTTTTAGGGATTAGGTTGTTGGTAACTGTAATTTAGTTTCGACTTCTGTTGAGATGGATTTCCCAACCAACCCTGGAGGGTGGATTTAGGGCAGCATCCATATTATGGTGAACAGGGAGGCCCGGAGGACTAGCCATTCCCAATCAAGGCAATGTAGCAGGGTGGCAATGCCTAGCCTCAGGAGGGCTGTGAGAGGCCTATGGCTACAATATATCCACATAGTACAACACCAATAATTCAAGTTAAACCGGTAAGTGCAAAAATATGCATAGATTTATTAGGCCTTAAAAATGCACACCAAGCGACTAAAACCTCTAGTCAAATAATGTCACACAACTACTGTAAAAAGTATACATTAATCATTTGGGGAAGAAAGCATATTTATCAATAACCAATGACACACAAATAAGTACTTTTATGCATGAAATTCAGTTTAGACACTTGGAATAACAAAAGAGCTCCCCTAAGACTCAATGAGTCGAGCCCTTAGATAGTTTGGGTACTTGTGCCAAAAAGTCACCAGTTCCACTATTCTAATTCACAGGTTTATTAAGCGATTTGGGCAATGCCAGTGAATGTGATACAGTAAAACCGGTAAATAAACTTTGAGTAAATAAATACGCTCTGTCCCAGTCATTATGCTAGGAATAGGAAGGGATCCTTAACCAGGTCTTCCCCAACCAAAGTCAGGAAAGAGTAGTTTAGGGACAGGATTTTACGCTCATGTTACCCTATGGAGAACAGGGGTGGAAAGGAACAGCTATGTTAACTTGCCCCCTGTTAGGGAGAATTTTAATTTCTGTGCCTATTCCCTTTAACCTTAGAGACCCCCCCCCCAGTCCCCTGGCTCTTTTGCTGATCTCTGGGCTTTTTAATTTTAACTCCTGAGTTAGTGTGACTTTTTTCTCACGCTCTCGTGTGTTTTTCTGACTAGGATTTTCTGTTTCTTAATGTTTTATGGAGTCCATAAACATCTGCTTTTTGCGTTGTGACACACAGCACCTTTTGTCCAGTGCCACTGAGATTTCCTTTGGACTTCTCTTAATGTTAAACTATATTTTCTTGGGTCAACTACTGTTCCCAAGAATAGTAATATGACCCCTGTCTAACTTAACTTTTCCATTGTGGGTCCAGCACATATCACCCTATGTGGAGTGCTGGGGGCGGGGCGGTTACATAGTGACTCTTTTGACCCATTCTTCATTGTTGGGGAGAATTCTCATAAATGGTTTATTTCCCTTACCTAAAGAGTCCCCCAGCAGCTTTGTTGGATTTCTAGGATTTATTATTTTTACCTGGTAAGAGTGTGAGCCTTTTTTCCCACTCTTACATGTGTTTTGCTGTGTGTATTTCTACTTTCTGTGTGCTCTTGGGCTCTGGAGCCTCACCTACTCCATGTGCACCACTTTTGTGTGTTACACAGCACCTTCAGTGCAGTGACACAGGGCTGTCTTTGAGACTTCCCACTGACTCAATTTTTCTGGGGCTGACTACTGTCCCCCAGAAAACAGATAAAGTTGCCATTAACTTTATATATTCACTTTAAACCACAGACCCAGTACAACCCATCTTACATGGAGTATTGGAAAGGGTTAACTCTTACCCCTGTTTGTCTGTGCTTCTTGGAGCCTTGTTTCGTTCCCTTCACATTAAGACTTGGCTGGTGGCAGTGGTATCTACCCTAACTTTTCTACCGCGGTTATCTTGCTTAACGTGGTAATGTTTTAGGCGATTATATTAGCCTCAAACATAAAACCCGCTTGACCATATGTTTTATTTTGGCTCCGGCTGGGTTCAGTCGCCATCTGTGTTTGTTAGTCTTTCTCGTGTTTTTCTCTGCGCGCCAAACCGGGGATGACTCCTTTGTTCGCTGTCTTTTCGCAGGCTTCTGCACAAAAGCTCCCCTTAAGGCGCCTGATAGTCTAGGTAGGCAGGATGTGAGGGAGGGATCTTCGGACCCCTGCCATTGTTAGGGAGAATTCTCTGTTTAGGCTGAATTTCCTAACCTAGTGAGTCCCCCAGCAGCTTTGCTGGATTTTTGGGATTTATTTTTTTCTCCTGCCAAGAGTGAGACTTTTACCCTCACTCTTGGGCATGCTTGGAGTGTGTTTCTTTGAATCTAGATGTGTTTAATGGGCTATGGGGTCTTTTACCCCATAGGGCTTCATGTGTTTTTGTGATGTGTGTTACACAGCACCCTCAGTGCAGTAACACAGGGGTGTCATAGTGACCCCCCCAGTATAGACTCCATATCCTGGGACTGACTACTGTCTCCCAGGACATGTAAAGTCACCATTGACTTTACTAGTCTTAAATTCTGAACAGAACCAGTACAAACCATCATAATGTGGACGTACTGGCTGGGGCAATTCAATTGCCCTGGGGTCTGTTAGTCGAGGGGGCACGTCTCCGTCCCCCCTTATCGAGTTTTGGCTGGTAGCAGTGGATACTACTTTTTATATTCAACCGCAAATATTTCTCTATGGGATTTTCCCATTTTTCGAGGCTATTATCTTTATTTAATTACGATAGCCTCGAACATACCGCCGGTTTATTTAATTAATATTAATTCTCCGGTTGGTATTTTTTTGCCAAAACTCGGTTCTAAAATGGCATTTGTGTTCACTTCTGTGACTCCAACCCAAGTCGAGCCCTTCTCCACAGAAGCCCTCCAAAGTGGTGCCACTCTGTCTGGGGTACTTAGGAGGAGCGGAGGGGGATTTAGGCACCCTGGACTGAGTTGCCTAGGCAACTCAAGTCGCACTCCGTCCCGATTGGCCCAAGTGGTGAGCCGGCCGGCTCACCACTTAGCATGTTTGAGTGAATGGGGGTTTTCTGCATAAAAGCAGGGCTTTGGGGACTGGAACTTCAGAAGTCGCCACAGGACCTAAGAATCCGACGAGGGAGAAGCTGAGCCAACCTACCATGACGACACCACCGGTGGAGCCCTGCTGGACCGTCTCACCACTTTTCCCAATGACAGAGGAGATCTCCCGCCAGAGAGTCTTCTTCCTTTGACTGGTGGGGATAACCAGTTTCACCGTCTTCCCGACGTATCTCGTGGCCGCCTTGCCTGTGCCAAGCACTTCGGCAACCGGGATACCACGTTTTACCACAACTGCAAATTAAAGGGTACTTACTACCTTTAACCGGAAAACTCCGCGGCTGGTTTCTCCCCTGGTAGTGCAACGACCTTCATCTTTCCTCCAAGTCGAGATCTCGTCCCCTGGACGACGACGAGACTTGCACCCACTACCAGGAACAACTGCCACAGCTGGAGGATCCTTCCCACTTAAGGTACCGTGTCCCGCCCGGCTTCCCTTGCCACCGACTGTACGGGGTAGATTTAGTCCCCGGCTTTCAAACCTGGGTTAGCCTGGGACACACTGGCTAAACTTTTCTGAGCCTCTCAACTCTTTTTCGAACTCTCTGCAAGACTTTCCAAGCCTAGTGTAACTGTGTGATCTTGGGCGCATTTGTGCTCTGCTCTCTCTAAGAGTGGGCCCAGCCTATGGACTTTGGCTCACAAGTGACTTTCGCTCTTCTGCCTTGCTAACAGTGTTCTTAAATCTTAGAGTGGTGTGCCTTTCTATATTCTGTCTTTGTCCCTCCCTTTTTCATAACTTATGGGAGTGCCATCTATAGTTAAGCGCTCACCTCTGTATGAAAATAAGTGGTGTTAACTAAGACTTATCTGATAAGGAATAAGGGTTGTATATATTATAATAGTAACTGTGTTAAGAGTATTTTACAATAAGAGTGCTGGAGTGTTTCAAACAGTGTGTTTTTAAATAAATAATTCTATACTTTGATACCAAAGCTCTGGTCAGTGTTTGTTTGTATTATTGTATCTGAGTGCCTATTGTGTATACTTTGCATACTGCCTAACTCTTCTTGAGGGAAGTCTGACTGCTCAGCCACAGCTACCAGGTAAATCTGGGTGGTACAGATTGCTACCAAGTGTGTTTACTGCTAACACCTGTAGTCCTAAATCTTTTGCAGTGCTCCCTAAGGGAACTGCACAGGTTTCTGCCTAACAGCCATGGGTTCCCTTGGTAAGCCAAGTCGCGCTCTTGTCTGATTGGCTAAGGGGACTGGCCTTGCCAGGGCAGCCACCCTGCTGTGTGATTGACGGCACGGCTGTATGAATGGGGGAAAACTGCATAAAAAGCAGTTCTCTGGGACTGGAAGAGCAGAGTTGCCACTGGAACGAAGGTCCAAACGAGGAACTGGAAGAAGACCCCTACAACGACTGAATCGCCCACTGAAGCCCTGCTGCAGGTCCGAATCTCCAAATCCAACGACAGAGAAGATCCTCCAGGAAACCTCTTCCCTTGAGCTGGTGGGACCAACCAGTTTGCCCAAACTACAAGCCAGGACCCCTCCTCTGGTTGAATTCGCTGTACAGAGCTACAGTGGGCTGGATAGCCAGGAAGGTCGGACCCTGCTTGGGTTTTAAGGAGCGCACCTTTTGTTCGTCATCTGGCGCTGCTGCTGGTTTCTTCCCTGGGTAGTGCAGGATACTCCAGTCTTCCTACTTCTGATCAGTCCGATAGTCGCTTCAGGAACTGTGAGCCTGCAGGAACTACCAGGAACGTCGCCTCAGCTACAGGCCCCTCTCCGTTTCAAGGTACTGTGCAAATCCGGTTGTGCATTTCGCTCAGCCGCTGTGAAAGTGTTTGAAATCTTTCTCCATCCCGAGGGCTTGTCCTTCTCTTCTCTTTGAACTAACTTTATTACCAACCAACCTCGTCTGGAATCTGTGCCACAAACCTTAACGCAAACTACCCTGAACTGTGTGATCTTGAATAAAACACTTTGGACCTATTGACTTTGTCCCTACGCCTTTTCTAGCTGATCTCCTCGGTGTAGTCTCTTGTTCAATTGCTCACAGTACTTACCTGTTGGTTTTGCCTAATTTCTAATAACTTTCTTTCCCTCCCTTTTTAAATTGCTGGAGTGCCATTTTGCTCCCACTTCATTTTGTGAGCTTAACTTGTCTGGACTTTAAGGGAAGTGGTGTGGTGTATTTAGGATTGTGATTATGACCTTGCTTAGAATAGTGAAATGTTATACAACTGTTGAGTAAATAAATATATATTCTTTTACTTAGAAACCTTGAGTCAGTGTTTGCCTGAATCATAGTAATTGCTGTCCTTTGTGTAACTATTTGTACTGCTCACTTACTCTTGAGATAAGTCTGGCTGCTCCGCTACTGCTACCACTATAACTGTGTAGTACAGGCTTGTACCAAAGGTGCAATTGTACGGTCACTTGTAGTCTTAATTGTGTGTAGTGTTCCCAAAGGGTACTGCATATAATTCTGCCTAACACTCGTGTAACATTCTGTTACAGTAACTCACTTGAATGGCTGGTGGCAGTGGTTTCTTTTTTTACTACCTTGTGCTATGTATCTGCAGGCTAATACCTCAGCTGCAGTTATGTTAATTGATGTTATAAAGAGCACGCATGCGAAACATCTTGGCACTAAAATGAACCGTGGAGTTTTGAGAATTTAGCTGACAGAAAAAAGAATATTTAGAACAGATACATTTATTAACAGTTGACGAAAAGAGATTTATTTTGTAGCCCTTCGTGAGACAGGCAGGGAGTCCCACAATTTCGCAGCCGCCACAGAAAAAGAGCGACCACCCACATGCTCGAACTTGGTAGCGAGTAATCACAAGAAGACCAGAGCCCTTAGACCGCATTTCGTGAGATGGTACCTAGGGAAAGAACTTTTCATGGAGATATTCGGCACCAGAGCCATAAAAAGCCTGATGCACTATCACCAGCACTTTAAATTGAACCCGCTGAAGAATCAGAAGACAGTACAGCGATCGAAGAAATATGGTCACCATATGGGGTACCATTGCAGATACGAGCAGCATAGTTTTGAAGGAGCTGCAGATGATGGAGGAGATGGAGGTTGAGCCAGGAAAAGAGAGTTGCAATAATCCAGGTGACTTGGTGTTAGGGAGAATTCTCTGTTTAGGCTGAATTTCCCTACCTAGTGAGTCCCCCAGCAGCTTTGCTGGATTTCTGGGGTTTCTTTTTTTCTCCTGCCAAGAGTGAGACTCTTTTACCCTCACTCTTGGACATGTTGAAGTGTGTTTTCTTGGTTAAACCTTGTGTTGAATGGGCTATGGGGTCTTTTTAGGGCCTCATGTATTTTTGTGATGTGGGTTACACAGCACCCTCTGTGCCGTGACCCAGGGGTGTCCTAGGGACTCCCCAACATAGACTCCATACCCTGGGACTGACTACTGTCTCCCAGGGCATGTAAAGTCACCAAAGACTTTGCTAGTCTTGAATCCTGAACAGAACCAGTACAAACCATCATATTGTGGACGTACTGGCTGGGGCAATTCGATTGCCCCAGGGTCTGTTAGTCGAGGGGGCACGTCTCCGTCCCCCCTGATCGAGTTTTGGCTGGTGGCAGTGGAAACTACGTTTTATATTCAACCGCGAATATTTTCCTATGGGATTTCCCATTGTTTTAGGCTAACACATTTAATTATTTATTTACGGTAGCCTTAAACATACCGCCGGTTTATATATTTATTTTTATAACTCCGGTTGGGACTTTTTGCCAAAACTTGATTCTAAAATGGCGTTGGCGTTCGCCTCTGTAACTCTGACCCAAAGTGGAGCCCTTTGTTCCACTTTTGGCGGGCTTCTCCACAGAAGCCCTCCAAAGTGGTGCCACTCTGTCTGGGGTACTTAGGAGGGGTGGAGGGGGGGGTTTAGGCACCCTGGACTGAGTTACCTTGGTAACTCAAGTCGCACTCCGTCCTGATTGGCCCAAGTGGTGAGCCGGCCGGCTCACCACTTAGCATGTTTGAGTGACAGCTAGGCTGGGTGTATGGGGGTTTGCTGCATAAAAGCAGGGCTTTGGGGACTGGAACTTCAGAAGTCGCCACAGGACCAAGAATCCGACGAGGGAAGAGCTGAGCCGACCTGCTTCGACGACACCACCCGGTGGAGCCCTGCTGAACCGTCTCACCACTTTTCCCGACGACCGAGGAGAACTCTTAACGGAGTGGCTCCTTCCCTTGACTGGTGGGGACAACCAGTTTTCGCCTTCTTTTCGCTTCTCGAGGTATCTCGTGGCCGCCTTGCCAGTGCCAAGCACCCCGGCAACCGGAACCCCACCACTTTTACCCCAACCACGAAAGTCGGTACAACCCTTTGACCGGAGGACTCCGCGGCTGGTTTCTTCCCGGGCAGTGCAACGACCTTCTTCTTCTGCTCTTCTGCGAGAACTTCTTCTCCCCTGACCGACGTCGAGCCTTGCTGCCACTGCCTGGAACAACTGCCACCGCTGGAGGATCCTTTCCGCTTAAGGTACCGTGTTCCGCCTGGCTTCCCTTGCCACCGACTGTACGGGGTAGATTTAGCCCCCGGCTTTCGAACCTGGGAGTGCCTGGGACACCCTGGCTAAACTTTCTAAGCCACTCTAAACTCTTTCTAACTCTTTGCAAGACTCTGAATCCCTACTAACAGAGTGATCTTGGGCACATTTTCGCTCCGGCTACTCTAAGAGTGGACCCTGCCTAGTGACTTTTGCTCACCTGTGACTTTGTGCTTCTTTGAGCCTATTGCAAGTGTTCTGGACCTTAGAGTGGTGTGTTTAACCCATTTCTGTTTCTTTTTTATCCCTTCCTTGAACCTACTAGAGTGTCATCTAATGTTAAGCACTCACCTCTGTTTTAATTATGTGATGTTAACTTAGAGTTGGCTAGATAGGAGTAAGGGTTGAAACTGCTTTTATTATAACTGTGTTTTAAGTGTTTTTACTATACTTTGCTAGAGTGTTTTCAACTTATGTGTTCTTAAAAATAAATAACTATATACTTTTGAAACCAAACTCTGGTCAGTGTTTGCTTGTGCTATTGTGTCTGAGTGCATATTGTGTATACTTTGCATACTGCCTAACTCTTCTTGAGGGAAGTCTGACTGCTCAGCCACAGCTACCAGGTAAATCTGGGTGGTGCAGACTGCTACCAAGTGGGTTTACTGCTATACCTGTAGTCTTAAATCTTTTGCAGTGTTCCCCAAGGGAACTGCACAGGTTTCTGCCTAACACTTGGTACTAAGGAGGCCGTGACTAAAGGGCTACGTTGAACAGGAAGGAACGGCAGAATCTTGTGAAGCACTCTTAAGTTGAAAAAATCCTGTTTTTTCAGATGGCCTCAACTTGGCCATCCATCAACAAAGAACCAGAGAAAATTACTGCCAAGTTTTTTACCTCAAATACCGGGGAGGGACATGGGGAGAAGGCCAGAGACCAGGTTGAAGTAGAAGCGGAAACAACCGCCCGAGGGCTTTGTGGGGGAAGGGTGGGGGGGGGCTGTGGACCACCAGGACCTGTGTCTTGTCCCCATTAAATTTCAGCCAGTTGCTGCCCATCCACTTACTCACGGCCAACAGGCAACTCCTAAGCTGAGATGCGTGGCCCGGTTGGGTAGACTCCAACCGGACAATGATTTGCGTATCGTCAGCATAGGAGTAACACCTGAAGCTTTAAGAGCAGATGAGCATAGCAAGAGGCTGAATATAAATCTTAAAGTCTGGGGACAAGGCTGATCCTTGGAGGACCCCACACAGCAAAACCGAAGTGGCTAAGCAAAAGGAGGCAATTGTCAATGTTTGGCTATGATCGGCCAAAAAAGAGGCAAACCAAGCAAAAACCTGACCAGAAAGGCCGGCCACTGCTAAACGATCCAGTAGTACCTGATGGTCCACTGTATCGAATGCATCCAATAAATCTAACAAAATGAGAGCTCCTGTTCCAGTACAGCGCCCGAGGGTGGCCATTTTCCCAAAATGGCCCCAGTTGTCTTTTTTCGCCATTTCTCGTCAGTTTCTTCAGGGCTTTTACTCTGTTTAAATCCAGTTTGAGTGCTTTGTGTGGTTTGCCTTGGCGGCTTCAGCCCTGAAGCTTGCCCAGGCTCCATTGTGTCTGGAAAGGAAGGATGTGAGGGAGGGTCCTGTAACTTCTGTCCTTTGTAGGTGTGCCTGAGTGAAACCAGTTCCAATTGGCTGACATCCTGCTGAGTGATTGACAACCTAGGGCTGTGAATGAATGGGAACTTGCATAAAAAGCAAGGTTTTTGGGACTATAGGCAGTCGACCACTGGAGGACAACATCCGAAGAAGGAGTGACAAGATGCCAGCAGCACCCTCCTGGATTGCAAAGTGCCCAGTGAAGCCTGTGACTTTCCAAGGCTGCAGAATCCCAATACCCAGAGTCCCTGGACCATTTTAGAGTGCATTGTCTTCCGAATTGCTAATCCGGCTAAAACTTTGTGGGCATCCAGATGACCCTGCAGAAGCAGGAAATCCACATCCAGAGTCCCCTCACCAGAATCCAGGACTGTGAGGGATCAAGAAACTTCTAGCTGTTTGTTCTGTTTGTTCTTCTTTGGCGCTGAGAAAAAGGCACCAAAATCACAGAGCCGCTGAATCAAAGGAAATCCATTGCTGCAGTGTCCCTCTCGAGTGCTGCCACAGGAGCCCGCCAGATGTCCTCACTTTCATCACCACGACCAAGGATCAGGAATATGGGTCTGCTGCACTGCAACCAGAAGGCATCCAGCGGGTACTGTGAGGTTTGGGGTACATTATCCTTTTGCCATTTGGGGTGCTTCCTACCTTGGGAAGTGCTATTTTACCCTCCTCTGAGTTGACCTCAACTCACTTGCACTGGCCTTTCAGCTTGTGCTTCTTCAAGGTGACTCCTTGAGTTGCTGTGATTTTCCAATTGAACTGACTATTTAAGAACATTTTCTGAGAAGAGAGCGTCGGTCTTCACGAGGACAAAACGCACGTGCAGGAGGACTGTGCGTTTTGTGCGGGAACATATCGGAGCAGACCATAAGGGGCCGCAATCTTCATCTCGCCAACTGGCTGGAGGGAAAGAGCCCGTCAGGTGAGAAGAAAAAGAAGAAATCTGAGCAGTCTTCTAAGTCCTTTGAGGGTGCCCCGGCGAGCACCGCGAGTCCGCCGGCACCAAGAGCTCCGAACGGTCGGGCTCCTCGGCTGCCAGGCAGGGCGCATCCTCCCCGGCGCCATCGACCACGAGCCAACGCTCTGGCTCGGGTAAGAGGAAATCCGAGAACCCGACCAAGCTTCTGGAGAGGCCCCGGTCGATCTTGCAGATTTCGGCTGATGGGGAGCGAGGCGGGAAGCCCTCCCCCAAGGTGAAGGCCACAAGCACGCAGTCAGTGACTAAGGTCTTGATTCACCCAGCCAAGGCCTCTATCGAGAAGGTTGCGGCAACCCTGGCGCAGCCTGCAGAGGTTACACCTGTGGTAGCGGCCTCTGGGCCCAGAGTCTCCCTGCCACCTCGGAGGGAGGCATCTTTCAAGCCCAACCGTCACAGCCAGTGCCGCAGGACAGCTCGGCAGCCATTTTGATGGCAATTCAATCCTTATGCTCTGAAATAAGGACTAGATTGCCTTTACCCCCAACGGAGGAGACGGAGCCAGGGGCAGGCCCATCGGGAAGTCCACCACCCAAGAGGAGAAGAACACATCCTCCTGCACCCTTCCAGCCCTCGAGGCCTGCTCAACCCTCCTCCCCGTCCAGGGTCCGCGGGGATGGCACGGGCACAGACGAGGGCGACGATGACTGGGTGGACCTCCTGTCGTTCCAAACCCCCCCCTCCCCGGCTTCCCCGCCCGATGAGATTGGATCCTTGCATGCAATGATCTCCAGGGCATCTGAGCTTTTCCAGTTCTGTCCCGAAAAAAAAGGAGGGGGTTCCTCTATCAATATCGAGAGACCAAGAGGAAGACGGTCCTCGCGGTACCTCTACTGGATGACATCTGGGACGAGGGGCTCCCTCCTTGAACCCGTCCACGATGCCAGCAAAAAGGGACCGATACGAAAAGAAGTACCGGGTCCCCGACGCGGCCCCTCTGTGCCCTAGAGCACAGCCGACCCCGGATTCAGTCGTCTCGGCGGTGGCCAGGAAGAAGGCGGTGGGGGGCATCGGCATCGACTTCACCGCCGCACGGCGAGGGAAAGAAGCTCGACGCGATGGGACGAGTCATCACGTCGGCGGCGACGACGATTAGGGCGGCCAACGCCCTGGCTATCGTTGCCCGTTACGGCAAGGAACTTTGGTATAAAATAGCTCCCTTGTTGGACTTCCTGCTGGATGACAAGAGGGCAGAAGCCCTGGAAGTTTGCAAGAAGGCGAGGTGGCGTCGGACCACGCCATAACGGTGGCGACGGACATCGCTGACACCGGTTTCCTCCAGTTGGGCAACGGTTTGCCTCAGACGGCGCGGATGGCTTAATACGACGGATTTCCGCCAGGACGTACAAACCAAAGTGTTGGACATGCCCTTCGACGGGAACAACCTGTTTGGGAAGACAGTGGATGTGAGTCCCTGCAAGCCATCAAAACAGACAGGGAGACAGCTCGGGCCCTGGGAGTTCTCCAGCAACGAAGGCCGTCCTTTCAGAACAACGGAGGCAAGCAAGGGGCCTCCAAAGGTTCCAGCAGCGGCTCCTCTACCTACCGTCAAGCGGCCCGTTCCTCGTCGCAGGAGGCCTATAGAGGACGGGGCAAGTCTGGAGGTTCCCGCTGTCGTCGCCAGGGAGGTCAAGGCGGCCTCGAAACAGGACTGAACCGACCGTGGCGTCGGGCCCCCACCGAAGCACCCCGTGGGAGGCCGGCTGGCGAAGTTAGTCAGCGTGTGGGAGCCCATCTCCACCGACCATTGGGTGCTGGAAACCCTGGCCCAGGGGCACGCCTTCGAGTTTCTAAAGAAGTGCCCTCGCGTGCCGCCTGTGGCCAGGAAGGAAAACCACGTACCACAGCTGCTGCTGCTGGAGGTAAGGGCGATGCTCAAAAAAGGTGCCATCGAGCTCGTCCCAAAGAGACTTCGGGTTCTGCTCAAGATACTTTCTCATAAAGAAGACAGGAGGTTGGCGTCCCATCCTGGACCTGCGGCGACTGAACAAGTACATCAAGGCTCAGAAGTTCTGAATGGTCACCCTCCAGCACGTGCTGGGACAGCTGGAGGAGGACGATTTCCTGTTGTCGTTGGACTTGGAGGATGTCTACTTCCACATCCCCATTCTAAAAGGACACCTGAAGTTCCTCAGGTTCGTGTTCCAAGGACGGCACTACCAGTTCAAGGCCCTCCCTGTCGGATTAAAATCGGCACCCAGGGTATTCACCAAGTGCCTAGCACCGGTGGCGGCGTGGCTATGCCTACAAGGGATTCACGTCTATCCCTACCTGGACGACTGGCTCATCCGAGCAAGGACAAGGGAGCTCGCCGCAGAACACACAGCGAAGACCGTCCAGCTACTCACGGACCTGGGGTACTCCATCAACTTCCCCAAACCCAACCTGGTCCCTTCGTAGGTCGCCCTGTTTCTAGGAGCCAAGCTCAACACAGTGGCACGGCTGGCCTCGCTGTCCGACGAAAGCCATCCTGGGCAAGGTGCAACACCTGCTAGCCACAGACGTAGCCAGTGTTAAGATCCATCAAATCCCTTCTCAGGATGATGTCCTCCTGCATCTATCTGGTACGCCTGTGCATACTTCGAATGCGTCCAATGCAGGAGTTCCTCGACGCACGCTGGATCCCGGTGACGGGCAGCTTCGAGGACAGGATACCGCTCAACTAGACCTTCTGACGAGCGATCCGGTGGTGGGGCACCCGCACTCATCTGACGGCGGGCGCAGACTTTCAGACCCCAGCTCACCAGGTAACGGTGACGACAGATGCCTCCATGGAAGGGTGGGGAGCGCATACCGGAGATCTCCTTGCGAGAGGCCCTTGGCTCCCGGAGGAAAAAGAGCTTCCTATCAACATTCTGGAGCTCCGCGCAGTGTTTTGGGCCCTCAGGTCCTTTCTTCCATTCCTCAAGGGCAAGGTGGTGAGGATCTTCACCGACAACACCACCATGATGTTCTACATCAGGAAGCAGGGTGGAACCAGATCCCCAGCCCTGTCCCAGGAAGCCCAGGATCTGTGGCACTGGGCCGTCGACCAGGGGATGTTTCTGGTACCTTTTTCATCTGGCAGGGATAAAGAACACCATTGCCGACTCACTCAGCAGGGAGCTGCGCTCGTGCCACGAGTGGGAGCTACGCCAGGATTAAGTGGATCGACTCTTCAGGCTGTGGGGCAGACCCCAGGTCGACCTCTTCGCGACAGTGACGAACTCCAAGTGCCAGAGGTTCGCCAGCAGGTTCCTCCAACCGAGGAACATGGGCGATGCTTTCTCGTTCCCCTGGGACAACCTGTTCCTCTATGCTTTCCCGCCACTGCTACTCTGCTTTGTCAACCAGCTCAAGAGGTCCCGGTGCAGGATGATCCTCGTCGCACCGGTGTGGCCGAGACACATCTGATTCCCTGACCTTCTGGACTTATCGGCGTCCCCACCAGTCAAACTGCCCGTGGACGCAGATCTTCTCTCCAGAGAAGGAGGCGCCATTCTTCATCACGACCCGAAGTCGCTGAACTTACAGGCCTGGCTCCTGCAGCACTAGAGTTTAGAGGATACGATATACCGGCTGACTGCAGAGAGGTTTTTGCAAAGGCCAGGGCGTCCTCAACTCTCAAGTGTTACGGACACAAATGGAATAGGTTCTCTGTCTGGTGCCGGACACAGAAGATTAACCCTCTACGGATTACGGCCCTTCAAGTACTGCCGTACCTACTGTCGTTGGCCACGGCTGGACTAGCTCACGCCTCCCATCAAGATACATCTGGCTGCCATCTCCAGATACACCAGGACAACAGGATTGGTGTCCTTGTGGTCTCATCGCCTGGTGAAGGAATTTATGAAGGGACTATTCCGCTCGTTCCCGCCGGTGAAGGCCCCAGCCCCGGTGTGGGAGCTCAACGTGGTGCTGAATAGGCTCATGGGGGGAGGAGGGGGCCCTTTCGAGCCTATGCATACGGCACCGTTGAAGTTCCTATCATGGAAAACAGCTCTTCTTGTGGCCATCACCTCCGCATGGCGCGTGGCAGAGATTCAGGCCCTATCTCGCAAGCCTCCATACTTGACTTTTCACGACACGAGGGTGGTGCTCAGGATGCATCCCTCCTTCATGCCCAAGGTGCCGTCGGACTTCCACCTCAACGAGCCCTTGGTGTTACCAGTTTTCTTCCCGTCTCCTTTGTCGCCGGCCGAGAGGACTTTGCACTCGCTGGATGTAGCTAGAGCGCTGAAGTTCTATGTGGACCGCACAAATAGTTTTCGGAAGACGTCACAGCTTTTTGTGAACTTTGGGCCGGTGAATCAAGGGAAGGCTCTCTCGAAGGCTTCCATTTCCAGATGGCTCTCCGGCTGTATCATGCACTGTCACCGGTTGGCAAACCGACCGCTGCTCGGCCGTCAGAGAGCCCATTCGACCAGAGCGATCGCTGCTACCTGTTAGGCAGAAACCTGTGAAGTTCCCTTAGGGACCACTGCAAAAGATTTAGGACTACAGGTGTTGGCAGTAAACCCACTTGGTAGCAGTCTGTACCACACAGATTCACTTGGTAGTTGTGGCTGAGCAGTCAGACTTCCCTCAAGAAGAATTAGGCAGTATGTAGAGTATACACAATAGGTACATTGACACAGTAGCACAAGCAAACACTGACCAGAGCTTTGGTGTAAAAGTATATAATTATTTATTTAAAGACACACTTGTAGATCACACTAGCACAAAAGAGGTAAGTAAATTCAGCACACAGTCACTATCATATATATATATATATATATATATATATATATATATATATATATATATATATATATATATATATATATATATCCCTAATTACTTAATAGACAAGTCTTAGTGAGAAACATCACTTATTTTCAGACAGAGGTGAGCGCTTAACATAAGATGGCACTCTAATAAGTTATAAAAAAAGGGAGGGAAAAGGGCAGGGTTATGAAGCACACAAGTTTCAATACTTTTGAAAAGAACCACAGTAAGGCAGGATAGGCAGAGTTCTACTGGAGAGCAAGGAAGTCAATTGCAAGGCCCACTCTTGGAGAGAGCAAGCAGAAGGGGTCCTGGTTCACACAGTGGGGTTATGCCCAAAGAGTCTTGTAGATAGTTCGCACAAAAAGGATGAAATTAAAGTCAGGAAAAGTTAGCTAGGTTGTCCCAGGGCAGCCCAGGTTAGAAAGTCGAGGCTTTACTGTCACCCCGAACGATCTGTCGCAAGGGAAGCCAGGCGGGACACAGTACCTTAAGTGTGAAGGAAGCTCCAGCGGGGGCAGTTGTTCCTGGCAGCGGGTGCAAGTTGGTGTTTCGTCCAGAGGAAGAGGTCGTCTCGCCGTGGAGGAAAGATGAAGGTCGTTGCACTGCCAGGGCAGAAACCAGCCGCAGAGTTCTTCGGTTAAAAGGTACTACCCTTCTCTTCGCGGTAGTGGTAACACGTGGTGTTCCGGTTGCCGGGGTGCTTGGCACGGGCAAGGTGGCCACAAGATACTCCAGGAAGGTGAAAAGAAGGCAAAACTGGTTATCCCCACCAGTCAAAGGAAGAAGATTCTCCAGACTGGAGATCTCCTGTGTCGTCGGGAAAAGTGGTGAGACGGTTCAGCAGAGCTCCACCGGTGGTGTCATCGTTGCAGGTCTGCTCAGCTTCTCCCTCAGATTCTTAGGTCCTGTGGCGACTTCTGAAGTTGCAGACCCCAAAGCCCTGCTTTTATGCAGCACACCCCCATTCACTCAGCCTAGCTGTCAATCAAACATGCTAAGTGGTGAGCTGGCCAGCTCACCACTTGGGCCAATCACACGAGTGCGACTGGAGTTACCAAGGTAACTCAGTCCAGGGTGCCTAAACCCCCTCCCACACCCCCTGTGGTACCCAGACAGAGTGGCACCACTTTTGGAGGCTTCTGTGGAGAAGCCCGCCAAAAAGTGGAACAAAGGGCTCGACTTCGGTTGGAGTCACAGAAAAGAACACAAACGCCATTTTAGAATCGAGTTATGGCAAAAAAATACCATCCGGTGAATTAATAATTAAATCGACCGGCGGTATGTTCGAGGCTATAAGAATTAAATAATTAAAGTTGGTAGCCTCGAACAATGGGAAAATCCCATAGAGATATTTCGAAGGGATTGTGTCCTCCGACGTATTCCTTATCTTAGATATCTCTTTCCAGCTTTGCTGTTTTCGGAAATATTTTCTCTAGAAGGCGCTGCGCGTCGACGTCCGCCGAGTCGATGTCCCTCGACAGCCGCCGTATCGACGTCATCCTGCCTATAAAGGCCGCCCGCAGCGTCTGTTGCTCAGTTCCGTTTTTCCGCGCTTACTCAGTGCCTCAGAATATCGTTGCTCAGTTTCGTAGAGATATTATTCCATTTTCCTCGAGATATTCGAGCCATACTCGATGGCTTCCTCGTCTGAACCGACGACCCCTCGGTCCGGCTTTTAAAAAATGCCGAGACTGTGGAAAAAAAGATGTCGCTGACGGACCCTCACAGGGTCTGTCTGTGGTGTTTGGGAGGACGAGGACTGTATGTCCATGACAGCTAAGGCCCTGAAGGAGCGTAGGGGGAAGCTGGAAAAAGGTAACACTTCTAAAGCTTCTTCCTCGACGAAGTCAAGACATTCGTCTCCTCGTCACCATTCACGCTCCAGGTCTCGAAGCGGGTCCCATCACTCCTCGAGATGGAAGCACTCGAAAAGGAGACGCCGAAGATCCCCTTCTTCGTCCTCCTCTTCCTCTGTTTCACCTAAGAGAATCCCTTGCCCCACGAAACATAGTTCCCGGGCTGAATGGGAGGAATTCTGAAAAAATATGATGAGCGTCTTCGAGAAAGCGGCCTCGACCCCCTCGAAGACTGCCGAGAGCGATGCTCTGGTCGAAAGACCCGAAGGTCCAAAACGCTGTGAGTCGCAGCACCCGGTGAAGGAAGCTTCTCGAGCGCGCCACGAACCCTCGAGTAAAGCAAAGAATCCTATCTAGAATCCTTCTTCGAAGGTTCCGTCGACGCTGTCGACGAAGGTTCCGTCGACGCCGAGGTCGGTGTCTTCGACGCCGTTGTCGAAGGGACCTTCGACACACGGGTCTGTCGACTCGACGCCATCCTCAACACCGGCGTCGACGCCAAGGAAAGTCACGGTTGCGGCGCACCCAGTGGCCATTCCCAGGTCTTCGATGACGATGTCGTCGAGATTGTCGATATCCATCGAGGACCTCGAGGCCTCCACCTTTGTTTTAGACGCCACGTTCGAAGCCTTCGACGACATCGACGTTTTCGAGGCTGATTATGACAAGTTTGGCACCCTCTGCCTTGGAGATGGGTTTCACACCCTTTGTGAGTTCAGACCAATTGAGAACAATGTCCTCAATTATGGAAGAGGGAGAACTGTCTGACCAAGAAGAGACATTTGAGTTGCAGGGATCTGCAACCCCAGTTCAAGAGGAGTTATCCTCATTGGAACGCAGATTAAAGGAACAACATGATTCCTTACATGAGGCAAGTGGTTTAGACCATTCCCCAGAGGTGGAGTTCGCTAGGCCAGACCCGGGGGAGCATGCTGAAACCCCTAATAGAGCCTTAATGGCCAGTATTACAGAATTTATGGGGTGGTCAACACCTTCACAGGCTTTCCAACAGGATGACCTCACGGATATTCTTGATAAAGGTCCACAGGAGGATCCTGTAGTACCTTTTCATAAAGCTCTTCAAAGAAAAATGACGAACTGGGAAACCCCGGATGTCATCCCGGCAGTAAATAAAAACTACAGGGTATCTTCTGCAGACCCTGAGTTTTTGTCCAAACACCCATCCCCAGAAAGTCTGGTGGCACAGGCAGCATCTTCTACTGACATCAAGACTGCTTACCCTACCGTCCCACAGGACAGGGACGATAAAAAATACGATGCAATGGCTAAGAAAGTCTTTTCGGCATGTAGCATGGCGTTAAAATCTATTGATGCTACTTGCACCCTTGATAGATTTACCCATACACTTTGGGAGTGTGCTTCTACAGCGGCTGGAGGGAGAAGAAAGGGAGGCGTTCCTAAATATCATAAAGGACGGTAAAGACGCCAATTGCGAATCCCTCCAGACGGGCATTGATTCGGCTGACAGTATCAGCAGAGCAATGGCGGCAAGTACAACAACCAGGAGATTTGCTTGGTTGAGAAAGTCTGGTTTTGCCCCAGATGTGCAAGCCGGGCTCTTGAACATGCCATTTGATGGCTCTTCTTTGTTTGGGAAAAAGGCGGATGACAATTTAGAAAAACTGCAAACATAAAAGGCAGCAGCAAAATCCCTAGGCGCTGCAATCCGTCAGACACCTTTTCGTCCCACAGGAATCTCTGCGAGAGGCAAGTCCTTTCGCTTCTACTCCGCATTCGGAAGAGGTAGAGGACGACCGGCTCAAAGGGGACAAAGAAGAACTACCCGAGGTGGACGGGGTAGATATTCAAAAGCCGCAGCAATAGCAGGTGCCTCTTTACCATCGGCATCTGCATCAGCCGCCCCAAAACCACTCTGAGGACTTCCCTCACAAGACACCTGTAGGAGGCAGGTTAACTCAACATCTGGCGGAATGGCAGGCTATCACGTCAGATGCTTGGGCATTGGAGACAGTTGCCCAGGGTTACTGCCTGCCTCTCCTACGCATACCTCAGTCATCCACCGGGGATCAGCCCTCAAAAAGCTCCAGATGCGCTCCTCTTGCAGGAAATTATAGACCTGCTAGAGAAAGGTGCCATAGAACCTGTACCTGTAGCGGAGAGGAACAAGGGCTGGTACTCCCCTTACTTTCTCATACCAAAGAAAGACGGAGGACTGAGACCCATCTTGGACTTGTGAGAATTGAACAAATTCCTCAGGAAAGACAAATTCAAGATGGTAACTCTCTCTCAGATCCTTCAGGCCCTTCAGTTCCAGGACTGGTTGGTATCTCTGGACCTTCAGGACGCTTATTTCCATGTGCCAATCCATCTCAAACACAGGAAATACCTGAGGTTCGCAATTGGCAACTCATTATCAATTTCGAGTGCTGCCATTTGGGCTGACCTCCACCCTGAGGATCTTCAAGTTAATGTCGGTAGTGGCTGCAAGTCTAAGGAGGGAAGGGATTCACGTCTACCCCTACCTGGACGATTGGTTGATCAGAGCTGTATCTTCGGAACAAGCTCAGATCCAGCTAGATCAGGTTTGCCACTCCCTTCACAGACTGGGCTTCTCCCTCAATTTAAAGAAGTCACAAATGATACCATCGCAGAGACTCCAGTTAATCGGAGCGATCCTGGACACTTCCCTGGGAAAAGCCTCGCCACCAGAGGTGAGGGCTCAAGATATTCTACAGATGGTCACCAAGTTTCAAAATGCCCAACGTCTCCCAGCCTTCGACTTTTTGAGGTTGCTAGGCCTCATGGCATCCTGCATTTTCCGAGTGCCAGAGGCTCGCCTGAGAATGAGATCTCTCCAGTGGGCACTGAGAACTCAGTGGTCACAATTCTCAGGGAGAATGACAGATCTTCTTCAGGTTCCCGACAGGGTGGCTCGAGACCTTCAGTGGTGGGCCTGTCAGGAGAACATTCTGAAAGGAGAGCAGTTTTGGCAACCTTGGCCGGAGATAACAGTAGTCACGGATGCCTCACTCACGTGTTGGGGAGCCCACGCCAACGACTTGACCATCAGCGGTCGTTGGTCTCCATCAGAGTCCAGACTACATATCAACCTGTTAGAGCTGAGGGCCATCAGACTTACGCAGAAGGCTTTTCTGTCATCTGTACAAGGAAAAAATGTCCTGATAATGACAGACAACACGGTGGCCATGCATTACCTCAACAAAAGAGGAGGCGTAGGATCACTACCTCTGTGCAGAGAGGCGATGCAGCTCTGGTTTTGGGCAATCCAAGAAGGAATCTCTATCGGCAGTTCACCTAGCCGGAGAGAAGAACTTGACAGCGGACGCTCTGAGCAGGCAGAGCACAGTCTCCCACGAGTGGGAACTAGCTCAGGAAGTCCTTCAAGAGATCTTCGCCCTTTGGGGAACCCCTCAGGTGGATCTGTTCGCCACCAGTGTCAACAGGAAGTGCGATCTGTTCTGTTCAAGGGAATTTCCCCCGAGAGGAGCTCTGGGAGACGCGTTCATAGTGGACTGGGAGTTTCCACTCCTGTACGCGTTTCCACCGGTCCCTGTCATTCCTCAAATGATCAGGAGGTTGAGAAGATTCCGGAAAACCATGATCCTAATTGCCCCGGATTGGGCCAGGAGAACGTGGTACCCGGACCTTCTAGACTTGTCCATCTGCCCTCCAATTCGACTTCCACTCAGAGAGAATCTGCTCTCACAGAAGGGAGGTCAGGTTCTCCATCCAGACATCAAAACCCTCAACCTTCACACATGGCTTCTGAAAGGCTGAGGTACAAGGATTGGGACCTCCCTGATGACGTTATGGAGGTGTTGCTTTCGGCAAGGCGGCCAGCAACAAAATCTTTATACCGCTGCCGTTGGAACAGATTTTGCAGCTGGTGTAGGGAAAAGAATATCGATACCTTTTCATGTGGTACACCAATGGTTTTGTCCTTCCTACTTTATTTAGCGAATTCAGGCCTTCAAGTTGGCACCATCAAGGGCTATCTCGCAGCGCTATCCATCTTTAAGCGCACTGCGGAAGAACCATCCTATTTCAAGTTACCCTTGGTAATACAGTTTCTAAAGGGGTTAACTAACGTTTATCCCCCAAGACCATTCCAGGTTCCCCTATGGGATTTAAATGTAGTCCTAACTTTCCTGATGGGCACACCTTTTGAACCACTCCACTCTTGTTCGTTAAGATTTCTTACCCTTAAGACTGTTTTATTAGTAGCACTTACATCTGATAGAAGGGTGAGCGAGTTACAAGCTCTTTCTTGTAAACCCCCTCATACAATCTTTCACAAAGGCAAAGTTGTTCTGCAAGTGAAGCCTAATTTCCTCCCAAAGGTGGTTTCTGAATTTCATATCACACAGAAGATTACCCTTCCATCTTTCTATCCTCCTCCCCATCCGGGGAAAGAGGAAGAGAGGTTACACAGGCTGGACCCAAGAAGGGCTTTAAGTTTTTACATTAGTAGACTGGCTAGGATAAGACAAGCAGACCAGCTGTTTGTAGGCTACGCAGGTCACAAGCTGGGGCTACCGATAACTAAGCAGACCATTTCCAGATGGATTATTTTAGCCATTGGGAATGTTATAAACTGGCAGGAAAAATCTTAGGGCTCATTCGACCAGAGGTATCGCAGCTTCATCGGCCCTCAAAAGAGGAGTGCCGGTTCGAGACATTTGTGCGGCTGCCACATGGTTGTCCGTTCATACCTTTACACGGTTTTACAACTTGGATTCCTCCTCCAGTCAGGAAACTAGGTTTGGAAGGGCAGTATTGCACTCTATTCATCAATAAGAGGAAGCATGAAGTCAGTACTCCCACCTCCAATAACAGAATACTGCTATGGGAGCCTATCTAAGATAAGGAATACGTCGGAGGACACAATCCCTTCGAAGAACAAGTTACTTCT
Source organism: Ambystoma mexicanum (assembly GCF_040938575.1). Taxonomy (NCBI): domain Eukaryota; kingdom Metazoa; phylum Chordata; class Amphibia; order Caudata; family Ambystomatidae; genus Ambystoma; species Ambystoma mexicanum. The sequence goes on from NC_090934.1 coordinate 407,438,001, forward strand.
TACCTTGTAACGTTCTTTCGATCGGATGTTCCTCCGACGTATTCCTTATCGACCCTCCCATCCATCCCCGCAGTACTACTTCCCTTGTTGTTGCAGCTTACGCTCCTTCAGGGTGATTAGTTGAGTCCAGAAAGAATAATTGTGGGCTACAAAACAGAACTGAGCAACGGACGCTGCGCTCGGCCTTTATAGGCAGGATGACGTCGATACGGCGGCTGTCGAGGGACATCGACTCGGCGGACGTCGACGCGCAGCGCCCTCTAGAGAGAAAAAATTTCCGAGGCCAGCAAAGCTGGAAAGAGATATCTAAGATAAGGAATACGTCGGAGGAACATCCCACCGAAAGAACGTTACAAGGTAAGAAGTAACTTGTTCATTTGCTGTCGAATATAAAAAGTAGTATCCACTGCCACCAGCCAAAACTCGATCGGGGGGGACAGAGACGTACCCCCCGAACAGACCTCGGGGCAATCGAATTGCCCCGACCAGTACGTCCACAATATGATGATTTGTACTGGTTTCTGTTCATAATTTGGGACTAGTAAAGCCAATGGTGACTTTACATGCCCTGGGAGACAGTAGTCAGTCCCAGGGTATGGTGTCTGTCGTAGCGACCCCCCGACACCCCTGGGTTACGGCACGGAGGGTGCTGTGTAACCCACATCAAAAACACATGAGACCCTATGGAGTAAAAGACCCCATGGCCCATAACACACATTACAAAGTCAAAGGAACACCTCAAATCATGTCTAAGAGTGGGAGTAAAGAGTCTCACTCTTAGCAGGAGAAAAAAATAAACCCCAAAAATCCAGCAAAGCTGCTGGGGGACTCGCTAGGTTTGGGAAATTAGCCTTTACAGAGAATTCTCCCTAACACTACCTCGGCGTTCTTGTCTGGTGTGCCCCTGCTGGACATCTGCAGGGCTGCTACGTGGAGGTCGACGCACACCTTCACGAAATTCTACTGCGTCGATGAGTACAGGGTCGGCCAAGCAGTGCTGCGCAATCTGTTCGTCTGAAGGGCCTGATGAGGAGGTAAGAGTTGCTTAATGTTGAGTTATTGCTTAATGTCGAGCCTTTCGCCACCTCCCGTGGTTGTGCATGTGTGTACTGCTATGTAATCTTATATTCATGAGCATGTGAATCCATGCCAGACCCCATGCTGGAGAAGTGACAAGTTACTTACCTGTAACTGTTGTTCTCCAGCATGGGTCTGGCATGGATTCACATGCAAACCCTCCCGCCTACCCCTCTGCGGCTCTTCACTTGGTCATACTGCCACTTTACGTGCTACCAAATCTGAGGATGGCTGCCGGAGGCGGGGCTTAGGGAGAGGGCAGTCATAGGCTGTGAGCAGTATGACCCAGAGATCAGTTACTACTAGGAAAGACAGATCAGAAACGAAACTGATACTGATTTTTTTTTTTTCTGTACCAAGGATTCCCAGCCTGACAGGGAATATTCATGAGCATGTGAATCCATGCCAGACCCATGCTGGAGAACAACAGTTACAGGTAAGTAACTTGTTCCTTCCCTCCTCTGCCCTGGCAGAAACACTTCACTACAAAAACCTAAGACATCCCCAACTCCCTTCCCCCCCCACACCACAGCACACACCTGCACCTCTGCCTCCCTTGGCCCCACTTCCACTCTCCTCTCTCTCCCGTCACACCTGATGAGGTCACCAGACATGTCCGGTCTATGAAGGCCTCATCCAAGTAAGTGGACCCTTGCCCTTACAAAACCATCAAGGACAACATTGACTCCCGCGCACCAGCCTTGGCCGACCTTTGCAACCTCTCCTTTTCCACTGGAGTTTTCTCAACTGCTCTCAAGCACTCCCTTTTACATCCTCTGCTCAAGAAACCCTCTGCTGACCCTTCCATTCTGTCAAACTACCGCCCGATCTCGCTCCTATCCTGGGCAAACACCTGGAGAAGCTGGCTATCTCTCAGCTAAACCTCCACACAGAATCAATCAGTTGTTTCCACGACCATCGATCTGGCTTTAGAGCATCTAGAGGCACGGAAACTGCTCTTCTGAATACCTGTGAAGACCTGCTCTCAAATCTTGGCACTAACACTCCCTCTGACCTCATTCTCCTTGATCTCTCAACCACCTTTGACACGGTTAACCACAACATCCTGATCTGATGACTTAGTGACAACCTGGGAATCACAGGTCAGGCTCTGGCTTGGTTAACCTCTCTTCTCTCCCGACTGCCCATCCCTGGTCGAACCTGGTACCTTTCTCTCGACTATCACCCTCTCAACCTGCGGCGTTCCTCTGGTTCTAAGCTATCCCCATGGTTCTTCAACGTCTAAATGGTTACCCTGGCATGTGTGATTGCCACTTTCACCTCTAATTTCCAGTGTTATGCGGATGAGATGCAACTATCCTTCAGGCTACCGTCAGCCGCCGCCTCCTCCTCACTCATGCCTGACAGTTCGCTTTTCAGTCATGGTGTGCTGCAAATGATCTTGGTTTCAATGCCAGTAAAACTGAGATTGTTTGCATTGCGACCCCTATTCCCGCTTCCCCCCTCTCACTCTGGCTGGCCACCCTTGGCCCTGTGCCCACCCCCACCTATGATGCCAAAAACCTTGGTTATCCTTGACTCCATTCTCTCCATCTCCTCTTACATTTCTGACATCTCAAAAAGGTCTAACTATCAACTACACCTCCTCAGAGGCACTCTACCTTTTCTCACTCCCCCCCCCCCCAGCCAGCTCACTGCCTCCAGAGCCCTGGTTCTCTCTAGGCTGGACTACTGGAACAGCCTCTTCCTGAATCTCCCTGCTTCTGCAACTCATCCAGAACCGAACCGCAAGACTTATCCTTTGCCTCAAGCCCAGGGACAGCATCTCCCTGGCGCTGAAATCTCTTCACTGGCTCCCTGTGGCTGCAAGCATCAAATTCAAGACCCTCTGCGTTGTCCACAAGGCTTTCTGGGGCCTGGGACTTACTAACCTTCAATGTTGCCTTCCTAAATACTGTACCTCTCGAGCCCTCCGCTCACCTACCTCCAACCTTCTGCGAGTGAGTCGGTTCTACAAGCCGAGATTTGGAGGGAGATCCCTTTCCTCTGCAGGCTCTTACCTCTGGAACAGCCTCCCTGCCATCCTCTGTCTTGAGCCCGATATTAAGTTTTGGAAACTCCTCAAGACCTTCCTCTTCCTTCTCTTACCCTAGCCTGCTAACCTAGCTCTCTGCTCTTCCTTCACTCCTTCCTTTCCATTCAGCTTACTGACTGGCTGCCTGACGTAACTCAGTCTCGCAGGTCCCAGGCACCCCTGCTAGTCCTGCACTTGCCTCAGTGCCCTGCAGCCCACCCCCTCACTGCACTTGTAATAAATCCTTTAGAGCTTCTCTCTCCATACTTCATCAGTCTCTACCGACTGGGTGCACTTGGTCCCCTGCCCCTCCCTTGCCATGCCCGCACTTGCACGATCGGTATACAGCCCTGCCTGAAGATCGTTCCGTCTGTTCTCCCTTGTCTTCACCCCTTAATGTGCACTTGAAAAAAAGCAGAATTGCTGTCCTGGCCTATTTGCTGTATCTAAACTGTTAAATGTATCATAGTCACTTAATCTGCCTGGGCAGACCGTTATCTCAGAAATTCAAGGGCTCTGAGCGACTGTTTTTTTCCCTTTGTTCCCACCCGCCTTGAGTGCTTTGAAACACTTTCCTGTGTATAGGTGTACATAAATAAACATTACCATACCATTATAACTCAATACTGCAAAGGTGATACAAAATAAGTGTTATACTGACCTCAAAAGACGTCACCCTTGGTGCTGGAAAATGTGTAACATATGAATGAATTACTCAGACGCTTGGCTGGCTGGATGCTTGGATGGTGGCTTGGCTGACTGGACGGACGCTTGGCTGGCTGGCTGGAAGCTTGGCTGGCTGGCCGGACGGACGGACGCTTGGCTGGCTGGCCGGACGGACGGACGCTTGGCTGGCTGGCCGGACGGACGGACGCTTGGCTGGCTGGCCGGACGGACGGACGCTTGGCTGGCTGGCCGGACGGACGGACGCTTGGCTGGCTGGCCGGACGGACGGACGCTTGGCTGGCTGGCCGGACGGACGGACGCTTGGCTGGCCGGACGGACGGACGCTTGGCTGGCTGGCTGGACGGACGGACGGACGGACGCTTGGCTGGCTGGCTGGCTGCCTGGCTGGACGGACGCTTGGCTGGCTGGCTGGACGCTTGGCTGGCTGGCTGGACGGATGCTTGGCTGGCTTGCACGCACGCACGCACGCACGCATGCATGCTTGGCTTGACCGGACGCACGCACGCACACATGCATGCATGCTTGCTTGGCTGGCTTGCCGGACGCATGCACGCACACGCGCATGCATGCTTGGCTGGCTTGCCGGAGGCACGCACGCTTCCTTGCTTGGCTGGCTTGCCGGAGGCACGCACGCTTCCTTGCTTGGCTGGCTTGCCGGAGGCACGCACGCTTGCTTGGCTGGCTTGCCGGAGGCACGCACGCACGCACGCTTGCTTTGCTGGCTTGCCAGAGGCACGCACGCACACATGCTTGGCTGGCTTGCTGGGGGAAAGCACGCACGCACGCTTGCTTGGCTGGCTTGCTGGGGGCACGCACGCACGCTTGCTTGGGTGGCTTGCTGGAGGCACGCACGCACGCTTGCTTGGCTGGCTTGCTGGAGGCACTCATGCTTGCTTGGCTGGCTTGCTGGAGGCACGCACGCTTGCTTGGCTGGCTTGCTGGATGCACGCACGCACGCTTGCTTGGCTGGCTTGCTGGAGGCACGCACGCACACACGCTTGCTTGGCTGACTACCCGGAAGCTTGCTTGGCTGGCTTGCCGCACGCATACACGCTTGGCTGGCTTGACGGACGGTCACTGGCCGGAAACCTCCAACTTCTGCAGTGTCCTGAACCTCAATATCTTTAGAACTGACTCTAGAATCAAGAGAACTCAGTTACATTTGGTAACTCGATATCCAGGGGTTCCGCAAAGTGACAAAGCTGTCTAATCCCAGCTTTCTTATAGGATCCCATTACCATCTGTTCATCGTGTGGACAACTAATCGCAGCATCATGGTCATTCAAATTCTGAGCAGGCTAGAATGCAGCACACTTGAGCTCTAGTTGTACTCTACATCTAGGGTCATGCATTGACCCTGAGAACACTAGACACTGTTGTAGAACCTTATCAGAAACTTCTATGAGTAATATATACCTGCTCTACGCACAAAAACGTTCTTATTCATCTGCACCAATAGATAAAGTACAGAGCGCTGCAACCATCTGAAACTAGCCTGTAGCTTGTTAAACTGTCTGTTGTCCCCATCCCACTGAGGAAGTGTGCCCTGGTTGTGCAGGCAGACTTAAAGTACTACAAGATCGCTTACATCAGGTTCTATATCTTGGGGCTTTACTATTCTTGTATAAAGCTATGGTTTTAGCACAAAAGCCCATTCTTGTCTATTGATCACATTCATTGTAGTTTATTTGTTGTATTTTATTTTGTTTGCAGTGCCCTGCTAGTGCTGCTTCAGGACAGCTTACTATCCACAGCCAGTTCACCAAAGTTCTCTGAACTTGTCATGAAGGTAAGTTGATCTCTTTGTGCTTTTGAGGAAAACTTGGTGGTGCCTTGTGCTCCACAGTTGAAAAGGGCAAATATCTGTTAAGATAATACGTTTGAGAACTAGGTGGGTGAAGGTGGGTTGGGGTTTATTGGGTGGGGAGAAACATGACTGGTCCCAGCATTAATATTCTTGAAGGTGATTTACAGTGAGCATTGCTCTTCCATTCCATCATGACTAGAAATTGCCAAATCGTCCATGACTTTCAAACCTTTACTCTGATTCAGATACCTTCCTTACCGGAACCTACATGAATTTAGGTCTTTGAACATCCTCTGCTATGCATGTTACTTCACTGTTACATCCACTTGCCATTGTGTTCAGGGAATATTCCTGAATTTTGGGTGTTTGAACTATTCATCACAACAGTACAGCGCAATTAATGGTTTAGCTGTTGCACGTTCTCGGAAGGAAATTGACTTGTCTTTTGCCTCTTTCTTGATATTTGCTGGCAGCTCTACTCTGCTTCACTTCACCGCACCCCTTTGAGACATTTCTTTGATACGTCGATACAGGGACACCCTAACAATGTTGTATGTATTGCTGGAACTTCTGAATCTGTGCGTCCTGTTTTGATGCAAGCCTTTTGTCACTTGTCATTTTTTGGTAGAGCCCCTTTTGGCGCGGCCACAGTAGATGGCCAATTCGACAATCATTTGGCACGTGGTTGATCTAGGCACAGCTGTTTACTTTGAGCAGCTGTGCCTAAAATTCCCTCATGCCAAATGGATGCTTAAATCTGGCATACATTAAAACAAAATGTACAGCTGCACTACCTGGCATTTGAACCATGTGTATATGTATGGTTACAGGGTCAATATCAAAGTTGTACACCTCCAAGCTATGAGCTAATTATCGTTGTGTGTCGAAGTGCCCTGCCTTGAAGGTGAGAGACCCGGGTTTGGATCTTGGCAAGTTGGGATTTCTAATGGATTCTTTCCTACAGAGGATTCCTAATCTATGCTATCCCTATTCCAGCACAGCTGTTCTCCTGAAACTTTTCTTCCGCACGGGCGCACTGCGGCTCTTCATCAGCTCTGTCCGATGGCTCTACGTGCCCTGCACGGGATATGACGTTGAGGCCAGTAAATATAGTGGTGCTGCGCCCTAAACCATTTTGCCTTGCACTGTTAATCAGGAACACGCTCGTCATGGGCAACTTTTTTTTTTTCTCTCTTCTCCGCCATGCCTACCGTCAGTCGAGATTCAAGCATTCTGCGGATTGCAGCTGGCAGATGTCGGTCTTGAATTCACACCGGATCTGTTTGCACTACTTGGGCAAGGTCCACGACACCCAAGACTGCGGCTCGTGCCAGTCCATGCACCAAAGGCCCTCTGGGAAAGGGTAGCAAAGATATTCACCTTTGTCCACAAGGCAGAGGGGAGGCTCAGTGATCAGACAGCCACTCGGGGGTGGGGGAGGGAGGTTCCTTTTTGATTCAGCAGTTCTTCAGTGTTTTAGCACCTCGCAAACAGCACTGTTGCAAAACTAATGTCTCCGGTTGGACTTTCCTTGTGCTCAATCGGTCCTGGATGCTGGTGCAGGGGGACGCTGGTGAAGCGGGACACTGGATCGGGATTTTCTGCTTCTGGGTGTCGTTGGGAGGCTTCTGGAGATTTTAGCTGGATTTGTTCTGCGGACGACGTTGGCACTCAGTTATGGACACTCAACCCCTGGCATTGGGCTTCTGCAAGACTGGAGAGGCACAGCAAGTCTGGGATTGCGCCAAAGTGGAGTTTGTCACGGGCTAGTTAGTGCCACTAGCCCAAGGGGAGAAGTCGTTCAGTCCGGAGCTTCTCTGTGGCTGTGAAAAAGGTCAGCACAGCAGCCAGGGCTTCACTGGGCAATTCAAGGTCCAGGGCGTTGCAGGAGGCTTCTCTTCATGATTTATTGTTCAGATGTTTCTTCCAGTGGTAGACTCTGCCTCTAGTCCCAAAACCCTTGCCTTTTAAGCAGGTTTCCCAGTCATCGACTGTCTAGGCTGTCAATCAAACAATAGGGTGGCTGGCCTTTCAGGACAGCCAGCCGGCCAATCAGGACTGGTTTCTTTCAGGCACTCCTGGAGACAAACAGGGGAGTTTGGGGAACCTCCCTCACTTCCTGCCCTTCCAGACACACTGGAGCCAGGAGCAGGCTTCAGGGCTGAAACTGATGTGCCAGAGGGTCTCGCAGATCATTCTACCCGAGCAGTGGCTGCCACCTCTGCCCTGCAGAGGGGGAATTCCTGTCCTTGATATTTGCCAGGGGCCTTCTTTGCACACGTTTGCTATGCATTACTGCTTGGATTCCCTTGCAGGCCCAGATGCCTGGCTTGGTAGGGCAATCCTCCCGAGTTTTCTGGTTTAGGTGGTGGTCTTGCTTCCTCACTCTTTCAGATTTACGTGCTGCTTTGGGAGTCTATCATAGATAAGGAATCCATTAGAAGAATAAATTACTTCCCTCTCTAATTTGCTTTCGGATGCATGTTCCTCACACCTCATTTTGTTCTATGTGCCCATTTCACCTGCACCGATAGGTCCCTGCTGGCCGATGGCAACAGGGTATGCAAACAAGGGATCTGCAGCAAAGAAGCTGTGCCAAAACATCCTGCTTCTCTTCTGAATCAGTTTTAAATTCATATGTATGCATTTACCATTTAGTGGTTGACAGTGTTCCAGCTTGTTTATGTTACGGAGAATTCTCTGTTAAGGCTAATTTCCCAAACCTAGTGAGTCCCCCAGCAGCTTTGCTGGATTTTTGGGGTTTATTTTTTTCTCCTGCTTAGAGTGAGACTCTTTTTCTCCCACTCTTAGACATGATTTGAGAGATCCTTTGACTTTGTAATGTGTTTAATGGGCTATGGGGTCTTTTACTCCATAGGGTTTCATGTATTTTTGGTAAGTGTGTTACACAGCACCCTCCGTGCAGTAACACAGGGGTGTCATAGTGACCCCCAAACATAGACTCCATACCCTGGGACTGACTACTGTCTCCCAGGGCATGTAAAGTCACCATTGACTTTACTAGTCTTAAATTGGGAACAGAACCAGTACAAACCATAATATTGTGGAAGTACTGGTAGGGGTAATTAGATTGCCCCTGGGTCTGTTTTTCGAGGGGGCACTGTGCAGTCCCCTCTTGTCGAGTTTCTGGCTGGTGGCAGTGGTTACCACACGAAATATTCCACCGGAATATTTCCTATAGGATTTTCCCATTTATTTTAAACGCACCACTTTTTGGTGCAATGTTAAAGATACCACCGGGTTATTTATTTAATATTTATTCCCCGGTTGGGTCTTTTTGCCAGGACTCTGTTTTAAAATGGTGTTTGTGTTCGCCTCTGAAACTCCAGCCCAAGTGGAGCCCTTTGTTCCACTTTTTGGCGGGCTTCTTCACAGAAGCCTCCAAAAGTGGTGCCACTCTGTCTGGGTCTACAGGATGTGTGGGAGGGGGGGTTTAGGCACCCTGGACTGAGTTGCCTCAGCAACTCAAGTCGCACTCTTGTGTGATTGGCCCAGTGGTGAGCCGCCCGGCTCACCACTTAGCATGTTTGAGTGACAGCTAGGCTGAGTGAATGGGGGTTTTCTGCATAAAAGCAGGGCTTTGTGGACTGGAACTCCAGAAGTCGCCACAGGACCAAAGAATCCGAAGCGGGAGAAGCTGAGCCGACCTGCAACGACGACACCACCGGTGGAGCCCTGCTGAACCGTCTCACCACTTCCCAACGACAGAGAAGATCTTCATCCCGGAGAGTCTTCTTGCTCTGAGCTGGTGGAGATAACCAGTTCGCCCTCTTTTTCGCCTTCCTGGATCGTCTTGTGGTCGAATCGCCCGTGCCAAGCACCCCGGCGGCCGGATAGCCACGCTTCACCACTACTGCGAATAAAAGGATAGTACCTTTTAACCGAGAAACTCCAGGGCTGGTTTCTTCCCTGGCAGTGCAACGACCTTCAGCTTTCCTCCAGGTCGAGATCGCCTCTTCCCCTGGACGAAGCACCGACTTGCAACCTCTGTCAGGAACAACTGCCCCCGCTGGAGCTTTCTCACCATTTCAGGTACTGAGTCCCGCCTGGTCTCCCTTGCAACAGACTGTTCAAGGTGTCCCGTAAATCCTTGACTTTCCATCCTGGGGTGACTTTGGACCTACTAACTAACTTTTCCTAACTTGAGCCAACCCTTTTTGAACTCTTTGCAACAACTCTTTAAAAGTACTATTCAACTGTGTGAACTTGGACACATTCCGCCTTGCTCTCTTCAAGAGTGGGCCGTGCCTATGACTTTCTTGCTCCTCAGTAGATTCTGCCTTTTCTGACTTGCTCTGGTTCTCCTAAAGTGTTGGTATTGTGTATGTTCCTATTTCTGCCTTTTCCCTCCATTTTTAATTACAGACTGCTACCAATTGGGTTTACTGCCAACACCTGTAGTCTTAAGCCTTTTGCAGTGGTCCCTAAGGGAACTGCACATGTTTCTGCCTAACAGTTTATTTATTAAAAGTAAAAGGCCACATATACTCCTGTAATCTGTGTACAGAGTACACACAATGATCGACTCCCTGGGGATTTCCAACAAAATCCGTCTGGTCAAGAAAATGCCTAAAACTGAAACAGTGGTCTTTAGAAAGAATTCTATTTTTTGGGGTTCCCTTGGCCCCTTGTTGCTCCTGGCTTAACTATATGTGAAGCATTTTTTGCCTCCTCCACCTGTTCAAGTAATGTTTTGGGGGCACTGATCAGTTCTGTTAGGCAGAATCTTGTGCAGTGCCCTTATGGACCACTACACACAATTAAGACCACAAGTAGTAGTAAAATGTCACCTTTTGTACAAGCCCATACTACACAGAAAACGTGGTAGCAATGGGTGAGCAGCCAGACTTACCTCAAGGGCAAATGAGCAGTAGTAGAGATTACACAAAGGACTAAAATTACTGTGACTCAAGCAAACACTGACTCAAGGTTTTTGGTTAAAAAGTAAAAGTACGTTTATTTTTAGACCATCTGTTCACAAAACACTTCACTTCTATTAAATTAAAACCACACTTAAATACACTACACACAACCAATTCCCCTTGTGCAGAAAAATTCCAGATAAGTACCTTTGGATTTGACATGCCTGTGTTGTGAAACAGACGTTACCGGGGGTTGTTTTGTGATCACTTTTTGACAGTAATGACAGTTCGGTTTTACGAAAGAGAAGCGTATCCGCGAGAAGAAATGTTACTGTAGTCAAACACACTTAGCACATGAATTAACACAAGAGTTGGCAAAAATCAACACTGACTCAAGGTTTCTGGTTAAAAAATAAAAGTACATTATTCTTAAACCATCTGTTCACAATACACTTCACTTCTATTAAACAAAACCACACTCTAAATATACCACACACAACCAATTCCTTTGGTTCAGGTCAATTCAAGGTAAGTACATTAGGATTTGACAGACCGGTGTTGTAAAACAAAAGACATTACCGGGGGTTAAGCAGCGCTCACTTTTTGACAGTAATGACAGTTCGGTCTTACGAAAGAAAAGCGTACCCGCGGGGAGAATTGTAACCGTAGTCAAAACCCATTTAGCACATTGAATAAAAACCAAGGAAAGGTGGATAAAAATCATAGGCAATACTTTTGTCAAGGCACTTGAATCAGAGGACGTATTCTAAGAGACAGATAAAGTCAATAGGCCTGTGCCTGTGTCAAATGGAGCAGGGCTCTGTTGTCAAGGTTCACACAATCAAAACAGTTCAAGATTAACGTTGCCAGGAGTACTTGAATATTGTCAAAGGGAGGCAAAAGTTATAAGAGCGAAGGAAGAATGGACAAGCCTTCGGTAAGGAAAATGGTCCACCCCGATTCCTCAAGGTCGGACGGAGAGAACGGCCAAGTGGACACAGTATTCAAATGAAGAAAGCTGGTGCTACGGCAGTTATTCCTGGTAGTTCCTGCAGACTCACGGTTCCTGAAGCTTCAGTCGTGGGGACAAGGATGACGTCTGGAGCGTTCTGCACTACCCAGGGATGAGGCCAGCAGCAGCAAAGCAACAGTGAATAAAAGGTACGTACCTTTACAACAGGAGAGGGCTCTTCCGATGACTATCCGGACGACTACAGCTTCGTGCAGCGATTTCGACCCAGAAGAGGATTCTCTGGCTGTAGAACGGTGAGATGGTTGATCCCACCAGATTCAAGGGAAGAAGACTCCGGACTGGATCTTCTGTCGTTGAAGGGGAGATAGCTCAGGACTGCAGCAGGGCTTCACCGGGACTCAGGAGTTGCAGCAGCCGTCTTCTTCTCCGCTTCTTATAGTTCCAGTGGCGACTCTGACCTCCAGCCCAAGAGTCCTGCCTTTTATGCCAAAATCCCTCATTCACACAGCTTGGCTGTCAATCGCTCAGCAGGGGGGTTGTCCAGCCCGGACAACCACCTCAGCCAATCAATACAAATTGCGACTTGGGTCTCCAAGGAGACCCTATGCAGGGGGTGACTAAACTCCTCCATCACGTTTGGCCCACCTAGACACCCAGACGGCAAAGGAGGGCTACTGGACAGAAGCCCGCCAAAGGTCGGCGAACAAAGGAGGCAAACCTGGTTTGCCGCGCAAAGTGAAACACAAGTAGGACTTTAACAAAAAGAAATGGTTGAGAGCCAAGCAGTGGAAGAAGTACCTGCTTCCGAGAGGATTGGGCTTCAATTCCAGGATTTTCACCATGCAAAAGTAATATCAGTCTGGCCTGAGAGTTGTGCTGGACCTATCCACCCTCAACCTCTCCAGAAATCCAAGATGGTTACACCAGCACTCATTGCGGAGACACTCGACAAGGGAGACTGGATGTGCTCCCTGGATCTGAAGGACGCCTACCTACACGTCCCAGTTTGGCAGCATCATCGCTCCTTCCTATGCTTCAGGATCATGGGCTGTCATTTCCAGAACCAAGGTGCTGCCCGTTGGCCTTAACTGAGCCCCCAGGGTATTTACCAGACTCATGAATGCAGTGGAAAACAGTCTGATGTGGCTGTGATCTGAGTGTACGTGTTAGTGTTTATTGACTTTCTCTTGCTTCGTTCGAAGCTGTGAGGTGCTTTTCTCTAAGCTGCTCGTGAGGAATTGGAGTGGGGGAAAGAGGCCGTGTTCGTATTTGCTGTGTCCATCTTGTGTCTGCACCATACCCGCATTTTATCTCGAGCTGAGCTGTCGGCCGTGGCACAGGTCCATAGACAGTGAGCGGCAGAGAGCGAGTGAGCAACCCCTCCTCCCCGGTCAGTTCCTTGTGTGCGCTCGTGTTTTCCCAAGCCCCATAAAATCCTCTTCCTGGGTTGGGGTACGGTGCAGGCATTCGGTGGGTCCCCTGAAGTATTCCTATATAAAACCTTTTTTCAAAATCTGTTTCCTACTTGAGATTGCCGTGGTAGCTGTTGTGCCACGAGACAGTGGGGAAAGCACTTAGGAAGTATACTCCCTGGGAGCCAAGACCTGCCAATCCGGCTGCAGAGATTTGAAAGCGGCCGGAGTTTGTTTGTGAGGGAGGCGCAGTTTCAACTCCCCGCTGACCTGCTGTTAAAGCGGGGAGCGGGAGTCCCTTGTCCCACACGATAAGTGTACAGTGTTTGGCCGTAGTGCAGATGAGGCTTGGAAGCATCCTTGAATTGAACGGACAGAGGTGGGTTTCTGTAATCGATTAAAAGGCCACAATTTCATTCACCTCAGTTGCTTTGTCGCCTCTGTTTGAGGCAGCTTTTGGCAAGACATTAAAGTAGCTGTGGTGTAAAATGGGAAGCTGGTGTAACTATTGGAGCTATTTGGACTCTGGGTGCACTCTGTGTGCACTAGAAAGTTGGAATACAGCTGCAACAATTCATAGGGCAAGGGTCTGAATAGTGAAACAATAAAGGTGCTCAAATTCAGTAGTGAGTATGAAGCTGCGGAGCACACTGATTTTGGAAAAAGCGAAGGGGGTGGCTCCTACCTGGTTGATCCAGTAATGGGATCTTCCTCTTTATCCTTGTTAGGGAGAATTCTCTGTTAAGGCTACTTTCCCAAACCTAGTGAGTCCCCCAGCAGCTTTGCTGGATTTTTGGGGTTTCTTTTTTTCTCCTGCTAAGAGTGAGGCTCTTTTTCTCCCACTCTTAGGCATGATTTGAGAATGTCCTTTGACTTTGTAATATGTTTTATGGGCTATGGGTTCTTCATGTGTTTTTGGTAAGTGTTACACAGCACCCTCAGTACAGTAACACAGGGGTGTCATAGTGACCCCCAAACATAGACTCCATACCGTGGGACTGACTACTGTCTCCCAGGGCATGTGAAGTCACCATTGACTTTACCAGTCTTAAATTGTGAACAGAACCAGTACAAAACATCATATTGTGGAAGTACTGGTAGGGGTAATTAGATTGCCCCTGGGTCTGTTTTTCGAAGCAGGGCTTTGGGGACTGGAACTTCTATTGCTACCAATTGGGTTTACTGCCAATACCTGTAGTCTTAAACCTTTTGCAGTGGCCCCAAAGGGAACTGCACAGGTTTCTGCCTAACAATCCTCATTGGACTTAGCCTTGTTGACCAAAAACTGTCCACTATCAACACAGGCCCAAGTCCACGCTTGAGCACAAAGTGGCTCTCCAGAAAGAGTAGTAGGGCAGAATGCCCAATCTGATCTTGTACAGCAAAAGCAACGGGGGCTAGAATACACTGACCACTACAAAAATCCAAAAGAAAATTAAAGAATATTTTGGAAAGAAGAGGAATAAAAGTCTAAATGATGTGGAGAATGAAACAAATTCCATGGACATTGCCACGTACTCCAACAGTCAGCAGAGGGATCCATTTCCCTCGACATTGGAGAAGGCTCAATCCCTGTCGCATATCGGAGCCAGAAACCTGTATTTTCTGAACTGGAAGTGCCCTCTATGGAAGTTGTGCCCGAAAAGCTCTCGGCATAGGATGATCTAGCTGATGAAGGGTCGCCAGTAGCAGAGGATTTAAATGGGGGCACCCTAAAGGCTTTGCATTTTGTATTAAACTCTCTTGTGTCCGTGTACAAATTGCTAAAATCAGAAGTGCAGGCGCAAGCAGGCATAATGATAGAGCTCACAAACGAGACAGCCAAATGCGAGTCTACCTTGGTGAGGTTGGGTTCGGCTATTAATGTTAATATAGCTTCCTCCCTTAGAGAAATCGATCTCGAATTGGTCAAGCAAGGCCTAGTTATTTCCTCCTTACAGCAGGGGGCAGTTGCCTCAACAAAGGCAGAGACGAAACAATGTATCTTCTGAAAGCAGGGCAACAGCAGCACTGAGAAAGAGATGAGGGTACAACTGCCCTAAATCAATGTTTTGATGATGCCCCCCTTCTCGGAATCTACATCGGAGGAGTTCTGAAGGCTAGCTAACACAGGGGATGAAGGGTTGGAAGCCCAGGCAGAAACTCAATTCATTGAGCCGGAGATTATCTCAGTGAAACAGTCAGTCACTGACTCCCACTGGAAGCCTGCCCTATCCCAGAGCTACAGAGGCCGCTGGAAGCTAAGAAAACATCAAGCAGGAAGGAAAACAAATTCCAGAACCTCTCAACTAAGATCGAAGAGAAATCATAAAAGACGGAAAAATACAAAATTCGGGACCATTGCTTTTAGTACTGGTCCGCAAGTAAAGGAGACCTCACCATCAAAGGATCTAAGCAACAAAGGCCCAGAGGGAAGAACTGGGGAAATTTCAAGTAGTTCACCAAAGGCCCCGTCACTGCCCTCGAAAATTAATGGGGTGGGCAAGGTGGAGAAACGCTCAAAACAAAGTGACATTTTGCTTTGTGTGAGTCAATAGACGATAACATCGAAGTAACAAGAGTGAGTATATGCCTGTGAACAGGCCTGAGAGATTCTCAGGGAAATGATCGAGAGGCTCAAAAGAGTCAGTGCGCAGCATCAACTCCAGACTTCAGAGTGCTGGTGGTCCAGCCATTTTCAATCAAGGGGGCGCAGGGGGGTATTGTTAGGGACAATTCTCATTTATGGCTAATTTCCCTCACTTAGTGAGTCCCCCAGCAGCTTTGCTGGACTTCTGGAGTTTATTTTTTTCCACTTGGTAAGAGTGTGAGCTTTTCCCCCACTCTTACCTATGGTTTCGCATGTGTATTTCTCTGTTTTTATGATTGTGGACTCTGAAGTACACCACTTCAGTAGCCCCCTTCTTTCTGTGTGTCACCCAGCACCTTCAGTGCCGTGGCACAGGGTTGTAGTTGATACTTCCCCCGACTCCATTTCTGAGGCTGACTACAGTCCCCCAGAAAAGGGTAAAGTTGCCATTAACTTTACTTAGTCAATCTACCACAGATCCAGTACACCCCATCTTCCATGGAGTACTGGAAAAGGTTAATTCATATCCCTTTTTATCTGTACCTCCTAGAACATTGTTTTGCTCTTTTAACATTTAGACTTGGCTGGTCGCAGTGGTATCTACCCTAACTTTCCTACCGCAATTATATTAAACGTGGTATTGTTCTTGGCTATTATATTAGTCTCGAACATAAACCCGCTGGACCAAATCGTCTTACTTTTGGCTCCGGTTGGGTTTATTCGCCATTTATTTTTGTTAAAGTGTTAAAGTCCTTCTTGTGTTTTACTTTGCGTGGCAAACTAGGTTTGTCGCCTTTGTTCACCGTCTTTTGGCGGGCTTCTGCTCAGAAGCCCTCCACCAGACGCCTGGGTGTCTAGGTCGGCTGAATGTGTGGGAGGGGTATAGTCACCCCCTGCACAGGATATCCTAGGAAACCCAAGTTGCACTTTGCCATGGTTGGCTGAGGTGGTTGTCCGGGCTGGACAACCCCCCTGCTGGGTGATTGACAGCCAGGCTGTGTGAATGGGGGTTTTGCGCATAAAAGGCAGGTCTCTTGGGCTAGAAGTCAGAGTCGCCACTGGAACTACAAGGAACCGAAGAGAAGCGAACAACGGCTGCTGCAACTATCCCGTCCCGGTGAAGCCCTGCTGCAGTCCTGAGCTATCTACCCTTCAACGACTAAGAGAAGATCCAGTCCGGAGTCTTCTTCCCTTGAGCCTGGTTGGGATAACCAGCTCATCTTCCACAGCCAGAAGATCCTCTTCCTTGGTTGAAATGGCTGCACACAGCTGTAGTGGTCCGGCTAGCCATTTGAAGAGCCTCTCCTGTTTTTAAGGAGCGCACCTTTTATTCCTTATCGCTGCTGCCAGCTTCATCCCTGTGTGGTGCAGACCCCCTTCAGACGTCGTCCTTCACAACAAAGCTCCAAGAATCGTGGGTCTGCAGGAAACCAACAGGAACAACTGCCAGGGCACCAGCTGCACCATTGGAATAAGGTACTGTGTTCTGCTTGAGGAAACTGGGTGAACCCTTTTTCTTCATTTCCAAGGCTTGCCCTTGTCTTCCCTCCTTCTTATAACCTTTGCTTCCGAACATTGACAATATTGAAGTACTCTTGGCTACGTTGAATCGTGAACTATCTGACTGTGTGATCTACGGCAACAGGCTTCTGGTGTCACTTGACCCTGGCCTCGGTCCTTTGACGTTTGAACTCTTGTCTCCGAGTGTTTCTCGATTCTGTCTGCCTAACCAAATTATTGCCTGTGATTTTTGCCTCCAACTCCGTCTGGGTATCTCGGGGGCTAAGTGTGTTTTTGCCCGGTAGCATTTCATGTCATGGATACGTGTTTATTTAGTAGCCCGAACTGTCAAAAAGTGATCTGAACTGTATTCAGGGTAACGTGTTTTGTTCGTAACACCGGTTCATTCAAACACAGGGTACTTACCTTGAGGCATACTGTGCAAAGTGAATTGGTTAGTTGTAGTATATTTGACGTGTGGTTTGTGTTTAAGTTTAATAGAAGTGTTGTGTTTATAACGTATGATTTAAAAATGAATGTACTTATATTTGTCTACCTGAAACCTTGAGTCAGTGTTTGCTTGAGTCTCCGTAATTGTGGTCCCTTTGTGCAATCTCTGCTACTGCTCATATACTCTTGAGATGAGCCTGGCTGCTCCGCCACTGCTACCACTCTGACATAATAGTACTTGCTTGTACCAAACGTAAAACTTGTATTGCCACCTGTAGTCTTAATTGTGTGTAGTGGTCCCTAAGGGCACTGCACAGGATTCTGCCTAACAGGGATGTATACCAGAGAATGTAAAATGGACCCCAATCTTTTTGCAGAAGAAATCTTCATCTAAGGAGACCCATGAGACATGTAAGACTGGGGCATCACAGATGGGAGCAGTGTTAAAGCTAGCCCCTATCTTCCTGGCAGCAGGTGGCAAACCGGAAAGAAGTTTGGTGGGAACAGATAGTCAATGTCCTTTACCAAATATAATCTCAGTCCAGGATACTTTATCCAAAATACCTGGCATTCCAGATGGGAAGGGGAAATAATCTACAATATTAGCACAAACTGTTCAAGTGGATTCTGTGGAAACCACGCTCGCAAGCGAGTTTCTAGCTATTACATATGACTCTGAAAACATCAAGGATTTTGCTGTTCCAAGGGTCTGGTTAAGACTCTTAACGAATACCAGACTACATAAATCCCTGAACAGAACAGTGATTTTGGGGATTTGTAAAAAAAGAAAGTGAATGATCTGTATCTCCTCTCCTCAAATGATATTGGGAATGTATCCTTTCCTATTGCACAAGATCCACACTTTGTAGAAATCGCATTCACCCCATTAAGAGCAAAAGCAGCCATTTTGAGTGCTTCAAGGAAGTTGGAAGCACATGGCCTGCAGGTTTACATCAATAAGTCTGGGGGTAGTGTTAAAGCTCTTGCTCAGGCTAAGGGGGTGTTAGGCAGAAGGCTGTGCATTTCCCTTAGGGAGCACTACAGAAGATTAATACTACAGGTATATGCAAGAAATCCCCTTTGGTATCAGTCTGTACCACAAAGATTTAGTTGGTAGCTGTGGCTAAGCAGTCAGACTTATCTCAAGAGGGAGATGAGCAGTATTCAGGGTTGACACATTAGGGCTTCAGTACTATGGATCAAGGAAACGCTGACCAAAGCTTTGTATCAAAAAGAATATATATATTTTACACACTGATGTTCACACACACATCCCTATTATTAAAGCAAGTTAAATCAGTCAAGAAAAGTATACACAACTCCCTATTTAAATTGTAGACCAGTTTGAGCAAGAGTGAAAACTGAGCAAAATGGCAGTGTAAACCAAGCATAAACGGCACTCTAACAATTTCTCTGAAGGGAGGGAAAGGACAAGTTTAGACTCTTTAACACACCAGCAACACTTACAAGTAGATTGTGAACAAGTTAGGCAAGGCAGTACTTTAGCATATGCAATGCTGAGGTGAAAACCAAGCAAAATGGCACTTCACAAGTTTAAAAAGGGAAGCAAAAAGGTGGTTATAAGAGTTGGGTGCATCAACACATTTCTACGTGAGAAGCAATCTAGAGAAGGCAGTCGTAACAGATTTGGCCAGTCAATGGGCCTGTGCCAGAGTCAATGTTACAACGCAAGGTGCCCAGGATCAAACTGTTCTAGTAGATGCAGTCAAGTCTTGGTTTAACAATTTGAACAGGTGCTTGCAGAAGGTGAAAGACAATTTTAGATGATGGGGCCGGCCGAACCCAGTAGGTAAGTAAAGGATTTAAAACCCCTTTAGCGATACCCAACAAAACGGGAGGCTTGGCGGAACAATGTACCTCTGAAGTGGAAGAGGCTCCTGAGGTGGCGGTAGTTCCTGCAGTTCGGAAGATCCAGCAGGGTAAGAGAGGTTCTCGTCGTGGAGGAAGGTTAGAGTTCCTGCACTGCCCAGGGATGAAACCAGCTGCTGTACTGCCAAAAGGAATAAAAGGTACGCTCCTTTAAATCACGGTCGTGGTGGACGGGTGCCTGGCTATCCGGTCTCAGAGTGCAGGGCACTGCCGATTCGACCAAGGGGCAGGTCCTGGAAGGCGATTGGCGAACTGGTTGGCCCCACCAGCTCAAGGGAAGAAGACTCTTGAAGACAAAGATCTTCTCAAATCGTTGGAGTAAAGTTTTGAGGATTTGCAGCAGGGCTTCACCGGTGGTTCAATCATTGCAGATGTCTTCAGCTTCTCTCCTCTTTGGTTTCTTAGTTCCAGTGGCAACGTCTTGTCCACCAGTCCTCAGGACCCTGCTTTTGTGCAGAAGACACCCATTCATACAGCCGAGCTGTCACTCACACAGTGGGGTGGCTCTCCTGGCGGGAGAACCCCCCCCAGCCTATCAGGGCAGAGTGCGACTTGGGTTGCGTAGGCAACCCTGTCCAGGGTGCCTATTCTCCCCTCCCCCCTCCCACACATCCTGTCTACCCCAGATTCAGTGGTGCCAAAAGGAGGGCTTCTGTGCAGAAGCCTGCCAAAAGGACGAACAAAGGATCCTCGACCCGGGTTAGGATTTCAGAGAACGACACGAGAAAGAATTAGTATTAAAGTTCTGACAATAACCTACCGGAGTAAAGTTGGTACCCCCTCGAAAATGAACGTTCGTGAAAAACTATTAACCCTTTCCAGTACTTCCATAGTAAGATGGTTTGTACTGGTTTAAGTCATAACTATTGACTAGTAAAGTCAATGGGGACTTTACATGCCCTGGGAGACGGTCAGTCCCAGGGTATGGCGTCTGTTTGGGGGTCGCTACGACACCCATGTGGTACGGCACAGAGGGTGATGTGTACCACACATGTTAAAAAGATGATTCCTATGAGGGTGAAAAAAAACCCATAGACCATAAGCACATAAGATAGCCTAAAACATACACTAGCAATCTGTCTAAGAGTGGGGAAAAAAGGGTCTCTCTCTTAGCAGGAGAAATAAATAAACCCTTCAAATCCAGCAAAGCTGCTGGGGGACTCTATAGGTACGGGAAATTAGCCTTAGAAGAGAATTCTCCCTAACAGGGGTGATATAAATGGCTCCTCAAATGTTGGGGGATCAGCTAGGAAGGGAGCAAATTGGGCATGAGATGGATTCTTCGGGTTCTAAACTTCGGGAGAATGCTTTACCTCTTCTGCCAGAAATCCTTTCCCAGTTTCTTGTGAAGCTGGGTATGGGACCTCAGCAGCTTTAGAAAAGAGAGAATAAACTTAGTAAGCTGGAACACTGGGGGGTTCCAGCACTTACAAGGCCAGGGGGATATGAGAGTATTTGTTTGATTTCAGTGATATTGTGTTACTACAAGGAACCTGATTAGTAAATCCAATCAGCATAGAAGGTTTCTCGATGTTCTGTCTACCAGCACAGCATAAAGCAAAAGGGAGACCCTCGGGAGGTCTCTTGATGGCTTACAAAAATCAAACCATAAAAGAAGCCATCCCAATTTTTAAGAACCCTATTGGAATTCAAGCCTATAGAATAATCTTACAGGGTGAACCGTAGGGCTCATCGTGGATAATTATCAACGTATACTGGAATCCCTCGTGCTCAAAACTTCTCCCATTCCTAGCGATTTTAGCCTCCTTATTGGAAAAAATTAATAACGAACCTGGCGGGACTCATATTGTATTAACAGCGGACCTAAATATGTTCATGTTAATGTTAAAGGGTATTTGTACCGCGCACGATCACCACCGGAGTGGTCCCCTGGCGGCTCTGAAAGAGGGAGGGTTAGTTGGAGGAGGATGGAAAAAGTGCAAGAGTGCAGTGATGTGCTGTTGGCGGCCTCAGCCCGGTGGGTCCGTTGGCTGTGCCTGGGGTGTTTGCGGCCGGTAGTCGTCGTGTACTGCTGTGCGAGTCTGTTTGGTTTTTTTTTTTTTTTTTTTTTTTTTTTTTTGCAGTGTAGTGGAAGTTTGTGTGGTTTGTTGTGCTGTAGGTTTGTGTTTGGTTTGGAGTTTGAGAGTTGTATGCGTGTTAGGCAGAATCCTGTGCAGTGCCTTTAGGGACCACTACACACAATTGACTACAAGTGGTAGTAGTACAATTTCACCTTTGGTACAAGCCCGTACTACAAAGAAAAAGTGGTAGCAATGGCTGTGTAGCCAGACTTATCTCAAGAGAAAATGAGCAGTAGTAGAGATTACACAAAGGACTACAATTATTGTGACTCAAGCAAACACTGTCTCAAGGTTTCTTGTAAAAGTACATTTATTTTTTAGACCATCTGTTCACAAAACACTTCACTTCTATTAAATTAAAACCACACTTTAAATCTACTACACACAACCAATTCCTCTTGTGCAGATCAATTCAAGGTAAGTACACTGGGATTTGACAGACCGGTGTTGTGGAACAAAGATGTTACTGTGGGTTATTACACAATCACTTTTTGACAGTAATGACAGTTCGGTCTTACGAAAGAAAGGCGTACCCGCGAGAAGAAATGTTACCGTAGTCAAACACACTTAGCACATGAATTAGCACAAGAGAATAGGGGATAAAAATCATAGGCAATACTTTTGTCAAGGCAGTTAGAATCAAGAGACACTTTCTAAAACGTCGATAAAAGTCAATAGGCCTGCGCCAGTGTCAAATGGGACAGGGTCCTGTTGTCGAGGATCACAAGGTTAGAACAGTTCACGATTCGAGATTGCCAGGAGTACTTGGATATTGTCACAAGGGAAGCAAAAGTTATAAGAGGGAAGGAAGTCGAGGGCAAGCCTTGGGTGAGGAGAAAGGGTTCACCCCAATTCCTCGAAGTTGGACACTCTACCTTATTCGTTTGAAGAAAAGCTGGTGCTACGGCAGTTGTTCCTGCAGATTCACGGTTCCTGGTGCTTCAGTCATGGGGACAAGAAGGAGGGCATCTGGATCGATCTGCACTACCCAGGGAGGAAGCCAGCAGCAGCAAAGCAACGGTGAATAAAAGGTGCGCTCCTTTAAAACAGGAGAGGCTCTTCAGATGGCTATCCGGACCACTACAGCTGTGTGCAGCGATTTCGACCAAGAAGAGAATCCTCTGGCTGTGGATGGTGAGCTGGTTGATCCCACCAGGCTCAAGGGAAGAAGACTTGGACTGGATCTTTTCTTGCCGTTGAAGGGTAGATAGCTCAGGACTGCAACAGGGCTTCACCGGGACTCGGGAGTTGCAGCAGCCGTCGTCTTCTCCGCTTCTCTTCGGTTCTTTTCAGTTCCAGTGGCGACTCTGACTTCCAGCCCATGAGTCCTGCCTTTGATGCCAAAATCCCCTATTCACACAGCCTGGCTGTCAATCACTCAGCAGGGGGGTTGTCTGGGCCGGACAACCACCTCAGCCAATCGACACAAAGTGCGACTTGGGTCTCTAAGGAGACCCTATGCAGGGGGTGACTAAACCCCTCCCACACATTCAGCCCACTTAGACACCCAAACGCCAAAGGAGGGCTTCTGGACAGAAGCCCGCCAAAGGTCGGCGAACAAAGAAGGCAAACCAGGTTTGCCGCGCAAAGTAAAACGCAAGGATTTAAAAATAAAAAAGAAATGGCGATAAAACCCAACCGGAGCCAAAATAAAAAGTATTTAATCACGCGGGTTTAAGTTCGAGGCTAATACAATAGCTTAAAACAGTACCACGTTGATATATAGTATAATCGCGGTAGAAAAGTTAGGGTAGATACCACTGCCACCAGCCAGGTTTTAGTGTTAAGAGAGCAAAATAAAGCTGAGGCACAGACAAAAAGGGGTAGGAACTAACCCTTTCCAATACTCCATGTAAGATGGGGTGTACTGGGTCTGTATTTTAAAGTGACTATATAAAGATAATGGCAACTTTTCCTATTTCTGGGGGACAGTCAGCCCCAGAAAAATGGAGTCAGTGGGCAGTCTCAAAGACAACCCTCTATCAATGCACTGAAGGTGCTGTGTAACACACACAAAAAGTGGGACTCATGGAGTGGTATAGCTCCAGAGCCCAAGATCACACAAACAGTAGAAATGCACATGGCAAAACACATGTAAGAGTGGGGAAAAAGGCTCACACTCTTACAAGGTGGAAAAAATAAACCCCTGAAATCCAGCAAAGCTGCTGAGGGACTCACTCGGTGAGGGAAATTAGCCATAAATGAGAATTCTCCCTAACAATGCAGAGGAGGAAATTGTTAGTGGAATTGGTTAGTTGGCATCTCTATCCTGAATTGAAGAGTTGGGCTTGCGTAATCTCACAGATGGGGTGCGTGTGCACCCTGTGCCTCTCGTTAGGTCTGGGCCCGTTCTGAAGTTGAGGCCCCTTTCACATCCACCAGCCTCCCCAACAACCCCACATGTTCCTCACTCCCACTTATATGGCCAGTGCACCTGCCAGTGTCCACGCCTCATTTAGCATGGTGATTGTTAGTATCTCAACAGTTCCACAACCCAGTGGTACCTAGTAGCAGCTAGGGGCGGTTGAAGATGTTTAGGGTTGGTTAGAGTTGGCTGGGGTTGCGGACTTCGTCTTCCTGGGTGTCGCCTGTGTTCCACTCTGCCCAGCGTCACCCATCCAGGTGCCGTCGGTGCTCCTCAGTCGGTTCTGGAAGCTTGTCAGTGTCCTTTCCGGTTTAGTCATTCTTTTTCCTTTCTGTTTCGGTTTTAGTCTGTGGTATTGAAGAGCCAGGTTTTTAATAATTTTCTGAATTTTAGGTGATCTTTGGTGTTATTTATTTTGGGATGTTCCAGGTTTTTGCGGCTAAATGGTAGAAGGCGGTGCCTCAGAGTTTTTTCTTAATGTATGGTTTTAGTTCCAGGCGGATTTCGTTGCTTGACCTGAGAGGTCTCGTTGGCTTGTAGATTTTCTTTTGTAGGAATTCTGCTGATTGCCCTGTGTGTTATGCACATTGTTTTGAAGGTGATAAGATGTTTTACTGGGAGCCAGTGTAGTGTTTTTAGGGCAGGGGGGTTTTGTGGTCTCTTCTGGACAGTTTGAGGAGTAGTCTGGCTGCTGTATTTTGGATCCGTTGTACTTTGTTCAGGAGGTATTCTGGTATTCCGAGGTAGAGGCTGTTTGCATAGTCGCTTTTTTGACATGAGGGCGACGATAGTGAGTGTTTTGTGCAAGAAGGAGAATACAGAGTGCGTATATGTAGAGAGCGGTTCAGAGAACTCACCCATCTGTAAAATCTCAAAGAACGGGGAAATCTGGCTGAGTTTTTCTATTTTTATTTTGGAATTTGAGCATGGTTATTGGGAGTGCAGAGGGCAAGGTGGGTCTGCCTACTACTTGGCATCGAAGGAACTCCTCATCGGCCCTGGATTACATTTTCTTATCCCAATCCCTCCTCTCTCTCTCCCTTCCTCCATGGTGATAAAACATGGAGGTGGTAGTGATCATTGCAGATTGGAGTTACCATGCTCCAATCTTTCCACTTCATCATCGGGTCTAGTTCGACGAGCTCCAATTGGATTGAAAGGTAAAATAAGACTGAAGTATAAAGGAGTGAGTTTAAAACTGAATGCCCAGCTAAAAAAGGTACCTAGATTTATTTGGGAGACGTAATGCCATCCGGTCAATTTTATACACTTTAACTGGGCCACCTCAGCTCCCAGTATCCCCAGGGGAAGATGCATGCAAAAGCATTTACATTGTCTTGATGAGACTAGGAAAGGAGAGTGGAGAAGTTCTCTACGAAAGTTAAAATCAGCTGGACTGGGTACAGTCGAGTACATAGCGGAAGCTAAAATCAACTACCTTTCCTGGTCGAGAAATCACAGGGCCTCCAGGATGCAAAGAGATGGGGAATACATGCTAGAGCTTTTGAGAGAAAAGAACACCAGGAACTTCTGGTCAGTAGTTGGCCAGTTGGCATCGGGTGATAGTAGCTCCCTCTGTAATTTAGTCCCAGAGGCTGGTTGCGTGGAGTATTTGACTGAAATCTTTAGAGACCCAGGGTGCACCATCTTTAGTTCTAGCTCAAATGGTCCTTGGCTGTTAACCTTTAATGAAGAGGACATAAAGGATATCATTCTCAAATCTACCTCTAAGGCAGTGGGCCCAAACGGGCTCGCATATCAAATTCTTAAGTGAGCCCGTATTATGGTCTTGGATTCTATGTTGCCTCTTTGAATAGATTTTGGAAAGCCGTACCTTTCCTTCCTCCTTGAAAACATCCCTGATTATACCTCTTTTTAATGGCGGTGATCGGTGAGCAGCAGTTAACTATCAGCCAATTGCTCTGCTCGACATTGAGAGTAAAATCTTCACAAGGCTTTTACTAAACGAAATTTCAGACTGGGTTGATCGGCAGACGATCCTGTCTAGTTACCAGATTGTTTTTTTTTAGAAAAGGCTCGTCAACAGCCCTGAATGGCTTAATTTTGAATCTAGTCCATGAACACATGATGACTAGGGGGGCACTGCCATTGTATGGAGCGTGGGTCGATTTGTCCAAAGCCTTCGACCAGGTTAATGGGAACTTGCTCTAGAACAAGCTGAAGAGCTTGGGTATGCCAGATTCGTTGTTGGCAATGTTGGTGGAATTGCATAGAGACACCTCCGTAAGAGTCGGGCTGGACGAGCAGGGCAATTTGTCAGAGTCCATCAGGGTTGAGAGAGGGGTTAGGCAGGGTTGTCTGAGGGCCCCGTTATTTTTTACCCTCTTTTTAGCAGACATTGGTGCTTTATTGGAGTCGTCTGCATTGACCAGCCCAGAGATGAATGGAAAGACAGTCCTTTGGCTGAACTGTGCAAACAACATTGTGCTTCTGGATATAACAGCCATAGGTCTGCAGCGACTCTTGTCAAAGTTAGGTGAATATGCAGAATCAAATGATCTCACCATTAATCCCCTCAAGAATGGTGGTCTTCAAACATCTGCAGAGGAAGATCCACTTTTCAAATTGGGTTTTGGAGGGTCAAATAATCCAAATGGTCGAGGAGGTGATGTATCTGAGCTTTTCCATCTATGCCTATTCAGCGCGCCATAAAGTGGTTACAGAAGTGGCAATGAAAGCCTCCCAGATAGCCTCACAGATTCCTAAGCTAAAAGCAAAATGTTGCAATTTTTCAGTATTACAGCTGATAAAATTCTATCTAGTAAAAGCGGTGCCCGTAATTCTTTACGGTTTGGAGGCCAAGCCACTTCTGTGGTCCTCGGACTGGAGTGCAGTGGCTGGGCGAATCTGGAAGAAGTCTCTGGGTCTGCCTTCCTTTCCCCCGGGATGGAGCCTAAGATTTGAGCTTGTCATTAGAATTTATGGCTTTGTAAAATAATGGAATAATGGTCTTCGTAATGGCAATGACAAAAGGTGAAATCTTGGCTAATTTTAGAATACTTTATGTACTGTGGAAAAATTTGTTTTCTCTTTTTTTAGGTTTTTCGACATGTGATTAGTCTGTTTTTTTGGGATGTATGATTTGTGATCTCTTTTTGAGACTTTGTTTTTTGTAAAGGTTGGTTCACAGCAGAACCATATACAAATAAAAAAAAAAGAATGCAGTGGCAGCCCTCCTTAGGGCCCAGGGCCACCATGTCTACCCTTACCTGGACGACTGGCTCATCAGGGCGAGATCACCAGAGCGGGTTACCCACACTTCCTCCGTGCTTATGAACACTATCACCTGGGGTTCACTATCAACCTCAAGAAGTCTCAACTGCAGCCCACGCAGAGCCACATCTTCCTGGGCCTCATCTGGGATATGAGCTCAGAGAAGTTGTTTTCCATCGAGGACAAGATTACGGCCCTCAAGAAGACTGCGTCTCACTTCCTCAGCCTAGAGGTGACCTTGACCTGGTGGTACCGACACCTACTGGGTATCATGGCAGTGGTCTTCCTGGCTGTGCCACACACAAGGCTCCGGATGAGGAGATTACAGCTACACTTCACAGCTTCATGGAATCAGAAGGGCTCCCAAGCGGAGCTGGTCAGCATACCGCCTTTTCTCCACTCAGACCCCACAGGGTGGTCCAGGGACTGCAACCTGCGGACGGGCAGGCCCTTCCGGCAGCCGTCCCTGCAGGTCATCACCATTACAGACTCCTCCCTAGAGGGCTGGGGAGCCACTCTGGACAGCCGCACCGTCCATGGAGTCTGGACCCGGCAGGAGCAGGAGTCACATATCAACTGGCTGGAGCTTGGGCCATTTGGCTAGCCCTCGAAGCCTTCTTTCCACTCGTTGAGGGCAATACCGTCCTTATGAAGACTGACAACTCCACCAGCATGCACTATGTCAACAAGTAGGGGGGGGGGGTGCCAGGTCCCCTCCGCTGTGCAGCCTAGCGGTCAGCATGTGGCAATGGGCCCTGGAAAACATATACCTCACAGCTGTCCACCTCCTGGGGGGGAGGCCAACTTGGAAGCGGACAGGCTCAGCAGGCTGGAAGCAGACAATTATGAATGGCAATTGAACGACCATGTGCTGCAGCTGGTCTTCAACACATGGGGCCTTGCCTCCTGGAAGAACACGAAGTGCCATCAGTTCTCGTCCTGGCAGGGGCTGGGCCCCGGCTCCCTGTGAGACTCATTTCAGATTCAATGAGAAGGCATGACTGCATATGCCTTTCTTCCTACACCCCTGATCCCCAGGGTACTCCGCAAGATGAACAAAGCTTGTCACCTTAGCATCATCTTGATAGCTCCTTGGTGGCCAGCGAGACTGTGGTTCTCCGAACTGCTCAGCCTCACGCACAGACCACCCATTCAACTTCCTCTGGGTGTGGCACCTCTCCTGTCCCAGCAGCGGGGCAGGGTCCTCCACCCTACGCCTCAGAAGTTAGCCCTCGTAGCGTGGTTCCTGAGCAGATTACCCTCAAGCACCTGAGCCTATCGTGGGCTAACCTGGAGATCATTCAGGGCGCCAGGAGCAAGGCTACCAGGAGCCAATATAAAAGCAAATAGAGCAGGTTCTGTCACTTGACCGACTGTTAGGGATGTTAGGGAGAATTCTCTGTTTAGGCTGAATTTCCTAACCTAGTGAGTCCCCCGGCAGCTTTGCTGGATTTCTGGAGTTTGGTTTTTTATTCCTGCGAAGAGTGAGACTTTTTCTCCCACTCTTGAACATGAGTTATGGTGTTCCTTTGACTGTTAATGTGTTTTATGGGCTATGGGGTCCTTTACTCCATAGGGTCTCATGTGTTTTTACTATGTGTTACACAGCACCCTCCGTGCAGTGACACGGGGGTGTCATAGTGACACCCCACCATAGACTCAATACCCTGGGACTGACTACTGTCTCCCAGGGCATGTAAAGTCACCATTGGCTTTACTAGTCCCAAATTATGAACAGAAACCAGTACAATCAATCATATTGTGGACGTACTGATCGGGGCAATTCGATTGCCCCGGGGTCTGTTAGTCGAGGGGGCATGTCTCCGTCCCCCCTGATCGAGTTTGGCTGGTGGCAGGGGATACTACTTTTTATATTCGACCGCAAATTTATCCCTATGGGATTGTCCCATTGTTCGAGGCTACCAACTTTAATTATTTAATTCTCATAGCCTCGAACATACTGCCGGTTTATTTATTTAATATTAATTCACCGGTTGGTATTTTTTGCCAGGACTCGATTCCAAAATGGTGTTTGTGTTCTCTTCTGTGACTCCAACCCAAGTTGAGCCCTTTGTTCCACTTTTGACGGCCTTCTCCACAGAAGCCTCCAAAAGTGGTGCCACTCTGTCTGGGTACCGCAGGGGGTGTGGGAGCGGGTTTAGGCACCCTGGACTGAGTTACCTTGGTAACTCAAGTCGCACTCGTGTGTGATTGGCCCAAGTGGTGAGCCGGCCGCATGTTTGATTGACAGCTAGGTTGAGTGAATGGGGGTGTGCTGCATAAAAGCAGGGCTTTGGGGACTGGAACTTCAGAAGTCGCCACAGGACCGGAGAATCCGACGAGGGAGAAGCTGAGCCGACCTGCTACGACGACACCACCAGTGGAGCCCTGCGGAACCGACTCACCACTTCCCGAAGACAGAGGAGATCTCCCTGCTGGAGAGTCTTCTTCCCCTGACTGGTGGGCACAACCAGTTTACCTTCTTTTTCTCGCATCCCAGGACGTCTTGTGGTCGAATTGCCCGTGCCAAGCACCCCGGCGGCCGGATAGCCACTTACCACTGGACCGCGAATAAAAGGACTGCTCCTTTTAACTGAGAAACTCCACGGCTGGTTTCTTCCCTGGCAGTGCAACGGACTCCTGTCTTCCTCCCCGACGAGATCCTCTCTTCCCCCGGACGAAGCACCGACTTGCATCCGCTGCAAGGAACTGCCCCCGCTGGAGTATTCTCGCCACTTTAAGGTACTGTGCCCACCAGGCCTCCCTTTCTAAAGATTGCTACAAGGTAATAATAATCCCTTAACCTTCTGGACTGGGCTGGCCGCCTTGACCATCTAACTGGTTCCTTTCTTTTGGTCCAACTCTTTCTGAATCTTTTCGAGACTTTTGTGCACTTTTTAACCATGTGACCTTGGACACATTTTGTTCTGATCCTCTTAAAGTGGATCCGGCTTTCTGAACTCTAACTTCACGGTTTGACTCTGCCTTCCTCTCTTGCTGTGTTCTTGTGAAAGTGTTGAGATCTGTTTCAATTTATACTCTGCCTTTCTCTCCCGTTTAAAACAGAGTGCCCTTTGCGTTAAGCACTCACCGCTGTCTGAAAATAAGTGGGGCTTTACTTAAGACTTGTCTAATATTCTTTTAAGGGAGTGTATATCTTTTAGTGAGCGTGTTTTTGAACTGCTTAATATTAGTGCCTGTGTGTTTTATTAGATGTGGTTTTAAATAATTCTTTTACACCAAGCTCTGGTCAGTGTTTGCTTGTTCTACCATGTTCTTTTGACCTATTGTGAATACTCTGTATACTGCCTAACTCTTCTTGAGGGAAGTCTGACTGCTCAGCCACAGCTACCAAGTGAATCTGTGTGGTACAGACTGCTACCAAGTGGGTTTACTGCCAAACACATGTAGTCTTCAATCTTTTGCAGTGGTCTCAGAGGGAACTGCACAGGTTTCTGTCTAACCATGCACGCTCACGCGGCCAGAGCCAAGGCACGGCCATCTCCTTCCAGCAGCAGGTTCTGTGGCAAGTCATAAGCAGGGCGGCTACCTGGGCCACCCCTTTGGCTTTCTGTAAGCATTACTGTTTGCACGCCAGCTTTAAATTATATGCGGCCTTCACGCAGGCGGTTCTAAGGAACTTATTTGCTTAAGGAGGGTCTCCTCTCCACCCTGGGGATACGTTCAGTTGTAATCGCCCATGCAGTATGGAGGAAAGGGAACAGGGACATAAAAGTAATTATGAGTTACTTACTCACTGTAGTGACTTAAGTACTCTTAGTCCCCTTTCCTCCATACGTCCCACCATCCTCTCTCCTAATAATACTGGTGTCATTAGGCATTGTTAAATATTGTTGACGCGTCAATGGGGACTGAGCGGAGTCAGGGTAGCACATGCTCCCAGGGCCGCACCCCGCGCGCCTCTAAATTTAAAGATGAAGAATGTTTTTTTCTGGTGATAAAGGTTTTGTCTCCCGTCCCTTGGAAGGGACGCCAATGCAGTATGGAGTAAAGAGCGGACTAAGGACTAAGAGTACGTTTGTCACTACGGTGAGTAGCATCATTTTTCCTGCTACCCAAGAAAGGAGCAGGTCTCTGTCCCATCTTGGACCTCTGGGCATTGAACAAGTTCTGAGGAAAGATATAAATTCAGGATGGTGACGTTGAGAGAGATTCTCCACACTCTCGCGTTTCAGGACTGGCTGTTGTCCATAGATCTTCAGGAATGTTATTTTCATGTGCTGATGCATCAAAAACACAGGGGGTTCCTGAGGTTAATCCTAGTTGACAAGCACTACCAATTTAAGTGCTTCCCATTGGGTTCACCTCCTCTCCGAGGGTCTTCACCAAGCTCATGGCGGTAGTCGCAGCTCACCTTGGGAGATTTGGTGTCCACGTATTCCTGTACCTGGATGACTGGCAGATACGAGGGATTTCGGCGCAGCAGGTCTTCTCCCATACTCCATAGGCTGTGCTTCTCCCTGAAATTGCAGAAGTCCCACATCACACATGCTCAGAAGCTACAGTTCATCGGGGCAGTCCTGGTCACTCAGGCAGGGAAGGCTTTTCCGCCCCGGGAGAGGGTAGTCGGCATTGTGCCGATGGTAGTTTTTTTCAGAACTACTCCGCCTTACTAGCGGCATCCTTCCTCTGCCTCTTAAGCCTCATTGCCTCCTGTATTTTGTCTGGTGCCTGAGGCCAGGCTGCTAAGGCACTCTTTGCAAAGGTTCCTGCAAGGTCAGTGGTGTCATGATTCCTGCCCCTCATGTCCCCAGCCCTCCAAGATGTCAGGCTGGAGCCAGGCCACAATCACCTACATGGCCCTCAAGGGCCTCTCCATCCCTCCAAAGACCCACTTGGAGTCAGACTTGGCGCTTGTGGCACCAGACTCACTCCCATAGGTTAACATTGGGGATTGGACTTGTAGTGCACTGATGGGGACAAGATGGATGCCCCCACATATTTCGGTTCCCAGAACTGCATGTGCAGTCTAGTCTTTTGGGTGTGGTTCAGCCCAGAGACACCTGGGATACCCAAAGACTATTTAACCCACGCCCAGGCTGAGAAACATGCTTTGTGTTTTCTGCACCTGCAGCGTGACACTCACCGTTTTCGGATTGGTCTCCAGTAGGCCTGCATCTTTCTTCTGCGCTCAGCTCCTGCAAGAACACTGTTAGGAACAGCCTTACCTTGCGGCTCTTCTGCCCATCATTCATCGCTCCTTCTGTTCTGCGGGCATCTTC
This sequence comes from Ambystoma mexicanum, assembly GCF_040938575.1. Lineage (NCBI taxonomy): Eukaryota > Metazoa > Chordata > Amphibia > Caudata > Ambystomatidae > Ambystoma > Ambystoma mexicanum. Next base: position 407,470,207 of record NC_090934.1, read on the forward strand.
GGCGGTGTCATTCCCATCCCGGCACGCTGCTTCCTAAGGAAAAGGGAAAAGAACAGAAAAAAGGCATTAGTAAGCATTCAGCAAATCTTCGCTTATTTTTAAAGACTGTACGAGCTTCAAACGCTTACCTGAATCACAGCCGCTCTGTGGGAACTCTGTCTCCGGAACTTCTCATCCATCTGCAAGAGGGAAAAGACACTCCAGGTTAGCGTGGAAACATCTAGAGGCGCCGCATACCGCGCTTACTCACCGCATTTCTTCTTCATAACCGCATCCACGCTGAAAACGTTGCAGCACCTAAAAGACACAGAAAAAGAACTCCGTTCAATACAAATACGAAGAGGTTGCATCGCGCTCACTCACCTTCAGCGCTACTCATCTCAGCAGCACGTCGCCATCCCCAGACGCCGGCCATCATCTAAGGAAGGAAAGGAACAAAGTGAGAGGACTGTTCAAAAGACTCATTATACTTACCTGTCGGACTCTTGCCAATGAAGTAACTAGGCAGCAACGAGCCCGCGTCAATCAACGCGGCCCTGCGCTGAAAGCAGGACGGAGAGCACACTTTCCAAGAAAACGAGGTGAGCTGTGGATCAAAGGGAAGGGTTGGACCCTGGGGAAGAAGGGGTTCAAGCACACAGCGACAATAGGGAGTTAAACTCTACCAATCCTGTGTTTCAGGCCCAGTCTCCAGTCGAGTACACTCCAGGGAAGGGTTCGAGGTCGTAAGCGGTCAGAACAGGCTGAGTGACGTCCCCGTGGATACCAGGTGAGCTTTACAGTGGTTCCAGTACCTCGGAACCATGAAGGACATACTCAGGTTGTTCATGTCTGTGCTCAACAACCTTTCTTGGTGGTCCAACAGTAGCCACTTGCTGGCAGGGGAACCCTTCTGACCTTTGTGGCTTCAAGTGGTCACGGATGCGTCCCTGAAGGGGTTGGGGAGCTTATTGCAAGGACTTGCACTTGAGCAGCCTTTGGTCAGCAATGAAAGCCAGGTGGCACTTCAACAGGCTACAGTTGTGAGCCATCAGGTTGGCCCTGACGGTGTTTGCTACGTCTCTGAGGGGGAAGCCTAGCATGATCTTGACGGGCAATACGGTGGCCATGCATTACCTGAACAATGAGGGTGGTGTGTGCTCCCTCCCCCTCTGCAGAGAGGCAATGCAGCTGTGGTTCTGACTATTGCAGTACCAGATCTTGATCTTGGTGGTTCCTCTGGTGGGGGACCGAGAACAGTTTGGCGGATGCTTTGAGCAGGCTGAGCACTGTCTCGCACAAGTGGGAAGTGTGCCAGGAAGTTCTCGATGAGATCATTGCTCAATGGTGTACACCGACGGTGGACCTATTTGCTACGAGATCCAACAGGAATTGCACACAGTTTTGCTCAATGGAATTCCCAGCAAAAGATCACTGGGGGATGCATTTGTAGTGGCGTGGGACTTCGACCTCCACTATACCTTCCCTCTGATTCCAGTCATACTGTGGGTTCTCAGGAAATTTAGTAGATTCCAAGCATCAATGATCGTGATTGGGTGAGCAGAACATGGTACTCGGAACTCCTGGAACTGACCATTTGCCCACCTCGCTGGTTGCCTCGTCGGCCAGACCTCCTATCCCAGTCATGTCGGGCACTTCAACCGAACCCAAAATTCCTCAATTTACATGCGTTACTTGAGAGACTGAGATGACTGGGACCTCTCACAAGAGATGCTTGAAATGTTGCTGACTGCACACAGACCATCTACAAGATCTCTGTATGCATGCAGATGGAGAAGATTTGCGGTGTTGTGTGGGGAACACGAGCAGGAGCCTCTATCGTGGCCCACCACTTCTGTGCCTGAATTCCTTCTTGCACAGGCCTCGTCAGGAAATCAACAGTGAAAGGTTACTTAGCAGCTTTGTCTGTTTTGAAAATGTCTCTGGATCAGGATTCTTTTTTCACAATCCCTTTAATGGCCCAATTCCTGAAAGGCCTTGTAAATAAATTCTTGCAGACTCCTTTTGCTGTCCCACGGTGGGATCTTAATTTGGTTCTTAATGGTGGTTCCGTTTGCGCCTATGCATCCATGTTCAATCAGATTAGTGACGTTACAAAATGGCCTGCCGGGTGAGTGAGCTACAGGTGTTGTCCTGCAAACCAGTTTCTTCACTTCTTCAAAGAGAAGGTCTCTCTCATGGTAAACTCTGGTAGTCTCAGAATTCCATGTGTCACAGGATATTGACTTGCCAGTGTTCTACCCTCCTTCTCCTCCTTATAAACCGGAGGAGAGGTTGCACCCTAAAAGGACCCTCAATTTTTACATGGCAAGGACAGCTGAGATCAGACGGATGGACCAACTCTTCGTGGCGTTATAAATCTCCAGAATGGGGTTAGCTGTTTCCAAGCAGACTATCTTCAGATGGATAACTCTCTGCATTGCTAAGTGTTCTCAGGCAGCAGGCAAGGATCTGCCACCAGGAATAAGAGTGCATTCCACAAAGGGCATGGTGTCATGATGCCTACCTCCAAGGAGCCAGGCCGGGCCCAGCAACCCCAGAGGCAGACATCATTTTCCCCAGGGAAGTCTCAGCGGGCCCAAGTCGGGGCCCTTTGGACTCAGTCCTGGCGCCTTAGGCGCCAGGCTCATAGCGGACCCCAGTCCTGGCGCCTTAGGCGCCAGACTCATAGAAGAGGATATGTGTTTAAGTGCTTGGGTGCACACTTACCTGATGCAGACCTTGCTGCTTCATCCAGGCCCTCTTGAGGCCTGAATGGGACTACTTTACCTGTAGGACTACTTCACCACCCGGGTGTGGTCGGGGAAGGATACATACCTGATTGGTGGAAGGATACATAGCAGGAACTTCTTCCAAGGCTATTTAAACCCCACCCGAACAGCCACACGTGCTTCGCGTTGTTCTGCACCTAGCAGCTGGACGCTCACCGTGTCAGCTCCTGCATCCTGACTTCAGCCACGCCTGCCAGCACCCTGGAACACCTGCAAGGGGAGAAAGGAAGAGAATAGGAGAAGAAAAGCCCTTACCTGCTAAATCTGCATCCCGGAGTCATTTCTCCAACGGCCCTGAAAAGGAAGACATCATCTTAAAGGCATTTTGTTTCGATCGCTGCAGCGCTGCATTTTACTCACCTTTGCAAGGCGCTTCCATCTTCAGCAGCGATCTTCCGGATTCAGCTACGCCCCGGCGCCTAGAGGAAAAAAGACAAGAACAAAGGTGAGAGGGAGAAAAGGAATAAGGAAAGCTCAGTTTCCTTTTAAGTCTTACCTGTTGGATTATTCCCACTGCATTTCGGGTCCTGCCGCTTCCTGGCATCTCCGGACCCCGGCCCCTATGGGGAAAAAGACAGACATTGAATGAGCGAATGCAAAGACATTACCTGAGCGCTCATCCAGAACTGTTTCACTTCGGGTCGGCGCCATATCTCCGGCACTCCGAACCCCGGCCCCTAAGGGGAAAAAGACATAAGCATTAGCGCTTGCTGCAATTAGACAACAAACATTATTATTAAGCTTGAACTTTTGAACAGAACTTTTACAGCGCCTTACCTGAACTCCCATCAATCCTCAATCCAGTGAAGTAACTGGGTTTCAACGCGCCCCTGCATCAGAAGCAGGATGGAGAGCTCATCCTTCCAAACCCTAAGGTGAGGCTTCACGGGGAATCGTGGAGGAGGTATCGTGGAGGGTTGGAAGGGAGTGGGAGGCTTGAGCATTGTTCCACAGCTGGTAATACTCCCTTTTCACGCACAGGAGGGTATCCAACGAGCCAGGGAAGCCAGAATAGAGGGGCCCTTCCTGTCCATCTTCAGAGTTCTGCGCCTTCGACGCCGCGCCTCCGTGGGAACCAGGTGAGCGTTACACATGGTGACACGTTCCGCCTTGCAAATGTACAGTCTGGTGAGACGCACATTGCAGGCTGCGACCTGGTAATCGCTGATAGGCAGAATCATGTGCAGTGCCCTTAGGGACCACTACACACAATTAAGACCACAGGTGGCAATACAAGTTTTACCTTTGATACAAGCCTGTACTACTATGTCAGAGCGGTAGCAGTGGCGGAGCAGCCAGGCTCATCTCAAGAGTATATGAGCAGTAGCAGAGATTACACAAAGGGTGCACAATTACTGTGACTCAAGGTTTCAGGTAAGAAAATAGAAGTACATTTCTTTTTAAACCATTAGTTATAAACATAACACTTCTATTGAACTTAAACACAAACCACACGTGAAATATACAACAACCAACCAATTCACTTTGTACAGTATGGTAAGTACCCTGTATTTGGATGAACTGGTGTTACGAACAAAACACGTTACCGCAAATGCGATCACTTTTTGACAGTTCGGTCTACTAATTAAACGCGTATCCGTGACATGAAATGCTACTGGGGCGAAAACACACTTCGCACCTGAGATACCCAGACGGAGTTGGAGGCAAAAATCACAGGCAATGTTTTGGTTAGGCAGACAGAATCGAGAAACACTCGGACAGGAGTTCAAGAGTCAAAGGGCCGGAGCCAGGGTCAAGTGACACCAGGGGCCTGTTGCCAAAGATCACACAGACAGTTCACGATTCAACGTAGCCAAGAGTACTTCGATATTGTCAATGTTCGGAAGCAAAAGTTATAAGGAGGGAAGACAAGGGCAAGCTTGGAGATGAAGAAAAGGGGTTCACCCAGTTTCCTCAAGCAGAACACAGTACCTTATTCCAATGGTGCAGCTGGTGCCCTGGCATTTGTTCCTGTTGGTTTCCCGTCTGAAGGGGGTCTGCACCACACAGGGATGAAGCCGGCAGCAACGACAATGAATAAAAGGTGCGCTCCTTAAAAACAGGAGAGACTCTTCAAACGGCTATCCGGACCACTACAGCAGTGTGCAGCGATTTCTACCAAGGAAGAGGATCCTCTGGATGTGGAAGATGAGCCAGTTATCCCCACCAGGCTCAAGGGAAGAAGACTCCGGACTGGATCTTCTCTTAGTCGTCGAAGGGTAGATAGCTCAGGACTGCAGCAGGGTTTCACCGGGACGGGGTAGTTGCAGCAGTCATCGTTCTCTCTGCTTCTCTTCGGTTCCTTGTAGTTACAGTGGCGACTCTCTGACTTCTAGCCCAAGAGACCTGCCTTTTATGCACAAAACCCCCATTCACACAGTCTGGCTGTAAATCACCCAGCAGGGGGGTTGTCCAGCCTGGACAACCACCTCAGCCAATCATGTCAAAGTGCGACTTGGGTTTCCTAGGATACCCTGTGCAGGAGGTGACTACACCCCTCCCTCACATTCAGCCCAGACCTAGACACCCAGGCGCCTGGTGGAGGGCTTCTGAGCAGAAGCCCGCCAAAAGACGGTGAACAAAGAAGTCGAACCTAGTTTGCCGCACAAAGTAAAACACAAGAAGGACTTTAACAAAAAGAAATGGCAAACCCAACCAGAGCCAAAAGAAAGACAATTTGGTCAAGCGGGTTTATGTTCGAGGCTAATATAATAGCCAAAAACAATACCGCATTTATCTAATATAATCGCGGTAGAAAGGTTAGGGTAGATACCACTGCCACCAGCCAAGTCTAAATGTTAAGAGCGAAACAATGCTCTACGAGGTACAGATAAAAAGGGATGCGAATTAACGCTTTCCAGTATTCCATGGAAGATGGGATGTACTGGATCTGTGGTAGATTGACTAAGTAAAGTTAATGGCAACTTTACCCTTTTCTGGGGGACTGTAGTCAGCCTCAGAAATAGAGTTGGGGGAAGTCTCAAAGACAACCCTGTGCCACGGCACTGAAGGTGCTGTGTGACACACAAAAGAAGGGGGCCGGACTGGCCACCAGGGGGCGCACGGGTGATGTCGTGCCCCGTCTGAGCTTGCTCATCAGAGGTCCTGCGAGAGGTCTGAGCCCCCACAGCTGAGACTTGAGACGAGGCTTTGGGAAGGTGCCCCCCACCAGTGGCAAAAAACCCGGAGCAAATCGGTGGAGTTTTCGCCTCGCACCGACCAACTGAAGTGCTCCCCCATTTCCACATCGAAACGAAAGCACGGAGCCCAGCGTAGGCCCCGCCTAGCAGGAGCTCTGCGGAGGCCTTGCTTCCAAATACAGGCAGCTTCGAGTGACTGGAAGCGGCAGCGGCACAGCGCACATATTGCGCCGCCCACAAGCCCCCCCCCCCCCCCTCTGCACAGTTTCGAACGGCGGATCGGCAGAGAAAGCCGTGGACATTGGAGCACCGGAGGTGCGCTCCCGGTCTGCGGGGAGGCCCCGTCTGCGCACGGCTCGTGTGCTGTAGCGGTAAGGGGACCCACAAATCTGCAGCGGGGCGGCTCTCACCCCCAGCGGATGAGCCGCGATGGTTCCACGGATTTGGGAGCTCGAAATACTGCCCTACGCCCTCAACAGTGCGGTGCGGACGGCCGCGGTTGGGGCGGGGTAGCCCCGCAGAGCCGCGGATCCCCATGAGATCCGAGACGAAAAAGGGCGACCACCCCTTCCTACAGTAACGGGTCACTCCGGTGAGTGCACAGCAAAACATTTGCTAGGAAGGCGGCCAGCTCGGCAACTTGCGTCGCAGACTGCAGGACCAGGGACAAGGCCTCTAATAGACATCCGTGGGGGAAAATTGAAAAAGCAACCCAGACCCACGGGACAGACTCCTCTACATAGGGCCACATAGCATGGTGGGGTTCGCCCAGTTACTGTGACAATTGGCAAGCTGAGGGTTGGGCCCCCAAACCTTGGGGCGTGTGCCCTCCTCGATTACGCTGGACATCTTGCTTCACCCAATGCCGATAGCCAAACCACATCAGTAGGTGGACCCCTCACACGCTTAGGGTAGACATCACAGCGATGAGTCTCTCCTACTCCTGTTAATCAGGCAACCCACTCATTGCGCGCACAGTGACCGAGGTAAGGAGCTACAAACCCTGCACCCAGAAATCCACTTAGATTTCCCTCTGCCGCCCCTCTGGCTCGCTACAGACTCGTTCCAGCACTATTGGGGCCCTGCTTAACGGATTACTGGCCCACTTTAGATCTATGGACTTTAAACAGAAATTGGCCAAATTTCAGTATAATCAGGTCTCTGAAGCACCGCCCAAGCGCGAATCCTCTACCATGGCCTCCAAAAATCCAGAGGCTGCACTGACCAGGGGTGACATTGCCAACCTCCTTTCAGAAATGAAAGGGATGAGAGCAGACATAGGCAATAAGATTGACAAGATCACAAGCAGAATTGACAAGATGGAGGAAGGAATCGAGGAGGTTGAGCACAATCAGACCTCCTCAGGCATCTTTGAAATGCAGGTCGACCACCGCCTTATGGAAATTGAGGGCAGGGAGGAGGAACTCTGGTCGATGATTTAGAAAATAGAGAGCGTCGGAACAATATACGTGTCTTTGGTGTTCCTGAGGTGGACGGAGAATCAGAGACACACCTCAAAAAAACCCTACTTGACATTCTGAAACTTCTGTTTGAAGACGATGGAATAGATGAACCCAAAATTGACAGGATCCACAGAGCTGGAGGTAAACCGGGTAGCCCGAGGTCCATCCTGGCCCGGTTCCACAATTATGCAGATAGAGCCCGGATTCTAGACAAAGCCAGGCTTGCATCGCAGATTTCCCTGGAAGGGTCACGCATCACCATTTTCCAGGACCTGTCCTCCCTTACACTAGCGCTGCGAAGGAAATGCCAACCAATTACTAAGTTTCTCAAGGATAAAGGTGCCAGATATCGGTTCGGCTACCCATTCTCACTAACATTCGAATGGGACGGCACGAAGATGAAACTCACCTCAGAAAGAGACATTTCCAACGCCGTTACTGAATTACTAGGCCCCCAAGCAGATGGAACTCCCATCCCAACAAAGAAGAATGCTGAAGAAACTTGGCAAACTAAAGGCCCTCGAAGACGGAGAATGCAGGGTTCCAGGCAATTTAGGAGGATGAACGCCTCATCAGACATGGAACATTGACTTCTCCACTATTTTGATCATCCACTATGAAGAGGCAACTCGAACGACAGAAGCGAATCGGGTAACACTTCTACTACGCTGACTCCCAAGCTGGACCCAAGTAAGAGGTTGGAGGGCGGAGTCATGTGAATTGAGGTACAGGGTGGGATCAAGGGGGGGAAATGTTTAAGATCTCGATTACACCTTGGCGGAAAGGGCCATTTTCGAGATTCTGTTGGCCGGTAATGGAGGAGCCCTCTTGCCCTCAGGCATCGAATGACTTGATTGGGGGGCTCGAAAGTTTAAGTTATGATGTGTTTTTATTGAGAACGGACCGATTGTTGTGCGGTTCACACTGGTGGTTCGATAACAGTTGGGTGATGTCAACCCAACTGCATCGGACGCCGCGGGAGGGAATGTTTAGGGGTGACCTTACAATCGGCCACTCTGTTCTTGGTGGGTGGGAGGGGGTTTGGGGTAGAAAGTTGGACTTTTACAGGTTCCTTTTACAGAATGCAGGATACATTTTCAAACAGGTGTCGACCTAAGAGCACTTAGTCAGTTTGGCAAGGAGCACACTTCGACCACATGGCTAGAGGGTCCACAGAGTCAACACGACAGGCACAGAGAGTAGCGAAATCTTCATCAGTAAGCCCTGATGGCAACCACACATAACATTGATCAACTACGCATAGGCACACTGAACGTTAAAGGCCTAAACTCCCCTACGAAGCGTTCCTTCGTTGCAAGAGAATTTAAGCGCTCCAAGATTGACATCTTTTTCATCCAAGAGACACATTACCCGAGAGGACAAGAGAGGGCAATCCCATGTAGACCCATTGGCTATACCCTATGGAGCTCCGGTATAACAAAAAAGGCAGGAGTGGGGATATTCGTAAGAACCTACGCATGTCGGTCCAAAGCTCATGGATGGACACAGAGGGAAGAATGGCAATCATTACAGGGCTCATACAGAACGTGTCTGTCACTCTGGCCACGGTATATGCTCCCAACCAGGGCCAAAAGAGGTTTCTCCACAAAGCAATTGAAAAAGTGTTTAATATGGCAAAAGGGCAAACAATCCTTGGAGGAGACTTCAATATGTGGATGGACCCCGCCCTAGACAGTCAAAGTGAAACAGACACACTCAAACCACCACGGCCGGCTGAGGACACCGATACGAAAGTAGCGCTCTCAACATTTGGGCTAACTGACAGTTGGCGTCACCTCCACCCCACAGACAGCGGCTTCACCTTCCGCTCCATTCCCCATGGAACCCTCACACAAATTGATTACTTGTTCCTGTCCGAAAACCTACTACGAGAAACCTTTGCTGCAGAAATATGTCCGATCTCGTGGTCAGATCACGATATGGTTATGACAGAGATACGATGGGTGACGCACATCCCCTAAAACACAAAATGGAGGTGCAACGACTCTCTGTGGAAAGACACAGCGTTTAGAGATGAATTTGAAAACGAAATTAAACAATTCTTCGTCTCCAATGACACTGGGGAGATTTCAAAAACTTCGGTATGGGAGGCAGCCAAAGCAACATGGAGAGGTATTCTTATTAGAGAGGGGGCCCGCAAAAAGAGAGAGCGAACCTTGATCGAAGAAAATATCAGGCAGAAATTGAGCGCAGTAGATAAGCAGGCACAATCAAACCCACATGAAAGAGCGAAATACATCAATGAAGCCAGGGAACTCAGAGAAGAACTAAAAATACTGGAAGTCGGCAAAATTACCCAAACCCTACAGTATTTAAAGCAAAAAGTTTACGAAAAAGGTGACAAGGCTGATGCTCTTCTAGCAGCAAAACTACGCGCACAGAGAGCTGAGAGGTGGGTGAACGTAATAGAGAGAATGGACGGCACACTCCTAGACACCACCGAAACCTCAACCCAAGGGATTCAGGAGGCGTTCGCTTTTTTCTACGAAGACTTGTACACTTGTGACCCGCCATCTCCACCAGGTGCCATAGAAGATTACCTCAAAGACGTCAAACTACCATCGTTGTCAGGCGCTGAATAGGAGGCGCTCAATGTCCCTGTAAGTGAAGAAGAAGTCGCCGACGCTATCAAGAGACTCAAAGCAGGGAAGTCTCCAGGAGACGATGGATTCACCCCTGGCTTCTATAAGTCATTCACCGCGTACGTTGTCCCCTTCTTAATAACGCTCTTTAACAAAATCTTTGAAACAGGCAAAGTGCCCCCCTCCTTCGCACAAGCACTGCTAACGGTTATTCCAAAAGAAGGCAGAGACCCGAAATTATGTGAATCAGATCGTCCCATATCGCTTTTGAATATAGACGCCAAAATATACGCAATGGTCATAGCCCGAATAGAAGTCCATTTAATGCGACTGGTGAATCCGGATCAGGTTGGCTTTGTGATCCAAAGACAAGGGGCAGACACCATGAGGAAAACACTCCATCTGATAAATGAAGCAAGGGGCATGCCTTTGACAGGGTGGACTGGGACTTTCTAGAAGAGGTACTTATCGAGGTGGGACTCGGCCCGAGGCTCCGCCTTGCTATAAAAGCTTTATATTCATCCCCGCAAACATCAGTCTCTGTCAATGGTGGCAATTCTAGATGGTTCCCCCTGGAAAGAGGAACGAGACAGGGATGCCCACTGTCCGCCATCCTGTTTGTCCTCTCTCTCGAACCTTTGGCACAATGGCTAAGACGGGACACCGGGGTCCGGGGGATCAGAGTCGGAGAAAAGGAATATAAGTTGGGTCTCTATGCCGACGATATATTGCTTCATCTCACCTACCCGCTCGAATCTATCCCAGCAGCTCTAAATATTATTGAAGAATATGGACTGATGGCAGGCCTGAAAATCAACACTGGGAAATTAATCCTGCTCCCGCTTGACAAGAGCAGAGACGATGAAGTGGAAAGTTTCGCCCCACTAAGAATGAAAGTGAGCCTGACCACCCTGCGATACTTGGGCATCAACGTCACCCGAGATCTCGATACTTTGTACCAAGCTAACTTCCCTCCCATGTCACTAACATTGCAAACGATATGAAAAATTGGGCCAAACTCACAATCTCATGGATGGGGCGCCTAAACGCCATTAAAATGGTAATTCTCCCTAAGATCCTATACCTGTTTCAGATGCTCCCTATAAAGATGCCTAAAGAATTCTTCACTGAAATGACGAAGTCCCTGTTGGCTTTCCTGTGGCAAGGTAAAAAACCGAGAGTCCCCAAATCCCTTCTGTATCTCAGGAAAGATGACGCGGGAGTGGGCCTCCCGAACTTGGAATCATACTACAGAGCGGCTCAGCTGCGAATATTAATCCCTCACCTGAGACAGCAGACGGACTCACATTGGATAGCTTTGGACAATTTTCATCTTCGTCCGTATACTGTTGGCGAATGGATATGGGTTACTGGACCCCAACTGCGAAACAGTATCAGAAATCACCCGATACTCGGGACCATTTGGTCAATCTGGAAACCAAATAAGGATATGAAAGGGATTACAACCTGGCCCTCTCCCCGAGGACATCTTTGGGTCCCGGGAATATGTAATGACATTTCTGATTGTTAATCTGCTTAGAATCACATGCTATGCATAGGTCCGACATCCAGTGGTCACTGCGGAGTATTGCATTTTGTTTTTCGTAGTCGAAAAGGTGACGTCGACAAGGCGTGTCTAACACTATCCCTATAGTGACGTGCGTTGTACCCACAATCCCTCACGCGTCGAGGTCCCTCAGATTGTTTTTTTCCGCCCAGCTACTGGTCGCCTTTATGCGGAGCTCCTCGAGAGACATTGCCAAATAGTTTCCTCAACCTTTGGTTGTTTTTTTATTAATATCAATAACGTAGATCCCTCCCTCAACACCGAGCCGTTTCTCCGCCGAGCAAGATCTTCGACGGAAGGACGAGCGGAGGGGATCCTTCGGCGCTGCCGAACACGTGGCCTGGCCTCGCCGGCCATACACAGTAGGGAGAGTGGGGTTTTGTGGTCTTTCTTTCTTTTCTTTAAGAATGCCTGTCTCTTTCCCCTCCCTCTCTTTCGAGGTCGTAGTCACACTTATTACCCTCAGCTATGGAGAGGACGCCATTTAGGTTTTGCCCGCTTTGCAAGGGTAAATATACCTGGAAGGATAAGCACAAACGGTGCAACCGTTGCTTACCCCTCGATCGCCAGGAGGACGGCTGTGCGGCCTGTAAATTACTAAAGCCCAAAACTCTAAAAGACTCCAGGGTCAAAAGGTGGGCGGCCTATGCCATGGCTAGGCCTGACTCCTCGCCCGCCGCCGCCGAGTGTGACGAGGACAGTGACTACACGGCCCCCGTAACGGAGGCTGTAGACCTCTCAAAGGAGCGTCCACGCTCCTCGTCCGTCCCCGGCCCCGACGAGCCCGGCTCACGCCCAGCTTATGGGGATGAACACCCCGGCGACAAGGACGCACACAGAAAAACACCAAAGCACATACCCCCAGGCACACGGCATAGCGCCAACGGTGATGCCGGGCCCACCAACGTCTTCTGCCGACCGTAAGGGTCGTCAGCCCTCCCCGCGACAGGCGACTGGGCACTCTAAAAAATAAGGGCGCTAACACCAAAATTTCCGGCGACGTGCATCGCAAGAGCGCTCACGTTGCCAACAAGGACTCGACGACCAAAGGCTCGACGTTTCATAGCGCGACGGCGACCGATCCCTCGGAAGAGAGACTGATCGCCGAAAGCCTCGCGCGCATAGCATCTGACGGCCAAAGACGTACGGCGAGTGAAACGCCGAAAACAGCGCACAAGGCCAAAGATACTCCGAAGGCGCCGGAAAACAGATCAGGCCAGTTCCCGACGCAGACAGAAGGCCCTAGCCAGCAAGAAGGCTACTCAGAAGGCGAAGGCTCTTTCTTCGACGTTATGGGACAGAACCAGACAATTACAGGAGGAAGAAACCCCCTTTTCTTTCCCAGACCGTCCTGGCCGACCTCAGTGGACCTTTGAAAGGTTCCAGACCTGTATGGACAAACTAGATAGGTTCATGTCTATCCCAGAAGACAGGGCACCCAAGAGACCAAGGGAGGCACCCCTGGAGAGTCCAAGGGCTAAATACCAGAAGTTTTATAACCCCATACAGGAGGACATAAACTCTTACAATCCCACTGAGGAAGAGACACCTTCTTCCAAGAGGAAGATGAGTTCACCTATGTTGAGGACCAACAAGAAGAGGAAGGTTTTCACAAGGAAACTAACCTATGTGAGGAAGGATTCCAGGAAGACACAGGCGAGGGCGACCCAAATCCCTGGCAGTCACCGGCTAGGTCGACTGACACAGGCAGTAGCAGTATAGTCATCAGGTCTACTGAAACTACACCAGTCAGGAACCCTTCGCCTGTCGATGATCAACCCACCTTCAATGCACTGCTGAAGAAGGCAGCAGCACATTTCGAGATCGAAACTGGGGACGTCACCCCAGACACCGATTTTGTGGAGAGGATTATCAAAGAAAAAACCCCCACTAGCCAGGTTATACCCATCCTCGCCTCAGTTAAGAGACGTATTACACCTTCTCTTTCCACTCCTGTATTGGTGAGAGGGGTCAATCCGAGGATTGAGAAACTGTTCTCTCCCTCTCAATCAGACCTATTATATATTAAGGGTCACTCCATCCCGGACTCCCTGGTTGTGACCAACACCAGGAAAAGGGCAGGAGTCCCACTATCTACTAGCGAGGCACCCCCAGATAAAGAGGGGAAGAAGCTGTATGCCCTAGCCAAGAGAATCACCACCTCTGCAGCATTCTCTACCAGAATCGCCAATAATCATACCCTATTGGCAAGCTACGCCGATGCTCAATGGGCTAAGCTCAGACAGGACATCGAAGAAGCTCCCGAACCCCTAAGGACTCGTTTACTGGCTACAGTTAACGAGGGCTCTCTGGTCAATTAAAGCATCGTCAAGAATACCCTCGATGCAGCAGAGACGGCTGGCCGCACTTTGGTACAAGGAATTTTACTGAAGCGTCACGTCTGGCTTCGCAATTCCGGATTTAAGGCCGAAACACAAGCGTCCCTTATTAATAAACCCATAGAGGAGTCCAACCTCTTTGGGAGAGCAGTGGATGACGCGCTGGAGAACGCGAAGAAAGAATTTGATACAATAAAGACCTTAGACCAAATTTCAGGCGGGGATTTGGTAATCAGCGCTTTTTTCGTGGACAACGCCAGCAACAAAACCAACAACAGTACTCTGCCAGCAACTACCAGAGTAATAGCGGCCAGTACAATCAGAGGGGTCAACGTTGTGGCAAGGGAAGAGGCCGGGGTTCCACCCCCAGAGGCTCCCAAGCCAACAACACCACCAAGTGACGCGAAGATTCGCGTCCCCTCCCATGCAACGCCGGTCGGGGGCCGGTTAACATCCTTTCTTCCAGCATGGGAGGGAATAACATCAAACCGCTGGGTACTTTCCACCGTAGCCCGCGGCTACTGTATAGAGTTCAACAGTTCCCCAACATACAGACCCCCGAGGGGACGCCGCATGACACCAGAACACCTCGCCATCCTTCTCCAAGAAGTGGTCCAACTGCTGGAAAAAGGAGCCATAGAGGTCGTGCCTCTATCTCAGGTAATGGAAGGTATTTATTCAGTGTACTTCCTTGTACCCAAAAAGGATCTAACCATGCGCCCTGTATTAGATCTGCGCCCAGCGAACAGGTTTGTCAAACCCCAAAAGTTTCATATGGTGACCTTACAGGAAGTAATCCCACTGCTATCACAGGGAGATTACATGACAACACTGGACATGAAAGATGCATACTTTCATATTTTAATGTTGCCAGCGCACAGAAAATACCTCAGGTTCATGATAGAGGGAAAACACTACCAGTTCAGAGTGCTACCCTTCGGCATAGCATCTGCACCAAGGGTATTCGCGAAAGTAGTGGCAGCGGCCCACCTGCGCAGGTTATCCATCCCAGTATACCCTTACCTCGACGACTGGCTCATAACAGGGGATTCTTACGAGACATGCTTCTCAAACACCCAAAAGACTGTAGACCTTTTGTTCCAACTGGGCTTCTCCATCAACGAGAAGAAGTCCAGCTTAGACCCCAGCCAAGTCAAACAATTCCTAGGGGCTCTAATTCGAACAAAGGACGGCCTCGTCTTCCCCTCCAACGAGAGGGTCCAAAGCATGCTGTTTCAGATCCCCCAATATGTGGCAGGTCGAGAGGTGACGGTGCGCAAAGCGATGCAATTGCTAGGAATGATGGCGTCGTGTATTTATTTGGTACCTCACGCGCGCCTGCGCATGCGCCCAATGCAAGAGTGGCTCAACAGCCAGTGGTGTCAGGCCAGCGGACAATGGGACGATCTAGTGGTGGTCTCGCAAGCCTTGGTTCTCTCGCTACGGTGGTGGACAAAGGAAAACCTGATAATAGGGAAACCCTTTGCCACACCAGCGGTGGAGGCCACTCTAACCACGGACTCATCCCTCACAGGATGGGGGGCTCACCTATGCCATCAGACTGCTCACGGAGTGTGGACTCCGAATGTAGCATCCAAGCACATAAACCTACTGGAGCTACTGGCGGTGTTCAAAGCACTAAAAGCCTTCCAGGAACACCTACAAGGGAAGACAGTGATGGTCCTTACAGACAGCACCACAGCCATGTACTACATCAACAAGCAGGGGGGCACCCACTCTCCAGGACTGTCCAAGCTGTCCCAGAATATATGGAAGTGGGCTCTCAAACACGTTCCTACTGTCACGATATGTACCAGGGGAACTCAATCTTCTAGCAGACGAACTCAGCAGAGACTTCCCCCTGCCCGAAGAGTACGAATGGCAATTGCACGAAGACATCGTCTTAGACGTCTTTACGCAATGGGGATTCCCGTAAATAGACCTGTTCGCACCTCTGGAGAACTCACAATGCCAAAGTTACGCCTCCAGGTACCCCCAGAACCAGTCCAAGGGGAACGGTCTGTCGATTCAATGGTCAGGGAAATTTGTTTACGCCTTTCCCCCGACACCCCTTCTCAACAAAGTGGTGCACAAGATGCAGGCCAGGAGCAGGTTACCATGATACTAGTGGCCCCAATGTGGGCCCGGCAGCCATGGTTCGCTCACTTGATGGAGATGTCCCTATCTCCCCCAGTGAAACTTCCCTGCCCGTACAACATGCTGTCACAGGACAAGGGCAGTACACTGCATCCATGCCCTCAGACCATGAACTTAGCAGCCTGGCTCCTGAGATCATAGAATTTGGACATCTACAACTCCCGCAAAGATGTATGGACATCCTCAGGGAAGCCAGAAAACCTAATACTCGCCACTGCTATTCTAGCAAGTGGAAAAGATTTGTCATCTGGTGTAGAGGTAAGAGCATCAACCCGGTTGACTGCTCTCCCACTAACATTGTTCTGTACTTGACCCATTTACTGGATTCAGGTCAAGTGTTCAATTCCATTAAAGTCCACCTGGCGGCACTTTCTGCATACACCACTTCCCAACAAAGTGTCGTGGTGGAAGATACCAGTTATCAAGGCCTTCATGGAGGAGGTAAAGAGAATACACCCTCCGATAGCTAACCCAGCTCCCGGATGGGACTTAAATGTGGTACTTTCTAGACTCATGGGCCCTCCTTTTGAACCCACGCACAAGGCAACTCTTAAAGACCTCACTCTTAAGACTGCTTTCCTAATAGCTATCACCTCCATTAGGAGAGTAAGTGAACTACAGGCTCTTTCTGTTCTAGGCCCCTTCGTAACAGTTCACAAGGATAAGGTGGTTCTACGCACACACCCAAGGTTTGCACCAAAATTCATCTCGAAATTCCATGTAAACCAGTCAATAGAACTACCAACGTTCTTTCAAAACCCTTCCAGCTTGGGAGAAAAAAGTCTGCATACACTAGATGTACGCAGAGCTGTCATGTTCTACATGGAAAGAACCAGACCACTGAGAAAGACTAATCAGTTCTTTGTCTCGGTGGCAGCAGGAAGAGAAAGAGATGCAGTTTCAAAGTCCACTATATCTAGATGGATTGTTCAATGCATCACTCTGTTACACTCTTGCTAAGAGAGAACTACCTTTCAAGCCAAGAGCACATTCCACTCGAGGCACTGGGGCTTCCATAGCGTTCATTGCAAATGTTCCCCTTGAGTCCATCTGCAAAGCGGCTACCTGGAGTTCTGTGCACACCTTTACAAAACACTACTGTCTAGATGCACACTCTAGATCTGATTCCCAGGTGGGACAGGCAGTATTAAGACATCTTTTCTCTACTGTTCCTTCTCATAACCCACCGCCAACTCTGGGTACTGCTCGCTAGTCTATGCACAGCATGTGATTCTAAGCAGATTAACAAACATCAGAAGACAATGCATTACTTACCGTGAAAGCATTTCTGATGGTTGTATCTGCTTAGATTCACATGCGCCCACCCTTCCTCCCCGCTCGGATGGAAGGAACATAGACATCTTTCTACATCTCTCTCTTTTCTGTACTCACTCACGTATAGAAGGCTCCCTCAGGGCAGAAAAATACAGAGGGACCTCGACGCGTGAGGGATTGTGGGTACAACGCACGTCACTATAGGGATAGTGTTACAGACACGCCTTGTCTAGGTCCCCTTTTCGACTACGAAAAACAAAATGCAATACTCTGCAGTGACCACTGGATGTCGGACCTATGCACATGCTTTTACGGTAAGTAATGCATTGTCATCCGAACCACTAAGCTACCAGTCTTGGTATGAAGCCGGCTTAGAGCGGGCAGGCCAATTGTGGAGAAATAAGGCTTTCATAACCATACAAGAACTCGAGGAGGCACTCAATATAGGTCCTCTATCAGTTTTCCAATATTTAAAACTAAAACGGGTGATGTCACGAGAGAAGTGGAAGGACCAGCTGCAGAGGGACCTCACGCCTTTTGAAAAAATTCTGGACACCTGGACGGGCTCTAGAGGTTTGATAAGCGCCATGTATAACGCCCTGATAACAACCAATACAGCCCCCTCAACCAAACTGAGGAACAAATGGGAAACAGACCTACGCAGACCCCTGCACGACGAGTTGTGGCTGCGCATGTGCAGGCAAACAGCCAAATCATCAATATCATGTCAATATAAACTTCATGCGCTCAAACTCCTCCACAGGTGGCAGTATGACCCGCTCAGACTTGCTAAAATGTATCAAGGGGTCAACCCGCAATGCTGGAGGGGCTGTGGCCAAGACGCAAACTATTGGCACATGTGGTGGGGCTGTAACAAGGTACAGGCTTATTGGGACGAAGTCCTCAGTTGGATAAAAGATCTAGATGATGAGGACAGAGAAACATCCCCTACTGGTCCTCTTCGGCTTAATTGAGGAAGACGAAATGATCCTAAAAGCCCCTAAGATTATCTTGGGTCTACTGCTGGCTGCAAGAGCTTGCCTCACAATGGCATGGAAAAGACCATCCCTCCCCACTAAGACGGAATGGGTGAATGTCGCACGAAACATCTTCAGAATGGAGAGTTTGACCGCTGCTCTACACGGACATGGTACCTCGGTGGAAACCGAATGGACTGACTTCCGTGCACAATATATTACATGAAAATTGGTGTGTGTAATGCCTTAGTTTGATCTCATAGACTTATCTGATGCCTGTATAAATAACATGTTGTTTTCATTTTTCTCGAACACTCGTGCCTACTGTTGCCATTCGAACTCTCTAAAGAACTTTAATATGTAACAGGAGAAATGTCCCTGTTCGCATCCGGGACGCAGCTGAAAGGGTGATTGATGTTTGTGATGTTCTCCTTTTGCGGTTACCAGTATATCACATGCCATACTCTTATATGGTTTCCTTTGTTTCCAGGTTATATGTTCTTTTTCCGCGCGCATGCTTGCATAAAAGCGGTGTCTGTTATACCTGTAAAAACCAATAAAACTGAAATTTCAAAAAAAAAAAAAGGGGGCTACTGAAGTGGTGTACTTCAGAGTCCACAATCACTAAAACAGAAAAATACACAAGGCAAAACACAGGTAAGAGTGGGGAAAAGCTCACGCTCTTACCAAGTGGAAAAAAATAAACTCCAGAAGTCCAGCAAAGCTGCTGGGGGACTCACTAGGTGAGGGGAAATTAGCCATAAATGAGAATTCTCCCTAACAATCGCTTCACACTTTTACCAAGCACCATTGCCTTGATACAGCATGTGGTGCAGACACCCACTTTGGTATAATGGTCTTGCAGAACGTCTTGGTTTAGACTTTCGAGTCTATCTGATCCATTCAAGGAGAAATTACTTACCGGTAATGTTCTTTCTATGGATTCTTCTCCTGCAGACCCTCCTATCTCGCTCGCTAAAAGTGCTCTGCAGTTATTGTGACTAGCCTCTTCCCAAGAGACGAGGTGGTGAATTGTGAGCTTGCAAATATTTTCTGGAGGTTTATTTTTGCCTGCACTGTTCTTCAGCTATGCTACGGGCCTGTTCCTCAACTAAAGTATTTTTTGCCTTTAAAACATGGGTTGCGGCTGTTTTACCCAAAACCTTGTATTCTTCGGCCACCAATCTCGGTTGGAGAGTTGGGACTGACATATGGTGACCGACGTCCCTTCTGGAGTCGATGAGCTTCATGCAGGTCAAGAGGGATCGGAAACCGAGTCAAGACTCGCTACGCCCCCCTGTCAGTTTTTTGAGCAGCTGAAGCTGGAAGTGATATGTCTGAGTAAACTTCAAGAGAAGAATCCATAAAAAGAAAATGACTGCTAAGTAATTTCTGCATTCAATGACTTGCCGTTCTCCAGATTTCTCATCAAATAGATATCCATCTGTGTTAGCTGCTCGGAAAACGTTTAGACAAAAGCATAGTGCACCTTGACTCTGCCATCGATTCGTCTTGCTTCGAGGCCATTGTAGACTCCAGAAGCAACGTCGGTCATCATACATCTAGCACGTTTTTACGCCCCCTGCACCTCAGTTCCTTTTTTCCACGCGTTCAGCATACTGCTCGAGGAACACTCTTGCGAGAATCTTTTTGATCACTGACTTGTTCGCTGTTTCGCTTTGTGTCCACTCCCCAGTTGTCTGGCTTTTAGCACTGCTAGGAATGCAGTTCCAAGATGTCCATCATGGACCCACACAACGTCTTCGAGTGGTGCCTCAGTTTTGGTCACGTCACCAAGGACTGTGGTTCTTGTAAACTGATAAAGCTAAACCCAAAGTCTCTGCTGGAGAGGGCTGCAAACTTTGCGTTAAGCCAACCCCAGTCAATCTCGGGCATGCTCGACTGCCAGGTCCTCTGAGGTCGATACGGAGGGGCTTATTCTTGAAAAGGAGGAGAGGCATGGTAAGAAAATCCAAGGGAAGGTCACACTCCTGGAGCCATTCCTCTTTCTCTTCCTCCCATAAAAAGAAAAGGCGCCATGGGCATAGATCCGCCTCGCCGGACGAGGCTGGTAAGTCTGCGGCAGTGCCTACATCAAGGGCTGAGGGGGAGGCTCACATTGATTCTAAGGCCTTCGGGTTCAGAGCTGCTTGCAGTCGGTGCTGCACTGGCACCGTTAGCATCCAATGCGCCTCGAACGCCAATGCATCCCTTGGTGGTGGTTCAGTCGGCATCATTGTCTACCAGTCATACGCTCCCCAATCGAGATCAGAGATTTTCGGCACTGTAACTTTTTGGGATTCTGGGGGCGGGCAGATGTCTGCGGGCCTCTACCAGATTTATCCTGGGGGAGGAGGGGATTTCTTTGTCTATCAGGCAGAACTGGTTGCCTTAGTGGAGGGTCTCCATGATGTCAGTGGCCTGGACACCTCTCCGGACTTGGAGAAACAGCAATCCCATCCTTATGGGCATGCAAATTCCAAATACCGTGCCACAGTAGACTGGGTGTTAGACTCCCTGGGTTGGAGTTCCCCAGCCAGGCCCTTGTCTTAGTACAAACGTACTGATCTTTTGGAAGAGGGGCCACGTCTACGCTACCTATGGATAGGGCAGGGGACAGGGTTTATTCCCTAGCCAAAAAATAATTTTCTTCAGCAAGTATGGCCCTTAATGCGCTTAAAGCGTTGTGATCATTTGCCAAGTATTCTTTTGGCCTGTGGGCAGCTTCGAGAGAATCATGGACAATGGGAAGGAGGTGGCTCAGCAGTCGCTGCAGATGGGCCTGAAAATTCGCAGATTGCGTAGGAAGATTCATGGGGTCGGCGATCAACTTGAGGAGGCAGTCATAGCTGCACACACCGGGATCCTCGCCCAACGTCCATAGCAAGCTACTAGACATCGCCTTTGATGGCGCAAATCTGTTTGACCTAAAGGCCGACCAGTCCTTGGGAAAGTTTAAGTAATCTAAGCTAGCCGCCAAGTCGCTAGGCCTATCTGTCCAGCAGCGGGCAAAGCCTTCTTTTTCCTTCGCCTAGAGAGGGAGAGGCTATATGCATTATCTTTAGCAGGAAGGCTCTGCTCCCGCAACCCAGGCAGGGGCAGAGGAGTTTCCTGCGCTCCGTAACGGGCAGGGGAACCAGCAGAGGACGGTGGGGGTGCCTCCACCCTCGAAGCTCCCTTGATTTCCCCAGTTTACCCGGTTGGAGGACTGATAGGTGAGCCCTGGGCCCAGCGACGGAGGTTACTTCCGATGCCTGGCCACTTTAGCTCTTTCAGTGGAGGTACTGTCTGCCTTACTTATGAAGGCCACTGGACAGGCCACCACCCCTCATCCCCGCCTCCTCCTCAACAACCAGGACAGGAGCTCCAGGAAGAACTGCAAGCCCTTCTTTTTTCTTCCATTTGAAGAGGTACCTCCCGAGCAGAGAGGATTAAGCTTATATTCCTGGTACCCAAGAAAGGGAGAGGACTCGTCCCATCTTGGACCGCAGAGCCTAGTTCCTAAGGAAGGACAAGTTCAAGCTAGTGCCGTTGAGAGAAGTTCTCCACGCTCTCAGATTGCATGACTGGCTGGTGGTGTTAGATCACCAGGGCGCATATTTCCATGTGCCGATCCACCAAAAGAACATGACATTCCTGAGATTCCTCATGAGGGGGACAAGCACTACCAGTTCAAGGTGCTCCCCTTTGGGTTGCCCTCTGCCCGAGGGTCTTCACCAAACTCATGGCAGTTGTCACGGCTCACCTCAGGAGATCCAGCATCCATGTGTTCCCATACCTGGACGACTGGCTGATCTGAGGGAAGTCGACACAGCAGGTTTTGTCCCATCTCGAGGTCATCTGTTCTCTGTTCTTGCTCCTCCCCCGCCCCCGTAAGGAGAGAGTCACCAGTGTCAGATGGTTCAGCAAACCACGCCACCTTATCAGCGGCTTCCTTCCTCTGCTGCTTAGGTCTCATGGCCACCTGCATTTTTCTAGTGCCAGAGGCTAGACAGCAGACGTAGTCTCTGCAATAGCTATTGCAGGGTCAATGGTCCCAGTATTTCAGCACTTGGAAAGATGTTATTAAAGTGTCCAGCGATCTCTCTTGCTGTGCCAGCTATGAGAATATGTAGGTGGAGGAGCCTTTCTGGCCTCTGTGGCCCCATGCCAGGGTGGTCACAAACACATATGTGAAAGATTGGGGCACTCACTGCAAGGACTTGGAGGTGAGCAGCCTTTTGTCAGTGATGGAAGCATAGTGGCACATAAACAGGCGGGAGCTGCAAGCAATCGGTTTGGCCCTGAAAGTGTGTGTGCCCTCTATAAAGTTGAAGCACGTCTTTGTTTTGATTGACAATATGTTGGCCATGCACTATCTGAACAAGCAGGGTGGCGTGCTCACCTCTCCCCTTTGCAGAGATGCAATGCAGCTGTGGTTCTCGCTGTTAGAGAATCACATCTCCGTCTCAGTGGTATATCTGGCAGGGACAAAGACGGGATTGACAGAAGCTCTGAGCAGGTAGAGCATGGCCTGACATAACTGGGAAGTGTGCCAGGAGGCCCTGGAGGAGGTCTTCTCTAGGTGGGGGGTACCCCAGCGGTGAATCTGTTTGCCACAGATTCCACCAGTAAGTGCAGACCGTTTTGCTCGAGGGAATTCCCACTGAGATGTGCACTGTCTGGATGCGTTTCTGATGAACTGGACCTCCCATCTTCACTACGCCTTCCCTGTGATTCCTGTTATTCCTTGGGTTCTAAGGAGGTTGAGTAGGTTCTGAGCGATCCTGATCGCCCCTAATTGGGCGAGGGAGACTTGCTACTCTGATCTCGTGGACTGGACCATCTGCCCACCTCTCAGATTGCCTCTGCGACCTGATGTTCTGTTTTAGTCGGGAGGTCGGGTGCTCCACCCGGACCTGGAATCCCTCAACTTGTATACTTTGCTCTTGAGAGGTTGAGCTACGACTGAGGTGCTACTGGCTGCACGTAGACAGTCAACAAGATCACTGTGTGCATGGAGGTGGAGAAGATTTGAGGCATGGCGCAGGGAGCGTGAGGTAAACCCCATCTCCCGCCCCACCACTACAGTGATGGAGTTCCTTCTGTCGCTGGCCTAGTTGGGCCTTCAGGTCTCTGTAGTCAAATTATACTTGGCGGCTTTGTCTGTGTTCAAACGGTCTCTGCTTCAAGGATCTTCCTTTATGATCCTGGTTATGGCCCTTAATCCTGAAGGGCCTTGTGAATAAGTTTCTACTTGCTCCATTTGTTCCAGACTGGTACCTTAACTTGTTTCTTACCTACCTCGTGGCAGCTCCCTTTGCACTCTTATTCTCTCTGAAGACTTATTTTTTTAATGGCAATTACACCAGCCACACGGGTCATTTATTTATTTATTTCCATTTGTAAAGCGCACAAACTACCCTTGGGTATCGAGGCGCTGTTACAGCATTTACACTTGGCAGCAGGCTAACAATACTTAGGTACAGGTTCAGTTTTTAGGTACATACGCTGCTCTTGTTCCAAGGTTATAGGGGAGACAGCGGAGCAGGTGCGGTTTACTTGAATAGTTTGGTTTTCAGTGCCTTTCTGAAAACCATGAGGGAAGTTTCTGTTCTGAGTTCAAATGGAAGTGATTTCCAGGATTTTGGTGCTAGTTATATTAAAGGTAGGAATAGTGAGCTGGTGCGAGTATGTCACATTTAGGCCTGAGTGTTTGGACTTGGTGTATTCGTTCCACTAGATAAGTGAGTGCTGATTGGGATAGGCATCAGTGGGTTAGTGTAAGTGGCGTGAACAGTATACGCTCTCTGATGGGGAGCCAGTGGGCATCTTTTCTTGCCTGAGAGATGTGCTCTCTTAGGAATGCTGAGAGCTGCTTTAAGTGCATTGTTTTGAGTGATTTGAGGTCATGTTGTTGCAGGCCCCATCATGCAGGCAGCCTTTTCTGTTTTCTTCGGGAGACAGTTTCTTTGAAGTTACGGCCAGCGTTTTTACCCAGTGTTCGGTTTCATCTGTCCGAAGTCATTGATCTGCCAGTATTCTACCCGCCTCTGCACCGCTCCATGGAGGAGGAGCGCTTTCGTGTGCTGGATCCTAAGATGGCTCTGAGCTTTTGTGTCCAGCAGCAGAATTCAGAAAGCAGGAACAGTTGTTTGTCCTGTCGAGCAATTATTTGGCGTTCACCAAGCAAACCATCTTGAGGTAGATCATCCTCTGCATTGCGGAATGCTACCTGAACGCAGGGAAGGAGTTCCCTTTGGGCATCGGGGCACACTCCACAAGTGGACTGGCTGCTTCTTCAGCTCTTCAAAGGGGGGTGCCGGTGAGCGACATCTGCCGGGCGGCACCGTAGTGTGTGTTTGGTAAAGGTCATGTAGCCTGTGGGGCTGATCTTGTTTTGGAAGAGCGGTTTTGTAAAGTTTCCTCATATAGGGGCTTTCATCCTATATAGGGCCATCACTTGTACCCTTAACTGGACAACTGGCTGGTCAACGGCAGCTCTCACAAGGGGTGGTAAACTCCTGCCAACGGCTGGCAGATGTTTTTCACCAGCTGGACTTTTCTCCTCAACTGGTGGAAGTTACAGCTGACTCGAGCTCAGGATCTGGTGTTCCTTAGTGCGCTGGGACACAGTGGTGCAGCAAGTGTTCCCCATGCCTGAATGGCTCCTCTCTCTCCGATAGGGCACTTTCTGGCCAATTCGACCACCTCAGCATGGTGGTTCCAGCACCTTCTGGGACTGATGGTGGTGTGCATGCTCATGGTTCAACATGCCTGCCTCAAAATGAGGTGCCTCCAGCTTCATCTGGTGGCCAATTTGGACCAGGAGAAGAGCTGTCGGACAGGATTCCCAACCCCCTGCTCGTCCTCCACAATTCCCCCCTGCTTGTCCTCCAGGATCTTCGTTGATGGCTGATGGATGACAATGTGGCAGTGGGAGCCCCCTTTAACTGGACAGAGCCCCCTCTGGTGGTGACAACAGATTCCTCGCTTACGGGCTTGGTGACAATGGAGTGCTACTCCATCCATGGCAGTTGGTCTAGGGTGGGAGGCCCTTCTGCATTTCAATCTGCTCGAACTCAGAGCGGTGAGCCTGGCGCTCAAGGCTTTCCTCCCGCTCATCGGGGGCGCATCGGTTCTAGTCAGGACTGACAACTCCCCAACAATATTTTACCCGAACAAGCAGGTTGGCTCCTGTTCCACCTCCTGTGCATGGAGACGATGACGATCTGGCCCTTAAAGAAGGTATTTGGATTTCCTTGGTTCATCTTCTGGGGGAAGCAATGCGCAAATGGACCAACTCAGTTGCTTGGGGTTCAACACCTACGAGTGGGAGTGGCACATTAACTCCTTGTTGCCTCTGTTCCCCTCCCTGTTCCAGAGATCAGGGTTTTCTGGATGTGGACTTATTTGCTTCTCCTGAATTCCTTTGCCCCTTGGGTAGGCCAGGGTTAGGTGTCTCTGAGAGAGGCGATTCAGCTCTGCTGGCACGGCCACAGATGTTCTGCGTTTTCTCCTCCTTCACCCTTGTTCGAGCGGACCCTTCGCGAGTTCTGGGCGTCAGTCGGCTGCAGCCTCATCCCGATTGCCCTGCACTGGCCATCCACGGCATGGTTCTCGGATCTGCTTCAGTTGTGTACCCAGGGACCGGTCCATGTACTGATTGCCAGCAGGGGCTTCCTGATGCAGCAGGGCGGGGCAGTGGAGCACCCCAATCCAGCGAGGCTGGCCCTAGCAGCATGGTTAATTGCCAGCTGAGACTTCACCATGCTCAATTCTTTGTAGATAACTGGGACATAATCCAGGAGGCCAGAAGGCCTTCCATGCGGGCTCAGTACAAGAGTAAGTGGACAACGTTTTGCCACTGGGCTCACAAGGGGCTTGACCCTCTCACCTGCTCCCTGGACTGTTGGGAAAGATTTTTCTAAGTGCAATTTTCCCCCCATAAATATGGGCCCCCATCTTTTTACTTTTTGGATGACCTAACCTGACTTTTTCTAGTGGAACACAGTCTTCAGATGCGCTCCCCTGGGCTTTTGCTAATTTATTATAGGGAAACGGACACGTCCTTCAGACTCTCAGTACTGGGAAACTGTTTCCCTTAGTGTTTGACTTTGTTGCCATTTCTTGGTAACTTTGTGCGCCTTTTTACTTTTTATCGTACCATACCGCGTTTGGTCCCTGCCCGTGGCCGGTGCTGAAAATGGCCGTGCTGCGAAGTCTCTTGTTCTATCCTTTGGCCGTCTTATCCTTATCCTTCCCCTAGATCGAGCTGACCCGTAACTTCCTTATTTGGGCATGCAACCTCCCACGAAAACCGCATCTTTTGAGGGCTCCTGCATTTCACATGTGCTAGCGCCCGTAAGAGCATTTGGACTATCTGGTCCCAATCCACACTACTGGTGCCAGTTTGGCTGGTGTGCCTGAATGACTGAGACCACTGTGGGCCGTGATGGTGTGCATGCAAGAGAGCAGATCTTCATTGGCTGTCTAAATCCGAGCACGGCTCGAACTTTGGGTAAGAGAAGGGGCTCTGCATGCATTCCAGGTGGATCTATCGTGATTCACACCGATCTACGAAAGGAGCCAAGTATCCTGTATGCCAAAGCATACCCGTGGACCCGCCGGAGACACACTGGAAGGTTTGGCACCCTGAGCCTTCTGCCGTTTCATCTGACCCCTTCTTTATTGATCTTGGAAGGTCTGCAACGGCGCTTCGGCCCATTGGAGTAGTGGGAACTACTCTCGGCACCTCTAGATTTCCTGCCAAGAGCTTGAAAATTAGGACTTTATTTTTCATCACCTCAAGCCCCTTCCTGAACTGCTACAGCCCCTTCAAGAGGTGCTGCTTTCGCTCTTATGCTAGACCGCGCATTGTATACGCACTGCTGTACTTTCGAGGATAAGGCTCTCCACTCCGTAGGGCTGTACTGCTTACGTTAGGGTTTTGATCCTGAAGTCTGCCTCATGCAATAATTGTGTTTACCCCCCCCCCCTTCTGTTACAGGTTGTGAATGTGTTTTCCCCTTTATCGCATTAGGCTAAAGTGATTGTATATATGTTACAAAGTGATAAGCTTGTGTCGTAACTTTTTTTCTCTTACTTTGGTTATTTGGGTTTTATTATAAGGCCTATAATGTATATGTATTTTTGATATACACCTGTTACAGTATTCTGTGGCTAATTACTGTGTGTGCTTACGATCACACTCACACCTCCCGAGACCTGGTCTTTACTGCCTGTCGAGGTGCCTTGATTGGTCTGGCTTGTCCAGAAGGTTCCCCCGTTCCACTTATCTAGGGTGGCTGTTAGGACAGTTTTTCTGAAGTCCACCTAACGGCTTAGCAAAACCATTCTACAGAGGCAGTACAAGACTCCACTCTTAATATAATGCTGTACCACCTGAGTTCGGGGTAGCGTAGACAGAGCAGCCATGCTTATCTTAGGAGGGAGAGGGCAGTAGATACAGTACAAATGAAATTGTCATACAGATGATCCAAAAACACTATGTATTGTAAAAATAAAGGATTTATTTACATACAGGTAGGCCCAGATAAATCTAGGGGTTAAGTAGGTACTAACACATTATATGGAATCACAATATAACACAACACTATACTTGAAAGTACACAGACCCAAGTATAAACCTTATTTGGAACACCTAACCGTAGTTCTAGGGAAGTCAAAACCTTGTTATACACATTTAGTATAGGTCCAGCCTATTCTTTGGGTGTAAAAGACCAATGTTTACTTTTAGATTACTTTTGGTAATACAAGGACAGTAGGCCCTTCCAGTTGTACAGTGACTCTTGGAACAAATCTTTTTTTTTTATTGTTTTTGTTTATTTACAAACCTTTACAATGTCGTAAAAAAGATCATTAAACAATTTCACACAATTTATCAAACAACTGTTTAGAAGAGAAAAAAACATGTTTTAAAAGAAAGAGATACAGTAGAGTTCCAAACTTAGGATGCATATTGATCCTTTTTGTATCAACTAATGCATATCAAAGTAAACTTAGATTACAATACATTTGCTAAAAAAAAAAAACACAGATAACAATTTCCTCAGATCCAAGTCTGTGTAAATCAAAACCAATAAAATCATTTACCCATATTAGCTTAAGTCACAGACGTTTCTCAAAAAGGTTGTCACAGCTATTTTTAAGCTTGTACAGTTATCATGCAGCATTCTATGCCATATGAAATCTCTTTGTACGTCATATATCGAAACTACAAATTTTGAGAAATATTTAATCCTCTGAGCCTTTAAACCAGGGCAAATCAATAAAATATGCTGGAGAGTTTCAACATCAGCCATTTTGCAGTATCTACACCAGGGATCACCCTCAATTAGACAATTTCTAAAACCTAGTACTTGTTTGGTGGATAGTACATTAAAACGAAAGCGCATGAAATCGCTACGCAACCTCTTGCTCGGGTATTTTTTCAAATAATTTTCCATATCGGCCTGCCATTTCCAAATAGAGCAGGCCGATTTGTACAATTTAGTTTCTGAGATTGTTGTTTTTGTTGTTTGCCAATCCGTGCCCCTTAAACTGAACTTCACTTTACCAGGTTTGTTGCATAGTGAAGTCATAGATAGACCAAGCTCTTTCAAACAGGTCTCACTTTCAGCTTTTAAAGCTTTCATAAAAGGATTCATTAATTCACCATAAACACATTTGTACAGAGTATCATCCTTGCTGGTTTTGCATTTTTTCCACAGACAAAGTCTCTTCCAAACCGCATAAGAAGAGAGTGAGTGCAGACCTAATTCATACCTGATAAGAGCTAAGGGTATGCATTTAGGCAGAAACCATAGCACCGCTCTCCAGATTTTCCCTTCGATAGCCGTCAAATGAGGATGTAGTTCATTAGTGAATAAGTCAATACCATAGATTAAACGAGGTATGACCTTTTTAATGTAAAAATCCCGTAGCGGAATCATCGTGAAGTTACCGAATTTGTTGTCAATAACTCTCATTTGTCTGATAGCTATGTCCGATTTCAGGCTTAACTGACTTTTTATCAAAGCTAGAGAATCCTGTCCAGAAAAATAAAAGCCTAGATATTTTAATGAGGGGTGTGCCTTAATTCTCTTACCTTCACAAGACCAAGTGAATGCATTCTCCTTTTTACTATTTTTGCCAAATCGAACAATGATTGTTTTTGCCGGATTGATTTTCAGTTTCAGATTTTCTATGAATATCTCAAAAGCTCGAAGTAGCCTCTGCAGACCAATTCTTGTGTTATCCAATAATAGAAAATCATCAGCATAAGCCAACCATTCAATACACATTATTCATTTTAGGACATACCAAACCTTTACCACTGAGTGCCGTTTGGGCACCACTTACATACAAGTTGAAGACCGTAGGGGCCAACATACAACCCTGCCTTAAACCGTTCGGAATGATAATGGCATTTGAGAGTAAACCTTCAGTAGTCAAGCGAACCTTCAAGCTTGTATCAGTATACAAAGCAATAATAATATGAAGTAAGGATACAGGAATTTCAAGTTCCTGAAGTCTCTGCCACAGGAGTTGTCTGTTGACGAGATCAAAGGCTGAACTAAGGTCCATCGAAGCCACAAACAGTGGTCTTGTCCCCTTCTTCTTGGACTTGGCTATTAAAGTTTTCAAAACTAGACCACCACAGTCTGTTCCAATATGTTTTTTAAAACCAATTTGTTTTTGATCAATAATGGATCTCTCTACAATCTATTCTTGTAATTCCTTTAGGACTAAGGAGCCAAATATTTTGGACTCGGGGTCCGCAATCGCTATCGGTCTATAGCTGGCAGGTCACATACGTGCTCCCTTTTTAAAAACCGGAATAACAATGGAGACCTTCCAAGAAAGCGTTATAACCTTGGTCTCTAAGATATTAATGAACAGTTTTGTCAAAATTTTTCCCCAGATGATCGGGTCCATTTTTAACAGTTTGTTGGATAGGTTGTTCGGACCCGTTGCTCCAGAATTTTTGGATTTCTTAATCATTTCAGTAACATCATGTGATGAAAAGTTCAAAGACCAAGACTGGCTTTCTGGAATAATCAAATTGGGTTTCGTTTTGTTAACAATATATAGCTTGGAGAAGTGTTCCTTCCAAACCTCCTCATCAATCACGTTCAGTGCCATTTCCTGTTGCGGTTTTTCAATTTCATTTATTAGTTGCCAGAAATTAGTACAACCATGCCCACGCAGAGCTCTCAGCATAAGCTCACCGTCGTGTTGCATTTGCAACGATCTATGTTGTATGTGCCAGTTTTTATAGGTTTGCTTGATTTTATTTTTCCTCATATTGTATTCGGAAGGTATAAGGGCTTCCTTCTTTAATTGTCTAAGATCTTTTCTGTATAATATTTTCCGAGTATGGACCACTATGTCCATACGGTGTCTCATTTTTCTTTTCATATTAGTCCCCGTCACTAAGCGGGGGGCAAAATTATCAATGATGTCTTAAATATATATATAGAAAAGTTTGAGGAAGAATAACAGAGATCACGGTGTAGCTCGGTCATAGCAAATTAGTCACTTATCATAGTTGTTGTAAACTTCACATTTTTTGTGACACACCATTTTATTCTATTTGCCTGCTGATTTATCATTACCCCGTGGGTGTACTTTTCTTTCGTCGGGTTAGGGCAGTTAAAGGCAATTTTACATGAGAGAAAACAATGGTCGCTAGAGCTGGAGTCAATCTCAAAATCATACACACTCCTAAAGATACCAGACGACCCAAAGATATAGTCCAAGGTGGATTCTAGACCCCTGGCTTTCCAGGTATGCTGGCTCCCACTTAGAAGTTCTAACCCCAGGGATTCTGCAAAATGCATCCATAGTCTACCACGCAGGATACCATAGCCACCTTTCTGTAAAAGCTGCTCCACATTAGCCAACATTTCATCCCCCACTATCGGTTCACACAAACAGTTAGCATTCAAATCTCCAGCCACAATAATTTGACCTCCCTGATTTGTCTCACGCCAAGATTCAATAATCATTCCCAGTTTTGTAAGTTCCTTTCCAAGTTGTGCGTCGGTCAATTCACTCGGATTCCAATAAATATTAATAAAAAGAATAAGAAGCGGCTCCTTGATTATATCTAATTTGAAAGCAGCAGCAAGAAAATGATGTTTAAAACGCCATTACCCCATTTTAGACCATGAGTAAATTTGTTTGATGGCTATCGATAGTCCTCCTTTGGGACGACCCTTGTTAGAACCCCGAGCACTGATGTTGACCACAGTAAACCCTTCCCAGCATAACTGTTCCCTAGACCAAGTCTCCTGGAGAAAAACAAAGTCGTATTGTGAGAGAAAACTCATACATTTTTCATTGTTCAAAATATTAACACAACCACGTGAGTTCCAGCTCACAAATTTAAAGAACGAGCACGAGCTAGAGAGGTTGCCCAAGTTTCCTCAGTGAGTCAATGGATTCCCTCAGAGTCAAAGCCAACCATCTCCATTCCTGCTTATTCAGGTTTGATTCCTCATCAATAGAGTTGGTGGTTTGGCTCGATTGGAATTGCCCTTGCTCAAGCGACCTGGGTTTCTGTTGTACAACTGCTAGGGACTTATATTCATAGATGTCAAAACCCAGTTTTTGAAACAGTTCAGATTCCTTCAATAGAACAGATCTTATCAAAGCAGAGGGTATTACAAGTCTAACGTAGTCATATCTAAACGTATGAATAAAATCTACCAAAGTAATGTTGGCAGAGGTAATCGGACTAAGTTCCGGCATAGTGGCCAGAAGGGATAAAATATATGATCGGTTCAATGAGATGGGAGTTTGATCTTGAAATAGAACAGTTGGTATCAAACCCGGTATCTCCGGTAAGGCAGGTTGTTTCAAGTCAGTGCCCATATTATCAAAGAACGGTGCCCCTTTTTCAAGTTCGTATTCACGAGATTTTACCACCTTGTCAGATCCTCCAGTTCCTTGATCTGTTCTTATCGACCCATTCGGTACAAGTCCCTGGGTAGAAACAGACTCCTTG
Organism: Ambystoma mexicanum; assembly: GCF_040938575.1. Classification (NCBI taxonomy): domain Eukaryota; kingdom Metazoa; phylum Chordata; class Amphibia; order Caudata; family Ambystomatidae; genus Ambystoma; species Ambystoma mexicanum. The sequence goes on from NC_090934.1 coordinate 407,502,492, forward strand.
CCCGGAGGCAAGCTCTGTTGGTTGGATCCTAAAGTGTAATTACTCGTAGGAATACTATTCTCATCCAGAACCTTCAAAATTATATGTCTTAATTCTTGTTCTTTACCCTCTTCAGAGGCACCATGAGACCCAACATTAGACTCGTAGCTGACATTGACATTCGTGTCATGATTAGCATTGATATTACAGTCTGTTTCCCCAGCTGCACCACCTGGCATAGTATTCATGGCCATTTCTGATTTTTTTCGGACCAGAATTAGCTTTTGCTTGTTTGTCATAGTTCGATTCATATAAGTGTCTAGTAGAGTTCGTAACTACAGGGTGCATTAGCTGGGCAAATTTAGGCGCATTAGTAGAGGTACAAACTTCATAAAAATTGGTTCCCCAGACGCCATTGAGGTTAGCATTGCCTTTACCAAAATCTAGTGAGTGGGGACCCTTAAAAATTTGATACATGACATCAGATTTGCTTTTTAATTCTTCCCTCAAGGTGTTTTCCCCTTCTGTAAAGGAACCTCTCTGAACACCTTCTGCATCAGTTGATCGTCCCAACATATTTGCAGTTGACTGGGTGCAAGGCTCTAAATTAGGATGGATCAAAGTAGGATTCACAGACATTGCACCATCTTTGGTGACTAACTGTTGTGGATAAACTTTTCTCATACATTTTTGTGACATTTTATTTCTAGCCGCATTGGTGTTTTTTTTCTTATTTTGCTTAGCCAATTTCTTACTTTGTCGTTTGGAGATTTTTACCTCGTAGACATCTTTGTCCGGAGTCTCTGAGGAAACATTTATATCCTTGGCCATGTCTCCAGCCTCACCCTGTGTCTCCTTGGTAGGACTTATAGCGAGAACATCCCCCCCCCCACCGTTTGAGTGGAAGGAGTAATAATTCTTTCATTCACCAAAACAGGCTTATCCTGGGCAGTATTGGTTTCGTCCCTTGATAACTTAAGCACCTGAGCCAGAATACCGGGGGTTTCTCTATTTAGAGCCTCAGAGAAAGAATCGGTTAGGTAAAGAGGTAATTTAGAGAATTCTTTGGTTAGATTATTCAAAACCTCTGTCTGTTTTCTCAGTTCCAATAGGAGTAGTCTATTGAATATACTTAAGGTAGTAATGGCATCAGAGCCCACTTCCCTATCGGCAGCCCGATTACCACAAGTCGCCTCTAGAGCTGGTAGTTGCCCAAACTCCATCGAGGGAATAAATGGCATATCAGAAAAATGATCATAGCAGAAACTGCTTTCTTTCTGTCCATTAAGAACTTCCGGTACTACATCTCCCACAATGCTGTTGTCCCTCCCCTCAGTAAAGTCAGGTGTTTCTTTGTCTACAAAGAGTGGTTGCGAAGGATCGATGGCATCTTCAATTGTTTTACAATTAGGGGAACAGTCCTGCGCACATTGCAGTAACGCTTCTTCCTCATCACTGATTATTGGGAGAGGAAGAGCAGCAGCCCGCGCCAAACTAGCACGACGCGTGCTGATGGCATTGAAAAAGTCAGCTCTTATGTCTTTTATTGGTAGGCCTGTTTTTTCTCCCCATCTTCCAACACACTTTCTGACCCACTTAGACTGTGACCCTCAGTGCACACAGATAGGGGATCAGATTGTAACTCTGAGGAGACACACAAGGATAGTTGATCTTTTTTTTTGTTTTGTTTTTTTTGTTCAAGATTTGATCTTACCCGCTTAAGGCCTCCAATTTTATCCTGATCCTAAATCACCATATATGTTACACAGAACGTGTAATGTAACAGGAAGCACCCCATACACCTTGCACTGTGCACAGTGAACAGTCAACAGTGCTTTCTGGTGCTTCACGGTGCGCGCGCAGGTGCGCTACACCTGTGATATTAGTAGAAAGAAAAGAGAGCTCGTGATACACTGTGGACGGAGCCAATGACGCTCACTGAAAAGAAACAAAAGAAAAAAAGGTAAGCTACTTAAATAAGACTCGTATGTGTCAGAGAAGGCTAATCCTCAAAGTCCATAAAGAGTCCATATACCCATACACAAGATTGTATCAGTCCAGAAAAGTTTTGGGCATAAACAGTGCACAAGGTAATCACCTCCAGGCAGCACAGTGTCACCTCCAAAGACGTCGTCCTGGCGGCACGGCAGCAAAAGTAGAGGAACGAAAATGAGCCACACAGACAGCTGGTCCCTCCAGTCAACAGTGCTTTCTGGTGCTTCACGGTGCGCGCGCAGGTGCCTTGGAACAAATCACTTAAACAGTCAACTGGACAATATACTTTTGGTGAATAGTGAAACACTTATTCGAGGGGATTGGGTCCTCCGACGTATTCCATATCTATGACAGTAATCACCACAGATGTGCTGATTACTGTCATGGATATGGAATACGTCGTGGGACCATCCCATCGAAAGAACGTTACCAGGTAAGAGAGTAACTTGTTCTTCTAGGTGCAACACACAGTTATACCAGGTAAGTAAAACCGAAGGATGTAATATACAATTACAGATGCTTTGGAAATCAGGGAACCCCAGATTGAGGTAAGCAATAACTCTTGTAACTTGTTTTGGATGGCACACAGCTAACACAAGGTAAGTAAAACCCACTTACTTTAACTTCACAATGAAGGGGAAAGTAAAACCCAATGTCACACTTTACTGAAAAGATATTCTAGGTAGGCAACAACCTAAGGTAGATTATTAAAGACAGGCTAGCAGCAAGTCAGGGGAAGCAAGACCCAGTTGGGGGACACTCATACAGTTATCCTAACAGGACTAACCTGGTGATACCAACAGTTGGAGGACACTCATACAATTAACCATACTTTTAAGAATAGTGCATCACACATTCAAGATCAGTAAGAACTTTTGTAACTGTTCACTCTGATAATTAGTTACCCACCAACTCTTTACAAGTAAGTAAAACACTTGATTGATTTCTTTTCTAGGCAGAAGTCCCAATCCCTTCAAAGTCTTTCACTTAGGGCATGAGTGTTGTCAGTGGCAGAAGGGGGGTCACTAGGACTAGTGACCAACAGGCAGTGTTAGAATAAGTTCTTTAGTAGCAAAAGTCAGAGTTTCCTTAGGAAAACTGGAAAACAAGTGAGTACTTTACTTTTAGGGTTAGAAGAGGGTCCAGGGGCTTCACAGAAGACACCGTAGCAGGATTCTAGCAGTGGGACTGGGTGCACTGGAGGAGGGACCTCCCAATCGCAGAAAACACCCTAGGATTACACAGAAATCCCAACAGGCTTAAAGTAAGTATACACCCAAGCCAACACAGTACCTCAGCAATGAAGGAGATTGCAGCAGGAGAACTTCAGGGACTGCAGCCAAATACCCGGTCAGTGGATTCCTTGTCCTGGAGACTGAACACAAGCCCTCAGAAGGGATTTTGCCGCAGGGATCGATGAAGAAGGCTCTAGGCAAGATTTCTCTCACGGCTGAATGCGGTTCTGCGGGTTTGGCGCCTTTTCAAGGAGCAAAGAAGACAGAAAATCGCAGTTGAATTCTCGTTCTTTAAAAGGTCCAGCACTCTTGTGAGGGGACTTTTTGGACTTGATTCGTGTCTCTGGAGATAGACCAGGATGCCCACGAAGTTTCGGCGAGATTCGGAATTCGGAAGACCGTGCACCGCACAGTGGCTGGAAGTCCCAGGGTATGGGGGTATTACAAGAACGCTGGGTCGCAGCAACCCGTGGGATGGCTCAAAATACAGGTCGTCTTGAGTCTAGTGGGTCTCACCAGGCTCTGGGTTTGGGTCGTCGTTTTCAGAGACCCCAGGTCGATCGGAAGGAAGTGCTGCAGCAGGCTCCGGTTACACAGCAGGCTCTCCGGCCGCTGGAAAATCATTCCTGCCACTTTTCCTTCGTCATCCTCTTCGGTTTTCTGTTCCAGTGGTCGACATGACTTCAGCTTCCAGGTTTCCAGTATTTATCAGGAACTGCAACACAACCTCTGCATTCTCTCCCCGCATTTTACAAGAAAGGGGCGTCTGGCTGTCCAATCGGGACAGCCAACCCCCAGCTGGGATTTGGCCCAGTTGAAGGAAGGCCTAAGACAAAGGAGGGGGAAGTTTGGGACTCCTCCCCCACCTCCTGTGCTTACAGACTGACTAGAGCCTGGGCGGGGTGTCCAGGGGACTCAGGCCAAAGACAAAACTCAAACAAATTTCCCGCCCTGGATGTCAGGGGAAGGAACAAGAAACGACAAACACTAAAATGGCAGAAAAAGAAGACGGGTCCATTTTGGTAAAATGAGCACCCTTAGGTGCCTTTATTGCAGCTGTGATCACAGCCCGTGGTAAAGGTGCATCAAATTAGTAAAAGGTATCACTGCCACCAGCCATTAAAGGTAAGCTTGTCACTGTAACAGAATGGTTAGTTTTAATGTGAAAGGGGATATATTGTATCTCCCCAGCACTCCACATAAGGTGGACTGTGCTGGTTTCACAGAATAAAATATAAAAGGGATCCAAAGATCCTTTCTTCCCTTGGGAACTGTAGTTCACTCAAGGTTAGCACAAGAAAGTTAAATGGGGAGCCCCTCGGGCAACCCAGCAACAACAGGCACTTATTGCCCATAAGTTGTTAGACATGATAGCTTTAAAAAGACACTAGTGAGTCTTAAAAAAGACACCCATAAAAGAGTTAAAGATTAGGTGAGTGTGGAAAAAGGTTCCCACTCACTGAGGTATTAGTGAAAAATATCCCACTAGAAAAGCAAAAAATTCTGGACTTGAACCAGGAAAGGAAGATTTACCAGCTCTGTGGAAATCTTACCTAACAGTGGCCACCTAAACTTCTGTCCACCAGATCAGAGTTTAGAAACCCATCTTAACGACATTCTGGTGTTTTCTGCACATCTGGCTCTTACCGGTGTTCAGGTTGATGTCTGCCGCAACTATCTGGTGGCCATTGGGTCCTCAAAGAATTCCCTCGAGCACGTTTTTTCAACGGCCAACTCGGTGGTTAAGGCCCACCTTAAGGGGTTGTCCAAGCTCTTTCCTCTGGTACAGTTTTCACCCTTCCTGGGACCTTATTGTGGTTCTGGCTTCCTTGCAGCGCAAGCCTTTTGAGCCGATGGCCTCTGTGGACATCAGACTGATGTACACTAAGACTGTATCACTGCTGGCGCTCACTTCAGCGTGCAGGGTCAGCGAGCTGCAGGCTTTGTCATGTGAAGCCTCAACCACGTTTCAGAATGACACGGTCATCTTGCGTACCCATCCAAAATAATTGCCCAAGGCGGTGACTCCATTCCATTTAAAGGCGGTGACTTCATTCCATCAGGAGATTTGCCTGCGGGTGTTCTTCCTGCAGTCGGAGGCTTAAAGGGCATTGCATGCCTTGGACCTCAAGAGTTCTCAAGTTCTACCTCTCTCGGTCAAAATTTTTCAGGAAGTCTGATGCATTGTTCATCACGTTTGGGGGCATGTCCCCCGGCACCCAGGCTTCCAAAGCTTCTATCGCCCATTGGATGGTCCAGGCCATCTCGGAGGCATACACAGCCATGGGCAAATCAGATTCTGAGGGGATTCATGCCCATGCAGCCGGAGCTAAGGCCAAGGCCGTCGCGTTTAAGAGGCCTGCTTCCTGGGATGTCATCAGCAGGGCGGCTACTTGGGCCACTCCCTCAGTGTTCTGTAAGCACTATTCCCCTGGATACCAGCTCCAGGCGAGATGCAGAGTTTGGTCAGGCAGTTCTGAAGAACCTTTTTGCGTCATCCAAGATGTGAGGCAGGTTGTCACAGCTCCACCTTATGGTGGTGTTCGGTGGAATCGCCCTGCACGGGACGAATTAATAATTAAAGTAACTCACTGTAGTGACTAAAGTACTACTAATTCCTTAGTCCCCTTTCCTCCATACCTACCACCCACCTTCTCCCGCTTGTATGCCAGGGCCTAGAGTATTCAGTATAGCGAGGTATTTAAGCACCTAAAGTTAGGCCATTCTCCTCTGAAGAAAAGTAACATCAGCAACCCCAGATTTGTATTTCAATTGATTGCTTTTCTCCTGCTGATCGCTCATCTGATATTCCTTACAGCTCTACTGCTTAGGAAAACTATCGACATGGGGGCGTAGTAAACCTCAACTCAACCACCAATCGGTCTTGCTCGGTTCCAGACATGTCAGGTGTGGTATATAATCTCCCTCACTACGCCCCCTACTTCAGTTCCTTTTCTCCGCACACGAACACGCTGCGTTGAAACACAGGCAGTCTTTGACCCATTCAACGTTTTCGTCAGAAAACTTTCTTTTCGCAAGAGGTTGGATGCCCGTGTTTCGGGCTTCAACCGGTGTGCTGAATGTGGCATAAGGTGTCCATCGCCGACCCTCATGAGTTGTCTCTAGTGCCTCGGCACGGGTCACAGGATGAAAGAGTGCTCATCATGTGCCAAAATCTCTACGCGATCGGGCAGCTAAACTCGCGCTCGTTCAACCGCCTGCTAAATCTCCGGCAAGGTAGACGGTCTGTTCTCGGAGGCTGAAACTGAGGGGCATAACCCAGAAAAAGAACATCGGCGGAAGAAGCAATACCACTTGAGGAGCCATTCTTCCTTGTCCCGAAAAAAGAAGAGGCGCCATAGTCGGAGCTCTGATTCATCGGTCGAATGAGGTAAGCCGGCGACGGGCCCTCCTACCTGCCAAGAGTGGTAGGAATTTAAAACCTACATGTTGGACATTTTTAAGAAGCATGCTGCAGAAGGCACGGTTAACCTCCCGACCCCCACAGCAGACTTCGAAGGTGTTGGTGGCGCTCAGTACTGCCGACCCCTCACACACCCAGGTGCCAACGGCATCGGCGTCAATGAAACCTTCCACATCGAAGGAAGTTTCTGGGGTATAGATATCGGGTCCCTCAAGTGCTGCCAAAGCTTCGACATCTCAAATCTGTCGATGTCAACAGCAACCGTATCTGTACCGTGGGACAACTCTTTGGCGCAAAGTTTGCAGAAAAATCTTATACCCCTCAATCCTGGCCTGACTTCACCATGTCTAGTATTTTCGTGCCCGATGACACGGGAGATCAAGGGGATGTCGGCCCAATATGTGGGACTGGTGGTTTCGAGGACCATGACCAGTTGCAACTTGCTGAGGTCTTCCATGAGGCTAGTGGTCTGGATACTTCACCAGACCTAGACTTCCAACAAAGCCAGCCCTACACCCATAACTACACCAAGTTCAGGACTCTAGTAGAAAGGGTCATTGACACCTTGGGATTGTACTCCTCAGCAACACCAGTCCAGGAGTACGCACTTACTGATATTTTGGACGAAGGTCCAGTAACTGAGCGTATATGCCTCTAAACCCTGCAATTGCTGACCCTCTGACCACTCTGGCAGCATCCTTGTACAATTTCCCTGGTTAGTTCCACTATATCTGGAAAATACAAGCCGACTAGAGGAGACTCTTCATTACTTTCCTCACACCCTTCCCCGGAAGGGCTTGTCATACGTGCTGCTACAGTCTCCTCCAGACCATCTCCTTCCACCCGACAGGGAAGCAAAGAAGGTATAGAGACCCTTGCCAAAAAGGTGTTTACTTCAGGCAGTCTGGCCCTCAAAGCCCACCAATGTGGCAATTGGCTTTGCTAAATATTAGTTTGGTCTTCGGACAGCAGTGGAGAATACTGCGCAGTACGTCGCTGAGGGTGAAATGCACGAGGGCTTCCTACAGCTGGTGGAGCATGGGAAAGACGTGGCCAGGCAGTTGCTGCGTACGGGCCTGCACATCACTGTGTGGGCCGATCTATGGCATCGGCAATAACACTGAGGAGACAGTCCTACCTAAAAACATCTGACTTTTCGGCTAATGTTCATGCAAAATTGTTGGACATGCTTTTATGTTGGACTATCGGCCAAAAGGCTCACTATTCCTTAGAAAAAATCAAGGAATTCAAAAGCGCTGCTAGATTCTTAGGCCTAGCTGCGCAGCCATCCAAGCCTGCCTTCAGCTTCGCTTCCAGGGGTACATGAGTTCTGTACCTTTATACCAGGAAAGTGCAGCGCCCACTGGCCAGGCAAGGGCCAAAGAGTTTCTTGCGCTCCGGAAGGAGCAGAGGGGCTTCTAAGGGGCAGCAGCGAAGCGACCCAGCCTCCTAAGCTGCTCCCAGAACTTACCAGTTGGCGGGCGGTTGACTGAGCACTGGCCTCAGTGGCAGGAAATTTTACTTTATACCTGGGCTTCACAGCTTGTTCGATGGGGTTATTGTCTGCCCTTGTTAAAAAGAACACCAGACAGACCCCTACCACCTTCGATCCAACCGCAACAGGAGCTCCAGGAATAACTGCGAGCCCTGTTGAAGGCTACTGTGGAAGAGGTACCTCCTGAGCAGAGAGGATCAGGGTTGGTATTCCCGGTATTTCCTGGTGCCCAAGAAAGTAGGAGGTCTCCGTCCCATTGTGGACCTCGGGTCCTTAATCAAGTTCCTGAGGAAAGACTCATTTAGAATGGTGACGTTGAGAGAAATTCTCCACACTTTTGAACTACAGGACTGGCTGGTGTCAATAGATCGACAGGACGCTTATTTCCATGTGCTGATACATTGAAAGCACAGGAAGTTCCTCGGGTTCTTCATAAGGGACGAGCACCATCTATTAAAAGTGCTCCCCTTTGGTCTGGCCTCTGCCCCAAAGGTCTTCAAGCTCATGTCGGTAGTTGCGGCTCACCTCAGTAGATCTAAGGTCCACGTATTCCTATACCTGGACGACTGGCTGATCAGAGTGAAGTCAGCGGAGCAGGTCTTGCCTCATCTAGAGGACACCGGTCTCCTACTGCACAGGCTGGGCTTCTCCCTGAACTTGACGTCCCAGGTGACACCTGTCCAAAGGCTTCAGTTCATCGGAGCACTCCTAGACACTCTGGTAGTGAAGGCCTTCCCTCCCGAAGAGTCAACAGTTTGGCACAGATGGTTGACTTGATCCAGAACCCTGCTACTTTACCAGCGGCTTCCTTCCTCCGCGTCTTAGATCTCATGCCCTCCTGTATTATTCTAGTGCCAGATTCCAGGCTGTGCATGCAAACCCTACAGTTACTCCTGAGGGGTCAGTGGTCACAGCACTTCAGAGCTCTCGGTTTCTCTCAAGGTATGCGCACCTTTGGTGAACGACCTCACCTGGCGGGCAGACCGCAGCAGTCTCATGTGGTCACGGGTGCGTCTGTGAAGGGTTGGGGGCGCTCACTGTGAGGACTTGCAGGTGAATGCCTTTGATCAGCGACGGAAGCCAGATGACACGTCAACAGGCTGGAATTGCGAGCCATCAGGTTAGCCCTGAGGGCATTCTCTTCTTCTCTGGAGGGGATGCATGTCCTGATTATGACGGACAACACAATAGCGATGCACTCCCTCAACAAGCAAGATGGCGTGCACGCTCTCCCCATTTGCAAAGAGGTGATGCAGCTGTGGTTCTGGCTGTTGAAGAACCAAATCTGTCTAGGCAGTTCACCTGGTGGGGACAGAAAAGTTTGGCGGATGCTCTGAGCAGGCAGAGCACTGTCTAACACGTGGGAAGCGTGCCTGGAAATCCTAGAGGAGGTCTTCTATTGCTGGGGTACCCCATCAGTGGTCTTGTTTGCCACGTAGTCCAATAGAAAGTGCAAGCAGTTTTGCTCAAGGGAATTCCCAGCGTACGGTGCACTAGGACGCGTTTCTGGTGGATTGGACCTTCCCTCTCCACTGTGCCTTCTCTCCGATTTCTGTCATTCTTTAGGTTCTCAGGAGGCTCAAAAGGTTCCGAGCATCCATAATCCTAATCGCGCCGGACTGGGTGAGGAAGACCTGGTACTCTGATCTTCTGGGTCTAGCCATCTGCCCACCTCTCCGGCCGGATCTCCTTACCCAGTCGGAAGGTCGGCTACGCCACCCAAACCCGGAGTACCTCCATCTTCATGCACGGCTCGAGGGGTGACTGGTTCCTCTCTAAGGAGGTTCTGGCGGTGTTGCTGGCGGCACACGGGCCATCTACAAGATCATTGTATGTGTGCCTGTGGAAAAGATTTTGGGCATTGTGCAGGGAACGCAAGATTTCACTTGCCCCATCTCTACAGTTATGGAGCTCCTTCTGTCACTGGCATTAGCAGGCCTTCAGGTAACCAGTCCAAGGATATTTGGAGGCCTTGTCTGTGTTTTAAAAGATCCCTGTATCACAATTCCTGAAAGGCCTTGTAAATATGTTTCCATCAATTCCTTTTGTTGTCCAGATAGGGATCTGAATCTGGTGTTGATGCGTTTATCTTTGAAAACCGCCTTTCTAGTGGCGATTACATCCACTAGGCGGTTGAGTGAACTGCAGGCTTTATGCTGCAATCCACCTTTTCTATGTTTCTTCTGGGAGAAAGTCTTGCTTGGGGTGAGACCTTGTTTTCTTCCTAAAGTCGTTTGAGTTTCACTTGTCACAATCCATTGACCTCCTGGTTATCTACCCTCCTCCACACCCTTCAAAAGAGGAGCGAGTTCACCATCTCGACCCTAAAAGGGCCCTATGTTTTTATATCGTGGGAACAGCCCATTTAAGATGAGCTGATCAACTCTTCGTGGCCTTTTCCTTAGCCTGCAAGGGCCTGGCTATAACTAAACAAACTTTATCTCGCTGGATCATCTTCTATATAGCGGAATGACACCAATCTGCAGGCAAAGAATTGCCACCAGGCATCTGGGCTCACTTGACTTGGGAGGTTTTGGCATCAACCGCATTGCAAAGGGAAGTCCCTGTTCTGGATGTTTGTTGCGCAGCAACATGGTCATCCCTCCATACTTTCACTAAGCACTACAGTTTGGATGTTGCTCGCATGGCCGATGCATGTTTTGGCAGGGCAGTGTTGCAAAACCTTCTGGTTCAACTTTCTGCCCGCCTCCTTAATCTACTGCTGTGGGAGTTTATCAGATGAGGAATCTGCAGGAGAAAAGCAATCAATTGAAGGAGAAATTACTTGCCGTGATGTTCTTTCTATGGATTCTTCTCCCACAGATTCCTCATCTCCCCTCCCATCCATCCCCACTCAGAAAGTCAACGGTTGGTGCGCATCTTCTATTTCAAGCGATTTCTTGTTGATGGTCTTTGGCGACGGTTTTCGGTCTTCTTCCCAGGTGCTTTTTTAAAAATTATTATTCAAAAACAATGTTTCCTGATGCATCGATCTGTGGTGTCTTTACATATTTTTACCCCGGAGGTGTATGGTTATTAATTTCTATGGGCTAATAGTTTTCCTATGCAGCGTGTGTTTCGTTGAAAAATTAGGGAAGCTGAACGTAGTGACAGAGTTGATATGGGAGAGGGTGGGATGAGATCACCAGCTAGATGGAACGGTTTGCGGGGGGCGGTGGCGGTGTAGAATGTGATAATTATGTATTTTGAAGGCCTTTCAATCGGCCAAAATAAATCTACTTTTTTTTTATTCAATCTTCAAAATGTGGAATTATCACATACAACCAAGCAAGTTGTCTATGTCCAGATTAGTCTTACAAAATTCCACCCCAGACCCCCCCCCCCCCATATCCCCCTCCCACCCCCGATGCTTCGAAACTTGAAAACATTTGGAAGGCTATTAACTTAATAGGAGAGTAATGTTAAAAAAAAATAAAGATTAATAGGCCTGAAAGATAGGCATCAAACAGGTTGTTCTACTCCTTACCAACTGCTAGATAGTGAACCATGCATAATTCTGTGACTTTAAGAAGCTATCCATGTTTCTACTGCTTGTGAGTAATGTTTGTCATACTTGTTCTCCAGTAAAATGTTTGTTGTTTCTGCAGTGTCTCTGGAGAATGGTGAGACTTCTACCTGAATCTATTAACAACCTCAACTTGGACAAGATCCTCCTAGACATCCACAACTTCATGAAGGCATTTCCCAAGGAGAAGTTGAAGCAGCAGAAGGCTGAACTCCCCATAAGGACTCTGAAGACACTTGTGCACACTCTGTGCAAGCTCAAGGGCTCCAAGGTGAGGGACATAAGTGATCCTCTTTTCTGCAGGCAGGGTCCTGAAGAACTTTAATTCTCAGGCTGCTGCTTCTTCGTTGACTATTCATTTCACCAGCAGCTTAGAGATTATTGGTGACTGATTGTGCAGGCTAGAAATGCAGGCCATAGGATGCATACTCAAAGGCTAGAACAGGCAGAACATATATTTTGATCATGAAAAGTGCAAATATTTCATTTTTTAAACATCTGTCTAGAATGGCTCTTCATAAATACCGGTCTTCAAGAATATTGCATGTCTATCTTATGCCTTCAACACTCATGATCATGGGCTAACGTAAGAGCAATCTAGAACATTCTAATGGTCTTGCTCCCCCAGATACTTCAACTATGATATTCTATCTCCAGCACCAAATATCCTCAGGCTTTTCATCACCAGGGGGCACAGTCTCCAGATTTGCACAATTTGGTGCCCATGTGGACCGAACATGACATTGGGGCCAGTATACATGGAGCCATTGTGACCCTGCTTCCTTTTAGCCATGCACTTTGTAATCTTTGGCAATGCTGCTAGCTACATTTTTGCACTGTTTCATGACTAAATCCTGGATTTCCTCTGGTTTTTATTGCGGTTTGCCGGAGACAGATGTCTATCTTGGACCCATCACAGGATCTACCTGTACTGCACTCCTACGTTCCCTTACTCTCCGGCAGGTGTCCAGCCTGCGAGGGGCTCTTCCCTACATCCGACCCCCATGCCCTTTGCCTCCGTTGCCTTGGCCCCGACCAGGGCTGGGAAAGTAGTTCCACGTGCAACGCACTGACTCCACGTGCACTGAAGAACAGGCTAGCTAGGTGGTGGGAGCTCTTCCAGAAGTCACCTCCGCTCAAGGCTGAAGGAAAGGGCTCTAGTTACCATGGCACCCCACGAAGGTGACTCCTTCCCAAAGAAGCACCCGAACGGGATGAACCTTTTCAGTTCTAGTACCAGCACACGTACCGAGGCTAGTCCAGCTACCGGCCTGACAGCCGAGGGGGTCATCGTATCCTTCCGTTTTCAGTGCTGAGGGACTGCAAGGTTCTTTTCCTGTGGTTACTCCCGAGGGGCAACACCCTAGTACCGGCATGTCCAGGGTGGGGGGGTGCCTTCACGCAGCGCTGCCGGCAGCTCTGCCAAGGGCAACACACCTTCCAGGTCACGGTCTGTGGTGCGGGATAGGCCTTATGTTCTAACACCAAGCGTCTTGGACTGGGCTGGTTCCAACCAGCCAGGCACCAAGACTTCGGCGCGTGGCACGCAGCTCTGCAAAAGGGCTGCTGTTAAGATGGATATCTGAACTCTGACCTGGTGGGCAGAGGTTCAGAAGGCCAGCCTAGTTTCTTGGAACAGGGTAACCACCTGGACAAGCCATACCAATCAAGGTAACTTGGCGGCGGTCAAGACTAGGTCTCGGGAGGGATGAGGGTGACTAAAAGATCTCAATGAGCACACAAAGTAAAGGACACTTCTGATGCTTGTTAATCTGCTTAGAATCGCATGCTGTGCATATGGTCCGACATCCAGTGGTAACCGTGGAGTATTGTATCTTGTCTTTCGAGGATCCAAAGGGGACGTCGGCATAGGAGTGTCTGTAACGCTATCCCTATCGTGATGTGTAGTGTAACCAAAATCCCTCACGCGCCGCGGTCCCTCAGATTGTTTTCTTTTTTTCGCCCAGATAACTGGTCGCCCTTTGTGGAGCTCTTTCATAAGAGACATTGTTATTATTACCTTGTTCATCGACTTTGTCGATTATCTCCTTAAAGTCCTTTCAACGGTGCTTCCTGTACTACGCCGAAGACTGCGGTGGACTTTTAATGCCTGCGATCCGACAGCAATGCAGTCCACGTGGCCGGCCTACAAATTAGGGAGAGTGGGGTTGGGGTGGCCAAATTCTTTCAGTGATGTCTCTGCTCTTTCCCTCTATATGCTCCCTAGGTCTGGTCATAGCCTTTGCCTTTCGCTATGGAAAGGGCGCCATTTAGGTTTTGCCCCTTTTGCAGGGCCCGATACCCTTGAAAGGATGAGCACTCCAAGTGCAACAACTGTCTACCCCTTGGCCACTTCGAAGCGCTGTGCGTGGGTTGTAAACTCCTGCGCCCTAAGAGGCTTAAGGAGTGCTGCGTTAATCGGTGGGCAGCCTATGGCATGTCGCAGGCTGGATCCTCTTCCTCCACCGTCGCACCCGCCGAAAGTGACAGGTTGACCAGTGATGACCAGGCATCCGTGTCGGATGCCATTGACCTTACGGCAGACGTTTCAGGGTCCTCACGGCCGTCCAAGACACCGGTAGGCCTGACGCGAGTCACGCTATGCGGAAAACACTCGGCGACAGGGCCGTACAAGATCGCAACACTAAGCACACAACCTCGGTCCTGGTTTCGACGGTGCCATCGAAACGGGCAAAAGCGCCAACGAAACCACAGAAAATTTCGACGGGTTCCACTGGTCCTCGGGATCAGCAGCCTTGCCCGCATTTGCAGCAGCGTCGTGCGACTAGACCTTCAAAAACAAAGGGCGCTGCCTCCAAAACCCATGCGGCCGTCGAAGTGCCTTTAGCTGATGCTTCGGCGCCCCCCTAAGGCCCTGCTAGGAGAAAGATCTACCGCTAGGCCTCAGTCAACCGGCACGTCGCCCCGCTTCGCCGAACATCTCCGAAAGCATTGCGAGGATTGCTTCGGCAGTTGGGTTGAAGGAGCGGTCTAAGGAGATGACGGAGCACAAAGAACGGCCTGCAGACCCGCCACAGCATCCCGATGCTCATAGGGACTATGTAGAGAGTCCTGTGCCATTGTCAAGCTCTATTGGAAACCAATTTCGGCGCCATAGGGAGCCCTTGGACCCCTCTGGCTCATCTAGATGGACCAGAGACAAAGTTGAAGGGTGTATGGATAGATTGGAGAAATTTGTCTCACTTTCAGAGAAACCTACCCCCAAGAGACCTCGGGAGGACGCTCCTTCTGTGCCTGTTTCTAAGTTTCAAAGAACTTTAGAACCCACTCTGGAAGATTACACTTGCGTCCTCTCTGAGGACTAGATCCACATGGACACGTGTCAGGACATTTATGACCAGGAGGAGGATACTACCTTCCTAGAAGACTACACTGTGGATGAACAGGCGGACCCTACTGACAACTGGGAGGATAGCCGCCATGTAGAGGCAGAACCCTGGGCCCTCCCTTCTCCCGACCAGGACCATGATGTCCTATGTTTGATTCACCTCCCTCCACTTTGGTCCGCCAGGCTTCCCCAGTGGACGACCAGATGGCGTTCAACGCCATCTTGAAAAAAGGGGGCTGACCATTTTCAAATCGCCACCCAGGAGGCCTTGCCTGAACAGGATTTTGTGGAGGACATCCTCGACGAAAAGCCCCCATCCAGCCAAGCCATTCCTCCTCTAAATTCCATTAAGAGGAGATTGGCTCTTTCATTGGTCACACCAGCCCAGACTATGGCTGTCAATCCGAGGGTGGAAAAACTATTTGGCCCGTCACCTACTGACCCTACATACATTAAGGGCCATGCCACCCCTGATTTCTTAGTGGTTACCAGCACCAGGAAACTGGTGGGGGTACCCTTTTCCACGGGAAAGGCACCTCCCGATAAGGAGTCGAAAAGACTGTACGCTTTGGGAAAGCGTATCACCACAACAGCTGCTTTTTCCACGCGCATAGCAAACACCACGTTGCTTGCCAGTTATGCCGATGTACAATGGAACCTACTGCAGGAAGGTCTCCAGGGGGTGCCTGAACCTGCAAAAACCAAATTACTTGCCATTGTGGCCGAGGGCAGACTAGTCAATCGGAACGTGCTGAAAAATACTCTGAATGCTGCAGAGACGGCAGGACGATCCCTGGCACAGGGCACCCTGCTCAAACGGCACACTTGGCTCAGGAACTCGGGCTTCAAGCCAGAGACCCAAGCAGCTCTTATTAATAAACATGTCAAGGATACAAACCTCTGTGGTAAGGCAGTTGATGATGCCCTCAAGACTGCCAAGAAGGAGCATGAGACTCTGAAGTCCCTTCATTAAATCACGCAAAAACCCTTCCACCAGGGGCAGAGGGCGGGGAGGGGCGGCTCTCGCCGGTCCTTTCGGGGCCAGTCCCGTTCCACACAAAATCAGTATAATACAGGAAATACCTGGAACTCAGGACAGGCATCCAGCACCCCCACCAACTATCCACCCAGAGGACAGTAGCATGGGAAAGGTAGAGGCAGAGGGCCCAACTCCAGGGGAGCTGCAGCCTCTGGTCAGAAATGACCTACGGATCCAGATCCCCTCCCATGTCACTTTGGTTGGGGAAGGCTTAACATCTTTCCTGTCGGCAAGGGAGGGGAGAACGTCAGACCAAGACGGTCGCCCACGGGTACTGTGTGGAATTCGCCCGACCGCCACCATTCAGGCCGCCCAAAGCAAGACACCTGACGCCAGACCATCTGCAGATCCTGATACAAGAGGTGGAAGCACTTCTGGAAAACAACGCTGTTAAGACGGATTTCTGGACTCTGTTCTGGAGGAGCAGAGGTTCAGAAGGTCAGCCTAGTTACCTTGGTAACCTCTGGACAAGCCAGACCTTCAGGGTAGCTATGGCAGGCGGTCAAGACTAAGTCTCAGGAGGGGTGAGGGTGACTGAAGGACCTCAATGAGCATACAAGACAAGGACGCTTACAAATTACTCCAGACAGGTGTTATATTAAAAATATAGACCCATTTATTACAAGGCCTTTGTAACATAAACCATAGGAAAGAATCACAGTAACACTAAATAAACCAACACATCACAATCGATACAATATATATATATACAAGACAAATAGGGTGTAAAGGGTTAAACGCACAAAATGTGTTGACAACCTAGAGGGGAAGAAAACGGGCAGTGCAGGTAATCTTGAGACCCAGTTCCACTTCAATAACACACCTAACTGAGAGGCAGTCCAAGCCCTATGAAGAGAGGTGTCTTGTGCTCAATAGTACATGCACGCACTTGAGCCAATGGGCAGGATAGGGTCGCTTCAAGGGTCTCTAACAGCTCAGGACGGTGGATGAGGCGATGCTGAACAAGTTCCCGCTATTCAGGAAGGACCTCCAATTGAGGGCAGAGGCAATTTGAGAGTGCGGGATGGAGTCTCTATTTCGCAATAGCTGTGGAAAGGAAAGGGGCCCTCAGGAGCAACTTGTGCGTAAAAATGGGCTCCTGCTCTAGGGGCCACCGGTTATGGCAAGGACTACTCACCGGTCCCCGACGCAGGCAGACCCAAACTTTGCCAGTACAGTCCACTTTGCTGGCAGGTTCGATTGCGGCAAAAAGGACGCCTCGACACCTTGTAGTTCCCAAGATACAGAGATGATTCCTAAACAGAATTGTGGCTATTTCTCCGCTCCGGGAGGAGGAATCGACCCAGGTTCACTGCAGCAGGCTTCAGGGGCAAGAGGGTCACAATTGCAGCAAACTTGCACAGGTCGTTGCGGCGGCAGGCAACACGGTAACCGCGTTTACTCCAGTCCTGGCGCACATATCTCACTTCAGACCTGGAAATGCCAAGTGTACGTAATTAGGTGTGATGGTGCTGTTGACCCAGAGCTAGCAGAATACCAAGTTTCGAGGGCCTCCTCGAAACGGCAGCGGTGACTCAACAAAGGTCCTGCGTAAGCTGTTCAGCCCACTGGTTGGCCCAGGGACACTTCCGAGAAGGCTTACTTGCAGGGTTTGATGAAGGTTCCCAGAATAGTTGGTCCCACTATTCCAAGGGTTCGAAGCGTCTTCAGGCCTTCTACGACGACCAGATGCAGAGTGGTCCCACGGGACGACAGCGTGCTCAGGGTGCCAAACCTTCCAGCGGGTCACCAGAGGTTCCTCGACTCGGCTTCTTGTTGCAGGATACTTGGCTCTAATCCTTTGTTCGGTGTGAACTCAGGAGATCGACATGGTAGTTGTGTTTTCAGCTGCCTCTTACTCAAAGTTCCCTTCGCGCCAAAAGGGAGAGGACCCAATGGGAGACCTGCTCACAAACACACACACTCCATACGTGGACCAATCACAGTCCACGGTGGTCCCAGGCATGCAGGGCATTTCAGACTCTCTGGCATCCAGGATGTGTATTGGGATCAGACATCCCAGCCCACATCCTGGAGGCACACACAAGGTATGCAGAAGCCCACGAAAGCACTGGGATTCGCGGGAAAGTGCATGACCAAATAAGGACTGACCCGGGTCGACTCGACCTGGGGAAGGTGAAGGGGTGAGATGGCCAAAGGACAGGACAAAGAACCTTGTGGCATGGCTATTTTGGAGCCAGGCCACCTATTCGTGCCAAACGCAGTAATCTCTGTTTACCTGCCAGGAAAGGGATACAAATATACGAAATAAGCTGCCACCAGCCCTGTCCAAGGCACACCTGCGCTTCTCCTAAAAATAAATAAATAAATAAATTCTTCGAGAGTATCTAGGGTCTTTGGAAATGAGTAATAGACCCAAGTGCACTGTACTGGAAGGTACATTGTACAGTTGATACATGTTGCAGAAAAGTTGCAACATTGGAAAGGACTAAGGGAAACAAA
Organism: Ambystoma mexicanum; assembly: GCF_040938575.1. Taxonomy (NCBI): domain Eukaryota; kingdom Metazoa; phylum Chordata; class Amphibia; order Caudata; family Ambystomatidae; genus Ambystoma; species Ambystoma mexicanum. The sequence continues at coordinate 407,520,997 of NC_090934.1, forward strand.
GTCTCCCAGCACTGTCTGTCTTAAGAGCATGTCAGTTTCCCCCTAAAAAGTGAGCGAAAAGCCCAGAGGAGTGCAGCAGAAAGCTGGGCTCCTCTGGTAAAGTCGGACTATGGGGTTTAACATCAGCAAAAAGTTGGGGGGGGGGTACACAACTGGAGAGAAAATTACACATGAAATGGAAATCTTTCCTAACAGCCACCACGCCAGTCAATATGGCCGCTCGTCCGATACCCCCTCTGACAGAGCGGGTGGAGGAACGAGTCACAAGGTGGGACTGGTGTCAATCAGTTGCATGGCCTACAGTTTATCCATCAGCAGTGCAGGTTTCCCCTGCAACTCGGGCACAGTGTGCCCCGGCCGCCGCACCCATAGTCATTCCTCCTATGGCTCAGGTGCCACAGGCCCCAGCTCAGCCACTGTTGCCCCAGCCCGATCCAGGCCCACAGCACAGCCAGTTCAACACCAACCTCTGCAGCTGCCACCGGCTCCGGTCTACACACCACGGCGCCCAGCACTCCTCAACCAGTACCGGACCCTTCAAGTGTTCTGGTGGACACAGACGAGGAGGAGTACCCCGACACGCCATCTTCAGCCAGGGCCTTCCACAAATGCCTTGCAGGTCTGGCAGAATATATGGGCATTCCTCAGCCCGTGGTAGAGCAGCCTGAGGAGGGGGTCTTGGCAGAAGTCGTCACCATAAGAACCACCCCCCACCCCCTACCAATACGGAAATCCCGATGCAGAAAGACTTAGTTGCCCTGGCCAAAAAGGGGTGGCTCAAGCAGCACTCGGGCCCAACCTGTCAATCAGCACCTCGACGCCAAGTATAGGCAGCTGGAGGGGGATACACTGTTGCTTTCGGCGCATCCTCAACCGCACTCTTCCCGCTGCAGCGTCACTCTATTCCAAACCTCAGTTGTCCTCGGCCACCTCGTCCTCGACGCTGCTAGGCAAGGAGGATGAGATCTTGGTGGCATACAGAAAAAAGCTGTACTTCAACGCCTTCTTGCACATGCTTCAAGCCAACGCGAATGCCATGCTGGCAGCCGTTAGCAAAGGCTCTGGCGGGAAATTGCATACTTCCTCCCAGAACTTCTGGCACAGGGCCAAGCGTGCTTCAAGACTGGCCTAGGGGTAGCCAAGCTGGTAGCACAGGACATCATGGAGTCAATCGTGGCCCACATCAATACCTCTGGCCGGGGCCATCTGCATTGCCACGGACATGAGGACGGCCTGGCTCCGGGCTACTAAGTTTAATCCTGATGTCCAGGAACGCATATTGGACCTCCCATTCGAGGGTAGTGACATCTTTCACTCAACCACAGATGAGGAATTGGATTAAAAGAATAGCTTGCAAACCGAAAAGTCTATCTATTCTTACGAAGGCCTACACCCAGTTGCAGGAACGCTCAGACAAGGGGCAGGCGTTTGGCAGGTTCCGGGGCTTCCAATAACGGAGGTCCAGGCATCCTGATCATTCTCTTGAGTCTGCACCGGAGGAAACGAGGGGCTGGGGGCAAGGGTTTTTTCCAATCCCCCCTCCTCTGCAACAGCCTCAGAGGGAAAGAAGGCAATGCACGCCCCTTCGGGTCCACGCGTCTCCGGTGGGGGGGGATCAGGGGGGCAGGCTTCCCTTTCACGTGCAATTTTGGCACCAACATTTTTCGGACCCCTGGATCCTCTCAGTAGTTTCCACTGGGTACTGCCTACCGGCACCTTCCTCTCCACCCTGCTCCCCTCCTCTCCCACAGATTGGGAAAACTAATCTGCTGGCGGAGATCCGGTTGCTCGTCGAGAGCCAGGCAGTGGAAGAAGTCCCAGCCTCCCAACGAGGATTGGGCATTTATTCCAGGATTTTCGCCATACAGAAGAACCAGGCGGCCCTGAGAGTTGTGTTGGACTTTTCCACCCTCAATCTCTCCCTCCCTCTGCAAACCTTCAAGATGGTTATGCCAGCGGAAACACTGCACAGGGGAGACTGGATGTGCTCCCTGGATCTGAAGGACTCTTATCTACATGTCCCGATTTGGCAGCTGCATCGGTCCTTACTGTGCTTCAGGATTATGGGCTGCCATTTCCAATACAATGTGCTAACCTTTGGCCTCAACTCAGCGCCCAGGGTATTTACCAGGTTAATGAATGCAGTGGCAGCCCTCCTCGGGACCCAAGGTCACCACGTCTACCCATAACTGGACAACTGGCTCGTCCGGGCCACCTCTCCGGAAGCGGTTCACCATACCGCCTCCGCACTGATGAACATGCTCCACGACCTGAGGTTCACTATCAATCTCAAGAAGTCTCAGCTGCAGCCCACGCAGACCCTGACCTCCTTGGGCCTCATCTGGGACATGAACTCCGTGAGAGTCTTTCCCTCGGAGGACAAGAGTGCGGCCATCAAGAGAGCCACGGCTCTCTTCCCCTCCAGACCAGTGACCTCGGCCTGGTGGTAACACCTATTGGGTCTTATGGCAGCGGTCCTGTTGGCCGTACCCCACACAAGACTCAGGATGAGGAAATTACAGCTGCACTTCACAGCCTCATGGTATCAGAAGGGCTCCCAAGCAGAGCCAGTCAACATTCCTCTCTTTCTCCACTCGGACCTCCAGTGGTGGTCCACAGACTACAATCTGCGGCAGGGCAAGCCGTTCCGTCAGCCGGCCCCTCAGTCACAGTTTCTACGGACTCTTCTAGAGGGCTGGGGAGCCACCCTGGACAACTGCAGCGTCCATGGCGTCTGGACCCGGCAGGAGTCCCACATCAATTGTGTGGAGTTGAGGGCCAAATGGCTGGCTCTCAAGACCTTTCTCCCTCTTAACGAGGGCAAGACAATTCTTATCCAGACAGACAGCTCCACCAGCATGTACTATGTCAACAAGCGGAGGGTATCGGATCCCCTCCGCTGTGCAACCTAGCAGTCTGCATGTGGAAATGGGCTCTGGAGAACAACATCTACCTCATGTCTGTCCACCGCCCGGGGGAAACCAACCTGGAAGCGGACAGGTTCAGCGGACAGGTTCAGCAGACTGGGGGCGGACAATTACGAGTGGCAATTGAACAACCTGGTACTGAAGGAGATCTTCCTCAGGTGGGGGCATCCCCAGGTGGATCTGTTTGCCTCCCGGGACAGCACTAAATGCCAGCAGTTCGCCTCCTAGCAGGGGCAGGGCTCCGGTTCCCTGGGCGTCACATTCCAGATACAATGAAACGATATGACGGCATACGCCTTCCCACCCACACCTCTGGCCTACAGGGTGATCTGCAAGATAAAGGAATCCTGGCACCTCAGCATCATTTTGATAGCTCCTTTGTGGCTGGCGAGCCAGTGGTTCTCCGAGCTACTCAACCTATCGGACACCCCACCCATTCACCTACCGCGGGGCCCATCCCCTCTCCTGGCCCATTTGGGGGGGGCAGGGTACTCCACCCTGCTCTTCACTAACTAGCCCTCACAGCGTGGTTCCTGAGCAGGTCACGCTGAAACACTTGAGCCCATCTCAGGCTAACCTAGATGTTAGGCAGAATCCTCTTCAGTACCCTTAGGGAATACTACATACAGACAATTAAGTCTACAAGTGGTAGTACAATTTCACCTTTGGTACAAGCTTGTACTACAGTTATAGTGGTAGCAGTAGCGGAGCAGCCAGACTTATCTCAAGAGCAAATGAGCAGTAATAGGGATTACACCAAGGACTACAATCACTGTGACTCAAACACTGACTCAAGGTTTCTGTTTAAAAAAATGAGTACATTTATTTTTAAACCATCTGTTCCAAAAACACTTCACTTCTATTAAACAAAACCACACTCTAAATATACCACACACAACCAATTCCTTTGGTTCAAGGTAAGTACATTAGGATTTGACAGACCGGTGTTGTAAAACAAAAGATGTTACTGGGGGTTAAGCAGCACTCACTTTTTCACAGTAATGACAGTTCGGTCTTACGAAAGAAAAGCGTACCCCTGGGGAGAATTGTAACCGTAGTCCAAACACATTTAGCAAATTGAAAAATAACCAAGGAAAAGGGGATAAAAATCATAGGCAATACTTTTGTCAAGGCACTTGAATCAGAGGACGTGTTCTAAGAGACAGATAAAGTCAATAGGCCTGCGCCAGTGTCATGGAGCAGGGCTCTGTTGTCGAGGATCACACGATTAGATCAGTTCGAGATCAACGTTGCCAGGAGTACTTGGATATTGTCAAAGGGAGGCAAAAGTTATAAGAGGGAAGGAAGAAAGGACAAGCCTTTGGTAAGGAAAAGGGTTCACCCCGATTCCTCAAGGTCAGACGGAGAGAACGACCAAATGGACACAGTACCTTCTTCGAATGAAGAAAGCTGGTGCCACGGCAGTTGTTCCTGGTAGTTCCTGCCGACTCGCGGTTCCTGAAGCTACAGTTGTGGGAACAAGGACGATGTTGAAGCGATCTGCACTACCCAGGGATGAGGCCAGCAGCAGCAAAGCAACAGTGACTAAAAGGTGCGTTCCTTTAAAACAGGAGAGGGCTCTTCTGATGGCTATCCAGACCACTACAGCTTTGTGCAGCAATTCCGACCCAGAAGAGGATTGTCTGCCTGTAGACGGTGAGCTGGTTGATCCCACCAGGCTCAAGAGAAGAAGACTCCGGACTGGATCTTCTCAAGTCGTTGAAGGGTAGATGGCTCAGGACTGCAGCAGGGCTTCACCGGGACTCGGGAGTTGCAGCAGCCGTCTTCTTCTCCACTTCTCTTCGGTTCTTGTAGTTCCAGTGGTGACTCTGACTTCCAACCCAAGAGTCATGCCTTTTATGCCAAAATCCCCCATTCACTCAGCCTGGCTGTCAATCACACCGCAGGGGGGTTGTCCAGCCCGGACAACCACCTCAGCCAATGGACACAAAGTGCGACTTGGGTCTCCAAGGAGACCCTGTACAGGGGGTTACTAAACCCCTCCCTCACATTTAGCCCACCTAGACACACAAACGCCAAAGGAGGGGTTCTTCGCAGAAGCCCGCCAAAGGACGGCGAGCAAAGAAGGCAAACCTGGTTTGCCGCGCAAAGTAAAACGCAAGAAGGATGTTAACTCAAAGAAATGGCGACTAAACCCGACCGGAGCCAAAATAGTTTTTGGTCAAGCGGGTTTATGTTCGAGGCTAACGCAGTAGCCTAAAACAGTACCAGGTTTATATACTATAATCGCGGTAGAAAAGTTAGGGTAGATACCACTGCCACCAGCCAAGTCTTGGTGTTAAGGGAGCGAAACAAAGCTCCAGGAGGTACAGACAAAAAGGGATAAAAGTTAACTCTTTACAATACTCCATGTAAGATGGGGTGTACTAGGGCTGTCGGTTAAATGACTACATAAAGTAAATGTCAACTTTACGTGTTTCTGGGGGACAGTAGTAGGCCCCAGAAAAATGGAGTCAGTGGGAAGTCTTGGAGACAACCCTGTGTCACTGCACTGAGGATGCTGTGTAACACACAAGAGAAGTTGGGCTCATGGAGTGGTGTGGCTCCAGAGCCCAAGATCAAACAAAAAGTAGAAATGCACATGGCAAAACACATGGAAGAGTGGTAAAAAGGTTCACACTCTTATCCGGTGGAAAAAATAAACCCCAGAAATCCAGCAAAGCTGCCGAGGGACACACTGGGTATGGGAAATTAGCCATAAATGAGAATTCTCCCTAACAGTAGAGATCATCCAGGGCACTAGAAGCAAGGCTACTAGGAGCCAATATAAGAGTAAATGGTCTAGATTCTGTCATTGGGCCGACTCTAGGGAGATCTACCCTCTTAAGTGCACCTTGGGCGACATGCTCTACTTTTCGGCACACCTCGCCCACTCCGGCGTACAGGTGGATACATGCCGCACCTATCCGGCAGCCATAGGGGCTTACAGGAATTTGGAGGAGGGCCTCTTCTCCTCCAACCCGGTGGTCAAGCGACATCTGGAGAGCCTCCACAGCCTTTACCCGCCTATAAAGAAACCACACCCGGTGTGGGACCTTAAAGATGTGTTGGGCGCCTTGGCGCACAAACCCTTTGAGCCAATGGCATCCGCAGACATTGGGCTGGTCACCATAAAGACGGCTCTGTTTGTGGGCCTCAGCTCGCAGAGTCAGTGAAATCCAGGCTCTAGTGGCTTCAGAGCCCTACACCACCTTTCACAAGGACACGGTCGTCCTGCGAACGCGCACCCTGCGTTCCTTCCCAAGGTGACATCCTCCTTCCATCTCAATAAGGAAATAGTCTTACCCACTTTCTTCACTGACCCCAGGGACGAGTCTGAGGGTCTTGCACCATCTCGATGGGTCACGCGTGCTGAAATACTACCTGGACAGGACCAAGGACTCCCAAGTCGGATGCCTTTTTTTGTCACTTTCGGTGGGTCAAGGCCCGGTTATCAGACCTCCATAGCAAGATGGTTGGTCGCGGCCATCAAGGATGCCTGAGGGGCAGCACAAACCAGTGCCAGCTAACTTACATGCCCATGCGGTCAAGGCCACGGCTATCGCATTTTAACGGCATGTGCTGTGGCAGGTAATCAGCAGAGCGGCTACCTGGTCCTCCCCTTCGGCTTTCTGTAAGCACTACTCTTTGGACGCCGCGCCTAGGTCACGTTTGCTTAAGGGGGGTCTCCTCCCCACCCTGGGGCTACATTCAGTTGTAATCGCCCATACAGTATGGAGGAAAGGGGATGGGACGTAAGAGTAATTAGGTTACTCACCGTAGTGACAAACATACTCTTAGTCCATAGTCCCTTTTCCTCCATACGTCCCACCATCCTCCCCCCTAATGATACTGGTGTAATCAGGCAATGCTGAATGTCGTCGACGTGTCAATGGGGACTGAGGAGTGGCGCTGGTGGGCGGAGTCAGGCGAAGTCCCAGGAAAGCTAGAAAAAAATAGTCTTCCCCTTTAAATTTAGATATGCGCTGCCCTTGGAGCATGCGCTCACCTGAATCCGCCCACCGGTGCCAGTCCTCTTTTCCACTTCGACTGGAACAGTCCTCTTTCACCAGCGCTCCTGGTTTAGCCATCCGGCCTTGTAACTCCACGCGCTCTTCCCCAGAAGATGATATTCTGTTTTTCTTTTTCCTCTTCCAATTGTCAGGTACTACTCTGTCCTCTGGTGCCACGCTCCTCCCCGGCGCATATCGATGATGGTGGGTTTCAACAAGTGTCCAGCCTGCAAGGGTTCCTTCCCTACGTCCGACCCTCACGTGATTGGTCTCCGGTTCCTTGGCCCAGACCACAGCTGGGACGACTCCTCGGTGTGCGACGCCTTGACCCTGCTGATTGTGAAGAATTTGGTTGGCCAGGTGGAGAGAGCTCTTCGAAAGATCTCCAGGGGACGTTAAAGCGTAGTTGACGAGGAAAACCAGGCCCAGGGTAGATGCTCTGTTCTCCTCTGCACCCAGTAAGGGCGACTCCTTCCCCGAGAAGCGCCCAAGAGGGAGGGACCTTCCAGGTCCTAAAACCGGCATGGGGACTGAAGCTACTCCGCTACCGGCCCGAGGGCATATCAAGATCCTACTGTCCCACCGCTGAGGGGCCACAAGGCTCTATTACCGGGCTTCCGACCTGAGGGGCTTCGCCCTAGTACCAGTCCCATGTCCAAGGGGGCACCTGTACACTGCACTACCGGCACCATGGCCGAGGGCACTCTGCCTCCCAGGTCTCGACCTGAGGTGCAGGGAAGGTCCTATCCTTCATTATTCAGCGTGCAAGTGGAGACTAGAACCAGCTCACACGCCTCAGGTACGTTGCGCGTAGCAGGACAAAATGGCGGCTCACCCGGTGCCTTATCCGCACAGAGATCAGGCACGGGAGCACACATTCAGATGGGATTGGGCAACGCCTGTTACCTGGTCCACGTCTTATCCCTCCACTTCGCAGGGGAGGTACGCATCCCCCAGTTTGGCGAGACTGGGACAGACCAGGACGCCGCAGTGCCTAGCCCCCACACCCTCAGGCGCCCCGCCTGCTTGCGAGAATAGGTTATTCGAGAAGTTCCTCACCCTAATGAGATAGACACAGATTGGTACCATCCTCAGGGATGTAATCCGGGACATGCTCCCTCCGGTACTGCTTCAAGCTTCAACTGGTGTCCAGGCCTTGGGTCTAGCTCAGGCACTGGCTCCCACGCCAGCTCCAATCACGTCAGCTCAGCCCAGGCTCACTCTCCAGCGCTGCCAGTCAGCACGCCACAGCTGCCTGTGCCCAGTGTTCCTCCTGCACCGCCAGATCTGCAGAACACAGCAGCGGACACGGACGAGGAGGAAGATCCGGACATATCATCTAAAACATTCCATGAGTGTCTGGCACAGTAAGGCATCCCTCAGTGGCAGGCAGAGCAACCAGAGGCATGGGTCCTCGCCGAAGTGCTTACACTTCGTCCTCCCACAAGAACTGGCATCCCTCTTCAGAAGGACGTGGAATCCTTTGCCAATAAGGGCTGCTTCCAGCCACACTCATCCCAGCCTATCAAGTGCCTGGATGCCAAATACAGGCAGATGGAGGGGGGTTTCCTTATTGTCGGTGCACCCCTAGCCACATTCCTCTGTTATAGCAGCAGCATCGCAGTCTTCCTCAGCTGCATCCACTTCTTCACTCCTGGGGAAGGAGGAAAAGCTGTTAGTCGTTAGGCATAAAGATCTACTCATATGCCACGCCCACCTGCATCAGGCCAATGCTGATGCCATGTTGGATGCTGTTAATCAAAAGTTGTGGCAGGAGATTGCAGACTTTCTTCCAGAGCTTCATGCCCACAGCCAGGCACAGTTCAAGGCAGGTTTGGCAGAGGAGAAGCTGGATCGCCACCGACATGAGGACGGAGGCTTGGCTCAAGGTGACATAATTCAACCCAGATGTGCAGGAGTGCATCCTTGACCTGCCGTTTGAGGGGTGGGGCGACCTGTTCCACTCGAAAACCAATGAGGAACTTGACAAAAGAAAAGCTCCCAGACAGCCACATCCTTGTCTATTTTGACATTTTCCATACCCAAGACCTACAGCCAGGCTCACCAGTGCTCTAACAAGGGTGGGTCTTTCGGAGGCTTTAGGGGCTTCCCGGAGAGACGGTCTAGGCAACATGACCAATCTCCAAGTCAGCACAGACGCAAGCAGCACAAGGCAGCTAACAAGGGGTTTGTCCAGTCCCCCTCCTAAGCACCAGCCTCAGAGGGAAAGAAGTTGTCACTGGTCCAAGTCTCCGGTGGTGGGCAGGCTTGCCCTCACATACACGCCTGGCAGATAAGGTTCACAAGCCTGTGGATCCTCTCAGTGGTGTCCACGGGCTTCCGGCTACCAATTCCTGTTCCCTCCTTCCTCCCCTGCTGCAGATTGGGACGGCAACTCTGTTGGCAGAAATCTGCTCGCTCATAGCGGGTCAGGGGGTGGAGGAAGTCCTAGCTTAACAGCGAGGCAAGTGCTTTTATTCCCGGATATTCGCCATACACAAAAAAAGCAGGCTGGCCTGAGAGTTGTTTATGACCTTTCTTCCTTGAACCTTTCACTTCCCCTCCAAAAGTTCAAGATAGTTAGCCCAGCCTTCATTGAGGAAACTCTGTGCGAGGGAGACTGCATGTGTTCCCTGGATCTGAAGGATGCTTACCTGCTCGTCCCGGTTTGGGAAACCCATCAGTCCTTCCTACTGTTCAGGATCATGGGTTTTCACTTTCAATAGAGTTCTACACTTTGGTCTGAACTCGGCCTGAGGGTCTTTACAAGGCTAATGAACACAGTGGCAGCGCTACTATGGGCACAAGGCCACCACATTTATGCATACCTCGCCGACTGGCTAGTCAGAGCGGGGTTCCCGGATGCAGTACATCACACGCCCTCCACTCATGCGCACACTATACAATCTGGGATTTTCTATCAATCTCAAAATGTCAGTTACTGCCCACGCAGACTGACATTTCTGGGTCTTGTATGTGATACAAGGTCAGAGAGGATCTTCCCTTCTCCTGATAAGATCACAGCAATCCAGAGGGCCACTGGGAATTTCCTCCGCAGAGCAGTAACCTTGGCATGGTGGTACCTACACCTGCTGGGTATAATGGCGGCGTGTCTCCTCGCAGTGCCACACACGAGGCTCAAGAAGAGGCTGCAGCTTCATTTCTCAACGTCCTGGAATCCAGACAAGGGCTCTCAGGTGGAGCCATTCAGCATAGCACATCATCTCCACCAGGACCTAGTTGGTGGGGTACAGACACCAATCTGCTGATAGGTAGGCCATTTCGCCAGCAGTTTGCACAGATCACCATTACCACAGACTCATCCCTAGAGGTATGGGGGTGGGGGGGAGCTTCCCTGGACAACCACAGCGTCCATGGAGTATGGTCTCATCAGGAGCAGCTGAAACTCAACTGGCTTGAGACGATGTCCATCTGGCTTGCTCTCAAAGCTTTTTTGCCCCATGATCAGCAGCAAATCGGTCTGCATACAAACACACAGCTCCACCTGCACGTAGTACATCAAGCAGGGCGGGACCAGATCCCCGCCTCTCTGCAGGCTGTCGATCGACATTTGGGAGTGGGCACTGTCAAACAGCATTCACTTGTCAGCTGTCCACCTTCCTGGGGAATCCAACCTGGAGGCGGACAGGCTCAGTAGGCTGGGGATGGACAACTATGAGTGGCAGTTGAACGAACAAGTCCTTCAGGGGATCTTCACCAGGTTGGGGTCACCCTCAGGTGGACTTCTTAGCCACCAGTACCAACAGGAGATGCCTGCAGTTTGCCTCCTGGATGGGGCAGGGCATGGGCTTGTTAGGCGATGCTTTGCAGATCCCGTGGAAAAACATGTATGCGTATGCCTTTCCCCCCCCCGCTCCCCTGGTTCACAAGGTCATCTGCAGGGTCAGGGAGTCACTGAGCCTTCGGGTCATCTTGATAGCGCCATGGTGACCCACAAGTCCTTGGTTGTCGGAACTTCAGTGTCTCATATCAGCACACGGTACAACTCCCGGTGGGCCCAGTCCATCTACTCTCCCACCAAGGGGGCACAGTGGTTCACCCTGCTCTGCGAAGTTAGCCCTTGCAGCTTGGTTCCTGAACAGGTTACCCTGAAGCATCTGCACCTGTCACAGGATAACCTGGCTATCATACAGGGGGCTAGAAGTGTCTCCATTAGGAGTCAGTACAGGAGAAGGTGGACCAGGTTTTGTCACTGGGCTGATGCAAAGAAGATTGATCCATTAACATGCTTGTTGGATGATTTCCTGTCTTTCTCAGCACCCCTGGCTCAATCAGGTGGGCAGGTAAACACCTGCCGCACGTATCTGGTAAATACAAGAACTCCGGCGATGACATTTTCATCCTCCAATCCAGTAGTTAAGAGACGCCTGGCTGGTCTGACGTCCACATCCGATCTGGGACCTTAACATGGTGCTGGGCGCCCTAGCGCACAAACCCTTTGAGCCCATGGCGTCCGCAGACATCAGGCTGGTTACCATTAAGACGGCCCTGCTGGTGGGTGTTGGGAAATATTTCGCTTTACTGCACCTTTCCTTCCATCTTTATGGAACCCCAAAACTTTTTGCTTTTTTTAAAAAAATCTGACTTGTACTTTTTGCTGTGCAGTGAAGCCTTAAGCTTCACTACTCTGGCCTTTGCTCATATGTTATGGGGAAACTGATATGTCTTTCAGGCTGTCATTACTGGGAAACCTTGTTTCCCTTAGTCATGTTACTGTTACTACTTTTGGTTTCTATTGTATCACTTGTGGTTACTTTTGTATCACTTGTGATAACCTTTTCATTTTGCACCGCAGCTTACACTGCAGTACAATGGGGTGTTTTTTGACACTAACACTCAAAGGATTTTTGGTTACTCTAGGTGTGCTAAAAGGATAGGCTGGTAGCAGCAGTGAATTTTCCCCACTTTTCGGGGATTTTTGTTAGCTTTACCGGGTTTGGCTTCTAACTGTGACTACTGGTGAAACATGGCCGTGCCATGAGAAATATCACCTGTCCTTTGGCCATCTTGTTATTTAGCCTTCTTCCTGACCTGACAGGCCAGGAAAATCCTTATAAGGACTTCCAGTGCCCGAGAAATCAGAAGCTTTTGGTGGGCTACTGGGGGGGGGGGGCCTGTGTGTTTTTGCTGGCAGGGTGTGGGCTGGGTCTGTCTGACCCCAGAAGATGACCCCTGCACCCATTCTTCAGAGATCCTGGAGAAACCTGAAGGAGCCAAGTATCCTGTCCAGCTGTGAGTCCTGCGAAGTAACCAGACACCTGACTGAAGGAGGCCTGGCAACCAACTTCTGATGCTGTCCTGCGAAGGAGCTGCGACCCTTGGAGTGGAGGGACGATCTATTCTCGACATCTGCTCGGTGCCCTGTCAAAGGAAGCCTTTGGAAGTGCCCTGGAACCGTCCTGTGTCTGACCAGCTTAGTTTTTGTGCTGCCGGCGTCAAGTACCAATCCTCAGCTGGCCCTACGAGACTACCTCCTGTAAAATCTCAGCGTCCTTGCATCAAGGGGATCCGAGATAGGAGGGAAGGTCCGACTGCGGCTGTTAAGTCCTTTTGCATCACCCTGCTGCAGTGATCACCTTCCGAAGTAGCTTACCTGACACAAGTCCAGTCCTGAGAGGGGTGCTGCATAGAGTTTTGCTCTATTCTTTAATCGAGAATCCTTGCAACAGTGAAAGACACCAACCGAAGATCAGCTCGAAACCGCAACCCCTGTGAATCGAGGACTGCTACTTTTGGCGGGAAAAGCAACATCAGACACCCTTCCTTCTGCCAAGTCTGGGGAAGAATCTGAGTACCGGAAGGGTAAGTTAGAGTTTCTAACCTACCCCTATGCTCCCATTATAAGTCAATGGGCTTATAATAAACCTTAATCATAACACTTTTGGCTTTGCCATTGCTTTCGTGCGCAAGACACCTGACTGTTGGGGCTACTTTAGGGCATTAGTCGAACTTGGACCCTAACTCTAAGAGCCCTTCACTGAACCCCAGAGACCCTACATGCATTTTTTCCTGCCTCCTAACTTCTGTGGAACTGTAACCTGAACTATTGGGCAGAAGGCCCCAGGCAACCTAGGACTGGACAATTTTAGTTGGAGATGATCTCTGTGGACCATAAGTGCAATTAATTGTTTAAGCTTTGCTTTGGAGGAGTTTCTGATGTGTATTATGCCCTTTTCCAAAGTGAATGTATAAATGTATTTACTTTGATAGTGTTGTGTGAGAAGTCTACCTGCTAGTAATCATTTTTCTATAGTGTGTTTTGGCCATAAATGAATAACTTTATTTGTATACATCCTGTTGGGGAGAATTCTCATTCAATAGCTAATTTCCCTTACCTAGTGAGTTCCACAGCAGTTTTGCTGGATCTCTGGAATTTATTTTTTCCACCTGGTAAGAGTGTACCCCTTTTTCCCACTCTTGCTTGTGTTTTGCCATCTGTATTTCATCTATTTCTGTGATTGTGGACTCTGGAGTACACCACTTCAGTAACCCCCTTCTTTTGTTCGTTACACAGCACCTTCAGTGCAGTGACACAGGGTTGTCTTTTAGACTTCCCACCGACTCCATTTCTGAGGCTGACTACTGTCCCCCAGAAAAGGGTAAAGTGGCCATTAACTTTACTTAGTCATCTAACCACAGATCCAGTACACCCCATCTTCCATGGAGTACTGGAAAGGGTTAACTCGTATCCCTTTTTATCTGTACCTCCTAGAGCGATTGTTTCGCTCTTTTCACATTTAGACTTGGCTGGTGGCACTGGTATCTACCCTAACTTTTCTACCGCGATTATACTATATAAACGTGGTATTGTTTTAGGCTATTATATTAGCCTCAAACTTAAACCCACTTGACCAAATACTTTTTCTTTTGGCTCCGGTCGGGTTTATTCGCCATTTCTTTTTGTTAAAGTCCTTCTTGGGTTTTACTTTGCGCGGCAAACCAGGTCTGCCTTCTTTGTTCAATGTCTTTTGGCAGGCTTCTGCCATGAAGCCCTCGTCTAGGTGCCTGGGTGTCTAGGTGGGCTGAATGTGAGGGAGGGGTGTAGTCGCTCCCTGCACAGGGTATCCTAGGAAACCCAAGTCGCACTTTGCCATGATTGGCTAAGGTGGTTGTCTGGACCGGACAACCCCCCTGCTGCGTGATTGACAGCCAGGCTGTGTGAATGGGGGATTTTTGCATAAAAGGCAGGTCTCTTGGGCTACAAGTCAGTCGCCACTGGAACTACAAGTAACCGAAAAGAAGTGGAGAAGAAGTAGACTGCTGCAACTATCCCGTCCCGGTGATAGCCCTGCTGCAGTCCTGAGCTATCTACCCTTTGACGACCAGAGAAGATCCAGTCCAGAGTCTTCTTCCCTTGAGCTTGGTGGGGATAACCAGCTCATCTACAGCCAGAGAATCCCCTTTGCGGTCGAAATTGCTGCACACTGCTGTAGTGGTCCGGATAGCCACCTGAAGAGCCTCTCCTGTTTTTAAGGAGCGCACCTTTTATTCACCGTCGCTGCTGCCGGCTTCAGCCCTGTGTGGTGCAGACCCCTCCAGACGTCCTCCTTTGGATCGAAGCTTCAGGAACCGAGGGTCTGCAGGAAACTACCAGGAACAACGGCCGTGGCACCAGCTTCTTCATTGAATAAGGTACTGTGTTCTGCTCGAGGAATTTGGGTGATCCCATTTTCTCGCCTCCAAGGCTTGCCCTTGTCTTCCCTCCTTCTTATAACTTTTGCTTCCTCTGTTGACAATATCTAAGTACTCCTGGCTACGTTGAATCATGAACTATGAGACTGTGTGATCCTCGACAACAGGAACCCGGTTCCACTTGACACTGGCTCTGGCCTATTGACTTTTGAATTTCTGTCTTTAGTGTTCTCTGATTCTGTCTGACTTGACAAAAGTATTGGCTATGATTTTTGCCCCCAACTCTCTCTGGGTATCTCGGGGGCTAAGTGTGTTTTTGCCCCGGTAACGTTTCTTGCCGCGGTAAGCATTTCTTTAGTAAGACCGAACTGTCCTTGCTGTCAAAAAGTGATCGCAAGTGTACTCCCGGTAACGTCGTTTGTTTATTAACTCCGGTCTGCTCAAACACAGGGTACTTACCTTGAAGTTATACCGTACAAAGTGAATTGGTTGGTTGTAGTATATTTTACATGTGCTTTTTGAATGAATAGAAGTGTTGTGTTTATAACAAATGGTTTAAAAATAAATGTACTTATATTTTTCACCTGAAACCTTGAGTCAGTGTTTGCTTGAGTCACAGTAATTGTGGTCCCTTTGTGTAATCTCTGCTATTGCTCATATACTCTTGAGATAAGCCTGGCTGCTCTGCTACTGCTACCACTTAACATAGTAGTGCAGGCTTGTACCAAAAGATAAAACTTGTATTGCCACCTGTAGTCTTAATTGTGTGTAGTGGTGTCTAAGGGCACTGCACAGGATTCTGCCTAACAACCGTCTAAGTGTAATCTTGGATTCCCATTGTGTGACCTCCGTGTGCACCCCTTACAAGCTCATCACCTCTGAATAACTTAGCCTAGCCCGCCTGTCACTGCGAAGCTGTAACAAAACCAGTTTAGGTAGCAGAGTTGTTCCTTTCACGATATAGGTTGGTCCTCTATACATCTGTCCACCAGGCCAGAGTATAGAAAATCAGTCCTAACAGTGCGCTTTTGATCTGCACACCGTATCTGTAAAATTCATGCCCTGGTGGCTTCAGAGCCCTATACACCGTTTCACTGGGACAAGGTGGTGCTTAGAACACACCCTGCCTTACTTCCTAAGGTCGTTTCCTCCTTTAACCTGAACGAGGAGATAGTACTCCCAACTGTCTTTGCAGACACAAAGGATGAGACTCAGAAGATATTTCACTGTCTGGATGTCAGGCATACTCTAGGTTTATATCTGGGCAGGATGAAGAGCTTCCGTAAATCGGACGCGTTGTTCATCACATTTGGATGGTCCAATCCAGGCTGTCCAGCCTCCAAGGCTTCCATAAGCAAGGTGGATGGTGATGGCCATAAAGGAAGCGTATGTGGGGCAGCAAAAGTCTTTAACCAGCAAACATGTACGCCAAGGCCACAGCTGTGGCTTTCCAAAGACATGTCCCATGGCAGACTATCAGCAAGGCGTCTGCTTGGGCTACCGCTTCAGCCTTTTGCAAGCACTACTGCTTGGATTCCAGCACCAGGTCTGATGCGACATTTGGCCAGGCAGTTTTGAAGAACTTATTTTCTTAGAGGGGTCAACTCTCCTCCCTGGGGCTGCATTCAGTTGTTATCGCCTATACAGTATGGAGGAAAAGGTACAGGAGGTAAGAGTAATTAAGTTATTCACCGTGGTGACTAATGTGCTCTTAGTCTCCTTTCCTCCATACGTCCCACCATCCTCCCCCGCTGATAATACTGGTGTCATTAGGCAGTGTTAAATATTGTCGACGCGTCAATGGGGACAGAGGAGTGGCACTAGTGGGCAGAGTCAGGGTAGCTCATGCTCCCAGGGCCTGTTCGCCTCTAAATTTAAAGGGTACGATTTTTTCTTGTCAAAAAGGTTCCATCTCTAGTGAGGGACGCCCATGCAGTATGGAGGAAAGGGAACTGTGGACTTGGAGTACGTTTGTCACTACGGTGAGTAACTGTTAATTCGAATGGATTGTCCTCCCACGTATTCCTCATCTTATGATAATTCGTTATTGCCAGCTTTGCTGCTTTTGGAAATAATATTTCGGCAGAGGGCGCTGTGCTCGAGGTCGTGGAGTTGATTGTCCCTCGACGGGCTCGTACCTTGTCAACGTCACTGATGGTATAAATAGCTTGAGCTGCGCCTGTTGGCTTCAGTTCAGTTTTTCTGATTGCTTCACTCTCGAACGGCACGCTTTGAAATTTTCTACTGAAAATGTCATCTTCTTCAACACCCAAGACTGGGTTTAAAAAGTGTATCGACTGCGGATCGAAGATGTCGATCAGATCCTCACCGCGTTTGTCTCTTGTGCCTCGGTTCAAGTCATCGAACCGGCGACTGTGGCTCTTGTCAGTCAATGACAGAGAACGCCCTTCGTGAGAGGAAAGGTAAACTGGCGGTGGGGAGGAAAGCTTCTAAAGCCTTGAAGGCTTTGTCTAAAAAACATAAAAAATCGAGCGATTCGAAAGAATCTGATCGTCATAGACACTCTAAGAGATCTTGATCTTGTAGTAGATCGAGGCACTCTTCATCTTCCTCTTCTAAGAGAGTGAAAAGGAGACCTAGATCTCCGTCATCTTCCGATTCGTCAACCGAAGTGGTACGATGCCCGACTAAGTCGGATTCCCCTTGAAAATGGGAGGAATTTCGAAAGAAGATGATGGAGGTATTTGAGGATGCGGCCTCGACCCCTCAAAGAAACCTCAGAAGACCCGTACCCCTGTCGCTCCTTTGGACCACAAAGGGAAGTCGGGAACTACTGTGTTAAAACCTGGTAGTATGGAGGAAACTTGAAAAACTCGATGACGCCAAGTCGTCGGAGACTCATCGAGAGTAGAGTATTTCTCCGATACCACATAAGAAACAGAAGTCATCAAACTTCCACGACTTCGTCGACGCCATCGGCGCCGGCAGCTTCGACATCAAAGCCAAAGGCGTCTTCGACGCCTGTGTCAAAGCCTTCATCGGGGTTGTCGAAGATTCCTTCCACACATTTGAAAAATCTTTCCATTCTTTCGATGAAAACTCAGGAGGAAGAGAGGAGATTTACTCCATTACTAAAATCAGACTTTTCTTAAGTCTGTCTTCGATATTTGAAGAATCTGGCTCGGAGGATGAGGAAATCTCTCCTTTTGGAGTGCAATATGGCACTAGACAAGTTCCAGAAGAACTTATAGACCAGGAATCTAAGGAGAGACCTGTGCGAGACTGTGCATTCTGCAAGTGGCATTGACACGTCACCTGAATTAGTTTGCTGGGCCTGACCCTGCAGAACATGCGGATTCAGGGTACAGGAGTCTGATGAATGGAGTGATAGAATATATGGGTTGGGGTAGAACCTCACCCACTTTTGAACAGGACGATATGACGGACATAATTGTTCGGGGTCCTCAGAAGAATCCAGTTCTCCCCTTCCATAGGGCACTAAAGAGAACAGTGGAAAAGAACTGTGAAATTCCTGAAATATTGCTGCTGTAAACAGTAATTTCCCCCCAAAAAATAGTCTAGTTCTGATCCTTAATATTTAAAGGGACATCTCACTCCGGAAAGTCTGGTTATTCAAGCAGCAACTTCTTCAGGACAGATCGCATATCCTACTATCCCCCCGGAAAGAGAGGATAAGAAAGTCGATGCTTGGGCCCGTAAAGTTTTTACTTTGGTTAGTATGGCTCTTAAATCAACCAATGTCACCTGTACCCTGGTCAGGTTTACGCATACCCTGTGGGACTGCATTTTGGCGGCAGCTGATCATATTCCGGAAGGCGAGGAAAGGGATGGCTTCCTGAATATTGTCAAAGACGGGAAGGAGGCAATGGTGGAATGCCTCCAGTGTGGACTGGATACTGCTGATAATATCAGCAGATCCATGGCTGCAAGCACTGTACTATGCAGAAGTCAGTGGTTTGCACCAGATGTGCAGGCCAGACTTCTCAACATGCCTTTTGATAGCGTGAGGCTGTTTGGTAGTAAGGCTGATGAAAACCTATAAAAACTTCAGACCTCAAAAGCGCCAGCTAAATCTCTTGGCGCCTCCATGCGACAGCCTCAGAAACCCTATTCGGGCTCATCTTCCTGGAGGGGTCGTTCTTTTCGGTACTACTCCTCTTTTGGTAGAGGAAGAGGACAGGCTTTTCAAAGAGGCAAAAGAAATGTCCCTCGTGGTGGACGAGGAAGAGGTGCGAAACCAGCCTCAGGAACGGCATCTTTGCCCTCAACCGCTCCTGCAGCCGCCTCCAAATCACTCTGAGACCTTGTTACACAAAACCCCAGTGGGAGGCAGGATCTCTCAGCATTTGAAGGAATGGCGGGGCATTACCTCAGTTGCTTGGGCACTGGAAACAGTAGCTCAAGGTTACTGTCTCCCCTTCCTAAAAAGGCCATAGAACCATCCACCGGGAACCAACTCTGTCAAAATTCCAGATCCGCTCCTGTTGCAGGAAATGTGAACCCTGCTAGAGAAAGGTGCTATAGAACAAGTACCTGTAACGGAGAGGAACAAGGGTTGGTACTCCCCATACTTTCTCATCCCAAAAAAGGACGGAGGAAGGACAAGTTAAAGATGGTGACCCTTTCTCAGATCCTTCAGGCTCTCCAACTCCAATACTGGTTGGTATCATTGGACCTTCAGGATGCTTACTTTCATGTGCCTATTCATCTCAAGCACAGAAAGTACCTGAGGTTTGCGATTGGCAATTCTCACTATCCGTTTCGAGTTCTGCCATTCGGGTTGACCTCTGCCCCGAGGGTTTTCACCAAATTAATGGCGGTGGTGGCAGCGAGTTTCAGGAGAGGGGGGGGGGGGGATTCATGTCTACCCCTACCTGGACGATTGGTTGATTAGAGCACTTTCTCCCGAGCAAGCTCAGGAACATCTTTCGATCACCTGCCCCTTCCTTCACAAATTGGGCTTCTCCCTCAATTTCAAGAAGTCCCATATGCTGCCATCACAAAAGCTCCAGTTTATCAGAGCAGTCTTGGATACTTCCTCGGGAAAAGTCTCGCCTCCCGTGGTGAGAGCTCTCCACATTCTGCAGATGGTAGCAAAGTTCCAGAATGCCCAGCCTTCGATTTTCTGAGGTTGGTCGGCCTCGTGGCATCCTGCATTTTCCTAGTACCAGAGGCCAGATTGAGAATGAGATCTCTTCAATGGGCACTCAGAACTCTGTGGTCTCAGTTCTCAGGGAAGATGTCGGATCTTCTGCAAGTCCCGAGAGCAGTTGCTCAGGATCTACTAGCTGGGCTTGCAACAACATCCTCAAAGGAGAATCTTTTTGGCAACCATGGCTGGAGATAACAGTAGTAACAGATGCCTCATGGGGTGGAGAGCACACACCAACGATCTGACAATCAGCGGTCGTTGGTCTCCATCGGAGTCCAAACTACACAACCTATTGGAGCTGGGGGCAATCAGACTAGCGCTGAAGGCCTTCCTGGCCTCTGTGCAGGGAAAGAATGTCCTGATAATGACGGCCAACACAGTGGCCATGTACTACCTCAACAAGAGAGGAGCCATAGGGTCACTACCACTGTGCAGAGAGGCAATGCAGCTCTGGGCAATACGAGAAGGAATCTCTATTGGCAGTTCATCTAGCCGGAGATCAGAACACGGCGGCAGACGCACTGAGCAGGCAGAGCAGTCTCCCACGAGTGGGAGCTAGCTCAGGAAGTCCTTCTGGAGATCTTCGCCCTTTGGGGAACCCCTCAAGTGGATCTGTTCCCTACTGCGATCAACCGGAAGTCCCAACAGTACTGCTCAAGGGAATTTGCTCTGAGAGGAGCTCTAGGAGACGCGTTCGTAGTGGAGTTGAAGTTCCCACTTCTGTACACGTTTCCTCCAGCCCCCGTGATTCCTCAAGTAATCAGGAGGTTGAGGGTTCAGGAAAACCATGATCCTAATTGGGCCAGGAGGACGTGCTACCCGGGCCTTCTGGACATGTCCATCTGCCCTCCAATATGTCTTCCGCAACAAGAGGATCTTCTCTCGCAAGAGGAAGGTCTGGTTCTCCATCCAGAGGTCAAGACACTCAACCTTCACGCATGGTTTCTGAGAGGTTGAGATACAAGGATTGGGATCTTCCGGATGACGACATGGAGATTTTGCTTTCGGCCAGAAGGCTAGCATCTAAAACTTTTGTACCGATGTCGTTGGAACAATTGCAGTAACTGGTGCAAAGATAAGGATGTGGACACGTTTCAATGTGGCACCCCAGTGGTGCTTTCTTTCCTATTACATCTAGCCAATCTGGGGCTCCAAATTGGAACAATTAAAGGATATCTTGCTGTGCTGTCCATTTTCAAGCGCTCCTTGGAAGAGGTTACCTATTTCAAAATTCCATTAATCATTCAATTCCTGGAAGGGCTTACTAACGTAAACCCTCCAGTACCTTTCCATGTCCCAACTTGGGATTTAAATCTAGTACTTAAGTTTCTAACTTGTATACCTTTTGAGCCTCTGCACACTTGTCCCTTGAGGCTTCCAACATTAAAAACTGCCCTTGTGGCCTTAACATCAGCCCGTAGGGTTAGTGAACTACAGGCTCTCTGATGTAAACATCCATATACCACTTTTTACAAGGACAAGTTAGTTCTTAAAGTTAACCCTTCCTTTTTACCAAAAGTAGTTTCTGACTTCCATTCGTCACAAAAAATAGTATTAACAACCTTCTATCCTCCTCATTTGGGCAAAGAAGAGGAGAGACTGCATAGACTGGACCCCAAAATGGCTCTGTTTTTACATTTCAAGAATGTAAAAATTACGTCAAGATGACCAACTCTTTGTAGGTTATACAGGTCATACATTGGGATTATCGATGACAATACAAACCATATCCCGCTGGATCATTCTGGCTATAATTGAATGCTACAGATTGGCGGGAAAGGACCCCCCAGATGGGCTTCAAGCCCATTCTGCTAGGGGTATGGCTACTTCTGCGGCTCTGAAGAGAGGAGTTCCTGCAGCGGATATTTGTTCAGCTGCAACATGGAAATCGATGCATACTTTCCTCGAGCATTATTGCTTAGATGCTTCCTCCTCCAATGCGGGGTTATTTGCCAAGGCGGTACTTCATTCCGTCCATGAAAACAGTATCTAGTACTCCAAAATTGGCACTGCTATGGGAGTCTATCATAAGATGAGGAATACGTGGGAGGACACAATCCATTCGAAGAACAAGTAACTTACCAACTGTAACATTCTTTCGACTGGATGTTCCTCCCACGTATTCCTCATCGTCCCTCCCATCCTACACCACAGTACAGTTTGTGTTTTCTTTCACTTCCCTCTCATGAAGAGTGCATCAGTCATGAGGCACGCCTGGGTGTTCCTCCAATATTTCATCGAAAAAACAGAACTGAAGCCAACGGGCGCGGCTCGAGCTATTTATACCATCAGTGATGTCGATTAGGTACGGAGCCCGTCGAGGGACAATCGACGCCACAACCTCGAGCACAGCGCCCTCTGCCGAAATGTTTTTTCCGAAGCTGGCGATAACTAATTATCATAAAATGAGGAATACGTGGGAGGAACATCCAGTCGAAAGAACGTTACAGTTGGTAAGTAACTTGTTAAATCTCCAGCATGGGGTCTGGCATGGATTCACATGCTCATGAATATTACCTGTAATGCTGGGAATCCTCGGTAAAGAAAAAAATCAGTTTCAGTTTCGTTTCTGAAATGTCTTTCTCCTAATAACCAATCACTGCCTCTGGGTCATACTCCTCCCAGCCAATGACTGCCCTCTACCGCAGCCCCTCCTCTGGCAGACATCTTCAGATTTTTACCGCACGTTCAAGTGTTGGGAGTCCTCGTGCTTAGCTCATGAGCTTTTACTGCATGTTGCATTTTTTCTCAATGAGTTTACTCTTATTTTTTTCTGTCAAATCGAGCCTCAAGCTCCACCGATTCATCTTCCGATAAAAGGGCCCCATTTCGGAAATTTCTGTGCCCCGAAAGATCTTTGAGGCCTACCCTGCTTGGACATGGCTCAAGACAAAGACTTGACGCCCGTTGGATCCAAGCTGTTTAGGATCTGCCCAGGATGTGGACTACAGAACGTCTTCAAGAAAGATTAGCACTCCCGGTGTCTCTACTGCCTGCACTCCGACAAGTCGCACGTGGACGACTACTGTGCGTTCTGCAAGAACATGTCCGTACGGACCATGAAAGACCGTCGTAAACGACTCGCTGACTGACTGGAGGCGAAGAGCCTGGCAGCAGGTAAGGAGAAGTCTGAGCGGTCTTCTAAGACCTTTGAGGGTGCTCCGGCGACCCAACAGGCAAAGCACAGCGTTGGTTCGGGCTCCTCGGCTGCCAGGCTGGGAGCAACGTCACTGACGCAGTCAACCATGAGCCAACACTCCGGGTCGGTGAAATGGAAGTTGATGAACCCGGGTAAGCTTCAGGAGAAGCCCGACGGAGAAAGCCGAGGTAGAGCGAGGCGGTAACCCTCCCCCACGGTGAAGGCCCAGATTCACCCGGATAAGGCCTTGATTGAGGGAGTCGTGGCATCCCTGGCAAAGCCTGCAGAGGCGACCCCAGTGGAGACTGCCTCCAGGCCTAGAGTTTCTCTGCTATCCCGGAGCTAAGTCTTTCCGCTTGATCAAAAAGACCCCCGTGAAGCCCCGGGCTGAGAGGGGTGGGGGTGGTAGTCCTAGCGGATTCAGTACCTCCTCTGACTGAGGACGAGCTGTCTGTCATCAAGTCAGTCCTGGACAAGAGGTTCGATGAGGTTAGGGCCTACGGGAAGAATCCCGACGTGGCGGACGTGAAGAGCAAGGGTGGAGCCGTCGAAAACGGCAGATTGAAGAGGAACCGGAGGGCACCACGCCTCTGCCGACGCAACCGATGCCACCACCGTCAGACAGGTCGGAAGACATCTTGCTGGCGCTGCTCACGGAGATAAGTACAAGGTTGCCCTTACCTCTGACGGACGATCCAGCTGTGCCTGGACCTTTGTGGAGTCCTTGAGCCAAGCGCAGGCAAGTCCATCCTCCCCCACCCTTTCATCCTTCACCTTCATCCCCTCCGCCGAGGGATGAGACAGACTGAGATGGGGACGACGGGACAGATCTCCCATCGCCCCCTCCCCAGCCTTCCCCTCCCGACGAAACTGGCTCGTTTCACGCCATGATCGCCAGTTTCTCAGAGCTTTTCCAGCTATGCCCAGAAGAGCAGAATGAGGAGGGATTCCTCTATCAACGACGAGAGGCCAAGAGGAAGACCGTACTCTCAGTCCTGATGTTGGACAAAATTTGGAACGAGGGACTGTCCCTTCTGAAGAACCCACCCATGGCCCCTGCAAAGAGACCGGTACGAGAAGAAGTACCGAGTCCCAGACTCCGCTCCTATGTGCCTCAGGGGGCAGCTGTCCCCGGACTCGGTGGTCTCTGCGGCAGCTAAGAAGAAATCGGCTGGGGTGACTGCATCGACTTCCACTTCCCCACCGTATTGCGATGGGAAGAAGCTAGACGCCATGGGATGTCGGGTCATCTCATCGGCAGCGACGACCATCAAGTCAGCCAACGCTCTCGCTATCGTGGCCCGTTACGATAGGAAGCTGTGGTTTAAAATCGCCCCCCTCCTGGACTTCCTCCCGGACGACAAAAGGGCGCAAGCCCTTGAAATCCTACAAGAGGGCGAGGTGGCTTTGGACCACGCCATCACAGTATCCATGGGCATCGCCGACACCGGGTTTCACCAGATGGGCAACAGCGTTTGCCTTTGCCGGCGCGGCTGGCTCAATGCCACAACTTCCGTCAGGATGTACAGACCAGGGTAACTGGACATGCCCTTCGACGGGAACAACCTGTTCGGTAAGGCATTGGACGAGTCACTGCAGGCCATCAAGGCAGACACCGAGATGGCCTGTGCCTTGGGCACGCTTCATCAGCGACGGCCGTCCTTTTCGGACCTCCGGAGGCAAGTCTCAAGGTGCCAGTGGTCCGCTGCTCGTCGCAAGAAGCCTACAGAGGCAGCAAAGCCGGTGGACATCGTCGTCACCTCCAAGGTGGCAAGGCCTCTGCGAAGCAGGATTGAACCGGCCGTGACATCGGGCCCCCACCCGAGCACCCTGGTGTGAATCAGTCCGGCTGGCGAACTTAGTCAGCGTGTGGAAATCAATCTCCACCAACCGTTGGGTGCTGGATGCCCTGGCCCACGGGCACACTCTGGGGTTCCAAGCGAAGTGTCCTCACTCTCCACCGGTGGACAGGAAAGAGAACCACATTCCACAGCTACTTCTGGAGGTGCTGGAGAAGTGTGCGATAGAGCTCGTCCCGAAGAGGCTCCGGAGTATACCCACGGTACTGCCTTGTACAAAAGAAGACCGGCGGCTGGCCACCTATCTTAGACCTCCGCTGCCTCAACAAATACATAAAATCGCAAATTCCGGATGGTCACCCTTCAGCACGTGCTGGGACAGCTGGAAGAGGGGGGGCTTCCTGTCGTCGCTGGACCTGGAGGTTGCGTACTTCCACTTCTCCAGCATGGGGTCTGGCATGGATTCACATGCTCATGAATATTCCCCGTCGTCAGGCTGGGAATCCTCGGTAAAGAAAAATCAGTATCAGTTTCGTTTCTGATCTGTCTTCCGTAGTAGTAACCAATCACTGATCTCTGCGTCATACTGACCACAGCCAATGACTGCCCTCTACCTAAGCCCCACCTCTGGCAGCCATCTTCAGATTTTTACTGCACGTTCAAGTGTTGGGAGTCCTCGTGCTTAGCTCTCGAGCTTTTACTGCGTGTTTCGCGCTTTTTCAGGTGAATTTTCACATTTTTTTCAGTTAATCGAGCCTCAAGCTCCACCGTTTCTACTCCCGTTAACAGCTACCTGTTACGGGATTTTCCTACGCCCCTCAAGGGTGAAGATTTCGTCAAATCAACTTCTTGGAGGATTCCAGAAGATTCGCGGCCTACTTCGAGATGGCCCTGGACGCGAGTTCGTCACCCGGACCCAAGCTGTTTCGCAGCTGCCCTGGATGCGGGCTGCAGAATGTGTTTAAGGAAGACTAACATTCGCGATGCCTCTACTGTCTTCATGGGGACAAGACTCATGTAGAGAAGGACTGCCAGTTCTGCAAGAACTTGTCGGAGCGGACCATGAGGGACCGTCGACCTCGCCAGCTGGTTGGAGAAGGGCTCAACATGTGAGAAGAAGAAAGGGTCCGAGCGGGCTTCTAAGTCCTGTGCGGGCGCCCCAGCGACGGGGGCCTAACACCAGGCCAAGCGCTGCGAGTCCGCTGGCTCCGCGATCGCCGAAAGGTCGGGCTCTTCGGTCGCCAGGCAGGGCGCGCCTTCCCCGGCACCGTCAACCACGAGCCAGCGCTCTGGTTCGGGGAAGAGGAAGTCCGAGACCCCGGGTAAGCTTCGGGAGAAGCCCCGTCCGATCTCGGAAAAGGGGGAGCGAGGCGTCGCCCCTCCCCCTAAAGAGAAGGCCCGGGACGCACCTAAGGTGGTGAAGGCCCCTACCCAGCAGGCAAAGGCCTCTATCGAGGCGATTGCGGCGACTCTGGCCAAGCCGGCAGAGACCCCGCAAGCGGAGACTGCCTCCGGGACTAGAGTTTCCCTGCCGCCAAGGAGGGAATCCTCTTTTCAGCCCATCGTCATGGCCACCATGATGGAAGAGCGAGGGGGGGCACGGTAGCCTCCTCGAGCTCGGAGTCAGCCTCGGAGGAGGAACTGACCGAGGCCACGAGGAATCTCGAAGTCCAATTCGAGAAGGTTCGATCCCGTAAGGAAGATCCTCGGGAGATAACCGAGGAAGACGACGATGGCGAGGAAGAGCAGCCTTCCCTTCCGGCGCAGCCGGAACCTAGTCCTCAGGATAGCTCGGCGGCCATTTTGTCTGCGATCCAGTCCTTATGCTCTGAGATAAGAACGAGATTACCACGGCCCAGGCTGGAGGACCCGCAACCTGGCCCGTCGGGAAGCCCTCGGAACAAACGACGGAGGACCGAACCCTCTCCTCCACTCTCCCCCGTAAGGCCTACAGTTCCCTCCTCCTCCCACGAGTCGGGAGATGACGGTGCGATGGGCTCGACGACTGGTTCTGAGGGCGACGACGGAATGGGTCTCCCGTCGCACGGGCCTCGCCGCTCGACGAGATTGGCTCATTCCACGCCATGATCGCCAGGGCGTCCGAATAGTTCCAGCTCTGCCCGGAGGAGCGGAAAAAGGAAGGTTTCCTCTATCAGCGCCGGGAGGCCAAGAGGAAGACTGTCATCGCGGTGCCTCTAAATGATGACATCTGGGAGGAGGGCCTGTCGGTTCTCAAGAACCCCTCCACGGCACCAGCCAAA
The DNA here is from genome assembly GCF_040938575.1 of Ambystoma mexicanum. NCBI lineage: Eukaryota > Metazoa > Chordata > Amphibia > Caudata > Ambystomatidae > Ambystoma > Ambystoma mexicanum. The sequence goes on from NC_090934.1 coordinate 407,547,923, forward strand.
CGGGACCGGTACGAGAAGAAGTACCGGGTCCCAGAAACCACCCCCCTGTGCCTGAGGGCCCAGCTAACGCCAGACTCGGTCGTCTCGGAGGCGGCGAAGAAGAAAGCGGCGGGGCCAGGAGCCTCGACGTCGAATTCCCCGCCGGACGGCAAGGGAAAGAAGTTGGACGCCATGGGGCGACGGGTCATTTTGTCGGTGGCGACGACAATCAAAGCGGCCAACGCCCTGGCGATCGTGGCCCGTTACGACAGGGAGCTCTGGTTTAAGCTGGCCCCCATATTGGACTTCCTACCGGACAACAAGAGGTCCGAGGCCCTGGAAATACTTCAAGAAGGCGACGTGGCGTCAGACCACGCCATAACGGTGGTAACCGATATTGCCGATACCGGGTCCGCCAGCTGGGCAACGGCGTTTGGCTCCGGGCGACCGACTTCCGTCAGGACGTCCAGACCAGGGTGTTGGACATGCCGTTGGACGAATCCCTCCAAGCCATAAAGCCGGACACAGAGACGGCCCGCGCCCTAGGAGCCCTTCAGCAACGACGGCCCTTTCGGAGCTCCGGAGGCCTCCAAGGGATCTAGCGGTGGCTCGTCCTACCGCCAGGTGGCACGCTCCTAGTCTCAGGCGGCCTAGAGGGGTCGCGGCAAGCAGGGAACGCCTCGCCGCCGTCGGCAAGGTGGCTAGGGCGGCAAGGCCACCACCTCCAAGCAGGACTGAACCGGCCGTGGTCTCGGGCCCCCAACGAAGCACCCCGGTGGGAGGCCGGCTGACGAAGTTCGTCGGCGTGTGGAAGTCCATCTCCACCGATCGTTGGGTGCTGGATACCCTGGCAAGAGGACACTCTATCGAATTCCTGAAGAAGTGCCCTCACGTTCCACCTGTGGCCAGGAAGGAAAGTCACGTCCCGCAACTGCTGTTGGAAGTACGGGCGATGCTCAGGAAAGGCGCCATCGAGCTTGTCCCGAAGAGGCTCCGGGGTGTACTCAAGGTACTTCCTCGTCAGGAAGAAGACGGGCGGCTGGCGCCCCATCCTGGACCTTCGTCGTTTGAACAAATAAATCAGGTCACAAAAGTTCAGGATGGTCACCCTCCAGCACGTACTGGGACAGCTGGAGGAAGGCGACTTTCTATCGTCGTTGGACCTGGAGGATGCATACTTCCACGTTCCCATCCTCAAGAGTCACCGAAAGTTCCTCAGGTTCGTCGTCCAGGGACGCCACTACCAATTCAGAGCACTGCCGTTCGGATTGAAGTCGGCCCCCAGGGTCTTTACCAAGTGCCTAGCACCTGTGGCGGCGCGGCTGCGCCTGCAGGGGATTCACATCTACCCCTACCTGGACGACTGGCTCATCCGCTCAAGGACGAGGGAACTCGCCGTCGAACACACTGCAAGGACCGTCCAGCTACTCACAGACCTAGGATTCGCCATAAATTACCCAAAGTCCCACCTGGTGCTGTCGCAGGTGGCCCTGTTTCTGGGAGCGAAGCTCGATACAGTGAGGCGCCTGGTGGCACCGTCGGACGAACGGACGAAGACCATTCTAGGCAAAGTGCAGCGCCTGCTAGCCACGGATGTGGCCAGGGTGAGGTCCATCAAGTCCCTCCTGGGGATGATGTCCTCTTGCATCTACCTGGTGCGCCTCTGCAGACTACGGATGCGCCCTCTTCAAGAATTTCTCGACGCCTGTTGGATGCAGGCTACGGGCACCTTCGAAGACAGGGTCCCCCTCAACGAGGTGTTCCGGCGGGCGATTCAGTGATGGGGCGTTCGAGCACACCTCACGGCGGGCAAGGACTTTCAGACGCCGGCGTACCAGGAGACTGTGACGACGGACGCCTCCCTGGAAGGTTGGGGCGCCCACACCGGAGATCTCCACGCAAGAGGCCTCTGGCTCCCGGTGGAGAGGCTCCTGCACATCAACGTCCTGGAACTCCGAGCCGTGTTCTGGGCTCTCAAATCGTTCCTCCCGTCGCTCAAGGGCAAGGTGGTGCGGATCTTCACGGACAACACCACGACAATGTTTTACATACGGAAGCAGGGAGGCACCAGATCCCCAGCCCTATCCAAGGAAGCACAGGATCTGTGGCACTGGGCGGTCGCCCAGGGGATGTTCCTGGTTCCCTTCCACCTGGCAAGGGAAAGAAACACCATCGCCGACTCGCTCAGCAGGGAGCTGCGCGCGTGTCACGAGTGGGAACTGCGCCAGGATCAGGTGGATCAACTCTTCTGACGATGGGGCAAACCCCAAATCGACCTGTTCGCAACAGCGACGAACTCGAAGTGCAAGACGTTCACCAGCAGGTTTCCCCAGCCGACAAGCATGGGCGATGCGTTCTCGTTCCCCTGGGACGGCCTATACCTGTATGCGTTCCCTCCATTGCCGTTGCTGCTTGGACTCATCAACCAGCTCAAGAGGTCCTGGTGCAGGATGATACTCGTCGCACCGGCGTGGCCGAGGCAGATCTGGTTCCCGGACCTTCTGGACTTGTCAACATCCCCTCCCATCAAGCTGTCGGCGGACGCGGACCTTCTCTCGAGAGAAGGAGGCGCCATCTTCCACCACGACCCGGTGTCGCTGAACCTGCAGGCTTGGCCCCTGCAGCGCTAGAGTTTGGAGGCTACGATATACCGACCGATTGCAGAGAGGTTCTTGCAAAGGCCAGGGCGTCCTCAACTCTCAAATGCTACGGTCATAAGTGGAAGAGGTTCTCTATCTGGTGCCGAGCACAGAAGATCAACCCCCTACGGATTACGGCCCCTCAAGTGCTGCCGTACCTGCTATCGCTGGCAAAGGCTGGGCTAGCCAATGCCTCCATTAAGATTCATCTGGCGGCGATCTCCAGATATACCAGAACCACAGGACGGACGTCCCTGTGGTCCCATAGACTGGTAAAAGAGTTTATGAAAGGACTGTTCCGGTCGTTCCTGCCGGTGAAGGCCCCGGCGTGGGAACTTAACGTGGTGCTGACCAGGCTCATGGGGGCCCCCATTGAAGCCGATGCACTCCGCACCAATGAAGTTTGTGTCGTGGAAGACTGCATTCCTGGTTGCCATTACCTCCGCACGACAAATGGGAGAAATCCAGGCCCTATCCTGCACAGCACCGTACTTGACTTTCCATGCCTCGAGGGTGGTGCTTAGGACGCACCCCTCCTTTATGCCCAAGGTGCCGTCAGACTTCCATCTTAACGAGCCCCTGGTGTTACCTGTTTTCTTCCCGACTCTTTCGTCGCCAGCCGAGAGGACTTTGCACTCGCTGGATGTGGCTAGAGCGCTGAAGTTCTACGTGGACCGCACAAAGAGTTTTTGGAGGACATCACAGCTATTCGTGAACTTTGGACCTGTGAATCAAGGGAAGGCTCTCTCGAAGTCTATTTCCAGATGGCTCTCCGGCTGCATCATGCACTGTCACCGGTTGGCTGACCGACCACTGCCAGGCCGTCCGAGAGCCCATTCGACCAGAGCGATCGCTGCTACTACGGCGTTCTTATCTGGTGTGCCCCTGCTGGACATCTGCAGGGCTGCTACGTGGAGGTCGACGCACACCTTCACGAGATTGTACTGCGTCGATCGGGATTCTATGGAGGAGTCCAGGGTCGGCCAAGCAGTGCTGCGCAACCTGTTCGCTTAAGGTGAGCCTGGTGAGGAGGTAAGAGATGCTTAATGTTGAGTTTTTTGTATTACTTAATGTTCAGCTTTTGCCACCCCCCCCCCCGTGGTTGTGCATGTGTGTACTGCTACTTATTCTTATATTCATGAGCATGTGAATCCATGCCAGACCCATGCTGGAGAACAACAGTTACAGGTAAGTAACTTGTTCCATCGCCATACACATTGAAAGTTTCTGCGCTTCGTGGTCCAGTTACGACAATATCAATTCAAAGCAGTGCCCTTCGGTTTGAAGTCGGCACCAAGGGTCTTCAGCAGGTGCCTGTCACCAATTGGCGGCGCGGCTGCGCCTCCAGGGGATCCACATCTACCCCTATCTGGACAATTGGCTCATCCGAGCGAAGTCAAGGGAACTCGCGTCAACCACACAGCGAGGACAGTCTGCCTGCTCACAGAACTGGGGTTCTCGATAAACTATGCAAAGTCATGCTTCGTGCCATCGCAGGATTCCCTGTACCTGGGAGCCAGGCTCAACACAGTGGCGCGACTGGCTTCACTGTCGGAAGAGAGGATAAAAGCCATCCTGGGCAAGGTACAACGGCTGTTGACATGGAAGTTGCCAGGGTGAGGTCCATCAAGTCCCTGCTCCGCATAATGTCATGCATCTACCTCGTGCGTCTGTGCAGGTTGCGGATGCGGCCGCTGCAGGAGTTCCCCGACGCCTGTTGGATACAAGGGGTGGGAAGCTTCGAAGACAAGATCTCCCTCAACGAGGCTTTCCGACAAAAGATCGGGTGGTGGGGCACCTGCGCACACCTCTCGGCGGGCATGGACTGTTAGGCAGAATTATATGCAGTACCCTTTGGGAACACTACACACAATTAGGACTACAAGTGACAGTACAATTTCACCTTTGGTACAAGCCTGTACTCAACAGTTATAGTGGTATCAGTAGCAGAGCAGCCAGACTTATCTCAAGAGCAGTACAAATAGTTACACAAAGGACAGTAATTACTATGATTCAGGCAAACACTGACTCAAGGTTTTCATGTAAAAGAACATACATTTATTTCACTCTTCAGTTGTATAACGTTACACTATTCTAAGCAAGTTAAAAAAAAACGCAATCATAAATACACCACACCACTTCACTTAAATTCCAGACAAGTTAAGCTCACAAAATAAAGTGGGAGCAAAATAGCACTCCAGAAATTTAAAAGGTAGGGAAAGACAAAGTTATTAGAAATTAGGCTGAACCAACAGGTAAGTACTCAGGGCAATTGAACAAGAGACTACAGTGAGGAGATCAGCTAGAAAAGGGTTAGGGCCAAAGTCAATGGGTCAAAGGTCTTTTGCTCAAGATCACACAGTTCAGGGTAGTTCACGGTAAAGTTTGTGGCACAGATTCCGGACGAGGTTGGTTGGTAGAAAAGATAGCTCAAAGAGAAGAGAAGGACAAGCCCTTGGATTGGAGAAAGATTTCAAACACTTTCACCGCGGCTGAACGAAACGAACAATCGGATTTGCACAGTACCTTAAAACAGAGAGGGAGCTGAGGCGGACGTTCCTGGGGGTTCCGGCAGGCTCACGGTTCCCGAAGCGACTGTCAGACTGACACGAAGGAGGGAGCCACCCAGGGAAGAAACCAGCAGCAGAGCAAAACAACGAATAAAAGGTGCGATCCTTAAAATCCAAGCCAGGTCCGACCATCCTGGCCCAATGTAGCTCTGTATAGCGAATTCGACCAGAGGAGGGGTCCTGGCTTGTAGTTGGGGCGAACTGGTTGCTCCCACCAGCTCAAGGGAAGAAGGCTCCTGGGGGAATCTTCTGTCTTCGGATTCTGGCGATTCAGACCTGCAGCAGGGCTTCACCGGGCGGTTCAGTCGTGGTAGGGGTCCTCTTCTTCCAGTTCCTCGTTCGTTCTTTTGTTACAGTGGCGACTCTGCTCTTCCAGTCCCAGAGACCTGCTTTTTATGCAGTCCCCCCCCCCTCCCTCCTTCCCCATTCATACAGCCTGGCTGTCAATCACACGGCAGGGTGGTTGGCCTGGCAAGGCCAGTCCCCTTAGCCAATCAGACAGGAGTGCGACTTGGGTTACCAGGGCAACCAATGGCACGGGTCCTAAAACCCCTACCTCACATCCTGCCTACCCAGACTCTGATGCGCCTAAAGGAGGGCTTCTGTGTGGAAGCCCGCGAAAAAGTGATGAACAAAGGGACCAAACCTGGTTTGGCGAGAAATACTTTAACAAAAATAAATGGCGAATAAACTCGGCCAGAGCCAAAATAAAATGTATTTGGTCAAGCGGGTTTATGTTCGAGGCTAATATAATAGCCTAAAACATTACCATGTTTATATAAAATAATCGCGGTAGGAAAGTTAGGGTAGATACCACTGCCACAAGCCAAGTCTTAATGTAAAGGGAGCAAAACAATGCCCCAAGAGGCACAGACAAAAAGGTATAAGAATTAACCCTTTCCAATACTCCATGGAAGATGGGGTGTACTGGGTCTGTGGTAAACAAGTGACTAAGGTAAAGTAAATGGCAAATTTACCCTTTTCTGGGGGACTGTAGTCAGCCCCAGAAAATGGAGTCAGTTGGAAGTCTAAAAGACAGCCCTGTGTGACTGCACTGAAGGTGCTGTGTAACACACATGAAAAATATGGTGCCCTGGAGTAGGTGAGGCTCCAGTCCCCAAGATCACACAAAAAGTAAAAACACACACAGCAAAATAAATGTACGAGTGGGAAAAAAGGCTCACACTCTTACCAGGTGAAAAAAATAAATCCTAGAAATCCAGCAAAGGTGCTGAGGGACTCGGTAGGTAAGGGAAATCAACCATTTATGAGAATTCTCCCCAACAGCTGTCCTTTGTGTAACTATTTGATACTGCTCACTTACTCTTCAGATAAGTCTGGCTGCTCAGCCATCGCTACCACTTTAACTGTGTAGTACAGGCTTGTACCAAAGGTGAATTTGTACTGTCACTTGTAGTCTTAATTGTGTGTGGTGTTCCCAAAGGGTCCTGCATATAATTCTGTTTAACACTTCCCTCCCACTCCCCTGGCGCACAGGGTAATTTGCAAGATGAGGGATGCCTGGCACCTACGTATCCTCCTGATAGCTCTGTGGTGGCACGCAAGATCATGGTTCTCTGAACTACTCAACCTGTTGGAGCAGCCCCCGGTGTACCTTCTGCTATCCCCAGCTCACCTACTCACAGCAGGAAGCATGGTCATTCACCCCGCGCCCCATAAATTAGCCCTCCCAGCGTGGTTATTAAACAGGTCACACCAAGGCATCTACGTCTGTCACAGGCTACCTAGGCATTATACAGGGTGCTAGGAGCGATGCTATCAGGAGCCAGTACAAAAGCAAGTGGGCTAGGTTTTGTCACTTGGCTGAAACAAGGGAGGTCGATTCATTGACCTGCACGTTGGACGACGTCCTATCCTCTGCACACCTTGCAAACTCAGGGGTGCAGGTGGACACGTGCTGCACTTATCTGGCGGCAATCAGAGCCTACCAGAACTCGGAGGAAATATTTTCATCCTCTAATCTGGTGGTTAAAAGACACCTGGCGGGCTGGTGCCTAAACCATTTGAAGCTATTGAGTGCACGGACATCAGGCTTGTCACCATTAAGACTGCTCTACTGGTGGGCCTTACATCTGCACGCAGGTTCAGTGAAATACAGGCACTGGTGGCATCAGAGCTTCATACTACTTTTCATAAGGACAAGTTGTGCTCAGAACTCACCCTGCATTCTTACCTAAGGTGGTCTCCTCTTTTCACCTAAATGAAGAGATAGTATTACCTACATTTTTCGCGGACCCTCAGCACGACGCTCAGACGGTTCTGCACTGGCTACATGTCAGAACTGGACAGAACCAAGAGCTTGCGCAAATCAGATGCTCTTTGTCACATTCGGTGGGTCAAAGCCCGGCTATCAGGCTTCCAAGGCCTCCATAGCAAGGTGGATGGTTACAGCCATCAAGGAGGCCTACGAGGGGCACCACAAGCCTCTCCCAGCAAATATGCATGCTCATGCAATCGGAGCGAAGGCCACGGCTGTCGTGTTCCAGAGGCACGTGCTGTGGCAGGTTATCAGTAGGGCGGCTACATGGGCTCCGCCCTCGCCCTTCTGCAAGCACTACTGCTTGGATGCCAGCTCCAGGTCGGACGTGGCATTTGGTCAGGCAGTATTAAGGAACTTGTTTTCCTAAGAGGGGCAACTCTCCACCCTGGGCCTGGGGCTACATTCAGTTGTAATCACCCATACAGTATGGGGGAAAGGGGAAGGGACGTAGAAGTAATTATAAATTACTCAACGTATTGACTAACATACTCCTATTCCATAGTCCCCTTTACTCCATACGTCCCACCATTCCCCCCTCCCCACGCTCCCCCCCCCCCCCCAATACAACCAGTGTCATTGGGCAATGGTAATATTGTCAACACGTCAAAGGGGACTGAGGATCTAAATTTAAAGGGGAAGTTGATTTTTTTTTCTGGTGAAAAAGGTTCTGTCTCCCGTACCTAGCGAGGGAATCCCATACAGCGTAGAGGTAAAGGGACTATGGACTCTGTAAGTTAGTCACTACGGTGAGTAACTTATAATGCTCTTTTCACCAGAAAAATCTTCTTTCCCTTTAAATTTAGAGGGGTGCTCTGGGAGCATCTATTCGCCTGACTCTGCCCACTGGCGCCACTCAGTCCCTTTTTCTGCGTCTACGGGAACGGCCCGATTTCACCAGTCTATCTTGTCTTTTATTTTTTCCTTCTAGATACTTGGTCCTCCGACGCCACACTCCACCCCGGCTCATGTCGACTTCAACGGGCTTCAGCAGGCCCCACGCCCTTTGCCTCCACTGCCTTTGCTGCCTTGGAAGGTTGCTCTGCGTGCAATTCCTGGTCAACTCGGGCTCTGAAAAACAGACCAGCTGGGTGGAGGGAGCTCTTCCAGACGCCGCCTCTGAAGGACCTCAAGGGCTTTGTCAAACTTAGTTCGGGGCCAAAGATGAGGCCCCTATTCATTATTGCACCCCACAAGGGTGACTCCTTTACGAAGAAGCGCCCGAACGAGAGGGGTCTGTCGGGCTCTAATACCAGCGCACGTACCGAGGCTAGTCCAGCTACAGGCTTTGCGGCTGAGGGGGGGGTCTCCTGATCCTTCCAGTTTCGGTGCTGGGGGACCGCAAGGTTCTTATACCGGGGTTACTCCCGAGGGGCAACGCTCTAGTATCGGCATCATGTCTAGAGAGAAGGGGGGGCCTTCACGCAGCACTACCGGCAGTTCTGCCGAGGGAATTACGCCTTCCAGGCCGCAGCCTGAGGTGCGGGATAGGCCTTACGCTCCAACACCAAGTGTCTTGGAATGGGCTGGTTCCAACGAGCCAGGCACCACGCCTCAGGCACGTGGCATGCAGCTCGACAAAATGGCCACCTGTCCGATACTACCTCTAGCAGAGCGGGTCGAAGAACGAGTTACAAGGTGGGACTGTGGTCAACCAGGTACTTGGCCTACAGCTTATCCATCAGCAGCGCAGGGCAGGTTCCCCAATGTTAGGCAGAAACCTGTGCAGTTCTCTCTGGGACCACTGCAAAAGATTTAGGACTACAGGTGTTTGACAGTAAACCCACTTGGTAGCAGTCTGTACCACACAGATTCACTTAGTAGCTGTGGCTGAGCAGTCAGACTTCCCTCAAGAAGAGTTAGGCAGTATACAGAGCATTCACAATAGGTCAAGAGCACGCAATAGAACAAGTAAACACTGACCAGGGCTTGGTGTAAAAGAGATATAATTATTTATTTAAAACCACATCTAGAAAAACACACAGGCACTAATAGTAAGCAATTCAAAAACACGGTCACTAAAAGATATACACTCCCTTAAAAGAATATTAGACAAGTCTTAAGTAAAGCCCCACTTATTTTCAGACAGCGGTGAGCGCTTAACGTAGATGGCACTCTAATAGTTCGTTTTAAAGGGGAGAGAAAAGCAGAGAACAAATTGAAACAGATCCCAACACTTTTTCAAGAACACAACAAGAGAGGAAGGCAAAGTAAAACCGTGAAGTTAGAGTTCAAGAGGCTGGATCCACTTTCAGAGGATCCAAACGAAATGTGTCCAAGGTCACACGGCTGCAGTGCACAAGTCTTGAAAAGGTTCAAAAAGGGTTGTACCACAGAAAGGGACCAGTTAGAGGGTCAAGGCGACCAGCCCAGTCCAGAAGGTTAAGGAGTTATTATTACCTTGTAGCAATCTTTAGAAAGCGAGGCCTGGCGGACACGGTACCTTAAAGTGGTGAGAACGCTCCAGCGGGGGCAGTTGTTCCTGGCAGCGGGTGCAAGTCGGTGCTTCGTCCGGGGGAAGAGAGGATCTCGTGGAGGAAGACGGGGGTCCGTTGCACTGCCAGGGAAGAAACCAGCCGCTGCGTTTCTCAGGTACAAGGAGCGGTCTGGTGATTCGCGGTTCAGTGGTGAGTGGCTATCCGGCCGCCGGGGTGCTTGGCACGAGCAGTTCGACCACAAACCGGGCTGGGGTGCGAAGAAAGAAAGGAAAACTGGTTGTGCCCACCAGTCAGGAGAAGAAGCCTCTCCAGCCGGGAGATCTTATCTGTCGTCGGGAAGTGGTGAGTCGGTTCTGCAGGGCTCCACCGGTGGTGTTGTCGTGGTAGGTCAGCTCAGCTTCTCCCTCGTCGGATTCTCAGGTCCTGTGGCGACTTCTGAAGTTCCAGTCCCCAAAGCCCTGCTTTTATGCAGAAAACCCTCATTCACTCAGGCTAGCTGTCACTCAAACATGCTAAGTGGTGAGCCGGCCGGCTCACCACTTGGGCCAATCACACAAGAGTGCGACCTGAGTTACCAAGGTAACTCGGTCCAGGGTGCCTAAAGCCTCTCCCACGCCCCCTGTGTTACCCAGACAGAGTGGCACCACTTTTGGAGGCTTCTTTGGAGAAGACCGCCAAAAAAGTGGAACAAAGGGCTCGACTTGGGTTGGAGTCACAGAAGAGAACACGAACGCCATTTTAGAATCGAGTCTTGGCAAAAAATACCAACCAGAGAATTAATATTAATTAAACAAACCGGCGGTATGTTCGAGGCTATGAGAAATATATAATTAAAGTTGGTAGCCTCGAACAATGGGAAAATCCCATAGGAAAATATTCACGGTCGAATATAAAAGTAGTTTCCACTGCCACCAGCCAAAACTCGATCAGGGGGGACGGAGACGTGCCCCCTCGACTAACAGACCCCGGGGCAATCGAATTGCCCCGACCAGTACGTCCACAATATGATGGTTTGTACTGGTTTGTTAATAATTTGGGACTAGCAAAGTCAATGGACCCAGAGTTGGCATCGGAGGAAACAACAAACTGGGGAGAAGGAGGGGGGAAGTTCAGACGGATTTCTGAACTCTGTCCTGGTGAGCAGAGGTTCAGAAGGCCAGCCTAGTTTCTTGGAACATGGTAACCTTCTGGGCAAGCCAGACCAATCAAAGTAGCTTGTCGATGCTCAAGACTAGGTCTCAGGAGGGGTGAGGGTGACTGAAAGACCTTAATGAGCACACAGAATAAATGACACTTACAAATCAGTCAGGTATATATATATTATTAAAAATACAAATACATTTATTTCAAGGCTTTTGAGTTTCAACACATAAATTAATTCACAGTAATACTTTTAATTCAACACAATCCTATCTGAATACATACAAGACCAATGGGGTCTAAAGGGTAAATTAGTCCACAACCTAAAAGGCGAAGGAAACGGGCAGTGCAAATAGTCTTTAGTCCCTTTTGCATCAAACAACCTCCTATCTAAGAGGCAGTCCAACCCCAAGAAGAATGGAGCCTATTGCTCAAATGTACTTGCACGTGGTAATGCAGATGGGCAAAACGGGGTCTCTTCAAGGGTCTGTAGCAGCTCAGTAAGGTGGGTGAGGCGATAAAGAATAGGTTCCCACTATTCGAGGAGGGCCTCCACGTGAGGGAAGTCTCATTTACAAAAGTTGGGAATAGTTTGCTAGTTCGCTCTAGCAGTGGAAAGGAGAGGGGTCCACAGGGGCCACTCGTGTGTAAAAATGGATTGATGCGCTTGGGGCTGCCGGTTAGGGTTGCGATTACTCACTCCGGACCAAACTTCTGCAGTAGTCCACTCCGGTTAAACGTTCAAGTGCAGCAATTTGGCGGCTTTCAACGACGAAGATACAGCATTGATTCCCCTACGGGACAGTGGAGATTTCTCCTCTCCTGGTGGATAGATGAGGCCAGTTTCAGTGCAGCAGGCAAGAGGGGCACAAAAGCAGCGCACCTGCAAAGTTCGTCACCGACACGGTAACCGCGTATACTCTGGCTGGGGCACACTCATTGACTCCAGACCCGGGAACGCTAAGTGTACGAAATTCGGTGTGAGAGTGCCGTGAACACAGAGCTAGCGGCGTACCAAGTATCTCCTCGAAACGGCAGCAATATCGGGGCAAAGATTATGCGTAAGTTGGTCAGCCCACTGGTTGGCCCAGGGACACTTCTAAAAAGGCTTACTTGCAAGGTTTGATGAAGGTGCCGAGAATAGTTGGTCCCACTATTTCAATGGGTCGAAGCGTCTTTGCAGACCTTCTAGGACGACCAGATGCAGAGGGGTCCCACAGGACAACAGCGGGCTCAGGGTCCCAAACCTTCCAGCGGGTCACCAGCGGTTCCTCGACTCGGCTTCTTAGTTTCAGGATACTTGGATCCTATCCTTCGTTCAGTGAAAACTCCAGAGATTGACATGGTATGGGTGTTTGTGCCTTCTCTTTTCCAGACTCTCCTTCGCGCCAAAACGAAGAGGACCCAATGGGATATCTGCTCACATACAGGCATACAATTCGGGGACCACGGTGGTCCCAGGCATTCACAGCACTCCAGACTCTCTGGCACCCAGGATGTGTATTGGAACCAGACGTTCCAGCCTACATCCTGGGGGCACGCACACAAGGCATGCAGAAGCCCGCGAAAGCTTGGTGCTTCGTGGGAAAATGCATGCCCAAATAAGAACTGACCCAGGTCGGCTCGACCTGGGTAAGGTGAAGGGGCAAGATGGCCAAAGAACAGGACGAAAAACCTCGTGGCATGGCCATTTTGGAGCCAGGCCAGCTAACAGTGCCAAACGCGGGAATCACAGTTTACCTGGTAAAGGGTTAAAATATACGAAATAAACTGCCACCAGTCCTGTCCAAGACACAGCTGCACTACTAAAAAACATCCTTCGACAGTATCTAGTGCCTTTGTAAATGACTAGACCCAAGTGCACTTGTAAGGTACATTGTACACTTGTTACAAGTTGCAGAAAAGTTGCAAGAAGGACTAAGGGGGAACAGTCTCCCAGTACTGACTTTCTTTAAGGGCATGTCGGTTTCCCCCATTAAAAGTGAGCGAAAAGCCCCGGGGAGTGCAGCAGAAGGCTGTGCTCCTCTGGTAAAGTCAGACTATGGTGTTTAGACATCAGCAAAAAATTGAGGGGTACACAACTGGAGGGAAAATTACACATGAAATGGAAATCTTTCCTAACGGGGGGCAACAGGTTTTTCCAATCCCCCTCAGCAGCCTCAGAGGGTAATAAGGCATGGAGCCGATAGTCAGCATAAGTCAGTATAAGTCAGTGAAATCATAAGTCGTGGATTTGACATATAATAATGAAATGTATTTGTAGACAATTTTTTTTTTTTTTTTTTGGTTTTAGAGATTTGATATGTTTGTTTATTAGTTCTTGATTTTTAAATATTATGTATTTGTATTATGTATATTTGAAAGGTTGATTGATTTCAACTATAACAAATAAAAAAAAAAGGCATGGTGCGCCCCTCCGGGTCCACGTGTCTCCGGTGGGGGGGCAGGCTTGCCTCTCACGTGCAATATTGGCACCAAAATATTTCGGACCCCTGGATCCTATCCTTAGTCTCCATGGGGTACCGCCTACCGGTCACTCCCTCTCCTCCACCCCCATCCTCCCTCCCCCCTCCTCTCCCCAGATTGGGACAGCAACTCTGTTGGCGGAAGTCTGGTCGCCCATACAGAGCCAGGCAGTGGGAGAAGTCCCAGCCTCCCAGAGAGTATTGGGCTTCTATTCCCGGATTTTCGCTATACAGAAGAAAAACCAGGCTGGCCTGAGAGTTGTGTTGGACCTTTCCACCCTCAAACTCTCCCTAATCTACAAAAATTCAAGATGGTTATGCCAGCTCTCATTGCGGAGACACTGAACAGGGGAGACTGCATCTGCTCCCTGGATGTGAAGGACGCGTATCTACACGTCCCCATTTGGCGACTACATTGGTCCTTTCTGTGCTTCAGGATCATGGGCTGCCATTTCCAGTACAGGGTTCTACCCTTCGGCCTCAACTGAGGCCCCAGGGTATTCACCAGACTGATGAATGCGGTGGCAGCTCTCCTCAGGGCCCAGTGCCACTCCATCTACCCATACCTGGACTGGCTCGTCCGGGCCTCTTCTCTGGAGGCGGTTCTTCACATCCGCGCTTATGAACACACTCCACGACCAGGGGTTTACTATTAATCTCAAGAAGTCTCAGCTGCAACCCACGCAGAAGCTGACCTTCCTGGGCCTCATCTTGGACACCGGCTCTGAGAGGGTGTTCCCTTCAGAGGACAAGATCACGTCCATCAAGAGAGATACTACTCTCTTCCTCTCCAGGACTGTGACCTCGGCCTGGTGGTACCAGCACCTACTGGGGATTATGGCAGCGGTCCTTCTGGCCATCCCCCACACGAGACTCCGGATGAGGCGAATGCAGCTGCACTTATCAGCTTCTTGAAATCAGGAGAGGGGCTCACAGTCGGAGCCTGTTGACTGTTTGGGAGAATTCTCATTCTATGGCTAATTTCCCTCACCTAGTGAGTCCCCCAGCAGCTTTGCTGGATTTATGGAGTTTACTTTTTCCACCTGGTAAGAGTGTGAGCCTTTTTCCCACTCTGTGTTTTGCCATGTGTATTTCTACTGTTTGTGTGATCGTGGGCTCTTGAGTACACAACTCCATGAGCCCCACTTTTTATGTGTTACACTGCACCTTCAGTGCAGTGACAGAGGGTTGTCTTTGAGACTTCCCACTGACTCAATTTTTCTGCGGCTGGCTACTGTCCCCCAGAAAAAAAGGTAAAGTTGCCATTTACTTTATGAAGTCATTTAAAACTACAGACCCAGTACACCCCATCTTGCATGGAGTACTGGAAAGGGTTAACTCCTATCCCTTTTTGTCTGTGCCTCTCTGAGCTTTGTTTTGCTCTTTTAACATTTAGACTTGGCTGGTGGCAATGGTATCTACCCTAACTTTTCTACCGCGATTATACTATATAAACGTGGTACTGTTCCAGGCTATTATATTAGCCTCGAACATAAACCCGCTTGACCAAATACTCTTTCTTCTGGCTCCGGTCGGGTTTATTCTCCATTTCTTTTTGTTAAAGTCCTTCTTGTGTTTTACTTTACGTGGCAAACCAGGTTTGCCTTCTTTGTTCACCGTCTTTTGGCGGGCTTCTCCCAAGAAGCCCTCCTTTTGGCACCTGGATGTCTAGGTGGGCTGAATGTGAGTGAGGGGTGTAGTCACCCCCTGCACAGAGTCTCCTTGGAAACCCAAGTCGCACTTTGCGTCCATTGGCTGGGGATTTGTCCGGGCTGGACAAACCCCCCTGCTGTGTGATTGACAGCCAGGTTGTCTGAATGGGGGATTTTCATGTAAAAGGCAGGACTCTTGGGCTGGAAGTCAGTCTCCACTGGAACTGCAAGGAAGCGGAGAAGAAGACGGCTGCTGCAACTACCGAGTAGCAGTGAAGCCCTGCTGCAGTCCTGAGCTATCTACCCTTCAACGACACGAGAAGATCCAGTCCGGAGTCATCTTTCTTTGAGCCTGGTGGGATCAACCAGCTCATCTTCCACAGGCAGAGGATCCTCTTCTTGGTCGAAATCGCTGCACACAGCTGTAGTGGTCCGGATAGCCACCTGAAGAGCCTGTCCTGTATTAAAGGAGCACACCTTTTATTCACTGTTGGCTTTTGCTGCTGCTGGCTTCATCCCTGGGTAGTGTAGATCGCTCCAGAGGTCGTCCTTCCTTCCTTGTCCCCACAACTGAAGTCACAGGAACCGTGAGTTTGCAGGAACTACCAGGAACAACTGCCATAGTGCCAGCTCTTCACTTTGAATAAGGTACTGTGTCTAACTTCGAGGAACTTGGGTGAACCCCTTTCTCCTCACTAAAGGCTTGTCCTTATCTTCCTTCCCTCTTATAACCTTTTCTTCCTCTTTTGACAATATCTAAGTACTCCTGGCAATCTAGAATCGTGAACTGTACTAACCGTGTGATCCTCGTCAACAGGAACCCTGTTCCACTTGACACTGGCGCCGGCCTATTGACTTTTATCCACTTGTAGGAAAGTGTCCTCTGATTCTATCTGCCTTGACAAAAGTATTGCCTATGATTTTTATCCCCAACTCTCTTGTGTTGATTCATGTGCTAAGTGTGTTTTAACTCGGGTAACATTCTTCCCGCGGGTACGCTTAGCTTTAGTAAGACCGAACTGTCAAAATGTTCGCATCTGTACCCCTGGTAATGTCGTTGTTTCACAACATCGGTCTGTCAAATCCAAAGGTACTTACCTTGAATTGTGCTGCACAAAGTGAATTAGCTATGTGTAGTGTATTTTACGTGTGGTTTTAAATTAATAGAAGTGAAGTGTTTTGTGAACAGATGGTCAAGAAATAAATGTACTGTTACTTTTTAACCAAAAACCTTGAGTCAGTGTTTGCTTGCGTCACAGTAATTGTAGTCCTTTGTGTAATCTCTACTACTGCTCATTTGCTCTTGAGAGGAGTCTTGCTGCTCCGCTGCTGCTACCACTTTAACAGTGTAGTAATGGCTTGTACCAAAGGTGAACTTGTATTACCACTTGTAGTCTTAATTGTGTGTAGTGGACCCTAAGGGCAGTGCACACGATTCTGCCTAACATTGACATTCCCACGTCTCTCTGCCCGGACCTCCTTTGGTGGTCGGCAGACTTCAACCTACGGCGGGGCAAGCCCTTCCGACAGCCTCTCCCTCAGGTCACTGTCACTACGGATTCCTCCCTTGAGGCCTGGAGAGCCACTCTGGACAACCACAGTGTCCATGGAGTCTGGACCCAGCAGGAGTAACACATCAACTGGCTAGAGTTGAAGGCCATATGGCTGGCCCTCAAAGCCTTCCTCCCTCTCATAGAGGGCAAGACAGTACTTATCCAGACGGACAACTCCACCAGCATGTACTATGTGAACAAGCGGGGTACCAGATCCCCTCCACTGTGCAACCTCTCTATCAGCATGTGGGAATGGACCCTGGAGAAAAACATCTACCTCATTGCTGTCCACCTCCCAGGGGAGTCCAACCTGGAGGCGGGCAGACTCAGACTGGGGCGGACAATTACCAGTGGCAATTAAACCACCTGGAACTGGAGAACATTTTCCTCAGATGGTGGCATCCCCAAGTGGATCTGTTTGCCTCCCACAACAACAAGAAATGCCAGCAGTTTGCCTCCTGGCAGGAGCAGGGCCCTGCCTCCCTGGGCGATGCATTCCACCTACAGTGGAACTACATGTGGGCGTACGCCCCCCCCCCCCCCCCCCCACCACCCCCCCACCCCCCCGGTTCACAGGGTGATCTGCAGGATAAAGCAATCGTGTCGCCTCGGCGTAATTTTGATAGCTCCCTGGTGGCTGGCGAGACCATGGTTCTCAGCTGCTCAGCCTATCGGACAAGCCTCCCATTCACCTACTGCTGGGCCCATCTCTGCTCCTAACACAGCAGGGGGGCAGGGTTCTCCACCCTGCGCCTCACAAATTAGCCCTTGCAGCGTGGTTCCTGAGCAAGTCACTCCGAAACACTTGAACCTGTTGCAGGCTAACCTGGACATCATTCAGGGCGCCAGAAGCAAAGCTATCAGGAGCCAATTCAAAAGCAAATGGTCTAGATTCTGTCATTGGGCCAGCTCTAAGGAGATCGACCCGCTCAAGTGCTCTCTGGGTGATGTCCTTTCCTTTCCAGCACACCTTGCACACTCGGGAGTGCAAGTAGACACATGCTGCACCTACCTGGCAGCCGTATCTAATCTATCTAAAATCTAATGTTTTTTCCTATGTCACGCATTTTGTAAATAATGAATATGCCAGAAGAATATGTAAATTGTAGAACCTCGTGTTTGTAAAACGAGCGAGTGGAATGAAAGGTATGATTGGTGTATGTAGAAGCCAAAAAAGTGTTTAAGATGTTTTTATGAATTAACATTAAGTGATCTATGAATTTGTGACACTGTATCCAGTTCAAATAATTTCTTCCCATAAGGTGCCCTGTCTACATAACAAATAAGCAGCCACACTGTACCTATACCTGTGTTTCTACAGGACCACGAGAGAGGGGTAGTCAGACTGGTTCGTATTTTTCTTTGTTGAACCTCCCTTCCTACAGACCTGACCTCCCGAGCACAAAAAATTAGGGAGTACCCACCCATATAGCTATAGCCGTAGGTGCCTACAGAAATTTAGAGGGTCTTTTTTCCTCCTCTAACCCTGTGGTCAAGCGGCACCTGGCGGGCCGCCACAGACTCTGTCTGCCCGTAAAGAGGCCTCACCCAATCTGGGACGTACTCTTAGCCAATACTCTCCTTTCCTCCAGATGTCCCACCATCCCCACCCCCTCCGCAATAATACTGGTGTCATTAGGCAATGTTGCATATTGTCGATGCATCAATGGGGACTGAGGAGTGGCGCCAGTGGGCGGATTTAGGTGAGCGCATGCTTCCAAGGGCCATGCTACATTGCGCCTCTAAATTTAAAGGGGAAGAAGATTTTTCTGGTTAAAAACATTCTCCCTTCCCTCGCGAAGGACGGCCATACAGTATGAAGGAAAGAGAACTATGGACTAAGAGTACGTTGGTCACTACGGTGAGTAACTATTATTTTCTTCCCCCACTGTTGGGCAGAATCCTGTGCAGTGCCCTTAGGGACCACTACACACAATTAAGACTACAGGTGGCAATACAAGTTTTACCTATAGTACGAGCCTCTACTACTATGTCAGAGTGGTAGCAGTTGCGGAGCAGCCAGGCTTATCTCAAGAGTATGAGCAGTAGCAGAGCTTACACAAAGGGACCACAATTACTGTGACTCAAGCAAACACTGACTCAAGGTTCCAGGTAAAAAATATAAGTACATTTATTTTTAAACCATTTGTCATAAACACAACACTTCTATTAAACTCAAATAAAAACCACACGTTAAATATACTACAACTAACCAATTCACTTTGTACAGTAAGTCTCAAGGTAAGTACCCTGTGTTTAAATGAACCAGTGTTACGAACAAAACACTTTACCGCGAATATGATTGCGATCACTTTTTGACAGTTCGGTCTACTAAATAAACGCGTATCCGTGACTTGAAATGCTACCGGGGCAAAAACACGCTTAGCACCTGAGATACCCAGAGGGAGTTGGAGGCAAAAATCACAGGCAATATTTTGGTAAGGCAGGCAGAATCAAGAAACTCAGGAGTTCAAAAGTCAAAGGGCCTGTTGGTTTCCCGCAGGCCGACGATTCCTGGAGCTTCGTTGTGAAGGAGGACGTCTGAAGGGGGTCTGCACCACACAGGGATGAAGCCGGCGGCAGCAGCTACGAGGAATAAAAGGTGCGCTCCTTTAAAGCAGGAGAGGCTCTTCAGGTGGCTATCCGGACCACTACAGCAGCGTGCAGCGATTTCGACCAAGGAAGAGGATCCTCTAGCTGTGGAAGATGAGCTGGTTCCCCCCACCAAGCTCAAGGGTCTTCTGTGAGTCGTTGAAGGGAAGATAGCTCAGGACTGCAGCAGGGCTTCACCGGGACGGGGTAGTTGCAGCAGCCGCCATTCTCTCCGCTTCTCATCGGTTCCTTGTAGTTCTAGTAGCGACTCTGACTTCTAGCCCAAGATACCTGCCTTTTTATGCAAAAACCCCATTCAGACAGCCTGGCTGTCAATCCCCCAGCAGGGGGGGTTGTCCAGCCCGGACAACTACCCTGGCCAATCATGACAAAGTGCGACTTGGGTTTCCTAGGATACCCTGTGCAGGGGGTGACTACACCCCTCCCTCACATTCAGCCCAAAAGCCAGTGAACATAGAAGGCAAACCTAGTTTGCCACGCAAAGTAAGACACAAGAAGGATTTTAACAAAAAGAAATGGCGATTTGGTCAAGCGGGTTTATGTTCAAGGCTAATATAAAAGCCAAGAACAGTACCATGTTTATGTAATATAATCGCGGTAGAAAAGTTAGGGTAGATACCACTGCCACCAGCCAAGTCTGAATGTTAAGAGCTAAACACTGCTCTAGGGGGTACAGATAAAAAGTGATAGAGTTGACCCTTTCCAGTACTCCATGGAAGATGGGGTGTACTGGATCTATTGACTAAGTAAAGTTAATGGTAACTTTACCCTTTTCTGGGGGGCGGTAGTCGCCTCCGAAATAGAGTCGAGGAAAGTCTCAAAAACAACCCTGTGCCACGGCACTGAAGGTGCTGTGTGACGCACAAAAAGGAGCTACTGAAGTGGTGTACTTCAGAGTCCACAATCACAAAAACAGATAGAAACACATAGCAAAACACAGGTAAGAGTGGGGAGGGAAATTAGCCATAGATGAGAATTCTCCCTAACACCCACTCTCCTGCTGCACAGGGTCAACTGCACAGAACCTTCGGCTCATCCTAATGGTGCCATTCTGGCCTGCAAGACCCTGGTTCTTGGAACTTCAGTCTGTCTAATCAAGGGGCTAGGGGTGATGCTACCAATAGCCACTACAAAAGCAAGTGGACCAGGTTCACGCACTGGGCAGAATTAAAGGAAATTGATCCATTGTCTTGTTCGTTGGACGACGTTCTATCCTTCTCAGCGCACCTGGCCCACTCAGGGGTGCAGGTATACACATGCTGCATGCATCTTGCAGCCATTGGGGCCTACAAGAACTTGGGCGAGGTCTTTTTCATCCTCGAGTCCAGTGGTTAAGAGGCACTTGGCTGGTCTGACGAGACTGTTTCCACCCATCAAGAAACCACACCCGGTTTGGGACCTTAATGTGGGGTTGGGCGCCCTGGCGCATAAACCATTCAAACAGATGGCGTATGCAGTCATCACACTATTTGCCATCAAGACAGCCTGCTAGTTGGCCTTACCTAGGCACGCCGAGTCAGTGAAATCCAGGCCCTGGATGCATCACAGCCCTATACTACATTTCGCATGGATAAGGTGGTTCTCAGAACACACATTGCATTTCTACCAAAGGTCATCTCCTCTTTTCACCAGAATGAGGAGATGGTATTACCAACATTCTTTGCGAACCCTAAAGATGAAGCTAAGAGGGTATTGCACTGTCGGGATGTCAGGTATGCGCTAAGATTTTACCTGGACAGATCCAAGTGCTTCCGTAAATCGGATGCCCTCTTCATCACCTTTGGGGGATCATAACTCGGCTGTCAGGCCTCCAATGCTTCTATAACAAGGTGGATGGTTATAGCCATCCTGGAGGCGTATGAGTGGCAGCACAAGCCATTGCCAGCAAACATGCATGCCCACTACAGTAGCTTTCCAAAGACACGTCCTGTGGCACATTATCAGCAAAGCGCCTACTCCCTCTGACTTCTGCAAGCACTGCTGCTTGGATGCCAGCGCCAGGTTGGACGCAGCATTGGGCCAGGCAGTGTTGAGAAAGTTGTTTTCTTAAGAGGTGCAGCTCTCCACCCTGGGGCTACATTCAGTTGTAATCACCCATACAGTATGGAGGAAAAGGGATGGGAAGTAGGAGTTATTATAAGTTACTCACCGTAGTGACTAACATACTCCTAGTCCATAGTCCCCTTACTCCGACGTCCCGTCCCCTTTCCTCCATACTGTATGGGCTCCCCTCGCTAGCGACGGGAAGGGAACCTTTTTCACCAGAAAAATTCATCTTCCCCTGAAAATGTAGATGCGTGCAGGGGCCCAACACTGGGTGCATGCGCTCCCCTGACTCTGCCCACCTGCGCCACTCTGCAGTCTTTTCTGCATCAACGGGAATGGACCGCTTTCACCAGTGCTCCTGGGTTAGGCGTCTGGCCTAGTAATTCCACACGCTCTTCCCCGGACAAGTACTTTTGTTTTCTTTTTCTCTTTCATTTGTCAGGTACCGCTTTGTCCTCTGGCGCCACACTCCTCCCAGGCGCATGTTGACGATGGCAGGCTTCAGCAGGTGTCCAGCCTGCGATGGTCCCTTCCCAACATCTGACCCCACGCCCTCTGCCTCCCCCTGTTTTTGGCAGAATCCTGGGCGGTGCCCTTAGGTACCACTACACAAGATTAAGACTACAGGTCGTAGTACAATTTCACCTTTGTTACAAGCCTGTACTACATTGTTAAAGTGCTAGCAGTAGCGGAGCAGCCAGACTTATCTCAAGAGCAAATGAGCAGTAGTAGAGATTACACAAAGGATTACAATTACTATGACTCAAGCAAACACTGACTCAAGGTTTTTGGTTAAAAAGTAAAAGTACATTTATTTTTAGAGCATCTGTTCACAAAACACTTCACTTCTTTTAAATTAAAACCATACTTCAAAATACACTACACACAACCAATTCCCCTTGTGCAGAACAATTCAAGGTAAGTACCTTTTGGATTTGGATTTGACAGACCGGTGGTGTGAAACAGACGTTACGGGGGGTGGTTACGCCATCACTTTTTGACAGTAATGACAGTTCTGTCTTACAAAAGAGAAGCGTACCCACGAGAACAAATGTTACCGTAGTCAAACACACTTAGCACATGAATTAACACAAGAGAGTTGGGGACAAAAATCATAGGCAATACTTTTGTCAAGGCAGATAGAATCAAGACACTTTCTAAAACGTAGGTAAAAGTCAATAGGATCACAAGGTTAGAACAGTTCACGATTCGATATTGTCAAAAGGGAAGCAAAAGTGAAGAGGGAAGGAAGATGAGGACAAGCTTTTGGTCAGGAGAAAAGGGGTTCACCCTCGTTCCTCGAAGTCGGACACAGTACCTTATTCGTATGAAGAAGAGCTGGTGCCACGCCAGTTGTTCCTGGTAGTTCCTGCAGACTCGCGGTTCCTGAAGCTTCAGTCGTGGGGACAAGGACGTCTGGAGCGATCTGCACTACCCAGGGATGAAGCCAGCAGCAGCAAAGCAACGGTGTAATAAAAGGTGCGCTCCTTTAAAACAGGAGAGGCTCTTTAGATGGCTATCCGGACTACTACAGCTGTGTGCAGCTATTTCGACCAAGAAGAGGATCCTCTGCCTGTGGAAGGTGATCTGGTTGATCCCACCAGGCTCAAGGGAAGACGACTCCGGACTGGATCTTTTCTTGTTGTTGAAGGGTAGATAGCTCAGGACTGCAGTAGGTCTTCACCGGGACTCGGGAGTTGCAGCAGCCGTCTTCTTCTCCGCTTCTCTTCGGTTCTTTGCAGTTCTAGTGTCGACTCTGACTTCCAGCCCAAGAGTCCTGCCTTTTATGCCAAAATCCCCCATTCACCCAGCCTGGCTGTCAATCACTCAGCAGGTGGTTTATCCGGCCCGGACAACCACCTCAGCCAATCGATACAAAGTGCGATTGGGGTCTCCAAGGAGAACCTGTGCTGGGGGTGACCAAACCCCTACCTCACATTAAGCCCACCTAGACACCCAGACGACAAAGGAGGGCTTCTGGACAGAAGCCTGCCAAAGGTCGGGGAACAAAGGAGGCAAACCTGGTTTGCTGCTCAAAGTAAAACACAAGAAGGACTTTAACAAAAAGAAATGGTGATTAAAACCCAACCGGAGCCGAAATAAAAAGTATTTGGTGAAGCGGGTTTAAGTTTGAGGCTAATATAATAGCCTAAAACAGTACCACGTTTATATAGTATAATCGCGGTAGAAAGGTTAGGGTAGATACCACTGCCACCAGCCAAGTCTTAGTGTTAAGAGAGCAAAATAAAGCTGAGCGGCACAGACAAGAAGGGGTAGGAATTAACCCTTTCCAGTACTCCATGTAAGATGGGGTGTACTGGTTCTGCAGTTTAAAGTGCCTATATAAAGTTAATGGCAACTTTACATGTTTCTGGGGGAACAGTAGTCCGCCCCCAGAAAAATGGAGTCAGTGGGAAGTCTCAAGGACAACCCTCTGTCACTGCACTGAAGGTGCTGTGCAACACACACAAAGTAGGGTTCATGGAGTGGTGTAGCTCCAGAGCCCAAGATCACACAAACATTAGAAATACACATGGCAAAACACATGTAAGAGTGGGAAAAAAGCTCACACTCTTACCAGGTGGAAAAAATAAACCCCATAAATCCAGCAAAGTTGCTGAGGGACTCACTAGGTGAGGGAAATTAGCCATAAATTAGAATTTTCCCCCAACACCCTGACCACGGCTGGGACGGCTGTACTGCTTGCAGTGCTCCGATACAGTGCGCCCTCAAGAACAGACTAGCCAGGTGGAAGGAGCTCTTTGGAAGGTTGCTTCCAGAGGCCTCAAAATCATATGTGAAGCAGAAGACCAGGCCAAGGGTAGGTGCACTGTTCTTCTCCACACCCCGCAAATCGACTCCTTTCCTAGGAAGCGCACTAGCGGGAGGGACCTAACCGGCCCTATGACCAGCACAAGCACCAAGGCTGCTCCAGTAACCAGCCACCAGGCAGAAGAGTCGCAAGATCCTACAGGTGATTCCGCTGAGGGACTGCAAGTTTCCATTACCGGATTGCAACCCAGGGGCTACGCCCTAACACCAAACTGATGTCTGAGGGCGTGCCTGTACGTAGCACTACCGGCTCCACAGCCGAGGGCACTCTGCCTAGCAGGCCTCAACCTGAGGTGCAGGATATGCCTCCACTGCTCTGCGTACTGGAGGAAGCCAAGCCCAGCACAGCAAGTACCACGGAGCAAGCACGTAGCATGCAGCAAAAAAAAATGGCACCTCACCTGACACTGTCTCCCTTTGGGGACCGGGTAGGGGACAGTGGACAGGGACCGTGTTCCCAGATGGGACTGGTCAACGCTTGTCATTTGGCCCACAGCATACCAATAGACTTCGCAGAGCAGATAAACCTGGCCCCATACAGCGAGACAAGGCGCCCCTAGGTCGTGGCAACCTTGGGGGACCCCACACCTATGCCTATTCCATCAAGCACTCCTCCGGACCGGTTCTTTGAGAAGTTCCTTGCTCACATGAGGTCCACACAGATGGGTACCATCCTTAGGGATGTGGTCAGGGACATGTTCCTTCCGGTACTGCCGCTAGCACCCATGGCCACGCCGCCTTTTGGGTCCAGCTCCTCTGGGTCAAATGCAGCCCCAGGTGCCTGCGCCTGTCCCAACGGCACCAACTCCCATGCCTGTACCAGTCACGGCAGCCCCGTCTACACTGCAGCAACAGCCTCTAGCACTGCTAATCTGTACACCACAGCTGCCTGTGCCCAGCACTCCTCCGGCTGCACCTGACCAGCAAGACATAATGGTGGACACAGATGAGGACGACGACCCAGACACTTCATCAGCCAAAGCCTTTCACAAACGTCTTGCTGTGCTGGCCTGGCTGAGTATTTGGGGATCCCACAGCCACAGGTGGAAGAACCAGAGACGGTGATATTGGCAGAAGTTCTCACTCTTCGCCCCACGGCTAGACCAGGAATCTGATTGAAGAAGGACGTGGTGGCGCTTGCCAAAAAAGGATGACTCAAGCCACATTCTACCAAACCTACCAATCTGCGTCTTGTCACTAAGTTGAGGCAAACGGAAGGGGAACCCCTCTTACTGTTGGCACACCCCCAACCACACTCCTTCATGAAAGCGGCAGCATCATCCCTGTACTCTAAACCTCAATCGTTCTCGGCTACATCAGCCTCAGCACTCCTGGGTAAGGAGAAGATGATCCTGGAGACGTGTGGAAAGAAAATCTATTCCAATGCCACTCCATCTGCGCCAGTCTAATGCGGATGCCATGCTGGCGGCTGTCAATCAGATGCTCTGGCGGGAGATCTCGGACTTCCTACCTGAACTCCCTGTGCCGAGCCAGTCTTGCTTCAAGGCTGGGCTGGCCGAAGCCAAAATAGTTGCACAGGACATAATGAATGGAGTCCACAGTGGCTAGGGCTTGCCATCTGTATTGCTACCGACATGAGAAGGGCGGCTTGGCTAAGGGCAACTAACTTCAAGCCAGATGTCCAGGAACGTATAATGGACCTTCCTTTCGAGGGGGGCTATCTGTTCCATTCAACAATGGATGAGGAACTCAATAGGAAAAAGAATAGCTCGCAGACTACTAAATCTTTATAGATCCTCACCAAGTCCACCCCTCAGGCATATAGCCAAGCGCACCATCGCTCAGACAAGGGCCAGTCCTTTGCAGGCTTCAGGAGCTTTCAAGAGAGACGGGCAAATCCCAGAGCCAGCACAGGCGCAAGCAGTACAAGGCGGCTCACAAGGGTTTTTCCCAGTCCCCCTCCTCAGCCCCAGAGTGCAAGAAATTGTGACACGCCCTTCCAGATCCACGGGTCTCTGGTGGGGGGTTGGGGATCAGACTTTCCCTTCACACTCACCGCTGGCGGACAAGGTGCACAGACCCATGGATCCTCTTAGTATCCACAGGCTTCCGGCTCCCTATCCGCCTTCTCTCTCTTCCCCTCCTCTCACACAGATTGGTACAGCAACTCTGTTGGCGGAAATAGGCTCGCCAGTAGAGTGTCGGGCAGTGGAGGAAGTCTTGGCAGGGTCTGGGCTTTTCATGAATTTTTGCTATACACCAAAAGAACCAGGCTAGCTTGAGAGTTGTGTTGGTCCTTTCCACTTTGCAACTTTCCCTTCCTCTCCAGAAGTTCAACATGGTTACCCCAGCGCTAATAGCTGAGACATTGTTTGAGGGAGACTGGATGTGCTCCCTGGATCTGTAGGATGCTTACCTACAGGTCCCGATCTGGCAACCCCACCTGGCCTGTCTGAGGTTCAGGATCATGGGTTTTCACTTCCAATACAAGGTTCTACCCTTTGGCCTCAATTCGGCCCCCATGGTCTTTACAAGACTGATGAACACTGTTGCAGCCCAACTCGGGGCGCAGGGGCATCACATTTACCCATATTTAGATGGCTGGCTAGTCAAGGCGAGGTTTCCCGAGGCAGTCCAGCACACAGCCTCTGCCCTCATGGATATACTACACGAGCTGGGATTTTCCATTAATCTCAAGAAGTCGCAGTTCGCCCACACGCAGAGTCTCATGTTACTGGGCCTCATCTGGGACACGAGCTCCGAGAGGATCTTCCGCTCATCGGACAAGATCGCAACCATCAAGAGGGCCACGGGTCATTTTATCAGCAGAGCGGTGACCTTGGCATGGTGGTAACAATACCTCTTGGGGTCATGTCTACTGGCAGTGCCTTTCACAATGCTCAAAATGAGAAGATTACAGCTGCACTTTGCAGCCTCATGCAGTCAGGAGCGGGTTTCCCAGGCAGAACTCATCAGCATTCCTCCCTTTCTCCACCAGGACCTTGTTTGATGGAGCACAGACTGCAACTTGCAGATAAACCAACCCTTCCGCCAATCAGCACCACAGCTTACCATCACCACGGATTCCACCCTGTAGTGCTGGGGGGGAGGGGGGGCTACCCTGGAAAACCACAGCGTCCATGGCGTCTGGTCTCTGCAGGAACAAGAGGCCCATATCAATTGGCTAGAGCTCAAGGCGATCCGGCTCGCGCTCAAAGCCTTCCTGATGCTTATCAGTGGCAAGACAATACTCATTCAAACAGACAATTCCACCAGAATGTATTACATCAACAAGCAGGGTGGCACCAGGTCTCCTCCCCTATGCAGCCTGGCCGTCAGCATGTGGGAGTGGGCTCTGGATAACAATATTCACTTGTGTGCAATCCCACTCCCGGGGAAGTGCAACCAGGAGTCGGACAGACTCTGCAGATTAGGTGCAGACAATTACCAATTGCAATTGAACGACCAAGTCCTTCAGGGGATCTTCAACAGATGGGGGATGGGGCAGTCCCAGGTGGATCTCTTCACCACCTGGTACAACAGGAAGTGCCCTCAGTTCGCATCCTGGCAGCGACAAGGCCTAGGCTCCCTGGGTGACGCCTTAGTTACAGTGGAACAGCATAAACGCAAATGCATTTCCACCCACTCCCCTGATTCACAGGGTGATCTGCAAGATAACAGTCCTGATACCTCAGCATCATTCCGATAGACCCTTGGTGGCCGGCGAGACCATGGTTCTTGGAGCTGCTCAGCCTGTCGGATCAACCTCCGATTCACCTTCCATTGGGCCCGGCCCATCTGCTAATGCAGCAGGGAGGCAGGGTCATCCACCCTGCCCCCAGAAATTAGCCCTTGCAGTGTGGTTTCCGAACAGGTCACATATAAGAATCTGCATTTGTCACAGGCTAACCTAGTCACCACACAGGGTTCTAGGAGCGATGCTACTAGGAGCCAGTACAAAAGCAAGTGGACTAGGTTTTGTCCCTGGGCCGAGTCTAAGTAGGTTGATCCTCTTACTTTCACGCTGGACGTCGTGCTATCCTTCTCCGCACACCTCACCCACTCTGGGGTGCAAAAAGACACCTGCTGCACCTATCTGGCAGCCATCGGAGCCTACCGGAACTCAGAGTATGTTTTCTCTTCCTCCAACCGTTTGGTTAAGACATTTGGCAGGCCTCACCGGGCTCTACCCCCCTATCAAGAAGCCACACCCTGTGTGGGACCTCAACATAGTGTTGGGAGCCTTGGTGCATAAACCCTTTGAGCCAATGGCGTTTGCAGACATCAGGCTGGTCACCATTAAGACAGCCCTCTTGGTGGGTCTTACATCTGCACCCCGGGTCAGCGAGATCCAACCGCTTGTGGCTTCCGAGCCTTGCACTACCTTTCATAGGGACAAGGTGGTCCTTAGAACGCATCCCACATTCTTACCTTAAGTAGCCTTTGTTCCACTGTTAGGGAGAATTCTCATTTATGGCTAATTTCCCTTCTCCAGCATGGGGTCTGGCATGGATTCACATGCTCATGAATATTCCCTGTCGTCAGGCTGGGAATTCTCGGTACAGAAAAAAATTGGTATCCGTTTCGTTTCTGATCTGTCTTTCATAGTAATAACCAATCACTGATCTCTGGGTCATACTGCCCACAGCCAATGACTGCCCTCTCCCTAAGCCCCGCCTCCTTGCAGCCATCCTCAGATTTGGTAGCACGTAAAGTGGCAGTATGACCAAGTGAAGAGCCGCAGAAGGGTAGGCGGGAGGGTTCACATGTGAATCCATGCCAGACCCGTGCTGGAGAACAGTTACAGGTAAGTAACTTGTTCCTTCTCCAGCAGGGGGTCTGGCATGGATTCACATGCTCATGAATATAAGATTACATAGCAGTACACACATGCACAACCACGGGAGGTGGCAAAAGGCTCTACATTAAGCAATACATAACATTAAGCAACTCTTACCTCCTCACCAGGCCCTTCAGGCGAACAGGTTGCGCAGCACTGCTTGGCCGACCCTGGACTCCTCCCTGGAATCTCGATAGACGCAGTAGAATTTCGTGAACGTGTGCGTCAACCTCCACGTAGCAGCCCTGCAGATGTCCAGCAGGGGCACACCAGACAAGAACGCCGTGGTAGCAGTGGTCGAAAGGGCTCTCGGACGACCGGGCAGCGGTCGGTTTGCCAACCGGTCACGGTGCATGATACAGCCGGAGAGCCATCTGGAAATGGAAGCCTTCGAGAGAGCCTTCTCTTGATTCACAGGTCCAAAGTTCACAAAAAGCTGTGACGTCTTCCGAAAACTCTTCATGCGGTCCACGTAGAACTTCAGTGCTCTAGCTACATCCAGCGAGTGAAAAGTCCTCTCGGCCGGCGACAGAGGCGACGGGAAGAAAACTGATAACACCAAGGGCTCGTTGAGGTGGAAGTCCGACAGCACCTTGGGCATGAAGGAGGGGTGCGTCCTGAGCACCACCCTCGTGTCATGAAAAGTCAAGTATGGAGGCTTGCAAGATGGGGCCTGAATCTCTCCCATGCGCCGTGTGGAGGTAATGGCCACAAGAAAAGCTGTTTTCCACGATAGGAACTTCAATGGTGCCGTATGCATAGGCTCGAACGGAGTCCCCATGAGCATAGCCAGCACCACGTTGAGCTCCCATGCCGGGGCTGGGGCCTTCAACGGCGGGAACGAGCGGAATAGTCCCTTCATAAATTCCTTCACCAGGCGATGGGACCACAAGGACACCCGTCCTGTTGTCCTGGTGTACCTGGAGATGGCAGCCAGATGTATCTTGATGGAGGCGTGAGCTAGTCCAGCCTTGGCCAACGACAGTAGGTACGGCAGTAATTGAGGGGCTGTAATCCAGAGGGTTCATCTTCTGTGCCCGGCACCAGACAGAGAACCTCTTCCATTTGTGTCCGTATCACTTGAGAGTTGAGGACGCCCTGACCTTTGCAAGAACCTCTCTGCAGTCGGCCGGTATATCGTATCCCCCCAACTCTAGTGCTGCAGGAGCCAGGCCTGCAAGTTCAGCGACTTCTGGTCGTGATGAAGAATGGAGCCTCTTTCTCTGGAGACAAGATCCGCGTCCACGGGCAGTTTGACTGGTGGGGATGCCGATAAGTCCAGAAGGTCCGGGAACCAGATCTGTCTCGGCCATGCCGGTGCGACGAGGATCATCCTGCACCGGGACCTCTTGAGCTGGTTGACGAGCCTGAGTAGTAGTGGCAACGGTCGGAAAGCATAGAGGAACAGGTTGTCCCAGGGGAACGAGAAAGCATCGCCCATGCTCTTCGGTTGGGGGGACCTGCTGGCGAACCTCTGGCACTTGGAGTTCGTCGCTGTCGCGAAGAGGTCGACCTGAGGTCTGCCCCACAGCCTGAAGAGTCGATAGATCCTGGCGCAGCTCCCACTCGTGCACGAGCGCAGTTACCTGCTGAGTGAGTCGGCAATGGTGTTCTTTATCCCTGCCAGATGGGACCGCTGCAAAAGATTTAAGACTACAGGTGTTTGGCAGTAAACCCACTTGGTAGCAGTCTATACCATACAGATTCACTTGGTAGCTGTGGCTGAGCAGTCAGACTTCCCTCAAGAAGAGTTAGGCAGTATACAGAGTATTCACAATAGGTCAAGGGAACACAATAGAACAAGTAAACACTGACCAGGGCTTGGTGTAAAAGAGATATAATTATTTATTTAAAACCACATCTAGAAAGACACACAGGCACTAATAGTAAGCAATTCAAAAACACGGTCACTAAAAGATATACACTCCCTTAAAAGAATATTAGACAAGTCTTAAGTAAAGCCCCACTTATTTTCAGACAGCGGTGAGCGCTTAACGTAGATGGCACTCTAATAGTTCGTTTTAAAAAGGGAGAGAAGAGCAGAGAACAAATTGAAACCGATCCCAACACTTTTACAAGAACAGAACAAGAGAGGAAGGCAAAGTAAAACCGTGAATTCAGAGTCAGGCCGGATCCGTTTTAAGAGGATCGAAACGAAATGTGTCCAAGGTCACAAGGTTGCAGTGCACATAAGTCTTGTAATGGTTCAAAAAGGAGTTGGACCAAAGAAAGGGACCAGTTAGAGGGTCAAGGCGGCCAGCCCGGAAGGTTAAGGAGTTATTACCTTGTAGCAATCTTTAGAAAGGGAGGCCTGGCGGACACGGTACCTTAAAGTGGTGAGAACACTCCAGCGGGGGCAGTTGTTCCTGGCAGCGGATGCAAGTCGGTGCTTCGTCTGGGGGAAGCAAGGATCTCGTCGTGGAGGAAGACTGGAGTCGGTTGCACTGCCAGGGAAGAAACCAGCCGCATAGTTTCTCAGGTACAAGGAGCGGTCCGTTGATTTGCGTTCAGTGGTGAGTGGCTATCCGGCCGCCGGGGTGCTTGGCACGGGCAGTTCGACCACAAACCGGGCTGGGGTGCGAAGAAAGAAAGGTAAACTGGTTGTGCCCACCAGTCAGGGGAAGAAGCCTCTCCAGCTGGGAGATCTTCTCTGTCGTCGGGAAGGGGTGAGTCGGTTCCGCAGGGCTCCACCGGTGGTGTCGTCGTGGTAGGTCGGCTCAGCTTCTCCCTTGTCGGGTTCTCCGGTCCTGTGGCGACTTCTGAAGTTCCAGTCCCCAAAGCCCTGCTTTTATGCAGCATACCCCCTTTCACTCAGCCTAGCTGTCAATCAAACATGCTAAGTGGTGAGCCAGCCGGCTCACCACTTGAGCCAATCACACAAGAGTGCAGCTTGAGTTACCAAGGTCCAGGGTGCCTAAACCCCCTCCCGCACCCCCTGTGGTACCCAGACAGAGTGGCACCACTTTTGGAGGCTTCTGTGGAGAAGCCCGCCAAAAAGTGGAACAAAGGGCTCGACTTGGGTTGGAGTCACAGAAGAGAACACAAACGCCATTTTAGAATCGAGTCTTGGCAAAAAATACCAACCAGAGAATTAATATTAATTAAACAAACCGGCGGTATGTTCGAGGCTATGAGAATTATATAATTAAAGTTGGTAGCCTCGAACAATGGGAAAATCCCATAGGAAAATATTTGCGGTCGAATATAAAAGTAGTTTCCACTGCCACCAGCCAAAACTCGATCGGGGGGACGGAGACGTGCCCCCTCGACTAACAGACCTCGGGGCAATCGAATTGGCCCGACCAGTACGTCCACAATATGATGGTTTGTACTGGTTTCTGTTAATAATTTGGGACTAGTAAAGCCAATGGTGACTTTACATGCCCTGGGAGACAGTAGTCCTTCCCAGGGTATGGAGTCTATGGTGGGGTGTCACTATGACACCCCTTTGTTACTGCACGGAGGGTGCTGTGTAACCCACATAGTAAAAACACATGAGACCCTATGTAGTAAAGGACCCCATAGCCCATAAAACACATTGCCAGTCAAAGGAATACCATAAATCATGTCCAAGAGTGGGAGAAAGCGTCTCACTCTTGGAAGGAGGAAAAAAACAAACTACAGAAATCCAGCAAAGCTGCTGGGGGACTCACTAGGTTAGGAAATTCAGCCTAAAGAGAGAATTCTCCCTAACACCCGCTGGGTCTTTTTTTGCCAGGACTCGGTTTTAAAATGGCGTTTGTGTTCGCCTCTATAACTCCAACCCAAGTCGAGCCCTTTGTTCCACTTTTTGGCAGGCTTCTCCACACAAGCCTCCAAAAGTGGTGCCACTCTGTCTGGGTCTACAGGATGTGTGGGAGGGGGGGGGTTTAGGCACCCTGGACTGCGTTGCCTCGGCAACTCAAGTCGCACTCTTGTGTGATTGGCCCAGTGGGGAGCCGCCCGGCTCACCACTTAGCATGTTCGAGTGACAGCTAGGACTGATGAATGGGGGTTTTCTGCATAAAAGCAGGGCTTTGGGGACTGGAACTTCAGAAGTCGCCACAGGACCAAAGAATCCGAAGAGGGAGAAGCTGAGCCGACCTGCAACGACGACCCCACTGGTGGAGCCCTGCTGAACCACCTCACCACTTCTTCCAACGACAGAGGAGAACTTCATCCCGAAGAGTCTTCTTCCTTTGACTGGTGGGTATAACCAGTTTGCCCGCCTTTTCTCCTTCCCAGATCATCTCGTGGCCGCCTTGCCTGTGCCAAGCACCCCGGCAACCGGGATACCACGTTTTACCACTACCGCAAATAAAAGGGTAGCACCTTTTAACCGGAGAACTCCGCGGCTGGTTTCTTCCCTGGCAGTGCAACGACCTTCAGCTTTCCTCCACGTCGAGATCTTCTCTTCCTCTGGACGATGCCGCGACTTGCACCCACTGCCAGGAACAACTGCCCCCGCTGGAGGATCCTCTGCACTTTCAAGGTACTGTGTCCGCCTGGCCTCCCTCGCAACGGTCTGTGTGGGGTGTCTCTTAAATCCTCAACTTACCTCTTGGGTTGGCCCTAGGCTCGCTAACGGAACTTTTCTGAGCTGAACTAATTTCTTTTTGAACTCTGCAAGACTTTTCAAGCCTCGTAAACTGTGTGATCTTGGGCGCATTGGTGTTCTACTCCCTCTAAGAGGGAGCCTGGCCTCTGAACCTTTTGCTTCCAAGTAGACTGACTTTCCTGCCTTGCTAGGTGTTAAGTATTAGTGTTGTGTGCTTTTCTAATGTCTGCCTTTTCCCTCCCTTTTTTTGATAACTTATTAGAGTGCCATCATTAGTTAAGCGCACACCTCTGTCTGAAAATAAGTGGTGTTAACTAAGACTTGTCTAATAAGGAATAAGGGATGTATATATATTAATAGTGACTCTGTTTTGAACTTGCTTACAATAATAGTGCTGGAGTGTTTCTATAAGTGTGTCTTTAAATAAATAATAAGCTTTGATACCAAAGCTCTGGTCAGTGTTTGCTTGTGCTACTGTATTTTGATACCTATCTTGTATACTCTATATACTGTCTCTCTCTTCTTGAGAGAAGTGTGGCTGCTCAGCCACAGCTACCAGGTAAATCTGGGTGGTACAGACTGCTACCAATGGGTTTACTGCCAACACCTGTATTCTTAAGCCTTTTGCAGTGGTCCCTAAGGGAACTGCACAGGTTTCTGCCTAACAGATTCTCCTGGAGATCTTCGCCCTTTGGGGGACCCCTCAAGTGGATCTCTTCGCCTCCAGTGTCAACCGGAAGTGCGAAAGGTTCTGCTTGCGGGAATTTCCTCCAAAAGGAGCCTTAGGAGACGCATTTGTGGTGGAGTGGTCATTCCCACTGCTGTACGCGTTTCCTCCAGTCCCCGTCATCCCGCAAGTGCTGCAGAGGTTACAAATGTTCGGTTCCCGGATGATCCTCATTGCTCCGGTGTGGGCCCGCAACAAAGTCCCTGTACCGTTGCCTTAAGTTCTGTGACTGGTGCAGGGTTAAGAATGTGGATCCTTTTGCATGTGGCATTCCTGTGGTTCTGTCTTTTTTGCTTTCTTTAGCCCACAGGGGCTTGCAAGTGGGTACTGTTAAAGGTTACCTGGCGGCGCTGTCCATATTTAAGCGCTCGTCTGAAGAGTGTTCTTATTTTAAAATTCCTTTAATTTCTCAGTTTCTAAAAGGACTCACTAATGTGTTCCCTCCGTCACCTTTCCAGGTGCCCAGTCGGGATTTGAACCTTGTCCTAAAGTTTCTGATGGGTGCTCCGTTTGAGCCTTTGCATTCTTGCCCTTTGAGACTGTTAGCTCTTAAAACTGTCTTTTTGGTTGCGGTCACTTCCGCTCGCAGAGTGAGTGAGTTACAGGCACTTTCAGTTAAACCACCCTTCACTGTATTTGAGAAGGACAGGGTTGTCCTTAGAGTTCGTCCTTCCTTTCTTCCGAAGGTGGTGTCGGAATTTCATTTAGGCCAGAAGGTTTTTCTTCCGGCATTTCATCCTCCTCCACATCCTGGTAAGGAAGAAGAGAGAGGCTCCATAGGCTCGATCCTAGGAGACCTTTAAGCTTTTATATTTCACGCATGTCCCGGGTCAGAGTGGACGATCAACTCTTCATTGGTTACGCTGGACGATGTTTGGGACAAGCTGTGACTAAGCAGACTTTGTCTCGCTGGATTATTCTGGCTATTTCTGAGTGTTACCACTTGGCGGGTAAGGACCCACCGGTAGGCTTGCGGGCCCATTCTACCAGGGGTATGGCTGCCTCTACTGCTCTACAGAGGGGTGTTCCTATTCGTAACATCTGTGACGCAGCCACCTGGGCTTCGGTCCATACTTTTGTACGTCACTACTCCCTCGATTCCATCCGTGGGCAGCATCTGGCCTTTGGCAAGGCGGTCTTTTGCTCCGCAATTTGATTGGGCATTCTCTTTAATTCTTGTTGGTTCTGTCTTTTGGAACTCTTTGTATACTATGGAGTCTGTCTGCTCCATAGCTCTTAAAGGCATCTGTGTTTTACTACTGCAGCACACCACTCCTTATGGGCAGTGTTGTTGGGGGACCCTAAGGGTCCTCCTTTAAGATTCCTTTTCTGTATCCTCCAGTAACTACAGTTCTTAAGGATACTTAGTGTCTCTCCCAAACTTCTATTGTCTGAGAGATTGGCACAAACCACCTTCAGTGGAGTGCCAAAGAGATGCCTAGTATCCCACTTCTCTCTGCTCCTGTGACTTTCTAGTCACACAGACAATCACTAATTATGGCTGGTGGCATGGGATGTGTTCTACCAACTATTGTGTGTTTTCTGTATTGCAGGATATCTACATTGCCTTGGTAGTGCACAATAGGGGCACGCAAGTACCAACTTGGGGCCTCCCTTCTTTTTTCACCCTGACTAGCGTGGTTGTTCTTTGTTAGCCCTTATAGCATTCTGGGGCGGTGGGGGTGGGTCAGCGTGTGTGTGTAGAACCAGTAGGTATCCCTGCCTAGGCTCCAGAGTATCTGTGCAGTCAGAAAGTAGGGGAGGAGTGTTCCTCCTCCTCCCCCTCATCCCCCCTGTCATTTGTCTGCCGGAGTGCCCGAATAGGTCCAGTTCCTACAGGGGATATGGTCTGTCTGTCCATAGTGGACAGCCAAACCCCCTTTCTGTGAAATGCTGAGAGATTGCAGAGGAGTGTGTGCTGGAACTGTATTAAAGGTGAGGCTTCTGGAGTGCAAAGCAAGTCGACCACTGGAAACCGAAATAACCAAAGAAGATGAACAGACCCTTTGCAAGACCGTGAAGCGACCACTGCTGTCCTGGCCCCGGTTTCTGTGTGACAGAGGAGCTACGAAGCGGGCGACGCCTTCCCTTGGGCTGGTGGGAACAACCAGTGCCAAGACTAACTTTGGAACGAGCCATCTCACGGGGTCCTAGGAGCTTCCAGGGACGCAGAACCCCAATACCAGCTTCGCATTTTGAGTGCTTTGTCGTCGAAAGGCCGAATCAGTCCAAATCTTTGCTGAAGCTGTAAGGACACTCCAGAGATCTGATCCAACTCGCCCAAACACCCTCACCAGAGTGTGGGACTGCAGGAAGCTGCTAGGCAGAATCCGGTGTAGTGCCCTTAGGGACCACTACACACAATTAAGACTACAAGTGGTAATACAAGTTCACCTTTGGTACAAGCCTGTACTGCTATGTTAAAGTGGTAGCAGTAGCGAAACAGCCATGCTTATCTCAAGAGTATATGGGCAGTAGCAGAGATTACTCAAAGGACCACAATCACTGTGACTCAAACACTGACTCAAGTTTTCAGGTTAAAAAAATATAAGTTCATTTATTTTTAAACCATCTTTATAAAACACTACACTTCTATAAATCCGAAACCACACGTAAAATACACTACACACAACCAATTACACTTGTGCCAGTAAATTCAAGGTAAATACATTAACATTTGACAGACCGGTGTTGCGATACTAACGCGTACCTGCGGATAGAAATGCCCACGAAGTTAAAACACACTTTGTACTTAAGAATTTCATACAAGGGAAAAGGAAATAAAAATCAAAGGCAATACTTTTTCAAGGCCAGGAGACTCGAGGACTTGTTCAAAGATACAGATTAAAGTCAATAGGCCTGCGCCAGTGTCAATGGAGCATACGCTCAGTTGCTGAGGATCACACATTGAACAATTCGAGATTCGAGATGCCAAGAGTTCATAAAATTGTCAAATAGAAGGAAAAGTTATAAGAAGGAGGGAGGAAAGAGCAAATCTTTGTGGAGGAAAAGGGTTCACCCCGATTCCGGCTGGTCAGACAGAGAGAATGACCAAGTGTGCACAGTACCTTATTCCGTTGGAGAAAAGCTGGTGCCACGGCAGTTGTTCCTGGTAGTTCCTGCAGACTTGCGGTTCTTGCGTCTTCAGTCATGTGGACAAGGACAACGTCTGGAGCGTTCTGCACTACCCAGGGATGAGGCCAGCAGCAGCGAAAAGACAACGATGAATAAAAGGTGCGCTCCTTTAAATCAGGAGATGGCTTTTCTGATGGCTATCCAGACCACTACAGCACAGCAGTGATTTCGACCCAGGAGAGAATTCTCTGACTGAAAAAAAGACGAGCTGGTTGATCCCACCAGGCTCAAGGGAAGACTACTCCGGACTGGATCTTTTCTTCTCGTTGAAGGGTAGATAGCTCAGGACTGCAGTAGGTCTTCACCGGGACTCGGGAGTTGCAGCAGCCGTCTTCTTCTCTGCTTCTCTTCGGTTCTTTGCACTTCTAGTGACGACTCTGACTTCTAGCCCAACAGTCCTGCCTTTTATGCCAAAATCCCCCATTCACACAGCCTGGCTGTCAATCACTCAGCAGGGGGGTTGTCCAGCCCGGACAACTACCTCAGCCAATCAACACAAAGTGCGACTTTGGTCTCCAAGGAGACCCTGTGCAGGGGGTGACTACAACCCTCCCTCACATTCAGCCCACCTAGACACCCAGACGCCAAAGGAGGGCTTCTACTCAGAAGCCCGCCAAAGGTCAGCAAACAAAGAAGGCAAACCTGATAGGAAAATTAGGGTAGATACCACTACCACCAGCCAAGTCTTAGCGAAACAATGCTCCAGGAGGTACAGATAAAAAGGGCTAAGAATTAACCCTTTCCAATACTCCATGTAATATGGGGTGTAGTGGATCTGTGGTTAACTGACTATGTAAAGTTAATGGCAACTTTACCCTTTTCTGGGGGACAGTTGTCGGCCC
Organism: Ambystoma mexicanum; assembly: GCF_040938575.1. NCBI lineage: Eukaryota > Metazoa > Chordata > Amphibia > Caudata > Ambystomatidae > Ambystoma > Ambystoma mexicanum. The sequence goes on from NC_090934.1 coordinate 407,586,170, forward strand.
CCGAAATAGTCAGTGGGAAGTCTAAAAGACAACCCTGTGTCACTGCTCTGAAGGTGCTGTGTTACACACAAAGGAGTAGGACTACTGAAGTGGTGTACTCCAGAGTCCACAATTTAAAAAAAAAAAAACAGATGAAATGCACATAGCAAAACACAGGTAAGAGTGGGGGAAAAGCTCACACTGTTACCAAGTGGAAAAAATAAACTCCAGAAATCCAGCAAAGCTGCTGGGGGGACTCGCTAGGTAAGTGAAATTAGCCATAGAATGAGAATTCTCCCTAACAGAAGCAAAGAAGATTGACCAGGCATTTTGTGTCTTTTGTTGGTGCTGCAGAAAAGGTGCCAAAACCGCAGTGAACCAAAAAGCTGCTGAAGTCGTGCCACGGGTCCTCCCCCAAGACTGCTGCTGAGTAATCCTGTCCGTTGTCCTGCCTTCCGACACCAGACCAAGGAATCCTGCGGTCTGGTCCAAGGCTGCAACATCGCAGAGCAACCAGCACGAACATTTTCTTCTAACCTAAGGTACTGTGGGGAAAAAGGTATTGTTTACCTGAATGCAAGAAGTCTCTCCTGAACGTTGGAGTGCACCTAGAGGTGTCCAGAGCAATCCCCTCTTACCTCTGACGCAAGCTGCAGCGTGTGTCCCCTTTTCGATTCCGTTTTAAGGTCTCATTTGGTAGTTAACTACCTGCTTCAATAACTCTAGACACTGGAAGAAATCGACAGAAACTCTTAATTATTTGTTGATTGTCAAGACGCCAAGCCCTCTCCGAACTGCCTTTAGCTAGAGTTGCGTTTTTGTCCAAAAGACTTGCTAGGCAAAGAAGCCGTCTTTAGAACCTTGAACTAAGCTCATGCTACACTAACCATTTGCCTTGCTTCAAGTGACTTTACTATGTGTTTGCAGAGTAAATGTATTACCGTATAAACACCTGAAAACTGCATGAGTGCGCAATAACCGATAATACTGTAACATTGTCTTTTCCCTTTCTAACATTGCTACAAATGTAACCGCAAACAAACGCAAGTGAAAATGCCCTTTGAAGTGTATTATCATGTATTCCTAAGTGTTTTGACGTAACCGTCAAGTATTTAAAGTGATTCTGGTGTAAACATAATAAATATTTACTATTTATATAATTATAAGTGTAAGTGCTTCTTTGTTGTGCCTGTCTAGCAAAGATTCAGTGTACTTTCCTACAGCTTGCATCGTCCTCTTAAGATGAACCTGACTGCTCTGCCACTCTACCAAGGTTCGGAGCTAGTGCAGACTGATACTAAGAGTTGGGGGATCTACAAACCATTGGAGAGCTTCCTAAAGTCTTACTACCAGTCGGACCTAGGAAAGCTCGCCTAACATGCCCTATGGTTGGAGAAGGGGTGCTTGTTCTGGACAGAAGTCGAGCGGCAATGTGGGCATTCACCAACCATTACTGCCTTGGTTCCCTGTCAGGGCAAGCCATTTGCTTTGGCTGAGCAATCACCCAGAGTTTTCTGGTGTTGGTGGTGTTCCCTTGCTCACCTCCCTCCTCCATATTAATGTTCTGCATTGCTAGTCTGTCATAGATGAGGAAAATGTGCTTCAAAGAAATTAATTTAAAAAACAAATTGCTCGCCTCTTGGTAATTTTCTTTCTAATGGATGTTCCTTCCAACTTTCCCCGGGTACTGTGGCTCCATATAAAATGGCCCCACGGCCGTGTCCGACGTGGAGTTCGCATCGCTGCCAAGCAGTGCTGCACCCCCTGTCATGTTTTCAAGGTCAGGCGGCACTGGAGATGGAATATCTTAGATATGCAATCTGTGGGAGGAGCATCCATCAGAACATTACGAGTTATATAACTGGGTCTTCTCTCACATTTTTTCGTTTTCTTACAGATAATGGATCACTTGACTATGATCGAGAACCGGAAGGAATCTGAACTGGAAGCTCACCTCCTTAGGGTAATGAAGCATTCTCTGGATCAGAATGGATCCAAGGGTGATAAGGAGACTGAAAAAGGAGCTTCACATATAGTGAGTATCTGACTGGTGTACCAAATGCATTGTTTGCCTTTCCCAAGACCCTTTCACAGTGAGAGTATTTCTGGCTTGCCGGGGCAGAAGCTGTTGGGAAAGATAGCTCTTTTGGCACCTTTCCCTCCATAGTTCTATGGACCCCCAAATGTTTTGCTTTAATTTTTTTTAACCTGTCTGGCGTTTTACAGAAATGTGAAGCCTTCAACTTCAGTGCTTGGTTTGTTATGGGAAACCTATCAGTTCACAGTACTATCAGTACAGGGAAACTAGGTTTCCCCTTCGACTTTTACACTTTTGTAACGTTTTAACATTGCACACAGCATCTTACAATACAGTGCAAAGGGGATACTGTAACATAACATTCACATAATTATTTGTAACTCAATTTTGCTTACAAAAATATTCATTCCACCACAAATGACATTCATAAAATGTATAATTCTGTAAATAACAGGAAAAGGCAGAGGTTCTTTTATGGTGAAAGGACAACTTCGAGAAGATAACCAATCCTTCGTCCTAATCCTGCCCAATGCGTTTCGGATATGAAACCCTTCTTCAGGGAAACTATTATATTTTTACCATGTTTATTTCTAGTGTGCACATTTGTGTTTACCGCATATGGCTACTTAATGTGGCTAGTGCCCTAAAATGGCTAAGCTGTGAGATTTTCGCTTGTTCTTTAGCCATATTGTTTGGTCTTCCTGCCTTGCCAGGGCAGGAAATCCCATATAAGGTCATGCACTTGTCCGGTAAAGCTTCTGCTTTTGCGGACTAGTGATGCCTTTGTGTGTGCATGGCTCAGGAACTGGGTGGGGCTGTTTTGTCCCACTCCACATCGGTTATGCCAGTGAGGCTGTGGGGCACAAGTGAAACCAATAGTTGTCTTATTGGACAACTACTGACTGTTTGAATGGTGCAGATACTTATCATTCGTGGGCTTGGATTTGCTTCCAGGCTGGATTTTGGATAAGACGATTCCTGCAGCCATTTCTTCAGATCAGAGTTGGAGCCAAGAATCCCCGATTATCAGAAGGAGACTCCTGAAGAGGCTCAGCATCCTTTCCTGCGTCTGTCCTTGTGAAGCCCTGTTGGACTACCTGATTTGTGAAGGCCCTGTATGATGCTTGTTAGGGAGAATTTTCATAAATGGTTAATTTCCCTTACCTATTGAGTCTCTCAGCAGCTTTGGTGGATTTCTAGGGTTTATTTTTTTCACCTGGTCAGAGTGTGGGCCTTTTTCCCACTCTTACATATGTTTTGCTATGTGTATTTCTACTTTCTGTGTGATCTTGGGCACTGGAGCCTCACCTACTCCATGTGCACCACTTTTTGTGTATTACACAGAACCTTCAGTGGATTGACACAGGGTTGTCTTTGAGACTTCCCACTAACTCAATTTTTCTCGGGCGGACTACTGTCCCCCAGAAACAGGTTAAGTTGCCATTAACTTTATATAGTCACTTTAAACCACAGACCCAATACACCCCATCTTACATGGCGACTCTGCTCTTCCAGTCCCAGAGACCTGCTTTTCATGCAGTTTTCCCCCATTCATACAGCCTGGCCGTCAATCAGTCAGCAGGGTGGCTGTCCTAGCAAGGACAGTCACCCAGCCAATCAAACAGGAGTGCGTCTTGGTGTTAGGGAGAATTCTCATTCTATGGCTAATATCCCTCACCTAGTGAGCTTTTTTTTCCCACTCTTACATGTGTTTTGCCATGTGTATTTTTACTGTTTGTAGTGGGCTCTGGAGGACACCACTCCATGAACTCCACTTTTTATGTGTTCCACAGCACCCTCCGTGCAGTGACAGAGTTGTCTTTGAGACTTTCCACTGACTCCCATTTTTCTGGGGCTGACTGTGTCCCAGAAAACAGGTAAAGTTGCCATTTACTTTACATAGTCATTTAAAACTACAGACCCAGTACACCCCATCTTACATGGAGTACTGGAAAGGGTTAACTCCTATCCCTTTTTGTCTGTGCCTCTCTGAGCTTTGTTTTGCTCTTTTAACATTCAGACTTGGCTGGTGGCAGTGGTATCGACCCTAACTTTTCTACCACGATTATATTATATAAACGTGGTACTGTTCCAGGCTATCATAGTAGCCTCGAACATAAACCCGCTTGACCAAATGCTCTTTCTTTTGGCTCCGGTCCGGTTTATTCTCCATTTCTTTTCGGTAAAGTCCTTCTTGTGTTTTACTTTGCGCTGCAAACCAGGTTTGCCTCCTTTGTTGACTGTCTTTTGGCGGGCTTCTTCCAAGAAGCCTTCCTCTTGGTGGGCTGTATGTGAGGGAGGGGTGTAGTCACCCTCTGCACAGGTTATCCTTGGAAACCCAAGTCGCACTTTGGTATGATTAGCTAAGGTGGTTTCCGGGCCGGACATCCCCCCCCCCCGCTGTGTGATTGACAGCCAGGATGTGTGAATGGGGGATTTACGCATAAAAAGCAGGACTCTTGGGCTGGAAGTCAGTCACCACTGGAACTGCAAGGAAGCGGAGAAGAAGACGGCTGCTGCAACTACCGAGTCCCGGTGAAGCCCTGCTGCAGTACTGAGCTATCTACCCTTCAACAACCCGAAGATCCAGTCCGGAGTCGTCTTCCCTTGAGTCTGGTGGGATCAACCAGCTCATCTTCCACAGCCAGAGGATCCTCTTCGTGGTCAAAATCGCTGCACACTGCTGTAGTGGTCCGGGTAGCCAACTGTAGAGCCTCTCCTGTTTTAAAGGAGCGCACCTTTTATTCACCTTCGCTGCTGCTGGCCTCATCCCTGTGTAGTGCAGATCACTCCAGACGTCGTCCTTCTTGTCTCCACGACTGAAGCTCCAGGAACCGTGAGTCTGCAGGAAACTACCAGGAACAACTGCCGTGGCACCAGCTTCTTCAAAGAATAAGGTACTGTGTCCAGCTTCGAGGAACTAGGGTGTACCCTTTTTTTCCTCAGCCAAGGCTTGCCCTAGTCTTCCTTCCCTCTTATAACGTTTTGCTTCCTCTCTTGACAATATCCAAGTACTCCTGGCAATCTTCAATCGTGAATGATCAGACTGTGTGATCCTCGACAACAGGAACCCGGTTCCACTTGACATTGGCGCAGGCGTATTGACTTTTATCTTCTTGTCAGAAAGTGTTCTCTGATTCTGTCTGCCTTGACAAAAGTATTGCCTATGATTTTTGCCCCCAACTCTCTTTTGTTAACTCCGGTGCTAAGTGTGTTTTGACTCCGGTAACATTTCTTCCCACGGGTACGCGTATCTTTAGTAAGACCGAACTGTCATTACTGCCAAAAAGTGATTGCATATATATTCCCGGTAACGCCTTTTGTTTCATAACACCGGTCTGTCAAATCCTAAGGTACTTACCTTGAGTTGTTCTGCATAAAGAGAATTGGTTGTGTGTAGTGTATTTTACGTATGGTTTTACATTAATAGAAGTGAAGTGTTTTACAAACGGATGGTCTAGAAATAAATGTACTTTTACTTTTCAACCAAAAACCTTGAGTCAGTATTTGCTTGAGTCACAGTAATTGTGGTCCTTTGTGTAATCTCTACTACTGCTCGTTTGCTCTTGAGATACGTCTGCTACTCTGCTGCTGCTACCACTTTAACAGTGTAGTACAGACTTGTACCAAAGGTGAACTTGTATTACCACTTGTAGTCTTAATTGTGTGTAGTGGTCCCTAAGGGCACTGCACCGGATTCTGCCTAACACTTGGGTTACCAAGGGAACCCATGGCAGGGGTCCTAAAAGCCCTCCCTCGCATCCTGGGTACCCAGACTCTCAGGCTCCTAAAGGAGGGCTTCTGTGCAGAAGCCCGCGAAAAAGCGATGAACAAAAGGGACCAAACCTGGTTTGGTGCGCAGAGTAAAAAACGAGAAAGACTTTAACAAAAAGAAATGACGAATAGACCCGGCTGGAGCCAAAATAAAATGTATTTGGTCAAGCGGGTTTTTGTTTCAGGCTAATTTAATAGCCTAAGACATTACCACGTTTATATAAGATAATCTCGATAGAAAAGTTAGGCTAGATACCACTGCCACCACCCAAGTCTTAATGTAAAGGGAGCGAAAAACTGCCCCAAGAGGCACAGACAAAAAGGGATAAGAATGAACCCTGTCCAATACTCCATGGAAGATGGGGTGTAATGGCTCTGTGGTTTTAAAGTGACTACGGTAAAGTTAATGGCAACTTTACCCTTTTCTGGGGACTGTAGTCAGCCCCAGAAAATGGAGTTGGTGGGAAGTCTAAAAGACAACCCTGTGTGACTGCACTGAAGGTGCTGTGTAACACATGAAAAATATGGTGCCCTGGAGTAGGTGAGGCTCCAGTGCCCAAGATCATACAAAGTAGAAACGCTCATAGCAAAACACATGTAGGAGTGGGAAAAAAAGGCTCACACTCTTACCAGGTGAAAAAATAAATCCTAGAAATCCAGCAAAGCTGCTGAGAGACTCAGTAGGTAAGGGAAATCGACCATTTATGAGAATTCTCCCTAACAGCCCCCAGGTGCTTGAGATTGCAGCCTTCTCCAGACTGTGGTGTCAGCCGCCGCTCGTCGAGTCCTTCCTCCTCAATGGTACCTCCGAACCAAGAGGGAAAGATCTTCCAGATGGGTAATGGGGTGGTTTCTCCGGTGCCAGGGTTGGCAGAAGGCCACAAACTTTCCGGGTGGATGTCCAGTCTAAGGTAATGGACATGCCCTTTAATGGGGAAAATATGTTTGGCAAGGCTGTGGATGAGATGCTCCAAGCAATTAAAACGGATATGGAGACGGCACGATCGCTGGTGACACTGCAGCAAAGATAGTCCTTTCGGTCCTCAAGCGGTAAGTCCAGTAGGTTGTCCCAGGGGTATAGTGCCCCGTCCTTGTCCTCCCATCCCCGCTATAGTCAGCCCTCCCACTCTACAACCCAGAAAGGCTACCGGGGCTGCTCACAGGCTCTATGGTAGCAGAGGCCAGCGTCTGGACCTGGATCTCCACTTTTGCACCTAATTGGATATTCTGGTTGATGGGGATGTAGAGAAGATGCTCTCCAAGGTACCATAGTATGCAATTCGTTTTTTAAAATGAACGTACTATAACTTGTACATTGGAAATGTATTGTAACCTATAACAAATGTAATAATTGCACATTCTATTATGTATGTTTTATTTGCACTCTCATTTACTTTCCGGGCCTTTCTTCTAAAACCATAAATACTTGTCAATTAAATAAAAAAAATAAGTAACCCTGCTTGTACAGGTATACATGGGTCAATTTGAATATTCACCTATGCCTAGACTGGTTTGACAACCAAAGTCAATATGCTTTCAGCATTAACAACACAATTCAGATTCCAAAGTATGTATTCCAAAGTAAAGATTCCCGTAAAGAAAAAGACAGACTACCGGACCATAGTGCCCAAAGGGATATCAGACAGGACTTCTGTCACAAGACGCCACCACCCTAGGCAAGAAAGAAATGGATGCAGACTGGACGTTCTTTATCCAGAGCACACCTTGGAATTCTGACACAGGTGCCCTTTGCATTCCTCCTGTGGCACGTTGAGTAATGGGCTCCACTGCTACAGGAGGTTTAAGCCATGTTAAGGAAAGGGGCGATGAAGCCGGTCCCTCAGCGCCTCTGGGACCCCGAAGTGCACTCCATATACTTTCTGGTATGGAAAAAGTCAGGAGGGTGGAGGCCGATCCTACCCTTTAGACCCCTCAACAAATACTTGAAATCCCAGAAGTTCAGGATGATCATGTTGCAGCATGTGCTCGACCAGCCGGAGCAATGTTAGGCAGAATCCTCTGCAGTACCCTTAGGGAACACTACAGACAATTAAGTCTACAAGTGGTAGTACAATTTCACCTTTGGTACAAGTCTGTACTACAGTTATAGTGGTAGCAGTGGCTGATCAGCCAGACTTATCTCAAGAGCAAATGAGGAGTAGTAGAGATTACACAAAGGACTAAAATTACTGTGACTCAAGCAAACACTGACTCAAGGTTTCTGGTTAAAAAGTAAAAGACATTTATTTTTAAACTATCTGTTCACAAAACACTTCTACTAAATTAAAACCACACTTCAAATACACTACACACAACCAATTCCCCTTGTGCAGAACAATTCAAGGTAATTACCTTTGGATTTGACAGACCAGTGTGAAACACAGACGTTACCGGGGGTTATTACGTGATCACTTTTTGACAGTAATGACAGTTCGGTCTTACGAAAGAAAAGCACACCCGCGAGAAGAAATGTTAGCGTAGTCGAACACACTTAGCACATGAATTAACACAAGAAAATTGGGGATAGAAATCATAGGCAATACTTTTGTCAAGGCAGATTGAATCAAGAGACACTTTCTAAAACGTAGATAAAAGTCAATGGACCCACGCCAGTGTCAAATGGGATAGGGCCCTGTTGTCGAGGATCACAAGGTTAGAACAGTTCACGATTTGAGATTGCCAGGAGTACTTGGATATTGTCAAAAGGGAAGCAATAGTTAAAAGAGAGAAGGAAGACAAGGGCAAGCCTTGGGTGAGGAGAAAGGGTTCACCCCAATTCCTCGAAGCTGGACACAGTACCTTATTCGTATGAAGAAAAGCTGGTGCTATGGCAGTTGTTCCTGGTAGTTCCTGCAGACTCACGGTTCCTGGCGCTTCAGTCGTGGGGACAAGGACGACGTCTGGAGCGATCTGCACTACCCAGGGATGAGGCCACCAGAAGCGAAGCAACAGTGAATAAAAGGTGCGCTCCTTTAAAACAGGAGAGGCTCTTCAGATGGCTATCTGGACCACTACAGCTGTGTGCAGCGAGTTCGACCAAGAAGAGGATCCTCTGGCTGTGGAAGGTGAGCTGGTTGATCCCACCAGGCTCAAGGGAAGAAGACTCCGGACTGGATCTTCTCTTGTCGTTGAAGGGTAGATAGCTCAGGACTGAAGCAGGGCTTCAGCGGGACTCGGGAGTTGCAGCAGCCGTCTTCTTCTCCACTTCACTTCGGTTCTTTGCAGTTCCAGTGGCGACTTCCAGCCCAAGAGTCCTGCCTTTTATGCCAAAATCCCCCATTCACACATGCTGGCTGTCAATCACTGAGCAGGGGGGTTGTCCGGCCCGGACATCCACCTTAGCCAATCGACACAAAGTGCGACTTGGGTCTCCAAGGAGACCTTGTGCAGGGGGTGACTTAAACCCCCCTCCCTCACATTCAGCCCATCTAGACACCCAGACGACAAAGGAGGGCTTCTGGACAAAAGCCCACCAAAGGTCGGCGAACAAAGAAGGCAAACCTGGTTTGCCGTGCAAAGTAAAACACAAGAATGACTTTAACAAAAAGAAATGGCGATAAAACCAATAAAGTATTTTGTCAAGCGGGTTTAAGTTCGAGGCTAATATAATAGCCTAAAACAGTACCACGTTTATATAGTATAATCGCAGTAGAAGTTATTGTTGATACCACTGCCACCAGCCAAGTCTTGGTGTTGAGAGCAAAATAAAGCTCAGCGAGGTACAGACAAAAAGGGTAGGAATAAACCCTTTCCAATACTCCATGTAAGATGGGGTGTATTGGGTCTGCAGTTTAAATGACTACATAAAGTAAATGGCAACTTTACCTTTTTCTGGGGTACAGTGGTCAGCCCCAGAAAAATTGAGTCAGAGGGAAGTCTTAGAGACATCCTAGTGTCACTGCACTGAAGGTGCAGTGTAACACACACAAAAAGTGGGGCTCCTGGAGTGGTGTAGCTCCAGAGCCCAAGATCACTCACAGTTAAAATACACATGGCAAAACACATGTAAGAGTGGGAATAAGGCTCATACTCTTACCAGGTGGAAACAATAAACCCCAGAAATCCAGCAAAGCTGCTGAGGGACTACTAGGTGAGGGAAATTGACCTTAAATGAGAATTCTCCCATAAATCTGTAAGTGGACCTGTCCATCCAGCTGCCTCCACTTCTCGGTCTTCTCTCCAGAGAAAATAGAATAATGCTGCACCACGACCCATTGTCGCTGAGCCTCACGGCCTGGCTCCTGCAGCCCTAGAGTTTGGGCATCATTCCGTGCCGCTGGAATGCAAGACGATACTGGTCAATGCCAGAGCTTCCTCTAGGCTGTGGTGCTACAGCCACACACAGAAACGCTTCACAGTGTGGTGCAGGACTCTGGGGATTACGCTGCTGTGATTCACAGCTCTGCAGCTGTTGCTGGGTCTGCTTTCCCTGGCCAAGGATGGCCTGGCTCAAGCCTCTATCAAGCTACATCTGGCTGCCTTATTCCGTTACCAGGGCGCCAGGCAAGCCCTCCTGTGGTCATGCAGGCTTTCGAGCTCCTCAAGGTCTTCTTCAGGACTTTACAGCACATGAAGGCCCCTGCTCCAGCTTGGGAGCTCAACGTGGTTTTGACTAAGCTCATGGGGGCCTTGTTTGAACTGATGCAGCAGGCCCCGTTGAAGTTTCTCTCTTGGAAGACTGCTTTCTTAGTGGCCATCACCTCGTCCAGGAGGGTCAGGGAGATACAGGCCCTCTCTTGAAAGCAACTGTACTTGTCCTTCTACGCTACGAGAGTGGTGATGCAAGCCCACCACGCCTTTATGCCGAAGGTTCCTTCAGAATTCCACTGCAGCAAGCCTTTGGTTCTGCCAGACTTTTTCCCGAATCCTTCTACACAGGTAGAAAGGACGTTGCATTCACTGGACGCTGCTCGTACCTTGAAGTTTTATGTGGCATGCACAAAGGACTTTAATTTTTGACCTTTGAATTACAGGAAGGCCCTGCCTAAGACTTCCATATACGGATTGCTGTCCGGCTGAATTATGCACTGTTCTCTACATCTGCAGGCTGCTACGTGGAGGCCCACCCACACCTTCACGAGATTCTACTGCATGATTACCGGGTCAGCTAAGTGGTTCTACGCAACTTGTTTGTGGTGAGTCTGTTCCAGAGATAAGTGTATTGCTTGAGAAACGTAAAAATTGTTGTAAAAGTTTGTAAAACGAACTAAAAACAACAAATATATTTTAAATAAAAAAAAAAATAAGTGTATTGCTTCTGTTGAGCCTTGCCACCTCCCGTGGTTGTGTATATGTACTGCTATGTAATCATATTCATGAGCATGTGAATCCATGTCGGACCCCATGCTGGAGAAGGAGCATGTTACTTACCTGTAACTTCCTGTTCTTCAGCATGGGTCAGTCTTGGATTCACATGCAAACCCTCCCCTCCTCCTCTGTGACTCTTCTTGGTTCATGCTGCCACTTTACGTGCTCTACCATATCCAAAGATGGCTGCCAGGAGTAAAGCTTAGGGAAGCGACTGTCATTAAATGAGTGCAGTATGACCCAGAGGACAGTGATTGGTTATCGAAGAGGCCAGCAGTTGTCAGACTAATGTGAAACTGCTTTCTTTTTTACAAGGTTTCCCAGCCTGACGATGGGGAATATTCCTGAGCGTGTGAATACATGCCAGACACATGCTGGAGAACAGGAGTTACAGGTTAGTAACTTGCTCCTTCCATTCTACTGCTTTTTGGTCGTTACACCAGAGCAGTAGAACCTGAAAGATCAGAACACTTTACTTGCCCTAAACGTTGCTGCATCTCCTCTCTTGAACCATCACCAACACAAGTACTTTACCTGCATCAGATACATTCCAGGGATGAGCACCGTCACTTTTTGGGCACAAGGTACCTTCTTAGGAATGGGACTTATGAAACTAGGGCACATTTCTTGTGACTTGATTCCATCTTACTGCATTACTTGCCTCCTTTTATTGATTTGGTCATTAAATGCATTTTAAGAACGTATGGGGACAGTATGTTTATTATTGAGTACTGTACGATATCATCTGCTTTTTTCATTTTTTTGTGTTTGAAGCCTCAAATATTGTACTTTTATACATTCCTGTCTAAATTGAGTTGTGTGCTTCACTGTTACTGTTATGGACTTCGTGGACCCCTGATCCCACTAAATCTCTCCTAAGAATATCCTTGACTGCTTTCCACTGCTACTTTGATTGGTGTTTGGTTAGACATGCAGAGTTCCCCTGTTCACTAAAACTAGGGTTTCCTCCTAAAATCTGTTCTCGAGGCCAGATTCTAGAAATCCCACTTAACAAACTATTTGCAGACCAAGGATACAACTTATCAGGGTTGAGCAGAAATATTCCTTGGCTAAGGCTTTCTACTGTTTGTCTAACTTTCAACGAGATGGACTAGAGGATGTCATGGACGTTGTTGTAGCAGAATTACCAGTAAAAATATTTTCCCATGGATACATTCTCCCTCAGATTCTTCTGCTTTGAAAACTACTCAGACTGGACCAGAACGTTTTCACGAAATGCAGCCAGATGCTGCTGCACCCCTCTGTGTAAGTTGCATCACTACTCCTTGGTGCTCAAAGCATCATAAGTGATGTAACAGGTCTACTCTGAGTGGCCAGTGCTATTTTCCTGGGGGGTTTTTTGTTTGGGTTTTTTCTGCGCTCACACGCACAAAGTTTTAGAAGTGTTAGGAAATGTTTTTCTTTTTGTTAATGTGCCCCATTGATGTCAATGCAACCAATTGCGTTTCTGCTGTAGGGTGGTCTTGGACTGATTTTTTGGGTGATGTGTGGTCTTTTAAGCCTCATTCACCTGCTCAAATATTGTTTGGGATGCCTTGGGTAGTCCTCTGTGCTCCTAGTGCACGGAGAACCATTCACATTTTCATTTGTCCTGTGTGTTTGCATGAGCAGCACATGCAACTTTCAAGTACAGTGCTGCAGCAGCAGTGCCCATTCTCTTTAGGTGACTTTTTGCAAAAAATAAATGTGTCCAGGAACGTGACGTTGAACCCATTTGTGGTCCACTAAGTGCACTACTTTTGCGCCTACGTTTTAACCCGAATAATGTTTTTTGTTTTTTTTTTTAGTACCATGTACTCAAAATGGTTACACTCATGGTTTAAGCCCTGTTCTCGGACGCCCCTTGTTAGGGAGAATTCTCTTCTATGGCTAATTTCCCTTACCTTTAGAGTCCCCCAACAGCTTTGCTGGATTTGAAGGGTTTATTTTTTTCTCCTGCTAAGAGACCCTTTTTTCCCACTCTTAAACAGATTTAGGCTATCTTGTGTGCTTATGGTCTATGGGGTTTTTCTCACCCTTTATAGGAATCCTCTTTTTACATGTGTGGTACACAGCACCCTCCGTGCCGTACCACAGGGGTGTTGTAGCGACCCCCAAACATAGACTCCAGACCCTGGCACTGACTACTGCCTCCCAGGGCATGTAAAGTCCCCATTGACTTTACTAGTCAAATCTTATGAACAAAACCAGTACAACCCCTCTTACCATGGAGGTACTGGGAAGGGTTAATAGTTTTCCCCTAGTGTTCATTTTCGAGGGGGTACCGTACAGTCCCTCTCAGTTTCTGGCTGGTGGCAGTGGTTCCTACCATAAATATTCGACCGCAATTATTTCCCTATGGGATTTTCCCATTGTTCGAGGCTACCACTTTTACTGACAGCCTCTAACATAACGCCGGTTTATTTTAATATTAACTTGACGAGTATCCTGGAATTCAAAGTGCAAAGAACCACGCACAGTGATCATAACCTCGTGATGTGCGCATGGAATGGGAAGCAGCTGGCCAAACCAACATATCAGTTTCAAGTGGAGGTGAATATCCAGCAAACCGGATTGCGCCTGACGGAAACAGATATGGCCGACTGAAGTAGACGCAACTAATGGCGGCGCAGAGCGTCCAAACTATCTACCGATGTTGCTTCCATTTAGAAGAGTAGTCGCTGGTAACAAAGACAGGCAGCGCATCCTAAACATACCTATGACAAACTGGTAGTCGAAAAGAGGAAAATTGCTCGCAAAGCGAAGAGAACTACGAAGAAAACAAACACCAAAGAAGCATGGGAGCAGTGGCAAAAGGAAGCAAAAAAGTACAAACATTGGTTAAAACATCACAAACTCCAACTGTACCAACAAGATGCCGAGAAAATGTTGAGAGCCCTCAACACAAAAAAGTCAAGCAATTTCTGGGCACTAATTAAAACTACGAACTCGAACACGGCCACAGAAATCGCAAACTCAGTGTCAGAGGAGAAATGGGTGTACTATTTAACGGCCCAATTCGACCTACCGCAAGAGAGAGCACTGGAGAGTGAAGTAGATGCCACAGCAGAGTGGGTAAACGTGTCGAACGTGGCGGAAATCGAAAATGCCATCCTCAAACTAAAAACCTCAAGAGCTCCCGGTCCGGATGGATTGACCAACGCAGATCTGAAAAAATCGCCAAAAGCATGGCCGGGCGTGATCAGCAAAATCTTCTCCCACTGTAGGAACACTAACATGATCCCCGAAACCTGGCTGAAGGCTATAATCGTCCCCATTTACAAAAAAGGTGGCAGAGAAAATCCAGAAAGCTATAGATAGACCCATAGCCTTGCTAGATATTGTGGGGAAGATTTTTGCATCACAGTTATTGAACCACTTTAGAACCTGGGCCAAAACGGTTCGATGCAACGATGCCTTTCAAACAGGGTTTCAGAAAAATGGGAGCACCTCTATAAACAGCCTATTGATCAACCTACTAAAGGCCAGAGAAGGCGCCCCAAAAGTGTATCTTACTTTTGTAGACCCGTCGAAAGCCTTCGATAAAATAGATCGGGCAAAACTCTGGGATAGGTTAAATCATTGGAATTGCCCCCCGGCAATCTTGAACCCGATCAAAGCACTCCATGCCGACATGACAATCAGGGTGAAACTGAACAAACAAGGTGCCCTGTCAGAGGAGATCCAGGTGAAGCGTGGCGTTAAGCAAGGCTGCCCCTTAGCTCCGGCTTTGTTTCACGTTTTTGGGGGACTATCAATCGGAGGAGGAACAAATCAGAGCCTTCCCCCCCCAGGATAGGTAAAGCACAAATATCACGACTACTCTATGCAGAGGACGCCATCATCATCGACCAAACGCAAATTGGACTCCAGCGCAAATTAACAAACTTGGAAAAATATATGGAAACGAACCATTTGGAAATCAATATAGCAAAAACAAAAATGCTAGTTTTTGACAAATCAACAAAAAAGTCGGCGCGACCACCAAAATGCTACCTGAACAAAACAAAATTGAGGTGGTGAATGAGTTTAAATACTTGGGGGTGATCATTGATGGTTCAGCAAGAGACAAAGCAATGCAAGAACACCTATGGAGCAAGGTGAGATTGTTAACAGCACAGACGAGAGCGGTGGACAGAAAATTTCTATAAAGGGAAGGTGGTCCCATCGATCATTTACGGCATGGAAACTTCATTAAACATCCCCAGAAGCGTGTGGCAGAAGCTGGAAGGCCACGTCTTGAAGTCTGTTTTGGGTTTACCGAACTTCCATGCCCACGATCAGGCGGGAACTAGGCCTTGTCTCGCTAGCCTCGCTGGTAGAACAAAGCAAAATGAGATCATGGAGGAAAATCTTGATGTCGGAAACCCTACCAATTTACAACATTATCGCAGAAGAACTAAAGAGTGGCTCATGTAAGGCTTTCAAGATGTGGGCTACAACACTCCAACTCATCTTGACAGAAATAGCCTGTACAGAAGATCATCTGATATCCAATCCGGACCGGGTGAAATGGAAAATGGAATGGAGGGACTGGATTTCGACAATTGAAAAAGCCAGTACTAACAAACTACTGGCCCACCTCCCGCCAACATTTAACAAAGTCAAAAAACCGCTAAATTATTGCCTGAAATTCCCAAACAAAGGCATGCGATGTATGGTCTTGAAGGCTAGACTCAATCTACTAATGACGCACAAAATCTTAGCCATCCGCAGTCCGGCAATGGACAATAGCTGCCGCTTATGCAAGAACATGGACAAAGTGGAAACCTTGAAACATCTGACGCTCCAATGCCGATGACCAAACAAAGCAGAGCCACATACCTTCAACCTCGACTCCAAGAGGTAACAGTAGAGGAAGAGGTTTTGTGGAACAGGCTAATCTCAGGAGAGACAACACGTTGGTCCTTGACAGTGGTGAAACTAATGGAAGCAGCCTTTAGATTGATAAACCAGCTAGGTTCAGCGAGAGTCACTGAAATCAGGAGACTAAAGCTCAAAGGCAAAGAGGGAGGCATCTGCATCGCTTAAAAACCAAACAAGAAAAGAGACTGTGAGGAAAGGAATCCGGACTCAGAAGCACTCGTTTTGCGCTTCGGGATTCTCTAAGTTGGGAAAACCCTTGTAAAAATTAAAAATGTCTTTTTAATTAAAAATTTAAGTAAAAAAAAAAATGTACTTAACTCCGGTAGGTTTTTATTGCCAGAACTTTGATTAAAATTCTTTCTCGTGTCTTTCTCTATAGTCCTAACACAGGTCGGGGATCCTTTGTTCATCCTTTTGGCGGGCTTCTGCACAGAAGCCCTGCTGCAGATCCTCACCACTTTTCTCCAACGATTCGAAGATCTTCACCTGCAAGAGTCTTCTTCCCTTGAGCTGGTGGGGCAAACTAGTTCGCCAATCTCCTTCCAGGACCTGCCTTGTTCTAATCGCCAGTGCCAAGCACTAGGAGACCGGATAGCCAGGCTCCAGTCCACCCGGACCGCGATTTAAAGGAGCGTACCTTTTATTTGTTTGGTAGCACCATGGCTGGTTTCATCCCTGGGCAGTGCAGTAACTCGAACCTTCATCCACGACGAGAGCCTCTCCTCCTCTGCTGGATCTCCCGAACTGCAGGAACTGGCAGGAACTACCGCCACCGCAGGAGCCTCTTCCACTTTTAAGGTACATTGTTCTGCCAGGCCTCCCTTTTTCGTTTGGTACTGCTAAAGGTATTTTAAATCCTTTGTCTACCTACTGGGTTAGCCGCCCCTGTTAGGCAGAAACCTGTGCAGTTCCCTTAGGGACCACTGCAAAAGATTTAGGACTACAGGTGGTTGTCGGTAAACCCAATTGGTAGCAGTCTGTACCGCCCAGATTTACCTGGTAGCTGTGGCTGAGCAGTCAGACTTCTCTCAAGATGAGTTAAGCTGTATGCAGAGTATGCACAATAGGTTCAGAGACACAGTAGTACAAGCAAACACTGACCAGAGCTTTGGTGTAAAAGTATATAATTATTTATTTAAAGAGACACTTGTAAATTACACTAGCACAAAAAGAGGTAAGTAAATTCAACACAGTCACTATTACTAGATGTACATCCCTTATTCCTTATTAAACAAGTCTTAGTTAACACCACTTATTTCCAGACAGAGATGAGCGCTTAACTCAAGATGGCACTCCAATAAGTTAAGAAAAAGGGAGGGAAAAGGCAGAAATTAGGAAAAGCATACAACACAATACTTTAGAAGCACCCAGCAAGGCAGGAAAGTCAAGTCTACTTGTGAGCAAAAAGTTCAGAGGCCAGGCTCCCTCTTAGAGAAAACAGAGCACCAATGCGCCCAAGGTGTCACAGTTTAAGTCTTGAAGTCTTGCAGGGAGTTCAGAAAATAATTAAGTTAGCTCAGAAAAGTTCAGTTAGCCAGCCTAGGGCCAACCCAAGTGGTAAGTGGAGGCTTTAAGAGTCACCCCACACAGACCATTGCGAGGGAGGCCAGGCGGACACAGTACCTTCAAAGTGGAGAGGATCCTCCAGCGGGGGCAGTTGTTCCTGGCAGCGGGTGCAAGTCACGGTGTCGTCCAGAGGAAGAGATGGTCTCGACGTGGAGGAAAGCTGAAGGTCGTTGTACTGCCAGGAAAGAAACCAGCCGCGGAGTTCTCCGGTTAAAAGGTATGACCCTTTTATTCGCGGTAGTGGAAAAACCGTGGTATCCCGGTTGCCAGGTGCTTGGCACAGGCAAGGCGGCCACGAGAGGATCCGGGAAGGCGAAAAGACGGGCAAACTGGTAATCCCCACCAGTCAAAGGAAGAAGACTCTTTGGGCTGGAGATCTCCTCTGTCGTCGGGAAAAGTGGTGAGACGGTTCAGCAGGGCTCCACCAGTGGTGTCGTCATTGCAGGTCGGCTTTGCTTCTCCCGCTTCGGATTCTTTAGGTCATGTGGTGACTTCTGAAGTTCCAGTCCCCAAAGCGCTGCTTTTATGCAGCAAACCCCCATTCATTCAGCCTAGCTGTCAATCAAACATTCTAAGTGGTGCTACGGGCGGCTCACCACTTGGGCCAATTGCACAAGAGTGCAAATTGAGTTGCCAAGGCAACTCAGTCCAGGGTGCCTAAACCCCCTCCCACACCCCCCTGTGGTACCCAGACAGAGTGGCACCACTTTTGGAGTCTTCTGTGGAGAAGCCTGCCAAAAAGTGGAACAAAGGGCCCGACTTGGGTTGGAGTCACAGAAGCGAACACAAACGCCATTTTGGAACAGTGTTTCGGCAAAAAATACCAACCAGTGATTTTATATTCATCCAATAAACCGGCGGTATGTTCGAGGCTAAGTTGTAGCCTCGAACAATGGGAAAATCCCATAGGAAAATATTTGCGGTTGAATATGAAAAGTAGTATCCACAGCCAAAACTCGATCAGGGGGGACACAGATGTGCCCCCTCGAACAGACCCCGGGGCAATCGAATTGCCCCGACCAGTACGTCCACAATAGGATGGTTTGTCCTGGTTTCTGTTCATAATTTGCCAATGGTGACTTTACATGCCCTGGGAGACAGTAGTCAGTCCCAGGGTATGGAGTCTGTTTGGGTATCACTATGACACCCCTGGGTTACTGCACTGAGGGTGCTGTGTAACCCACATACCAAAAACACATGAAGCCTTATGGGGTAAAGGGCCCCATAGCCCATAAAACGCATGCAAAATCAAAGGAACCCTCAAATCATGTCTAAGAGTGGGAGAAAGAGTCTCACTCTTAGCAGGAGAAAAAAATAAACCCCAAAAATCCAGCAAAGCTGCTGGGGGACTCACTAGCTTTGGGAAATTAGCCTTAACAGAGAATTCTCCCCAACAGCCCCTATCATCTAACATTGTCTTTCACCTTCTACAACCGCCTTTTCGAATCATTTAACAAAGACTTGACTGCAGCTACTAGAACATTTTGCTCCTGGGCCCTTTGCCCTATACCACTGACTCTGGCACAGGCCTATTGACTGTGGCTAAATCTGTTACAACTGCTTTCTCTAGATTGCTTCTCAACTAAAAATGTGTTGGTGCACCTAACTCTAATAACCACCTTTTCCTTTCCTCTTTTTAAACTTGTGAAGTGCCATTTTGCTTGGTTTTCACCTCAGTATTATACATGCTAAAGTACTGCCTTGCCTAACTTGTTCACAATCTTATTGGGAAGTGTTGCTGGTGTGTTTAAGAGTATATTCCTGTATAACTTGTTCTTTCCCTCCCTTTTGAAAAATTGTTAAGCGTCATTTCTGCTTGGTTTTCACTGTGACGTTTTGCTCAGTTTTCACTCTTGCTCAAACTTGTCTCCAATTTAAATAGGAGTTGTGTATACTTTTCTTGGCTGATTTAACTTGCTTTGATAAGTGATTTGTGTTAACATCAGTGTGTAAAATAAATATATATTTTCTTTTTGATACAAAACTTTGGTAAGTGTTTCCTTGTTCCATAGTATTGTAGTTCTAATGTGTAAACCCTGAATACTAAGATAAGTCTGACTGCTTAGCCACAGCTACCATCTAAATCTTTGTGTTACAGACTGATGCCAAAGGGGATTTATTGCATATACCTGTAGTCTTCATCTTCTGTAGTGCTCCCTAAGGGAACTGCACAGGATTCTGCCTAACACTCCTTATTTGTTAGCTTCTTCTCTCTCTCATCTCAGGTAGTCTTATTAGGGCTTGCATGTTCATAAAAGAAGGCTGTGGGAGTATCATTTGTAGGATACAGGTGCTGACAAGTGAGGAGGCGGGTGTGATCCACATTCCAGCCTAAGCAATGTCTTGTTGCTGGGCAGATGTGAGAAATATGGCCTTCAGCAATTGTACAGCCCCTACCTATTTGAATCGTGCAGGTCCTTAAAATTGGAGGGCTAGGTTCACCTTGGCACCCCTTAACCTTGTGTTTGTAATTGCCAGAGAGTTTTTTCTTCTGTTTGTCTACCACTGGAGCCAAGGGTCCTGTGCAGAGGGCTCATCAGAGGGACGCCAGAGGACACCTGCTGAGACTGTAACTGGCTCATCCAACCACTGACCTGTGTAGGTCTGGTTCATCAACTGGGGGGACTTGCAAGAGGTGCCTCCCTTCCTTTGAATGGTGGCATCAACCATCCTTAAGCCCTGGAGCTACAAAGTACCAATGCTGCATTTCGCCTGCATGCTCCTGGAGCTGGTCTGCCTCGTTGCTTGGGCATCTCACCTTGTGATTGTAAACCTCATGGGTATCTTGCCTGCACTCTGAGGACCTCTTCACCTTGTTGCTGTAATTTCTTCACTGTGGAGAAAGGCCTGCTGTGTACCAAAGTCTTGACTGTCAAGTTGCCTGCTGACCCTGTCCATGGTAGAAAATATTGCTTCTTCCATCTGCTCCGGATGGATGTTGGGTAACATTTCACTTACTGCTATACTCATACGCCCCGTCCTCTTTCCTCCATCCTTGTGGGTGTCCTCCAACATGGGGACGGTACCGGAAACATTGCCAGTGAAGAAATTAGCTTCCTCTTTAAATTTAGTATAGCGTGTGGGGGGGCATGTCCTCAGGCATGGGAACGTCCCGCCGAGGTCCTGCCCTTCGGCGCCTCACCTCAGTCCCTTTTTCTGCAGACTGTGTCTGGCCTGGCAGCCAGCCCTTAGACTCTTATAGTTTTCTGCTTGCTCCCCGTTTGTGTTTGTTTTTTTTTCCAATTTTTATTTCACTTCCCTTCGGTGCTTCACCTCACCGGTGCATGTCGGCGCAGGAGGATTCACGAGATGTGCCTCTTGCGACCGCTCATTCCCGTCTCGGACCCCCATGCACTCTGTCTTGAGTGTTTGGGGAGACCACCACTATTGACTCGTGCGTGACCTGCAGCGCTTTCGGTCACGGGGCATTGAAGAATCACTTGTCGCGGTCGATGGAGGTCTTCCACACTTCTCCGTCCCACTTCTCTTGTCAATGCAAGGTAAGACCCTCTGATCAGCATGGATCCACAGCACGGAGACTCCTTCCTCCTTGCATTCAGGTTCTGGTAGGCACGAGTCCTCTAAGGCTACCGGCTCCCAAGCCGAGGGGCCCAGGGCCCTACCAGGCTGTCCTCAATAGGATCAGGCTCGTCCTTCTACCCTAAGGGGTAAGGGATCGTAGAGTGCCACCTCCAAGAGTCATTCCTCTACGGCTACCTGCAGAGGTCTGAGGCGTTCTTGCGTCCCGTCCCCTTTCCTCCATACTGTATGGGCGTCCCTCGCATGGGACGGGAGACGGAAAACTTTTTCACCAGAAAAATCTTCTTCCCCACGTCCCTGGGAGCATGCGCTTCACTCTGCCCACTGGCGTCACTCCCCAGTCCCCTTTTCCACGTTGACGGGAACGGGTCGATTTCACCAGCGCTGCTGGGTTTGGCTTCGGCCATGTAATACGACGTGCTCTTCCCCGGATATTCTTCTATCTTGTCTTTTCTTTTTCTTCTAGATACTTGGTCATCCGCCACGCTCCTCCCTGGCGCATGTCGACTTCAACAGGCTTCAGCAGGTGTCCAGCCTACGAAGGGCTCTTCCCCACAACAGACCCCCATCCCCTTTGCCTCTGCTATCTTGGCCCCGACCACGGCTGGGAAGGTTGCTCTGCGAGATATTCCTTGAGAGCTCTTTCAGACGTCGCCTCGGAAGGACCTCAAGGACTTTGTCAAACTTTGTTCGAGGCCAAAGACAAGGCCTCTATTCTCCATAGAACCCTGCCAGGGCGGCTCCTTTCGAAGAAGCGCCTGACCGGGATGGGCCTATCGGGCTCTAGTACCAGCGCACGTACCAAGGCGAGTCCAGCTACTGGCCTTACGGCCGAGGGGGTGGGGGGGTCTCCTGATTCTTCTGGTATCGCTGCCCAGGGAGTGCAGGGTTCTTTGTCCTGGGGTTACTCATGAGGGGCAACGCCCTAGTACCGGCATCATGTCTGAGAGGGCGCCTTTACGCAGCACTACCAGCAGTTCTGCTGAGGGCATTATGCCTTCCAGGCCCCGGCCTGAGCTGCGGGATAGCCCTTATGCTCCAACACCAAGCGTCTTGGACGGGGCTGGTTCCAGTGAGCCAGGCACCACGACTCTGGCACGCAGGTTGACAAAATGGCTGCTTGTCGGATAGCCCCTCTAGCAGAGCGAGTCGAGGAACGAGTCACAGTGGGACTGTGGACAACCAGGTATGTGGCCTACAGTTTATCCAGCAGCGCAGAGCCGGTTCCCCCTGCATCCCAGACAGTGTGCCCTGGCCCCAGCAGCCCGTGGCCACTCCGTCAATATCTCCTGCCACCTTCTCAGCCTCCAAAGACAGGTTCTTAGAAAGGTTTCTGGTGCTGATGCGAACACCCCAGTTGGGGGTCTATCCTTCAGGATGCTATCAAGGACATGCTCCCTCAGGTCACCCCACCGGTACCTTTAGTCATTTCTCCAATGGCTCTGGGGCCTCAGGCCCCAGCACTGCCCGCGCTTCCGTTGCTCTCTCCTGCCCTGGCCCCCTTGCCTCTGGCAATAGACGGTTCCACAGGCTCCAGTTCTCACACCGCAGCCCACGGCGCATAGTACCCCTCTACCAGTTCTGGATCCTCCGAGCACTCAGGCGGACACAGATGAGGAGGAGGACCCCGACACATCGTCGGCGAGGGCCTTCCACAAACGCCTTGCAGCCCTGGCGGATTATCTGGGCCTTCCTCAGCCTGAGGTTGAGCAGCCTGAGGAGTGGGTCCTGGAAGAAGTCCTCATGCTAAGGCCCCCCTCCAAGACGGGGATCCCGATACAGAAGGACGTTGTCGCCCTGGTCAAGAAGGGGTGGCTCAAGCCGCATTCTGCCCAAACTGTCAATCGGTGCCTCAACGCCAAGTACAGGCAACTAGAGGGGGATACACTCTTGCTTTCGGCTCATCCGCAGCTGCACTCCTCAGTGATCGCTGCAGCAGCACTCTATTATAAGCCTCAGTCGTCCTCGGCCTCCTCGTCCTCAGCGCTGCTAGGCAAGGAGGAGAAGATCTTGGAGGCATACGCGAAAAAGCTGTACTCCAACACCTCCGTTCACCTGTGTCAAGCCAACACCAATGCCATGCTCGCAGATACCAACTAAGGGCTCTGGCGGAAAATCGCGGACTTTCCCCCCCTCTCCCGCCCCAAAGCCAGGCTCTCTTCAAATCGGAACTAGGAGAAGCCAGGCTGGTAGCATCCAACATCATAGAGTCCTCAGTGGCCCATATCGATAACTCTGGCTGGGTCATCTGCATCGCCACGGACATGAGAAGGATGGCCTGGCTCTGGTCTACTAAGTTCAACCCGGACGTCCAGGAACGCATATTGGCCCTTCCATTCGAGGGTAGTGACCTCTTCCACTGCTCCACGGATGAAGAATTAGATAAAAAGAACAGCTCACAGACCGCTAGCTCTTTATATATTCTTACGAAGTCCACGCCCAAGGCCTTCACCCAGTCCAATCCACGCTCCGACAAGGGGCTGGTGTCTGGAGGGTTCCGAGGCTTCCTGGAATGGAGGTCCAGACAACTTGGCTGGTCCCCGATTCAGTATCGGAGGAAACAACAAAAGGTGGGGGCCAAGGGGTTTTTTTTTTTTTCCAATCCCCCTCCTCCTCAGCAGCCTCTGAGGGTAAAAAGGCATGACACGCCCCACCGGGTCCACATGTCTCCGGTGGTAGGCAGTGTTAGGAAAGATTTCCATTTCATGTGTAATTTTCCCTCCAGTTGTGTACCCCCCAACTTTTTGCTGATTTCAACACCATAGTCGGAGGAGCACAGCCTTCTGCTGCACTCCTCCTGGGCTTTTTACTCACTTTTTATGGGGAAACTGACATGCCCTTAAGGCAGTCAGTACTGGGAGATTTTGTTTCCCTTAGTCCTTGTCCATGTCGCAACTTTTCTGCAACATGTAACAAGTGTACAATGTACCTTACAGTGCACTTGGGTCTAGTCATTTCCAAAGGCCCTAGATACTCTGGAAGGATTTTTTAGGAGAAGTGCAGGTGTGCCTTGGACAGGGCTGGTGGCCGCTTATCATTTCGTAAATTTTTAACCCTTTCTTGCCAGGTGAACCGCGATTACCCCTTTTGGCACGGTTAGGTGGCCTGGCTCCAAAATGGCTTCTCCACGAAGTTCTTTGTCCTGTCCTTTGGCCATCTTGCCCTTTCACCTTCCCCGGGTCGAGACGGCCCAGGGAGCATGCTCTGCCCTGACTCCACACTCCGGTGCCACACCTCAGTCCCCTTTTCCGTGTCGACGGGAACGGGCCAAATTCACCAGCGCTCCTGGGCTTGGCTTTGGCCATGTAATTCCACGCGCTGGTACTTCTTTGTCATTTTTGTCTTGTATATGATTCAGGTACTCTGTCCTCAGGCATCATGCTCCTCCCCGGCGCATGTCGAATTCCACAGGGTTCAGCAGGTGTCCATCCTGCAACAGGCTCTTCCCAACTTCAGACCCCCACGCCCTCTGCCTACGTTACCTTGGCCCAGACCACGGTTGGCAATCCTGTTCGGCGTGTGACTCGCTGTCCTCGAAGGCGCTGAAGAACAGACTACCAAGGTGGAGGGAGCTCTTCCAGAGGTCACCTCCAGAGGATCTCAAGTACTTGGTGAAGCATCGAACCAGGCCCAAGGTAGGGCCAATATTTTCCAGAGCACCCCGCAAGGGAGATTCCTTCCCAGGGACTCTCCCGAGTGGGAGTGACCGGTCAGGTCCTGCTACCGGCACGTGCCCCAAGGCTGCTACAGCTACCGGCCTTTGGGTCGAGGGGTCCTCGGATCCTCCCGGGTGTAGTGTCGAGTAACCGGAAGGTTCTTGTACCGGGTCTACACCCCAGGGCTACGCCCTTTTACCGGCAGAATGGCCAAGGGTCTATGCCCCAATACTGGTAATATGTCGGAGGGGGGGTGCCTAAGCGCAGCTCTATCGACCCCCGGGTCGAGGGTGTCATACCTACTGGGCCGAGGAGCAGGGTAGGCCAGCGGGCCGAGCAACACGTCGCAGGCATGTGGCATGCAGCTAGACAAAATGGCTGCCGCACCAGAAAGGGGCACCCGTCCGCCATTCGTCGGAGTGTCAAGGTGGGACTGGCCTCAACCTGGCATGTTCCCTACAGTCTACCCTTTATTTGCGCAGGGCAACTTTCGTTTGCTGTCCATATGGACAGGGTACGCAACGGCTCCAGCAGTCCTGCTACCCCGTCAGTACCCCCTGTACCTCCTTGGCCAGTGAGTAGGTGCTCTTCGAGAAATTCCTTGGCCTAATGAGGTCTCCTCAGATGGGGGTTATCATCAAAGACCCAGTCAGGGAAGTCCTCCCCGCCATGCTACCGGCACCACAGACGCCTCCATAGGGCCCCCTGGCCCCAATGCAGCCGCCTCCTCCGGCTCCACAGCCAACTCTGCAACCTCTGCCGCCTCCTCAGCCTCCGGCTGCGGTCCCTGTACTCCAGCCTCCGGCGCCATCTACTCCTCCTCCACAAGATCCTCCAGATCCGCAGGATACGTACGAGGAGGAGGATCCAGACGCGCCATCCTCAGCCAGGGCCTTCCATGAACATCTTGCTGCCTGGCAGAGTACCTGCGCCTGCCCCAACTCGAGGTGGAACCGCCGGCAGAGGGGGTTCTGGCTGAAGTCCTCACGAGACGCTCCTCTGCCAGCACAGGGATTCCACTGCAAACCGATGTAGCCTCCCTGGCCAAGAAGGGTTGGCTCAAGCCCCACTCGGTCCAGCCGGTCAATGGACGCCTGGGCGCCAGGTACAGGCAGATGGAGGGAGATGCACTCTTGCTCTCGGCCCATCCTCAGCCACAGTCCTCTGTGATCGCTGCGGCATCACTATATTCCAAGCCTCACTCGTCCTCGGCCACCTCCTCTGCCGCGCTAGTAGGCAAGGAAAAGATCTTGGAGGCGTACGGCAAGAAGATCTACTCCAGCTCCTTGCACCTGCGTCGGGCCAACGCACATGCCATGCTGGCTGCCGCCAACCAACGGTTATGGCGGGAAATTGTGGACTTCCTCCCGGAACTCCCCACCAAGTGCCAATCGCGCTTTAAGGCGGGACTAGAGGAAGCCACGCTCTTGGTGCGTGAGCTCATGGAATCTACAGTGGCTCATATCGATACCTCAGGCCGAGCCATCTGTATTGCCACGGACATGAGAACAGCCTGGCTCCAGGCAACGAAATACAACCATGATGTCCAGGAGCACATTCTAGATCTACCGTTTGTGGGGGGCCGGGGGGAACCTCTTCCACGCCTCTACGGACGAAGAGCTGGAAAAAAAGTACAGCTCACAAACGGCAAAGTCTTTATCCATTCTTACAAAGACCATGCCCAAATTGTACACCCAATCTCAGCAGCGCTCGGAAAAGGGTCATACATATGGAGGGTTCTGCGGCTTCCAGGAACACAGATACAGGCAGCCGGACCGCTCGCCGTCTCAGAAACGGAGCAAACAACAAAGGGGGGGGGGGGTAAAGGGCTTTATCCAGTCCCCTCCTCAGCCTCTGAGGGAAAGAAGGCATGACATGCCCCTTCGGGTCCACATGTCTCCGGTGGGTGGCGGCTTTGCTCTCCATGCACAATCCTGGCGCTAGAATTTCGTGGACCCTGGATCCGCTCCGTAGTATCCACTGGGTACTGCCTTCCTATCCCAGTCTCGCCTCCCCTCCACTCACACAGGTTGGGAAAGCAACTCTTTTGGCGGAGATCCGGTCGCTTTTGGAGAGCCAGGCAGTGGAGGAAGTTCCAGCCTCCCAGTGAGGCTTTGGCTTTTACTCCCGGAATTTCGCCATTCAGAAGAACCAGGCGAGCCTGAGAGTTGTGCTGGACCTTTCCAACTTCAACCTCTCCTTACCCCTGCAAAAATTCAACATGGTCACGCCGGCTTTATAGCTGAGTGTTAGGGAGGATTCTCCCAAATGGTTGATTTCTTCAGTGCAGTGACACAGGGATGTCTTTGAGACTTCCCACTGACTCAATTTTCCTGGGGCTGACTACTGTCCCCCAGAAAAGATAAAGTTGCCATTAACTTTATTTAGTCACTTTTACCACAGACCCAGTACACCCCCATTTTCCATGGAGTATTGGAAAAAGGTTAATTCTTAGCCCTTTTCCTCTGTGCCTCTTGGAGCATTGTTTTGCTCCCTTTACATTAAGACTTGGCTAGTGGCAGTGGTATCTACCCTAACTTTTCTACCGTGATTATCTTATATAAACGTGGTAATGTTTTAGGCTATTACATTAGCCTCGAACATAAACCCGCTTGACCAAATACATTTTAGTTTTGCTCCGGCTGGGTTTATTCACCATATCTTTTTGTTAGTCTTTCTCGTGTTTTACTCTGTGTGCCAAACCAGGTTTGGTCCTTTTGTTCATTGCCTTTTCGCGGGCTTCCACACAGAAGCCCTCCTTTAGGCGCCTGAGGGTCTGGGTAGGCAGGATGTGAGGGAGGGGTTTTAGGACCCCTGCCATGGGTTCCCTTGGTAACCCAAGTCACACTCTTGTCTGACTGGGTAAAGGGTACTGACCTTGCCA
The DNA here is from genome assembly GCF_040938575.1 of Ambystoma mexicanum. NCBI lineage: Eukaryota > Metazoa > Chordata > Amphibia > Caudata > Ambystomatidae > Ambystoma > Ambystoma mexicanum. The sequence continues at coordinate 407,613,780 of NC_090934.1, forward strand.
GGACAGCCACCCTGCTGTGATTGACAGCCAGGCTGTATGAATGGGGGAAAACTGCATAAAAAGCTGGTCTCTGGGACTGGAAGAGCAGAGTCGCCACTTGAACGAAAAGACCAACGAGGAACTGGAAGAGTAGGACACCTATGACTGAACCGGCCGGTGAAGCCCTGCTGCAGGTCCGAATCTCCAGAATCCGACGACAGAGGATCCTCCAGGAAACTTCTTCTCTTGAGCTGGTGGGACCAACCAGTTCACCCAAACTGCAAGCCAGGACCCCTCCTCTGGTCGAATTCGCTGTACAGAGCTACAGTGGGCCGGATAGCCAGGAAGGTCGGACCCTGCTTGGGTTTTAGGGAGCGCACAAGCCTGGCTGCTCTGCTACTGCTTCCACTTAAACTGTGTAGTACAGGCTTGTACCAAAGGTGAAATCGTACTGTCACTTGTAGTCTTAATTGTGTGTGGTGTTCCCAAAGGGTACTGCATATAATTCTGCCTAACCCGGAGACATTGGACAAGGGAGACTGGATGTGCTCCCTGGACCTGAAGGACGTGTACCTACACGTCCCGATTTGGCAGCCCCATCGTTCTTTCCTACGGTTCAGGATCATGGGCTACCATTTCCAATACAAAGTCCTTCCATTTGGCCTCAACTCGGCCCCCAGGGTCTTTACCAGACTCATGAATGCTATAGCGGCCCTCCTCAGAGCGCAGGGCCTCCACATCTACCCATACCGCGACGACTGGCTCGTCAGGGCTACATCTCCGGAAGCGGTTCACCACTCTTCCCATGCCCTTATGAATACACTGCACAACCTGTGCTTCTCGCTCAACCTCAAGAAGTGACAGCTGCTCCAAGACTGACACTCCTGGGACTCATTTGGGACACATCCCCCCGAGAAGGTTTTCCTGTCGCAAGACAAAATCCCGGCCATCTGGAGGGCTACCGCCCACTTACTCAGCAGAGAGGGGACCTCGGTATGGTGGTACCAACATCTCCTAGGCCTACTGGCGGCAGTCCTGTTAGAGATGCTGCACACGAGACTAAGGATGAGAAGGATTCAGTTGCACTTCGCGGCCTCGTGGAATCTGGAGCGGGGTTCTCCAAGAGGATCACCATTCCTCCATCTTGCCACCCAGACCTAACTTGGTGGTCCATGGACTGCAACCTACGGACGTGCAAGCCCTTTCGGCCGCCCTCTCCGCAGGCCACCATCACCAGACTCCTCGCTTGAGGGCTGGGGAGCCACCCTGGACGATCTCTTGGTCCACAGCACCTGAACTCAACGGGAGCAGGAATACCACATCAATTGGCTGGAGCTGAATGCCATCTGGCAAGCGCTCAGAGCTTCCTACCACTTCTCAAGGGAAAGGTTGTCCTCATCCAGACAGACAACTCGATGAGCATGTACTATGTCAACAAGCAGGGAGGCACCAGGTCCCCTCCTCTGTGCAGGCTGGCAATCGGCGTGTGGGAATGGGCCCCAGTTCGCATCCTGTCAGGGTCAGGGCCCCAGCTCTCTGGGCGACGCATTTCACCTCCAGTGGACTGGCATGAAAGCCTATGCCTTTCCGCCCACTCCCCTGATCCACAAGGTAATTTGCAAGATCAAGGAGTCTTACCGACGACTCATTCTGATTGCTCCATGGTGGCCGGCCAGGCCATGGTCTTCGGAGCTTCTCAGCCTCTCGGTGGTGCCCCCATACACTTCCCGACGGGCCCAGCACATCTTCTAGCACAGCAGGGGGCAGAATCATCCACCCAGCGCCAGGGAAACTAGCCCTCACAGCGTGGTACCCGAGCAGGTGCTAGGTAGAATCCTGTGCAGTGCCCTTAGGGACCACTACAAACAAGACTACAGGTGGTAATACAAGTTTTACCTTTGGTACAAGCCTGTACTACTATGTTAAAGTGGTAGCAGTAGCGGAGCTGCCAGGCTTATCTCAAGCGTATATGAGCAGTAGCAGAGATTACACAAAGTGACCACAATTACTGTGACTCATGCAAAACACTGACTCAAGGTTTCAGGTAAAAAAATAAGTACATTTATTTTCAAACCATTTGTTAGAAACTCATCACTTCTACTAATTCAAAACCACACGTAAAATACACTACAATGAACCAATTCACTTTGTACGGTATAACTCAAGGTAAGTACCCTATGTTTTAACGGACCGGTGTTAAACAAAAGACGTTACCAGTACAACATATACAATCACTTTTTGACATTAATGACAGTTCGGTCTTACTAAATAAACGCATATCCGCGGCAAGAAATGTTACCGGGACAAAAACACACTTGGCACCTGAGATACCCAGAGAGAGTAGGGGGCAAAAATCATAGGCAATACTTTTGTCAAGGCAGACAGAATCAGAGAACACTCATGGACAGAAATACACGAGCCCGGACAACCAGCTCAGCCAATCATGGCAAAGTGCGACTTGGGTTTCCTAGGATACCCTCTGCTGGGGGTGACTACACCCCTCCCTCACATTCAGCCCACCTAGACACCCAGGCACCCAGAGGAGGGCTTCTTGGCAGAAGCCCGCCAAAAGACAGTGAACAAAGAAGGCAAACTTGGTTTGCCGCGCAAAGTAAAACACAGGAAGGTCTTTAACAAAAAGAAATGGTGAATAAACCCGACCGGAGCCAAAAGAAAAAGTATTTGGTCAAGCAGGTTTAAGTTTGAGGCTAATATAATAGCCTAACATAATAGTATCGCGGTAGAAAAGTTAGGGTAGATACCACTGCCACCAGCTAAGTCTAAATGTTAAGTGCGAAACAATGCTCTAGGAGGTACAGATAAAAAGGGCTAAGAAGTAACCCTTTCCAATATTCCATGTAAAATGGGGTGTACTGGATCTGTGGTTAAATGAGTAAGTAAAGTTAATGGCAACTTCCCCTTTTTCTGGGGGACAGTAGTCCGCCCCAGAAATGGAGTCGGTGGGAAGTCTAAAAGACAACCCTGTGTCACTGCACTGAAGGTGCTGTGCAAGACACAAAAGGGGGCTACTGAAGTGGTGTACTCCAGAGCCCACAATCACAAAAACAGATGAAATACACATGGCAAAGCATGGTTAAGAGTGGGGGAAAAACCTCACACTCTTACCAAGTGTAAAAAAATTACTCCAGAAATCCAGCAAAGCTGCTGAGGGACTCGCTAGATAAGGGAAATTAGCCATTGAATGAGAATTCTCCCTAACGGCAGGTAATGCTTCAGCACCTTAGCCCCTCACAGGCCAATCTGCAGGTCATACAGGGCGCCAGGAGCAAAGCCACCAGGGCCCAGTACAAAAGCAAATGGACCAGATTCTGCCAGTGGGCAGACTGCAAAAGAATTGACCCCTTGACCTGCAATTTGGACGATGTGCTCTCCTTGCTGCCGCACCTCGCTCATTCGGCCGTACTAGTGAACACCTGCCGTACATACCTTGCTGCCATTGGGGCTTACAGCAACTCGGAGGAAGGCATTTTTTCCTCCTCCAACCCTATTCAACGCCTCACCCACCTTCCTGAGTTGCTACAGACCCTTGAAGACGCCCCATTTTGCCCGTCTGCATTACTACGTGCGCCAGCATTGCAAGTACATTTGAGCAATAGGCTCCACACGTCTTCGGGATTGGACTGCCTCTTAGGAGGGTGTTTGATGCAGAAGGGACTAAAGACTATTTGCACTGCCTGTTTCTTTCCCCTTTTAGGTTGTGGACCCATTTTGGGCATTAACACTTTAGACCACATTGGTCTTGTATATATGTATTCAGAAAGGATTGTGTTTGCTTAAAAGTATTTCTGTGGTTTGATTTGTGTGTTGAAACGGAAAGGCCTTGAAATAAATGGATTTGTATTTTTAATATATATACACCTGACTGGGAGTGATTTGTAAGTGTCTGTTACTATGTGTGCTCATTCAGTCACCCTCACCCCTCCAGAGACCTAATCTTGACCGCTGCCAAGCTACCTTTATTTGTTCTGGCTTGTCCAGAATGTTACCCTTTTCCAAGAAACTAGGCTGGCCTTCTGAACCTCTGCCCACCAGGTCGGAGTCCAGAAATCAGTCTTAACATGCAGGCTTGCCTCTCACGTGCAATTTTGGTGCCTACATTTTTCAGACCCCTGGATCTTATCTTTAGTCTCCAGAGGGTACCGCCTACCGGTCCCAGTCGCTCGTAGAGAGCCAGGCAGTGGAAGAAGTCCCACCCTCCCAGAGAGGATTGGGCTTCTATTCCTAGATCTTCACCATACAGAAGAACAACCAGGCTGGCCTGAGAGTTGTTGGACCTTTCCGCCCTCAACCTCTTCCCTCCCGCTCCAAAAATGCAAGGTGGTTATGCCAGCTCTCATTGCGGAGACATTGAAAAGGGGAGCATGAATATGCTCCCTGTATCTGAAGGACGCGTATCTACGCGTCCCGATTTGGCAGCCAGATCGGTCCTTTCTGCGCTTCAGGATCATGGGCTGCCACTTCCACTACAAGGTTCTACCCTTCGTCCTCAACTCAGCCCCCAGGGTATTCACCAGACTGATGAATGCGGTGGCAGCTCTCCTATGGGTCCAGGGCCGCCACATCTACTCATACCTGTACGACTGGCTCGTCTGTGCCTCATCTCCAGAGGCGGTTCTTCACACACCTTCGGTGCTTATGAACACACTCCACGACCTGGGGTTTACTATCAATCTCAAGAAGTCTCAGCTGTAACCCACGCGGAAGCTGACCTTCCTGGGCCTCATCTAGGACACCGGCTCCGATAGGGGGGGGCGGGGGGTTCCCTTCAGAGGACAAGATCACAGCCATCAAGAGAGCTGCTACGCACTTACTCTCCAGGACTGTGACCTCTTCCTGGTGGTAGCAACACCTATTGGGCATTATGGCTGCAGTCCTTCTGGCCGTCCCCCACACTAGACTCAGGATGAGGAGACTTCAGCTGCACTTCAGTTTCCTGGAATCAGGAGAGGGAATGTCCACAGGCTCCGATTGTGAGCCCAACATCTCTCCGCCCGGACCTCCTCTGGTGGTCCGCAGACTTCAACCTATGGTGAGGCAAGCCCTTCAGGCACCCTCTCCCTCAGGTCACTGTCTCGACTGACTCCTCCCTAGTGGGCTGGGGAGCCACTCTGGACAACTACAGTGTCCATGGAGTCTGGACCCGGCAGGACCGGGAGTCCCACATCGACTGGCTAGAGTTGAAGGCCATATGGCTGGCCCTCAAAGCCTTCCTCCCTCTCATAGAGGGAAAGACAGTAGTTATCCAGACCGATAACTCCACCAGCATGTACTATGTGAACAAGCAGGGGGGTACCAGATCCCCCTCCACTGTGCAACCTCGCTATCAGCATGTGGGAATGGGCCCTGGAGAACATCTACCTCATCGCTGTCCACCTCCCGGGAGTATCCAAATGGAGGCGGACAGATTCAGCAGTCTGGGGCAGACAATTACAAGTGGCAATTGAACAACCTGGTACAGGGGGAAATCTTCCTCAGATGGGGGCATCCCCAAGTGGATCTTTTTGCCTCCCACGACAACAAGAAATGCAAGCAGTTTGCCTCCTGGCATGGGCCAGGCCCTGGCTCCCTGGGTGTGCATTCCACCTACAGTGGAACTACATGTGGGCGTACGTCTTCCCGACCACCCCCCTGGTCCACAGAGTGATCTGCAAGATAAAGCAATCGTGTCACCTCGGCGTCATTTTGATAGCTCCCTGGTGGACGGCATGACCCTGGTTCTCCGAACTACTCAGCCTATCGGACAGGCCTCCCATTCACCTACCATTGGGCCCAGCTCTGCTCCTGACACAGCAGGGGGGCAGGGTTCTCCACCCTGCGCCTCATAAACTAGCCCTTGCAGTGTCGTTCCTGAGCAAGTCACTCTGAAACACTCTCTATACCCTTATATGGGCGACTGGTTGGTGATCGCGGGGTCACCCGAAGGGGTGGTGCACTCCTGCCAGAGATTGCTGGATACCCTTCATCAGCTGGGGTCACTCAACCAGAGGAAATTGCAGTTATGCCAGTGTCAGGGACAGGTGTTTCCCACACATTAGAGGCTTATGTCCCTCCGCAATGCACTTTCTGGCCAACTCGACCACCTCAGCATGGTGGTTCCAACACATTCTGTGTCTGATGGCTCCTGACTGTCCAGCTCCACCTGGCGGCCAATTGAGATCAGGAAGAAGGTGGGGGAGAGGGGGAGCTCAGACAGGATCCCAATACCACTGCACCTTTTGCCCGATCTTCGCTGCTGGCTAATGCATGGCAATGCTTCAGTGGAAGCCCCTTTCACCCGACCAGAGCCGACTCTGGTTGTGACGACTGACTCCGGGCCTACTCTGGGGGGGGGGGGTTGTGTGATTCATGGCGCATGGTCTAGGACGGAAGCCCTGCTACATATCAATCTGCTCAATTTCAGAGCAGTGGGCCTGGCCCTCAAGGCGTTTTTGCCTCTAATCAGGGACAAGTAGGTTCTGGTCGGGACAGACAATTCTACGTTTTACCTGAACAAGCAGGGTTGGAGCAGTTTCCTTCTCCTCCCCCCTTATCCCCCCCTCCCCCTCCACCCTTACTCAGCATGGAGGCGGTTTTGATCTGGGAATGGGCCCTTAGAGGATTTGGATTTTGGCAGTCCACCTGCCAGGGGACAGCAATGCAGAAGCGGATAAGCTGAGTCGCTTGGGGTTCAACAGCTATGAGTGGGAGTTGCACGACGACTCCTTGTTACCCCAATTCCAGTGTTGTGGGGTTTGTGGACCTGGACTTGTTTGCATCTCCCCTGAATGCCAAGTGCCCCAGTTTGCCTCATGGGCGGGTCGTGGCTCAGTGGGAGACGCCATCCAGTTCTGCTGGCACGGCCGCAGGTGTTAACGCGTGCCCACCCACCCCTCTGCTCCAGCTGACCCTCCACAAGTTCCATGCTTGTGTGGGCTGCGGCCTCATCCTGGTTGCCACCCACTGGCCTTCGGGACCCTTGTTTCTGGATCTGCTGCAGTTGTGGTCACAGGGTTCCATCCATCTTTCGATCCCCAGTGCTTCCTGACGCGGCAGTGGAATATCCGGACCCAGTCAAGCTGGCACGGACGGCCTGGTTCCTGATCAGCTGAGGCTTCAGCATGCTCAATCAGATGACAACTGGGACATCATTCAGCAGGCCCTCGACTCAGTCTCAGTATAAATGCAAATGGACTAGGTTCTGCCATTGAGCTTGCGAATAGGGTCTGGACCCGGTCACGTGTATTCTGGATGACATATTGGCTTTTTCAGCACACCTGGCTCGTTCTGAAGGATACTTGCAGCGCATATTTGGCCAAGCCAAGCCGGTGGTTAAGGCCCACTTTTAGGGGTGGTTTAGACTTTTTCCTACGGTGCATAGGCCACATCGACTCTGGGATCTCAATGTGGTTCTTACAGCTTGTTGGGAAAGATTTCATAATTGTATGTAATTTTCCCTCCATGTGTCAACCCCCCAAACCTTTTGCTGCTGTTTTGACACCATTGACTGACTTTGTCAGAGAAGCACAGCCTTCAGCTGCACTCCTCTGGGCTTTCGCTCACTTTTTATGGGTAAACTGACATGCCATTAAGACAGTCAGTACTGGGAGACTTTGTTTCTCCTTAGTCCAAGGACCTAGATACTATCACTTGACTTTTTTTGAACTGTGCAGATGTCATGAACAGGACTGGTGGCAGCTATCGTTTTGCTTTATTTTTTAACTCTTTCCTGCCATGTTAACAATGTTTGGCACGAATAGGTGGCCTGGCTTCAAAATGGCCATGCCACAAGGTTCTTTGCCCTGTTTTGTGGCCATCTTGCCCCTTCACCTTCCCCAGGTCAAGTCGACCAGGGTCAGTCCTTATTTGGCCATGCGCTTTCGCTGGCTTCTGCATGCCTTGTGTGTGCCTGCAGGATGTGGGCTGGAACGTCTGGTTCCAATATACATCATGGGTGCCAGAGAGCCTGGAGTGCCATGAATGCCTGGGACCACTGTGGTCTGTGATTGGTCCACGTATGGAGCGTGTGTTTGTGAGCAGATCTCCCATTGGGTCCTATTCGTTTTGGCGCAAAGGGAACTTTGGATAAGAGGAGGCCAAAAACACCCATACCATGTCGACGACCTGAGTTCTCGCTGAAAAAAAGGATAAGGATCCAAGTAGCCTGCAACTACGAAGCTGAGTCGAGGAACCGCTGGTGACCCGCTGGAAGGTTTGGCACCCTGAGCCCGCTGTCGTCCCGTGGGACACCTCTGCATCGGGTGTCCTAGAAGGTCTGCGAAGACGCTTCGACCCATTGGAATAGTGGGACCAACTATTCTCGGCACCTTCATCAAACCATGCAAGTAAGCTTTCTCGGAAGTGCCCCTGGGCCAACCAGTGGACTGACCAGCTTACCCAGTTGCTTTGCTCTGTCACCGCTGCCGTTTCGAGGAGGCCTTCAAAACTTGGTATACTGCTAGCTCTCTGTCCACGGCACCCTCACACCGAATTTCGTACACTTGGCGTTCCCAGGTCTGAAGTGAGACAAGTGCGCCAGGACCGCAGTAAACTCTATTGCCATGTTGCCCTGCCACGGCAACATCCTTTGCAAGCCTGCTGCATTTGTGACCACCTTGCCCCTGAAGCCTGCTGCAGTGAAACTGGGTCGATTCATCCACCCGGAGCGGAGAAATCGCCACTGTCCAGTTTGGGAATCATCGCTGTATCTCGAACTAAAATGTGCCAAGACGTCCTGTTTACCGCATTCGAACCTACAAGCGAAGTGGACTGACCTGCCGAAGTTTGGGTCCGCTTGCGTCGGGGACCAGTGAGTACTCAATACCCCAACTGGTGGCCCCTAGCTGAAGGGCCCATTTTTACACACAAGTGGCCCCTGGGGGCCCCTCTCCTTTCCACTGCTATTGCGAAATAGGGACTCCATCCCAAACTCTCGAACTGCCTCTGCCTTCAAGAGGAGGTCCTTCTTGAATAGTGGGAACTTGTTCTGCATCGCCTCATTGTTAGGCAAAATCCTGTGCAGTTCCCTTAGAGAGCACCACAGAAGATTAGGACTACAGGTGAGAGCAATAAATCCCCTTTGGTATCAGTCTGTACCACACAGATTTAATTGGTAGCTGTGGCTGAGCAGTCAGACATATCTCAAGAGGGAGATGAGCAGTATTCATGGTTTACACAATAGGCCTTCAGTACTATGGAACAAGGAAACACCGACCAAAGCTTTGTATTAAAAAGGAATATATATATTTATTTTATATACTTCTATCACATTTATCACAGTTCTTAAGCAATTTAAATTCAGTCAAAGAAAGTATACACAACTCCCTAGTTATATTGTAGACAAGTTTGAGCAAGAGTGAAAACTGAGCAAAACGGCACAGTGAAAACCAAACACAAATGGCACTCTAGCAATTTCTTACAAGGGAGGGAAAACACAAGTCCTATAGAAATATCTTCTTACAGGCCCCAGCAACATTTGCCATGAGTTTGTGAACCAGTTTAGGCAAGGCAGTACATCAGTATAGCAAATACTTAAACTGAGCAAAATGGCATTCAAGGTTTAAAAGTGGGAAGGAAGGGGTGGTTATAAGAAGTAGGTGCACCAACACATTTCTAGTTGAGAAGCAATCTAGTGAAGGCAGTTCTAACAAATTTAGCCAGAGTCAGTAGGCCTGTGCCAGAGTCAGTGGTACAGGGCAAGGGCCCAGGAGCAAAATGTTCCTGTAGATGCAGTCAAGTCTTTGGTTAACGATTTTGAAAAGGTGGATGCAGAAGGTGAAAGACAATGTTAAGAGAGGGGCTGCCAACCCAACAGGTAGGTAAAGGATTTAAAACACCTTTAGCTCTACCACGCAGAAAGGGCGGCCTGGCGGAACAATGTAACTTTAAAATGAAGAAGTGGATCCTGCGGTGGCGGTGGTTCCTGGTAGTTCCTGCAGTTCGTGGGATCCAGCAGAGGAAGAGAGGCTCTCGTCGTGGAGGAAGGTTTGAGTTACTGCACTACCCAGGGATGAAACCAGCCGCGGTGCTGCCCGACAAATAAAAGGTACGCTCCTTTAAATCGCGGTCCAGGTGGACGGGTGCCTGGCTATCCGGTCTCCAAGTACAGGGTACTGGCGATTCGACCAGGGCAGGTCCAGGAAGGCGATTGGCAAACTGGCTGGCCCCACCAGCTCAAGGGAAGAAAGCTCTTACAGATGAAGATCTTCTCTCGTCGTGTGGAGAAAAGTGGTGAGATGCTGCAGCAGGGCTTCACCGGTGGTTCAGTTGTTGCAGATGTCTTTGGCTTTTCTCCTCTTCGGCTTCTTAGTTCCAGTGGTGACATCTTGCTCTTCCAGTCTTCAGGACCCTGCTTTTATGCAAAAAGAGCCCCATTCATACAGTATAGCTGTCACTCGCACAGTGGAGTGGTCATCTTGGCGGGAGACCCTCCAACCTATCAGGATAGAGTGCGACATGGGTTGCTGAGGCAACCCTATCCAGGGGTCCTACTCCCCCCCCCTCCCCCTCTCACACAATGGACCCACCCCAGACTAGGTGGCGCCAAAAGGAGGGCTTCTTGGCAGAAGCCCGCCAAAAGGACGAACAAACGATCCCCGACCTGGGTTTGGAGTTTAGAGAAAGACACGAGAAAGAAGTTATTAAAGTTCAGGCAAATAAAACCTACCGGAGTAAAGTTAATATTAAAATACACCGGCGGTATGTTACAGGCTGTCAGAAAATGTGGTAGGCTCGAACAATGGGAAAATATTTGCGGTCGAATATTTATGGTAGTAACCACTGCCACCAGCCAGAAACCTTTGAGAGAGGGACTGTACGGTACCCTCTCGAAAATGAACATAAGGGGAAAACTATTAACCCTTCCCAGTACCTCCCATAGTAAAATGGGTTGTACTGGTTTAGTTCACAAAAATTGACTAGTAAAGTCAATGGGGACTTTACATGCCCTGGGAGACAGTAGTCAGTCCCAGGTTATGGAGTCTATGTTTGGGGGTCGCTACAACACCCCTGTGTCACTGCACGGAGGGTGCTGTGTAACATGTGAATGAAGATGGTTCCCATGGAGGTGAGAGAAAACCCCATAGACATTAAACACAAAAATAGCCTAGAACACATAGCAAAAATGTCTAAGAGTGGGAAAAAGAGTCTCACTCTTAGCAGGAGAAAAGAACAAACCCTTCAAATCCAGCAACGCTGCTGCAGGACTCTATAGGTAAGGGAAGTTAGCCATAGAATGAGAATTCTCCCCGACACTCCACCTTCCTGAGCTGCTAGAGACCCCTGAAGAGACCCTATTCTGCCCATTGGAACAACCGCGTGCGTTTGCATTGCATGTACTATTGAGCACAAGGCTCCTCCCTTCTTAGGGCTTGGACTGCCTCTTAGTTAGGTTTATTGTCGATGTCAAAGGGGCCTAAAGACTATCGCACTGCCTGTTTCCTTCCCATCTAGGTTGTCGACATATTTCGTGCGTTTAACCCTTTGGACCCCAATGGTCTTGTATATACATTGTGTTGATAGTGCTGTGATGCTTTTGCTGTGGTCTGTTACAAAGGCCTTGTAATAAATGTGTGTATATTTTTGGTGTCTATATTTTTGATATAACACCTGTCTCGAGTAATTTGCAAGTGTCCTTGCTCTGCGTGCTCATTGAGGTCCTTCAGTCACCCTCACCCCTCCTGAGACGTAGTCTTGACCGCCTGCCAGAGCTACCCTGATTGGTCTGGCTTGTCCAGAGGTTACCCTGTACCAAGAAACTAGTTTGGCCTTCTGAACCTCTGCCCCTCCAGGTCAGAGTTCAGAAATCCATCTTAACACCTCTTCCCAAAGCAAGCCTTTTGAGCCGAGGGCCTCTTGACATCCGCTTGGTGATGCTAAAGGCGGTTTTATTGGTGGCTATCACCTTGCAGGGTTAGTGAGCTGCAGGCGGCGTCCTTGTGCGAGCCCTTCAACACATTTCACAACAAGATCATCTTACTCATTTCTTGCCGAAGGTGGTCTCTCCGTTCCATCTGTATCAAGAGTTCTGCCTGCTGGTGTTCTTCCTAATCCTGCAGTCGGCGGGCAGAGGCTGTCCTACATTCCTTGGACCTAAAGAGGGTTCTCAAGTTTTATCTCCACAGGATGAAATCATTCAGGAAGTCCAAGGAATTGTTCGTGACCTTTTGGGGCTCCTCCCCGGCTCTCAGGCTTCCAAGGCTTGCATCACCCGTTGGATGGTTGAGGCCATTTCGGAGGCGTACACGGGCATGGCCAAACCTGTCCCTGAGAGGATTCATGCCCATGCAGTTGCAGCGAAGGCCACGGCTGTTGCATTTAATAAACGTGCTCCTTCGGATGTCATCCGCAAGGCGGCTACTTGGGCCTCTCTGTATACCTTCTGTAAGCACTATTCGCTGAACACCAGTTACAGGCGCGATGCAGAATATGGTCAGGCGGTACTGCTATGTCCCGTCCCCTTTCCTCCATACTGTATGGACGTCCCTCGCTAGGGACGGAGATGGAAACTTTTTCACCAGAAAAAATCAGCTGCCTCTTTAAATTTAGATGCGTGGCCCTGGGAGCATGTGCTCCCCTGCTCCGCCCACTGGCGCCACTCCCTAGTCCTCTTTTCCGCATTGACTGGAAAGGACCGCTTTCACCCAGCACTCCTGGCTTAAGCGACAGGCCTAGTAATTCCACGCGCTCTTCCCCGCAGAAGTACTTTTTGTCTTCTATTTTCTTGTCTTTATTCAGATACCTCTGTCACCACGCTCCTCCCTGGCTTATGTCTACATCAGCGGGCTTCAACAGGTGCCCAGCCTGCGAGGGGCTCTTCCCTACGTCCCCCACGCTCTTTGCCTCCATTGCCTTGGCCGACCACGTCTGGGAAGGTTGGACAGCATGTGATGCGCTCCCACCACGGGCTCTGAAGAACAGGCTAGCTCGGTTGAGGGAGCTCTTCGGAAAGTCGCTTTCCGAGGACTTGATGGAATTCTACAGACACAAATCCAGACCCAAGGTAGTGGCACTGTTTTCATCTGCACCCCACAAGGGCAACTCCTTCCCAGGAAGTGCACGAGCTGGAGTGACCTTTCAGGTCCCAGCACCAGCGCAGGTACAGAGGCTACTTGAGCTACTGGCCCCCAGGCCGAGGGGTCGCGAGTTCCTAGCGGTGATGTCCCTGAGGGGCTGCAAGGGGATTCTGCATGAGGGGCTACGCCCTAGTACCGAACAGATGTTTGAGGGGGCGCCTGTATGCAGAAATACCGACAACACAGCCGAGAGCACTCCGCCTACAGGCCATGTCCTGAGGTGCTGGGTAGGTCTCAACCTCCACTGCCAAGAGTCCAGGAAGAGGTAGGGCCCAGCGCTGCGAGCAACACGCCTCAGGCACATGGCATGCAGCCTGACAAAATGACCACTGGGCCAGATAAAATGGCGGCTCGTCCGACACATCCTCCTTCTGGGGACTGGTCTTTGCTGGGCACGTGGCCTACGGCATACCTTTTAATGGCACATGCACACCACATACACCAAAGCAGACTGTGCCCAGGTCTCAGCACCCCCAGGGCCTTCCGTCCATGCCTGCGTCACCAAGCGCTCCACCAGCCTGCGAAGACAGGTTTTTTGAAATGTTAATGACACTTATGAGGTTTCCACAGATGCCAGTCATCCTCAAGGATGTGGTCAGTGACATACTCCCTCCGGTCTTGCCCCTCGGACCCACGGCCACTCCGCCCTTGGTTCCAGCACCTCCCGCTCTTATGCAGCACCAGCTGCCCACGCTAGTTCCCACTACTCTGACCCCGAAACCTCCACTAGCCCCAGCAGCTCCCTATCAGCTGCCGCAGGCTCCTATCAGTACTCCGCAGCCCTCAGCGCCCAGTACTCCTCAAGCTGCACCCGACCAACACTACACATTGTTGGACACTGATGAGGAGGAGGACCCCGACGCACCTTCGTCGGCCAAGGCATTTCATGTACTACTCGCGGGCATAGCCGAATACTTGGGACTTCGACAGCACACGGGTGAAAACCAGAGGGGGGGGGGGGGTTCTCTGCGGATGTCCTCACTCTACGCTCCATGGCTAGAACGGGGATTCCAATGCAAAAGGACGTTGTGGCACTGGCCATAAAAGGATGGCTCAAACCTAATTCGGTGCAGCCTACCAACAGGCGCCTTGACGCCAAGTACAGGCAGTTGAAGGGGGAGCCACTCTGGCTGTCAGCACATCCTCAGCCACACTCCTCTGTGATTGCCGCGGCCTCAATCTACTCCAAGTCACAATCGCCCTCAGCACACCTGGGTAAGGAGGAAAAGATCTTGGAAGCATACGGAAAGAAGATTTATTCCAACGCTTCGCTGCATCTTCGACAATCCAATGCGGACGCTATGCTCGCTGCGGTCAATCAAAGGCTTTGGCAGGAAATAGCGGACTTCCGGAACTTCCAGTATAGAGTCAGGCGCGCTTCAACGCGGGGTTGGCGGAAGCCAAAATTGTAGCGCAGGATATAATGGAGTCCATGATGGCTCACATAGACGCCTCAGGTCGTGCCATCTGCATCGCTACTGATATGAGAATGGCCTGGCTACGGGCTACCAAGTTCAACCCGGACGTCCAGGAGCGCATATTTGACCTTCCGTTCGAGGCTGGCAATCTCTTCCATGCCACCCCTGATGAGGAACTTGTTCAGAACAGATCCCAGACCGCCAAATCCTTAACTATCCTCACAAAGTCCACCCCTAAGGCCTTCAGCCAGACGCACCAGCATTCCTACAACGGTCGGTCCTTCGGAGGGTTCCAAGGCTTCCAGGAAAGTTGGTCCAGGCAACCGGACTGATTGCCAAGCCAACTCCGCAGCAAGCAGCACAAGCGCGGCATAAGGGCTTTTTTCAGTCCCCCTCCTCATCCCCAGCCTCAGAAGGAAAAAAGGCATGACACGCTCATCCTTATCCACAAGTCTTTGGTGGGGGGCAGGCTTGCCCTTCACTCAACGCTGGCATGCATTGTTTACGGATACCTGGATCCTGTGAGTAGTGTCCACAGGCTTCCACCTACCGCTACCTCCTTCTCTGCTCCCACAGATTAGGACAGCAACTCTGTTGGCTGAAGTATGCTCGCTCATAGAGAGCCAGGCAGTGAAAGAAGTCCCAGCCTCCCAGCTGGGTCTGGGCTTCTATTCACAGATATATTTTTTGCCATACACAAGAACCACCATGCGGCCCTGAGAGTTGTTGGACCTTTCTACCCTGAACCTTTTCCTTCCTCTTCAAAAGTTCAAGATGTTTACCCCAGCGCTTATTGTGGAGACATACCGCGTGCGACGCACTTACTACACGCGCACTGAACAGGCTAGCTAGGTGGAGGTAGCTCTTCCAAGGATCGCCTCCAGAGGACTTAAAAAATCTTTGTCAAGCAGAGATCGAAGCCCAAAGGTGGGCCGCTATTTTCCATCGCACCCCGTAAGGGCGACTCCTTCCCGACGAAACGCCCAAGCGGGAAGAACCTCTCTGGTCCTAGTACCAGCACACAAACCGAGGCTAGTCCAGCTACTGGCCTCACGGCCGAGGGGTCATCGGATACTTCCAGAATCAGTGTTGCAGGACCGCAAGATTCTTTTACCGGGTGTACGACAGAGGGGCAATGCCCTAGTACCGGCTAAATGTCAGAGGGGGTGCCTGCACGCAGCACTACCAGTGACAATGCTGAGGGCAACACGCCTTCCAGGCCCAGGCTTGAGGTGCAGGATAGGCCTCATGCTCCACAACCAAGAGTCCTGGAGGAGGCCAGGCTGAGGGAGCCATGCACCACGACTTTGGCATGACAAAATAGCCACCACGCCAAAAAACATGGCTGCTCATCTGATGCCACTCCTAGGAACAGAGCAGGCGGATGAACGAGTTTCAAGGTGGGACTGGTGTCAACCAGGTACGTGGCCTACAGTTTATCCATCAGCAGTGCAGCGCAGGGCAGGTTTCCCCTGCTACCTAGACAGTGAGCTTTGGCCCCAGCAGCCCCCAGCCACTGCAACATCCCCTGCCTCCGCTTCTGCCTCTGAAAACAGGTTATTCAGAAGGTTCCTGCACTGATGTGATTTCCTCCCCCCCTTCAGATGGGGGCCATCCTACGGGATGCAGCCAGGGACTTGCTCCCTCCGGTCACTCCACCGACGCCCGTAGTCATTCCTCACATGGCTCTGGCACCACAGGCCCCAGTGCAGCCCCCACTGCCCCTGCCGGCTCCTTCGATTCTGGCTCCCCTGCCTCCCACAGTACAGATGGTTCCACACCAGCCTCTGGCTCCGGACTCCACGCCGCAGCCCATGGCGCCCAGCACTCATCCACCTGCTCGGGACCAGCCGGACACTCTGGTGGACACAGACGAGGAGGAGGTCCCTGACACGCTGTCGTCAGCGAAGGCCTTCCACAACAGGCTTGCAGGTTTGGCAGAATATTTGGGCCTTCCTCAACCTGAGGTAGAGCAGCCCGAGGAGGGTGTCTTGGCAGAAGTCCTCACCCTACAACCCCCTACCAAAACTAATATCCTGATGCAGAAGGATATTGTGGCTCTGGCCAAGGAGGAGTGGCTCAAGCCACACTAGCCCAACCTATCAATCGACGCCTTGATGCCGAGCATATTTGATTTGATTTTGATTCATTTCTTGTGCGCACCAGGCAGATAACTGCATTCAGGCGCAGTTGTTAACTAAAAGTGTTATAGACAGATGGAAGGGGAAACACTTATCAACGCACCCCCAGCCGCATTCTGTGGTGATCGATGCTGCATCCCTCTACTGTAAGCCTCAGTCGTCCTAGGCCACCTCGTCCTCGGCACTGCTAGGCAAGGAGGAGAAGATCTTGGAGGCGTATGGTGAAAAAGCTGTACTCCAACGCCTCCCTGCACCTGCGTCAGGCCGACACGGATGCCATGCTGGCAGCCACTAACCAGACATTGTGGAGGGAAATAGCAGACTTCCTTCCGGTGCAGAGCCAGGCACACTTCAAGGGGGGGTCTAGGTGAATCCAGACTGGTAACGCAGGACATCATGCAGTCCACCGTGGCCCACATAGATACCTCTTGCCTGGCCATCTACAACGCCATGGACATGAGGACGGCCTGGCTTCGGGCTACTAAGTTTAACCCCGACGTCCAGGATCGCATATTGGACCTTCCGTTCAAGGGTAGTGACCTCTTCCACTCTACCACTGACGAGGAATTGGATCAAAAGAACAGCTCGCAAACTGCAAAGTCTTTATCCTGACGAAGGCCACGTCCAGTTGTATCAACGCTCTCACAAGGAGCTGCCTTAGGTGGGTTCCGAGGATTCCAGGAATGGAGGTCAAGACAACCTGACCGCTCGCCAAGTCAGCACCGGCGCAAGCACAAAAAGGGGGAAGGGGGCAGGGACTTCTTCCTGTCCCCCTTCTCAGCAGCAGTCTCAGACAGTAAAAAGGCATGATGTGTCTCCAGTGGGTGGCAGGCTTGCCTCTCACCTGCATTTCAGGCGCTAGAGCTTGGTGGACCCCTGGATCCTCTCTGTAGCATCCAAGGGGTACCACCTACTGATACCTCCCTCTCCTCCCTCCTCTCCTTCACTCCCACAGATTGGGGCGGCAACACTGTTGGCGAAGATCTGTTCGCTCGTTGAGAGACAAGCAGTGGAAGAAGTACCAGCTTCCCTGAGATGATTAGGCTTCTATTCCAGGATTTTCGCCACACAAAAAAGAACCAGGCTTACCTGCAAGTTATGTTGGACCTATCCACCCTCAACCTCCCTCTTCATAAATTCAAGATGGTTACGCCAGCACTCATTGCGGTGACACTAGACGGGGGAGACGAGATGTGCTCCCTGGATCTGAAAGGCGCCTACATACACGTCACGATTTGGTAGCCTCATGGCTCCTTCCTACGCTTCAGGATCATGGGCTGTCATTTCCAGTACAAGGTGCTACCCTTTGGCCTCAACTCAGCCCCCAGGGTATTTACCAGACTCCTGAATGCAGTGGCAGCCCTCCCCAGGGCCACCATGTCTACCCTGTTAGGAAAGATTTCATATGTGTATGTAATTGTCCCTCCATGTGTCAACCACCAAACATTTTGCTGCTGTTTAAACACCATTGACTGACTTTGCCAGAGAAGCACAGCCTTCAGCTGCACTCCTGGGCTTTCGCTCACTTTAAATAGGGAAACTGACGTGCCATTAAGACAGTCAGTACTGGGAGACTTTGTTTCCCTTAGTCCTTTTCTCATGTTGCAACTTTTGTGCAACATGCAACAAGTGTGCAATGTATCTTACCATACAGCACCCTTGGGTCTATAGTCATTTCCAAAGGCCCTAGATACTCTCGCTGGACTTTTTATGAGCTGCACAGATGTGTCAGGGACAGGACTGGTGGCAGCTATCGTTTCGCATTATTTTTAACCCTTTCCTGCCATGTTAACCGCGTTTGGCACAAATAGGTGGCCTGGCTCCAAAATGGCCATGCCACGAGGTTCTTTGTCCTGTCCTTTGGCCATCTTGCCCCTTCACCTTCCCCAGGTCGAGTCGACCCGGGCCAGTCCTTATTTGGTCATGCACTTTCCCGAGAATCCCAAAGCTTTCGTGGGCTTCTGCATGCCTTGTGTGTGTGTGTGTGTGTGTGTGTCTCTCCAGGATGTGGGCTGGGATGTCTGGTCCCAATACACATCCTGGGTGCCAGAGAGTCTGGAGTGTCCTGAATGCCTGAGACCACCGTGGTCTGTGATTGGTCCACGTATGGAGCGCTTGTTTGTGAGCAGATCTCCCATTGGGTCCTCTCCCTTGTGGCGCAAAGGGAACTTTGGATAAGAGGAGGCTGGAAACACCACTACCATGTCGATCTGAGTTCTCACTGAACAAAGGATTGGATCCAAGTATCCTGCAACTACGAAGCTGAGTCGAGGAACCGCTGGTGACCCGCTGGAAGGTTTGGCACCCTGAGCCCGCTGTCGTCCCGTGGGACCCCTCTGCATCTGATCATCCTAGAAGGTCTGCGAAGATGCTTCGACCCATTGGAATAGTGGGACCAACTATTCTCGGCACATTCACTAAAACCTGCAAGTAAGCTTACTCGGAAGTGTCCCTGGGCCAAACAGTGGGCCGACCAGCTTACGCAGGACCTTTGCTCTGTCTCTGCGTTGTTTCGGAGAGGCACTCGAAACTTGGTATACTGCTAGCTCTGTGTCCACGGCACCCTCACACCAAATTTCGTACAATTGGCATTCCCAGGTCTGAAGTGAGACTAGTGCGCCCAGGCCGGAGTTAACGCGGTTACCATGTACCCTGCTGAGGCAACGTCCTTTGCAAGTCTGCTGCATTTGTGACCCTCTTGCCCCTGAAGCCTGCTGCAGTGAAACTGGGGCGATTCACCCACCCGGAGCAGAGAAATCACCACTGTACCGTTTGGGAATCCTCGCTGGATCTCAAGAACTAAAAGGTGCCAAGACATCCTTTTTGCTACATTCGAACCTGCAACCGAATTGGACTAACCTGCCGATGTTTGGGTCTCCTTGCATCAGGGACCGGTGAGTAATCGGTACCCCAACCGGTGGCCCCTAGCGCAAGAGCCCATTTTTACGCACGAGTGGCCCCTGGGTGCCCCTCTCCTGTCCACTGCTATTGTGAAATTGCATCTCCATCCCGAACTCTCGAACTGCCTCTGCCTTCAAGTGGAAGTCCTTCTTGAATAGTGGGAGCCTATTCTTCATCACCTTATCCACCTTCCTGAGCTGCTAGAGACCTTGTTTTGCCCATTGGAACCGCGTGCACTGGCACTACATGTACTATTGAGCACAAGGCTCCCCTCTTCTTAGGACTTGGACTGCCTCTTGGTTAGGTGAATAACTGATGTTGAACTGGTCCTAAAGATTAACTGCACTGCCTGTTTCCTTCCCATCTAGGTTGTCGACATATTTCATGCAGTCACCCTTTTAGACCCCCCCTGGTATATATATATATATATATATATATATATATATATATATATATATATATATATATATATATATATATATATATATATATATTATTGAGTGTGATGTATTGGTTTACTTAGTGTTACTGTGATTCTTTGCTATAGTCTGTTACAAAGGCCTTGTAATAAATGTGTGTATATTTTTAATATAATACCTACCTGGAGTAATTTGTAAGTGTCCTTGCTCTCTGTGCTCATTGAGGTCCTTCAGTCACCCTCACCCCTCCAAGAGACTTAGTCTTGACCGCCTGCCATAGCTACCCTGATTGGTCTGGCTTGTCCAGAGGTTAACCTGTTCCAAGAAACTAGGCTGGCCTTCTGAACCTCTGCCCCTCCAGGTCAGAGTTCAGAAATCCTTCTTAACGTAGCCGTACCTGGACGACTGGCTCGTCAGGGCCAGATCCCTGGAGGCAGTTACCCACACTTTCTCTGTGCTTATGCACACACTCCACGACTTGGGGTTCACTATCAACCTCAAGAAGTCTCAGCTGTACCACACACAGAGCCTCACCTTCATGGGTCTCATCTGGGATACGAGCTCCCAAAAGGTATTGTTACGCTCACCTGGTCTCTGCTGGGACACGTTTGGAGCCCTCCCTGGTTTCGGCTCCCCGGGATCGGTTCTCTCCCTCAGCTGTTGCCAAGTACACTGCTCTGGATGCTGGTACTGCCCTGCAAGAACACGAGGGGCAATGAGAAGGGTGTGGAGGTATCATGACTCCCCTCGGACCTTTCGTGCCAAAATGAGGTAAGTAAGCATTTACCCAGCGGAGCCGTTGCAGCGGTGGAGGACTTGAATTGTTCCCAAGAAGATGGCAAGTTGGAATCTTAAGGTAAGCACTAGATGCGATGACGCGCAACCTTAACAAATGTCCTTATTAGGTTTCTAACATTGTTTGTTCTTTCTTCCTGCAGGTATAGTCTGGCGGCGCTTGGAGAAGAGTTGCGGTGCGCGGACCTGTCGGCGGGTGAAGGATGCCTACGACCGCGACGAGCTGGCCGTGTAGAACTCCCGAATTGGTGTCCGAGCTGAGGGTCGGGTAAGACGCGCAGCTGATGGTTGTATTCCACGAGCCAGGTAAGTGTGCTCTGGTCGATCGCATATGGAGTCACTGCGAGCAGGTAAGAGACACTTCAGCGATGGTTCTGATGGAGAAAACAGTTAAGTTGCGCCTCTGCGATGGTTTTGCTGGAAGACAGTTAAGATGCTTCTCCGAGATGGAGAAGCCCCTTACCTGTTTCCCAGCAAAACAGATGGTTTCACTGGAAAACAGGAAAGATGCTTCTCAGGCGGCGGTGAGCGTTACGCTGCTTAAGCAGAATATCGCGAAGCGTTGGCCTGCGGGCAGGCTTAAATAGCCTGGTCCCGGCCACGCCCCCTTGCTCTGCTAGATGGTTCCACCCTGCCACTCCTAAATGATGCTGCAAGTGCAGCTTCATGGATTTCTATGGCCATGCCTGGCCCAGATGCACGTGGATGATTAACACGTGCCCAAGGAAAATGGTGCAGAGCACACTTTCCTATTAGCCTGGTGCCAAAGGCGCCAGGATTGGGTACAACTGGACCCTTTAGGGTATGTGAACTGGGGTTCCTGTCCAGTGGCCATGACCGGTATTTCCCTCAGAGGACAAGATTACAGCCCTCAAGAGGGCCACTAAGCACTTCCTTACCAGAGCAGGACATCTACTGGGTATCATGGCAGCGGTCCTCTTGGCCATGCCACATACGAGGCTCCGAATGAGAAGATTACAGCTGCACTTTGCAGCCTCATGGAATCGGGAGAAGGGCTCCCAAGCGGAGCTGGTCAGCATACCACCTTCTCTCCACTCGGACCTCACGTGGTGGTCCAGGAACTGCAACCTGCGGATGGGCAGGCCCTTCCGGCAGCCGCCCCGCAGGTCATCATCACTACGGACCCCTCTCTAGAGGACTGGGGAGTCACTCTGGACAGCCACACTGTTCAGAGTCTGGACCCGGCAGTAGTCCCAGATCAACTGGCTGGAGCTCAGAGCCTTCCTTCTGCTCGTGGGGGGGCAAGACCGTCCTTATCCAGACTGACAACGCCACCAGCATGTACTATGTCAACAAGCAGTGGGGGGGTACCAGGTCCCTTCCGCTGTGGAGCCTAGCGGTCAGCATGTGTGAATGGGCCCTGGAAAACATTACCTCATGGCCGTCCACCTCCCGGGGGAGGCAAACCTGGAAGCGGACTGGCTCAGCAGGCTGGGAGTGGACAATTAGGAATGGCAATTGAACGACCAGGTGCTGCAGGTGGTCTTCAACACATGGGGCCATACTCGGGTGGATCAATTTGCCTCCTGGAAGAACATGAAGTGGCGTCCGTTTGCGTCATTGCAGGGGCTGTGCCCCGGCTCTCTGGGAGACGCATTGCAGAATGAATGGGAGGGCATGACAACATATGCCTTTCCTCCCACACCCCTGATCCTCAGGGTACTCCCCAAGATGAAGGAAGCTTGCCAACTCAGTGTCATCTTGATAGTTTCTTGGTGGTCAGCGAGACCGTGGTTCTCCAAACTGCTCAGCCTCACGGACAGACCACCCATTCACATTCTGCTGGGTCCGGCATTTCTCCTGTTCCCAGCAAGGGGTGGGGGGAGGGGGTCCTCCACCCTGCGCCTCAGAAGTTAGCCCTTGCATTGTGGTTCCTGAGCAGATCACCCTCCAGCACCTGAGCCTATCACAGGCTAACCCGGAGAGCATTCAGGGCTCCAGGAGCAAGGCTACCAAGAGCGAATATAAAAGCAAATGGAGCAGGTTCTGTCACTGGACTTACTCTCATGCACAATGAACGACATGCTCTCCTTCTCGGCGCTCCTCGTGCACTCAGGCGCTCAGGTAGACACATGTCGCACTTAACTGGCAGCTATAGGGGCCTACAGAAATTCGGAGGAGGAGGTCTTCTCCTCCAAACTGATTGATTGTCAAACATCTGGCGGGATTTTCCAGGCTTTACCCGCCAAACAAGAGGCCACACCCTGTCTGGGACCTCAATGTGTTGTTGGGCATCTTGGCGCACAAGCTATATGAGCCAGTGGCGTCCGTGTACATAAGGCTGGTCACCATTAAGACTGCTTTGCTAGTGGGACTTATCTCGGCTCGCCGAGTCGGCGAGATCAAGGCTCTGGTGGCCTCAGAACTGTACACCACTTTCCACAGGGATAAGGTGGTCCAGAGGACTCACCTGGTGTTACTATCGAAGGTACCATCCGCCTTTCATCTAAACTAGGAAATAGTGTTACCTACGTTCTCCAGCATGGGGTCTGGCATGGATTCACATGTTCATGAATATTCCCCGTCAGGCTGGGAATCCTCGGTACAGAAAAAAATCAGTATCAGTTTCGTTTCTGATCTCTTTCCTAGTAGTAACCAATCACTGATCTCTGGGCCATACTGCCCACAGCCAATGACTGCCCTCTCCCTAAGCCCCGCCTCCTGCAGCCATCCTCAGATTTTTACCGCACGTTCAAGTGTTGGGAGTCCTCGTGCTATAGCTCTCGAGCTTTTGCTGCTTTTTCGTGCTTTTTCAAAGAGAATTTCTCATTTTTCGGTTAAATTGAGCATCAAGCTCCACTGTCTTTACATCCGATCAATGGGGACCCGTTTCAGAAGTTTCTATGCCCCTCAAGGGTGAAGATTTCGTCAAACGATGCTTTTGGAGGATTCCAGAAGTTTCTGAGGCCTACCCCGGACATGGTCCAGGAGAAAGGGAGCTCGACGCCCGGGAAGCTGTTCAGGGCCTGCCCTGGATGCCAGCTGCAGCACGTGTTCAAGGAAGACGAGCATTCCTTATGCCTCTGCTGTCTTCACGAGGACAAAACGCACGTGGAGGACTGTGTTTTGCGGCAACATGTCAGAGCGGACCATGAGGGACCGCCATCTTCGTCTCGCCAACTGGCTGTAGGGAAAGAGCCTGTCAGGTGAGAAGAAAAAAGAAATCAGAGCGATGACAGGGGCCCAACAGAAGGCTAAGCACCGCGAGTACCGGGAGAGCCGAACGGTCGGGCTCCTCGGCTGCCAGGCAGGGCGCATCCTCCCCGGCGCCATCGACCACAAGCCAACGCTCTGGCTCAGGTACGTGGAAATCCGAGAACCCGGCCAAGCTTCTGGAGAGGCCCCGGTCGATCTTGCAGATTTCGGCTGATGGGGAGCGAGGCGGGGAGCCCTCCCCCAAGGTGAAGGCCACAAGCACGCAGTCAGTGACTAAGCCCTGATTCACCCAGCCAAGGCCTCTATCGAGAAGGTCGCGGCAACCCTGGCGCAACCTGCAGAGGTTACACCTATGGTAGAGGCCTCGGGGCCCAGAGTCTCCCTGCCACCTCGCAGGGAGGCATCTTTCAAGCCCATCGATAGAACCCCCACGAAGCCCCCGGCAGCGAAAGAAGGGGGGGCAGTGGCTGGCGTGGATTCAGACACAGCCTCCGAGGAGGAACTTGTCGAAGTCCCTGAGAGCCACGACGCGGGCATGGAGGAGGACCAGCCTGTCGAGAGGCATCCCGACGAGGGGGACGAGGAAAGCGACTGTGGCGCCGACGGGACCCCAGACCAACCGTCGCAGCCAGTGCCGCAGGACAACTCTGCAGCCATTTTGATGGCAATTCAATCCTTATGCTCTGAAATAAGGACTAGATTGCCTTTACCCCCGACGGAGGAGCCGGAGCCAGGCCCGACGGAGGAGCCAGGGGCAGGCCCGTCGGAAAGTCCACCACCCAAGAGGAGAAAAACACATCCTCCTGCACTCTTCCAGCCCTCGAGGCCTGCTCAACCCTCCTCCCCGTCCAAGGTCCGTGGGGATGGCACGGGCACAGATGAGGGCGACGATGACTGGGTGGGGACCTCCTGTCGTTCCAAACCCCCCCCCTCCCCGGCTTCCCCGCCCAATGAGATTGGATCCTTCCATGCAATGATCTCCAGGGCATCCGAGCTTTTCCAGTTCTGCCCCGAAAAAGGAGGGGGTTCCTCCATCAATGTCGAGAGACCAAGAGGAAGACGGTCCTCGCGCTACCTCTACTGGATGACATCTGGGACGAGGGGCTCCCTCCTTGAACCCGTCCATGACGCCGGCAAAAAGGGACCGATACGAAAAGAAGTACCGGGTCCCCGACGCAGCCCCACTGTGCCCTAGAGCACAGCCGACCCCGGATTCAGTCGTCTCGGCGGCGGCCAGTAAGAAGGTGGGGGGGCATCGACTTCGCCGCCGGACGGCGAGGGAAAGAAGCTTGATGCGATGGGACAAGGCATCACGTCGGCGGCGACGACGATTAAGGCGGCCAACGCCCTGGCTATCGTTGCCCGTTACGACAGGGAACTTTGGTATAAAATCGCTCCCTTGTTGGACTTCCTGCCGGACGACCAGAGAGCAGCAGCCCTGGAAATCTTGCAAGAAGGCGAGGTGGCGTCGGACCACACCATAACGGTGGTGACGGACATCGCTGACACCGGTTTCCGCCAGTTGGGCAACAGTGTTTGCCTCAGACGACGCGGATGGCTTAAGGCGACGGATTTCCGCCAGGACGTACAAGCCAAAGTGTTGGACATGCCCTTCGACGGGAACAACCTGTTTGGGAAGACAGTCGATGAGTCCCTGCAAGCCATCAAAACGGACACGGAGACAGCCCGGGCCTTGGGAGTTCTCCAGCAACGACAGCCGTTCTTTCGGAACACCGGTGGCAAGCAAGGGGCCTCCAAAGTTTCTGGCAGCGGCTCCTCTACCTACCGTCAAGCGGCCTGTTCCTTGTAGCAGGAGGCCTATTGAGGACGGGGAAAGTCTGGAGGTTCCCTCCGTCATCGCCAGGGAGGTCAAGGTGGTCTCGAAACAGGACTGAATCGACCGTGGCGTCTGGCCCCCACCGAAGCACCCCGGTGGGAGGCCAGCTAGCGAAGTTAGTCAGCGTGTGGGAGTCCCTCTCCACCGACCGTTGGGTGCTGGATACCCTGGCCCAGAGACACGCCCTCGAGTTTCTAAAGAAGTGCCCTCGCGTGCCACCTGTGGCCAGGAAGGAAAACCACGTACCCCAGCTGCTGCTGGAGGTAAGGGCGATGCTCAAGAAAGGTGCCATCGAGCTTGTCCCAAAGAGACTTCGGGGCTCCGGGGTCTACTCAAGATACTTTCTTGTAAAGAAGACAGGAGGTTGGCGTCCCATCCTGGACCTGCGGTGACTGAAAAAGTACATCAAGGCTCAGAAGTTCCGGATGGTCACCCTCTAGCACGTGCTGGGACAGCTGGAGGACGATTTCCTGTCGTCGTTGGACTTGGAGGATGCCTACTTCCACATCCCCATTCTAAAAGGACACCGGAAGTTCCTCAGGTTCGTGGTCCAAGAACGGCACTACCAGTTCAAGGCCCTCCCGTTCAGATTAAAATCGGCACCCAGGGTATTCAAGTGCCTAGCACCGGTGGCGGCGTGGCTACGCCTACGAGGGATCCACGTCTATCCCTACCTGGACGACTGGCTCAGCCGAGCAAGGACAAGAGAGCTCGCCGTAGAACACACAGCGAAGACCGTCCAGCTACTCACGGACCTGGGTTCTCCATCAACTTCCCCAAATCCCACATGGTCCCTTTGCAGGTCGCCCTGTTTCTGGGAGCCAAGCTCGACACAGTGGCACGGCTGGCCTCGCCGTCCGACGAAAGCCATCCTGGGCAAGGTGCAACGCCTGCTAGCCACGGACGTAGCCAAGGTAAGATCCATCAAATTGGTTCTCGGGATGATGTCCTCCTGCATCAGACCCCAGCTCACCAGGTAACGGTGACAACGGATGCCTCCCTGGAAGGGTGGGGAGCGCATACCGGAGATCTCCACGCGAGAGGCCTTTGGCTCCTGGAGGAAAAACAGCTTCATATCAACATTCTTGAGCTCCGCGCAGTGTTTTGGGCCCTCAGGTCCTTTCTCCGTCCCTCATGGGCAAGGTGGTGAGGATCTTCACCGACAACACCACCACTTTGTTCTACATCAGGAAGCGGGGTGGAACCAGATCCCCAGCCCTGTCCAAGGAAGCCCAGGATCTGTGGCACTGGGCCGTCGACCAGGGGATGTTTCTGGTACCTTTTCATCTGGCAGGGATAAAGAACACCATCGCCGACTCACTCAGCAGGGAGCTGCGCTCGTGCCACGAGTGGGAGCTACGCCAGGATCAAGTGGATCGACTCTTCAGGCTGTGGGGCAGACCCCAGGTCGATCTCTTCGCGACAAACTCCAAGTGCCAGAGGTTCGCCAGCAGGTTCCCCCAACCAAGGAGCATGGCCGATGCTTTCTCGTTCCCCTGGGACAACCTGTTCCTCTGCTTTCCCGCCGTTGCCACTGCTACTCCGGCTCGTCAACCAGCTCAAGAGGTCCTGGTGTAGGATGATCCTCGTCGCACCGGCGTGGCCGAGACAGATCTGGTTCCTGGACCTTCTGGACCTATCGGCATCCCCACCAGTCAAACTGCCAGTGGATGCGATCCTCTCTCCAGAGAAGGAGGCGACATTCTTCATCACGACTCAGTCGCTGAACATGGAGGCCTGGCTCCTGCAGCACTAGAGTTTGGAGGATACGATATACCGGCCGACTGCAGAGGTTCTTGCAAAGGCCAGGGCGTCCTTAACTCTCAAGTGTTACGGACACAAATGGAAGAGGTTCTCTGTCTGGTGCCGGGAACAGAAGATTAACCCTCTACGGATTACAGCCCCTCAAGTACTGCCATACCTACTGTTGTTGGTCAAGGCTGGACTAGCTCATGCCTCCATCAAGATACATCTGGCTGCCATCTCCAGATAAAACAGGACGGATGTCCTTGTGGTCTCATCGCCTGATGAAGGAATTTATGAAGGGACTATTCCGCTTGTTCCTGCCGGTGAAGGCCCCGGCGTGGGAGCTCAACGTGGTGCTGACTAGGCTCATGGGGGGGCCCCTTTCGAGCCTATGCATACGGCACCGTTGAAGTTCCTATCGTGGAAAACAGCTTTTCTCGTGGCCATCACCTCCGCACGGCTCGTGGGAGAGATTCAGGCCCTATTTTGCAAGCCTCCATACTTGACGTTTCACGACACAAGGGTGGTGCTCAGGACGCATCCCTCCTTCATGCCCAAGGTGCCGTCGGACTTCCATCTCAATGAGCCCATGGAGTTACCAGTTTTCTTCCCGTCACCTTTGTCGCCGGCCGAGAGGACTTTGCACTCGCTGGATGTAGCTAGAGCGCTGAAGTTCTACGTGGACTGCACAAAGAGTTTTCGGAAGACGTCACAGCTTTTTGTGAACTTTGGGCCGGTGAATCAAGGGAAGGCTCTCTCGAAGGCTTCCATTTCCAGATGGCTCTGTGGCTGTATCATGCACTGTCACCGGTTGGCAAACTGACCGCTGCCAGGCCGTCCAAGAGCCCATTCGACCGGAGCGATCGCTGCTACCACGGCGTTCTTGTCTGGTGTGCCCCTGCTGGACATCTGCAGGGCTGCTACGCGGAGGTCGACGCACACCTTCACGATTCTACTGCGTCTACTACTGGGATCGGGATTCCAGGGAGGCGTCCAGGGTCGGCCAAGCAGTGCTGCGCGACCTGTTCGCCTGAAGGGCCTGGTGAGGAAGTAAGAGTTGCTTAATGTTGAGTTTATGGATTGCCTAATGTTGAGCGTTTTGCCACTTCCCGTGGTTGTGCATGTGTGTACTGCGATGTAATCTTATATTCATGAGCATGTGAATCCATGCCAGACCCCATGCTGGAGAAGGAACAAGTTACTTACCTGTAACTGTTGTTCACCAGCATGGGTCTGGCATGGATTCACATGTGAACCCTCCCGCCTACCCCTCTGCGGATCTTCGCTTGGTCATACTGCCACTTTACGTGCTACCAAATCGGAGGATGGCTGCTGGAGGCGGGGCTTAGGGAGAGGGCAGTCATTGGCTGTGGGCAGTATGACCCAGAGATCAGTGATTGGTTACTACTAGGAAAGACAGATCAGAAACGAAACTGATACTGATTTTTTTCTGTACCGAGGATGCCCAGCCTGATGACTGGGAATATTCATGAGCATGTGAATCCATGCCAGACCCATGCTGGAGAACAACAGTTACAGGTAAGTAACGTGTTCCTTATTCGCCGACCCAAAGGACAAGGCTCTGAGAGGTTTGCACTGTCTGGATGTCAGACGCGCTCTGAAGTTCGGTCTGCACAGGACCAAGGGCTTCTGCAAGTCAGGCGCACTTTGTAACCTTAGGTGGGTCCTGACCTGGTTATCAGGCATCCAAGACTTCTATTACACAGTGGAGGCCTATGAAGGGTAGCACAAGCCGCTGCCAGCTAACCTGCACTCTCACGCGGTCGGAACAAAGGCCACGGCCATCGCATTCCAGCGGCAGGTTCCGTGGCAAGTCATAAGTAGGACGGCCACCCCTTTGGCTTTCTGTAAGCATTACTGTTTGGACGCCGGCTCTAAGTCAGACGCAGCCTTCGAACAGGTGGTTATCGGGAACTTATTTGCTTAAGGAGGGTCTCCTCTCCACCCAGGGGCTACATTCAGTTGTAATCGCCCTTGGAGTATGGAGGAAAGGGGACAGGACGTAAGAGTAATTTAGTTACTCATCGTAGTGACTAACGTACTCTTAGTGCTTAGTCCCCTTTTCTACATATGCCCCACCATCCTCCCCGTCAATAATACTGGTGTCATTAGGCAATGGTAAATATTGTCGATGCGTCGGGACTGAGGTGTGGTGCCGGATTCAGGGTATCGCATGCTCCCAGGGCTGCGCCCCTGCGTGTCTCTAAATTTAAAGGGCAAGGTGTTTTTTTCTGGTGAAAAAGGTTCTGTCTCCCGTCCCTAGGAAGGGACGCCCATGCAGTATGGAGGAAATGGGACTAAGTAGTCACTACAGTGAGTAACTTGTAATTTGTATGTGCCCGTTCTGCCTCCGCAACCTCGCTCTCCAATTCAGACTTTACCCCTTCCCGCCATATTGCGTGCCCCACAATTGCTATCGACATGGACCCTTAACTTTCCTAGAAGTAGTTCCTAATCGCTTGCTCATTACTGTCTGAGGGCCATGTCATTGAGGATTGGGTCTAGTGCCTCCATGGGAACCTTGTTAAGTTTGGGGGGGGGGGGGTGTGGGACGGGGTCGCGAATCCAGATTGCCAATAGGACTGGCGCATGGTCCGGGGGGGACTCTAGTTCCTATGGCTATATTGTCTACGTAAAGCACCAATTGGGGTGGAAGCCAGTAACCAGTCAATACGGGATGAGGTGTGATGTACGTGCAAGTAGTCTCGTTCCCCTGCATGAGCCTCCAAATGTCTATCATCCCCAGTGCTTTAAATGGGTGTAGCAACCTTGTTGCAAAAAATTAAGTCTCTGGCTGATGGTGGGTGGGTCCTGTCAACGTGGGATCCGGGACCTGGTTGAAGTCTCCTATCACTGCTTGGCCTTCCACGAAGGGTGCCAGCTCGGACTCCAGCTCCTAAAGAAATGCCTCTCGTTCGGGGCATATACCAATATGAAAGTGTAAAGTTGCCCAAACAATGTCCCTTTCCACCCCACATATTTGACCCCCAGGTCCTGCTGGGTCTGTAGTGTGATAAAAGGCGGCTGGCATCCCTTCGAGTTACTGGATGTCAAGAATTGTTGACGGAAATCTCTGCTCCTCATTGTGACAGTCCTGCGGTGCCAGGTGGGTTACCTGTAGGAATGCGATGGAGCAGTTCAAGTCCACAAGTCTCTGCAGGATGGACTTGCGCTTGGCTGGAGAGTTCATGCTTTTTACATTAAATATGATGCATCTCAGCTTTCGGTTGAGGTTGGTTTAGGTTGTGCTTCCGACTCAACCACTGAGGTGCAGCGTTACAGGGGGATATCAACCGCCATCTGGCTTAGCTGTCTGTGGGCGTTGCTGATGCAACTGGTTTTTGAAAAACAAAACTGTTCCTTTACAAACAGTGCAATAACATTGGGCCATCTGCCTTAGTGACCAGTGAGCGACCTCGCACTCCTGGTCTGGCGAAGTCCATACGGGCCCGGGTCAAACCTATCTTGACATTGTCCTAAGTCTCCTTGTGGCTGCTTTTGGACGGGGCCCGTCTGGGCGGGTGTTAGGACAGGTATATCTGTTTCGGGAGGCCTCCAAGTTTGTGTGTTTTCCCCACCTTTGACCACACAGTGCAACATGGTTTAGGGTCTTCCCTGTTTGCTGGCATGGAAAGCCTTGGTTGAGATTCCCAGTTTGCACCGGAACCTCCCATATGTCCTCCACTTATTCAAATGAGTTGATTTGCATTGTTCCCTCCAAGGCGAATTGCAGCATTGCTGGGAAGATCCATCTGTATCGGATTTTCTTGTAGAATGGTGGTTAGCTATCGTGGCCATCGCCAGGTCCTGGAAGATTTTGAGGGATGGTCTTTGATAATATTTTATTTCTATCGCACTCGTACACAAGTGTTTCAGAGCATGACAAGGCTAGGGAGGGGAACAGGGGAGAAGAAAACAAGAATCTTACTAGGCCCAGTGACATTGAGCACGCGCAAGTCCATGGGAGAGGGGGAGGGGAAAAGTGCATGGAAGGGGGGAGAAGTGGAGAGTGCGGAGCAAAGGAGAAACAGATAAATAAATAAAGGCAACAAACAGTGGTAGTGCAGCCAGCAATTGGCAAGTGCTGGGTTTAAGGCAGCAGACAGGGTAGGTCTGATGAGTGCACGAAGAAGTGGGGGGGGCTGTATGGGTCTAGATACAGACCCCAGTGCAAGGGGTGGCCCAGAGGCAGTGCAGGAGGGTGGCAGGGTGAGCAGGTACCTGGGCCCAGAGGACAGGGGGTGTCCAGGTGCACAGTGCCAAGAGAAAACAGATCAGCTGGGGAGTGGGGGAGCAAAGGCAGAAGTAAAAGGGAAGGTCTTGAGGTGCTTCCGGAACCGGAGATGGTTCAAGTTTTAGAGTGGCAGGGAGGCTGTTCCAGAGGGAGGCGGCCCCAGCCGAAGACTTGGATCTACCCCCAGCTCGTTTCTTTGAACGATGACTGACCCTGAGGGAGTCTGAGGTAGAGGAGCTCGAGAGGGGAAGTATTTGCAGAGGGATAGCTGAAGGTATTTTGGACCCAGAAAGCCTTGTGGACAATGCAGAGGGTTTTGAATTTAATCCTTGCATCCACTCGGAGCCAATGGAGAGATTTCAGAGCTGGAGAGATAGGATCCCAGGGCTTGAGGCCAAGGACAAGTCTTGCAGTCCTGTTCTGCATTAGTTTCAGAAGGCGAAGATTAGTGGCAGGTATATTTAGAAAGAGGCTGTTAAAATAGTCCAACCTAGAGAGAACCAGAGTTTGGGAGACCATGAGCTTCTGGGGGAAGGAGAGGAAATTATTTGTTTGCGCTTGAGCCGCATCCATGATGTCTTGCTTGGTCATGGGAAAGTGTACACATGTTATCACGTCCGAAGGAGGGTCCACCCAAAGGGGGGCTCTTTTGGTCCTGCAGCCTGTGAGTGTGGTCTAGCGGCAGTGTGGCTTTTGTCATGGTGCGGCAGGAGCATCTGAAATACTTTGCCCACGTGTTTGCTCAGGGCATGATCCATTATCAAAGAGGTGACCCCTTTAATCTGTAGGTTATTGTTCTGTGCTCTGTTCTGTAGGTCTTCCTGCTTAGTTGCCATGGCCTCACTTATTCCTTCAAGCGATTGCACCCGACGCGGTAGGTCCACCATTACTGTGGCTCGTTCCGTCCTCTGGTCCCCGACCTGCCCAAGCCTCCATAACTCGGCTGTCCAAGCATTGCATATTCGCCAAGAGCTCCACCATGCAGTTACTGAATTCCGCATTAATTTCGGACATGAATGATTGAATGTCATCCTTTGTTGCGAGTTTGGTTCCGACGAGTGGACCATGACTTTCACTGTTTCTTTCCCCCTTCTCCTGGGATTGAAGTATGGCTCCTATGTCTGTGTCTTTGTTCGCCTTTTGGTGCTTGACCATCTTAGGGGCTCAAGTACCTGCAGGTGACAGAAGTAGAGGACCCCACCTCTGGGACTAGATTGATTTGGGGCCTTGTGATATCGGCTCCTTTGGTTCCAGCTTGTTTGCTTACTCCAGGCTGCCGTGGGCACACGCTTCTGATATCTCCCTCTCTAGGGCACCTGTCAGACGCTTTCTCGTTTGGGCCTCCTGCCATATTACAGAATTAGTCTTCTGTTGTGAGGGGGAAAGCTCTGGGGAAGCAGGGGGCTCTCCTACTGGACCCTCTTTATTTTGCACTACTGAGTAGCCCACCACTCCTCCTGAGGTCTTCCCTGCTCACCGTCCTGCTAATGCAGGAGTGCTGCGGGCTGGCACGCCCGCTCAGAATGGGAATATAACTGTGCTCACTTGGTAGGGGGAGCTCCCGGCTGCCACCCGGAGCCCAGCGGGCTCTCGCAGCACAGGCTCAGAGTCAGACTTGAGCCCCACCAACGTCCGACCTCTTCATCAGAGGATGGGTGCCCTCTTTGCTGCTGTCTGGGTCACCTCTGCTGGAACTTCCACGGTGGCTTACAAGGAGATCTCTATGTCCCCGGCTGCAATCGGCTGCTCCGCATTGACACCAGACACTGCCTCATCGTATGGAGTTCATTCTGATTCCGACCTGGGCTATTGACCAGCGATATTTGCTGTTTTTTGCCAGGCTCCGTACGGAGTCTCACAGGAGCGTCCACATCATTGGCTCTCCAGGTCACGGCCGGTATTCTGTTATTTTTAATGTAAATCGTGAGGTGCAAAAAAGATTTATTGATATTCCCCACTGGTTCTAGACCAAAAGAGTTATTAAATGACATGCTTACATGCTGCACACTGAGGCCCACGGGCGAGTTGCGCCCTAGACGATATTTAACATGAACCTGCTTTTCTATGTCTCCAATGGCTAAATGTATATCTGTTCTGTTAGTGTGACAATATTTTGACTATACGTTTTTATCTGATTAGTGTATATTAATTAAAGGCCTAACAATTGTATTTTTGTACTTGCCTGTCTCACTGAAATTATTGGTGGTTTGTGTGGCCTCATTGTACCCCTAGACCACTTGCACACCTTTCCTGAGACTAAGCCTTGCAGTGCTGCTACCTAAACTTTATTGGGTTTGGCTAAAATCTCAGTGAGCATGTTCTGGGAGCCCACAAACCGGGGGTTTGGGGGTGAGAAAGTTTCAGGGTTCCCTAAAAGGGACAGTAATTCCCCTAAAAAGTAAACTCTACGCTAACACACTAGTGCAGTTCTTCCTCTGATCTGATTAATGGGGCTGCTGGGAATGGAGCCTGGTCCATTGTGTGCCTGTTGGCACTTCAATAATTTCTTTTGAGTCTTTGTCCTACCAACCTTAGTGTGGCTGAGTTTTCTTGACAAATACTATTGGGACAGCTTTGAAACTTTGCATGACTGTCAAGTGTCCTGTTCGGGGCAGGTGTCCGCATCTCAATATTTTGAAGTAGGATATATTACAATGTTTTCTAACATGTTATTTTCTTTCTAGGATGAAAAAGCATCAAAGGCAAAAGTCAGTGACATTTTAGCCGAAATCTTTAAAAAGATTGGTTCTAAAGAGAACACCAAAGAGGTGAGCTTTCTTCCAGACTTCCAGCTTTTGGTGTGGTGAAGAGAAGGTTGTGGAAGATGGTGTCCATTCATTTTTGATCTGTGCTAGAATAGAAATGATCACATCTTGGTTTGCTTTAGAATCTTATTTGCGTTTTTTGTGCCAGCAGGGTCTTGCTGAACTTTATGAATATAAAAAGAAATACTCTGATGCAGACATTGAGCCCTTCTTGAGAAACTCCTCTCAGTTCTTCCAGAGTTATGTGGAACGAGGTCTTCGCATCATTGAGTCAGAGCGAGAGGGCAAAGGACGGATTAGCTCGACAGGTACCACCTCTCAGCACCAAGGAAAATAAAAATGTGTTTGCTTCCTAATTGGATGCTTTCTCCAAGCTTGTGTGTGCAGTGTTTCTGGCATATGTCCCCTTGCACTAATCCCGACTGCCACATTTTATTTTGTGGCATCTGAATAAATCACCCTAGTAAGTTTCCTTCCTAATTCTTTTACTGGGGGCTGCCATGTGCGTCTTTGCTGATTCTTAATGTTAGCCTTTGAGTTGGTGATAATGTGACGTGGGCTCCAGTGCATACCTTGCACACACTTCTCATCTCTGAAATATCCATTTGCTGACCAACGCGGACTAATTCTCACAGCTTCTATGCAGCACTCTGGTAGGACTGATTTTCTATACTCTGGCCTTGTGGACCAATGTATAAAAGGCAAACCTATATTGTAACAGACAACTCTAGGAGCAGTAGCCAAACCAGTTCAAGGTAGCAAGGCCAGTGGTCTAGGCGAAGTCTCAAGCGGTGGCAAGCTTGTAACTGGGTCCACAATGAGCACACACAAGGAAATAGTCAAGGAATTATAAAGAGAACATAAACACCACGAACATCGATGGTTTCGCTCTAAGTTAATTGAACATACTATGGCTGCAAGTATAGCCCTGACTAATTATAAAAGAGGTGTTCTTAGCTAAATCAAAATTTCTATCAACTAAAATTACAACAGCCCTGAACAATCCCCAAGAATTATTTAAAACTGCTGCTGACTTTGTTAGCCCCAAAACATACGCACCAGTGAAAGCCTCCTCTGTATCTCATACTAATGGCTTAAACAATTTTTTCAGAGACAAAATCCTGAATATTCAAAATATTAGGTTGAATAGAAATTTTGATATAGCCCCCCAATCAGAGGCTCTTAGCCTAGTCAAAGAAAATCCAGTGGTCTGGAGATGATTTCAATTGGAACCCAGTTCAGCTTCAATGAAGTTTCACAGGATGATATTACTGCCCTTTTGTCTGAACTGAAACCCACCAATGACTCCTTTCCAATCCCTGCCCGAGTCGCTAAACGACTTTCGGTGGAACTCACTCCTTTCATGACTAAGTTTGGCAACCTTTCACGCACACAGGGGGTAGTCCCTGATGCCTTGAAATTATCGGTTGTTTCACCGTCACTGAAAAAAGTTAGCTTGGACCCCGAGTGCTATAATAACTATCGTCCAATTGCCGGGCTCCCTTGGCCAGGTAAAATCCTAAAAAAGGTGGTCACTAAACAATTGCAGGATTATGTTGAGGACCACAGCCTTCTCCAACCAGGCTTTCGTCCCTTACACGGGACAGAGACAGCATTGATGGCGGTCTGGGACGAGATGTTGCAGGCTAGGGACACAGGTAAACTTTACCTGGTTTTAATGCTTGACTTGTCCGCTGCGTTTGATACGGTGGATCATGGCATTTTATTGGATCGTATGCAAAACCTTGTGAATGTGGACCCCTGTGCATTACAGTGGTTCACATCATTCCTTACTGGTACTCAACGTGTTCAGGTTGGAAGCTTTCTTTCAGATATCTTCCTCCAGTGCTGTGGTGTGCCGCAGGGATCGGCCCTTTCTCCACTTTTTAATATTTACCTTTGTGCCCTTATGAATATCTTGGAGATATATCACCTCAGATTTTATTTGTACGCTGATGAAACCCGGCTATACATTAGGCTTGACGATGTGGAGGAAGCTCTTCCCTTGGTTAGCAGGTGTTTAAAAGAAATTGAAACATGAATGGAAAATAATTGGCTACAGTTTGAGCCAAAAAAAAACTGCTGAGGTGATCTTGTTTGGTCCGAAGCATCTCCTTGAAGGAAATAAATGTCCCCCACCACCCCAGTTTTTGGGCACTAGCTTGAAGTACACTACCAAAGTAAAAAAATCTCAGCTGTATTTGGCAGAGTGACCTGGGATGTAATGCCCAGGTTTTAGCCAAAGTTCAATCGTTTTTTTAGAACATCCGCCTTTTGCGTCAAGCACTACCATATTTTCCTATTACTGATTGTGCTGTGGTGGTCGGGGCTCTAGTCCATTCCAATCTAGACTACTGCAACAGATTTTTGGCTGGAGCACCAGGCAAATGGGATCCACCGCCTTC
Organism: Ambystoma mexicanum; assembly: GCF_040938575.1. NCBI lineage: Eukaryota > Metazoa > Chordata > Amphibia > Caudata > Ambystomatidae > Ambystoma > Ambystoma mexicanum. The sequence continues at coordinate 407,650,688 of NC_090934.1, forward strand.
AAAAAGCACAAAACGCAGGTGTAAGATTGGTCTTCAATGCAGCCAAAAACACTCATATTTCTGGCCTCTGCTGTTCACTAGATTGGCTAGCGGTAGAAGACAGGATTCAATTTAAAACGGGGTAGCTGGTCTACAAATGTTTGATTGGGCAAGCTCCAGTTTAAGTGTTATCGACCAACTAAAGCCCTCAGGTCTGAAGACCAAATTGTAACTCGAGAGGAGATGGTTGTTTCTCAGTTGCCGGACCCAGACATGGGAATAGTCTTCCGCTGAGCCCGAGACAGGCAACCTCTCTGCTGACATTCAGAGCGTGTATACAGACCTTCCTATTTAAGTAATTCTGAAGTTGTTGGCTTTTTGTTGAATTTCTGTGTCATCTGTTTCTATCAGGTTCATGTTCTTCCTCTTATTATATGGTATCACCTGCGCCAGGATATGATTTAGTTTGTTGTGTGCGTGTTACAAATGCTTCAAATTCAAGCAACACACTTTGACAAACAGGTCTACAAATACTTCTTAAATTATGGCCAAATAACACAGTGAAAAATGACTAACTGGTGATATTATCACGCTATACTAAAAATTAGATACACATATACAATTAATGGAGTAGAGCAAAATACATATCAAACCCTTGAAAAGGAAGGTACATATTAGTATTAGCACTACTAGTCAACATTCAATCCTAACTTCAGAAGTCCATCCCTAAGATGTATGGGGCCTTGTGCCCAAAAGTTCAGCAATGTTCCATACAGTTTTGTGAAGCTAGAAAAACTGAAGTTGGGGTTTCTGGGGTCCAGTGAACAGTTCCAAGTGCCACGGGACGAGTTAAACTAGATAGTGTCTCCACCTTTCGGAGTGCTTTTGTGAACAAGCAATGGCACAGCCAAAGCAAACTCAGTTTCGAGGGGATTGGGTCCTCCGACGTATAATCACCACAGGTGTGCTGCTTCGGAAAATCTTTCTGCGTCCTGCATCGATGACGTCGATACGCCGCCCTCGCGGACGACCTCCGACATCACCAGATGTTATAAATAGGACGCACGACGCCCGTAGCCCCTGATCCATTTTTTCCGCAAACATGTTCGCTTCAGGAATCTCGGTGCGCCTCGGTTCGTTGGAGTTTCTGTTCTCTCGGTTCTTCGAACCTGGTCGTTTTGTGAAGTTTCTTCTTCGTGAAGGATGTCTACCTCATCTTCCACCCAGCGTCCGGGCTTTAAGAAATGCGGGGACTGTGGTTTCAATATGCCGGTGACAGACTCACACGACGCCTGCCTCGTGGAGGCCCATGACACGGATAACTGTCGACTGCCATTCGCTCACGTGCAAAGCCTTGCGGAAGCGCAAGAAGTTGTCGGTAGGTAAGGTGTCCAAGCCACGGAAGTCGAGGTCTGCTGGCCTTTCGACGGACGATTTGAGGGGCGACTCTCCGCATCGTCGTCGGAAGTCCAGTGGGTCTTGGTCCCGGAGTCGGTCTCGCCATGGCTGCTTTGTAAAATTTATTTGCATGATTAAAGGCGTCAGTTGTTTCAGGAGTAGGAGATTGGCGATGTTCACACAAACGTTTAATTTGTCTAAGTGATAATAGTTTCTCGTTAAATTTTTGTCTGATCGTCTAGTTTTGGTGACACAGGGTGCTAAGGTGTCTATTGTCTTTGTGAGGCAGTTACGCCAAGTATATGCAAGGGAGCAAGAGTTATCACTTGTAATCATTTTGTCTGTGAGCATATTCTTTAGAATTGGGTTGAGGTCTTCCGCTGATAGTTTGCAAATATTTCTAGTTATATAGGAGTCCAACATGGTGGGCTTGGGTAGATAAGGTTTGTTGCACGAGAGAGAGAAATTAATGCTATGGTCATCTGTCCAGGGCAGTGGGGTGACTGTTTCTATGGAGACTGGGGTATTAAGGGATAATACTCAGTCCAACGTTGTGGGTGGGTGCATTCACCAGTTGTGTGAATAACATGTCTTTAAGAGAATTATGTAAGGCTTCTGCTTTATGATCTTGGCTGTCGTCATCTTTTACATTGCCACGCAGCACCTTCAGTGCAGTGGCACAGGGAAGTCTTTTTAGATTTCCCAAGGTTTAAATGCCTTTTCTTTCATAAACTACTGTTTCCAAGAGCAGTGAAGTGAAATTTACTTTACTTTCATTGTAAACTTTCTAGACCCAGCACACAATATCTTACAATAGGGTGATGGAGGGGTTACTTAGTATCCCTTTTGTCTGGCTTCTCATGTAACATTTTTGTTACCCTTTCCTCGATGTATGGCTGGTGGCAGTGGTTTACTTTAAACTACCATGGTGTGCATTTTCCACAGGCTGCGCTCACAGCTACAGTAAAGCACCCAAGGGTGCCATTTTTGGCAAAAATGGGCCTGGTCTTTTTTCGCCATTTCTTTGTGGAAAGGGCCTTCATGAGATTTACTCTGCGCGCCAAACCAGGTTTGGTCCCTTTGTTCGTTTTGCCTTTGGCGGGATTCACAAGTGAAGCCTGCCTCTGGCTCCAGGGTGTCTGGGGGGCAGGAAGCGAGGGAGGTGCCCGAAACTCCCTGTGCTTAGTCTCCTAGGAGACAGGAATGCACTCTTAGGTGATTAGCCGGCTGGCTGTCAGGCTGACGGCTAGGCTGGAATGAATGGGAGAAACCTGCATAAAAGGCAAGGCTTTTTGGCTTGGAAGGCAGGGTCGACCACTGTACAAAGGAATCTGACAAACTTGAAGAGGATGCCTACTGCAACTCCTGGACCGTTGGTTTGCCCAGTGAAGCCCTGCTGCTGTGCTGAACCACCAATTTAATTTCGACTAGAGAAGCCCTGCAGGGATGACTTCTCCCTTTTGAGTTGGTGGGACCAATCAACTCCAAAGTAAGCCACCTGGACATCCTCTCTGAGCTGGTTGAAATTCCACTGCACCTGCTGCTGGAATCGAATAGCCAGGCAGAGAAACACCATATTGTGTACATTGCTTTTAAGTTGGCCAAGAGCTCCAGGAAGATCCTCTGGACTCCCAGGAAGCAGTACTGACCGACCCTGAGCCACCTCAACAGTGCGCTGGACGCCAGATGCAAAGAAAGCCCATGCTTAGACGCGAGGAGCTGAAACCGTGAAGTGCCACTGCATAGAAGTTGTTCCTTTTCTGTCGCCAACTGTCCCGTTGCAGTGCAAGTGTCCCCCAGACTTTTTCCCTCTTGTCCCCACGACTGAGACCCAGGAACAGAAGTCGGCCAAAGCCCTTTTCTTCCAACCAAAGGTACTGTACAGTCTATGAGAACTTACCTCTTGTTGTAACCTTACTTGTTCTCTGCTGAGACTTGCTGGTTGCCCTGTAGAGTTGCTGGCAGCTTCTTTACTGCATAAGCCTAATAAGCGTGTGGCCCTGCTTTGATTTCTTCTTTTCTACAAAGACTTCTAAAACATTGTGCAAGACTATTGCACTTCTTACAGGTAAGTTTCAGCTCAGCTAAAAATTTGCCCAATTGACTTTGGCGTAGCCTGGCTCCCTGAATTACTCTTCTTCCCTCTGACATTGTGTTTTGCCTTCCTTCCAGGAAGGGGTTAACTAACTTTGCATTGGGGGTTACCAAAAGTATTTGCCTGCTTCAGAATATTTGTGTTTTCTTGTTCTGTTCTAATAACCAATTTTCTTTGACATTCTCCTAAGTGTGATTCTAAATGCAGACAATTTATATTAATGTCCAGTGTCCTAGTTACTAAAGTCACCTGAGGGTGTAGGAAGTGTCTGTGTACCATCCCAAAAGGGTACTTATTGATTTAGTAATTTTAAGAGTGTGTATTTTTGGAGTGTATTTGTGTTACTATTATATTGCCCCTTCTGAAGAAGGCTTACTCAAACTTACTGTTAAATTAATAATTGTGTAATCAAGAAATCTTGTGTGTAAGGGTTTATTTGAATACTTGTCACTGTGAATCTCTAACTCCCATACAGCTCATATTGACCCCTCTTGAGATAAGCCTGGCTGCTCAGCTACACTACCAACCTGTGTAGTACAGACTTGTACCAAAGGTTTGGTTCCTATTGGCAGGCAGTCAGGGTTGTTGGAGTGCACCCAAAGGGTACTGCATACAATCTTGCCTAACAAACGCACTCCTCCCCGGTGCATGTCAACGTCAGCAGGCTTCAGCAGATGTCCAGCCTGCGAAGGGCTCTTCCCCAAGTCCGACCCCCACGCTCTTTGCCTCCGCTGCCTTGGCCGCGATCACGGCTGGGAAGGTTGTACTGCGCATGACGCACTTACACCGCACGCTCTGAAGAACAGGTTAGCACATTGGAGGGAGCTCTTCGAGAAGTAGTCTCCAGAGGACTTGAAGGACTTTGTCTGACGTCAAGGCCCAAGGTAGGGCCGCTTTTTTCCATCAGACGACGCAAGTCTGACTCCTTCCCAAGGAAACGCCAGAGCGGGAGTAACCAGTCAGGTTCTCCCACCAGCACAAGCACCGCGGCTACCTCAGCTACCGGCCGTCAGGCTGAATGGTCATTACAACCTTCTGGGGACAGTGCTGAGGGACCGCAAGGTTCTTTTACTGGGTGTCCACCCGAGGGGCCACGCCCTAGTAACGGACATATGTCTGAGGGGCGCCTGTATGCAGCACTACCGGTGATTGAGCCAAGGGCAACACGCCTACCAGATCCCGTCCTGAGGTGCAGGGTACATCTCGTGCTCTACCGCAAGGAGTCCTGGAGGAGGCCGGGCCCAGCAAGGTGAGCACCACAACTTTGGCACGTGGCATGCAACCTGACAAAATGTCTGCCGCGCCAGACAAGTTGGCAGCTCATCCGATACCGCTCCCTGGTGCGGAGCAGGTGGGAGAAAGAGTTTCAAGGTGGGACTGGTGTCAACCAGGTACGTGGCCTACAGCTTATCCATAAAGGTTGCAAGGCAGATTTATCCCACAATTAGCAAGGCAGAATATGCACAGGCTCCAGCAGCCGCCCGATACTCAGTCAATACCACCCCACCAGCCTGTGAGGACAGGTTTTTTTAAAGTTCCTCGTGCTCATAAGGTCTCCTCAGATGGGGTCCATCCTTCGGGATGTTGTCAGGGACATGCTCCCACTGGTTTCACCGCCGGCGCCCATAGTCATTCCTCCCATGGCTCCAGCGGCTCCTGCCCCTGTGCTGCCCCTGCTGCCCACGCTGGGACCTTCGATTCAGGTTTCCCTGCCTCCCACAGTTCAGACGGGTCCACAGTAGGCTCCAGTTCCTACACTGCCGCCCTCGGTGCCCAGCACTCCTCCACCTACCCCGACCAAATAGACACCCTTGTGGACACTGACGAGGACGACCACCCCAACACGCCATCCTCGGCCAAGGCTTTTCATGAACGAGTGTTAGGGAGAATTCCCATAAATAGTTGATTTCCCTTAACTACTGAGTCCCTCATCAGCTTTGCTGGATTTCTAGGATTTTTTTTTTCACCTGGTAAGAGTGTGAACCTTTTGTGTTTTGCTATGTGTATTTCTACTTTTTGTGTGTTCTTGGGCACTGGAGCCTCATCTACTCCATGGCACCATATTCTTCCATGTGTTACACAGCACCTTCAGTGCAGTGACACAGGGTTGTCTTTTAGACTTCCCACCGACTCCATTTTTTGGGGCTGACTACTGTCCCCCAGAAAAGATAAAGTTGCCAATTAACTTTAGTCACTTTTACCACAGACCCAGTACACCCCATCTTCCATGGAGTATTGGAAAGGGTTAATTCTTAACCCTTTTTATCTGTGCCTCTTAGAGCATTGTTTTGCTCCCTTTACATTAAGACTTGGCTGGTGGCAGTTGTATCTTCCCTAACTTTTCTACAGCGATTATCTTTACATAAACTTGGTAATGTTTTAGGTTATTATATTAGCCTCGAACATAAATCTGCTTGACCAAATGCATTTTATTTTGGCTCCGGCTGGGTTTATACGTCCATTTCTTTTTGTTAGTCTTTCTCGTGTTTTACTCTGCGCGCCAAACCAGATTTGGTCCCTTTGTTCGCCTTTTCGCGGGCTTCCACACAGAAGCCCTCCTTTAGACGCCTGAGAGTCTGGGTAGGCAGGATGTGAGGGAGTTTTTTTTTTTTACCCCTACCATGGGTTCCCTTGGCAACCCAAGTCACACTCGTGTTCGATTGGCTGGGTGAATGTCCTTGCCAGGGCAGCCACCCTGCTGTGTGACAGCCAGGCTGTATGAATGGGGGAAAACTGCATAAAAAGCAGGTTTCTGGGACTGGACGAGCAGAGTGCCACTGGAATGAAGGAACCAACGAGGAACTGGCAGAAGAGGACCCCTACAATGACTGAAGCGCCGGGTGAAGCCCTGCTGCAGGTCCGAATTTTCAGAATCCAACGACAGATTAAGATCCTCCAGGAAACTTCTTCCCTTGAGCTGGTGGGACCCACCAGTTCACCCAAACTGCAAGCTAGGACACCTCCTCTGGTCGAATTCGTTATACAGAGCTACAGTGGGCCGGATGGCCCGGAAGGTTGGACCCTGCTTGTGTTTTAAGGAGCGCACCTTTTATTTGTTGCTTTGCTGCTGGTTTCTTCCCTGGGTAGTGCAGGACCCTCCAGTCTTCCTACTTCTGATCAGTCCGACAGTCGCTTCAGGAACAGTGAGCCTGCAGGAATGACCAGGAACGTCTGCCTCAGCTACAGCTCCCTCTCCGTTTTAAGGTACTGTGCAAATCCGGTTGTTAGTTTCGTTCAGCCGCTTTGAAAGTGTTTGAAATCTTTCTCCAATCCGAGGGCTTGTCCTGCTCTTCTCTTTCAACTAACTTTTCTACTACGTAACGGCAGCCTACAGCTACTTCCTACTGCCTCTGGACACGGTTACCAAATACTCTACCTGGGACGTTACCGGTGATGCTTCCGTGTCCCTATCGCATGAAAGTATAGACACTCTTGAACTTTTACTGGCTGGCAACTTAGAGTCCTCATTTCGGCGCTTACCAACCAGCACTAGATATGTATCCTTCCTGGAACAGTCTGCAGGTTTTTTTTTGTGCCATCCTTCGGCTTTTTCCCTGTCCACTGGGAATTTGCTCCTCGGGGCCCTCCAAGACAGGTCCCACTTCCTGTCGAGGTGGCCTCGAGGGAGCCAGGCCTTACTTGCATGACAGGAAGTCTAGAGAGAAACCATCTAAGGAGCATCCCAAGGTATCACGGAAGCACCCTTCAACCACCAAAGAAAGACAAGAAGCAGCTTCAGGTGGGGAGCAGGGGGCAGAAGGTGAACAACGTTGATAGGTGGTGTCGTTGTAGATGGCTCAGCTTCTCCCCTCTTCGGATTCTTTAGGTCATGTGTCGACTTCTGAAGTTCCAGTCCCCAAAGCCCTGCTTTTATGCAGCAACACCCCCATTCATCAGCCTAGCTGTCAATCAAACATGCTAAGTGGTGAGCCGGGCGGCTCACCACTGGGCCAATCGTACAAGAGTGCGACTTGAGTTGCCAAAGCAACTCAGTCCAGGGTGCCTATTCCCCCCTCCCACACATCCTGTAGACCCAGACAGAGTGGCACCACTTTTGGAGGCTTCTGTGCAGAAGCCCGCCAAAAGTGGAACAAAGGGCTCGACTTGGGTTGGAGTTACAGAGGTGAACACAAACGCCATTTTAAAACCAAGTCCTGGCAAAAAGACCCAAACGGGGAATAAATATTAAATAAATAACCCGGCGGTATCTTTAACATTGCACCAAAAAAGTGGTGTGTTTAAAATGAATGGGAAAATCCCATAGGAAATATTCCAGTGGAATATTTCACGTGGTAACCGCTGCCACCAGCCAGAAACTCGACAAGAGGGGACTGGTCAGTGCCCCCTTGAAAAACAGACCCAGGGGCACTCGAATTACCCCTACCAGTACTTCCACAATATGATGGCTTGTACTGGCTCTGTTCATAATTTAAGACTAGTAAAGTCAATGGTGACTTTACATGCCCTAGGATACAGTAGTCAGTCCCAGGGTATGGAGTCTATGTTTGGGGGTCACTATGACACCCCTGTGTTACTGCACTGAGGATGCTATGTAACACATACACCAAAAACACATGAAGCCCTATTCAGTAAAAGACCCCATAGCCCATAAAACACATTACAAAGTCAAAGGACATTCTCAAATCATGCCTAAGAGTGGGAGAAAGAGTCTCACTCTTAGCAGGAGAAAAATGTAAACCCCAAAAATCCAGCAAAGCTGCTGGGGGACTCACTAGGTTTGGGAAATTTGCCTATACAGAGGATTCTCCCTAACAGTGGTCCATTGTGTAATCTCTACTACTGCTCATTTGCTCTTGAGAGAAGTCTGGCTGCTCCGCTACTGCTACCACTTTAACAGGGTAGTACAAGCTGGTACCAAAGGTGAACTTGTATTACCACTTGTAGTCTTAATTGTGTGTAGTAGTCCTTAAGGGCACTGCACAAGATTCTGCCTAACACAGCCCTTCTCAGGGCCCTGCACCACCATGTCTACCCGTGCCTGGACGACTGGTTTTTCAGGGCGAGATCCCTTGAGGCAGTTTGCCACACTTCTTCTGCCCTTATGATCACACTCCACCAACTGGGATTTTCTATCAACCTCAAGAAGTCTCAGCTGCAGCCTACACAGAGCCAGACCTTTCTGGTCCTCATCCGAGACATGAGCTCCGAGTGAGTTTCCCCCTCAGAAGACAAGGTCACTGCCATCAAGAGGGTCACAGGTCATTTTCTCAGCTGAGAGGTGACCTCAGCCTGGTGGTGGAATCTTCAGCAGATGGGGGCATCCTCAGGTAGAGCTCTTTGCCCCATGGTTCAACAGGAAGTTTGCGTCTTGGCAGGGGCAGGGCCCCGGCTCCCTGGGCGATGCATTCCAGATACAGTAGAACAGCATGACAGCATATGCATTTTCTCCCACTCCCTTGGTTCACAGGGTGATCTGCAAGATAAGAGAATCATGTCACCTCAGCATCATTCTGATAGCTCTGTGGTGGCCGGCGAGACCATGGTTCTCGGAGCTGCTCCGCTTCTCAGACAGGCCTCCCATTCACCTGCCATTGGGACCAGCTTACCTTCTCTCGCAGAGGGGGTTTGGGGGGCAGGGTCATCCGCCCCGCAGAAGTTGGCCCTTGCAGAGTGGTTCCTGAACAGGTCACACTAAAGCATCTGCGTCTGTCACTGGCCAACCTCCACATTATTCAGGGCGCTAGGAGCCTGTACAAAAGTAAATGTACTAGGTTCTGTCACTGGGCGGACTCTGGAGATCGACCCGCTTACTTGCACATTGGACGACGTCCTCCTTGGCACACCTCACACACTCAGGGGTGCAGATAGACACATGCCGCACCTTCCTGGCAGCCATAGGAGCCTACAGGAACTCCGAAGAGGTCTTCTCTTCCTCCAACCCGGTGATTAAGCAACATCTGGCGGGCCTCACCTAGCTTTACCTGCCCATCAAGAAACCACACCCTGTGTGGGACCCCTCAGTGTATTGTTGGGCGCCCTGGTGCACAATCCTTTCGAACCTATGGCGTCCGCGGACATCAGGCTGGTCACTATTAAAACCACTCTATTGGTGGGTCACGTAGAGTTAGCGAAATCCAGGCACTAGTGGCTTCAGGACCGTACACTACCTTTCACAGAGATAAGGTGGTCCTGAGAATGCACCCGGCGTTTTGGCCTAAAGTAGTCTCTTCTTTCCATCTGAACGAGGAGATAGTCTTTCCTACTTTCTTAGCGGATTCCAAGGATGATGCTCAGAGGGTGCTGCACTGTTTGTATATTGGGCGTGCTCTGAAATTCTATCTGGAGAGAACTATGCTTCCGCAAGTCTGATGCTCTCTATCCCCTTCGGAGGGGGAGGGGTCAAGTCTAGGTTATCGGGCTTCCAAGGCCTCTATAGCAAGGTGGATGGTCTCAGCCATCAAGGAGGCCTATGAGAGGCAGCACAAATTGCTTCCTGCTAACATGCATGCCCACGCTGTCGGAGCCAAGGCCACAGCTGTCTCATTCCAGAGGCACATGCTGTGGCAGGTCATCAGCAGGGTGTCCATGTGGGCCACTCCTCCAGCATGGGGTCTGGCATGGATTCACATGCTCATGAATATTCCCCGTCGTCAGGCCCGGAATCCTCGGTAAAGAAAAAAATCAGTATCAGTTTTGTTTCTGATCTGTCTTTCTCAGTAGTAACCAATCACTGGTCTCTGGGTCATACTGCCCCCAGCCAATGACTGCCCTCTCCCAAAGCCCCGCCTCTGGCAGCCATCCTCAGATTTTTACCGCACGCTCAAGTGTTGGGAGTCCTCGTGTTTAGCTCTCAAGCTTTTGCTGCGTTTTCGTTTTTTGTTTTGTTTTTTTTTTCTCTCATTTTTCGGTCAACTAGAGCCTCAAGCTCCACTGTGTCTACATCCGATTAACGGGGATCCCTGTCGGCTTTTTCTATGCCCCTCAAGGGTGAATAGTTGAGTTACGCTTCTTGGAGGTGTCCAGGAGCTTCTGCGGCCTACCCGAACATGGCCCAGGACAAAGGAAGCTCGACGCCCGGAAAGCTGTTGGGTTTGCCCTGGATGCCAGCTGCAGAATGTGTTTGAGGACGAGCACTCAAAATGTCTCTACTGCCTTCATGAGGACAAAACGCACGTAGAGAAGGACTGTGCGTTTTGCGGGAACATGTCGGAACGGACCATCAGGGACCGACACCTTTGTCTCTCCAACTGGCTGGAAGGGAAGAGCCCGTCAGGTGAGAAGAAGTCGTCCGAGCGGTGGTCTTAGTCCTGTGAGGGTGCCCCGGTGACAGGGGCCCAACAGAAGGCAAAGCACTGCGAGTCCGCGGTCACCGGGAGTGCCGAAAGGTCAGGCTTCTCGGCTGCCAGGCAGGGCGCCTTGTCCCAGCACCATCAACCACGAGACAACGCTCTGGCTCAGGGAAGAGGAGGGCCGAGAACCCGTCAAAGCTTCTGGGGAGGCCCTGGTCGAGCTCGAAGGGTCCGGCCAAGGAGGAGCGAGGCGGTTACCCTCCCCCCCCAAGGTGAAGGCCGCAAGCCTGCATAAGGTGGCAAAGGCCTTGATTCACCCGGCCAAGGCCTCTATTGAGGAAGTCGCGGCGGCCCTGGCGCAGCCTGTGGAGGCTACACCAGTGGAGACGACCTCGGGGGCCCAGAGTCTCCCTGCCTCCGCGGAGGGAAGCCTCTTTCAGACCCATCGAAAAGACCCCCATGAAGACCCGGCGGAAAGAGGGGGGGGGCGGTGGCCATTGTGGACACGGACACAGCATCCGAGGAGGAGCTGGTAGAAGTCTTAGAGGGCCTCGACGAGGTCGTCGAAGAGGCCCGTTCCCACGGGACGGATCACAAGAGCGGCGCGGGCGAGGGTCCTAGTCACCCGTCGCTTCCGGAGCCGCACGGCAACTCGGCGGCCATTTTGTTTCCAATACAATCATTATGTTCGGAGATAAGGACGAGATTGCCCTTACCACCGACGGAGGAACCGGAACCAAGCTCGACAGAGGAGCCAGAGCCAGGCCCGGCGGGAAGCCCCCCGAACAAGCGATGACGGATCCATCCAGCCCCGCCTTTTCAGCCCTCGCGACCTACTCCACCTTTGCCCACGTCCCCCGTCCCTGGGGATGACACAGGAACGGACATGGCCACGACGGGTACCGACGGCAGCGGTGACGGGACGGAGCTCCCTTTGCCCCCAACCCGGGCCTCCCCACCCGACGAGATCGGATCTTTCCATGCAATGATCGCCAGGGCAACCAAGCTTTTTCAGCTCTGCCCCGAAGAGAAGGAAGGTTTCCTTTACCAACGGCGCAAGGCCAAGAGGAAAACGGTCCTCGCCCTGCCTCTGCTGGATGACATCTGGGACGAGGGCCTCACCCTTCTCAAGAACCAGTCTACGACGCCTGCCAAGAGGGATCGGTACGAGAAGAAGTACCGGGTCCCCGACACGGCCCCTTTGTGCCTTAGGGCACAACCGACCCCTGACTCGGTTGTCTCAGCGGCGACCAAGAAGAAAGCAGGGGGCGGGGCTTTGGCCTCCACGTCAACTTCCCCGCCGGACGGCAAAGGAAAGAAGCTGGACGCAATGGGACTAGTTATCTCGTTGGCGGCAACAATGATTAAGGCGGCCAACGCCCTCGCGGTCTTGGCCCACTATGACAGGGAGTTATGGTACAAGATCGCCCCCCTGTTGGACTTCATACCGGACGACAACAGTGGCGAGGCCCTGGAGATCTTGCAAGAAGGCGAAGTGGCGACGGATTTCCGCCAGGACGTACAAGTCAAGGTTTTGGACATGCCGTTCGACAGGAACAATCGGTTTGGGAAAACGGTGGATGAGTCCGTCCAAGCCATCAAGGCGGACACGGAGACAGCTAAGGCCCTAGGCGTTCTCCGGCAACGAAGGCCGCCACCCTTTAGGAGCACCGGAGGCAAGCAGGGTGCCTCCAAGGGATTCGGCGGTGGCTCCTTTACGTACCGCCAAGCGGCCCGCTCCTCGTCGCAGGAAGCCTATAGAGGACGAGGCAAGTCGGGTGGACCCCGCAGTCGTCGCCAGGGAGGCCAAGGCGTCCTCCAAGCAAGATTGAACCGACCGTGGTGTCGGGCCCCCATGGAAGCACCCCGGTGGGAGGCCGGCTGGCGAAGTTAGTCAGCGTGTGGTAGTCCATCTCCACCGACCGTTGGGTGCTGGATGCCCTGGCTCAGGGGCACGCCTTAGAATTTCTAAACAAGTGCCCCTGCATTCCACCCGTGGCCAGGAAGGAAAATCACGTCCCTCAACTGCTATTGGAGGTAAGGGCGATGCTCAAAAAAGGTGCCATCAAGCTCGTCCCGAAGAGGCTCTGGGGCTCCGGAGCATACTCAAGGTACTTCCTCGTGAAAAAGAAGACTGGAGGATGGCGCACCATCCTGGATCTGCAACGACTGAACAAGTACATCAAGGCACAGAAGTTCTGCATGGTCACCCTGCAGCACGTGCTGGGACAGCTGGAGGAGGGCCATTTCCTGTCGTCGTTGGATTTGGAGGATGTGTACTTCCACATCTCCTTTCTAAAAGGACACCGACAGTTCCTCAGGTTCGTGGTCCAAGGACGGCACTACCAGTTCAAGGCCCTCCCGTTCGGATTGAAGTCGGCACCCAGGGTGTTCACCAAGTGCCTCGCACCGGTGGTGGCGCGGCTGCGCCTACAGGGGACCCACGTCTACCCCTACCTGGACGACTGGCTCATCTGAGCAAGGACAAGGGAGCTTGCCGTGGAACCCTCAGCGAAGACCGTCCAGCAGCTCACGGACCTGGGATTCTCCATCAACTTTCCCAAATCCCAGCTGGTCCCGTCGCAAGTCGCACTGTTTCTGGGAGCCAAGCTCGACACAGTGGCGCGCGTATGGCCTCGCCGTCGGCGGAAAGGACGAAGGCCATCCTGGGCATGGTGCAGCGTCTGCTAGCCGCGGACGTGGCCAGGGTGAGGTCCATCAAGTCCCTCCTTGGGATTATGTCCTCCTGCATATATCTCGTGCGCCTGTGCAGGCTTCGGATGCGCCCTCTGCAAGAGTTCCTCGACGCCCGCTGGATCCAAGTGACGGGCAGCTTCGAGGACAGGATCCCGCTCAACAAGACCTTCCGACGAGCGATCCGGTGGTGGGGCACCGTGCTCATCTGACGGCGGGCACAGACTTTCAGACCCATCTCGCCAGATAACGGTGACGACAGATGCCTCCCTGGAAGAGTGGAGAGCGCACACCGGAGAACTTCACGCGAGAGGTCTTTGGCTCCTGGAGGAGAAGCCGCTCCACATCAACATCCTGGAGCTCCGTGCAGTGTTCTGGGCCCTCGGGTCCTTTCTCCCCTCCCTCAAGGGCAAGGTGGTGAGAATCCTCACCGACAACACCACCACGATGTTCTACATCCGGAAGCAGGGAGGAACCAGTTACCCAGCCCTCTCCAAGGAAGCCCAGCATTTGTGGCATTGGGCCGTCGCCCAAGGGATGTTTCTGGTGCCTTTTCATCTGGCAGGGATAAAAAACACCATCGCCGACTCACTCAGCAGGGAGCTGCGCTCGTGCCACGAGTGGGAACTATGTCAGGACCAAGTGGATCGACTCTTCCGACGATGGGGAAAACCGCAGATCGACCTGTTCGCAACAGCGACGAACTCCAAGTGCCAGAGGTTCGCCAGCTGGTTTCCCCAGCCGAGGAGCATGGGCGATGCTTTCTCGTTCCCCTTGGATGGCCTGTTCCTATATGCGTTCCCTCCGTTGCCGCTGCTGCTCCGACTCGTCAACCAGCTCAAGAGGTCCCGTGCAGGATGATCCTCGTCGCACCGGCGTGGTCGAGGCAGATCTGGTTCCCGGACCTTCTGGACTTGTCAGCGTCCCCACCAGTCAAGCTTCCGACGGACGCGGATCTTCTCTCCAAAGAAGGAGGCGCCATACTTCATCACGACCCAGAGTCGCTGAACTTGCAGGTCTGGCTCCTGCAACACTAGAGTTTGGAGGGTACGATATCCCGGCTGATTGCAGATAGGTTCTTGCAAAGGCCAGGGCGTCCTCAACTCTCAAGTGCTACGGAGTTAAGTGGAAGAGGTTCTCTGTCTGGTGCACAGATTAACCCTCTATGTATTACGGCCCCTCAAGTGCTGCCGTACCTACTGTCGTTGGCCAAAGCTGGACTGGCTCACGCCTCCATCAATATACATCTGGCTGCGATCTCCCGATACACCAGAACCACAGGACGGGCGTCCTTGGGGTCCCATCGCCTGGTGAAGGAATTTATGAAGGGACTGTGCCGATCGTTCCCGCCGGTGAAGGCCCCTGCCCCGCCGTGGGAGCTCAACGTGTTGCTGACCAGGCTCATGGGGGTGCCAATCGAGCCCCTGCATTCGGCACCGTTGAAGTTCCTGTCGTGGAAGACTGCGTGTCTTGTGGCTATCACCTCCGCACGACGAGTGGGAGAGATCCAGGCCCTATCCTGCAAGCCTCCATACTTGACTTTCCACGACACGAGGGTGGTGCTGAGGACGCACCCCTCCTTTATGCCCAAGGTGCCGTCGGACTTCCACCTCAACGAGCCCTTGGTGTTACCTGTTTTCTTCCCGTCGCCGACCGAAAGGACTTTGCACTCGCTGGATGTGGCTAGAGCGCTGAAGTTCAACGTGGACCGCACAAAGAGTTTTCGGAAGACATCACAGCTATTTGTGAACTTTGGACCTGTGAACCAAGGGAAGGCTCTCTCGAAGGCTTCCATTTCCAGATGGCTCTCCGGTTGCATCATGCACTGTCATCGGTTGGCAAACCGACCGTTGCCTGGCAGTCCGAGAGCCCATTCGACCAGAGCTATTGCTGCTACCACGGCGTTCTTGTCTGGTGTGCCCCTGCTGGACATCTGCAGGGCTGCTACGTGGATGTCGATGCACACCTTCACAAGATTCTACTGCCTCGACCGGGATTCCAGGGAGGAGTCCAAGGTCGGCCAAGCAGTGCTGCGCAACCTGTTCGCCTAAGGGGAGCCTAGTGAGGAGGTAAGAATTGCTTAATGTTGAGTTTTGATGTAATGCTTAATGTTGAGCCTTTGCACCTCCTGTTGGTTGTGCATGTGTGTACTGCTATGTAATCTTAAATTCATGAGCATGTGAATCCATGCCAGACCCCATGCTGGCGAAGGAACAAGTTACTTACCTGTAACTGTTGTTCTCCAGCATGGGTCTGGCATGGATTCACATGCGAACCCTCCCTCCTTACCCCTCTGCGGCTCTTCACTTGGTTATACTGCCACTTTGCGTGCTACCAAATCTAAGGATGGCTGCCAGAGGCGGGGCTTTGGGAGAGGGCAGTCATTGGCTGGGGGCAGTATGACCCAGAGACCAGTGATTGGTTACTTCTGAGAAAGACAGATCAGAAACGAAACAGATACTGATTTTTTCTTTACCGAGGATTCCCAGCCTGATGACTGGGAATATTCCTGAGCATGTGAATCCATGCCAGACCCATGCTGGAGAACAACAGTTGCAGGTAAGTAACTTGTTCCTTCGGCCTTATGCAAGCACTACTGTCTGGATACCCGCTCTAGATCAGACGTGGCTTTCGGACAGGCAGTATTAATGAACTTGTTTTCTTAAGGAGGGTCACCTCTCCACCCTGGGGCTACATTTAGGTGCAATTGCCCACGTATTGAGGAAAGGGGAGGGGACTTAGGAGTATTTATAAGTTACTCACTGTAGTGACTAACGTGCTCCTAGTCCATTGTCCCCTTTCCTCTACACGTTCCACCATCCTACCCCCTAATAAAACTGGTGTCATTATGCAATGCTAATATTGTCGATGTGTCTGTGGGGACTGAAGGGGGGTGCCGGTGGGCGGAGTCAGGGAGCGCATGCTCCCAAGGCTGCGCCGCCGTGCGCATCGAAGTTTAAAGGGGACGTTTTTTCTGGTGAAAAAGGTTCTGTCTCCCGTCCCTAGCGAGGGACGCCCATGCCGTATGGAGGAAAGGGGACTATGAAGTAGGAGTACGTTGGTCACTACGGTGAGTAACTTATAATTATTGCCATATCTATTCCCACGGTCTACAGTCGTTTAGTCAACTTTGACCATCTCTACGGCTGTGTAGTGGGTTTCCTGCCACCGACGTCTACATCTGTTCAGCGACTGTTGACTCCGTGACCTTGGCCCGCAGGCCAGGCCTTTACAGTAGGTAGAGTGGGGTTCTTGTTTCTTTTCTGAGAATGCAATTCTACAGCATGGGGTCTGGCATAGATTCACGTGCTCATGAATATTCCCTGCCGTCAGGCCGGGAATCCTCAGTAAAAAGAAAATGTTCATTTTCACGTACAAACTGTCTTTCTCCTATAAACTAATCAGTGAGCTCTGGGTCACACTGCCCCCAGCCAATGACTGCCCTCTCCCTAGGCCACTCCGCTGGCAGCCATCTTCAGATTTTTAACGCACGTTCAAGTGTTGGGAGTCCTCGGATTTTGCCCCAAGAGCCTTTCTAAGTTTTCGCACTTTTTCGTTAAAAAGTTCCTATTTTTGTCAAATGGAGCCTGTGTGCTCTTTCGCTCCTTTGCTCGGGAAGCAGGGATCAGTTTGTCAGCGTCTTTCAGCGCCCCTCAAGGGCAGAGTCATCGAGAGTTTCATCGAAGAGTCCAGTAGGCACCATGTCGGAGGAGAAGGACAGAGGTTTCCTCTTCAAGCTCTGTGCCAGCTGCGGATTGAGGAACGTGTTTGTGAAGGACAAACACTCCCAGTGTCTCCATTCGGACCACAATTAAGCGGATTGTGAAATATTCCTTGGTTTCTCCAAGCGCACAGTCAAGGATCGTCACAGTATGTTGTTGGCGTGGCTCAACGCCAAGGCCTCTATCCCGTGCGGCAAGCAGGGACATGCCTCAACCAGGACCGACCGGTCCGAGTAGCGGGCTTCTAAGTCCTTTGAGGGCGCCTCATCCGTGGGGACCGAAGACGAGGCCAAGCACTGAAAGGCCGTTTCCGTCTGGGTCGAAGCGCAAGTGGGTCCCGCGGCGAGCAGGGCGCGCTCATCTTCTTAATCTGCCTCCATCTCCAGTCATCGCTCCAGCTCTTCCTCAAAGAGGAAATCGGCTAACCCAGGGAAGCTGCGGGAGAAGACCAAGGCGCAGAGTATGGTGTCGACCTGCCCCTTAAGTCCCAGGTGGTCCAGGCGAAGTCATCCTCGACGATCGTGCTGGTGGCAGTCGCGGTCTCGAAGGCGAAAGTAGCTGACCCGGTCCAGAGGACCCGACGGTGCCCAGAGTGGCCCTTCCCCTGAGGCCGAGGCTTCAGCCAAACCAGTAGAGAAAACGCTGGAGATGAGGATGCCATCCCAGTGTCCGAGACCGACCCCTCAGAACGCAAAAGAGGGGGCCTCTAGGGCACAGATATTTCTTCTTCTGATGAAGAGGACTTGGTGTCTGTTCACACGGTCCCCGAGAACGTGGGGAACGACTGCGGAAGCGCAGAGGGGGATGACTGTTGGGATGGATTTCTGAGCTCTGACCTGGAGGGGCAGAGGTTCAGAAGGCCAGCCTAGTTTCTTTGAACAGGGTAACCTCTGGACAAGCTAGACCAATCAGGGTAGCTATGGCAGGCGGTCAAGACCAAGTCTCAGGAGGGGTGAGGGCGACTGAAGGACCTCAATGAGCACACACAGCAAGGACACTTACAAATTACTCCAGGCAGGTGTTATATCAAAAATATAGACACATTTTATTACATGGCCTTTGTAACATAGACCATAGCAAAATAATCACAGTAACACGAAGTAAACCAACCCCTCACTATCAATACAATGTATATACAAGACCATTGGGGTCTAAAGGGTTAAATGAACGAAATATGGCGACAATCTAAATGGGAAGGAAACAGGCAGTGCAGATAGTCTTTAGGCCCTTCAACATTGATAACACGCCTAACTAAGAGGCAGTCCAAGCCCTAAGAAGAGAGGAGCCTTGTGCTCAATAGTACATGCAATTGAAGTGCACACGGTTGTGCCAATGGGCAGAATAGGGTCTCTTCAGGGGTCTCTTCAGGGGTCTCTAGCAGCTCGGGAAGTTGGATGAGGCGATGCAGAACAAGTTCCCACTATTCAAGAAGGACCTCCACTTGAAGACAGAGGTGGTTCGAGAGTTCGGGATAGGGTCGCTATTTTGCAATAGCAGTGTAAAGGAGAGGGGCCCTCAGGGGCCACTTGTGCATAAAAATGGACCCTTCCGCTAGGGGCCACCAGTTGGGGTATGGAGTACTCACCGGTCCTCCACGCAAGTGGACCCAAACTTCGCCAATTCAGTCCACTTCGCTTGCAGGTTCGAATGCGGCAAAAAGGACGTCTGAGCACATTTCAATTCCCGAGATACTTCAATGGTTCCCAAACGGGACAGTGGTGATTTCTGCGCTCCGGGTGGATGAATTGACCCAGTTTCAATGCAGCAGGCTTCATGGGCAATAGGGTCACAAATGCAGCAGACTTGCAAAGGACGTTGCCGTGGCAGGGCCACACAGTAACTGCGTTTTCTCCGGTCCCGGCGCACTCGTCTCACTTCAAACCTGAGAACGCGAAGTGTACGAAATTCGTTGTGAGGGTGACGGGGACACAGCTAGCAGTATACCAAGTTTCGAGGGCCTCCTCTAAATGGCGGCCGTGACAGAGCAAAGCAACTGTGTAAGCTGGAGAGTCCACTGGTTGGCCCAGGAACACTTCTGAGAAAGCTTCCTTGCAGGGTTTGGTGAAGGTGCCCAGAATAGTTGGTCCCACTATTCCAATGGGATGAAGCGTCTTTGCAGACCTTCTAGGACACCAAATGCAGACGACATGGGACGACAGCGGGCTCAGGGTGGCAAACCTTGCAGCGGGTCACCAGTGGTTCCTCGTCTCAGCTTCATGTTGCAGGATACTTGGATACTTGTATCCTATCCTTCTTCAGTGAGAACTCGGGAGATTGACCTGGTAGTGGTGTTTTTAGCCTCCTCTTATTCAAAGTTCCCCTCACGCCAAAACGGAGAGTACCCAATGGGAGATCTGCTCACTGTTAGGGAGAACTCTCTTATAAGGCTAATTTCCCAAACCTAGTGAGTCCCCCAGCAGCTTTGCTGGATTTTTGTTTTTTTTTTCTCCTGCTAAGAGTGAGACTCTTTCCTCCCACTCTTAGGCATCATTTGAGGTAGGTCTTTGACTTTTTGTGTGCTAATGGGCTATTGGGTCTTTTACTCCATAGGGTATCATCTGTTTTTTTGTGTATTTGTTACACAGCACCCTCAGTGCAGTATCACGGGGGTGTCATAGTGACCCCCAAACATAGACGCCATACCCTGGGACTGACTACTGTCTCCCAGGGCATGTAAAGTCACCATTGACTTTACTAGTCCAAAATTGTGAACAGAACCAGTACAAACCATGATGTTGTGGAAGTACTGGAAGGGTTTCATTCCATGCCCCTGGTCTGTTTTCAAGGGGGCACTGTCCAGTCCCCCCTTGCCGAGTTTCTAGCTGGTGGGAGTGGTTACAACGCAAAATATTCCACCAGAAGATTTCCATGGGATTTTCCCATTTATTTTAAACGCACCACTTTTTAGTGCAATGTTAAAGATACCGCTGGTTTATTTAATATTAAATCACCGGTTGGGTCTTTTTGCCAGAACTCTTTTCTAAAATGGCTTTCTTGTCCGTCTCTGCAACTCCAACCAAGGTCGGGCCCTTTGTTCCACTTTTTGGCGGGCTTCTCCACAGAAGCCCTCCAACTGGTGCCACTCTGTCTGGGTTCCACAGGATGTGTGGGTGGGGGAATTGGCACCCTGGACTGCGTTGCCTTAGCAACTCAAGTCGCACTCTGTTCTGATTGGCCCAGTGGTGAGCCGCCCGGCTCACCACTTAGTATGTTTGAGTGACAGCTAGGCTGTTGAATGGGGGGTTATCTGCATAAAAGCAGGGCTTTTGGGACTGGAACTTCAGAGGTCGCTACAGGACCTAAGAAATCCGAAGAGGGAAGAAGCTGAGCCATCTGCAACGACGACACCACCGGTGGAGCCCTTCTGCAACAACCTCACCACTTTCCTGACGACAAGAGGAGATCTTCTGCTGGAAGAGTCTTCTCCCTCTGAGCTGGTGGGATCAACCAGTTCGCCATTTTGCTTTCCAGGACGTCTCTTGGTCGAATCGCCCGTGCCAAGCACCCCGGCGGCCAGATAGCCAAGCTGCACCACTGTGACCGTGAATACCAGGAAAACACCTTTTCACCGACGAACTCCGAGGCTGGTTTCTTCCCTGGGCAGTGCAACAACTCCAAGTTTCCTCCTCGACGAGATCCTCTTACCCTGGTCGAAACCACGAACTGCACCCCCTGCCAGGAACAACTGCCGCCGCTGGAGCTTCCTCACTCTTTAAGGTCCTGTGTTCTACCTGACCTCCCTTTCTTCGGTTTGCCCGAGGTGACTCTTAGATCCTTGACTTACCAACTGAGTTGGCCCCCAGACCTTCTAACTTTCTTTTGAACCACCCCAACCTCTTTTGAACATTTCTACGAAGACTTGAATGCATTGCTTAACCGTGTGATCTTGGGCACATTTCGCCTTGCTCCGTTCAAAGTGGGCCTGGCCTATGAACTTTGGCTCTACAATATACCCTGCCTTCAGTAACTTAATTCTGTCTCTTAAAAGTGTTGAATTGTTTTATTTTTATGACCTGCCTTTTTCTCTCCCTTTAACCTAACTATTGGAGTGCCATCTGAGTTACGCGCTCACCTCTGTTTTGTCAAAAAGTGGTGTTTTAACTTAGACTTGTCTAATAATTGCTAAGGGAGGTGTAAATACGTTTCTGATTGTTGGAACTTGCTTTTGAGTAATAGTGATAGTGTATTTTCTAAAGTGTGTGTTAAATAATGATATACTTTTGATACACAGCTCTGGTCAGTGTTTGCTTGTTCTACTGTGTTTTTGGCCCTATTGTGTATCCTCTATATACTGCCTAACTCTTTTTGAGAGAAGTCTGACTGCTCAGCCACAGCTACCAGGTAAATCTGGGTGGTACAGACTGCTACCAATTGGGTTTACTGCTTACTCCTGTAGTCTTAATCTTTTTGCAGTGGTCCCTAAGGGAACTGCACAGGTTTCTGCCTAACACTGGTGTACAGCGGTGGGATTTGTATTGAGTATACATTTTAATGTGCTTCTAGATACCTTAGTGCAACTAACCACAAAGCTTAGCACTCAAGATTATTTTCTAATCTGTCAACTATGGAAAGTTATAGTCAAGAGTCCCTTGCTACAAAAACTGCTGATTGTTTAAGAGTTCTCTTAAGAGTTCTCAGAGGAACCTACCACTCCAGCAAATGTAGATAACAGCAATGATTGATGTTGATGCTAGTATTGATAATCTTGAGTCAGAAGCAGAAGAGGAGGGTGAGGGTGATATAGTTGCCCCCCCCCCCACCCCCAGGCCTCTACCTGCCCTGCCAGCTGTACCTACTGGACCTTTACCAGGTCCCACACTTAGTCCTCAATATCTGGAACTAGAGAAAATGAAACTTGAATTGGAGTTTAAGAAACGTAATAATCAAGCAGAACAAAGACATCAAGAACTAAGGCTCAGGGAAATGGAGCTCAAGCATGAGCTAGAGATGAAGAAATTCTGTTGAAAATGCTTCTCCGGATCCTCTAGGAGTTCCAGTCCCAAAAGACCGCAGATGCCTAAAGAGCTTGTGGGTATGTTTGAGCCTAAGTTGGATGTGTTGGATTGGTTGAGTTTGTGTGAGTATAATCATGGGCCCCAGAACATTACAGGAAATGAGTTACTTTCCTGGTTGTTCTCTAGGCTCCCCCCTGTTGCAACTGATGTGGTAATGGAGTTGGGGGAGGAGGATAAGAAGGATTATGAAAGTGTGAAGCTAGCTTTGATAGCTAGATTTGGGAAGTCCCCTTCCCAGTACCTTAAGAGGTTTAGGACCCAAAAAAAGCATGGTACCCCTTGGGCTACCTGGATGAGTGAAAGTTTGAAGAGTTTAGAGGGATGGATTAAGGGTTACAAGGTGAACACTTGTGAGGGAATGAAGAATCTTGTGATGTTGGAGTCAATTTATGATGCCTGCTCTCCTGAGCTCAGACAGCACTTAGCTGATTCAAAGGAATTAGATTCCACAAAACTAGCTAAGGCTGCTGACTTGTGGGTTGCCAACAGGGCTACTCACAAGCAATCTGGGGTAACTCAGAAAAAGGATGAGGGGAAACAGCCAAAGAAGGACTCCAAAGAGAATTCTAATTATTCCAATTCCAAAGAGGGCCCCAAACAAAACAATAAGGGTAAGCCACAAGGGAAACCAAATCAGAGTAGTACACCTTCTGGTAGTAAACCAGAAGGCGGTCAGAGCAAGCCACCATTTGGCAAATGCTATGTTTGTAGCTCGCCTGACCATGTGAAAGGAGATCCCAGATGTAAGGGTAAACCTTCAGGGGTCCAGCTTGTCTCCTTAGCCTTCGCTCCAGAGGAGGAAGTACAAATGGCAAGTGGAAACTTTGTTACTATCTGATAAACCCATTGGAGTCTCAGCTAGTGTTTCCTAGTGTCTCTGGGGTTGTGGAAACAGAATCTAGATGTATATAATTCTATCCCAGATAATTCTAAAGAGTATTATAAGGACCTTGTCCAGGTGAATGGTCAGGAGACTCCTGCCATTAGGGACACTGGGGCCAGCATAACTGTGGAGGATAAATCATTTTTTCAGGCAAAGGATGTTGCTAAGGCACCCAAACGCCTCACCAAGTTAGTTGGAGGGCCTGTGCAGATGCTTCCCCAGTTACCAGTTCTCATCCAGTGTAATGACATGACTGTGAAGATACCTGTCAGCATACAAAGTGAGGTACCAGGAAGGGTTCTGTTGGGTAATGACCTGAAGACTCTTGGAGTAGTGTCACATACCCCCAGACCTCCTAGTAAAAGGTTACAGGAGCTCACCAGACCTGCAAGGGAGAGAACCACGAGAGGTATTCCCAAGGAGATGATGAAGAAGGATATCACTCCTACTCCACTGGAGTTACAACTTGCTATCTCTAAACAACAAGAAGCAAAGGGGAAACCCAAGACTTCTAGGAAACAGCCAGCAGTAAGCACTCCATTGCTTCCAACAAGGACTTCCCCTAGGTTGTCCAAAGTTACACCTGTAACTCCACCTCCAGCTGAGGCTGAGAGGGAGGTACAACCCTGTGTGGTTGAGCTAGACTCGAAAGAAGAGCTAGTGAAAGGCCAAGAACTCATTGGAGATCTGGATCCTGTTGACCATCCTGAGCTGCAGTCTCTACTGGCAGAAGGTGGACCCAACAGGGCAGACTTCAGTAAGGGACAGAGAGAATGTCCAACTCTGGAAGGTCTTCGCCAACAGGCAGCTTCTCAGGCTGATGGGCAAGAGCCTGGGAAGTATAGGTTTCACTGGGAAGATGGCCTCTTCTACAGTGAACCAACTGAGTCTGCACCTGGAGACTACAAGCAGCCTGTAGTACCTCAAGAAAACAGACTTGCAACTGGCCCATGAGATTCCTTTGGCTGGTCACTTGAGTTTCAAGAAGACCAAGAAAAGGCTCTCACTCTACTTTTATTGGCCAAAATGGGGGCTGAGGTAGATAAGTTTTGCAAGAGCTGCCACACCTGCCAAACTTCTGGTAAGGTTGGTTCCAAGAATGTGGCACCTTTAGTGCCTCTCCCAGTTGTGGGAGTCCCATTTGAGAGGGTAGGGATTGACATTGTTGGTCCCCTTCATCCCCCAAGCTCCTCAGGCAACTGGTGTATCCTTGTTGTAGTAGACCATGCTACTAGGTACCCTGAGGCAATTCCTATGAGGACTGTTACAGCTCAGGCTGTGGCTAAGGCCCTCCTTGGTATATTTACCAGGGTTGGGTTTCCTAAGGAAGTAATCTCTGACAGGGGGTCAAATTATATGTCCCACTACATGAAAGCCATGTGGAAAACCTGTGGAGTTACTTACAAGTTCTCTACCGCCTACCACCCTCAGACAAACGGGTTGGTAGAAAGGTTCAACAGAACCATGAAGAGCATGATGGGTGCTTTAGAGGATCCCCTTAAAAGAAAGTGGGACCTTCTATTGTCATGCCTTCTTTTCTTATAGAGAAGTCCCTCAGGAGGGCGTAGGTTATTCTCCCTTTGAACCTCTTTATGGCCATCCAGTCAGAGGTCCATTGACCCTGATTAAGGAGGGGTTGGAGACTGCTCCTTCCCCCAAGCCAGTCAGAGTGACTGACTTTGTGATAGGTCTCCGGAGGAAAATGTCACAAATGATGGCAGAAGCTAGTGATAGCCTGAAAGCTGGGCAAGCTTTGGTCAAGCATTGGCATGACCAAAAGGCTAACATGGTTGAGTTCACTCAAGACCAACTAGTTCTAGTTATGATCCCCATAAGGCAGAGGGCCTTGCAAGATAAATGGATGGGACCCTTCAAGATTGTGGGTAAACTTGGAGAGGTGAATTATCTGGTGGACTTGGGCAATCCCAAGGAGGCTCCCAGAGTCTTCCACACCAACCGACTAAAGGCGTATGTCTCCAGGCCTGAAGTAGGAGCCTTGCTTCTAGCTTCAACAGAAGAGGAAGAAGAGAGTGAAGCTCTCCCTGATCTCCTCAGAGGCTTACCCTTGGATGAAAAGATTGAAGGAGTAAATCTGTTTAAAGCTGACACCTGAGCAACAAGAAGAGTGCAAATCTATGTTAAATCAGTTTGCCTCTATGTTCTCACTTTCACCAGGCTTGACCCCTTGGGTTACAGCATGATATACTCACTGGTGACTGTCTGCCAGTCAAAAGCAGAGGATATAGAATGTCAGAAAATATAAGGACCCCACATTAAAGGGGAGGTCAAGAAGATGCTTGATTCCGAGGTAATAGAGCCCTCTACTAGTCCATGGTCTAGCCCAGTTGTGTTAGTACCAAAGGCAGGATCCAAAGAATTGAGATTCTGTGTGGATTATAGAGCTCTTAATGCAGTCACCAAGACTGATGCGCACCCTTTGCCAAGGACAGATGAGTTGGTGGATAGACTTGGTTCAGCCAAGTTCCTCAGCACATTTGACCTTACGTCAGGCTATTGGCAAATAGCCCTGACAGACCATGCCAAGGAGAAGACTGCATTTTCTACCCCAGTTGGCCTATACCAATTTAAGGTTATGCCTTTTGGATTGAAAAATGCACCTGCAACATTCCAAAAGATGGTAAATCAGGTTCTGGCTGGGATGGAGGACTTCTGCATGGCATACTTGGATGGCATTGCAGTATTCAGCCAATCCTGGGAAGAGCATGTTAACCACCTAGGACATGTTTTGCAGGCTTTTGTAAAGGCCAATCTGAGCATAAAGGCAAGTAAATGCCAGATTGGTCAGAGTAAGGTGGTCTACCTTTGGCATGAGGTAGGAGGTGGAGAAATAAGGCCTTTGCTCAGTAAGATTGAAGCTGTGCAAAATTGGACACCACCTACTACTCAAACCCAGGTGAGAGCCTTCCCGGGCCTCACTGGGTATTACAGGAATCTCGTAGAGAACTAGGGGACCATCGCTTCTCCACTGAATGTAATCTCCTCTCCAAAATTCCCTAAGAAGGTCAAATGGAATGAGGAGTGCAATCAGGCCTTTGAAAACCTGAAGAAAGCTCTATGCCAAGCACCAGTATTGAGCGCTCCTGACTATCACCAAACTTTCATTGTGCAGACAAATGCTTCTAATGTAGGTATAGGTGCAGTCCTTAGCCAACTGGATGAGAAAGGTAGGGAGCACTCCATTTGCTTCATCAGCAGAAAGCTACAGGATCCTGAGACGAGGTGGGCAACAATTGAAAGAATGTTTTGCTATTGTGTGGGCATTGAAGACGTTTAGGCCATACTTGTATGGTTCTACTCTTGTCATTCAGACTGACCACCAACCCTTGAGATGGTTGATGCAAATGAAGGGGGAAAACCCAAAACTACTGAGATGGTCAATCTGCCTGCAAGGGTTTGATTTCACCATTGAGCACAGGTCAGGGTGTCGCCACCAAAATGCTGATGGTCTCTCTAGGATGTATGTCATCGACTAGAGGTATGAGATTCATCCAGGAGTGGATTAAATCCTCCTGTCCCTTAGTCTGGGGGGGAGGGAGGGGGCGAGTGTTGGGGAGAATTCTCTGTTAAGGCTAATTTCCCAAACCTAGTGAGTCCCCCAGCAGCTTTGCTGGATTTTAGGGGTTAATTTCTTTTTCTCCTGCTAAGAGTGAGACTCTTTTTCTCCCACTCTTAGACATGATTTGTGATATCCTTTGACTTTGCAGTGTGTTTAATGGGCTATGGGGTCTTTTACTCCATAGGGTTTTCATGTGGTTTTTGGTAAGTGTGTTACACAGCATCCTAGGTGCAATAACACAGGGGTGTCATAGTGACCCCCAAACAGTCTCCATAGACTGAGACTGACTACTGTCTCCCAGGGCATGTAAAGTCACCATTGACTTTACTAGTCTTAAATTGGGAACAAAACCAGTACAAACCATCATATTGTGGAAGTACTGGTAGGGGTAATTAGATTGCCCCTGGGTCTGTTTTTCGAGGGGGCACTGTGCAGTCCCCCCCCTTGTCGAGTTTCTGGCTGGTGGCAGTGGTTACCACGCAAAATATTCCTTAAGAATATTTACTATAGGATTTTCCCATTCATTTTAAACGCACCACTTTTTGATGCAATGTTAAAGATACCGCCGGGTTATTTATTTAATATTTATTCCCCGGTTGGGTCTTTTTGCCAGGACTCGGTTTTAAAATGGCATTTGTGTTCGCCTCTAACTCCAACCCAAGTCGAGCCCTTTGTTCCATTTTTTGGCGGGCTTCTCCACAGAAGCCTCCAAAAGTGGTGCCACTCTGTCTGGGTCTACAGGATGTGTGGGAGGGGGGGGTTTAGGCACCCTGGGCTGAGTTGCCTCTGCAACTCAAGTCGCACTCTTGTGTGATTGGCCCAGTGGTGAGCCGCCTGGCTCACCACTTAGCATGTTTGAGTGACAGCTAGGACTGATGAATGGGGGTTTTCTGCATAAAAGCAGGTCTTTGGGGACTGGAACTTCAGAAGTCGCCACAGGACCAAAGAATCCAAAGTGGGAGAAGCTGAGCCGACCTGCAACGACGACACCACTGGCGGAGCCCTGCTGAACCGTCTCACCACTTCTTCCAACGACAGAGGAGATCTTCATCCTGAAGAGTCTTCTTCCTTTCACTGGTGGGGATAACCAGTTTGCCCGCCTTTTCGCCTTCCCGGATCATCTCGTGGCCGCCTTGCCTGTGCCAAGCACCCCGGCAACCGGAATACCACGGTTTACCACTACCGCGAAGAAAAGGGTAGTACCTTGTAACCGGAAAACTCTGCGGCTGGTTTCTTCCCTGGCAGTGCAGCGACCTTCATCTTTCCTCCATGTCGAGACCTCCTCTTCCTCTGGACGAAATACCGACTTGCACCCGCTGCCAGGAACAACTGCCCCCGCTGGAGCGTTCTTCCCATTTCAGGTACTGTGTCCCGCCTGGCTTCCCTTGCGACAGATCGTTCGGGGTGACAGTAAATCCTCTGTATAACCTGGGTTAGCCTGGGCCCTGTTAACTAACTTTTCGTGACTTGATCTCAATCTTTTATGAACTATCTTCAAAGACTCTTTGGGCATAACCCCACTGTGTGATCCTGGACACATTTCGCTTGCTCTCTCTAAGAGTGGGCCTGGCATTTGAACTCCCTTGCTCTCCAGTAGACTTTGTCTAACCTGCCTCACTGTGGTTCTTTGAAAAGTATTGAACCTGTGTGCTTTCATAACTTTGCCTTTTCCCTCCCTTTTTCTATAACTTATTAGAGTGCCATCTTATGTTATGCGCTCACCTCTGTCTGAAAATGAGTGGCGTTTCTCATTAAGACTTGTTTAATAAGTAATCAGGGTTGTATATATATAATAGTGACTGTGTATTGAATGTACTTCTCCAGCATGGGGTCTGGCATGGATTCACATGCTCATGAATATTCCCCGTCAGGCTGGGAATCCTCAGTAAAGAAGAATCAGTATCAGTTTTGTTTCTGATCTGTCTTTCGTAGTAGTAACCAATCACTGATCTCTGCGTCATACTTACCACAGCCAATGACTGCCATCTCCCTAAGCCCCGCCTCTGGCAGCCATCTTCAGATTTTTAACGCACGTTCAAGTGTTGGGAGTCGTCGAGCTTTTGCTGTGTGTTTCGCGCTTTTTCAGGTGAGTTTTCACATTTTTTTGGTTAATCGAGCCTCAAGCTCCACCGTTTCTACTCCCGTTAACGGGTACCCGTTGCAGGATTTTCCTACGCCCCTCAAGGGTGAAGACTTCGTCGAATCAACCTCTTGGAGGATCCCAGAAGATTTGCGGCCTACTTCGAGATGGCCCAGGACGCGAGTTCGTCACCCGGACCCAAGCTGTTTCGCAGCTGCCCTGGATGCGGGCTGCAGAATGTGTTTAAGTAGGACGAACATTCGCGATGCCTCTACTGTCTTCATGGGGACAAGACTCATGTATAGAAGGACTGCCAGTTCTGCAAGAACTTGTCGGAGGGGACCATGAGGGACCGTCGATCCCGTCTCGCCAGCTGGTTGGAGAAGGGCTCAACATGTGAGAAGAAGAAGAAAGGGTCCGAGCGGGCTTCTAAGTCCTGTGCGGGCGCCCCGGCGATGGGGGCCCAACACCAGGCCAAGTGCCGCGAGTCCGCTGGCTCCGGGAGCGCCGAAAGGTCGGGCTCTTCGGTCGCCAGGCAGGGTGCACCTTCCCCGGGACCGTCGACCACGAGCCAGTGCTCCGGTTCGGGGAAGAGGAAGTCCAAGACCCCGGGTAAGCTTCGGGAGAAGCCCCGTCCGATCTTGGAAGAAGGGGAGCGAGGCGTCGCCCCTCCCCCTAAGGAGAAGGCCGGGACGCACCTAAGGTGGTGAAGGCCTCTACCCAGCAGGCAAAGGCCTCTACCCAGCAGGCAAAGGCCTCTATCGAGGCGATCGCGGCGACTCTGGCCAAGCCGGCAGAGACCCCGCCAGCGGAGACTGCCTCCGGGACTAGTTTCCCTGCCGCCAAGGAGAGAATCCTCTTTTCAGCCCATCGTCATGGCCCCCGTGATGGAAAAAGGGAGGGGGGGCACGGTAGCCTCCTCGAGCTCGGAGTCAGCCTCGGAGGGGGAACTGACCGAGGTCGCGAGGAATCTCGAAGTACAATTCGAGAAGGTTCGGTCCCGCAAGGAAGATCCTCTGGAGATAACCGAGGAAGACGACTATGGCGAGGAAGAGCAGCCTTCCCTTCCGGCGCAGCCGGAACCTAGGCCTCAGGATAGCTTGGCGGCCATTTTGTTTGAGATCCAGTCCTTATGCTCTGAGATAAGGACGAGATTACCACGGCCCAGGCCGGAGGACCCGCAACCTGGCCCGTCGGGAAGTCCTCAGAACAAACGACGGAGGACCCAACCCTCTCCTCCGCCCGCCCCCGTAAGGCCTGCAGTTCCCTCCTCATCCTCCCACGAGTCGGGAGATGACGGTGCGGTGGGCTCGACGACGGGGTCTGAGGGCGACGACGGAACGGGTCGCACGGGCATCTCCGCCCGACGAGATTGGCTCATTCCACGCCATGATCGCCAGGGTGTCAGAATTGTTCCAGCTCTGCCCGGAGGAGCAGAAAAAGGAAGGTTTCCTCTATCAGCGCCGGGAGGCCAAGAGGAAGACTGTCATTGCGGTGCCTCTAATCGATGACATCTGGGAGGAGGGCCTGTCGGTACTCAAGAACCCCTCCACGGCACCAGCCAAACGGGACCGGTACGAGAAGAAGTACCGGGTCCCCGAGACCGCTCCCCTGTGCCTCAGGGCACAGCCAACGCCAGACTCTGTCGTCTCGGCGGCGGCGGCGAAGAAGAAAGCGGCGGGGTCAGGAGCCTCCACGTCGAATTCCCCTCCGGACAGTGAGGGAAAGAAGTTGGACGCCATGGGGCGACGTGTCATTTCGTCGGCGGCGACGACGATCAAAGCGGCCAACGCCCTGGAGATCGTGGCCCGTTACGACAGAGCTCTGGTTTAAGCTGGCCCCCATATTGGACTTCCTACCGGACGACAAGAGGTCCGAGGCCCTGGAAATACTTCAAGAAGGTGAGGTGGCGTCGGACCACGCCATAACGGTGGCAACCGATATTGCCGATACCGGGTTCTGCCAGCTGGGCAACGGAGTTTGCCTACGACGACGGGGTTGGCTCCGGGCGACCGACTTCCGTCAGGAAGTCCAGACCAGGGTGTTGGACATGCCGTTCGACGGCAGCAACTTGTTCGGGAAGGCGGTGGACGAATCCCTCCAAGCCATAAAGACGGACACGCAGACGGTTCACGCCCTAGGAGCCATTCAGCAACGACGGCCCTTTCGGAGCTCTGGAGGCAGACGGGGGGCCTCCAAGGGATCCAGTGGTGGCTCGTCGTCCTACCGCCAGGCGGCACGCTCCTCGTCTCAGGAGGCCTACACGGGTCGCGGCAAGCAGGGAGCGCCTCGCCGCCGTCGGCAAGGTGGCCAGGGCGGCAAGGCCACCACCGCCAAGCAGGACTGAACCGGCCGTGGCCTCGGGCCCCCACCGAAGCACCCCGGTGGGAGGCCGGCTGACTAAGTTCGTCGGCGTGTGGAAGTCCATCTCCACCTATCGTTGGGTGCTGGATACCCTGGCAAGAGGACACTCTATCGAATTCCTGAAGAAGTGCCCTCACATTCCACCTGTGGCCAGGAAGGAAAATCACGTCCCGCAACTGCTCTTGGAAATACGGGCGATGCTCAGGAAAGGCGCTATCGAGCCCGTCCCGAAGAGGCTCCGGGGCTCTGGGGTGTACTCAAGGTACTTCCTCGTCAGGAAGAAGACGGGCGGCTGGCGCCCCATCCTGGACCTTTGTCGTTTGAACAAATACATCAGGTCACAAAAGTTCAGGATGGTCACCCTCCAGCACGTGCTAGGACAGCTGGAGGAAGGCAACTTTCTATCGTCGCTGGACCTGGAGGATGCATACTTCCACGTTCCCATCCTTACCAAGTGCCTAGCTCCTGTAGCGGCGCGGCTGCGCCTGCAGGGGATTCAAGTCTACCCCTACCTGGACGACTGGCTCATCCGCTCAAGGACGAGGGAACTCGCCGTCGAACACACTGCGAGGACCGTCCAGCTACTCACAGACCTGGGATTCGCCATAAATTACCCAAAGTCCCACCTGGTGCCGTCGCAGGTGGCCCTGTTTCTGGGAGCGAAGCTCGATACAGTGAGGCGCCTGGCGGCACCGTCGGAAGAACGGACGAAGACCATTCTGGGCAAAGTGCAGCGCCTGCTAGCCATGGACGTGGCCAGGGTGAGGTCCATCAAGTCCCTCCTGGGGATGATGTCCTCTTGCATCTACCTGGTGCGCCTATGCAGACTACGGATGCGCCCTCTTCAAGAATTTCTCGACGCCCGTTGGATGCAGGCGACGGGCACCTTCGAAGACAGGGTACCCCTCAACGAGGTGTTCCGGCAGGCGATTCAGTGGTGGGGCGTTGGAGCGCACCTCAAGGCGGGCAAGGACTTTCAGACGCCGGCGTACAAGGAGACGGTGACGACGGACGCTTCCCTGGAAGGTTGCGGCGCCCACACCGGAGATCTCCACGCAAGAGGCCTCTGGCTCCCGGAGGAGAAGCTTCTGCACATCAACATCCTGGAACTCCGAGCCGTGTTCTGGGCTCTCAAACCGTTCCTCCCGTCGCTCAAGGGCAAGGTGGTGCGGATCTTCACGGACAACACCACGACAATGTTTTACATACGGAAGCAGGGAGGTACCAGATCCCCAGCCCTATCCAAGGAGACACAGGATCTGTGGCACTGGGCGGTCGCCCAGGGGATGTTCCTGCTTCCCTTCCACCTGGCAGGAGAAACACCATTGCCGACTCGCTCAGCAGGGAGCTGCGCGCGTGTCACGAGTGGGAGCTGTGCCAGGATCAGGTGGATCAACTCTTCTGACGATGGGGCAAACCCCAAATCGACCTGTTCGCAACAGCGACGAACTCGAAGTGCCAGAGGTTCGCCAGCAGGTTTCCCCAGCCGAGAAGCATGGGCGATGCGTTCTCGTTCCCCTGGGACGGCCTATACCTGTATGCGTTTCCTCCGTTGCCGTTGCTGCTTCGACTCATCAACCAGCTGAAGCGGTCCCGGTGCAGGATGGTCCTCGTCGCACCGGCGTGGCCGAGGCAGATCTGGTTCCCGGACCTTCTGGACTTGTCAACGTCCCCATCCAGCAAGCTGTCGGCGGACGCGGATCTTCTCTCCAGAGAAGGAGGCGCCATCTTCCACCACGACCCGGCGTCGCTGAACCTGCAGGCTTGGCTCCTGCAGCGCTAGAGTTTGGAGGGTACGATATACCGGCCGACTGCAGAGAGGTTCTTGCAAAGGCCAGGGCGTCCTCGACTCTCAAATGCTACGGTCACAAGTGGAAGAGGTTCTCTATCTGGTGCCGAGCACAGAAGATCAACCCCCTACGGATTACGGCCCCTCAAGTGCTGCCGTACCTGCTATCGCTGGCAAAGGCTGGGCTAGCCCATGCCTCCATTAAGATTCATCTGGCGGCGATCTCCAGGTATACCAGAACCACAGGACGGACGTCCCTGTGGCCCCATCGACTGGTAAAAAGATTTTATGAAATGACTGTTCCGGTCGTTCCCGCCGGTGAAGGCCCCGGCGTGGGAACTTAACGTGGTGCTGACTAGGCTCATGGGGCCCCCATTCGAGCCGATGCACTCCGCACCGATGAAGTTTGTGTCGTGGAAGACTGCATTCCTGGTGGCCATTACCTCCGCACGACGAGTGGGAGAGATCCAGGCCCTATCCTGCAAAGCACTGTACTTGACTTTCCATGCCTCGAGGGTGGTGCTGAGGACGCACCCCTCCTTTATGCCCAAGGTGCCGTCAGACCTCCATCTTAACGAGCCCCTCGTGTTACCTGTTTTCTTGCCGTCTCCTTCGTCGCCGGCCGAGAGGACTTTGCACTCGCTGGATGTGGCTAGAGCGCTGAAGTTCTACGTGGACCGCACGAAGAGTTTTCGGAGGACATCACAGCTGTTTGTGAAATTTGGACCTGTGAATCAAGGGAAGGCTCTCTCGAAGTCTTCTTTTTCCAGATGGCTCCCCGGCTGCATCATGCACTGCCACCGGTTGGCTAACCGACCGCTGCCAGGCCGTCCGAGAGCCCATTCGACCAGAGCGATCGCTGCTACTATGGCGTTCCTATCTGGTGTGCCCCTGCTTGACATCTGCAGGGCTGCTACGTGGAGGTCGACGCACACCTTCACGAGATTCTACTGCGCCGATCGGGATTCCAGGGAGGAGTCCAGGGTCGGCCAAGCAGTGCTGCGCAGCCTGTTCGCTTAAGGTGAGCCTGGTGAGGAGGTAAGAGATGCTTAATGTTGAGCCTTTGCCACCCCCCTTGGTTGTGCATGTGGGTACTGCTATGTATTCTTATATTCATGAGCATGTGAATCCATGCCAGACCCCATGCTGGAGAAGGAACAAGTTACTTACCTGTAACTGTTGTTCTCCAGCATGGGTCTGGCATGGATTCACATGTGAACTCTCCCGCCTACCCCTCTGCGGCTCTTCACTTGGTCATACTGCCACTTCACGTGCTACCAAATCTGAAGATGGCTGCCAGAGGCGGGGCTTAGGGAGATGGCAGTCATTGGCTGTGGTCAGTATGACGCAGAGATCAGTGATTGGTTACTACTACGAAAGACAGATCAGAAACTAAACTGATACTGATTTTTTCTTTACCGAGGATTCCCAGCCTGACGACGGGGAATATTCATGAGCATGTGGATCCATGCCAGACCCATGCTGGAGAACAACAGTTACAGGTAAGTACTTGTTCCTTACCTCTTTTTGTGCTGGTGTAATTTACAAGTGTGTCTTTAAATAATGATATACTTTTACACCAAAGCTCTGGTCAGTGTTTGCTTGTGCTACTGTATCTCTGTACCTATTATGTATACTCTATATACTGCCTAACTCATCTTGAGAGAAGTCTTACTGCTCAGCCACAGCTACCAGGTAAATCTGGGTGGTACAGACTGCTACCAAATGGGTTTACTGCCAACCACCTGTAGTCCTAAATCTTTTGCAGTGGTCCCTAAGGGAACTGCACAGGTTTCTGCCTAACACCTCCAAGCAATAGAGGTTCTGTGAAGGCGGCTTTGTTGTTGAATTGGGTTATTGACTTGTTTTGTTCCTTCATCTCTTGTCATTTGATGTGGGTATCGATAGTGCCCTTCTGTTCTTGTGATATAGGGAGTAAGGGGGTTGGAGTCATTCCATTCTCTTCTTGGGACCACTATTCTTTTGTTCAGTTCAGGTTTTTTTTTTTTTTTTTGTCTGGAAATGTTGTTGAAGTATCTTAAGTTCTATGTTGGTGCGAGGTACGGTGTAAGGTATAAGGATTTTTCTCTTGCAGTTTTTGTTCTGTCGATAGTATTCTATTTATTTTGCGCGGTGTGTTCTGTATTGAAGGCGTCTTCTGCTGGGGGCGCTTGAGCTTGTGTATCCGTATTATTTGTACTGTTACTTTTCTCCTTATCTGCGTCCAATTCTGCGTCTGGGCGTTTTGGGGCCTTGGTGGGAGGAGTTGGTCTGGGTGTTAGGTTTATAGGGCATTTTTCCAATTGTGGTGCCGCATGCCAGGCTAGTGTTGATTTTAATCCTCTTAAGTTGTTCCGTCTGGATGTTTTCAAGGGTGTGACTTTGTTCAGTCGGTTGGGTATGGGTGTTCCTCTTAAAACAGGAGGGCTGTCCTGGGGGGTATTGTACGTTAGGGGGGTGGAGTGTCTGGATTGGGCTATGGGTGTAGTTAACTGGGGAGGGGACTACGGTAGTAGTTACTGGCTTTGGTACTTGCTTGGTGTCCTGGCTTTAAGGTTCCTAGGATTCAATTGTAGCAGCTACTGATAATACCTATACGACAGAGGCAGGAGTTGAAGAGCTTAGAATTTTACAGGTGGTTTACAATGAGATCGTATTCTTGGGTGTGGGGTATCAGATGTCCGAAGCAATGCACAGCAGCGGCAGTGATCAAGATTGCAACATCAAGCAATCGAGTGAGGGTTTGGCTTTGCAGATGGTAGGAGGTGATCAAGTATCAGGTTAGGAAGGCCTGGGTGACGGGAGGTTTCGGTTTAAGGGAGGTAGGTGGTAATTGACGCCCAATTTACTGTTCTTTTTTTATAGGACGCCTAGGTATCGGGAGGAAGGTTCAAGGCTCTCAAGGTGGCCGGTAGCAATTGGACCTAGACTGAAACACCTAGACAACAATTGAACACCTAGACTGGAGTACTTGGATAGTGGGATAGGCCATGGCTTCACAGTGGCAGGTTCAAGTCACGAGATGGATGTGAGAACACCCAGAGTTGTCCTTCATGTATAGTGGTGGGGAGGCCCATGTTTCACAATGCAGGTCAGGCACAGGGAAGTACACCTAGGTCTAGTGGTACAGGTGAACACCCCCAGGTGGGAGGTCTGCGTAGTGAGAGAGGCCTAGGTTCTACAATGCATCCTGGTGCGGGAGGGGAGACCCAGGCCTGAGAGTCCTGCACAGTGAGAGGGAGGCTCAGGCCCCACAGTGCACGTTGATACAGGAGAGTATACATGGACCAGGGGGTCTTGTATTGAGTTGGAGAGGATTTGGTTTCAGAGTACAGTTTATTTCAGGAGAGCACGCCGAGATTCGAGAGTCCTGTATATTGGAAGAGGCCTACGTTTCAGATGGAATTTCAAATGCAGTACCAAGTTACAGGAGGCACACTTAGAAGGGTCCTGTATAATTGGAGAGAGGCCTAAGCTTCACAATGCAGTATGTGGTACTGGAGGTTTGTATGATGGTGTCAGTATATGTTGTAGATGGAATAGATTGTTCCTACATTGGTTTGGTGGGGCGACTTTGCAGCCACCGTTAGTGGGCTGTAGTGGTGGGTCTGTGTGTTCGTCTCGCGCTTCTGGTGCAGGACCAGCTAGGCAGAAGGGCATGCTTATTCTACGTGCAAGTGCCACAGGCATGGCGGTAGCAGTGGTTGGGCTTTGGAGAGAGTTGGTGGCAGGCCCCTGGCCTCCCCTGATGACACCTGCAGACACTGGAGTGGCTGCTACAGGAGCCGCCCTTTGCCTTGGGGCTGCAATGGGCAGAGGCCTGCCCTGGGAGGCTGTGTCAAAAGGGAATAAAGACCAATCAGGGCTGGGGCAGGAGGGAGGCAGTGACCAGGGCCGAGCTGGTAATTGAGAAGGGATGGAACGTGTGTGATCCGCAAATTGATCAGACACAGACCACAAATACAATTAAACAGTGGTCGAAGTGTCCGGAAAGAAGTAGTGGAACTATGTTCCCTAATGGTCTGCACTGCTCTGCACAAACCCCATCCCCATGCCCTCTCCCACGCACAATACAATCCCCAGAACACTTGCACCTGCTGTTTAAGGGAACGTCCTGTGCAGTGCACTGAAAGTGCAAGTTTTAACTTCTTCCCACACTTTTATTTTAAAACGAAACCGTTCCGGAACGGTTTCTTTTTAAAATAAAAGTATAGGAACGGTAAAATGTAATTAAAAGAAGTAGAGGAGCACCGCTCCCGCCCACTCCGACCACTGCAATTAAATCGCTTCTGCAGTTCTTCAAACAAATTAAGAGCCTGCAGATGTCTCCTTACCTGGAGGGCTGGAGGCGGTGACTGGGGGAAGGAAACAGTGTGGGCCTTGGGCCTATCAGGGAAAAGGGCCAATCAGGGCTGGGGGCGGGAGGGAGGTGGTGACTAGGGCTGAGCTGGTAGTTGGGAGGGAGTGGGGGTGGGGGGGGGGCTGCAGTGCACAAATTGATCAGACACGGACAATAAATACAATAAGTGCGGCTCTGCAGTTCATCAAACAAATGAAGGGCCTGCAAACGCCTCCTTACCTGGAGGGCTGGAGGCGGTGTCCCCTTGGACTTCATCTCAACAAGCCTTTGGTTCTGCCAGTGTTCTTTCAAGAAACATTTGCCTAATGAAAGGTTGTTGCATTCGCTGGACATTGCTCGTACCTCGAAGTTTTATGTGGCACGCTTGAAGGACTTTCGGAAGACTTACATTTGTTGGTCAATTTTGGACCTGTGAATCCTGGGACACCTTGTTCTAAGGCTTCCATCTCCAGGTGGCTTTCCAGCTGCATCATGCTCTATCATCTGGCCAACAGACCTCTTTAGGATGGCTGAGAGCCCATTCCACCAGAGCCATTGCAGCAACTACAGAGTTTCTCTTATGTGCCCCTGCTCGGGATTCCAGGGAGGAGTCTTGGGTCCGCCAGGTCGTGCTACACCGCCAGTTTGCTTGAGGCGTGTCTGTTCCAGGGATAAGTGTATTGCTTCTGTTGAGCCTTGCCACCTCCCGTGGTTGTGTATATGTACTGCTGTTCAATCGTATTCATGAGCATGTGAATCCATGCCAGACACCATGCTGCATGCTGGAGAAGGAACAAGTAACTTACCTGTAACTTTGTTCTCCAAAATGGGTCTGGCATGGAGTCACATGCGAACCCTCCTGCCTTGCCCTGTGGCTCGTCTAGGCTCATACTGCCATTTTACATGCTCTACCAAATCTGAAGATGGCCACCAGGGGTGGAGTTTATGTAGACGCCATCAATGGATGTGGACCGTATGACCCAAAGAACAGCGGTTGGTTAGAGTAGAAATGCAGTTTTCAGGTTAAAGTGAAAATGCTTTTAAAAAAAATATTCATGAGCATGGTAATCCATGCTAGATGCGTGCTGGAGAACATGAGTTACAAGTAAGTAACTTATTCCTTATTTGCCAGGAGTTGATAATCACTCGCCAATGGGGAGTACATATTTTGTGTTTTGCCTGAAGTAGTTTTAGCCTTTATCTCTTCCATGGTTCACTGATTTTCTGTTCCCACTGGCTGCACATGTGTTCTGGCTAAGTACAGCTACCTGGCAACATGAAATATAGCCAGCATGGCATATGTTAGACCCCACATACTTTCCAGACTAATCAAAAAGTTTCTTTTATTCTTGTGTTCTTCTTTTCCTCTAGCCATTTCGTCTCATTTACCAGAGGTCACCTGTGCACCTACTTCTACCAGCACAGTGACCTACACATCCAATAGTAATGGAGAAGAGCTAGGACCCTCTGTGTACCTGGAGAAGCTCAAGATCCTCCGGCAGCGTTGTGGCCTAGACAATGCAAAGGTAGTGTTTCTTTTTTAAACATTTTTTTTTACAAATTGCTTTTGGTTGGGATAGAAGCACATGGCCACAGTGTTGAATGAATGTGCATGCCAAACGTTCTTCAGACTACAAAATGTGCAGATTTGTTGGGAGTGTTGTCGAATTCTTAGTTGTCTAATACTATAACTGCATTTGGAGGGACCGGGAATCTAGAGTCCTTCGGCCATACCATTCTTCTCTTCATGTAAAGCTGCATACAGGTATACATTTTCTAATAGATGCATTCCTGTTCGGTCAAAGTTCCCTATAATCATGTTTGTGAATCCGTTTTTCTCCAGCATACGGTCTGGCATGGATTCACATGCTCATGAATATTCCCTGTCCAGCAGCGAATCCTCTGTAAAAAAAGAAAAGCAGTTTCACTTTAGTCTGAGTGCATTTCTACTCTATAACCAATCACTGTCCTTTGGGTCATACTGCCCCATCCAATGACAGTCTCACTAAGCTCCACCCCCTGGTGGCCATCTTGCATTTGTGTTGGAAGTCGTCTCCTCTTTGGCCTTTTTAGATATTTTGATTTTTTTTTGTGTGTGTTTTTTTCAAATAAAGTTTAGTATTTTTTTCCGACTTTGTTACATCGTCGATCCACTAATGGCAGCCAGTCCCTGTTGTCGGCGAAGATCAACTTTCATCGCCGAGCTTCTCTTTGAAATTTTCCCAGGCATGTGCCTATTTCGCACCTGGACAGTGTCGGAGAAGAGGCGTGTCTTCAAGCTCGCGCCATGTGTGGACTACGGAACGTCTACGTCGAAGATCGGCACCTAAAGTGCCCATATTGCCTGCATCCGGACCATGATGAGGAGGAATGTGAGATTTGCTGCAGATTTCCAATGGATAGTTACCGCAGGATACCAGCGTAGCTCAAGTTGGGGTTAGCCTCTGCTTCGGGGCACAGTCCTACCTTGTCCAGGACCGACCTGTCCCACTAGCGTGCTCCCTCTGAAAACAGGTTGAGATCCTTTGAGGATGCTTCTGCCCAGAGGATCCAAAAGAAGACCAAGCATCACACTAAGTATCCTGCTAGGTTAGCATCATCCGCAGGACCCAGTTCAGGAAGGACCTGTGCCCCGTCTCCGTCTGTCAACGATGAGCCTTATAGTGGGGAGGAGGGTGTTCCTTCAGCAAGGAGGTCCTTGACCCCTTCAAAGCTCTGTTCCTCTTCCAAGAACAAGGGTTTAAAGGAGGCCCAAGACCCCGTCGACGACTGCTCCATAATCTAAGACCTAGTCTACCACGACCCTGATTACCTCATTGCTGTCCATCCCTTCAATGTCCCAGTCGTAGGCCTTGTCGAACATTGTTACTTGTGTTATAGGAGAACCCTTTACGACAGTGGTGTCTACGGTGAAGTCGGCTACTCCACAAGTGGCTTTTCCTCCACGTCCTCCGACGGGCGCGGCCGCTCCGCCTAAAAGTACTAAGGTGCTTATGTGAGAACAGGTTCCCGTCATCCTCCATGGTTCCTAACGATACATGGAGGATGAGGGAGCTGCTGCCTCCTGTTAGGGAGAATTATCTTATAAGGCTAATTTCCCAAACCTAGTGAGTCCCCCAGCAGCTTTGCTGGATTTTTGGGGTTTGTTTTTTTTCTCCTGCTAAGAGTGAGACTCTTTTCCTCCCACTCTTGGGCATGATTTGAGGTATGTCTTTGACTTTTTGTGTGCTTATGGGCTATGGGGTCTTTTACTCTATAGGGTATCATCTGTTTTTCATGTGTGTTACACAGCACCCTCAGTGCAGTAACACAGGGGTGTCATAGTCACCCCCAAACATAGACTCCATACCCTGGGACTGACTACTCTCTCCCAGGGCATGTAAAGTCACCATTGACTTTACTAGTCCAAAATTGTGAACAGAACCAGTCCAAACCATCATATTGTGGAAGTACTGGAAGGGGTTAATTCGATTGCCCATGGGTCTGTTTCCAAGGGGGCACTGTCCAGTCCCCCCCCTTGTTGACTTTCTGGCTGGTGGCAGTGGTTACCACCCAAAATATTCCACCGGAATATTTCCTATGGGATTTTCCCATTGATTTTAAACGCACCACTTTTTGGTGCCATGTTAAAGATACCGCCGGTTTATTCATTTAATATTAAATCAACGGTTGGGTCTTTTCGCCAGAACTCTTTTCTAAAATGGCGTTTGTGTCCGTCTCTGTAACTCTAACCAAGGTCGAGTCCTTTGTTCCACTTTTTGGCAGGCTTCTCCACAGAAGCCCTCCAAATGGTGCCACTCTGGGTTCCACAGGATGTGTGGGGAGGGGAATTGGCACCCTGGACTGCGTTGCTTTAGCAACCCAAGTCGCACTCTATTCTGATTGGCCCGGTGGTGAGCCACCCGGCTCACCACTTAGCATGTGTGAGTGACAGCTAGGCTGTTGAATGGGGGTTTTTCTGCATAAAAGCAGGGCCTTTGGGACTGGAACTTGAGAAGTCACCACAGGACCTAAGAATCCGAAGAGGGAAGAAGCTGAGCCATGTGCAACGATGACACCACCGGTGGAGCCCTGCTGCAACAAACTCACCACTTTCCCAACGACAAGAGAAGATCTTCTGCTGGACGAGTCTTCTTCCTTTGAGCTGGTGGGATCAACCAGTTCGCCCCTTTCACCTTCCAAAGACGTCTCTTGGTTGAATCGCCCGTGCCAAGCACCCCGGCGGCCGGATAGCCAAGCTTCACTACTTTGACCGCGAATAAAAGGAACGCACTTTTTAACCGACGAACTCCGTGGCTGGTTTCATCCCTGTGCAGTGCAACAACTCCATGTTTCCTCCTCGACGAGATCCTCTCTTCCCCTGGACGGAACAACGAACTGCATCCACTGACCAGGAACAACTGCCACTGCTGGAGCTTCCTCTCTTTAAGGTACTGTGTTCTGCCTGGCCTCCCTTTCTTCGGTTTGCTAAAGGTGACCCTTAAATCCTTGGCTTTCCAACTCTGTTGGCCCCAGACCTTCTAACTTTAGTGCATTTTTAACTGTGTGATCTTGGGCAAATTTCACTTTGCTCCATTTAAAGTGGGCCTAGCCTATGAACTTTGGCTCTACAGTGAATACTGCCTTTATTCCCTTGCTGAGAACTCCTAAAAGTGTTGGGACCGGTTTTATTTCTATGCTCTGCCTTTTTCTCTCCCTTTAACCTAACTATTGGAGTGCCATCTAGGTTACGCGCTCACATCTGTTTTAACCAATCGTGGTGTTTTAACTCTGACTTGTCCAATAGTTATCAAGGGAGGTGTGTATACTTTACCTAACTGTGTTTTAACTTGCTTTTGATTTAGAGTGCTAGTGTGTTGCCTGAAGTGTGTTTTAAATAATTATATACTTTTGATACAAAGCTCTGGTCAGTGTTTTTGCTCTACTGTGTTTTTAGCCCTATTGTGTATACTCTATATACTGCCCTACTCAGACCTGAGAGAGGTCTGACTGCTCAGCCACAGCTACCAGGTAAATCTGGGTGGTGCAGACTGCTACCAATTGGGTTTACTGCTTACTCCTGTAGTCTTAATCTTTTTGCAGTGTTCCCCAAGGGAACTGCACAGGATTCTGCCTAACACCTCCTGCATACAGATTGTCTCTCGGGGTGGGTGTCCCTGGCAGTTTTGAAGCGATCTCTAAGAAGTTCCTCACAAATATTCACCAGATCTGATGACCACTTGCCCAAAGATTACTATTCGGATCATGAGGGAGGCATCGGGCCCCATATCCCAATGAGGGATCCCGAGGGGGCAGCCGGATCTACCATTTGTACTGTTCTTTAGTAAGAACCGTCGCCTGTGGTCCCACTCACACCTCAGCCAGCGTCAAGAGACATGTAATTGGACATTATGACACCCCTCCACACCCTAGTGTCAAATACAGCAGAGGTTGCTAGCTGCCCCGTTTCTGGGCCGGCCAGTAGTCCTCTGAGGCCTCCATTGAGGTGCCCTCCTAGGCCGAGCCCTACAAGATAAAGGTGCCCAACAAGCCCTGCCAGGCCTAGAAGGCAAACCTAGCCGAAACAATGCCCCGCGATGCGGCAACCAGCACTGCTCCAGAGGCAGTTGACTCCAGTGGGTGTGATGCTGGAAATGCATTGGAGGGACAGGACCCTCCCTGTTCTTGTCCTGTAGTCCTTTTTCATTTGTGTTCTGTATTGTTTTCTGCCCAGGAGTCCATGTGGGACTCCTGGCAGTGCTGCTCCTCCTATTTTTGGTTTGGTGTACAGACTCGTAGGATACCCTTATGGCACCCATGGGTGGGGGTACAACCCTGTGCCCCTAGTGTATGTTTCTGGGCACCTGTGTGTGGCCCACAGAGCAGGGTATGGGCTGGTGGCAGCTCCATGCTGAATTTGACAGGTGTTCTGAATATCCTCCATTTTGGGATACTCAGGCCCTGCCATTGGAATCAGTTGATTCCTGATAGGAAACAAGATGGCCCCTGTGGCCTCTTGCTTTCTATTGCCTGTGACCTTTTTCTCCCAAAGTCCTGGGAGTCCTACTGGCTGCTGGTTGGAAGTTCCATATTGGTATTGTGGTGAGGGCCAGGCCAGACTGGCTGGAGCCTTCCCAGTGGCTGTATGTTATGGATACACCCTGTGGGTGGGACCTGGGTGAATGGAGTGTGTGACCAATATGCACATGTTGTGGATGTCTGGTTTCTAGTATGAAACACAATGACTGGGACAGCCCTGCCTGAAACTGGTATGAATGCAGTGTGTAGTGTTGAATGGCTGGGTACTTGTCCCAATACACATTCCTTGTTGGGAGTGTCTGAGAGGGAGGATAATGCCCTGAATGCACTGTATGCCTGATTAGCTGACTGACTGCTGAATGCCCTTCTGAGTGATTGGTTGCCTGAGTGTTACCCAGCAGAATAAATGAGAGATCAACTAGTATATCTGGGGGCCTCTCACTGCTAGAATTCGTTCAGAAGCTGGAATTGAAAATGACTTTGAAATTGAATCTCGACGGCGAGCCTGCAGAAGATTGACTGCTGTTTCCCTTTGCCGAAAGCCACCGAGCTGTTGAGACTGGTCCAAGAGAGGACCTGGTTAGGCGCCCTCTTCCTGTGCTCCGAAGGACCATCGAGCACCGCT
The DNA here is from genome assembly GCF_040938575.1 of Ambystoma mexicanum. Taxonomy (NCBI): domain Eukaryota; kingdom Metazoa; phylum Chordata; class Amphibia; order Caudata; family Ambystomatidae; genus Ambystoma; species Ambystoma mexicanum. Next base: position 407,694,516 of record NC_090934.1, read on the forward strand.
AACCTTCGCCGAAGCTTCCTGGAAGTCAGACCCTCGACAGGCTGCCGACCGGAGATGGGGACCGCCGAGTAGAACGAAGATAAGCACCGGAAAATCAGTCCACCGCCGTCGACCAGGGTTTGCAGGTGTGCATAACCGCTGGAGGCCGGTCGAAGCTGTGTTTCCCAGAAGAGGGGACCGCTTGACGCCGTACCATCGACGACCGGAGCCGCACGCTCCTTTGCCTAAGACTTTTGATTCACGGACGCACTCGTCCGCACCGCCGCCCGCCTTATCCCGCTGGATAAAGCCAGGCCGTCTATGCGCCGAGGAGCATCCGCCGGTGGGTTTCCGACGATTGGACACCCTTGCTGGGCCACAGTTCTTAACAAATTCTTTACGGTCGTTTACTATAGACCTCGAGGTGCCCCGCACGCCTCTTCCTTGCAGGACATCTTCGACTCGTCATCGATGGGCACCGCCAGGACCAAAGCTGCTGCCTCAATGTCTCCGAACTCCCAAAGATGATTCTCGATGCGGAGTTCACTTTCTTCGAGGCCCATCGACAATCCGTGGCTCCTGCTTTAAAGGGAGTCACTCAAGAAGGATCCCTCGACGCCTCCTCGAGGCACTCTATTCCAGGTACATTGGGGTGGTAGAAACATTTTAGAAGGGAATAAGACTCATAGAACAATATATGGACTGGGCTTGTGATAAATCTTTATTTTACAGATTGCCTAGGTGGGAGGATCTCCACACAGAACTGTCTAGTGGTAGGGGTCAGTATTCTTCCAGTTGTTCTAACCAACTGCTTTCCCTCCTATATCTATTGTTGGTTACCTTTTTATTAAGTGATTTGTGTGACATTTGACCAGAGTATAGTTGATGCACTTTAATGAAATCTGATCATAATTGTTGTACCACTTAGTACTGTATATATTTGCCATGGTAAATTTACTGAGCACAAAGTGAGTTATTGTGTATATAACCTTGAACCTTAATTATATAAAGACTGTTTTAACTAATAGTGCGTGGACATTCCTTTGTGGGGGCTTGGAGACTACATTGTACTTAAGAACCAGCCTGCATCACCTCCTGAGAAGCTAGGCCTTGATTGCTCGACTAAGTTGCCAATAATCGAGAATCATGGCTGGGGTCCTCTGTGCCTCTCCTCTGCCATAGAGAGAGCAGGAATACAGACACCCCCCCCCCCCCTCCAGTCTTTACAGTGGGCGAGGTACCACCACACAGGGACAGACACTACAGCAACACTTATGGATGAGTATGACCACTGTGCCGGCTGATGGTGAGCCGCTGCGTGCCGATAAGCCCTCTAGGGCTCAACCCCCTGATGAGTGGGTTCCTTTCATGGCATGCTGTTAAGGGCCTGCACTCTTTTCAACTTGGTGCCAGAGGAGGAGCGGTTCCTTTTTCAATGCCGGGAATATTCACGGAATCCCTCTGCTGGACTAGGTTTAGGAGGAAGGTTTGGAACTGATGAAGACACCGAATACCGCCCCTCCCAAAAGAGACCGGCTGCAGAAGGGAGTACATGGACCCAGACTCTGCTCTCAGGTGCTTTAGATCGCAGACTTCAGCCTCTCTGGTGTCTGCTGCCAACAGGAAGTGCTCAGCGTACCAATCAACCTCATCCATGGTGCCTCCGGACCAGGAGGGAAAGAAGCTTGATGCAGCAGGGAAGCGCCTCTTCAATGGATTGCCTTTCTCCCACAGATTCCTCATCAGATAAATCTCACTTCAGCTTAAGATGCTGGAAAAACTTTGTGACAAGGGGCGTAGTGGACCTCAACTTGGTTGTTGCTGCGGACGTGACATAGGTCGTTGGAAATGTTCTGCATCACTGCACCCCTGTACCTCAGTGTTGGGGAGAATTCTCATTTTTGGCCAATTTCCCTCACCTAGTGAGTCCCCCAGCAGCTTTGCTGGACTTCTGGAGTTTGTTTTTCCACTTGTTAAGAGTGTAAGCTTTTCCCCACTCTTACCTGTGTTTTGCCATGTGTATTTTTCTGTTTTTGTGATTGTGGACTATGAAGTACACCACTTCAGTAGCCCCCTTCTTTTGTGTGTCACACAGCACCTTCAGTGCCATGGCACAGGGTTGTCTTTGAGACTTCGCCCAACTCAATTTCTGAGGCTGACTACAGTCCCTCAGAAAAGGGTAACGTTGCCATTAACTTAACTTGGTCAATCTACCACAGTTCCAGTACACCCCATCTTCCATGGAGTACTGGAAAGTGTTAATTTGTATCCCTTTTATCTGTACCTCCTAGAGCATTGTTTCGCTCTTTTAACATTTAGGGTTGGCTGGTGGCAGTGGTATCTACCCTAACTTTTCTACCGCGATTATATTAGATAAACGTGGTATTGTTCTTGGCTATTATATTAGCCTCAAACATAAACCCGCTTGACCAAATTCTTTCTTTTGGCTCCGGTTGGGTTTATTCGCCATTTCTTTTTGTTAAAGTCCTTCTTGTGTTTTACTTTGCGCGGCAAACTAGGTTTGCCTTCTTTGTTCACTGTCTTTTGGCGGGCTTCTGCTCAGAAGCCCTCCTCCAGGCGCCTGGGTGTCTAGGTGGGCTGAATGTGAGGGAGGGGTGTAGTCACTCCCTGCACAGGGTATCCTAGTAAACCCAAGTCGCACTTTGCCATGATTGGCTGAGGAGGTTTTCCAGGCTGGACAACCCCCCTGCTGGGTGATTGACAGCCAGGCTGTGTGAATGGGGGTTTTGCGCATAAAAGGCAGGTCTCTTGGACTAGAAGTCAGAGTCTCCATTGGAACGATAAGGAACCGAAGAGAAGCAGAGAGGACGACGACGACTGCTGCAACTGCCCCGTCCCGGTGAAGCCCTGCTGCAGTCCTGAGCTATCTACCCTTCGACGACTAAGAGAAGATCCAGTCCGGAGTCGTCTTCCCTTGAGCCTGGTGGGGATAACCAGCTCATCTTCCACAGCCAGAGGATCCTCTTCCTTGGTCGAAATCGCTGCACACAGCTGTAGTGGTCCGGATAGCCATTTGAAGAGCCTCTCCTGTTTTGATTCATTGTCGCTGCTGCCGGCTTCATCCCTGTGTGGTGCAGACCCCCTTCAGACGTCGTCCTTCACAACGAAGCTCCAAGAATCGTGGGTCTGCGGGAAACCAACAGGAACAACTGCCAGGGCACCAGCTGCACCATTGGAATAAGGTACTGTGTTCTGCTTGAGGAAACTGGGTGAACCCCTTTTTTTCATCTCCAAGGCTTGCCCTTGTCTTCCCTCCTTATAACTTTTGCTCCGAACATTGACAATATCGAAGTACTCTTGGCTACGTTGAATCGTGAACTGTCTGTGTGATCTTCTGCAACAGGCCCCCGGTTTCACTTGACCCTGGCTCCGGCCTTTGACTCTTGAACTCCTGTCTCAGTGTTTCTCTATTCTGTCTGCCTAACCAAAATATTGCCTGATTTTTGCCTCCAACTCCCTCTGGGTATCTCAGGTGCTAAGTGTGTGTGTGTGTGTGTTTGCCCCGGTAGAATTTCATGTCACGGATACGCATTAAATTAGTAGACCAAACTGTCAAAGTGATCGCAATCGTATTCGCGGTAACGTGTTTTGTTCGTAACACCAGTTCATCCAAACACAGGGTCATACTGTACAAATTGAATTGGTTAGTTGTAGTATATTTGACGTGTGGTTTGTGTTTAAGTTTAATAGAAGTGTCGTTTTTATAACACATGGTTTAAAAATAAATGTACTTATATTTTTCTACCTGAAACCTTGAGTCAGTGTTTGCTTGAGTCACAGTAATTGTGGTCCCTTTGTGTAATCTCTGCTACTGCTCTGATAAGCCTGGCTGCTCTGCCACTGCTACCACTCTGACATAGTAGTACAGGCTTGTACCAAAGGTAAAACTTGCATTGCCACCTGTAGTCTTAATCGTGTGTAGTCCTAAGGGCACTGCACAGGATTCTGCCCAACACTGTACCTTTTTTCTGCACACTCAGAACGCTGCGTGAAAGGAACACCGATTCAAATCACTTTTTTTATTAATGCGAGCGACCATGTCTGCGTCACTGGATTCAAGCACTGCAAAGACTGCTGCTAGAAGATGTCGGGACCGACCTGCACAATATATGTATGTGGTCCCTCTGCACCGGTCACAACGCTGAGCTGTACGTCCTGTGGTAAAATGAACATGAAGTCGCTCAGTGAGCGGGCAGCATAGCTTGTGGTAGGCTGACCGCCCTCGAAGTCGCTGGTGCAGTCAACGATTGTTTTCAGAGGCTAAAACAGAAGTGCCTACCCCAGAGAAGGAAGAACGGCATTGGCATAAGACGAAAGTCGCATTCACAGAGCCACTCATCTTCCTCTCACAATAAGAAACAATGCCACTTTCGCAAGACAGATTATTAATCCGAACGGGGTATGTCTGTGGCGCTGGCATTCAGAGCTGAATTGGAGGACTTCAAGTCCCAAATCTCTGAAATGTTTAAAAAGGCTGCTCTGGTTGCAGGCAAGCCCCTGATACAGTGGCCCCCAGTAACTCAAGCAGCATCCAGTAATTCCAGCCCCAGATTCAAACCAATGGCATCAGTGCCAGTGGAGCCATCCGGTTCACCACCTTCGGCGCCGGGGCCTTCACATGCGCCAAAGGCATTGGTTCTTTCCAACGTGCCCGCAGCACCCAAGACCTTGTCGGCGCTGACCCACAAACCGTTGAGCTCATCAACATCTAGATCAATTTATTTGGGATACATGGCGGATAGCTTTGGTGCCATTGACTATCAAGGCAATTTCAACCCTGTCCACTCTGGGGCTGGCAGAGCTGACTAATTTTGTCTACGAAGCAGATCTCGTAGCTGTGGCTGAAAGGGTTGCCCGACACCAGCGGTCTTGATAAGTCTGTGGACTTAGAGATGCAACAACCCATTTCTTATGCCCACACCAATGCTAAGTTCAGGGCTTTAGTTGACAGGGTGGTGATACAGAAGGCAAAGTAGATGGCTTGGCGAAGAAAGTCTTTTCCTCTGATAGTATGGCCTTGAAGGCGGTTTCGCTAAATACTCCTTTGGTTTGTGGAAGGCTGTTTAACATGCTGCCCAGTACATCCCCTAAGGGGAGATGCAGGATGTTTCCAGCAATTGGTGGACTATGCCAATACGTGGCCCGGCAATCTTTCCAGATGAGCCTGAACGTGGCAGACTGTATAGGACGATCAGTGGCGTCAGCCACAGTTCTCTGGAGGCAGGCTTACCTGCACTCCTCAGGGTTCTCACCAAATGTCCAAAATAAACTTCTCAACATTGCTTTTGATGGTGAGAACCTCTTTGACCCCAAGGCCGATGAGTCCAAGCTCGCCGCAAAGTCACTCGGCCAAGCCTGCCTTTTTGTTTCTAATGAAGGTTTAGAGGCCTTCGACTGTATGTCCCCTATGACAGTAAGACTCGGCTCCTGCAAGCCAGGTAGGGGCAGAAACTTTTTTTTGTGCCCCGGAAGCCAAGCAGCAGGTGGGAGCCTCTAGAGGCCAGCGGCAGCAGAGGCTGGGGTGGCTCCACTCTCAAAGCTACTTTGATTTCTCCTCCCATGACTCCCTGGTTGGAGGACGGTTGACCGAGCACAGATCCAAATGGGAGAAGATTACCTCCTACTCGGGAGCACTTGAGCTCGTGCAATGGAGTTACTGTTTACCTTTCTCGAAAAGGCTGCTGGACAAGCCACCACCACCTCTTTGGCAATCGGTACAGGAGCTCCAGGAAGAACTGCGAGCCCTGTTGAAGTGTGCTGTGGAAGAGGTACCTCCTGGGCAGAGAGGGTTAAGCTGGTATTCACAGTATTTCCCAATTTCCTAGTACCCAAGAAGGGGGAAGGGTCTCCGTCCCATCTTGGACCGCAGGGCTTTGTACACAGTGCTGGGGGAAAGACAAATTCAAGATGGCGACGTTGAGATTCTCCACACTCTCGAGTTACAAGACTGTCTGGTGTCCATAGATCTTCATGACGCATTTGATGTGCCGATCCACCAGAAGCACGTGAAGTTCCTGATATTCCTCATAGGGGACAGGCACTACCAATTCCGGGTGCTCCCCTTTGGGTTGACGTCCACTCCGAGGGTCCTCACCAAGCTCTTGATGGTAGTCGTGGCTCACCTCAGGAGAGCCGGCATCTATGTGTTTCCATACCTGAACGACTGGCTGATCCGAGGGAAGTCTGCTGAGCAGGTTTTGTCCCACCCCAGACACACCTGCTCACTTCTCCACAGGCTGGGCTTCTGCAAATTTAAGGAGAAGTACCGCATGACACCAGCACAGTGGCTCCAGTTCATCGCCGCAGTGTTAAACACTCTGGCGGGGAAGGCCCCACCAAACAGTGTCCCCAGTGTTACACAGATGATCTGACTTTTTCAGAACCATACCACCTTACCAGCGGCTTATGTCCTCCGCCTCTTAGGCCTCATGGCCTCCTGCATATTTCTGGTTCCAGAGGCCAGGCAGCAGATGCGATATTTTCAGTGGCTTCTGCGCGGTCAGTGGTCCAGTACTTCAGCACTTTCAGGGGCGTTCTGAGTGTCCAGGTCTGTGGTCGACCTTTCTTGGTGGAACAGCCTTTCAATGGATTGCCTTTCTCCCGCAGGTTCCTCATCTGTTAGATATTCCCTCCAGCTTCGCCGCTTGGGAACATTTTTGACATGGGGCGTAGTGGACCTTGACCTGGCTGTCGACCATCGATACGTCTTACTCGGCGTCCGGTCGTCTGCTCCTGGCGTAACATCAGGTATGTTATAAATATCACGTCACTACGCCCCACTTAGTTCCTTTTTTCTGCACGCTTACTCGCTGTTTGGGAACACAGTCTTCGACTCACTCAACGTTTTCGTCAGAAAACTTGTACTTATTTACAAATCCTCAACGCAAGATGTCGGTCGTTGCGTATCTAGTTTGAAGCGGTGTTCCGATTGTGGCACCAAGATTTCAATCACTGACCCAAACGAGTTGTCTCTGGTGCCTCGGCACGGGACTGATGGTGTCTGCTGTGTGCCAAAATGCAACCCAAATCCTTTTGCGATCGAGCTGCAAAACTCTGTTAGGCAGAATTATATGCAGTACCCTTTGGGAACACCACACATTAAGACTACAAGTGACAGTACAATTTCACCTTTGGTACAAGCCTGTACTACACAGTTATAGTGTTAGCGATGGCTGAGTAGCCAGACTTATCTCAAGAATAAGTGAGCAGTATCAAATAGTTACATAAAGGACAGCAATTACTATGATTCAGGCAAACACTGCCTCAAGGTTTTCAAGTAAAAGAATATACATTTATTTCACTCTTCAGTTGTATAACATTACACTATTCTAAGCAGTCTAGAAAATCACTTTCTTAATACACTTCCCTTAAATTCCAGACAAGTTAAGCTCACAAAATGAAGTGGGAGCAAAATGGCACTCCAGCAATTTAAAAGGGAGAGAAGGACCAGAGTTAGCAGAAATGGATCCACACCAACAGTTAAGTACTTGGGGCAAGCAAACAAGAAAGACTACAATGATGAAATCAGATAGAAAAGGCTTAGGGCCAAAGTCAAAGGTTCAAAAGTCTTTGGCTCAAGATAATACAGTTCAGGGTAGTTCGCTGTAAAGTTCGTGGCACGGTTTCCAGACGAGGTTGGTTGGTAGAAAAGTTAGTTCAAAGAGAAGGACAAGCCCTCAGATTGGAGAAAGATTTCAAACACTTTCACCGCGGCTGAACGAAACGCACTACCGGATTTGCACAGTACCTTAAAACGGAGAGGAGGCTGTAGCTGAGGCAAACTTTCCTGGTAGTTCCTGCAGGCTCACGGTTCCTGAAGCGACTGTCGGACTGATCAGAAGAAAGAATACTGGGGGGTCCTGCACTACGCAGGGAAGTAACCAGCAGCAGTGCCAAACAACGAATAAAAGGTGTGCTCCTTAAAACCCAAGCAGGGTCCGACCTTCCTGGCTATCGGGCCCACTGTAGCTCTGTACAGCAAATCCGACCATAGGAGGGGTCCTTGCTTGCAGTTTGGGTGAACTGGTTGGTCCCACCAGCTCAAGGGAAGAAGTTTCCTGGAGGATCTTCTCTGTCGTTGGATTCTGGAGATTCGGACCTGCAGCAGGGCTTCAACGAGTGGTTGTTGTAGGGTTCCTCTTCTTCCAGTTCCTCGTTGGTTCTTTCGTTCCAGTGGCGAGACTGCTCTTCCAGTCCCAGAGACCTGCTTTTTATGCAGTTTTCCACCATTCTTACAGCCAGGCTGTCAATCACAGAGCGGGCTGGCTGGCCTGGCAAGGGCTGGCTGGCCTGGCCAGGGCAGTCCCTTAGCCAATCAGACAGGAGTGCGACTTGGGTTACCAAGCGAACCCATGGCAGGCGTCCTAAAACCCCTCCCTCACATCCTGCCTACCCAGACTCTCAGGTGCCTAATGGAGGGCTTATGTGGGGAAGCCCGCGAAAAGGCGATGAACAAAGGGACCGAACCTGGTTTGCCGCGCAGAGTAAAGCACGAGACCGACTTTAACAAAAGGAAATGGTGAATAAACCCGGCCGGAGCCAAAATAAAATGTATTTGGTCAAGCGGGTTTATGTTTGAGGCTAATATAATAGCCTAAAACATGACCACATTTATAGATAATCGCGGTAGAAAAGTTAGGGTAGATACCACTGCCACCAGCCAGGTCTTAATGTAAAGGGAGCAAAACAATGCCCCAAGAGGCACAGACAAAAAGGGATAAGAATTAACCCTTTCCAATACTCCATTGAAGATGGGGGTGTACTGGGTCTGTGGTTTAAAGTGACTAAGGTAAAGTTAATGGCAACTCTACCCTTTTCTGGGGGACTGTGGTCAGCCCCAGAAAATGGAGTCAATGGGAAGTCTAAAAGACAGCCCTGTGTGACTGCACTGAAGGTGCTGTGTAACACACATGAAAAATATGGTGCCCTGGAGTAGGTGAGGCTCCAGTGCCCAAGATCACACAAAAAGTAGGAACACACATAGCAAAACACATGTAGCAGTGGGGAAAAAAAGGCTTACACTCTTACCAGGTGAAAAAAATAAATCCTAGAAATCCAGCAAAGCTACCGAGAGACTCAGTAGGTAAGGGAAATCCACCATCTATGAGAATTCTCCCTAACACTCGCTCTGGGTCGACCGCCTTCAAAGTCACTGGAACGGTCGACTGTTCGGTCTTTGGAGGCGAAACTGAGGGGCACAACCCCAAGAGAGAACATAGGCGGAAGAATAACCTGTCTCACTCGAGCAGCCACTTTTCCTCTTACTTGTCCCGAAAGAAGAAAAGGCGTCATCGCCACCGTCGGGACTCCAAGTTGTCGATAGATGAAGTTAAGCCGTCGTCTGGGTCTGCCAAGAGTGGGAGGTTTTTGAATCCTCGATGCTTGACATGTTCAAAAAGCATGCTACAGTCGGCGTGGCTAACCCGGCCCACGCAGTACGCTTCGGAGTGAAGAGCGGCGCTCAGTATACCCGACCCTAGAGTGCCCCGGTACCGACTGTGTCTTTAATTATATTTCTGAGGCTTGTGGAATCTGCTTAGATCACATGCTGTGCATAGGGTGACATCTAGTGGAAGCTGCGGAGTATTAGTTCTTTTTTTCGAAAATCGAAAAGGGTCATTGAACTAGGGCGTGCCAGTAATACTATCCCTAGTGTGACGTCCACTGTACCCATGATCCCTCGTGCGTGTAGGACCCTCAGATTGTTTTTTTCCGTCATACTTGTCGGAAGCATAATCGCGGAGTTCCCTGGCTTTTAGCCCTTTATCATATAATCAAAAAATCCCTGTTCTCCAGCCCTACGTCGAAGATCGCCAAAGGTCGACGTCGGTACTTGAGATCGAGGAAGAACAGCCGTCGGGACTACACAACGGACTTTGGGCCTTGGAAGGCCTCTGGCCTCAGCCCTGCCAAGTAGGGAGAGTAGGGGGTGGATATACACACACACTCGTTTTCCTACATATACCCGCCCGCTGCCAGATATTGACATATGGTACTCCATTTAAATTCTGCCTGAAGTGCAACCGTATGTTCCCATGGGTAGATGAACATAATACCTGTAACCTGTGTTCCAAGGGACCACCCCGAGGCAAATTGTAGAGCTTGTAAGCTCTTCAAAGCCAAGACACTTGACCAAGCGTTGGGCCCACTACGCCAGGCAACTCGAGGCCATGGACGCAGTGGGTTCCTTCAGCGATGACAGCAACGCTGCCGTATCGGACGGCAAGAGCACAGGGATGTTGTCAGGCACCCAAGCGCAAGCTCCTGACCTTGGAGGACTGACCGGCGGGTCAGTTATGGGGACAAAACCCAGCGGCAAGAGCGCTACCCACACATCTTCCACTAAACACACTCACCCCACCTGAGATTCGACACGCGTATCGACTGATCGGCAGAAGAAGGCACAGAGAGCGGTTCGTAGAATCAGTGTCCTCTGGGCGTTCCAGGTCACGGTCACCCCATGACACACAAACCATCTACGATTGCTAAGAGTGCCACATTACCTAAAGTCACAGAGGTGTGGTCGTCAGCAGACGAATCCGACCTCTACCCCCAGGCAGCACATGTTCGAAGGCTACTCCTGTAGTTTGTTCGTCTGCTTCCGAGATTCAACGCCCATCTTCCAACACTCCCGAATCTCGTGTTCCATCCTCCGAATCTCGACACCAAGCGTCGAAAGATTCAGGGCAGTCCAAGGGGTCAGGAAAACATTCCTCTACACATGGGGAAAGGGGAAAAACAACATAAGAAAGCCTCTGAACACCAGGTTCAGAAGGAGAAACACAAACCGCCTTTAGAAAAGTCCAAGGCCCCAGACCCTGTCATTGGATCAAAAATTGTCCCTCCCACTCCTCAGGATATGGGCATGGATGAGGAACAGCAGCAGGGAAGGATCATTCCAAATTCCAAGGAATGGAACTCACAGGACATTGACAGAGTAATGAGGAGAATATCTTTTTTTGTAGATTTCTACAAAAAAGACCTAAATTACTTCCATAGTTCAGAGTACTCCTACCTCCGCCCCTTCAGGATCCAAAGACCCTCGACCTCCTACTAAGAGACTCCGTACTGAGACTCCAGTTCAGGGGCTGATTTCAGACCCTTTCAATGTTGAACCTTACCAACAGTATGGTGGTGATGATTCAGAAGTACAAATGCTAGACGACCAGGCCGGGGTTGATTACTATGGAGATGAGGACCAGGAAGAGGAGGCGGAAGACGAGGCGGAGGCCTATAGTCTCGACTCACCTATTCCCAAGGACCTCCCCTGTGAATGATTCGCCTATTGACAATCGGCCTTGGCTTAATGAAGTTTTAGCAAAGGCGGCAGCCCATTACCAAATTGACACTCGGGGTGCCCAGGAAGAGAGATATTTCAGACCAAATTCTAGGGGATAAAAAATCCATTGCCCAGGCTATACCCATTCTAAAATCTATTCAATGTTGAATCGATCCTTCTCTGGTGACCCCTAATCTTACTCAGGCAGTTAACCCATGAGTAGAAAAATTGTTCAGGGCCGCTCCTTCCGACCCACTGTACATAAGGGGTCAGCTAAAACCCGACTCATTAGTGGTTATAACCACCAGGAAAAGAGCGGGAACGCCATTGGCATCTTCAGAAGCTCCCCCGGACAAAGAGAGCAAGACAATATACGCTCTAGGTAGGAAGGTGGCATCCACGTCTGCATACGAAGCACGCATTGCCAATACCACCACTCTGCTAGCAAGCTACAACTGCCACCAATGGGAACAGGTAGCTGCCCTCATTGCCTCTGCACCAGAACCTCTAAAGAGCCAGTTGGCCCAGATTGTGTCGGAAGGAAAATCAGTGTCCGGATGCATTCTCAAGTCTAACTTCGATGCAGCAGACAATGCAGGGAGGCTGATAGCAGAAAGCACTGTAATTAAAGGGCACGCTTGGCTAAGGCAGTCGGGGTTTAAACCTGAGACCCAAGCCACCATATACATGCCAGTAAAACCTAATGTCCTGTTTGGGAAAGCAGTGGAGGAAGCGCTGAAAACGGCTAAGGACGAATATGACACCTTAAAGTCCCTTTGTCAATTAACAAATAAGCACACAAACCAGCAGGGAAATGACCATTTTCTTCGCTCTTTTGGACAAAACTCCCAAAGAGGGTCCAATTACTACCAGAACCAAGGAACCTTGTGGGGTGGCAACCAAAAGGCTACCCAAGGTTTCGCCAGAGGTCAAAAGAAGGGCAGCGGTAGGGGGAGAGGCAGCCCAGGTAGAGGCGCTACGCCTCCCAATAAACAGTGACGTTCTGCTCTGGGTCCCTTCCAACGCATCCCCAGTAAAGGGGGGGTACATTTCCATCTTCACCCACGCATGGGAAGGGATCACTTCGGACAGATAGGTGCTGTCCACAGTGTCCGCAGGATACTATGTAGAGCTACTGCAACGCCCCCGTGACCATCCTCCAAGACAGAAGATGCACTCCTTGGAGCACCAAAGAATCCTCCTTGAGGAGATCGCCATTCTTCTTGCAAAGGACGCAATAGAACTCGTCCCGGGCAACCAGGTAAACAAGGGTATTTATTCAACTTACTTCCTTGTGCCAAAAAAAATCTAACGATACGCCCAGTATTAAGTATGTCAAGCCACAAAAATTTCACATGACTACACTCCAGGAAGTAAACCCCCTACTAAAAAGAGGAGAGTACATGGCAACATTGGATATGAAAGATGCTTATTTTCATATTTCCATGCTCCCAGCGTACAGAAGATTCTTGCGCTTCAAGGTAGACAGCCAGCACTACCAGTTCAAGGTTCTGCCCTTCGGAATAGCCTCGCCTCCAAGGATATTCACCAAGGTACTGGCGGTGGTGGTGGCGGCGGCGCACCTACACAGGGAGGCAATCCCAGTGTACCCTTACCTGGACGACTGGCTCTTCACAGGGGAAACCCCCGTAATTTGCAGATCAAACATTCAAAGAACAATCAACCACCTCTTCCAATTGGGCTTCTCAATTAACGAGAAAAAAATCAAGCCTGGTACCAAGCACCTCCAAACAGTTCCTAGGAGCTGTCCTAGACAGCAAAGAGGGGTTGGCCTTTCCATCAGAGGAAAGAATTCGGAATCTGTTACTGAAAATTCCTCTATCAGTCCGGTCACCAGATAAGGGTGCACAAAGCGATGTGTTTACTAGGCATGATGGCATCATGCATTTACCTGGTTCCCCATGCGCATGCCTGAATGGTTGGTGAAAAACAGTGGTCTCAGGCAAGTGGTCAGTGGGACGATCTAGTGGTTGTTTCGCCAACACTAGTACAGAGTCTTGGCTGGTGGACAAGAGAGAATCTTGCAAAGGGGAAACCCATTTACGATCCAGAAATACAGGCCGCAGTCACAACAGACGCGTCCGTGTCAGGGTGGGGAGCACACCTCCTTCACCACACAGCTCAGGGTCTCTGGTCTCACACACTGGCTCAGAATCACATCAACGTGCAAGAACTTCTGGCAGTCTTCAGAGCACTTCGGGCGTTTGAACCCCACCTATCTAACCTGTCAGTGCAGATCCTAACAGACAGCACGACGGCTATGTTTTACATAAACAAACAAGGAGGCACTTGTTCGCCAAATCTGTCCAAGCTTGCCCAGAAAATTTGGATATGGGCACTCAGATGGAACATTTACCTGTCGTCTCAAAATGTTCCAGGGGATCTCAATTCACTAGCGGACGCTTTGAGCAGAGATCCACTCCCAGAATAACACGAATGGCGTCTACACGAAGAAATCGTAGAAGATCTCTTCTCTGTGGGGTTTCCCCACTATAGACCTATTCGCCACAAGTGAAAACGGACAATGCCCAGAATTCTCATCCAGGTTCCCCCAGCCAGGCTCCAAGGGGAACGCTCTATGGATGAACTGGTCAGGGAGGTTTGCCTACGCTTTTCCACCAACCCCTCTGATGAGGAAGGTGGTCAACAAGATGCACAGGTAATTGATGACTCTCATCCTAGTTGCTCCTATGTGGGCGAGACAACCATGGTTCCCACACCTACGCAGACTGGCGGTGTGCGACCCCATCAACTCCTGTGCTGGTACAACCTACTCTCCCAGCACGAAGGACAAACAGTGCATCCTCAACCAAACTCGTTGAAGTTGGCAGCATGGCACCTGAAGTCATAGTTTGGCCATCTCAATTTACCCCAGACATGTATGGATATCTTAAAAGAATCAAGAAAACCTAACACAAGGCACTGTTATTTTGATAAGTGGAAAAGATTTATTTGGTGCCAGAATAAACAAATCGAACCAGTTGATTGTACTCCTTCAAACATTGTCACCTACATGCTCCACTTACTGGACGCAGGGTTGGTATTTAATTCACTCAAAGTACACCTGGAGGCGTTGTCCGCCTACGCCACCTTCCATAACAAGGGGTCATGGTGGAAGGTGCCAGTAGTCAAAGGCTTTATGGAAGGGGTGAAGAGACTCCACCCTCCAATTTCTAACCCACCAGCAGGGTGGGACTTAATGTGGTGCTTGCTAAACTCATGGGACCCCCCCTTCTAACCCATGCATAAAGCTAGTCTCAAACACCTGACTTATAAAACTGCCTTCTTAGTAGTCATTACATCCATAAGAAGGATCAGTGAAATTCAAGCTGTCAGTGCAGGATCATTTCTTTACTGTCCATAAGGATAAACTGGTTCTACGAACTCGCCCTAGGTTCTCACCTAAGTTTATTTCTAAATTCCATGTTAACCAGTCCATTGAGCTACCAGCTTTTTTCCAAGAACCTAAAAGCTCTGCTGAGGTGAAACTACACACACTAGATGTGAGAAGAGCGGTCTTCTACTACGTAGACGAGACCAGACCGCTAGGAAAGACAGATCAACTGTTCGTCTCCGTAGCTACAGGCAGAGAAGGAGATTGCGTCTCTGAAGATGCCAATCTAAATGGATAGTCAAATGTATCCAGCTGTGTTACTCCCTTTCAGAAAAAACACCACCTTTTACGCCAAGGGCCCACTCTACAAGAGGTACTGGGGCCACTCTGGCTTTCATTGCAAATGTACCCCTTAATACCATTTGCAAAGCAGCTACATGGAGCTTTATTCACACTTTTACTCGGCACTACTGCATTGACACTCATTCCAAGACAGATACTCAAGCGGGACAAGCGGTTCTAAGACACCTGTTTGCCCATGTCCCTTCTCACATCCCACCTCCTTCTTCTAACACTGCTCGCTAATCTATGCACAGCATGTGATCTAAGCAGATTCCGAAAGCCTCAGAAGGGATACATTACTCACTGTAATCGTATTTCTGATGCTTGTATCTGCTTAGATTCACATGCACTGCCCTTCCTCCCCTCTGAGAAGACGCATGGATGCTTGTAGTCTTATCTATGTGCTTGGATACTCTGTACTCACGCTACTCCTCATGCTACCTCATGTCAGGAAAAATACAATCTGAGGGTCCTACACGCGTGAGGGATCATGGGTACTGTGGACGTCACACTAGGGATAGTATTACTGGCACGCCCTAGTTCGCCTCTTTTCGAGTTTCGAGCAAGTGTAATACTACGCAGCTTCCACTAGATGTCGGCCTATGCACAGCATGTGAATCTAAGCAGATACAAGCATCAGAAATACGATTACAATGAGTAATGTATCCTATGTACATTATTTCCATAGAAAAAATGAATGGGGATTGCCCATTATGCCCAATGAGTCATCCACTTGTGTAGTCCCTCCACCTCACTTTGGTCCTTTCTGACCCAACCAAGAAGGTGGCAGGGCTTAAGCTCCACCCCAATCAGCCATCTTCAGATTTTTCACTGCAGTCTAACAGACTACAGGGAATCTTCCAGCTCTTTGAGCTTTACTATTTTATTATCTTTAGCTGTTGAAGCTATTTTTCAAACATTATCCTATTTTGTTCATCTAGTCAAGGACTACGGCTTGTGACTTTCTGGGACCAGAAAACACAAGAATTCAACCCTTTTTTTCCTCGAGTGAAGAGTTCCTTCACACCATGCTGAGGAAACAACTGCCAAGAAGCCTTCCTTGATCAAGGACTGCAGCAGATGCAGAAAGAAACTAGTGTACATGAGGGATCCACATGAGCAGTGTATCTACTGTTTATACCCTCATGACATACACCAGTGTGAAATTTGTAAGACTTTCACCAACAAAACTTTGCAGGACTGACACAGGAGGGTGCTATTACACCTGCAGTCCAAGTGCCACTCGTCGAATGAGGAATCTGTCAAGACAGCCCCTGTTACATCTCACAAACCATCGGAGAGAGAAACTTCTAAAGAAAGGGCCTCTTCAGTGGAAAGGAGCACCTCGCCCTACTCACAAGAGCAAGATAAAGGTAGCAAAGAGTTCACTCACACCTTCCTTGAGCTCTCAGGGTCAGTAAAAACAGCCTGAAGAGAGAACTGGCTCAAAAGGTAAGGAAATGTCTTCTAAGTCTTCTTCAGCGGTACAATTGTCCATGGAACTGCCGTCTATGAGCGGTAATAAGAATAAGGGGTCATCGGCAGCCAGGCTGTCCACGAAGGAAAAGGCACCTGTGACCATGCTCCTAACGTCATTGTCGACTAGCAAATCCACATCATCGAAATAAAGTTGACGGCGAAGGAAATTTGTCTACAAAGCTCTCGTCGACGGAACCAAAGTGACATCACTTGTCCACAAAGACATCCTCGACGAAACCATAATCAACGTTGACGGGGGTTGGGACAAGCCAGGAGAACCGTCCACGGGCACAGAGTCAGCAGAAAAAAAAGTCCACGGAGGATAATAAAATGTAAGGTTAGAAATATGCCCCAACCACTCCAGAAGGACTAGAAGAACCTGTGATAATACAATTATCACCAATCAAGGAGATGGTGGAGTTGCCAGATATCATTCTGCAAGAGGAATTTTCTGACACTGAAGTCATAGGGGAACAACCCATTTACACCCCTAAAGAGCATAGCCCACCATGGCACTTGTCCACAGAGGACGTCACAGACCCATATGACCCTATTTTGATGGAATAAATGCAGAGAATCATTGATGAGTTCCACAGACGCCAGAGCTCCCAGCCAGTGGCACCATCTGACCCCAGACACAGAAATATTGCGACAAGTTCTAGGAGCATAAGATCTCAGCGAGACAAATCACTGCATTACATTACACCTAGAGGCTCCCCCACTGGCAGTAGAGCCCGTAAATACCCGCACACTCCTGAACCTTCTCACAGGCCCAGGGACAGAACACTGTCGCACAGAGCTTCACCGACAAGAGTCTCACCACCAAGATCCTCCCCTAGACGGAGTAGACACTCGCCAACAAGCGATCCAACTATAGTACCTTCAACTGCATCAATTTCAGATTGGCACGAAGAGCCGTTCAGAGACTTCAGACACTGGGAACCAGAAGAAAAATAAATTGCACACGGCCCAGATACTCAGTGAATGGGATGGCTGTGTAATGGAGAAACCCGAGAAAACGTGATTCCCCAGCGGAAACCTCACCCCTGGATGACCTGGTATCATTTCACACCACCTTTGGCAAGGCAGCATACCTCTTCAATATTCAGGTAACCTCAGAAAGAAGAAATCAATCCTACATGAACACAGGGATAAGAAAAGAATTGTCACTGCTATCCCTCTCTTGAACAGAGTCTGGGATGCAGGAGTGAAAATACTTTCTACACCCGCTCTAGTATCACGACCAGAGATAAAATACAAGGCCCCAGACACAGCTCAGCTTTGCTTAAGATAGCATACTAAACCAGACTCGGTCATCACAGTCGCAGCAAGGAAGAAACTAGCAAACCTCTCCTCACCATTAACAGCACCTCCTGACGAGGAAGGACGAAAATTGGAAGCTATGTGCAGAAATGTGTAGTCATCAGCCTCCCTAACCATCAGAGCAGGTAATGCGTTGGCTATGACGGCTCGCTTTGACCGGGAACTATGGCTTCAGATATCAAAGCTAACTAAACGCCTACGGGCTGAGTGCCAAGAGGAGGCCAGGGCAATAATAACAGATGATGAAGCCACATTCGATCACATGATTGATGCAGTGATAGATGTTGCTGAATCTGGTTTTCGTCAATTGGCCCATGGCACGGTCCTAAGAAGACAGGCTTGGATGAAGGCAACTAATTTCAATCCGGATGTTCAAGCACAGATTCTAGATCTGCCCTTCGACTGGCATGACCTCTTTGGCAAGAGGATAGACGATCATATTAAGGGAATTAAAACAGACCGACACGGCCAGATCGATCAGCTCACTAAGAGATGAGGCAAAAGACTGCTGCAATTTTTGGTCCTTTCGAGGCTTATCCTCCAGATTCAGAGGGTATAACCGACTGTCCTATGGCCAGAGAACACAAGGCAGATCCTTCCAAGACAATGTATCCCCAATCTGTCAAGATTCAATACACAAAGAAGCAGACCTGGCTCAAACATGCCAAGACTCAGTCTAAACAGAACTGACAATTCATACCCATTCCCCCCACAACACACCCCGGTGGGAGGAAGGACAAGCCAGCATTACCACGATTGGCGAAACATTACCTCAGACAAGTGGGTGTTACAAGTAATTTGCAAGGGACACACAATCACATTTTTAGATCAACCTCCCTCCCAACCTCGCAAGATACACCTGACGAAACATGCGAAGGTGGAAATTCACAAAAAGCAGCCATACAACCAGTTCCATTAGACCAAAAGGGAAAAGGCTTCTATTCCCGGTTCTTCCTAATAAAGAAAAAGAACAGCCAAGGGAAACCAATATTAGACCTAAGGGCGCTGAACAAATTTGTCAAGCGCATCAAAATCAAAATGACATTGTTACAAAATGTCCTTCCATGGCTAAACAAAAACTACTTTCTGGCTACCCTAGATTTGGAAGACGCGTACTTCCATATCCCCAGCACACAGAAGATTTCTCAGGTTTTCAGTGGGAGAGGCTCATTTCCAATTCAGAGTTCTCCCTTTCGGACTAATGTCGGCACCAAGAGTCTTCACCAAGTGCCTGGCACATGTGGCAGCAAGTCTGGGAAGCTCCGGAACTGCGATTTTTTTTTTTTCTTTTTTTTTTTTTTTTTTTTTCCTCTCCCCCCTTTCTAGACAATTGGTTAATAAAGGCACGTTCTTTTAATCTCGCCACCACAGCAGTTGCAAAAACAACACATCTCCTAAAAGACCTAGGATTCTCTATAAACTAAACCAAATCCTGCCCATTACCGACCAAAACAGCACGCTTCCTGCGAGCAGAGCTGAACACCTGCATTCCCCTGGTGCGACCCTCGCTAGACAGGGTATCGGCGATGCTCGGACTAATCTCATTGTTCCTCGACAACACAACAACCACGGTACAATTTTTCAAATCGCTCCTCGGCATGATGTCCTCATGTATATATCTCATTCCCAACTGCACATAAGGCCCATTCAAGAGACCCTGGACCACCAATGGACCCAGGCACACGGGTCATGGGACGATGTCATCCAACTTCCTCCAAGCTTCCACAATGCTTTTCAATGGTGGAACACGCCACAAAAGCCATCACAAGGAATGCCATTCCAACCTCCCACCTTAACACTTCTACTCAGAACGGACGCGTCTGTCATGCTGGGGGGCACACCTGGCAGAACTGCAGACAAAGGGCATGTGGTCAAGCCAAGAGTCCAGACTACACATCAGCATCTTGGAACTCAGAGCAATCCGCTGGGCAGTGAAGGCCGTCTTGCCTGTACTAACTAGCAGGACAAGTAGTAACTATCCAGTCCGACAACACAACCTCCATGCATTATACCTACAAACAGGGAGGCACAAGGTCAGTGATGCTATCCAAGGAAGCACAGATGTTATGGACATGAGAGCTACAGAACAAGGTCCACCTAAAAGCAGAACACCTTCCAGGAGTAGCCCATGTCCTGGCGGACAAATTGAGCAGAAATTACACAACCTCTCACAAATGGGAATTAGACAAGGGGGAGACAAAATGGATGTTCCGCATATGGGGACATCCGGAGATCGACCTTTTCACCACCAAAGACAAGAAATGTCACCCGTTTGCCTCGATATACACAGAGGACCTATCACTAGGGGATGCATTTTCAGTAACCTGGACAGGCAAGTTCCTGTATGCCTTCCCACCAACCCCATTGATGACACGAGTGTTACGCAGAGTGAAGGAGCAACACTGCAGGATGATACTCCTAGCGCCAAAATGGGCTCGACATGTATGGTACGCGGCGCTCTGGCATCTCTCCCAAGGATCATCAATTTGCCTCCGAGCACACCAGATTTTACTGACACAGCAGAACTACAAGGTTCTCCACCTCGACCCACCGAGTCTGTCTCAAAGCATGGTCCCTTTACAGCGAAAATTAAAATATCTAACGCTCCCTTCAGAATGCTGGGATATAATCAAAGAGTCTAAAGCTCAGTCTACACAGATCACATATGTTCGAAAGTGCACCCATTTCTCTAAGTGGTGTGAGACGTCACACATAGATCCACTCACTGCATCAGTGGAGCAAGTGTTACCATACCTACTACACCTGGCATGGACGAGACTCTCCTTGCCCTCCATTAAGGTTCATCTAGCCGCAATTTTGGCCTACACAACAAATACTAATCAAACATCTTTACACACTAACCCAGCGGTTAAAAATGTTCTCAAAGGGTTACTACAAACTTTTCCACCAACAGCGGAACAAGTGCCATCATGGAGCCTAAACACAGTTCTTTCAGCACTCATGGAGCCACCATATGAACCCATCCATAGGTGCGAACTGAAATTTTGGTCTTGGAAAGCTGCCTTTCTAATAGCCATCACATCTGCGAGAAGGAAAAGCGAACTACAAGCCCTCTCATCGGAACCACAGTTCTCCTTATTCCAGAAGGACCGCGTCAGCCTCAGAACGCACCCTCAATTTCTAACCAAAGTTTTATCGGAAATGACCCTCTCGGAGCGTATTGTGCTCTCTCGGAGCGTATTGTGCTCCCTACGTTTTTCAGCAACTGCACTTCAAACGCAGTAAGGGCACTGCACTCGCTAGATGTTGACCGCATCCTCAAATTTTACAATCAAGGGACCAAGGAATACAGTGCTTCGCCAGGGCTTTTTGTAGCTTTCTCAGGTCGCACGATGGGTCAACATACATCTAAGCAAGGTCTTTCACAATGGGTGACTAACTGCATAAGCCATTGCCACCATTCCAAAGGTGACCTGCTCACAAGACCTCCCGCAGCTCACTCCACCAGGGGAAGAACAGCCTCTACCGCATTCCATGCCGCGATAACATTAACAGACATTTGTAGAGCGGATACCAGTAGCACGCTACACACATTCGCCAACAAGGAATCAGCAGTTGGACAGGCGGTCCTCCTCCACCTATTTGATTAAGGTAGGAGCAACATTTTTCTCCCGCCTTCCTTATGTGACTAAGTTGAGTTGCTATACACTAGGTATACTCAAAATTCTCAAGTGGTGGCCAAGTGTCTACAAGCAGTCTGCAGTCCGCAGACAACTTTATTCTTTGTACCTGCAATTTCAGACTGCCCTGCAAGGAAACCTCTTTAACAATGCAAGCGGAAATAACCACGGGGGAGGAGGCATTTGAGGTCGAAGACAAGCTGACTGCTAGAGGTCACGGTCCAGATTGGCCAATTCACTGCTTCACTGAGGCATCTGTTGTCTGACAACCAGAATGGGAGGTGTGCACGTGGGAAAAAACGTGGATTTATCAGTGCACACTAGTAGTTTCAAGTTAATTTTTCATGAGGGTGTCCACATTCTTGAATTTTGAGGTGCAGGGGAGGAAAAAAATGGTCTTGGCACAAGACCAATATTACACAAAATGAGGAGAATAAGAGGATCCAAATTGGGAACCCTCCCGTCCCCTGCACACTATGATATACTCTCAAAAATACATTCAATGGTTCAAACAAGATTCAACATGCAAATATGTTCAGTTGTGTTCAATAATCTGTTTGAGAAATTAAATATATTTAATCAAACATTTTCAACTGTAGGTATATTGACATTAATGCAAAAGAAAACATCCATGAGTTCAATATACTTGGCTGATGCGTTTTGAGGTATTTTCCTCTTCTTGAGCCTAATTGAACTAAGGAACATTTAAGACAAATGTAGAAATTACAGGAAACGGGGGGGGGGGGGGGGGGGGAGAAGTAGTTCCCATGAGAATGTTTTTCATAGTTAGAGTTCAGTATAACAAAAATATAAAGCAGATGGTAGGATCTAGTGCATAGCGATGAGGGTGAATGCAGAAAATGCAGAGTACTTAAATCATCATAGTTTTTCATACTGTGCATTTAGAGGTCTTTCCATTGTCCAGTATCATACTGGTTAAGACGCAATGTCTCAAGGGCACCCGGTGAGCACCAATTAACCAATCATTAGTTTGCTAGGTTGTACATATAGCGCAATACTAACTCGTTATATGTTGGGGCCGACAAATGACTTGTATCATGATATTAATAAGGTCTGGGTGGTGTTACGGCATAAAGTGGAAACGATTTATATATAAGGAGTTTATTACCAATCAGGCAAAAAACAGCAAAATAAATGGTAAAAATAATTACTCACATTCAGAAAGATGGGAGGGAGGTGTCTTTCTCTTGGCATAGAGTAAATGAATCCTTCAATTGCAGGTAATACAATACCATTGTATTTAATGGATTCCATAAAGTTATTCTTGTCTGTGGGTTAAAAGAATGGGGATCTAATGACACCTGAAGAATAGAATAGGGTGAACTATTAAGTTGGCCAAAACACATTGTATATAAACAAGAGTCGGACAACTAGATAGGTAGAATAATAGTCGAGCAAACTCCCTCGTGTGGCGCCTGTGAAGTCACATAGATGCAGATAATTTGTGGCTAGAAATTTGTCGCACAGCATGTTCAAGCACTTCTTTTCTTTTACACAGGTTTGTAGCTCAATGTATACTCTAAGTGGGAGAGAGCAGATACATGCTATGTAAAAGTCGCTCCTATAAATATAACCGAGACATTTCATTATTGGCTTGTATCTTTAAATTGAGGTACCTTTCTTAAGCGAGTATGTTCACAGCGTGCGCGTTGGCATAGCACGTGATAGTTGCTATGGTGATGGCCACAGGAAAAAACCAGTCACTAGCTGTCGTACCATTTGCTGCCTTTCACAGGGGTACATCAAATGTATTCAGTGTCTACTAGCCGGTATCTGTAGGGATCAAAAGTGAAAGATGATCAATACCGGGTCGGCAAGCATAATGTCTGATCAGTCCGTAATAATGAAGGGTATACCTGTCTGTACACAGCATCCACTATGTCTCGCGAAGCTGCAATCGAAGCGTGGTGGTTGCCACGGTAATGGTGTCTGCAGGCTTCGAATAAGTAACCGCCATTTTGGATAGGTGATATGGATTCATGAGTAGGTCATCAAGACTAAAAAGGGACTGTGTCAAAAAGTTCTAGCATGGGTTCCATTTTGTAGTGTATACTTTAAAGTATGCTTCAATACGGATGAGTAAACAAGTAATCCTGTGTATGTACAGCGATGGAGGGGATGCGGGGCATAATAGTGTAGTTCATCTTCAACCTGCAAACCGTGTTAATCAAATTGAATTCCCAAGCGTGTCATCTACATTTTATCACCCCAGAGGGGGCAAACAATCTAAGGGACGTTGCAGGAGCAATGTCCCAGAAAACATTACAAAATGAGAGAAGCAACATTTTTTTTCTTGTAACTACTCATGTTGCTGTGATGCTATGGATTGGTGTGGAGCGCGTGCCCTTTTACATGGACTACCATTGGCATATCATATTTTGTGTACTCGGGTGCAATATCCAGCAATAACGCTATGACAGTAAGGGTCCCAATTCATTTCTTTTCGATGAAAGTATAACAAGTACAACACAGTTAATAGTCAGTTAACAACCACATATTAATATGTTTGAAGTATCCAACTGTAGAAGTGCAATCACTGGAGAGACTTTATTATGGGCTACCTCTAGCAGTTCTTAATGATTTGACATATTAACAATCTGATCTTAGTTCAAACCACAGTACAGAGGATGGTATGTGGTATTCATTCTGTAAATCACCCGTTAGGCAATGTCATCATCTGCAGGCGAACACTATAATTTTGGAAGCCTACATGGTTGTATGGAGAAAGAGATAGTAAGATGTTTATGGGCAAAACGTGTTCATAAAGATTGGTATATCCATCAGGTCAACATGCGACATCTGTGTGGAAGCAAGTGGGATACAAAGTGAGTCAAATGAAGCATCTTAGTGAAAACTCTTCATTCAAACCTCTTGGATCAAGTGTGTCCAAGAAGTGGATCCAGTATTTTTCTCGTCTTGATAGGATAGATTGATAATCACCTCCTCTATGGGGGCGTCTCGCCACTTCCAAAACTTTTTAGTTGTGCTATGGAGTGATGGTTTTCCAAGAAATGTCTTGCCAATGGTGATTTGGTATTTTTACATCTGATGGTCGATTTGTGTTCGGTCCACCTCTCCTTCACAGGTCTGGTTGTTTGACCTATGTATAACAGTCCACACAGACATTTGATGGAGTAAACTACTCCAGGTGTAAGGCAGGTTGCGTAGTCTTTAAATTTGATTTATTTCCCGGTCTGGGGGATGGTTGATGGTCACCTTTCACCACGTTGTTACAGTGTGAACAGTTTAGGCACAGGAATGTGCCTTTTTTCTTTGTTGTGAGGTATAGTTTTCTCTTTAGGTGGTCTTTCTGCCCTAACCAGTTTGTCCCTCAGATT
Source organism: Ambystoma mexicanum (assembly GCF_040938575.1). NCBI lineage: Eukaryota > Metazoa > Chordata > Amphibia > Caudata > Ambystomatidae > Ambystoma > Ambystoma mexicanum. The sequence goes on from NC_090934.1 coordinate 407,719,293, forward strand.
ACGGCCTCTCTTGAATGCCATCATTGGTGCTTTAGGGAATAGGTTGTGAAGTGTTGGATCATTTTGAAGTATTCCCCAATGTTTTCTGATTGTCTTGCTAATCTGGAAACTCTGGCGAGAAGATTTGGATATGTACAGAAGTGGTGGTTCCTTCTCTTTATCTTTCACAGTCAATAGTTGTTCCTTAGTCCTTTGATCTGATCTTTCCTTGGCACGTGGGGACAGCACTACAGATGTGGTGGAAACCCAGCGAGAGGGAAGTGATTTGTCCATAGAACCCATTGCATTGACTTCTGAATCCATGGAAACCAGTTGGGGGTTTTCAGTAGTCTGTGATAACGCCTTCTGGACGCTAGAACTTGCAAACCTCAATGTAGTTCCACTGAAGACAAAGGAGTGTGATGCAGCACTGGGGCCGGCATGTCCTAGTGCCTCCAAAATGTTCTTATTCGGTCAGAGAGGCATGACCTCTGGACCACAAAAAAAACTATGGCAACCTTGCCTGAAGAAAGTGTGGCAACCAAGTAGGCTACTAACGAGCCTGCCCTCCAAGCAAAACTGTTTTTTAAATAAAAACCCAGGCTCCCACAGAGATGGGACCATCAGTAAAAAGCGCCCTTTGAACATAACTGGAACCACAGCATCTGAGAAATCGGCTGTAAAATCAAATCACCAAATGCAGCAGAATGAGATTGGTAGTAGTATGGAATGCCGCTCCTCCTCCATCATGGAGGCCTGAGCCAGCCATAAAAGCTGAGGGGGAAAGACCTGGATACCTCCAGAAAGAGACTACGACCCTTTCACCTGGACGGGACGACCCACGATGGAAAGAGCAAAAACCAGAGAAAGAGACGCAGATATTATCTCAGTCTGTCAGTAGGGAGGAAATGACAAACATGAATCCTAGGAAATCGGCTAATAGAGACCTCGCAGAGAGACACTATATCAGATGAGGACCTTTTGTTGGATTTGGTGGCTGCACTAGTCGAGGCTTTGCCTAACAACAATTCTTCCATAAATGCAAGTGGAAACCCCACAGCGGCATTGCAGAGTAAACCCACCAACAAACTCTGGCATAGATGCTTCCACTGTATCGGCACTCACAATTTCAATGGCCCCATTCATAAAACCTTACGAAACTATGAAAGATACACTAAAAGATCAGACAAGTTTTGGCTATGCTCCATACAAAGATGGTCTTTGTGGAAGAGTTTGTAACAGCTTTTCAATCAAACGGAACGAGCAAACCGCTGTAAGGAACGTGCGAACACTACATTGAACTTAACCATAACAGAAGTTGAACAACCTACACCGCAAGCTCAGGGCAGTGGAACTGACCAACTGAAAACTATAAACAGCCTGGCCCAAAGGATGTTGGGTAACGAAGCATCTAAAGTTCCATATAAGTCCCTAAGTGATATTACGATGTCTGACGTATAAATCCTTGAACCAGGCAGCCCCACCATACTTAACTGAGAAATTCAACATCAGATGTTCAGGAGGTATTTGATGACCTGGTGATCCGTGCTGTCTGGTAGTCCCGAGGTACAAATTAAAAAAGGCAGGAGGGAGCGGTTTCCCAGTTATGGCAGCCTAGCTATGGAATACACTCCCACCTTCCCTCAAGATGACCCAGTCCTTCTCCAACTTTAGAAGAAAATCCATCACTTGGCTAACTGAGAAGTATGAACGCTGAGAATAGGATCTCACCACCACCAAGGGCCCCTACTGCACACTATTTATCTCTGCACTGATAATGTTGTCCTATGACCGTATTCTGTGATCATGCCTATTTGTGACACTTGTAAACATTCCAGTGCGCCCAGATACCTCTGGGTTCTGTGCGCTATATAAATAAAACAAACAAAACAAACTCCTACTGGGCAAGCCCAAACTGTTATTGGAATACTGACAAGGAAGACCATCAATGATAGGATGGAAGGAACTGGGTTGGTGGTAGAGCCTATTGCGCAAGTTGAATTTCTGGAGCAGAGGGCACTGATGAAGAAACAATTTAACATCTTTGAGAAACAAAGACAAGGGTACTCTGTTGATGCAGCCCTTGTTGCTCCTCCTGACTTCTCTAGGCAAATAAAGGATGTTCAACGTAATATACCAAAGAAAAAGGGTAAAAGTATACATGTTGCCAAAAAGGTGCAAATGGGCATACCACCTAATATGCCTGGGTCTTTAAGTCAGGCAACTCAAAAAAAGAAGATTCTGCTGAAGACCCTTGGAGCGCTTATTTGGGCGAGGGTCTGCAGGTGGGACAACAGCGGAGAAATAAAATGCAGGACATGGAATTAATATCGATGGCTCAAGCGCAGTGCCAGAGTAAAAATGCTGAACCCCCGATAATGGAATTGGAAGACTCTGATTATGAGGATCTAATGAACCTTGACGGATCAGGATCCTGCAATTGGAAGGGGTTCTAAGAATCAGCAAAATGAGGAACCCTGCAGAATAGCATACTGGAAATTAATCGTTCCTGAAGTGACTCCGAAAGCGAATCCTCAGATAAGAGTATGGAGAGCCCAAAGACTCGTTAGATCTGGTCCTCACGTTCAAAATCTCATAACGGGAGAGAAATGGAACTGCGGCAACAAGGTCAGAGAATTTAAATGGTGGGCTGAGAGAAGCAAATCGGATCCCTTATTAACTTGGAATGATGCATTCAACTCTGACTCTGGAGGAAAGACTTAAATTCCTTGTGACTCACCAACCGGAACGAGTGAAACTAAACAGAATGACGCCTACCATTACGCATCTTGAAAGGAATAAAACTGAACCAACTACGACCCCATTGAAGGACTTTTCCCCCTTCATGACCTTAGAAGAGAATGAAACATCTAGTGGTCAAGCAACGAGAAGAGAAAGAAAAGAAAATGTGGATGGGAAAGAGTGGTAACAGAAATAGATCACAAAATCAAGAGACGGGTCAAAACACTTCTGGAAATACGATTAATATTAACCAGTTTCTGTTAGTTATTTATTAAAGATGACCTGACACTAAATAGGACAAATGTTTTGAGACTTCAATGCTAATCAGTCTCTAAAATCGGTAGACTCAGAGGAAATACTCCTAATTGAGTTCCCCGATGAAGACCGCTTGGATAAAGTTGTCATCTACCTTACATCAAACAAATTGAAAAATGTACTTCTAAAAGAAGCTCCAAGATTGATAGATGGGCTTCTCACTCTCCCCAAAACTAATACCTGTAAATCAGGTGTCGCCGAGCAACCTGAAATGTCAAAAGACCCAGCGCATAATGCAAAGACATCATGGAAAGCTGGAGGGAGATCGGCTATTACAAGGGATTTCTTTAACTTTCCTGAACCTCAAGGGTCTAAGGACTTGAGCATTACGATCAAAGGCTATAAACAAAAGAGTAGCTGACATTGAGAAACGGAGACCCAACGAAGAAGATTGGAGTTGGATTGCAGGGGTTTTGACCTCGAAACGCCATAAGCAAGAGCATCAAAAGATTGAGGATTTGCCAACTGATTAACCATTGACCCTAGGATGTTGAAACTCGAGAGGGTTTCGTCATTTATTCAAGAAAGGGGAGATGGAGTATGATCAATATGGCATGGTGTTTCTACAGGAAACATGGCTGATGGAAGCACCAATCTCGGAGGGATTTTCGTTGTATCTCAATCCAGCTACTAAGGGCACTAAAGGCAGACCTATGCCGGGATTACTCACAGCGATCAAACACACTTTCGGCTGAAAGTATTAAGAGTCTTGCACCCAACTCTTTTAATTCAAGCACTCCTAATCCCACTGAATGACTCTCAAGATCGCCCGTATCGAACAATAATGACCTTGAACTTGTATTGGAACCCGGCATCAAATATGTCTCAACACTTCGAACACCAAAATATACATTTAATTTTGGACTCGATGGATTGTTGAGATGAACTTGAATGTATTGTCTATGGAGACCTGAATTTACAATGTTTTGACGTTACGGGGGATTTAATAAAGGACCACATGCTACACGCTATGCCAACAATATCTAAAGGCTTGAGGTGGAGCGAGGAACTGGCCTTACAAAATATCAAATTAATAAATATATGAACGTTTAAAGGCCATGGAGGTCTTGAAAACTACCAGCAGCGACTACAAGATTCTGAATGACTCTTGCAAACTGGTCATCACTTAGCCTTTTGCAAATGCACAAGACTATTGAAATAAATTCAGGGTGCAAAGGCTAAGAGTACCCGATGTAAAAATAAGCAAAATGACTAAAGCGTTAATGGAAAAACTGATAGTGGACCGGGAATCGTAATTTGGTATGCAAAATGAATACACCTCTGTCGTACTAGCTTTCGCTGAAAAAAATGTTGGGGGCCCGAGAACTTAATTTGTCAATTTACACGTCTACGACCCAGATGTTGCCACAAGGAAAATATTGCTTCGTAAAGAAGTGAGCGAACTGACAAAAACTAATCCCATCAATTTTAGGAAGGAAATTTAAAAAACAAACAAAAATTGCGTTAACACACACATTTCCGCTACAAAAATATTCAGAGAGAATGCTTCAAATGATAGCTGCTAAGATCACTGCGGAAATATGAGGGACATTTAATTTCCTGAGTCGCCCACAGAAATAATCTCTGGTTAATGCAGTGACACCAGATGTCTGGGATACTCGCTTCAGAGGGCTATTTGAAATCTCTGGTAATTCCGATATAACTTCAACATTAAACCCTCAGCATCATTGGGTTTATAACACGGACAAAGAGGAAATCTTATTGATCCACATGGCCAGTAACTCAAGGGCCGCAGGTCCAGATGGAGTAACTAATCGATTGATGAAAAATAACCCAGAAGAGTGGGCTGCATTCATCAGAGAGCTATTCTCTCATATAAAAGCTACAAAAAGGATACCCAAATCATGGACTCACTCTATTCTAGTCCCAATCTTCAAAAAGGGCGATAGGTCTGATCCCAACAACTACAGACCTATCGCCCGGTTGGATGTAATAGGAAAGCTCTCTATTAATTTCCGACATCGAGAAAGCATTCGTGGACACAAGATGCTCTCCGCCAAGGCTGATGGGTGAGGCCATCAATCGACTCATGTATGCAGACAATTTAATATTGGGAACCTACATTGAGACACATGCCTTTAAAGATCAACGTAGAAGAAAATCTAGGATTTTGATCCTGTGCCGACGGAAATGTGGGAAAAACGCCTCTTACACCTAGTACCTGAAAGGGGAAAAAAATCGAGGTTGCTTTGTTGAAATATTTGGGAGTGGACATTGGAAATAGTGAGACGGACTCTCACTATGAAAGTACACTGCGCAACAGGGTCAAGTCACTGGCAGCTCAGGCAAAACTGATATTAGTGAAATATAGAAAATTCACTCTAGTACCAGTAGTGGATTTCTGACCAACTTTACGTACGGCGTAGAAGCAATGCTCGCTCTATCCTTCAAATTATGGCCGATTTTATAAGGGCTTTTTTGGTGGAATGTCCTTGCCCTACCTAATGCAACTCAGGCGATAAGAGTCGAACTCGGCCTAAATTCACTTTACATTAGGGTCGTTTGTAAATCCCTGTCATTTCTTAGTAAGTGCCTGGCCACCCAAGGTGATGGTGGTCTGATGGCACTGAAAAAAAACGCTGTAGGCTAAAACAGATCCCCTATTAGATCTTTGGAAGAAAAGCTGCATTCTCCATCTGGCAAGCATCAATACAACAGTAGGCGATCTCCTTCAAAATCCAATCTCTGTCCCAAAAAATTGATGGACTTAGATTGGATTAACTCATTAGAGGCTAATGATAAATGTAAAGTGTGTGGTAGGGCGATTCCCGAATGAAGGTCAAGGGGTTCTTTACCAACCTACATGATCAAATTTCTGAGTAATCCGCGCCACCGGCAGTTCATGAGATTTCGATTAAACTTGTACTCTACGAGCGACATTTTGGAAATAAGGAAACCAAGGGCAGAAATAACTTTCTCATGTAGACTCTGCAATTAATTGTGCCAGGGAAACACTTCATCACCTGGTCCTTACTTGCCCTGGATTAAAGATTCATTGTACACAATTCTTGGGAAAATTTGTCAGACTTGAACACACTTGACTTGGAAGAATGGTGAAAAAATGTCTCTGATCTTGGCCCTCTTAGCATTCTTGAATGTCCTCTTTGAAACAGGAATAATGGTGGGGGACATCAGTGCCTAAATGTTTTTTATACATTGTTTGTTTAAGGCTGTTCCTGTCCATTGGTTGCCTAATTTTGTTTGATTTGCTAGGTATTCTTTGTTTCTTCTTTTCTTTCTCTAAATTTAGCGCAATTGCTTCATTTTTTTATGCATGTTGTATTTTTTCAATTCTTGGTTTGTTTTTATTGATGAATGTATGTATATTAAGTAAAGGTTTATTTTCAAACCATGGTTTTAAATTAAAAAAAATACTAAAAATTAACCTTCAGGTTATAACCTAATTTGGGCATGCTTAACTGCTTGGTATTCTATTCAAGCATGTGAATCTATGAAAGATCCAATGCTGGAGAAGTCTTGGTTACTTACCTGTAACTAATTGTATTTCTCCAGCATTGGTATCTTTCATAGGTTCACATGCGCCCACCCGCCTCCCCTGAGAGGCTGCTCCAAGGCCCGGCAGTTATAATACATGAAGTCTACACACAGCTCAAAATCTGAGGATGGCTGCCTCGGGTGGAGCTTAAGCTCTGCCACTCATTGGTTAGGATCAAAAAGGACCAAAGTGAGGTGGAGGGACTACACATGGATGCCTCATTGGGCATAATGGACCATCCCCATTCATTTTTTCTATGGAAATAATGTGTGTATATATATATAATTAATTATTTTTAAATCACTGAGGATTTCCGGTCTGGTGGCGAGGAATATTAAAGCATGTGAATCTAGAAAAGATACCAATGCTGGAGAAATAGTTACAGGTAAGTAAGACATCTTTATAATACTTCCAAATTCAGGGCTTTAGTAGAAAGGGTTATTGACACCTTGGGATTGCATTCATCGGTGGTGCCTGTACAGTATTGACCTTACTGACATTTTAGATGAAGGCCTCACCACAGAACGTAATATGCCCTTAGACCCGGCCATTGCCGATCCTTTAACAATTATGTGGCAAAACCCTTGTTCCATTCCTCACGTCAGCTCCACCATTTCCTGAAAATGCAGGCCGCCTAGAGGAGACCTTCCATCACTCTCTGCTCACTCTTTCCATAAAGGAGTTTGTTATGCAGGTTACTACTGTCTCTTCTAGACCTGCATCTTCTACTTCCACTCTGCCTCCTGACCGCAAAGCAGAAAAAGTAGATGCCTTGGCAAAGAAAGCATTCACTTCAGGTAGCATGGCCCTAAAAACTACAAATGTGACTAGAATTTTTTGCCAAGTACTCCTTCGGTCTATGAAGACAGCATTAGAAAATGCTGCTCAGTATGTCACAGAAGGAGAAATGCACGTGGGCTTACAGCTAGTGGATGCTGGGAAAGAGGTGGCCAGACAAGTTCTGCGAACGGGCTTGGACATGGCCGACTGTGTGGGCCGATCTATGGCGTCAACCATAACACTAAGAAGACAGGCGTATTTAAAAACCTGTTTTTTTGCCTAATGTCCAAGCCAAGCTTCTGGACATGCCCTTCGAGAGCGGTCTTGTATTCGGCCAGAAAACCGACGATTCCTTAGAAGAATTGAAGAAATCCAAAATTGCTGCAAAGTCCTTAGGCCTAGCTGCGCAGCCGGCCAAACCTGTATTTAGCTTCACCTCCAGGGCGCGGGGCTACAGGAAATATGCTCCTTATGGCAGGAGAGTGCAGTCCAACCGGCCTGGCAAGTGCAGAACCGTTTCTCGCGGCCCGGAGGGGACCGAGGGGCTTCTAGAGGTCAACAGTCAGCAGCGGGGCAAACCCAGCCTCCGAAGCCGCTTTGATCTTCCCCTTTCACAGCAGGCCGATTGGAGGACGGTTGACAGAGCATTTGCTCCAGTGGCAGGGAATTACTTCCAATACCTGGGCTCTTCAGATCATTCAGTGGGTTTATTGTCTGCCATTTGTAAGAAAACTACCAGACAGACCGCCCCCAATCTAACCAGCACAGGAGCTCCAGGAAGAACTGAGCGCCCTGTTGAAGGTTGCCATGGAAGAGGTACCTCATGAGCAGGGAGGATCGGACTTGTATTTCCGGTATTTCCTGGTACCCAAGAAGGAGGAGGAAGTATCTGCCCCATTCTGGACCTCTGGGCCTTCAACAAGTTCTTGAGGAAAGACAAATTCAGGATGGTGACGTTGAGAGATTCTCCACGCTCTCGAACTACAGGACTGGCTGCTGTTGATGGACCTCCAGGACGCTTATTTCCATGTGCCGATCACCGAAAGCACAAGATGTTCTTAAGGTTCACCATAGAAGATGGGTTTAGGATGCTTTTCCCAGAAAAAAATGGCCTCAACGACCAAAAGTAGCATTGTAAAAATTAAAAAAAACGGGTGCTGCGGGAGTGTCCCCCGCATCTCTCCATGGTATAGTGTGCGGGGGACACCCCTGCAGCCTTCCGTTAAAAAAAAAAAAAAAAAGACCCTGCAGCCCTGATTCCCGATTACGGAAGTGAAATGGAACTGGCGCTGCAGGAACCCAGCGTGAAGATGAAGGGAAGTGGGGTTTGTTTATGTTGGGAGTGTGGGGGGTGTTATGGGTGTGGTGTGTGGGTGTGAGAATGTATGTGTTCTCGCATGAGAAAGATGCAAACTTTTGGTAGTTCGCACCTTTCTAATGTGAACGATTTGCCCGCGGTACTTTCAACCGCGGGAAAATCACTTGGTTTCTAGGAGATGTGGACTATCAGTTCAAGGTGCTTCCTTTTGGTCTAACCTCAGCCCCAAGGGTCTTCACCAAGCTCATGGCGGTAGTTACGGCTCACCTACGTATTTCCATATCTGGAAGACTGGCTGATCCGGGGGAAGTCTGCAGTGCAGGTTTTGTCCAATTTTGAGCATGCCTCCTTGCTGCTGTACAAGCTGGGCTTCTCCCTAAATTTAAAGAAGTCCCACTTGACAACATTCCAGAGGCTCCAGTTTACAACATTCCAGAGGCTTCAGTTTATCCGAGCAGTCCTATTCACTTGGGTGGGGAAAGCCTTCCCTCCTGAGGAGAGAGTAGTCGGCTTGACACAAATGGTCGACTTGTTCCGGAACCATCGCACTCTACAATATTCCAGCGGCTTCCTTCCTCTGCCTCCTAGGCCTCATGGCCGACTGCAATTTTCGAGTGCCAGAGGCCAGGTTGCACATGAGATCCCAACAATGGCTCCTGAGGGATCAGTGGTCTCAGTACCTCATCTCTCTTGGCTCTCCCCAGAGTGTCAGCATCAGTGGTCAACGACCTGTCCTGGTGGGTGGCTCTTAGCGGGGAACCCTTCTGGCCTCAGACCTGAGTGGTCCCAGATGCGTCTCTGAAGGGTTGGGGCACTCACTGCGAGGATTTGCATGGGAGCATCCTCTGGTCGGCAACGGAAGCCAGGTGGCACATCAACAGGCTGGAGTTGCAAGCTATCGGGCTTGCCCTGAAAGCATTTGCCCAGTCTCTGCAGGGTAAACATGTCCTCATTCTGACAGACAACACAGTGGCAATGCATATCAACAAGCAAGGTGGTGTGCGCCACCTCTGCACGGAGGCGATGATGCTTTGGTTGTGGTTGCTGGAGAACAGGATCTCGGTCAGCAGTTCATCTGGTGGGCACAGAGAGCAACATGGCGGATGCTCTGAGCAGGCAGAGCACGGTCTCGCACGTGTGGGAAGTGTGCCAGGAAGTCCTAGAGGAGGTCTTCGCCCTGAGGGACCCCAGCAGTGGATCTGTTCACAATGGAGCAGAGAACACAGAACAATTCTGCACCACGACCCAGCGTCGCTGAACCTCACGGCCTGCCTCCTGCATCCCTAGAGTTTGGACATTATGCTCTGCTGCTGGAATGCTAGAAAATCGTGGCCAAGACCGGAGGTTCCTCTACACTGTATTGCTACGGCCACAGACGGAAGCAATTCACGGTGTGTTGCAGGACTCGGAAGATTACGCCTCTGCGGATCACCAATCCACAGCTGCTTCTTTACCTGCTTTCACTGGCCAAGGCTGTTCTGGCGCACACACCCTTCCAAGGTGCACCTGGCAACCATAGCGCACACGGACCATGGGCAAGGTCTCCCTGTGGTCTCACAGGCGCATCAAGGAGTTCCTCAAGGGCCTCTTCAGGACGTGTCCACCAGTGAAGGTGTCTGCTCTGGCTTGGGAGCTCCAAGTCGTTTTGACTAAACTCATGTGACCTCCATTCGAACCATTGCATCAGCCCCTTCTGGAGTTCCTATCATGGAAGACTGCTTTCCTAGTGGCAATTACCTCAGCCAGGCGGGTCAAGGAGATTGTCACTCTCCTGCAAGCAACCATTTTTGTCATTCCATACTACAAGGGTGGTACTATGGGCCCAGCCCACCTTTATGCCAAAGGTCTCATCAGAGCTCCTTCTCAAGCCTTTGGTTCTACCAGTGTTCTTTCCGAACCCTTCTACGCCTGCTGAACGGGTGTTGCATTTACTGGACATAGCTCATACCTCGAAGTTGTATCTGGCACGTACAAAGGATTTTCAGAAGACGTCACAATTTCTTCGTCAATTTTGGACCTGTGAATCACAGGATATCTAAGGCTTTCATCTCCAGGTGACTCTCCAGCTGCATCAACACTGTCATCGTTTGCTTAACGGACCTCTTCCAGGCCGGAAAAGAGCCCATTCCACCAAAGCCATTGCAGCAATTGCAACATTTCTCTGGTGTGCCCCTCCTCGACATCTGCAGGGCTGCTACAAGGAAGCCTGTGCACACCTTCACGAGATTCTACTGCATCAACAGGGGAAGGAGTCCAAGGTCAGGCAAGTGGTGCTGTGCAACCTGTTTGCTTGAATTGAGTCTTTTCCAGGGGTAAGTGTATTGCTTCTGTTGAGTCTTGGCACCTCCCGTGGTTGGGTTTATGTACTGCTGTTTATTCGTATTCATGGGCATGTGAATCCATGCCAGACCCCGTGCTGGAAAAGTAACAAGTTACTTGTATGTAATTCCTGTTCTCCGGCATGGGTCTTGCATGGATTCACTGGCAAAACCTCCCTCCGTCCCCTCTCTTCTTGGTTCATACTGCCACTTTAGTGCTAGGCCAAATCTGAAGATGGCCACCAGGGGTGGACTTGGGGAGACGACTTGCATTGGATGGAGGCAGTATGAACCAAAGGACAGGTTGCTTATATAGTAGAAATGCAGTTTTCAGGCTAAAGTGAAACTGCTTTTCTTTTTTACCGAGGATACCTTGCCTGACAACAGGGAATATTCATGGAGCATGTTAATCCATGCCAGACCCATGCTGGAGAACAGGAGTTATTTTATTAATTGTGCCTTTGTTAGGCTCTTGTACAGTAAATTCTGTTTTAAAGCGCCCACAAGGCAACAGGGAGGGAACATGGGATTGAAAGCAATACATACAGTGGTAGATAAAGAAGAGCCTTCTATGCCTTGTGAGTATTGAGAACGTGCAAGTGCATTGAGAAGAGGGGGAAGTGGCAGTGGGGGGTAGATGCTGGAATGTCTGTGCTTGTCGGTGAGCAGCAGATGAGGTGCATAGTATGGTAAGTGCTATGCGGGCTGTGACCGCATTGGGTAGACTTGCAAGCCTACAGGACAGAGGTCAGTGGGTTCTGAGGCAAGTGCTGCGAAGTAGGCAGAGGCTGGGCCAATTGTGTGTCGAAGGCCAGGACCCCAAAGGATACATAAGGGCTCTGGTCACCAATCACAGCGACTGTGAGATTAGCAGCGGAGGCAAGGAGGAGGTGTAGAGGAAAGTCTTGAGGAGCTTCTGGAATTTGAGAAGTCCTGCTCAAGCAGAAGGGGGAGTCTATTCCATTTGAGGGAGCCAGCTGAAGAGAGAGAGCGGCCGCCAGGCCGCTGTTTAGCGAAACACTTTACACACATGGTGCCAGAGGAACGTAGAGGTCTAGAGAGAGTTTTTAGTGAGAGAAAGTCACTGATAGCAAGGCCCCAGATAGCCTTGTGGATGATGCCTAGGGATTTAAATTCAATCTGTGCAGCACCCGGGAGCCAGTGAAGAGATTTTAGGGCATGAGAGATATGGTCCCTGGGCTTAAGGCCAAGGATAAGTCTTGCTGCCCTATTCTGGATTAGCTGGAGGGGTCTTAGAGTGGAAGAAGCTAGATTCAGGAGAAGGCTATTGCAGTAGTCCACCCTAGAGGGATCCAGGGCTTGGGTAACATTGAGCTTCTGGGGGAAAGGGAGAATTCCTTTGAGGAGGAAGAGTTGAAAGTTGGACTTCTTGGCAGTGGCCTGAATGTGAGGGAGGAAGGAGAGAGGGGAGTCGAAGATGACTCCAAAGTGTCTGGCTTCAGGTGAAGGAGCAGGTGGAGAGCCCATTGAAGATGGCGTGAGTGAGGGGGCAGAGGTCCCAGTGGGAATTAACTCTGTATTGCTGCCATCGAGGCAGAGATTGTTGGCAGTGCACCAGGACTGGATGGCAGATTGGCAGTGGGGGATGATGGAAGATGCAAGAGGGTCAGCAGGAAGTCATAAAAAGTTGTCATCTGCGTAGCACTGGAGGTTTGAGGAAATGAGTGCCAGCTGGGCAAGGTAGGTGTTAAAGATCCAGGGGGGAGAGGTTTGATCCGTTGGGAGGAGGGGTACACCAGGTGGAGAACGAAGTAGCTGGAGAAGGTGCCCAAGATGACTTGGGACGAATGGTCAGTTAGGAAGGTCGTCATCCTATCCAGTGCCTGCTGAATTGGCCATGGGTATCGTGGAGCCATTTTATGAGGATAGAGTGGTTGACCATGTCAAAGGCAGTTATTCACAGGTGTTCAGAAGAGCAGTTTCCGTGGCTCTGGATGCTCGGAATCCAGGTTGATGGTTGTGGAGACCACCACCAAGTTCAAAGTGTGAGGTAAGTTGTGGAAAGGCCAGCTTCTCCAGCATTTTCCCAAAGAAAGGGGATAAACTAGTGTGGTAGCTGGCTGAACAGGTAGGGTCTGCTGAAGGCTTTTTCAGGAGGGGGCGCACAAGGGAGTGCTTGAGGGAGGAGGGGAAAGATCCATTGGCAAGATTGGTTGCAGAGATCAGCGAGTGCGGGGGCAAGAGAGTGAATGTTGTCCTTGATTCTGGAGGAGCAAGCGGAAACCTGATTGGAAGATACCTTCATGGAGCGAGCAACTCTGGTGACTTCTTCTGGTGTGACAGGAGAGAGTGAGGGGAGAGGGGGACAAGGAGGGTGAAAAGCCATAGGAGGCAAAGGAGTGAAGGATGGGTCGGTATGGGAGCAAGGGTTGTAAGGGTGCTCAGGATGTCCAGAGTTTTTGTGGTGAAGTGTGTGGCCAGTGCTTTGTGGGGGGCATGGTATGGAAAAGGGGAGGAGGAGACTGCAGAAGGGTTGGCTAGTTCCCTGCAGATTTTAGAGTTCAGCCGTCTTATTTGTAGGACCAGATACCCACGCCTGAATGTGGGCTCTTTTCTTGGCATGGATAGAGTCTGTTTTGCCTTTGTAGCAGGCAGCAGACCAGTTTGTCAGAAGGTGAGCTTGAGGTTTGCCACTTCTGTTCCGCATCGCTGCACTTAAGTTTCAGGGCTGCAAGTTCAGAGTCGTTCCAGGTATTCCGCTTAGTGACGGGTTTCAGGCTGATCCGCATGACTGGGGCAAGAATGTCAAGGGTGTTTGTAATGGTCAAATGGAGGTTGCTGAGAGCAGAGTCGTGGTAGTCTGGTGGTTGAGCGGGAATGAAGGTGGATGCAATGGCAGCCGCTGACACTCGTTTCATCAGATGAATGTTCGTGATTGAGGTTGGCAGGGCTTTTGGAGAGGCATTCAGAGGGCCAAGGGGACCCAGGTGAGAGGAGAGAATGGTCTGACCAAGGGAGTGAAGAGACCAGAGGGGTGTAGAGGTCAGAAGGGATGAGGGCATGCAGAGTGTGTCCAGCCGAGTAGGTTGCACCAGAGTTGAGAATGGAGCGGTCAAGCAAGAGAGTGGATGCTGGGATTGTGGGAGTCCAATTGGATGTTGAAATCGCCCAAGAGGAGGAGATTGGAGGTGGATGAGAGTAGGGGGAACAGAGATCAGCCCATTCAACGAAGAACCGGGTGGTAGCGCCAGGAGGCCTGTAGAGGGTAGCAGTGGTCAGAGAGGAGGAAAGAGAGATGACCAACTTGCAGACCAGGCTCTCAAAGGAAGAGTAGAGCTGGGTGGATTTGACAGAAGAAGGCACCCATTCTGGGAAGATTAAGGCAACCCCACTGACGGCACAGTGAGATCGTCGCTTGGAAATTATCTTGAAGCCATCAGGCAGTAGGGAGTCCAAAGCAGTGACTAAGCTGGCATTGAACCATGTCTCGGTAAGAGCGAGAATGTTGAGGTCAATGTCTTCAAAAAGGAGGCAGATGTCGGCAGAGTGTTTGTTGGCTGAGCAAGCGTTAAGAGTAGCCAGGTGAAGGAGGTCACTGCCTTTGAATGTTTTCTGAGATCGAGCACAGGGACGTGGTACACCAGTCAGAGGGGGAGAGACGAAGGAAATGGTATGGGGAGAGAGGAAGGAAGGAAGGAAGGAAGGAAGGAAGGAAGGAAGGAAGGAAGGAAGGAAGGAAGGAAGGAAGGAAGGAAGGAAGGAAGGAAGGAAGGAAGGAAGGAAGGAAGGAAGGAAGGAAGGAAGGAAGGAAGGAAGGAAGGAAGGAAGGAAGGAAGGAAGGAAGGAAGGAAGGAAGGAAGGAAGGAAGGAAGGAAGGAAGGAAGGAAGGAAGGAAGGAAGGAAGGAAGGAAGGAAGGAAGGAAGGAAGGAAGGAAGGAAGGAAGGAAGGAAGGAAGGAAGGAAGGAAGGAAGGAAGGAAGGAAGGAAGGAAGGAAGGAAGGAAGGAAGGAAGGAAGGAAGGAAGGAAGGAAGGAAGGAAGGAAGGAAGGAAGGAAGGAAGGAAGGAAGGAAGGAAGGAAGGAAGGACCCCAAACCTAAGGTGGTGCCTCTGTGGTAGACCTTAATGATGCAGCGTGATGTCAAGAAGCTGGCCAAGAGGACTTCGCACTTGGTGCCACCATTAATGGAAGAGGATGTGAAAGGGAGGAGTGTGGAGATGAGGAGTCCATGTTCTGGAGAAGGGACAGAGAAAAGTATGTCAGTGAAGACCTCTCTTCAAGTTGCACTGACATAAGTGTCTGCGATGGGTAGGCCAGGGTTGGCTCTCAGTATGTCTTTTTTGTGCTTTTATCATTCATACTTTGTAAAAGAGGGACGGTAGGTGATACTGTAGCAGTGCGAGAAGATGGGAGAGATGGTGAGTGCCATGAGGGTGGCAGAGAATGGTTGCGGGAGGACGACATGCTGCAGTGCAACTTCTGGCTCAGCTCACAAGGTGGTCTACTAGTTACAGGGGGGCGCACAATGCAATGTAATCTAGAGTGCAGGATGTTGAAAAGCACAACACCAGGGTTTGGAAATCAAAAAACAGGACACAGATTCAATGAAGAGGAGGTAGAATAGGGTGTGACAAGGCAAAGTGAGAAGCACAGATCACGAGTAGGTAGTGGGAGTTGCAGTGGAGATCAGCCATCACTCACTTGATGGTTTGCGTAGAGCGAGGAAGTCCATAGGGACATGAGCTTGTGGGCACCAGCTGCATTGGAGGACTGCATCATGATCCAATAGGGGAAAAGCAGAGTGGTGGGCCTCCTGAGCCCTTCAAGGCCCGGACAAACAGACCGGGCCTTAGCCACTTTTCGATATTATGGACTATCTTGAGTGTCACCTACACGAATTACGCAGAGGGACACCCAGATACTCATTCTTATTACCGGGGATCATACAGCCGACACAATAGCTGTAAATACCATCTATCAAGTCATCCAAGCCTGGATGGCCCGACACAAACTCTGTCTCAATGACGAAAAGACTCATCAGACTTAACAGACTAGACCCCCTCCTTTAAATCCTTCGTCATTGATGGGAATACCATTAAAGTTTCGAATGATTTTAAAACGCTAGGCATTTATCTTGATTCCACCCTAACCCTCACCAGACAAACAAAGGCAGTATCCTCCACATCTGCCTACACCTGCAAACTCATCACAGCCTGCCATCCATTCCTCACCACGGCCAACTGTATCACACTAGCCAGAACTTTGGTTATGTCGAAAATTGACTATTGTAATGCATTTTACCTAGGTACGAATCAACGCAATCTTAATAAGCTTCAGGTCACCAAGAACAATGCCATCAGAGCTGCGCTAAATATCCCTAGGAATCAGCACATATCAGACACCAGAAAGCCTACGCTGGCTCTCAGTATCACAAAGTCTCACTCCAAACACTTGCTCTGACGCACAAATGCCTCACCAACCAAGCGCCTAGCTACCTGGCTTGCCGTTTTGCCCACCAACCGACCACTCAGAGCTTCCCAGGCCAACTGTCTTTCCGTACCTCGGTACAAGCTACAGAAATCAGGTGGGGCGAGTTTCCTTGTCCTCGCTGCGAAACTGTGGCATTCACTGCCTAACCCTCTTAGAGCTGAGCCATCTTTCTACGCCTTTAAGAGCAAGGCCAAAGTGTGGCTGTCCTCCCAAGACACCCCCTCTCTTTCCCCCAAACTCCTCCTGGACCTAACTAGCCTGCTAGCCACCACACTGTTCTCACTGCTTCTACTTGTGGTCTCGCCTTTGTTTATAAATGCATTGTACATTTTCTGTAAGTCTACCTAACTTGTATATTTTTTGTTTTATGTTTGATTACTATCACTGCTCACCATCTTTGTAGTTGCCTGAAACGTATGCCTTTGTCAATATGTCCATTGTAACCTAAGATATGCGCCCAGAGGCCTCAGGGCCAGGCGTGCTATACAAATTAACAGAATAGAAATACAAATACAAATAGTCACAGGCCCGATTGGATCATTTTGGTGTGAGGGGGCCTAATCAGAGGCCATCAGCTCGCAGGACAGGTACTCTGGTGTCTGTGCAGATGTGGGCCCACTGACAAAAAGGGCTATGCTATTTAACTTGGCAATTGGTGACCCAATTGCCACACTGTGGCAAAGACCCTGTTCTAAACACATATTTCTGAGTTTGCAAAAAAGTACAAACTGTCAAGTGGGAACCCTCCCTACCTATCCACCCATCGAACACCAGAAGCATAAGTAGTCGAGGCAGCCATAGTCTCCACTAGGCCTTCTACATCCACCTCTAATTTTTCAGTGGACAGAGTAAAACAAAATGCAGCCTAGCTAAGAAAATGTACTCGTACGTCCCATCCCCTTTCCTCCATACTGCATGGGCATCCCTCGCTAGGGACGTGAGATTGAACCTTTTTCACCAGAAAAAACCTTCTTCCCCTTCAAATTTAGAGGCACAGCCCTGGGAGCATGCGCTCCCCTGCCTCCACACACCACGCCACTCCTCAGTCCCCTTTTCCGCATCGATGGGAACGGGCCAATTTCACCAACACTCCTGGGTTTGGCTTCAGCCTTGTAACACCACGCGCTCTTCCCCGGATACTATCTTCTATCTTTTTGTCTTCTTTTTATCAATCAGGCACTCTGTCCTCAGGCACCACACTCCTCCCGGCGCATGTCGACGTCAGGCTCTTTCCTACATCTGACCCCCACGCTCTTTGTCTCCGCTGACTTGGCTCCGACCACGGCCAGGAAGTTTGTACTGCGTGCTCTGAAGAACAGGCTAGCTCAGTGGAGGGAGCTCTTCGAGAAGTCTCCTCCAGAGGGCTTGAAGAACTTCGTCAGACATAAGTCAAGGCCCAAGGAAGGGCTTCTTTTTTCCATCGCACCCCGCAAGGGGGACTCCTTCTCAAGGAAACGCCAGAGCGGGAGCAACCTCTTGGGTTCTCGCACCAGCACGTCGACCGAGGCTAGTTCAGCTACCGGCCGTCAGGCCGAGGAGTCCGTAGATCCTTGCAGAGACAGTTCTGAGGGACCACAAGGTTCTTTAACTGGGTGTACACCCGAGGGGCTATGCTCTAGTACCGGCCTGATGTCCGAGGAGGTGCCTGCACGCATCACTACCGGCGATACCGCCAAGGGCAATACGCCTACGAGGCCCCGTCTTGAGGTGCAGGGTAGGTCTCGTGCTCCACTGCCAAGAGGCCGGGCCCAGTGAGCAAAGCACTACGACTTCTGCACGCAGCTCGACAATATGGCCGCTCGTCCGATACCGCCCCTAGGAACGAAGCAGGTGGGAGAACGAGTTACAAGGTAGGACTGCTGTCAACCAGGTACGTGGCCTACAGCTTATCCATCGGCATCGCAGGGCAGGTTTACCCCGCAACTGGCTAGACAAAGTACGCACCATCCCCAGCAGCCGCCTGCTACCCCGTCAACATCACCTGCCACCCCATTGGCCTGTGAGGACAGGTTCTTTGAAAAGTTCCTCACTCATCAGATCTCCTCAAATGGGGGGCCATCCTTCGGGATGTGATCAGGGACATGCTCCCTCCGGCCCCTCCGCCGACGCCTACCGCACTCTTCAGTGATTCCTGCAGCGTCACTCTACTCAAAGCCTCAGTCGTCCTCGGCCACCTCTTCCTCGGCGCTGTTAGGCAAGGAGGAGAATGTCTTGGGGGCGTACGGGAAGAAGCTTTATACCAACGCCTTGCTGCATCTTCGTCAATCCAACGCGGATGCCATGTTGGCAGCCGTTAACCAGAGGCTTTGGCGGGAAATGGCAGACTTCCTTCCAGAACCTCTGGGGCACCGCCGAGCCAGTTTCCAGACTGGTCTGGTGGAGGCTAAATTGTTGGTGCAAGACATCATGGAGTCCACCGTGGCCCCCACTGACACCTCTGGCCAGGCCATATGCATCACCACGGACATGAGGACTGCCTGGCTTTGGGCTACTAAATTCAACCCAGACGTCCAGAAACACATATTGGACCTTCCATTCGAGGGTGGTGACCTCTTTCACTCCACCACCGATGAGGAGCTAGATAAAAAGATAAACAGATCCCAAACTGCAAAGTCTTCATCCTTACGAAGGCCACGCCCAAGGTGTACACCGAGTCGCATGAATGCTCCGAAAAGGGGCGAGCATTTGGTGGGTTACGGGGCTTCCAAGAACAGAGGTCTAGGCAGCCTGGCCGTTCTCCGAGTCAGCACCGGCACAAACAACAAAAAAGGGGAGCAAGGGCTTCTTTCAGGCCTCCTCCTCAGCAACAGCCTTAGAGGGAAAGAAGGCATGACGCGCCCCTTCGGGTCCATGTATCTCCGGTGGGGGACATGCTTGCCTTTCATGCACAGTTTTGGCGTCAGAAGATTGGGACAGCAACTCTGTTAGCGGAAATTCGGTCGCTCGTCGAGAGCCAGGCAATGGAAGAAGTCCAAGACTCCCAGCAAGGCTTGGGCTTCTACTCCAGGATTTACGCCATACAAAAGAAGAACCAGGCTGGCGTGAGAGTTGTGTTGGACATCTTCACCCTCAACCTCTCCCTTCCTCTTCAAAAATACAAGCTGGTTACGCCAGCACTCATTGCGGAGACACTTTGCAGGGGAGATTGGATGTGATCCTGGGATCTGAAGGACGCTTATCTACACGTCCCGATTTGGCAGCCTCATCGCTGTAGTGGCAGCCCTCCTTAGGGCCCAGGTCCAACACGTCTACTTGTATCTGGACTGGCTTGTCAGGGCAAGGTCTCCGGCGGCGGTTCATCACACTTCCTCTACTATTATGATCCTGGGATTTTTGATCAACCTCAAGAATTCTCCGCTGCAGCCCACACAGAGCCTGACCTTTCTGGGCCTCATATGGGACACAAGCTCCGAGAGGGTGTTCCCTTCAGAAGACAAGACCCGGCCACCAAGAGAGCTTCTACTCTCCAGGACTGTGACCTCGGCCTTGTGGTACCAACACCTACTGGGCATTATGGCGGTGGTCCTTCTGGCCGCCCCCCCAAACGAGACTCAGGATGAGACTGCAGTTGCACTGTGCAACTTCCTCGAATCAGGAGAGGGCTCACAATCCGAGCCTGTGGACATTGTCACGTCTCTCTGGCCGGACCTCCTCTGGAGGTCCGTGGACTTAAACCTACAGCGGGGCAAGCCCTTTGGGTAGCCTCTCCCTCGGGTCACTGTCATGACGGACTCCTCCCTGGAGGGCTGGGGAGCCACTCTGGACAACCAGTGTCCATGGAGTCTGGACCCGGCAGGAGTCCCACATCAACTGGCTAGAGTTGAAGGCCATATGGCTGGCCCTCAAAGCCTTCCTGCCTCTCATATAGGGCAAAACAGTACTTATCCAGACGGACAACCCCACCAGCATGTACTATGTGAAGAAGCAGGGGGGTACCAGATCCCCCTCCGCTGTGCAACCTCCCTATCCGCATGTGGGAATGGGCCCTGGAGAACATCTACCTCATCGCTGTCCACCTCCCGCGGGAGTCCAACTTGGAGGCAGACAGACTCAGCAGACTGGGGGTGGACAATTACAAGTGGCAATTGAACGACCTAGTACTGCAGGAAATCTTCCTCAGATGGGGGCATCCCCAAGTGGATCTGTTTGCCTCCCACGACAACAAGAAATGCCAGCAGTTCGCCTCATGGCAGGGCCCCGGCTCCCTGGGTGATGCATTTCACCTACAGTGGAACAACATGTTGGCATACGCCTTCCCGCCCACACTCCCCTGGTCCACAGGGTGATCTGCAGGATAAAGCAATCGTATAACCTCAGCGTCATTTTGATAGCTCCCTGGTGGCCAGCGAGACCATGGTTCTCCGAACTGCTACAGGTCGTCCCATTCACCTACTGCTGTTCCCAGCTCCGCTCCAGCCCAGCAGAGGGACAGGGTTCTCCACCATGCGCCTCACAAACTAGCCCTCGCAGCGTGGTTCCTGAGCAAGTCACTCTGAAACACTTGAACCTGTCGCAGGCTAACCTGGACATCGTACAGGGTACTAGAAGCAAAGCTACCAGGAGCCAAAACAAGAGCAAATGGTCTAGATTCTGTTCTTGTGCCAGCTCGAAGGAGATTGACCTGCTCAAGTGCTCTTTGGATGATATCCTCTCCTTTTCGGCACACCACGCACACTACGGAGTGCAAGTCGACACATGGCAAGTCGACACATGCCGCACCTACTGGGCAGCCATAGATGCCTACAGAAATTCAGAGGAGGGTACCTTTTCCTCCTCTAACCCTGTGGTCAAGAAGCACCTGGCGGAACTCCACATACTCTATCCGCCCGTGAAGAGGCCTCACCCAGTCTGGGAATTGCAATGTGGTATTGGGCGCATTGACGAACAAACCATTTGAGCCATTGGCATCCGCTGACATCAGATTGGTTACCATAAAGACAGCTCTGCTCATGGGCCTCACCTCAGCTCGCAGGGTCAGCGAGTTCCAGGCACTCGTGGCATCAGAGCGCTAGACCACTTTTCACAAGGATAAGGTGGTCCTCTGGACGCACCCTGCTTTCCTACCCAAGGTCCCATCCGCCTTCCACGTCAACGAGGAGATTGTTCTACCTACTTTCTTCTCCGATCCCAAGGATGAACGTCAGAGTCTTGCATCACCTCGATTTCAGACGCACTCTGAAGTATTACTTGGACAGGTCCACGGCTTTCTGCAAGTCGGATGCCCTTTTTGTCACCTTCGGAGGGGCAAGGCCAGGTTATCGGGTTTCCAAGGCCTGCATCGCTAGATGGATTGTCGCGGCCATCAATGAGGCCTATGAGGGGTAACACAGGCTGGTTCTGGCCAATTTGCATGCCCATGCTATCGGGGCCAAGAGCACGGCTATTGCCTTCCAGCGCCATGTGCCGTGGCAGTTCATCAGTATGGTGGCCACCTGGGCCACCCCCTCTGCTTTTTGCAAGCACTACTGTCTGGATGTCTCCTCTAGGTCGGACGCGGCTTTCGGGCAGGTGGTTCTGAGAAACCAGTTTGCTTAAGGAGTGTTAGGCAGAATCATACGCAGTACCCTTAGGGAACACTACATACAATTAAGACTACAAGTGATGGTACAATTTCACCTTTGGTACAAGCCTGTACTACACAGTAAAGTGGTAGCGATGGCTGAGCAGCCAGACCTATCTGATGAGCAAATGAGCAGTAATAGGGATTACACAAAGGACTACAATTACTGTGACTATCTGTTCACAAAACACTTCACTTCTATTAAATTAAAACCGCACTTCAAATACACTACACACAACCAATTCCCCTTGTGCAGAACAATTCAAAGTAAGTACCTTTAGATTTGACAGACCGGTGTTGTGAAACAAAGCATTTACCGGGGGTTATTACGCGATCACTTTTTAACAGTAATGTAGAGAGAGTAGACACCACTGTGCCACAGATCACAAAGTTTAAAAGTCTTAAAATCTTGCAGGGAGTTCAAAAAGGAATTAGTCAGCTATAGAAAAGTTCAGTTAGCCAGCCTAGGGCCAACCCAAGTGGTAAGTTGAGGCTTTAAGAGTCACCCCACACAGACCGTTGCGAGGGAGGCCAGGCGGACACAGTACCTTTAAAGCGGACAAGATGCTCCAGCGGGGGCAGTTGTTCCTGGCAGCGGGTGCAAGTCACTGCGTCTTCCTGAGGAAGAGATCTCGACGTG
This sequence comes from Ambystoma mexicanum, assembly GCF_040938575.1. Lineage (NCBI taxonomy): Eukaryota > Metazoa > Chordata > Amphibia > Caudata > Ambystomatidae > Ambystoma > Ambystoma mexicanum. The sequence goes on from NC_090934.1 coordinate 407,741,912, forward strand.
GACGAAAGCTGAAGGTCGTTGCACTGCCAGGGAAGAAACCAGCCGCGGAGTTCTCCGGTTAAAAGGTACTACCCTTTTATTCGTGGTAGTGGAGAAAACATGGTATCCCGGTTGCCGGGGTGCTTGGCACAGGCAAGGCGGCCACGAGGTGATCCGGGAAGGCGGAAAGGCGTGCAAACTGGTTATCCCCACCAGTCAAAGGAAGAAGACTCCCCGGGATGAAGATCTCCTCTGTCGTGGGGAAAAGTGGTGAGACGGTTCAGCAGGGCTCCACCGATGGTGTCGTCGTTGCAGGTTAGCTCAGCTTCTCACTCTTCGGATTCTTTGGTCCTGTGGTGACGTCTGAAGTCCCAGTCCCCAAAGCCCTGCTTTTATGCAGAAAACCCCCATTCATCAGTCCTAGCTGTCACTCAAACATGCTAAGTGGTGAGCCGGGCGGCTCACCACTGGGCCAATCACACAAGAGTGCGACTTGAGTTGCCGAGGCAACTCCGTCCAGAGTGCCTAAACCCCCTCCCACACCCCCTGTGGTACCCAGACAGAGTGGCACCACTTTTGGAGGCTTCTGTGGAGAAGCCCGCCAAAAAGTGGAACAAAGGGCTCGACTTGGGTTGGAGTCACAGAAGCTAACACAAACGCCATTTTGGAACAGAGTTTCGGCAAAAAATACCAACCGGTGAATTTATATTAATTTAATAAACCGGCGGTATGTTCGGGGTTATATTAAAAAGTGGTAGTCTCGAACAATGGGAAAATCCATAGGAATATATTTGCGGTTGAATATAAAAAGTAGTATCCACTGCCACCAGCCAAAACTCCGGTCGGGGGGTGGGGGGGACTGGGCAGTGCCCCCTCGAACAACAGACCCCGGGGCAATCGAATTGCCCCTACCAGTACGTCCACAATATGATGGTTTGTACTGGTTCTGTTCACAATTTAAGACTAGAAAGCCAATGGTGACTTTACATGCCCTGGGAGACAGAAGTCAGTCCCAGGGTATGGAGTCTATGTTTGGGGGTCGCTACGACACCCCTGGGTTACTGCACGGAGGGTGCTGTGTAACCCACATACCAAAAACACATGAAGCCCTATGAGGTAAAAGACCCCATAGCCCATAATACACATTACAAAGTCAAAGGAACACCTCAAATCATGTCTAAGAGTGGGAGGGAAAAGAGTCTCACTCTTAGCAGGAGAAAAAAATAAACCCCAAAAATCCAGCAAAGCTGCTGGGGGACTCACTAGGTTTGGGAAATTTGCCTATACAGAGGATTCTCCCTAACAAGGACGGCGAACAAGGAAACAAAACCTGGTTTGGCTTGAAAAGCAAACAACAAGAAAGACCTTTCCAACACGAAATGGCGAAAAACCACGCTAGGACCCACGATAAAAACGATATGGGGTAGCAGGTTTTATGTTCATGTCTGTCACCACAGCCATAACACTAACACGAGAATCCGTGTAAAAATGATAGTTGCCACTGCCACCAGCCATGTCGAGCCGGGAAGGGGGACACAAAGTGCCCCTTGAGTTACAGAAGAACAGGGGAAAGATATTCCCCTCCAGTACTCCATTGTAAGATGGCTTGTACTGGATCTGTATTTTAAAAGGACTAGTAAAGCCAATGGTGGCGTTGCATGTTTCTGGGTGACAGAAGTCCTCCTCAGAAATGGAGTTCACAAGGGAAGTCTAAAAGATAGCCCTGTGTCACTGCACTAAGGGTGCTGTGTGACACACAAGTAAAAAGATGATGCCTAAGGAGTTGGTGACACTCCATAGCCCTTGAGCACAAAAAATACAACACCCAAAAAATACACTGTAAGAGTGGGGAAAAGGCTCACACTCTTACCAGGTGGAAGAAGAAAAAGCCAGAAATCCAGCAAAGCTGCTGGGGGACTCACTGTTAGGGAGAATTCTCTGTAAAGGCTAATTTCCCAAACCTGGTGAGTCCCCTAGCTGCTTTGCTGGATTTTTGGTGTTTTTTTGTTTTTCTCCTGCTAAGAGTGAGACTCTTTTTCTCCCACTCTTAGGCATGATTTGAGAATGTTCTTTGACTTTGTAATGTGTTTTATGGGATATGGGGTCTTTTACTCCATAGGGCTTCTGTGTTTTTGGTATGTGTGTTACACAGCATCCTCAGTGCAGTAACACAGGGGTGTCATAGTGACCCCCAAACATAGACTCCATACTCTGGGACTGACGGTCTCCCAGGGCATGTAAAGTCACCATTGTCTTTACTAGTCTCAAATTGTGAACAGAACCAGTACAAACTATCATATTGTGGAAGTACAGGTAGGGGTAATTTGATTGCCCCTGGGTCTGTTTTCCAAGGGGGCACTATCCAGTCCCCCCTTGTCGAGTTTCTGGCTGGTGGCAGTGGATACCACGCAAAATATTCCCCCGGAATATTTCCTATGGGATTTTCCCATTCATTTTAAACGCACCTTTTTTTGGGGCTATGTTATAGATACCGCCGGGTTATTTATTTAATATTTATTCCCCGGTTGGGTCTTTTTGCCAGGACTCGGTTTTAAAATGGCGTTTGCGTTCGCCTCTGAAACCCTAACCCAAGTCGAGCCCTTTGTTCCACTTTTGGCGGACTTCTGCACATAAGCCTCCAAAAGTGGTGCCGCTCTGTCTGGGTCTACAGGATGTGTGTGAGGGGGGAATAGGCACCCTGGACTGAGTTGCCTTGGCAACTCAAGTCGCACTCTTGTGTGATTGGCCCAGCGGTGAGCTGCCCGGCTCACCACTTAGCATGTTTGATTGACAGCTAGGCTGATGAATGGGGGTTTTATGCATAAAAGCAGGGCTTTGGGGACTGGAACTTCAGAAGTCGCCACAAAACCTAAAGAATCCGAAGAGGGGAGAAGCTGAGCCACCTACAATGACGACACCACAGGTGGAGCCCTGCTGTACGAAACTCACCACTTTCCCGACAGAGAAGATCTTCTTATGATATGATATGGCATTTGTTACGTGCCTATACACAAGTGTTTCAAGGCGCGACGAGGCAGGGAGGGGGGAACAAGGGGAAGACAGACAACGATCCTACTAGGCCAGGTGTCATTCAGATCGCGCAAGTGCAGGGGTAGGGGGAAGGGAGAGGTGCATGGGGAGGGGGGGGGGGTGCAGTACAAGGTAAGTAGAATAAATAAATAAAAGGGCCAGCTGGTGGCAAGTGCAAGGTAAGTGCAGAACAAGTGCTGGGAAGGGGGGGCAGTAGGGATACAGAGAGTCCCGCAGTGCAGGGGTTGCCAGGGAGGCAGTGCAAGTGGAGAGTGGCTGGGCCCAGGACCGAGGTCGGTGAGAGTGGCCCAGTTGCAGATTCAGTGCAGTTTCAGCGAAGAATTAGCAGGGGAGTGGGAGAGAGAAAGCAGAAGCAAAGAGGAAGGTTTTGAGGTGCTTCCGGAACCGGAGATGGTTCTCCTCAAGTTTCAGGGGGGCAGGAAGGCTGTTCCAGAGGGAGGCCCCTGCCGCGGAGAGAGATCTACCCCCAGCTCGTTGCTTCGAGAAGCGGCTGACCCTGAGGGAGTTGGAGACGGATGAGCGAAGGGCTCGGGAAGGAAGATATTTAGGAAGAGAGAGTTGAAGGTATTTAGGCCCCAGGCCCCAGAAGGCCTTGTGGACAATGCAGAGGGTTTTGAACTTTATCCTCGCAGCCACTGGGAGCCAGTGTAGAGATTTCAGTCCTGGAGAGATACGGTCCCTGGACTTGAGGCCAAGGACAAGTCTCGCAGTTCTGTTCTGGATGAGTTGCAGAGGGCGGAGTGGAGGCAGGCAGATTAAGATAGAGGCTGTTACAATAGTCCAGCTTTGAGAGAACCAGGGCTCGGGAGACAGCGAGCTTCTGGGGAAAGGAGAAGAAGGGAAGAATACCTCTGAGGAGGTGCAGCTGGTAGTGTGACTTCTTAGAGATGTCAGATATGAGGAGAGAAGGAGAGTGTGGAGTCGAAGATAACCCAGAGGTTTTTTGCCTTGCAGGTAGGAGCAGGAAGAGGGCCAAGAGAGGCCGGCCAGAGAGCTGCAGGGAAGGAGGGAGTGGGTGTGCCGATGAGCAGAATCTCAGTCTTACTGGCATTAAGGCAGAGGTCATTGGCGGCACACCATTCCTGGATAGCAGACAGTCATTCAGAGATGAGGGAGGGAGAGGAGGATGCCGAGGGTAGCCTGAAAATGAGCTGGGTATCGTCCGCATAGCACTGAAAGTTGGGGCAGAGAGCAGCGATGCGGTGGGCAAGGAGTGCCAGATACTGGTTGAACAGCCAGGGGGAGAGATTAGTTCCCTGGGGGGCACCACAGGTGGAGAAAAAGATGTCAGAGAGGAAGGACACGAGTTGGACCTGGGAGGGTCGATTGGAGAGGAAAGAGGTCAGCCATGCCAGAGCCTGACCAGTGATACCCAGGTTATCACGGAGACGGTTGAGCAGGAGAGTCCAGGAGAGTCTTCTTCCCTTTGAGCTGGTGGGACCAACCAGTTCGCCTTTTTTCGCCTTCCTGGATCGTCTCGTGGTCGAATCGCCCGTGCCAAGCACCCCGGCGGCCGGATAGCATGCTTCACCACTACCGCGAATAAAAGGGTAGTACCTTTTAACCGGGAAACTCAGCGGCTGGTTTCTTCCCTGGCAGTGCAACAACCTCCCGCTTTCTTCCACGTCGAGATCTTCTCTTCCCCTGGACGAAGCCCCGACTTGCACCCGCTGCAAGGAACAACTGCCCCCGCTGGAGCTTTCTCACCATTTCAGGTACTGTGTCCTGCCTGGTCTCCCTTGCAACCGACTGTCCGAGGTGTCCCGTAAATCCTTGACTCTCTATCCTGGGGTGACCTCGGACCTGTTAACATTACCTTTCTAACTTGATCCAACCTCTTTTGACTTTTCTGCAAAGACTTTGAGTGCATTTCCACTGTGTGATCTTGGGCACATTCCGCCTTGCTCTCCAAGAGTGGGCCTGGCCTATGAACTTTTTGCTCTACAGTAGACCCTGCCTTTCTTGACTTGCTGTGGGTTCTTAAAAGTGTTGGTACTGTGTGATTTTCCTATTCTGTCTTTTCTCTCCCTTTTTAAATAATTATTGGAGTGCCATCTATGGTTACGGGCTCACCTCTGTTTTGCTAAATAAGTGATGTATTAACCTAGACTTGTCAAATAATTAATTAGGGAGGTGTATATATTTCTAGTGACTGTGTTTGAACTTGCTTGACACATTAGTGCCAGTGTATTTTTAAGAGTGTTTTTTTAAATAAATAATTATATACTTTTATACCCAAGCTCTGGTCGGTGTTTGCTTGTGCTACTGTATTTTAGGCCCTATTGTGTATACTCTATATACTGCCTAACTCTTCTTGAGAGAGGTCTGACTCCTCAGCCACAGCTACCAGGTAAATCTGGGTGGTGCAGACTGCTACCAATTGGGTTTACTGCTAACACCTGTAGTCTTAAACTTTTTTGCAGTGGTCCCTAAGGGAACTGCACAGGTTTCTGCCTAACACTCACTAGGTAAAGGAAATTAGCCATAAATGAGAATTCTCCCTAACAAGGAGGGTCTCCTCTCCAACCTTGGGCTACACTCAGTTGTAATCGCCCATACAGTATGGAGGAAAGGGGACAGGACATAAGTGATTAATAGTTACTCACCATAGTGACCAACATATTCTTAGTCCATAGTCCCCTTTCCTCCATACGTCCCACCATCCTCACCCCTACTAATACTGGTGTCATTAGGCAATGTTGCATATTGTCGACGCGTCAATGGGGACTGAGGAGTCAGGCGTGCGCATACTCATGCTCCCAAGGCTGCGCGCCTCTAAATTTAAAGGGAAGAAGATTTTTCTGCTGAAAAAGGTTGAGGGACGCCCATATGTATGGAGGAAAGGGGACTATGGAGTAACAGTATGTTTGTCAATACAGTGAGTAACTATTAATTTATCTCCCCAAATACTCTCCCCCTAGACCACTTCGCTCATCTGGCACCAACTCTGTCTGTAAAGCGTTTTGATAAACAGAGGGCAGGGGGTGCTCACTTTCCTCTTTGGGCTCCCTCCTTTGGAATGGCCTCCTGCTTCCCTCTGCGCCTTGAGCAGGATCTTCTCAAATTCTGGAAGCTCTTTAAGACGTTCCTCTTTTCCTTCTCAGCTCTGCTAATCCCACAGTTGCTGTATCGTTGTCCTTGGCCCTTATTCATTTCGGGGCCTTGACCTCCCACACCAATTCTTCCCAGCTCCTGTCTTTCACAGCACTTGCATCTGCGCACCCTCTGCTCTGGAGACTCGCACTTACTCCTCCCGCGGTCCAGGCCGTGTAGCCCTCAACATTCCTAGCACTTCGTCCAGGGCTCACCCACAAGCTCTGACTCCCCAGCACCTACCACCTTTCCCTCTTCCTTTCTGCACTTGCACGTTCTGAATACCCACAAGGCATAGTAGGTTCATCCCTCTCCTTCTCCCAATATTGTGTTGTAATGTATTTCCCTACCTCCCTGCCCTGTGGGCGCTAGGAAACAATATATTCTTATTGTATAAGCACCTAACAAGCAAACAATAGATAAGGCGCTTCCCTTCGGCCTGAAATCGGCCCGAAGCGTGTTTACAAAGTGCTTGGCTCCAGTGGCAGCGCATCTTCGTCTCGGGCATCCACGTCTACCTTTACCTGGACGATTGGCTTGTCTGTTCCCACTCGCATGCTGGTGAGCCAACAAGCGGCGAGGGCCGTGCGTCTGCTGATGGATCTGGGGTTTTCCATACATTCTCCAGCATGGGACCTGGCATTGATTCACATGCTCATGAATATTCCCCGTCAAGCTGGGAATCCTTCGTTAAAAAAAAAAAAGTTTCACTTTAAACCGTTTTTTTCTCCTCTAAACCAATCACTGTCCTCTGGATTATACTGCTCCCATCCATCGGCCGTCCTCTCCCTAAGCTCCACCCCTCGTAGCCATCTTCAGATATTTTCAGCATGCTATTTTTGTGCATTTTAGTTTTTTCCATTGAAAATTAACTAAATTTGACCGATTTGTCCTTCGACTGAAGGACAGCTACCCACAGAGAGGGGAATCAGCTGCCGGCAAAGATCTTCATCCACTGTGGATCGTCCATCGAAGTTTCGAGAAGTCTGGGCCTTGGGCCTACTTCACATCTTTCGAAAGTGTCCAAGGAGGAGAGCAGGAGCCTCTTCAAACTCTGTGCGAAGTGTGGATCAAGGAACGTATTCGTAGAAGATCGACATAAATGCTTATGCATTCGGACCACAATGAGGAGGGATGCGAGATGTGATGTGGTTTCTCAAAGAAAACCGAAAAAGATTGCTGCAGCTCAAATCGAGCAAGGATTCTGCCTCCGGCCAGAGTCCTGCCGCACCTAGGAATATCTGGTCCGAGGAGCAAACTCCCTCCGGGAGGAGGTCAAGATTCTTTGAGGACGCTCTGCCCGTGGGGGACCAAGAGAAGGCCAAGTCAGGCAGAACGCAATCACCATCAGCCTCCACGGTGAGGCTGCTGACGAAGGGGGCCTCTTCTAAGAGAAAGTCCCTGACCCCGTCCAAACTCTGTTCATTAGCAGATAAACCGATGAGAGAGTAATCTGGGTAGGACCCTTCAAAACTAAGACCGTTCAGCCTTCCAAGTCAACCGGTTCAACGACGGCCCGACAATGAGGGCCTCGACGACCACATCACCGGCGAAGTCAACGACGTCCACCACAATAGCATTTAAGGAGAGCGGGTATGTGAAGGTGGTGCCTACAACGACCACCTTGCGTTTGCTCTTACCCCTGATGCGTGATAAAACTGCGGATGCAGCAGCAAAGGCAGCCGGCACCCTGGGGATGTGGAAAGGCCCTGCGACTGCACCAACCCAGAAGCCTCCTGAGAAGAAAAGAGAAAGACAAGGCCCACCGATGGAACCTCTGCGGGTTGTCTCTTCACGTACTGCTCCAGAGAAACCGGTGCAGATTTATTGAAGCTTTGACGACGGCAACAATGATCTGCCGCATGACTACTATATGGACCATGAAGGCGGGGGGGGGGAACTCTGAGGGCGGTGAGCCTTCATCTACTGCGCGCAAGAGAAGGCGAGTCAGTCCGGACCCTACACCACTGGTTCCATTCACCCCTCAACAGAGGTATGCGTCGCTGGATATTCTGACGACTTTACACACACTGGTCATGGAGATCCAGAAGAGGCTGCCCCCAACACAGGGGCTTGCGCCTTCTCAGGACCCTCGGGAGCCTCCGAGGTTGAGCCTTCATCATCAGAAGAGAAAGTCTAAGGCAGGGGTGCTGGCCCTCAGTATCACCTGACCCCTCTGCCCCTACCACAATATCGGGACCTGACACCACCCGGCACTCCGCACACGGCTACAGGCACCGACGTGGAAGACTGTGCCAGCTGACTGGGAAACAGTGCACACGGATTAGCCCCATAGGGCTTCCCCCCGCCGGACGAAGTAGGATCCTTTCATTTCATGTTGTTCAGGGCCTCTGATCTTTTTCAGTTATTACCTAACGAACCAAAGAAAGAAGGGTTCCTGTACCAGTGGCGCAAGTCCAGAAAAAAGACCATGTCCTTTCATGAATGATCTCTGGGAGGAGGCCCTGGCGCTAATGAAGAACCACAGTACGGCCCCACCCAAGCGTGACAGACTGGAGAAAAAGTACTGGGTACCAGATTCAGCTCACATCTGCTTAAGATCTCGGCCGCAGCCAGGAAGCACTTGCCATAACCTTTTTTGTATCCATGGATCCTCCAGACCAGGAGGGGAAGAAGCTGGACGCAATGGACAAGAGAATCTAAAGCCTCCTCTGCCATCAAGGCCGCTAATGCCCTAGCCAGTTTATCCCGATATGACCGGGAACTATGGTACAAGCTGGGACCTAATCTGGACTTCCTGCCCGAGGACAAGAAGGTCGAGACACTGGCCCAGTTTCAGGAGGGAGAGGTGGCCTCGGACTACGCCACTAGAGTAGTGGTGGACATCACGGACACAGGATTCCGCCAGATGGTGAACGGTGTGTCCCTTCGTCGATAAGGGTGGTTCAAGGCAACAACGTTCCACCAGGATGTTCAAGCTAAGGTGCTGGATATGCCGTTTGTTAGGCAGAATCCTGTGCAGTGCCCTTAGGGACCACTACACACAAGACTACAAGTGGCAATAAAGGTTCACCTTTGGTACAAGCCTGTACTACACTGTTAAAGTGGTAGCAGTAGCGGAGCAGCCAGACGTATCTCAAGAGCAAATGAGCAGTAGTAGAGATTACACAAAGGACCACAGTTACTGTGACTCATGCAAACACTGACTCAAGGGTTTTGGTTGAAAAGTAAAAGTACATTTATTTCTAGACCATCTGTTTGCAAAACACTTCACTTCTATTAAATTAAGACCACACATAAAATGCACTACACACAAACAATTCTCTTTGTGCGGGACAACTCAGGGTAAGTACCTTATGATTTGACAGACCGGTGTTATAAAACAAAAGGCGTTACCGAGAATATATTTGCGATCACTTTTTGACAGTTCAGTCGTACTAAAGATACGCGTATCTGCGGGAGGAAATGTTACCGGAGTTAAACCACACTTAGCACCTGAGTTAACAAAAGAGAGTTGGGGACAAAAATCAAAGGCAATATTTTGTCACGGCAGACAGAATCAGAAAACACTTTCTGACAAGAAGATAAAAGTCAATAGGCCTGCGCCAGTGTCGAGTGGAACCGGGTTCCTGTTGTCGAGGATCACACAGTCGGTTCACGATTGAAGATTGCCAGGAGTACTTGGATATTGTCAAGAGAGGAAGCAAAAAGTTATGAGGGAAGGAAGACCAGGGCAAGCCTTGGATGAGGAGAAAAGGGGTTCACCCTAGTTCCTCGAAGCTTTACACAGTACCATATTGTTTGAAGAAGCTGTTGCTACAGCAGTTGTTTCTGGTAGTTTCCTGCAGACTCACGGTTCCTGGAGCTTCAGTCGTGGAGACAAGTAGGACGACGTCTGGAGTGATATGCACTACCCAGTGATGAGGCCTGCAGCAGCGACGGTGAATAAAAGGAGCGCTCCTTAAAACGGGAGAGGCTCTCCAGATGGCTATCCCGACCACTACAGCAGTGTGCAGCGATTTCGACCACGAAGAGGGGAAGTCTCAAAGACAACCCAGTGTTACTGCACGGAAGGTGGTGTGTAACACACATGAAAAGTCGGTCCTCCAGAGCCCACGATTACACAAACAGTAAAAATACACATGGCAAAATAAATGTAAGAGTGGGAAAAAGGCTCACACTCTTACCAAGTGGAAAAATAAACTCCAGAAAGCCAGCAAAGCTGCTGGGGGACTCACTAGGTGAGGGAAATTAGCCATAGAATGAGAATTCTCCCTAACACTGTTCGACAGTGAAAACCTTCTCTTCTGATCTCTAAATTTAATATAAGCCGACAGTTACTCACGGTTTGTTGCAGCAGAATATTAATGCTTAAGGGTGAATCCCACCAGATGTTCAGCTTCGTTGTGGAAGACGGGACTCGTTGCAACCGATGGCCTATGCCCTTCGAAAGCCCTCACAGGGAATAAAACGTGATGTAGATTCTGAAGCAAGAAGGTTATGTTGTCCAAATGTGGTAGTTGTCTAAATTTGATAAACTGGAGGTTGAAGTCCGAGGTGCAGATACTTGAGTGAGAACGCCAGGGAAACGTACAGAGTACTAAAGTGCTTCGTGAACTCTTGAATTCCAGGACTTGTTTACAAAGAATAAGTTTGAAGCAGAAAGGACTAGGAAGAGTAACAATGAGAGAAGCAGTACGAAGGAAAGCGAGGCTTGGAAAAGCCAAACAGAGCTTGAAGGAAGCAGGGCAGAGATAGAATAATCAGAGCAGATTTTGAATGAGGACGGCAAGCAGCACGCAGGAAAAAGGAACTGTCTCAGGCAGGAAACTGGATTACATTGTGTAATTGCTCAAAGATAGCAAAAAGGAATAGGAATTTTCACAGCAATATCCGTCGGCATGCAATTGTAGCTGCAGGAAGGAGAAACGTAGCAACACACCGCACGTAACTGACACCGGATTAAAGTAGTTGTCGGAAGAGCGTAAGGCGCCATTTTAGGAAACACTAGAACGCTCACTGGACATTTGAAATGGTATGTATCAACCGCCATCTTCATTGAAGTCGAATAGAATGGATGGCACTTTCTCCATTTACTCCATAAAGAGTGAGCTGTTTGTTTCTGAAAATCTTCGGCAAGGCCGTTGAGTCTTTGCAAGCCATAAAGACCGACAGAGACATTGTGCTACCTTGGAACACTGCAACAAATTTAGCAGTCCTTTTGTTTGTCCAGAGGATAGCCCGGCAGATCCTCCCAGGACTACCCCGTGCCGGCAACCTTCCCGCTCTGCCACTCAAGTATACAGGGGTCGCTCTCAGGCTTATGGCAGAGGGCAGAGTCTGCACCGTCCACAGGGCAGGGCCCCGACACCTAAGCTGGCCTGAACCAGCCGTGGCCACGGCCCCCACTTATGCACCCAAGTGGGAGACCGGCTGGCAAAGTTTGTCAGCGCGTGAAAGAAGATCACGAACGACAGATGGGTTCTGGACGCTCTCAAACAGGGGCACACCTTTGAGTTCCAATGCAGATGTCCTCTTATTCCACCAGTGCCTCGACGGGAACAACAAAGGCCCAAGCTTCTGCAAGAGGTGCGGGCCATGTTACAGAAGGGAGCGATGGAGCCCGTTCCCCAGGACCTCCGGTGTACCGGAGGATGCTCCAGATATTTTCTGCTTCTAAAGAAATCAGGGGTTGGAGGCCAATCCTGGAGCTGCGTTGGCTCAACAAGTACTTGAAGTCCCAGATGGTCACGTTATGACACATGCTCGGCCAGCTGGAGGAAGGTGATTTTTTGACGTGGGATTTGAAAGACTCCTACTTCCACATCCCCATTCACAAGTGGCACCGCAAATTCGTACGGTTTGTGATTCAGGGGTGGCATTACCAGTTCAAGCCCTCTTCCCTTCGGCCTGAAATCAGCTCGGAGGGTCTTTACAATGTGCTTGGCCCCATTGGCCGTGCATCTTTGTCTGCAGGGTATCCACGTATTCCCTTATCTGGACGATTAGCTAGTTGGATCCCGCTCCTACGCTCTGGTGAGCAAGCACACCTCGAAGACCGTACGTCTACTGACGGAGTTTGGGTTCTCTATAAACTATCTAAAGTCCTGCTTGATGACATCTCCGAACATGCTGTTTCTGGGTGCCCGGCTCAACACAGTGCGTTTGGCATCCCCCTCAGAGGAGAGGGTGGTGGCCATGCAGGGGAAAGTACAGAGCTTGTCATTGGCGCGAACGGCCACAATGCAGGCCATCAAGTTTCTGCTGGGCATGTCCTCCTGCATCAGCCTAGTCAGCCTCTGCAGACTACAGATGAGGCCTCTCCACGAGTTCCTGGATGCGAGATGGTTGCAAGTATTGGGGTCCTTTGTAGACAAGATCACCCTCAGTGAGCAGTTCCGTCAGGCGATAGTGGTGGGGTGTACAGCCGCTTCTCATCCAGGAAACTGTTTCAAGTTCCACCTTACCAGGAGACAGTCACCACAGATGCCTCTCTAGAAGGTTGTTGAGCCCACACTGGGCAGTTGCCTGCTAGAGGCTTTTGGCAGCCGGAATACAAGGGCCTTCACATCAGCGTCCTGGAACTTCGGGATGTATTCTGGGCCCTCAAGTATTTTCTACCGTAGTTCTGGGTCAAGGTAGTTAGTATCTTCACGGACAAAACCATCCTGTTCTACACCCGGAACCCAGGAGGGACCTGCTTGCTATCCCTCTCCAATGAGGCCCAGAATCTGTGACACCTGAGCCATTCGTTAGGACATGTTCCTCGTCCCTTATCACTTGGTGGGTGTCAGCATCGTTGACTCGCTCAGCAGGGAGCTGCGTTCTTGACACGAGTCAAAGCTTCGCCAGAACCAGGTGGACCTTCTGTTTGACAAATGGGTCCAGTCCCATATCTGTCTCTTTGCGACGGTGGCGAACTCCAAGTGCCAGAAGCCGGCCAGCAGGTTCCCTCAGCCTAGGAGTATAGGGGCCGCGTTCTCGTTCCCATGGCCAGGACTGTTACTGTACGCTGTTCCTCCATTTCCACTCCTGCTACGTGTGATCAACACACTCGGACAGTGCACTGCAGGATGGTACTCGTCGCCTCGGCGTGGTCGTGACGAATCAAATACCCAGACCTGCTGCATCTGTCAGGCCATCAGGGTGCTGCTGCTCCCGGACCTTCTCACCAGAGAGGGAGGGGCCATTCTGCACCACGACCCGGAGTTGCTGAACTTAAAGGCATGGCTCGTGCATCCCTAGTTTGGAGGTTATGCTTTACCTGAAGAACGTAAGGACATTCTGCCCAGGACCTTGTCAACGTTTAGGTTCTACGGCCATAAGTGGAAGCGCTTCTCTGTGTGGTGCCAAGCTCAGAAGATTACCCCTCGAAATGTCATAGCCCGCAGCTTCTACCATACTTGCTTACCTTGGCCAGGCTCACTCCTCTATCAAGGTGCATCTAGACGCCATATCCTGTTACATCATGTCTCTGGGTAGGCCTTTTTATGGTCACGCAGACTTGTCAAGGAGTTCCTCAAGGGGCTCTTTAGGACTTTTCTGCCGGTGAAGGCTACTGCCCCGGCTTGGGAGCTCAATGTAGTCCTGACTAAGCTCCTGGGGGTGCCCTTTCAGCCTATGCAGGAAGCCCAGTTCAAGTTTCTCTTCGGAAAGAGAGCCTTCCTCATGGCTATCACCTCAACCAGGTGGGTCGGGGAGATCCAGGCCCTGTCTTGCAAGCAGACATACTTGTCTTTCCATGCTTCAAGGGTGGTACTGCGTACAGACCCCATCTTTATGCCGAAGTTACTGTAGGAATTCCACCTCAACAAACCTTTGGTGTTATCGGTCTTCTTCCCAAATCCATTGTTGCCAGCCGAGAGGGCCTTGCATTTGCTGGACATTGCTCATGCCTTGAAGTTCTACGTGGCACGTACAAAGAATTTTCGGAAGACTTCTCAGTTGGTTATCAACTTTGTACCAGTGAATCACGGAAGGGCCTTGTCGAAGGCTTCCATCTCCAGGTAGCTCTGCAGTTGTTTCATGCACTGTAATTGACTGGCTAGCAGGCCACCTCCAGGTTGGTCGAGACCCCACTCCACCAGAGCCAATGCAGCAACGATAGTATTTCTTTCTGGTGTTACCCTCCTAGACGTCTGCAGGACTGCTACGTGGCGGTCCACGCACACCTTTGCGGGGTTCTACTGTGTCGACAGCAATGCTGTTTAGTGCTTCTGTTGAGCCTTGCCACCGCCTGTGGTTGTGTATATGTACTGCTGTGTAATCGTTATTCATGAGCATGCGAATCCATGACTGACCCCATGCTGGAGAAGGTTTGTTACTTAGCTGTAACTATTGTTCGAGGGGATTGGGTCCTCCGACATATTCCATATCTATGACAGCTAATGTCCACAGCTGTGCTGCTTCGGAAAATTTTCTATGTTGATGCGCCATCCCCGAGGACCTCCTCCGACAGCCGACGTCACCCGATGTGATAAGTAGGACGCACGACGCCCGTAGCCTCCGTTCCGTTTTTTCCGCGAACGTGTTTGCTTCATGAATCTCGGTACACCTCGGCTCTTTGGAGTTTGTTGTATTCTTCTCAGTTCTTTGTACCTGTTTGTTTTTTGTGGAAACCTGTTTGTGACGATGTCTACCTCGTCTTCGCGTACGGGCTTCAAGAAATGCGGGTACTGTGGGTCCTAGATGTCAGTAGGTAGGGTGTCTAAGCCCAGGAAGTCGAGGTCTGCGGGGCTTTCGACGGATGATTCAAGAGGCGACTCTGTGTCATCGTCGGAGGTCCATTGGGTCTCCTTCCAGGAGTCGGTCTCGCCACTCCTTCGAGGCATTCCCGGAAGCACCAGCATCGGTCGCCTTCCCCGTCGTCTTCCAAGGACTCCGCCCGTCGGCGGGTCGCTAATCCCACCAAGCATGCGACCCTGGAGGAATGCGCTTCCTTCGGGAAGATGATGTTGGTGATTCTTGAATCGCAGGGCACCGGTCCGTCCGCGCCTCCAAGTGGGGTCAGTCCTGATTGGTCGAGAGACACCGCTCGCATGCCTTCGGGCTCGGTGGTCGGCACGGTTCGCGGGAGAGGTCCCGCTCGGACAAGGGTAACCGTTCTCACCATGCCCGTTCCAGGTCTAGGTCCTCGATGCGCTCGAGACCACGTGATCCTGTGCCGTCTTCGAGGAAGACGTTGACGCCTGTGGCGCCGAGGTCGTCGTCGACCTCTCTCGAGGCTCTGCTTCCAAGGGGGTCGTCGGCGCCTAGGTCGTCGAAGGACACGCTCGGAGCTCTGGCTTCAAGGCCTGCCGATGCTGGAGACGCTGCGGCTGATGTCGACGCCGATTCGCTCGGCGCCCTCAACGCCTTTTGAGGCGGTGGTGTCGGAGGGGCCCTGTGGCACAGGGGTAGCCCCTAGAAAGGCTCTGGCTAAGGTCAGGCATAGCTTTGGTCCCCAGGTGTCTTCCTCTCACCGCCTGGAGTACATTTCAGAGGGTCATGAGGGCTTTGATGAGGGCTTGGTTCCGGTTACGGTGCCAGATGAGCTTCTCTCGGGCCATAGCCAATATGATGACCTGAGGCAGTCACTTCATGATGCCAGTGGACTGGACACCTCTCCGTAGGTGGAGTTTTGTAGGCCAGAACCTGGCACTCATGCCGATTCTTCGTACCGGCGCCTGATGTCTCGGGTCACCGAGTACTTGTGATGGTCGGCTCCCCCGGGGAGTTTGTTCAGGATGATCTCACGGATATCCTCGATCTTGGTCCCCCCACTGACCCGGTACTGCCGTTTCATATGGCTCTGCAGAGAAGGGCGGCGGCTTGGACTGCTCCGGAGAGTCTCCCGGCAGTGGGCAAGTCTTTGTCGCGAAAATACCGTCCAGCCAGTAGTGACCCCTGCTACTTGTCCAGGCACCCCACTCCGGAGAGTTTGGTGGTGCAGGCGGCTACGGCCCTGGCAAAGCAGGCGTCCTATCCTACCATCCCTCCGGATAGGAGCGACAAACGTTTTGATGGCTTGGCGAAGGAAGTGTTTTCTTCAGGGGGTATGGTGCTTCAGGCGGCCAACTCTGCATGTCTCTTGTTTCACACACACTCTGTGGAACTGTGTTGCATTAGCGGCTGAACATATTCCCTAAGGGGTCGAACGGGATGGTTTCTTTGCTATGGTTCAGGGTGGCAAGGATGCCATGTGTGAGGCCGTTCAGTGGGGTTTGGACATGGCAGATTGTGTCAGCCGGTCCATGGCGGCGAGCACCGTAATACGCAGGTTTGCATGGTTGCGGAAGTCGGGGTTCGCTCCTGATGTGCAGTCCCGGCTCCTCAACATGCCCTTTGAGGGTGAACATCTTTTTGGCAGCAAGGCTGACGAGAGCCTTGAGAGGTTGCAGACCTCCAAAGCTGCAGCAAAGTCGTTGGGCGCCGCAGTTCGACAACCTCCGCCTTTTCGTCCTAGGGGACAACAATGGAGGGGAGGTTCCTTTCGCTATTACTCGTCCTTCAGTAAAGCGAGAGGAGCTGTCGGTCAAAGAGGCCACCGTAAGAGTACCAGAGGTGGAAAACAGGGTACTCGAGGTGCCAAGGCCGCTCGGGCAGTTGCCTCTTTGCCCTCAGGCAACGCCGCAGCCGCTACCACTCAGTCATGAGGCCAGGTCCCATGGTTCGCCGGTTGGGGGAAGGCTGGTGCAGCATCTTGTAGAGTGGCGTGCCATTACTTCAGATGTGTGGGTTCTGGAGATCATAACCCACGGTTACTATCTTCCCTTTCGGCAGAGGCCTCGCGACAATCCACCTGGGAACCTCTTTGAAGAGTCCGGATCCGCTCATTGCGCAGGAAATTCAAGCCCTGCTGGAGAAAGGCGCCATAGAACTGGTGCCTGTAGTGGAGAGGAACAAGGGATGGTATTCCCCTTATTTTTTGATTTCGAAGAAAGACGGTTGATTGAGACCCATCATGGACTTGCACGGTTTGAACAAACCCCTCTGGAAGGACAAGTTCAAGATGGTTACTCAAGTCCTCCAGGCCCTTCACCTTCAGGACTGGTTGGTGTTTCTCGACCTCAAGGACGACTACTTCCATGTGCCGATCCATCCCAAGCACAAGAAGTACCTGAGGTTCGCGGTTGGCGACTCGCACTTTCAGTTTCGGGTCCTGCCGTTCAGATTGACCTCCGCCCGAGGGTTTTCACCAAGCTCATGGTGGTGGTGGCAGCGCATCTCAGGAAAGGGGGATTCACGTCTACCCCTACCTGGACGATTGGTTGATCAGGGGGAGCTCTCCCAAGCAAGTCCTGGATCATCTGTCCGTCACCTGCCACTCCCTTCACAAGCTGGGCTTCTCCCTCAATTTAAAGAAGTCCCATTTGACGCCAACACAGCGGCTCCAGTACATCGGAGCAGTGCTCGACACATCCCTGGGGCTGTGTTTTCCTCCCCATGCGAGGGCTCTTCACATTCAGCAGATGGTGCACTAGTTTCAACTTGCCCAGACTCTCCCAGCGTCCGAGTTCCTGAGACTGCTCGGCCTCATGGCATCCTGCATTCTTCTGGTGCCAGAGGCCAGGTTGCGAATGAGCTCTTTGCAATGGGCACTCAAGCTCCAGTGGTCTCAGTCCTCCAGCAGGATGTCGGACCCTGTTCAGGTGCCGCCCTCGGTCACCCAGGACCTTCTGTGTTGGGCCGTCGAAGGCAATCTGATGAAGGGGGCCCCATTTTGGCTGCCCTGGCCGGAGGTGACGATCGTGACGGACGCATCCCTCATGGGATGGGGAGCTCATGCCAATGAGTTGACAATCAGCGGTCGTTGGTCTCCGTCGGAGTCCAGACTCCATATCAATCTGTTGGAGCTGAGGGCCGTCAGGTTAGCCCTGAAGGTTTTTCTGCCGACTGTGCGAGGAAAGAGTGTCCTGATTCTAACGGACAACACGGTGGCCATGCACTACCTCAACAAAAAGGGGGAGTGGGGGACAGGGTCACTTCCTCTGTGCAGGGAGGCGATGCAGCTAGAGTTCTGGGCCATCCAGCAGGAAGTTTCGATCTCGGCTGTTCATCTTGCCAGAGACGACACCGAGATGGCGGACGCTCTGAGCAGGCAGAGCACGATCTCTCACGAGAGGGAGCTGGCTCAGGAGATTCTCCTGGAGATCTTCGCCCTTTGGGGGACCCCTCAAGTGGATCTCTTCGCCTCCAGTGTCAACCAGAAGTGCGAGAGGTTCTGCCCGTGGGAATTTCCTCCAAAAGGAGCCTTAGGAGACGCGTTTGTGGTAGAGTGGTCATTACCGCTGCTGTACACGTTTCCTCCAGTCCCCGTCATCCCGCAAGTACTGCGGAGGTTCGGTTCCCGAATGATGCTCATTGCTCCGGCGTTGGCCCGGAGGACGTGGTACCCGGACCTTCTCGACTTGTCCATCTGCCCTCCACGTCGTCTGCTCTCACGGGAGGGGGGGTCAGGTCCCTCAACCTTCACGCTTGGCTTCTGAAAGGTTGAGTTATAAGGATTGGGACCTCCCTGAAGACGTGTTGCTCTCGGCCAGACGGCCGGCAACAAAGTCTCTGTGTCGTTAGCGTAAATTCTGCGACTGGTGCAGATTTAAGAATGTCAATCCTTTTGAATGCGACATTCCCATGGTTCTGTCTTTTTTGCTTTCTTTGGCCCACAGGGGCTTGCAAGTGGGGACCATTAAAGGTTACCTGACGGCGCTGTCCATATTTAAGCGCTCGTCCGAAGAATGTTCCTATTTTAAGATTCCTGTAATTTCTCAGTTTTTGAAAAGGCTCGCTAATGTGTTTCCTCCGTCACCTTTTCTGGTGCCGGGTTGGGATTTGAATCTTGTTCTTAAGTTTCTTATGGGTGCTCCGTTTGAGGCTTTGCATTCTTGCCCTTTGAGACTGTTAACTCTGAAAACTGTGTTTTTGGTTGCGGTTACTTCCGCTCGCAGAGTGAGTGAGTTACAGGCACTTTCAGTTAAGCCACCCTTGACTGTGTTTCATAAAGACAGGGTTGTCCTTCGAGTTCGTCCTTCCTTTCTTCCGAAGGTGGTTTCGGAATTTCATTTGAGCCAGAAGGTGGTTCTTCCGGCATTCTATCCTCCTCCACATCCTGGTAAGGAAGAGGAGAGGCTCCATAGGATTGATCCTAGGAGAGCGTTGAGCTTTTATATTTCGCGCATGTCCCGGGTCAGAGTAGAAGATCAACTTTTCATTGGTTACGCTGGAAAGTGTTTGGGACAAGCTGTGACAAAACAGACTGTCTCGTTGGATTATTTTAGCTCTCTCCGAGTGTTAACGCTTGGCGGGTAAGGACCCTCCCGCTGGCTTGCGGGCCCATTCTACCGGGGGAGTGGCTACTGCCCTGCAGAGGGGTGTTCCTATTCGTCACATCTGTGATGCAGCCGCCTGGGCTTCGGTACATACTTTTGTTCGTCACTACTCCCTCGAGTCCATCCGAGGGCAGGATCTAGCTTTTGGCAAGGCAGTCCTTTATTCCGCAATTTGATTGGGCATGCTAAATTTGTGTTGTAAATTCTTTTCCCACCTCCTTGCTTGGTACTGCTTTGGGAGTCTGTCACAGATATGGAATACGTCGGAGGACCCAATCCCCTCGAAGAACAAGTTACTCTCTTACCTGGTAACGTTCTTTCGATGGGATGGTCCGACGACTTATTCCATATCGCTCCCTCCCTACCTTCCCCGCTGCAGAATTTCTTATGCGATTTGCAGCTTGCGTTCCGCAAGGCCTTGTGTGTCAGACTGGCAGAAAACTGGTGTGTCACGTTCTGGGGGAAAAAACTACAACTGAGGCTACGGGCATCGTGCGTCCTACTTATCACATCGGGTGACGTCGGCCGTCGGAGGAGGTCCTCGGGGACGGTGCATCGACGCAGACACCGAAAATATTCCAAAGCAGCACAGCTGTGGACATTACCTTTCATAGATATGGAATACGTCGTCGGACCATCCCATCGAAATAACGTTACCAGGTTAGAGAGTAACTTGTTCTTCTTCAGCATTGGTCTGCCATGAATTCACGTGCAAAACATCCCTCCTTCCCCTCTGTGGCTCCTCTTGGTTCATACTGCCACTTTACGTGCTTACCAAATATGAAGATGGCCACCAGGGGTGGAGATTAGGGAGAGGACCGTCATTTGACAGGGGCAGTATGACCCAGAGGAACGTGATTGGTTTAGTGGAGAAATACAGTTTTAAAATGAAAGTGAAACTTTTTTTTCCGTTTACTGAGGATTCCCAGCCTGACAACTGGGAACATTCATGAACAGGTGAATCCATGCCAGACCCATGCTGGAGAATTTGGCCCGGCGGAAGACGTAATTGTGCCTTTTGAACAGATTCCTGGGCAATACACAATGGAGGACAGAGTGTCATGATCTGCTCTCGCAAGACTGGGGCCTAGTCCTTCACATGGGCATGCGCATGCTCAACCTGCATGCCTTACTACTGAAAGGTTAAGGTATAGGGTTTGTGATCTCCCTTAAGACCTTATAAGGTGCTGCTTTCGGCCGTGAGGCTGGCAAATGAGTATTTGTATGACACTTTAGGAAGGGCATCCCAATGGGAATTGTGAAAAAGCATGCCTGTTCAGGTGTGTGCTTGAAGATTGACAGTACTGGTAAACATCCTTTGACCATCCTGACCTGTAAACTTTGCCTGGAAAAATGCAACAAGACCGAAAAGACCTTTTAAGTCTTGCACAAGAAAGGCTAAACCCCTTCAGCTCTGCGGCAGCTGTAAAATGTCTTCAATTGTCAGTGGTACAGTGCCTTTTCCTCCAACCCCTTCATGCTGCCGCTTTGGGCCCTTAATTTGGTGTTCACCCTTCTAATGGGAGCACTCTTTGAGCCATTGCATTCTTGCCCGCTCAGGCTCCTCGCATGGAAAACTGCTTTCCTAGTAGAAATCACATCACATTGGGTGTGTGTTTCAAACCCTGTCATGTAAACCACCTTTCATGGTCTTCTTACGAGACAGTCACACTCGCAATATGCATCTCCTTTATCTAAGGTGGTCTCGATGACACCTCATGCAAAACATCTGCTTACCGGTCTTCTACCCTTTGCCTCATCCTTCTAAGGAGGCGGAAAGGCTACAAAGACTCGACCCTATAAGGGCTTTGAGTTTTGTTAGGCAGAATCCTGTGCAGTGCCCTTAGGGACCACTACACACAATTAAGACTACTGGTGGCAATACACGTTTTACCTTTGGTACAAGCCTGTACTACTATGTCAGAGTGGTAGCAGTGGCTGAGTAGCCAGGCTTATCTCAAGAGTATATGAGCAGTAGCAAAGATTACACAAAGGGACCACAATTATTGTGACTCAAGCAAACACTGACTCAAGGTTTCAGGTAGAAAAATATAAGTCCATTTATTTTTTAAACCATTTGTTATAAACCCAACACTTCTATTGAACTTAAACACAAACCACACATCAAATATACTACAACTAACCAATTCACTTTGTAAAGTATGTCTCAAGGTAAGTACCCTGTGTTTGAATGAACCGGTGTTACAAACAAAACACGTTACTGCAAATACAATTGCGATCACTTTTTCACATTTCGGTCTACTAATTAAACGCGTATCAGTGACATGAAATGCTACCGGGGCAAAAACACACTTGGCACCTGAGATACCAAGAGGGAGTTGGAGGCAAAAATCACAGGCAATATTTTGGTTAGGCAGACCGAATCGAGAACACTCAGAGACAGACTTTCAAGAGTCAAAGGGCCGGAGCCAGGGTCAAGTGACACCGGGGGCCTGTTGCCAAAGATCACACAGTCAAACAGTTCAAGATTCAACGTAGCCAAGAGTACTTCGATATTGTCAATGTTCGGAAGCAAATGTTATAAGAAGGAGGGAAGACAAGGGCAAGCCTTGGAGATGAAGAAAAGGGGTTCACCCAGTTTCCTCAAGCAGAACACAGTACCTTATTCCAACGGTGCAGCTGGTGCCCTGGCAGTTGTTCCTGTTGGTTTCCCGCGGACCCACGATTCCTGGAGCTTCGTTGTGAAGGATGATGTCTGAAGGGGGTCGGCACCACACAGGGATGAAGCCGGCAGCAGCGACAATGAATAAAAGGTGCACTCCCTAAAAACAGCAGAGGCTCTTCAAATGGCTATCCGGACCACTACAGCAGTGTGCAGCGATTTCGACCAAGGAAGAGGATCCTCTGGCTGTGGAAGATGAGCTGGTTATCCCCACCAGGCTCAAGGGAAGAAGACTCCGGACTGGATCTTCTTAGTCGTCGAAGGGTAGATAGCTCAGGACTACAGCAGGGCTTCACCGGGACAGGGTAGATGCAGTAGTCGTTCTCTCTGCTTCTCTTCGGTTCCTTGTAGTTCCAGTGGTGACTCTCTGACTTCCTTTTATGCGCAAAACCCCCATTCACAAAGCCTGGCTGTCAATCACCCAGCAGGGGGGTTGTCCAGCCTGGACAACCACCTCAGCCAATCATGGCATAGTGCGACTTGGGTTTCCTAGAATACCCTGTGCAGGGGGTGACTACACCCCTCCCTCTCATTCAGCCCACCTAGACACCCAGGCACCTGGTGGATGGCTTCTGAGCAGAAGCCCACCAAAATACAGTCAACAAAGAAGGCGAAGCTAAAGTAAAACACAAGCACTTTAACAAAAAGAAATGGCGAATAAACCCAACCAGAGCCAAAAGAAAGACAATTTGGTCAAGCGGGTTTATGTTCGAGGCTAATATAATAGCCAAGAACAATACCACGTTTATCTAATATAATCGCGGTAGAAAAGTTAGGGTAGATACCACTGCCACCAGCCAAGTCTAAATGTTAAAGCAAAACAATGCTCTAGGAGGTACAGATAAAAAGGGATACGGATTAACCCTTTGCAGTACTCCATGGAAGATGGGGTGTACTAGTCTGTGGTAGATTGACTAAAGTTAATGGCAACTTTACCCTTTTCTGGGGAACTGTAGTCGGCCTCAGAAATGGAGTCGGAGGAAGTCTCAAAGACAACCCTGTGCCACGGCACTGAAGGTGCTGTGTGACACACAACAGAAGGGGGCTACTGAAGTGGTGTACTCAGAGTCCAAAATCACAAAAACAGAAAAACACACATGGCAAAACACAGGTAAGAGTGGGGAAAAGTTCACACTCTTACCAAGTGGGAAAAAATAAACTCCAGAAGTCCAGCAAAGCTGCTGGGGGACTCACTAGGTAAGGGAAATTAGCCGTAATAAGAATTCTCCCTAACAAGTTTCTACATGACCAGATCTTAAAGTATTCGTTCTGAAGATTTGTCAAGGAGTGGCCCTTGACAAATCTTCAAAAAACTGGCCCTAAGACAAGCAGGCGTGTGACAAAGCAGGCCATATCCAGATGTATTGTGTTGTGCGTATCTGAATGCTACTTTATGGCAGGAAAGAACATTCCTGAGAGCTTAAAAGCACAATCAACTAGAGTGCACTCAAAAGAGGAATTCCAGCTCAAGGCATCAGTCGAGCAGGAACGTGGGCTTTCATCCATACTTTGGTGAAACATTGCCTGGATACTGCCAAGTAAGGGCAGCTGTTTCGATGGATCAGTCATAAACCGATCCAAATGTGCCAAAAGGAGCTCGCTCCTCCAGCAAGTCAGTACTGCTGTGGGAGTCCATTTAATAAGATGAGGAATCTTTGGGAGGATGCAATCCATTAGACCAAATTACTTGCCTCTGGTAATGTTCTTCCTGATCAATGTTTCTCTCATGGATTCCTCATTCCCCTCCTGCCCTATGCCGCAATCTGAGAGCTACATCCTGCTTAGCTTTCTATTCCCGCAAAGTGTACCTCCAATAATTTGTAATCCCCAATGCAGCAGAGCAGGTGAGGTGGGGGGGGGGGGGAGACATGAAAAAACTGAGGCTACAGGGTGCAGTAAGAGCCATTTGCGCCAACGTCACGTCCGGCCTCAAAAGTACAGTACTGTGGGACCTCTGCGCCAATGCCGCACACTACCTCCTGCGGTCAGTTTCTGAGATCGGCCTCTGGAAGAAATATCGACGATGGGGAATCTGTGGTAGGAACATCCAGAAAGAGCATTACTGGATGTGAGTAATTATTTTTATTTTTCTTGCCAACAAACAATGGAAGTGACATTTGTACATTTGCAAAGGCTGGCATGTTGGGGCTATGCCATCACGGCTGTGTGGTTATGAATTAATTTGTTTATGTAACAAATTAATTTGATTTGTTTTTCATACGGTTTGTGGTCCATCTAAATCCCTTACATAAAAGTGCAGAATTTAATTAATATGTGGGACAAATGATTTGATTACTTATGCTTTAGTTAGAGTAGTAGTTAACACCCTATAGGAACATGGGAACACTTCTGTCCGAAAATGTGGTATATGTGAGACCTTTAGAGATGCATGTCCTTTGTGGTGTGGTACTTTTTCTTAAAATGACAGCTAGGAAGGTTGGAGAATTGGGACCTCAAAGAACTAGACCTTCAGTGGGAGCATAGCTGTGGAACCTCTTTTAGTTAAATTGTCTCTTTACTCGCTAACTTGTATTCTCTGCCTGTAATCCTTGGTATCCATCTCCATGTCCTTGTAATTGTACTCTTTAATATTCGATTCTCCTAATTGTATGAATATTGTTGTACTTTCTATTCCCCCTTGTTTTACAGTGCTCCATGTCTTGCCTGCTCTGTCATTTATTAATTCAAATGCACACAGTAAGTGCATAAAAAATGTAATCTTTCAAAGTGTCTCCATTTCTTACCCTTGCAGGAAGAACGACCACCTCTAACTTCACTACTATCAAAAACATCTGTGCCTTCAGTTGCTTCATCCACCGACATGCTTCAAAGTAAACTTTCACAGCTCCGTGAATCGAGGGATCCATATCAACACTTGGATCTGGACTCTAACCAGACACTTTCCACTGGCATTACCATGACCACTACTTCCTCTAACGCAGCAAACATTGATGAACTGAAAAAGAGACTGGAAAAAATCAAAAGCAGCCGCAAGTGAATCCCTTGTGGTCGTTAACTGGCTGCTCAGTTTGCTCATGTACTCCAGTAGCAACCTCCATAGTTTTGGCCCCATCTGCCAGCTGTAAACTGGTTTATGTAGAAAGCTGTGGTTTCGGCAAGAAGTCAGATTTATTGTGGCACAAGTATATGTAAATAGTATCCTTATCTATGAACGGTCTCAGAGAGGCCGTCCTTGTATGTTCATGTACAGACTATGAAATCTGTCCTTCGCTCTTTTTAAATCTTGTGTTTTGTTTTTAAAGCATTGTAAATTATTTTTTCATTGTTCTTATTTGTTTGGAGCCGTTTGTTGTTTCTGCAAGTTTTTTTAATTTTGAGGTGTCTTGTAACCTTAGACCTGTTGATTCTCTTTGGAATCAAATGGCATGAAAAAACTAATTTAAGTGTCTTTTTGTAAATAAAGTTTGCGTTAACATGAGTCGAACAGCAAGACTACAATAATGTGTCGTGTGTGCAGTTTTAGCACAGTTTAAATATGTGGTCTCAGGCATGTAAGGCTTCACACTTGCAGAATAGGAGAGCTCTGCCCTACACATATTCAGTGTCGTACTAAGACTTCCTCAACCCCAGCAGTGATCCATGCACAGCCTGTTGCAAAATTGTAGCAACAATTTCTTATACCTCTGGATGTCTAATTCCCTTCCCGCTGTCATGATCCGCCGATCACGCCCCTTTTGGACTACATGGTCCATGATGCGCCGCAGGGTTTACCCCGCAGTCCTACCAACATGGCCGGCGCTTCCGAAGCGCTGCACGCCAGTTCTCTTGCTACATTCAACTTCCTAGAAAACGGCCACGCCTCCGCGGCGCCGAGCATCTCGATGCTACTGCTTGGTGTAGCTAGACGTGTGCCCCGAAGTTCGCTTCGCTCTCCTAGTTATCCTATTTTTTTACTTCCTTCCTGGTATCCATTCTAACCTTTTCCCTTACCTGTTTAGTGGACTATTCCTGGAATATCCTCGCACTCTATATCAGAGCCCGACTCATTCGAGTCCTCTTGTCGGAATCCTGGTTCCTCGCCCGGAGTCTGAACACTTCCGTTTTAGAAGGCTGCAACCTCACGCTGGACTCCGAAGACCCGCGTCCTGGTTTATATAAGTCCCGGAATGTACAGAAAAAAGAATCTAAGTCCAAGAGCGTCACAAGAAAGGAAAAACAGGTGAGAAGGGGAGAAACTTGACACCCTCGCACATGGGATGTAGTGTGGCAGCTGGGCATTAACTATTCTTTAATAGATTTCCTTTCTCCTGCAGATTCCTCATCAGATAGATATCCATTCCAGCGTCAGCTGTTCATAAAACATTCCGACAGGGGGTGTAGTGCACCTCGACTCGGCCGTCCATCCATCTTGCCTCGGTGTGGCGGTCGTCAACTCCGGACATGTTGGTTGTTGTACTGTACTGCGTCACTGTACTCCTGTACCTCAGTTCTTTTATTCTGCGCACAGCATGCTGTTCGAGGAACAACTCTCACTAGAATCTTTTTGAACCATCAGATTGTCTTAGTTCGATGCAGTTTCGATAGCATGTCCAATCCTAAGTGTCTGGCTTCAAACGTTGTAAGGACTGCAGTTTCAAAACGTCCATCACAGACCCACACAGCAACTGCGTGTGGTGCCTCGGTGTCGATCATGTCATCAAGGACTGTGCTTCTTATAGGAAGATGAACCAAAAATCGCTACAGGAGAGGGCTGCGAAATGCACAGTAGGCCGGCCACCATCTAAATCTCTGGCATGCTAGACCGTCCAGTTGTCTGAGCTAGATGGAGGGTCCTACTACTGATAAGGGGGGGGAAAGGCATCAGAAGAAAGCTTAAAAAGAGGTCACAACTCTCTGAGCAATTCCTCTTCCACCCATAAAATGAAAAGGCGCCCTCGGCGCAGGCATGGATCCGACTCGTCGGATGAGCCTGGTAAGTAGTTGGCGGGGCCGAGTGTGAGGCCTTTAAAGAGCAGATGCTCAAGATGTTTCAAAAAGAAGCTGCGGGTACGGATGATTCCCCTGAAGCACAACAGGCTGTGGTGCTTTGAGTGGCGCCCTGTCTGGAACCCAACCACTTACTGATCCTTCTGGCAGCGCTGGCGCAGAAGACACCAGCACAGGCTTTTTACCTCCTCGAGACTCAAGACTGGAGAGTGGGTGCGCTACTCGCAAACGTTAACGTTGTAGTGTTCCCCCAAGATGGCGCCTGGGAGCTCTCGGATGCAGAGGACGCAGCACAATCACCTGGAGAAGCAGAGATACTGCGAGTTTGTGAGCTTTCTGCATCGCTTTGTTTTTGTTTACAACGCACTGACGCTGTATTTCTTGGAATTCTCAATTCTCCAGCATTGGATCTTTCATGGATTCACATGCTTAGAATATTCCCCGTCGCCAGGCTGGGAATCCTCGGTAAGTTATATAGACATTTTCCATAGGAAAAATTCCGACACTTTTGTGTCCTATCTAGGTCGTTTTGGGCCGCGCACGCCGGTGCCACTAGGACATAGGGGTATATATAGCTCCGCCCCCGCAGCTCCCTCAGATTTCAACCGTCTTCCAAAGTGGTGGGATTACCTCGCGTATCTGCTATTTGGTTAGGTTGTACTTTCTACTTCTGCGACTGTTTGTTCTTCTCAAGAGAATGTCTGGAAAGGCGTTTTTCGTCCGTGTGCTACGTGTGGTCTTAAGGTGTATGAAGGGGATGGTCATATGGACTGCATTTGCTGCCTTCATCCTCACCACACGGCGGACACTTGTGAAATCTGTCAGGGTTTCTCCCAGAAAACCCTCAAAGATCGAAAAAGACGCCTGGTCGATTGGCTCAGTGACGGAGCCGGTGCGTACCCGCCATCGGAGGTGGGCTCCACGGCTTCAAAAAGTAAGTCGGAACCCCCGACGAAGAAGGCATGTGCTGCCGAAAAACGAACCTCGGAGTCGGCTGAAAAACTCCCTCGGAGAAACATTCGGAGAAACATTCGAAGGCCTCCTCCTCTTCACACAAGACGCCGTCTTCTCCCTCTTCATCTAAAAAGGAGAGAAAAGAACCATCAAAATCCTCCTCAGGAGACCGTCATAAGTCTACCTTGAGTCGTGAGGCCATAGCCAGCAAGTCGGCCCCAAAAGGTGCGGGAACACCAAGGCCCTGCGTCACTGGCTTCGCGGACGACCCGCCTGCGTCATCTGCGGCTCCTCCCACATGTCAGACTGCGGCGGTAGGAAACATATCGTCGACTGTGGTCCCGTCGATGGGATGGCAACCGGAGGTTTTCGATCCCGTCCCGCCGGAGGCCCTGCTTCAACCAGAGGCGAATTTCTCCATCTTGTCAGCTGACTAGGAACGAGACAGGGTCGCGCGCCCAACCGATCTGAGGCTGCAGCCGACCAGCGCGATGTCGCTCTTGGGTGTGGGTTCCATCCCTACAACCTCGTCATTACTGAACCCCCAGGCGGTTCTGTCCTTGGAGGTGCTAAATACGCTACAGAAGCTATTACAGCGTTTGGACACACAAATACCCCAGCCTAGGGCCCCGACACGGATACAGTCTACGGCATTCGTCGACGAGCCAGGCCCGGCTCCTCGCTCGGCGACCAGGATTACGGCCGCTTCCCACGCGCCGGAAGATTGCCCTATCCTGCAAGAAGGAGAACTACAGGACTCTGACCGTGAAGGATCAGGTTCAGACATCTCACTATCCCCCTCAAGGGACCCAACTTGGAACTCTGAAGCAGAGATGGAAGCTCTGAGAAGCCAGGCACAGCCATCGCCACCTGACGACGTGGGTGCATTCCATGCCATGAGTAAGGCGTGTTCTGAGTTTGCCTAGTCCCTGAAGAGGAGAAAAAGGATTGTTTTCTTTTTGATCATATGGGCAAGAGAAGGAAATCCATAATCGCCATCCCGATTTTGGATCATGTCTGGCAAGAGGGCCTGAAGACCATGCGGCACCCGTTCTCTGAACCGGCAGTGAAAGGTTGTTTGGAGAAGAAGTTCAAGGCTCCGGAATCGACTCCCAAGTGCCTGACGTCTCAACCTTCGCCGGAGTCGGTGGTATCTGCGGCAGCGGCTAGAAAGGCCAGGTCTCAACATAAATGCACAACCCCTCCAGACGACGAGGCCAGGAGACAGGACGCTTTCGGCAAGAAGGTGCTGTCCGTCGACGCGACTACAGTTAAAGCAGCCAACTCCTTGGCGATTATGTCTCGGTATGACAGGGAAATGTGGCACCGACTGGCTCCTATCTTGGAGCATTTGCCCGAGGAACATAGGAAGTCCGCCATGTTGCTAGTGCGGGAAGGAGAGGAGGCCTCCAACCATGCTATTAACATTGCCGTCGACCTAGCCGAGTCCGGTTTTAAGCAAATCAATAACGGCGTAGTTCTACGTAGACAAGCCTGGCTCAAGTGCACTAAGTTCAGACCGGAGGTGCAATATAAAGTCTTGGATATGCCGTGTGAAGGGGAGCAACTGTTCGTTGAAAAAATTGATGAGGCCTTGAAGGGCATGAAAGAGGATACTGACACGGCGCGGTCACTCGGAGCCCTCCAGAGTGGTAGGAATTTTCGTTCCTTTCGTCCTTTCAGAGGGGCCTCTGGTAACTCCCGGTTTGGGTCATCTAGAGACCGAGGTTTCAGCAGACCCTCCTACTCGTCCCAAGGCTACAGGCGTGCGGCCCAATCTTCTCGTAGAGGCAGAGATTACCAAACCTCCAGACGGCGGGGTGCCTACCCTTCGACGAAAGATAAACAAACCAAGAACCAACAATGACATGTTTCAGGACGTCCTGGGGAGCCGAGTGTCTCGTCGCATCGACGAGTGGGAGCGCATAACAGACCGATGGGTTTTGGACACGATTCATCTGGGCCACTCTCTACAGTTCAAGGGCAAGCCACCACACATTCCACCGGTGTTCTCGGCCCAGCCCCACCTTCAAATACTACTACAGGAGGTGGCGCTTATGCTGCAGAAAGGGGCTATAGAACTGGTCCCGGTGGCAGAAAAAGGACAGGGAGTGTACTCACGGTACTTTGTCGTCAAGAAACCAAATGGAAAATTGCGTCCTATTCTGAATCTACGAGCGCTCAACAAACTGCTCAAGAATTTAAAATTCAAAATGCTGACGCTTCAGGAGGTGATCCGATCGATACAACCCGGAGATTATTTGTCGTCGCTAGACCTTCAGGACGCATACTTCCGTATCCCGATGCGTCGACGGAACAAAAGATTTCTGCGGCTCGTCGTCGGACGAACCCACTATCAGTTCAAGGTCCTCCCGTTCGGTCCAAAATCGTCCCCCAGGACGTTCACCAAATGTCTGGCTCCAATA
This sequence comes from Ambystoma mexicanum, assembly GCF_040938575.1. NCBI lineage: Eukaryota > Metazoa > Chordata > Amphibia > Caudata > Ambystomatidae > Ambystoma > Ambystoma mexicanum. Next base: position 407,772,313 of record NC_090934.1, read on the forward strand.
GCAGCCTGGTTAAGAAAGGAAGGTCACCATGTGTTCCCTTATTTGGACGATTGGCTAGTGAGGGGACTGTCTCCGGAAAGGCCACAAGAAAGCCTAGATGCCACTGTCCCTCCTGCAACGTTTGGGCTTCGCAGTGAACTTCGACAAGTCCTCGTTAAAGCCTTCAAGGGCCTTGGTCTTTTTGGGGGCAGAGTTCCACACACAGTCGGGGCTGGTGAAGCCATCCCTCGAAAGGATTCACAGACTGCAACAAAAGGCATCGGAATGGGAGGTCGACACCAGAGTGTCAGTACGAAGGTACATGTCCCTGCTGGGGACCATGTCGTCCTGCATACCCTTGATAGACAATGGTCGCCGCTTCAGGAAGCCTCTTCAGGAATTCTTGGCGGATCGATGGGCACAAAGTCGAGGACGCTGGTCGGACAAGTTGACCATCAACGGCCAGCTCGTGCAGGCGCTTCAATGGTGGAGAATCTCCATACACCTAACGAAGGAGTTGCCCTTACGGGAACCTGCGTTCCAGAAGACAATGGTTACGGATGCTTCTCTAACTGGGTGGGGAGCTCATCTGGACTCCTTAAAGGTTCAGGGTCGTTGGTCATCGGAAGAGTCCTCCCTCCACATCAACCTGCTAGAGTTGAGGGCGGTGCGTTGGGCCCTAAAATCCTTTCTGGCACAGATAAAGGGCTCAGTGGTGAGAATCAGGACAGACAACACCACGACAATGTTTTATCTACGAAAGCAGGGAGGAGCTTGCTCCAGGAGCCTGTCGACGGAAGCCCAGGAGATCTGGCATTGGGCCCTACAACACGACATACATCTGTTGGCGTTCCACTTACCAGGAGTAAAAAATGTGCAAGCAGACGCTCTCAGCAAGGAGATGAATTGTCTACACGAATGGGAACTGAACGATCAGCAACTGCACTGTCTTTGCGGAATGGGGTCATCCGGCCATCGATCTCTTTGCGACGAGAGACAACAAGAAATGCTCCCAATACGCGAGCAGGTGGCCACAACAAGACTCTCTAGGGGATGCGTTTTCCTTCCCGTGGGCGGGCAAGTTTCTGTATGCCTTGCCCCCCATTACCTCTCATCCGTCGGACTCTGCAATGGATCCACAGATATCCTTGTCGGGTGATCCTGGTGGCCCCGTATTGGGCCAGACAAGTGTGGTTCTCCGATCTACTTCACCTCTCAGCGGCAGAACCAATGAGGTTCCAGAAGATCCCCAACCTTCTGTCTCAGGAGAAAGGGACCGTTTGGCATCACGACCCGGACAACCTCAGTCTGACGGCCTGGCTCCTGATTTCGCCGAGTTTGGCGCGTTAGCGATTCCAGCGGATTGTTGTCGTATTTTGCAAGCTGCAAGGGCACCTTCCACGAACACATCATACACATACAAATGGAAAAGGTTCTGCATATGGTGCGCAGGTCAACCAGGTCTGGTCCCGCGGGCGATCACACCGGAACAACTCCTACAATACTTGTTGCTCCTGGCAAATAACAGTTTTATCTGTTTTCATCCATAAAGGTGCATCTAGCTGCCATCTCGAGATTTACTCAGAAGAGACATTCCACTCCACTGTTCAGTGACCGCCTAGTTAAACACTTCCTTAAAGGGTTGTTTCGAACCTTTCCTCCCAAGAAGAAGTTTCCTCCGATCTGGAGTCTGAACCTGGTCCTGGCAGCCCTGATGAAACCCCCTTTTGAACCAATGTCATCGACGACATTAACATTTTTGTCTTGGAAATTGGCTTTCCTGGTGGCCATTACTTCTGCTCGTCGCCTGTCGGAAATGCAAGCTCTAGTGATCGACCATCCGTATTTGAGGTTTTTCAGTAATAAAGTTGTGCTGGCCACTAACCCACATTTTATACCTAAAGTACCTTCCATGTTCCATAAACACGCTTCTATAGTGTTGCCTACATTCTTTCCAACACCGTCTTCAGTGGCAGAGAAGACTCTCCATACATTGGACGTGAAAAGAGATTTAAAATTTTATCTCCATCGCACTCAAAGCTTCAGAGACACGAGACAACTCTTCGTAGCTTATGGTCCTGCAGCTAGGGGTAAAGCGATTTCAAAACGAGGACTATCCAGATGGGTGTCTCCGGCCATTTCTTATTGTCATTCCAAGGCCGGAAAGCCAATAGAAAAGCGTCCAAGGGCCCATTCGATGAGATCTAAATCGTCGTCGACGGCTTTGTGGTCTGGAATTCCGCTGGGGAAATCTGCCAGGCGGCTTCCTGGTCGGTACCACACACGTTTACCTGACATTACTGTCTCGCACAGCAACATGCTGAGGGTACACAGATGGGGCGGGCAGTACTACGTCACCTGTTCCAATAAGGTAAGCCCCAAGTGGGGTTGCATCCTTCGGCAACTATGCTTTAAAGTGTTGTCTCTTTTACGGTTAACATGCTATAATGTAATGTGTTGCCATAGTAAGTGGGCGCTGTGATTGTTGTGATGTTGGTTTGCATACATGCCTCCAATGTTGGGGGATACTGCTATACAATCTATTCTAAGCATGTGAATCCATGAAAGATCCAATGCTGGAGAAGGGAATAGTTTCTTACCTGTAACTCCATTTCTCCAGCATTGGTATCTTTCATGGATTCACATGCACCCGCCAGCCTCCCCTGAGCATGCAAACCAGAGATACCCCCATAATACTTTGGGGGCTGTAATCTGGGGGAGCCGCGGGGGCGGAGCTATATATACACCCCTACGTCCTAGAGGCGCCGGCGTGCGCGGCCCAAAACGACGTAGATAGGACACAAAAGTGTTGGAATTTTTCCTATGGAAAATGTCTATATAACTTTGAGGATTCCCAGCCTGACGGGGCATATTCTAAGCATGTGAATCCATGAAAGATACCAATGCTGGAGAAATGGAGTTACAGGTAAGACACTATTCCCTTCCAAAACACTCTTCCTGTCTGCTCTGCATCAAGCGCCTCTCAGTATCTCCTCCTGCTTCCTCCTCTCTTGCTCTATCTCCCTTCGCCTTCTCACCACCTCTCCGGCTCGCTGCCAACCTTCTTCCGGAGTATTCTGCCATCTCTGGGACTGGTGCCTCGCAGAATATTCACTCCACCCATGTTATTCCTTGGTTTCCTTCAAGCTGGCAATTGCAATCTCTACTCTGTGATTGTTGTATTCCATCTCCTGTCATGAACGAAGGACATAAGGAAGTGTTTTTCTCTCTTTGGGCTTGGCCCCTGGAGCTCCTGCTGAGCGCGGTTTCCTACCAGAGCTCGGTGGAGGCTTTTCTGGGCTCTGACCTGCACTCTTCATTTGTTGCCTGCCATATCCCTCCGGCGAAGCACAGGTCAGTCCTTCTACTGTTTAAATTATTACAGTAAGAAACGCCTGCCCCATTACGATGGACCAAATGCAACCGGTGACGAGTACTCTCTAGAAACTTATACAGGAAGTTCAACATTTCAAAAATTAAAACTGCCTTACGCCAAATGGTGACTGCAGGACCAGCCTGGTCTGAGCTCCCTCCAACTGCCCTGGTATAGAGAAAATTTGGAGGCGCCCCTACAAAACTTCAATAATTCATTGAATCATGTGTTGTGCAGTTCACCTTGAAACCTTCCTTTTTCCCCGACTAACAGCTGCAGGGTTAGTTATATGGTGTCCAATCTTGCTGGAGGTGCTTTGGCCAATCACAAATTACCAGATTCTGGATTCATATCCAACTTTTCTAAACAGCTATATCACGTACTTCAAAATATTGGCAGCCGAGACAGCCTGGCCAGCCAACGCTTTGATGACCCTCTTCCATCGTGGACTATCGGAAGAACTCAAGGATGAGATATCTCGAGTGCCTAGACCACCTAACCTAAAATAGATGATCACTCTTGTGCCACAGGTGGATTTCCGTCTGCAGGAAAGATTGGCTGAGAAGCGCAAGGGACGTCTACCTTGGTCTTCCAATTCTTTGCTCCCACATATACAACCACCCTCTGTCGAAGAACCAATGCAAATAGGCACTGCATGGGGACCACTGACCCCCTGAATAATGGAAAAGACTGAGGACATTAGGACTTTATATACTGTGGTTCGGATTAACATATTCTTAAGGACTGTCCAATTACTCCACCTTGTCTGGCGGGAAATGCCAAACCCCGTCCATAAGAGGAACCATGGAAGAGGGGGAAGCAGTATGTTCCCACACACAGATTCCTAAGGAGACCATTATGATGGTTCTTAAAGTTGACTTTCGACTTGTGGATTCAGTTCTTCTCAGTATTCCAGCCCTCGTAGATTGCGGAGCAGCAGGACATTTAATTGATCATAAATGGGCTGAGGAACACCCTGTAGCCCGGAAACCCACAGCAATTCCCATACCTGTAGAAGGAGTTGATGGTACTCCATTTTAATTTGGACCTATCGTGGAACAAACCTCCGAGCTAACATGTGCATTTCCTCGGGATACATAATCTATAGCCTTTGATTTCATTAAGGCCGCTCATTACCCTATTATATTAGGTATTTCCTTGGCACTGCCTACACAACCCCACAACCCTTGTATCAACTGGACGGCTCAAACCATGTTTTTAGGATATGAGCATTGCTCGACACATTGTCTAAATGAAGGTGCAATTGGATTTCACATGAGTAGAGAAGCAGTGCAACAAGACACTGGGCCTCATTACGACCCCGGCGCTAAACCATGGTGCTATTAGCACCATTGTCCATGCCGGGGTCCGCCATGGTGAATGGCGGAATTACCACCCCATTCCAAGGTTGGCGGGGCGGTAATTCCCCATTCACCGTGGCCCCTTCCCCATTTTTGGCCCATAGGGCTCAATGGGAATGGGGAAGGCGCTAATTACGGCACCGTAAATACCGGTGCCGTAATTAGCTCCTTGGTCCCTTTGCGTGTTGGTTTTTTAATGCCTGCTAAAAGGCGTTAAAGTGCAACCCGCAAAGGTACTCCGTAATCAGGTGTTAAGGGTTTAACGGCGCCAACACCTTTTACGGCGCCGTTAACCCCTTAACGCCTGGTTTGTAATGAGGCCCACTATCTTATCTGTCCATGTTACCGGAAGAATATCCCGCTTACCGTAACATCATTTTGGGGGAAGAATTCAAGGAATTAGCTCCTCGCAGACCTAAGGATTGTTTTATTGACATCCTGCCGGATAAACAGGTGCCTTTTGGTAGGATGTATACCGTTTCTGAACCGGAAAAGGAAGCCCCACGATCTTCCCTACAAACCAACATGCAAAACGGATTGATTGAGTCTAAATCACCTGCGGGAGCTTCATTATTTTTTTTATCCCTAAAGAAGTCACAACGTTACGACCTTGTATTGACGACCGAGGTTTAAACCGGATTATCAGAGACAAGTACCTACTTCCTTTGATAGCTGACATCTTAGAGGCAGTTCGAAAGGCCTCTTTATTTACCAAATTGGATCTCAGATGTGCTAATCTCCTCCGGATTCGTAGTGGTGACGAGTGGAAGAGACTGCCTTCCGCACCACATTCGGCCACTACAAATACAGCGTTATGCCCTTAGGATTGGCGAACACACCTGCTGTTTTTCAAAGGTTCATGGATCATTTATTCTCTCACCTAATGCTACATTCTGTGATCATCTAGCTCGACGATATCTTAGTTTATTCAAAATCTTTGGAGGAACATCAATGTCAAGTTTAAGTAGTCATTTCGTGCCTCTTAAACCACCATTCGTACGCCAAGTTAGAAAAATGTGCCTTTCATAAATCATCTTTGAGCTATTTGGGTTATGTATTAACTTCAGAAGGAGCCTCTATGGACCCTAAAAAGGTCCAAACCATTCAACGCTGGAAAGAACCATCATCAGTCCAAGACATTCAAAAAATGTTGGGTTTCTCAATTTTTATAAGAAATTCATTTCAATTTTCTCATCTAAAATCCTACCTTTGGCCGCTCTTCTGAAGAAGCGATCGCAAATTACATGGCACGACACTGCAGGAAGACCATTTCGAGATCTAAATAAGCTTTTCATGGTAGCCCCCATACTACGCCTACCAGATCAACAAAGGCCATTCGTTTTGTAAACCGATGCATCTGATGCAGCCATTGGAGCTGTGCTCAAACGGCGCTTTGATGACGTCTGTGAACATCCCATTGCTTACATGTCAAAGACCTTGTCGATCTCAGAATAAAACTATACGGTCTGGAAAAAGAGCTTTTGGCGATCAAGAAGGCAGGTACTGAGTGGGGTCATCTCCTTATAGGTGGCAGACATCAAGTAACTGTGAGGACAGACCACCACAATTTAAGAGTCCTACAACAACAAGAATGCCAAAATAGTAGGCAAGCCTGATGGGTGTATTTCTTTTCGCAATACGACTTGCTATTTACTTTCTTACCATGCATAGAAAACTGGCAGACGCCCTCTCCCGCACCAACTCATCTGTAGGATTTCCTTTGACTCAAGAACCTTTACTTCCCAATGCATATCTTCTTTTTACTATCACTACCTTCTTACAGCGGGTTTGAAAGGCTACAGACACTCAAAATCCGACATATCATTTGTCATAAGAACCTATGGGTTGAAAGAGGAACACAGGCTGTTTCATGACAAAACCCTATACGTACCAACTACCTCCTTACAAAGAGAAGTACTACTTGTGTCATTATGCCAGAAAGGCGGGTCATCGCAGGGTCTGTGTTACCCTAGATAATATCAGACATTCTTGATGGCCGCATTTACAAAAGGAAGTCAGAGAATGTGGTATCCTGTCTTATTTGCCAACAATGTAGGACACCTCGCAGATCACCCTTGGGTATGCTGACTCAACCTACTTTACCATCCCCTCCTTGGCAACATATCAGCATGGATTCCATTGTAGAATTACAACCTTCGAAAGACGAGACCACAATCATGGTCACAGTGGATTCTCTTTACTCTAAACGTTGGCTTCATGAACTTGATCTTGCTAGGCAGTACCCACAGGCTTAGTTTTCTTGACTGGGATTACTAAGGGGTCTCTTCCTATCCACATCTCCTCCTCTCTTGCTCCCTCCTTTGTTGTAATTTTATTATGTGGCATTGCCACTTGGTGCTACCTGTTTTTTATTGTACTGCCTTATTCAATACTGTGCATTGCCTGACTCCACTTTGTAACCTATGTAATTACTGTATATGTTTTTGTAACACTGTTTTTGCTATACATGTGCCCAGATGCCCCAGGGCCAGGAGTGCTTTACAAATAAAATAAATACAAATACAAGATGGCACATTTCGAGGCCTTAACACAAGTTCCTTCAGCTCAAAGGATGGCTGAACTTTTCCTGAACACTATTTCGTCTTCATGGCTTACCTGAAACGATCTTGTCGGATCCAGGACCACAATACACCTCTAACTTCGTGAAGTTACTATGTGAGAAACTGGGAGTACATAGAGCTTTGACTTTGGGATACCACCCTCAGTCAAACGGTCAAACCAAGAGACTAAATCTGTCTTTGGAACAATATCTATGTTGTTTTACCTCGGCGTATGACAACTGGGTTATTTACTTCCCTTTGCAGAATATTCATACAACAACTCCATTCATGCTTCACTTGGAGTCAGTCCTTTTCTTTGTACCTATGGGTAACGTCCCATTTTCTTGCCTACCATTAACACCTGTGTCACCAAAGCCCATTCCGTTAATGATCTCCAAGACAGGATAAAGAAGGGACATACTAGAGCGCTACAATTCTTAACAAAGGCTGGAGCCTACAACAAACAGACTGCAGAAAAACACGGTCTACCCACACCCACTTTGACAGTAGGTGATCTGGTTTGGTGTTCATCTCGATTCTTGCCAAGACATCTGGTTCCTTCCAAATTGGCTCAGCGCTTTATTGGACCATTCAAAATCAATAAACTAGTTGGTGCCGTAGCCTTTAAGTTAGTTACCAGCCTCATGGTCTAGAATTCACCCCGTTTTCCATGTCTCGCACCTGAAGCCACATCTACATGATCGATTCCACAAATTTGATTGCCGAAATCTTCCCCCTGTCGACACCACATCTGGAGCTGAATACGAAGTTAGGATCATCTGTGAATCCAGATACCACAGGGGACAGTTGCAATACCTGCTTGACTGGAAAGGCTGTGCTCCTTCGGACCGCACCTGGGAACCAGCCTCTGGCGTCCATGCGCCTCGTCTCTTTGAGATTCCATTGTCTGCATCCATTGAAACCAGGTCCCTTACCTTACCAAAGGGGTTGGAGTGGGGGGGGCATACTGTAAGGAACCCAACCACCTCCTGGTCGCTGTTAGGCAGAATTATACGCAGTACCCTTTGGGAATACCACACACAAGACTATAAGTGACAGTACAATTTCACCTTTGGTACAAGCCTGTACTACACAGTTCTAGTGGTAGCAGCAGCGGAGCAGCCAGACTTATCTCAAGAGTAAGTGAGCAGTATCAAATAGTTACACAAAGGACAGCAATTACTATGATTCAGGCAAACACTGACTCAAGGTTTTCAAGTAAAAGAATAACATTACACTATTATAAGCAGTCTAGAAATCACTCTTAATACACCACACCACTTCCCTTAAATTCCAGACAGGTTAAGCTCACAAAATGAAGTGGGAGCAAAATGGCACTCCAGCAATTTAAAAGTGAGAGAAAGACAAAAGTCAACAGAAATGGATCCACACCAACGGGTAAGTACTCGGGGCAAGTGAACAAGAGTAACTACAATGATAAAATCAGATAGAAAAGGCATCGGGCCAAAGTTAATGGTTCAAAAGTCTTTTGCTCAAGATAATACAGTACAGGGTAGTTTGCGGTAAAGTTCATGGCACGGTTTCCGGATGAGGTTGCTTGGTAGAAAAGTTAGTTCGAAGAGAAGGAGAAGCCTTCGGATTGGAGAAGGATTTCAAACACTTCAACCGCGGCTGAACGAAACGCACAACCGGATTTGCACAGTACCTTAAAACTGAGAGGGGACTGTAGCTGAGCAAGATGTTCCTGGTAGTTCCTGCAGGCTCACGGTTCCTGAAGCGACTGTCGGACTGATCAGAAGTAGGAAGACTGGAGGGTCCTGCACTACGCAGGGAAGAAACCAGCAGCAGAGCCAAGCAAAGAATAAAAAGTGCGCTCCTTAAAACCCAAGCAGGGTCAGACCTTTCCTGGCTATCTGGCCCACTATAGCTCTGTACAGCGAATTCGACCATAGGAGGGGTCCTGGCTTGCAGTTTTGGTGAACTGGTTGGTCCCACCAGCTCAAGGGAAGAATTTTCCTGGGGGATCTTCTCTATTGTCGGATTCTGGTGATTCAGACCTGCAGCAGGGCTTCACCGGGCGGTTCAGTCGTTGTAGGGGTCCTCTTCTTCCAGTTCCTTGTTGGTTCTTTCGTTCCAGTGGCGACTCTGCTCTTCCAGTCCCAGAGACCTGCTTTTTATGCAGTTTTCCCCCCATTCATACAGCCTGGCTGTCAATCACACTGCAGGGTGGCTGGCCTGGCAAGACCAGTCCCCTTAGCCAATCAGACAGGAGTGTGACTTGGGTTACCAAGGGAACCCATGGCAGGGGTCCTAAAACCCCTCCCTCACATCCTGCCTACCCAGCCTCTCAGGTGCCTAAAGGAGGGCTTCTGTGTGGAAGCCCGCGAAAAGGCAATTGAACAAATGGACCAGACCTGGTTTGGCGCGCAGAGTAAAACACGAGGAAGACTTTAACAAAAGGAAATGGTGAATAAACCTGGCCGGAGCCAAAATAAAATGTATTTGGTCAAACGGGTTTAAGTTTGAGGCTAATATAATAGCCTAAAACATTACCCCAAGGGTAATCGCGGTAGAAAGGTTAGGGTAGATACCACTGCCACCAGCCAAGTCTTAATGCAAAGGGAACGAAACAATGCTGCAAGAGGCACAGACAAAAAGGGATAAGAATTAACCCTTTCCAATACTCCACGGAAGATGGGGTGGACTGGGTCTGTGGTTTAAAGTGATTAAGGTAAAGTTAATGGCAACTTTACCTTTTTCTGGGCGGACTGTAGTCAGCCCCAGAAAATGGAGTCGATGGGAAGTCTAAAAGACAGCCCTGTGTCACTGCACTGAAGGTGCTATGTAACACACATGAACAATATGGTGCCCTGGAGTAGATGAGGCTCCAGTGCCCAAGATCACACAAAAAGTAGAAACACACATAGCAAAACACATGTAAGAGTGGGAAAAAAGGCTTACACTCTTACCAGGTGAAAAATATAAATCCTAGAAATCCTGCAAAGCTGCTGAGGGACTCAGTAGGTAAGGGAAATCAACCATTTGAGAATTCTCCCTAACAGTCCCTCTGACAGTGCTGGCGCAGAAGACTCACGCACAGGCTTTTTTATCTCAAGATGGCAGAGACTAGGTGTTCCCCTAAGATGGCACCCAGGAGCACTCTGATCCAGAGGACACGGCACAATCACCTGGAGCAGCATATATACTGGGAGTTTAGGTGAGCTTTCTGCGTCGCTTCGTTTACAAAGGACTGACTCTGTATTCCTTGGAATTCTTGATTCCAAATCCTCTCTTCCTGTCTGCTCGGCATCAAACTTCTCTCAGTATCTCCTCCCACTTTCTCCTCTCTAGCTCGATCCTCCTTCGTCTACTCACCTCCTCTCCAGCTCGCTGCCAACTTTCTTCTGGAGTATTCTGCCATCTGATTCACTGAATATTATCCCCTCAGCCCACGTTATTCCTCAAACTCGGTTTCCTTCGAGCTGGCAATTGAAATCTCTACTGTGATTGTCGTATTCCATCTCCTGCAATCACTGAAGGACATAAAGGCTTTTTCCCATACAAGGCTTTTTCTCCCTTTTGGGCTTGGCCCCTGGAGCTCCTCCCGAGACCTGTTTCCTACCAGAGCTCAGGGGAGACTTTTTTGGGCTCTGACCTGCACTCTTTATTTGTTGCCGGCCATACCCCTTTGGTGAAGCACAGGTCAGTCCTCCTACTGTTTAAATTATTACATGCCTGGTGATGCTGGCCCCAAGCTGATCACCATCACGTTGTCAAAGCCCTTGGACTCTGTGCCGAGTGTGGCCAGTTTGGCCTCTGCTCCGATAACCAGTACACCCCAGGCACTGAAGCGCCTTTCAGCGCCCGTCGACACAGTACCATCGTCCTGATAGCAGAACGTTCATGTGTTCTTCATTCAAGAATGGAGTTTTTCAAAATGATGGTGACTGTTCTCGACAATGACGACCAGATGACGTGTGGCTTCAAGCCTGCTCATGCAGGTGCCGGATGCAGAGATTTCTTCACTGATCAGGCAGATCCAGTGCCCTTAGCTGAGGGCCTCCATGATGCCAGTGACCTGGTCACCTCTCCTGACATAGAGATGCAGCAGGCTCACCCTTATGGGAATGAAAATGCAAATACCCTGCCACAGTGTACAGGGTGGTGGATACCATAGGTTGGAGTCCCCTAGCCAGGCTTTGAGTTCAGACTTTCTGGAGGAAGGACCCTCTACTGAGTGGGCTATGCCCTTTAATGTGGCTATTGCTGACCCCCATCGCCACCTTGTGGCAAAGACCATGCACCACTCCCCCTGTGAATTCCGACTTCATGAATTAGTGCAGGCTGGCAAGGGGAGTTCGAGTTTACCTCTCCACTCACCCAACGCCAGAGGATTTCGTGGTGCAGTCAGCCACTGTTAACTCCATGTCTATGCTCCCTACTGATTGGGTAGGGTAGAAGGTTGACACCCTAGCCAAAAAGGTGTAATCTTTGGGCAGTATGGCCCTTAAGGCGGTTAACGCGTCCTGCGTGTTTGCAAAGTACATGTTTTGGCTTGTGGAGGGCTCTGGGGAAGCTGCTTAGGTCATTCCTAAGGGAAAGATGTGTGAGGGCTGCCAAAGAATTGTGGATGATGGTAATAAGGTGGCCCGGCAATGATTGCAGAAGGGCTTGGATGTTGCCGACTGCGTCGTAAGATCTATAGGGTTGGTGGCTGTCTTGAGGAGACAGGCTTATCTTCATATGTCTGGGTTTTCGCGCATCATTCAGAACAAGTTACTGGACATCGCTGGACTGACGGTGAGAATCTGTCCAGCCCAAAAGCAGACAAGTCTTTGGAGAAATTTAAGGACTCAAAGCTGTCCACCTAATCTCTTGGGCTGACCTGTCCAGCAGCTAGCAAAACCTACCTTTAGCTTCACCTCAAGGGGAAGAGGTTAGACTGTACTTCAGTGGATTACTTTTCTCCAGCAGATCCTCATGATAGATATCCATCATCCAGCTCTGCTGTTCGGAATCTTTTTCATAGGGGGGCGTAGTGGACCTCAACTCGTCCGTCTTTTCTGGCTCTCAATCGTCCGCTCCAAACGTGACATCAGGTGTTCTATATTACATTACGCCACTATGCCCCATGCCCCCGGTCCCTTTTTTGAATTATTTTTTTTTTTTCACACTGCATCAGGAACACGACTCGAGTTTACTCTTTCTTATTATACTTGGTATGCTTTTTTTTCTCAAACCACAATGCAATGTCATCCCACAGGGTTTCGGGCTTCGAGTGGTGCTGCAGTTGTGAGGCCAAAATGTCCATGACTGACCCCCATGACTTCTGTCTATGGTGTCTGGGTGCTAGTCACGACAGGAAGGCCTGCGTGCGCAAAGATGCAGCTGAAATCCTTGCATGACAGGGCTGGGAAACTGGCTTTGGGCCAACCTATCGCCAAGTTTCCGGCGCAGTCACTCTGATGCCGAGACTGAGGAGCCCACCCCCAACAAGGGGAAAGACAAGATTGTAAAACAAACTGTCCCATTCCAGGAGCCATTCCTCGTCTTTCTCACAGGAAAAAAAAATAGGCACCACCACCATCGATGCGAGTGCAGCTCGTCATCAGAACGAGGTAAGCCCTCGGCGAGACCGACCACTCGGGGTGAGTTTTAATACCTCCATGTTAGAAATGTTTAAGACACAAGCTGCTGCAGGTGCGGCTCCGGCCCCTGACCAGCAAGCTTTGGTGGCGCCCAAGTGAGCCTCTGCGTCGAAGGCGTCTTTGGGTGTTGCTCCTGTCAGGAATAGGTTGCCAGATGGCCGCAAGGCCAAGGCTTCTGACGCCCATCAGTTACCCGAGCGTCTCTCGGTGCTGAAAGAAGCTTTGGCATCAAAATCTTCCGCATCAAAACCTATCCTCAAGCCTTTGGCACACAGTGGGCGATGGTTCATTTGTGCCACTGTCGATTGGGTTTTTTCGATTTCATGCATTCAATTTTCAGAATCAAGGGACATGATGACCCAGAGGACCCAGTTTATTCGGGAGCCGGCGGCGTTGACTATTTTGACAATCAGGCCAATTTATTGGCTTTGGCTCAGGGTTTACACGATGCCAGTGGTCTAGATACTTTTCCAGAACTGGAGTTACAGCAAAAACAGCCCTATACCCATGCTAGTGTGAAGTTCAGGGAGCTGAATTCACAGTGTAGTTGACACCCTGGGTTTGAAGGCATCCACTAAACCTCTTCAGGGGTATGACCTTATCGACATTCTGGACGAGAGTCCCACAGTCGAGCACACAATGCCTTTCAACCCAGCCATTGCGGACCCCTTAGCCTCCTTATGGCAGCCTTGTACCATTTCCCCATGTGAATTCCAATTTCACAGGAAAGTATAGGCCGGCAAGAGGAGATCCTTCTATCCTTGTCAAACACCCTTCCCCGGAAGGGTCGGTTATACAGGTTGTGACTATTTTCACCAGACCCGCGTCATCCACCTCTTATCTGCCTACGGACAGAGAAGGGAAAAAATGTGACTCTTTGGCCAGGATGGTGTTCACTTCTAGTAGCAAGGTGCTCAAAGCCACTAACGTGGTGCGTGGTTTCGCCAAATACTAGTTTGGCTTCTGGAATGCAGTGGAACATGCTGCTAAATATGTTCCTGAGGGTGCCATGCAAGATGGATTTTTACAGCTGGTGGAGGATGGGAAAGAGTTAGCCAAACAGTGATTACAAACTGGCCTGGACGTAGCAGACTGTAGGCAGAGCAATGGGTTCAGCAGTTGTGATGAGATGCCAAGCATATCTTAACTTCTGACTTCTCTCCAAATGTCCAAAACCGGTTTCTGGCCATGCCTTTTGAAGGTGACCTGCTTTTCGTGCAGAAAGCGGACAAATCCTTACAGAAAATTCAAGGAGTTGAAATTGGCTGCTAAATCTTGGGCCTAGCTTTGCAGCTGACCAAACCTGCTTTCAGTTTCCCCTCCAGGGGCAGGGACTACAGACGTTATGTGCCCTATGGCAGGAGGGTGGAGCTCCCGCAGGCAAGGGCAGAGGTGCTTCTCGCGTCTGTTGGGACTGATTTTCTATACTCTGGCCTGGTGGACAGATGTATAGAAGGCCAACTGATATTGTGACAGGTACAACTCTGGGTGGCTGTAGCCAAACCAGTTCAGGTAGCAGTGACAGATGGTCTAGGCTAAGTTCTTCAGAGGTGTTGAGCTTGTAAGGGGTCCACAATGAGGTCACACATTGGGAATCACAAATTACACTTGGGCATGGATGTATAAAAATAGTTATTATTGACCACAACACACTATGAAAAAGGACTACTAGCCAGTAGTTATCACACAAGACTATTAAACTAAATACATATATACATTCACTTTGTTATAGGGAATAATACATATCAAACTCCTGCAAAGGAAAGGTTAGAATAGTAAAATGCACTTAAGGTCCACAGAGATGATCCCTAACTAAAATTGGCCAGCCTTAAATTGTCTGGGTCTTTTTGCCCAATAGTTAAGTTAAATGTTCCACTGACGTTAAGAAGCAGGCAAAAATGCAGGCAGGGTCTCTGGGGTCCATCAAAGGGTTCTTATGGTTAGGGTACAAGTTTAATTTACTGCCAAATGTAGCGCCAACATTCAGAGATCTTGCGCAAGCAAGCATTGGCAAAGCCAATATTGTTAGAATGAAGGTCTATTAAAAGCCCTTTCACTTACAATGGTAGTAAAGGGATAGGTTAGAAGCTGCGTAACTTACCCCCCCCGTACTTCCGATTCTTCCCCAGACTTGGCAGGACAAAGGAAGAGGGCCCAAGGTTGCTTTTCCCGCCGAAAATCGCAGTCCTCGATTCACAGGGGTTGCAGGTTTGAGCTGATCTCTGGTTGGTGTCTTTCACTGTTGCAAGGACTCGATTGAAGAATGCACCAGAACTCGATGCAGGACCCCCTCTCAGGACTGGACTCTGGTCAGGTAAGTGATTTTGGACAGTGGTCACCACAGCACGGCGACACCAAATGGCTCAGCAGCCCGGTCGACTCCCCTTCCTATCTCTGGTCCACTTGATACTAGGACGCTCTAGGTTCGCAGAGGTTAGCCTCCTAGGGCCAGCTGAGGATCCCCCAAGATTCAGGCTGAAACTCGGAAGTTGACGCCAGCAGCAGGGTAGCCAAAAATCGAAGCTGCTCAGCCACAGGACGGTTCCAGGGCACTTCCGAAGGCTTCCTTTGGCAGGGCACCGAGCAGACCTCTGGAATGGATGGTTCCTCCATTCCAAGGGTTGCAGCTCCTTTGCAGAACTGCTGACGATCACAAGCAAGACAGGGCTCCTCCAGGACAGCAGCAGACGTTTGCCAGTCCTCCTTCAGTCATGGCTCAGGTTTCTTTGCGAGTCTCACAGCTGGGCAGGATACTTGGCTCCTTCAGGTTTCTCCAGGATCTCTGAAGAATGGGTGCAGAGGTCCTCTTCTTATCCTAAAAGCCAGGTAAGAGCTGAAACTCCCACTAGCAGGACTAGCATACACCCATACACACACACACCCACCCACCCACACCCCAGCAGTTGTCCAAGCCGGACCATTGGCAGGAACATTCATACATACCACTCAGACACACTGAAACCAGTTTGTGGATTGGGACCAGACAGTCCCAGCCCACATCCTGCCAGCAAATGCACAGAGTCCTCCAGTAGTCTGCCAAAAGCTTCTGCTTTACTGTGCACTGGAAGTCCTTATTAGGATTTTCCTGGCCTCACAGGCCAGGAAGGCGGCTAAATAACAAGATGGCAAAAGGACAAGCACACAATCTCGTGGCACGGCCATGTTTGACCAGTAGCCACAGTTTGTAGCCAAACGCGGTACGGCTAAAACGGAAATTCCCAAAAAGTGGGGAAAAAGTCACTGCTACCACCAGCTTATCCTTTAAGGACACCTAGAGTAACTAAATATCCTCTGAGTGTTAGTCTAGGGCAAAACAAAAATGCACCCCATTTTTTTGTACCTGGACGACTGGCTGATCCGAGGGAATTCAGCTGGGTAAGTCTCGTCTCATTTGAAAGACACCTGCCTTCTCCTGAACAGGCTGGGCTTCCCCCTCAAGTAGAAGTAGTCCCATCTGATGCCAGTTCAGCAGTTCCAGTTCATCGGAGCACTCCTAGACAACTGGGTAGGGAAGGCTTTTCCTCCTGAAAGTATAGTCGCCAACATCGCACAGATGGTGCAGTTGTTTCAGAACCATGCCACTCTTCCAGCAGCTTCCTTCCTCCGCCTTTTGGGTCTCATGGCATCCTGTATTTTTCTAGTGCCAGAGAGCAGGCTTCTTATGAGATCCCTTCAGTGGCTCCTGAGGGACCAGTGATCTCGGAATCTGGGAGCTCTCTCCGATCGCCTATTTTTGCCTGGCCAAGTTGTCCAAAACTCTGCTGGTGAAACATGCACAGCAACCTATTGGCAGGCGAACCCTTCTGGCCTCCTTGGCCCCAAGCCCGAGTGGTCACGGATACGTTCCTGAAGGGTTTGGGTGCCCACTGCGTGGATTTGCAAGTGAGCGGCCTCTGGTCTCCATCAGAAGCAATGTGGTATATCAACAAGCTGCAGTTGTGGGCCATCAGGTTAGCCCTGATGGCATTTGCCCGGTCTCTCGGAGTGAAGCATGTCCTCGTCCTGACAGACAACACAGTGGCCATGCATTACCTAAACAAGCAGGATGACGTGCACTCCCGGCCACTCTGCACGGAGGCAATTCATATGTGGTTCTGGTTGCGATAGAACCAAATCTCAGTCACGGCAGTTCGCCTGGCTGGGACAGAGTACACCTTGTCTGATGCTCTGAGCCAGCAGAGCACTGTCTCACACGAGTGAAAAGTGTGCCAGGAAGTCCTGGAGGTCTTTGCTCTCTGAAGTACCCGTGCAGTAGATGTTTGCCACGGAAGCCAACAGGAAGTGCAAACAGTTTTGCTTGAGGGAATTCCCAGCGAAAGGTGAACTGATGGACGAGTCTCTGGTGGATTGGACTTTCCACGCTCCATTACACATTGCCTCGGATCCCTGTCATTCAGTGGATTCTCAGGAGGTTGAAGAGGTTTCGAGCAACCATGATCTTGATCGCTCCCGATTGGGTGAGGACGTGAAGCTCCGACCTCTTGGAGTTGTCCATCTGTCCACCTCCATGGATGGATCTCCTCACCCAGTTGGCGGGTAGGATACTACACAGATTCCTGGATTCCCTCAACCTACATGCGTGGCTCTTGAGCGGATGAGGTAGGACTGGGACCTCTCTGAGGAAGTTCTGAAGGTGTTGCTGGCTGCACGCAGAGAGTCTACAAGATCTCTGTATGCAGGTGGAGAATATTTGAGGCATGGGGCAGGGAGCGCGAGGATGACCCATCTCTTGCCCCACCACCACAGTAATGGAGTTCCTTCTTTCACTGACTTAGTCAGATCACCACAGTCAAAGGGTATTTGGCTGCCCTGTCTGTGTTCAAAAGATCCCCAGATCAAGGTTCCTTCTTTACTATTCGGGTCTTGGACCAGTTCCTAAAGGGCTTACTCAATAAGTTTCTGCCGACTCCTTGTTCTATCCCAGATTGCGATCTTAATATGGTTTTGACCTATTTGATGGCGGCTCCGTTTGAGCCTATGCACTCATGTTCTTTGACTGTTATTCCCTTAAGACAGCCTTCTTGGTAGCATTGCATCTGCTCGCAAGCTGCAAGCTTTGTGCTGCAAAACTCCCTTTCTGAAGTTCTTTCGTGAGAAAGTGTCAGGTTCCTTCCTGGGGTGGTTTCAGTGTTTCACCTGTCCCAGTCTATTGATTTGCCTGTCTTTTACCCTCCAAGGAGTAAGAGCGGTTCCACCGCCTTGACCCCAAGAGAGCGTTAAGCTTCTACGGTGCTCGCACAACCGAGTTTCGGAAGTCAGACCAGTTGTTCGTGGCCCATTCTTTGTCTCAAAAAGGTCTTGCCATAACCAAACAAAACATGTCACGTTGGATTATTTTGTGCATAATACTAGCTTGCGTCACATCTAGACAGAATTGTGAAGATTAGCATTGCGTCACATCTAGCCAACTGCAATAGCTTGTCACATCTAGATAAAATTGCATGCACAATAACACTCCTACCCATCAATACCGCAGAGAAGCCGGCAGCATTCACTGAGGCACACTGCAATAAACCGTACTGCTTCGAAGAAAAACAATTATTCTACCCACAAAATATCTAACAAATGCCTGCAGCTTTCGCAAAGGCACTCAACAACAAACTTTCGCCCTCACAGTTGTCCTCCCTCTTCCCCTATCAGCGTCCTCATCCCCCGCACCCTCCGGTACTTGCCCCGCTGCTCAGTCCTTCGCTCAATAAAGACAATGAATAACAAGACCATGCCGTCCACATTGGACAAAGAAAAAGAATGCTGCAGCCGAACTACATCAAAGCATACTGTATGTATACTTTACACAACGTCTGTGGACACAGGCTGCAGGCACAGCCATCCATCCATGTACCATAGAATGCAGCCATGTCTATGCCATCCTGGTCTAGCAGCGCACATAGCTGTCCACAGTGAAACCCCTAATGCACCTCAACACCTCTGCCACTAGCATACAGCGAGTACCAACAAAAATAAAAATGTGCACACACCGAATCTTCAGCAATAGACTATCCTAAACCACCAACAGCGCCCACCCACATGCCTAGCATCTGAGTTGCTTACTGGAGCCTAGCCGGCCACCTAAATCCTAAACTGGAAAAAATGCCCACAAGCATCACTTAATCTGCACTCTTAGAACCTTATACACATTGCGGTTGCTGTCACTGAGGTTGTTCCAACCACCAAGCGCATTGAGGCCATACAAATGGGGAAAGAGCACTATATAAGTAACTAATACAATATCCAAGTGTTAATAATCGGCAGGCAGGGAGCTTCCAGCAGGCATCAGGGCTCACTCAACCAGAGGGGTTTCGGCCTCTACAGCCCTCCAGAGAGGGATGCCTGTTGGGGCCAAATGTCAGGCAGCCACTTGGTCATCCTTGCATACATTCACCAAGCACAATGCCTTGGATGTTGCACGGGGGCGTGATGCACGGTTTCGTTCTACAGATTCTACTTGTTTAAAACTTTCTGCCCTCCACTGTTATTCAAACTACTTGGGGAGTCTTTCAAGATGAGGAATCTGTGGGAAGAAGGCAATCCATTGAAGGAGATATTGCTCACTAATGATCTTTTGACGGGATCTTCCTCCCACATTTTCCACATCTCATATCCATATCCAGCTTTAGCTGCTTTGGACATTTTTTCCGGCAGGGGGCGATGCGCTTCAATGCCTGTCGACATGTCCCGCAATGGCCTCCCTCTCGGTGTCAACATCATCAATGGTATATAACGCGCACAGCGACTGTTGGTTTAGTTCTGTTTTTCCGCGAGAGCCAACGCTTCAGATCATCAGTGTGCTTCGGTTCCTTGACTAAAACCTTTTGTTTACTGTGGCATCGTCATTGGCATCGTCCACTCCGAGATCGGGGTTAAAAAAAAATGGCACGACTATGGAGTGAGAATATCCCTTGCAGTCCGCCATCAGGTGTTTCTATGGTGCCTGGGATCCTCTCATTCAACTTCGGAGTGTGGGTCCTGGCTATCGATGACAGCGAAAGGCCCTGAAAGAGCACAAAGGGAAGCTAGCTGCAGGTAGGTCCCATAAATGCCCTTCGACAACCCCGTCGAAAAGGCGATCCTCCGAGTCGAGAGATCACTCTCCTCGTCGGAAGAAAGCTAAAAGGTCCCGATTATGTAGTTGCTCACACCACTCGTCCTCTTCCTCACGGCGGTCAAAGAAAAGGTGCCACAGGTCGTCATCGAGTTCCTCCTCTGAACGGGTCTTGTGACCGACCAAATCAGTGGTAGAAGCTCAGACTAAAGATGCTCGAAGTATTCGAGAAAGCGGCCTTGACCTCTTCGAAGAAGGCTATGAGCCATGCCAGTGTCGACACACGCACAAAGAAGACAAGGGACAAAACCTGTGCACCATCGAGACCGGGTGTCCACTAAAAAAAACTCCTTGAGAACCCTCTGAGGTTCCTTCAAGAAGAGAAAAGGCTCCTTTGAAGCCAAAATCATTGACACCATCTGCGCCGAAAGACTCCACATCGAGCCCTAAAAAAACTCAGCACTACAGCTGTCGAAGACTTCGACACCATCGAAGCCCTTCACGTCGACAGTTGATGATATCGACACCATTGTCGACTCAAGCCCCTAAATCCTCAAAGAATGTTGAGAAAATATTCACTGCACTGCCAAGGAAGGGTTTTTTCAAATCCCTTGCCTCAATTTATTAAGATGATGAACCATTTTCAGATGAATCTCATCAATTTGGATTGCAGTATAGGACACAATGTTCCATAGGCCTTAATTTCAGATGACTCAAGAATAAAAGATCTACATGTCACCCTGAAATCTCCAAGTGGGTTGTACACTTCCCCAGAAATTGAGTTTGGCAGGCCAGATCCCTTGGACCATGCCAATGGATCTTACAGACAACTGATGTCTTGAGTGATAGAATATCTGTGATGGAGTAGGCCTGCACCACTATTTGAGCAGGATGACCTGACTGATATTTTAGATGAGGGACCCCAGGAGGACCGTATTCTACCATTCCGTGTAGCTCTGCAAAAGAGAGATAATGCAACTGGGAGACGCCAGGGGTACTTCCAGCTGTGAACAAAAAACTAACAAGCAAGTACTGTGTACTATCTAACAAAACATCCAACTCCTGAAAGCTTGGTAGTTCAGGCTGTCACTTCTACATCCCTTTCTAAAAAGGCCTCGGGATCATCCACCGGGGAACAGCTCTTCGAAAGTTACAGATCCGCTCCTTATGCAGGAAATCTTAACCCTGCTAGAGAAAGGTGCTACAGAACTGGTACCTCTAGTGGAGAAGAACGAGGGTTGGTGCTCCCCTGAATTCTCCATCCTTCTTGGGTAGTAGAAAGTGAGACCCATCTTGGACTTAAGATACTTGAACAAGTTCCTCACGAAAGACAAGTTCAAAATAGTTACCCTTTCTCGGGTCCTTCATGCCCTCCAGCTTCAGGACTGGATGGTATCATTGGACCTTCAGGATGCTTACTTTCATGTGCCAATCCATCACAAGCACGGAAAGTACCTGAGGTTTGGCGTTGGCGGTTCTCTATCAATTTAAAGTTCTGCCTTTTGGGCTGACCTCCGTTTTCACCAAGTTGATGGCAGTGATGACAGCAATTCTCAGGAGATGGGGGATTCACATCTACACCTACCTGGACGATTGGCTGATCAGGGCACATTCTCCTGAACAGGTCCTGAAACGTCTCCCTCCACCTGTCACTCCCTCCACAGACTGGGGTTCTCCCTCAACTTCAAGAAGTCCTGCATGATACCATCTCAAAGGCTCCAATTCATCAAGGCTGTCCTGGACACATCCTTAGGAAAAGCCCTGCCACCCGAGGTGAAGGCTCAAGACATTCTGCAGATGGTCAACAAATTCCAAAATGCCCAGTGTCTTCCGGCCTTTGATTTTTTTTCTGAGGTTGCTCAGTCTCATGGCATCCTGCATGTTCCTGGTGCCAGAGGCTTGCCTGAGAACAAGATTCCTACCCCCCCCCCCCCCCACCAGCCAAAGATCTTCTGTGGTGGACCCACCAAAAAAACATTCTGAAAGGAGAACTTTTTTGGCAACCATGGCCGGAGATAATTGTAGTGACGGGCACCTCACTCACGAGGTGGGGAGCCCACACCAACGATCTGACAATCAGCGGTCGTTTGTCTCCATCAGAGTGGACTGTGAGTTTCCACTCCTGTACGCGCTTCCTTGATTTCAGTTAGCTATAAATGCACACACGGATGAACTAAAACGTATAGAGACGCAGATGGTACCGAAAGATGAGCGCAAGATACATACTGAATTTGAAAAGAAACAGCTGAGAGGAGGGGAAAAAGGCAGAAATTGAACATATAGGGTTGCATCATTTAAAAAGGAAGGTTTTCAGAGCTCTACGAATTTTACAGACCCATTCCACGGACTTGATATCTTGGGGGATGATATTCCAAAGTCCAGCAAATCTCCTGTCGACCTCGTCACACATCGAGAATGGGGAATATTCAACAGCAGTTGAGCCCCTGAACGCAGAGGCCTGGACGGTTGATGTCGACTAAACTTATTTACCAAATAGGCTGGGGTTAGCAATCTTAAATGTAATCCTGTCTTCCACTGCCAACCAGTGAAGAGAGCGGCGTGGATCAGAGACATCATATTTTTTTCAGGCCACAAGTTGATCTAACTGCTGTATTCTCGGCCCTTTTCAGTCTGTGGAGTTTGGCAGGAATTCCAGCAAGAAGACTATTAAAATAGTCCAGATGTGAGTTTACTAGTGACCCCACCACCATGGCATGGTCACTGCTCGGACCATATGGCAAAACTTGGCGTAGCATACGTAAGGAGTAGAAGACGGTCTGAACCTTGGCACTAACCTGGCTTTCACTTCCAAGGTTATTTTGCCAAACACAACCAGGATTTTTTTTTAATCTTGGGGGCAAATTTAAGATCAGCTCCCAAACAATGGAAGTCCTGGGGACAATTTCCTGCCCTGAGAAGATGCTGTTGTCCAAGGCGCAACCTCAGTCTTGGCTGGATTTAATTGCAGCTGGTTTGCTGACATCCATTGATTAGCCTCCTCTAAACAGCGATTAATCCTAAGAAATGTCTGTTCTACATACCCCATTTTGATGAAGCCCTGGGTATCATCTGCGTATGAATGAAAATTGATCCGATGCTTCCTCAGAATATTCATCATCGGCCGTAATAAGAGATTAAAAAGTAAAGGTGAAAGGGTGGGATCTGAAAGAAAGCCCCCCCCCCCATTTTCACCTGCTGAAAGCGATCAGACAGGAAAGAGGCAAACCATTTCAAGGCATGATCACAAATGTTGCCAATTTCCTTCAAGCGGCTGAGCAGTATAGAATGGTCCACAGTGTCAAAAGCCGTGGAGAGGTCCAACATTACAAGTAGGGAAAGATCTCCATTGTCTGCAGCCTCCAAAAAGTCATCCTTCACTGCCAGGAGTGCTGTCTGTCCCAAATCTAGGTCTAAAACCCGACTGCAAAGGGTCCAGCAATAACTCCTTTTCCACAAAGGTCTGCGGTTGGATCTTCCAGTCCCTGTCATTCCTCTCGTGATCCGGAGGTTGAGAAAGTTTGGGAAACACATGATCCTAATTGCTCAGGATTGGGCCAGGAAGACGTGCTATCTGGACCTTCTGGACATGTCCATCTGCCCTACAATACCTCTTCCACAAAGAGAATACCTTCTCTCGTGAGAGGAGGGTCGGGTTCTCCATCCAGAGGTCAAGACATTCAACCTTCATGCATGGTTTCTGAGAGGTTGAGATATAAGCATTGGGACCTCCCAAACAATGTGATGGAGATTTTGCTTTCGGCCAGAAGGCCAGCAACAAAATCCTTGTACCGCTGCAGTTGGAACAAGTTCTGCAGCTGATGCAGGAATAAGAATGTTGGACCCTTTCACGTGCTGTACACCAATGGTGTTATCGTTCTTGTTACACCTGGCTTATGTGGGGCTCCAGGTTGGCACAATTAAAGGGCACCTGTCAGCGCTATCTATTTTTAAGTGCTCCTCAGAAGAGTTATCTTTCTTCAAGATTCCACTGGTTATAAAATTCTTAAATGGATTGTCAATTGGCTTTCCCCCAGTTTGGGAGCTCAACCTAGTTCTAAAATTCCTAATGTGTGCGCCATTTGAGCCTATCCACTCCTGTCCTTTTAGGTTGTTGTCTTTAAAGACCATTCTTTTAATGGCCCTTACATCAGCCCGTCGGGCGAGTTAACTACAAGCATTGTCCTGCAAGCCTCCTTACACAATCTTCTTTACGGATAGAGTGGTATTTGTTTTAATTTTATTAACCAACATCAAACAAAGAAAGGCAGGTTCAGTTGTGTCATTGCAAAACCGGTTCAGTTGTATTATTACAAGTCCTCTGGGCATGTGACAAATGCAAAACTGGTGTTCTTCTTGGTCCCAGTTCCCTCCTCCTTTCCGAATAGAGTAGTCCTTAAGGTTAAACCTACGTTGGGTCCAAAAATGGTCTGAGTTTCATTTAACTCCAATCATTTTACCTTGTTTCTATCCCCACCTCATCCTGGAAAGGAAGAGGAGAGTCTACACAGGCTTAACTCGAAACGTGCACTTAAATTCTGTATTTCCAGAATGTCTAAATTAAGATGGGACAAACAACTTTTTATTGAATATACAGGCTTTTAGTTGGGCATGGCGGTTTCAAAACAAACTTTATCTAGGTGGTTCATCCTTGCAATCTCTGAATGCTAGAGGTTAGTTGGAGAAGATCCTCCTGAGGGTCTAGGAGCACATTCGACCAGTAGCATGACTACGTCCTGCTACTGGTCGAATGTGGAATCCCAATTCAGGATATTTGCACGGCAGCAACGTGGTCCTTGGTCCATTCATTCACCAAGCGCTATAGTCTGGACTATACAAACACTGCTCTCGGAGTCTTATCATAAGATGAGGAATATGTTGGAGGATGCAATCCATTCAAAGAACAAGTTACTTAGCCGTGGTAATGTTCTTTCGACTGGATTTTCCTCCCACGTATTCCTCATCGCCCCTCCCAGCCTACCAGGCGTGGGATAAACCAGTGTATGTAAAAAAATTGGAACTGAAGCCAACTGTTGCTGCATGCGCTGTATACCATTGATGTCGACACAGACGGAGGCCCTTGAGGGACATCGAGTTGACAGGCATCGACACACAGTGCCCCTGCAGGAAAGAATTTCCGAAGCAGCTAAAGCTAGATATGGAGATATCATAAGCTGACGAATGTGTGGGAGGAACATCCAGTCGAAAGAACGTTACCACAGGTAAGTAACTTGTTCTTCTATGGATTCTTCTCCCGCAGATTCGTCATGGCCCCTCCCATCCATTCCCGCTCAAAGTTCTGTGGCTTGTTGCTTTTGTCTAAACGAGAAGACATCTGGTGATGGCTCTTAGATGACCACTTCTGTCTCATTCAATAAAAAAGTGTTACTGGCTAATTAGCCCCCTCCTGTGGTTTTTCCTTCAGCAGTGTTCATGCATGGGGGGAAAACTGAGAAACGGAAGCATGGGGCATAGTGACGTGCTATAAAAAGAGACGCCCGACGTCCCTTCCAGAGTTGACTTATCGAGAACTGAGCAAGACGGATCGACGGCTGAGTCGAGGTCCACTGTGCCCTCTGGCAAAAAGTTTCCCAGCAGCAGAGCTGGATGATGGCTATCTATCAAGATGAATATGTGCGAGAAAGATCATTACAGTGAGTCATTTCTCCTTCTCCAGCATGGGGTCTGGCTTGGATTCACATGCTCATGAATATTCCCAGTCAGACTGGGAATCCTCAGTAAAAAAAGAACAGTCTTGCTTTAAAAGCCTGAAAACTGCCTTTCTCCCATTAACCAATCACTGGAGACTAACATACTGCACCAATTACTGGCTCCCTAAGCCCCACCCCAGGCGGCCATCTTCAGTTTTTTACCACACGTTTCAGTGCAGGGAGTCCTGTAGAGTTGCTCTTCGAGCTTTTTTTCCTGTTGGTGAAATTTTTTACAGATTAATTGTCCTATTTTTGTCTGAAACACTTTCATTTGCTGACCGTTGGTCAGTGAAGATCGACCACTACATCGCCGGATCTTCGATTTTCAATTTAGGAAGTCCTAGGTGAGGCCTACTTTGTGCCTCGCTATGTCGGAAGAAAGCAAAAGGAGTCTGTTCAGGCTCTGCTCCTGGTGTCTCTTGAGGAACATCTACGTGGAAGACCGGCATATAAGGTGCTTCTATTGTCTGCATCCTGATCATGGTGCGGACCGATGCAACATCTGCCGCGGTTTCCCCGCCAAGACGAAGCAGGACCGTTACAGCAGGCCTGGCTGAAGAAAGAAAGGGCTCCAGGTGCAGCCTCTGGGCACCCACAGGCCCCCTCCAGGTCCAGGTGACATTTGGAATGCTCTCCCTCGGGTAAGAGGTTGAGATCCACCGAGAATGTTCCACAGAAAGGCCAAGCGGTACGCTGCAGATCTGACACGGGATGCTGCGGGTTCCAGTTCAGAGCCCACACGCTCTCCTTCACCTTACCTGTCCATGGTAAGCTTGCCTGTGGTTGGTGTATCTTCAGAGAGACTGTCCCTCTCGTCCAAGCATGGCCCCTTATCAAATGATAAACTGAGGAAACATTCCTGTAAGGAAGGCACTGCGAAGTCCTCATCGATGTCCACGACTGCCTTAGGCGACACTGTTGCTTTACCCCGCCGACAACCCCATCGACTTTCCCATCAACGACCATGGCAAAGTCAACGGAAAAATAATAGATGGTTACGCTGCCTCCCACGACTGCTCTGGCCACGACTAGGACCTCCTCAACCACAACTACTCAGTCTGTGAAGGCCCCTGTTTCCTCTTTCACGAAGGATGCAGGAAAATCAAGGGAGCTATAGCTACTAGTTTCTATAGTTTTAAGGGAGGTCGCAAGAGAGCAGGTTATGGCGATCTACACTAGCTCAGATGAGTACCTACAAGAAGGCTGCTGTTCAGACCGGGGCGGGCTCTGTCAGATGGTTGTGGAAACCCCTCCTGTGGGACAGGACAGTCTATCAATCCCGGCAAGGTGCTCTAGCCCTCTGTCAGTGCCACAAAGTCCGCGCTAGCCCTCCTTCAATGCCAATAAGGGGCTCTAGTCCTCCCACCCCCCCATCAGTGCCTGCCCCCCGTGGCCCCACCACAGGCCCCTAGAGACATGTGCCTGGATATTCTGACTACACTACGTACTCCTACATCCTGTCCCCTTTCCTCCATACTGTATGGGCGTCCCTTGCTAGGGTTGGGAATGGGACCTTTTTCACCAGAGACATTTTTTTCCTCTTTAAATGTTGCAGCGGGAGCATGCGCTCCAATTGGCTCTGCTGCCATATCCCAGTCTTCTTTTCTGCGTCAACGGGACCGAACCTGCTTCACCTACGCTGTGGTTGAGGCCCTTTTTACCCTTCGTAATTCCATGTGGTTGGAGTCTTCCCCCAGGGATGTTGTCCCCCCTATTTTATTCATTATTACTAATCAAAATGTCATTTTTTTTAATATAGGAACTAAAATGTACACCTTCCTCTGGTACCTCGCCCCTCCCTGACGCATGGTGGCCGTGGCAGTCTTCAGTATGTGCCCGGCCTGCGAAGGATCCTTTCCTATGTCGGACCCCCATGTGCTCCATCTCTGATGCCTTGTTGAAGGCCACAGCTGGGGTGTTTGTTTGGCATGCAACGCCCTTACTCCCCTGTCACTAAAGAACGGCTGGCCTGGTGGAAGGAGCTATTCTCCACCTGAACATATCAAGATCTATGTACATCGATAAACCAAACCCAGGATGGTGTTCTAGTCGCCAAAGCACCCCGCAAAGGTGACTCCTTTCCTGTGAGGCGACCAGGTGGGAGGGGCCGATCCGGCTCTATTACCAGTAAGAGTACTGAGGCTCTCTGAGCTACCGGTCTCCCGGCTAAGGTGTCCACAGAGTCTCTCGGTCCCAGCCCTGAGGGGCTAGACGGCTCTTATACCGTGGAATCCCCAGAGGGGCTCTGCTCTATTACCCGGCAATGCCTGAGGGGGCACCAACACACAGTAGAAACAGCACTTCCGGCGCCATGTTTGAGGGCAAACAGCTTACCAGGTCCACACCTGAGGTGTAGGGAAAGTCACGTGGTGCACGTCCTAACGGGTGCTCTCGGGATAGGTGCGCTACACAGAAGCTGACTATGCTCACAGCAGGCACAGCGCGGAAAGGGCACAGCAGTACAAGTCAGTAACCCCGTCCTTGCCTGTGCAAGAGCGCAGCTCTCCAGCATGCAAGGAGCGATTTATTTTTTTGTTATTTTAATTTTTTTTGTGAAAAATTCCTCATACTGAGATCTCCTCAAACGAGAGGTATCCTGAGGGGAATTATCCAAGCCATGATTCTGCCTATGCTCCTGCAGCCCCCGGCTCCAATCCAACTACTGATGGCTCCAAGCCTAGGCTCAATGCCCACTCAACGCACCAACTCCTGCTTGGCCTAGCCCTCCGATCCAGTCCCCGCCACCTGTGGCCACGGTACCCCTGAGCACGCCGCCTGCAGATAATACGGACACGCACGACACAGCAGATCAGGGTGACACGGACGAGCTGGACACCATCAGCGAGGCCTTTCCACAACAGTCTAGTCGGATTAATCTAATACCTGGGCATTTCTCGGCCCCAAAAGGAGCAACCACAAGCGGGGGTCCTAGCGGAGGTGCTGACCATACGTTCAACCAATAGATCTGGCATTCCACTCCAAAAAGATGTGGAGGCTCTGGCAAGGAGGGGCTGGAGCAAACCTCATTCAACGCAGCCAACTAACAAGCGGATGGACACGAAGTATAGGTAGGCAGAGGGGGACTCTTCTCCTGTCGGCACCCACTTTCAATTGATCATCGCGGCAAGGAGAAACTTCTGGAGTCCTACGGAAAAAAGGTATACTCCCAACGCTGGCCTCCACATGCGACATGCTAATGCAGAAGCTTTGCTGGCCGCTGCAAATCAGAGGCTATGGAGGGAGATTTTGGATTTCCTCCCTGAGTTTCCACCACACAGGCAGGTGTCTTTCAGGGCTGGTTTTGGCCGAAACCAAAATTATGACACAGGACTTAATGGAGTCCTCCGTAGCTCATATAGAAATGGCAGGTAGAGCCATTTGCGTGGCCACAGATATGAGGAGGACAACGTGGTTCAAGGCCACGAGGTTCAGTCCTGGTGTACAAGACTGCATCTTTGAGCTCCCCTTTGAAGGAGGGGACATGTCCCACTTGTCCACTGATGAGGAGTTGGACAAGAAGAACAGTTCCCAGACAGCCAAGTCCTTGGCCATACTTGCAAAACCAGTATCCAAGACCTTTGGGCAGGGGCAATCCCGGGCTGACTGGATCACATGTTTGGTGGCTTCAGGGGCTTCCAGGATCTGAGTTAGGCAGCCTAACCGGTCCCCCAGCATAGGTGCAAACAGTAGAAAACCCTGCAAAAGGGCTTCTTCCAGCCCCCCTCCCATGTGCCTGCCTCAGAGAGAAAGAAGCAATGACTGGATCGTCCGTCATGGTCACTTGCCCAGGATCACAGGAGCGGCATCATCTAGTGGAGGGAGCTTGGGGTATCATGGTCCACACACATCCCTTTGGGACGTTTATACATGGGTGGCCTGGTTGGACACAGTCCTGGCGCCTTTGGCACCATGCTCATGGAAGAACTTAGACAAGACATTTTTATTATGGGCAGAAGTGCTTGTAATGGAACGGAACTCTTATTATGAGCAGGAATGCTCTCAAGAACTTCTCATCTGTGTAACTAGTCCGGGTGTGGTCTCCATCTGCACGTGCAACTTCTAGGAGTGGCAGGGTGTGGCAGGCAGGACTGAGCTAAGGGGCAGGGCCTTAAGAGCTCAGCTATAAAGGCCAGCTCAACCCCAAGGCACATGCTTTGTGTTATTCTGCACCTCTGTGCAGCGTAACGCTTACCGTCGCCTGGGACTTCATTTATCTGAAGAGATCCTGCCATCTGCATCCACACTTACCATCTGGAGGATCCTGTTCTTCCCTGTACACTTCTTCCTGGCACCGCGGCTCACCTGCAAACATCTTGGAGCGCAGACACCTTCCTTGCACCGTGGCTCACCTGCAAACATCTTGGAACGCAGACATCTTCTTCCTGGCACCGTGGCTCATCTGCAAACATCTCGGAACACAGACAGCATCATCTGGGCACCGCGGCACGACACACTCCATCCAAACTCCCAGCACCTGTAAAAGAAAGGCAAGAGACCAGGTTAGACACTTAACAGATATTATGTTAAGGGTGCGCTGCCATTAAACCTTGCGCCTTCCCTAAAACCATCACTCACTTGCTGCCGGACATCGCGGTCGCTTCCATCTTCCACTCAGCCGTGTTACGCGCCTCCACAGCAGTTGTAAGTCACATTTCCGTCTATTCGGGAGAAAACTGAGAGGAATGTTAATTACGGAAAAACAACAGCTTGAGAGCAATAACATCTAAACATTGAGAGAAAGCATAAAGAAGGGAAAAGACAAGAGACATTGGGCCTCATTACGAATTTGGAGGTAGCCATGCCGCTGTTTGCGGCATGGCTGCCTCCAAACGCAGGTCCTGGTTTCTTGAATGAGGAATTACCGGGCCATTCCAACCTTGGAGGACCCGGTAATTCCTCATTCAATTTACCCATCCCCATTCGAGCCCCCATAGGGCTCAAATGGGAATGGGGAGGGAGCTAATAACGGGCCCGTTAATAACGGCCCCGTTATTCGCTCCCTGGTCCTTTTGCGGGTCCCATGAAGGGTAGCTGATTTTACCAGCTGCCCTTATGGGACCCGCTAAAGGACCTCAGAATGCAGCGGTAAGGGATTAACGGCACCGGCATCCTTACCGACGCCGTTAACCCCTTACCGCCACACTCGGAATGAGGCCCATTGAGAGAAAGCAAAACGAGTTTAGTCGCAGCTGGACTG
This sequence comes from Ambystoma mexicanum, assembly GCF_040938575.1. Taxonomy (NCBI): domain Eukaryota; kingdom Metazoa; phylum Chordata; class Amphibia; order Caudata; family Ambystomatidae; genus Ambystoma; species Ambystoma mexicanum. Next base: position 407,803,143 of record NC_090934.1, read on the forward strand.
GACTATTACACAGTGAAGGAATTTGATTAGAAGTAGCAGGACGGAGAGCTCATCATTCATGTTTACTAGGTGAGCCTTATGGGACGGTACGTGCTCACAGATATCAGACCTTGGGTCGAGGGGTTTGGGAGATACTGCAGTCACCTAGCAGCACATTCACTTCTTCCGATATCCACGCATGAGCAGTGCCAACATTTGTCGCCACCCATAGCTGATCCGCAGGGGATGAAACCAGAAGGGGGTGATCTAACTCCAGGGAGGGCTTCAACCGGGCCCCAACGCCTGCGCAGAGACCAGGTGAGTGTAACATCATCAAGGTTCACAGTTCTCCAGTGGGGGGCAGGCTTGCTCTTCACATTCAGTGCTGGCAGGCATTATTCGCGGACCCTTGGATCCTTTCAGTGGTTTCACAGGGCTTCTGCCTCCTCATCCCTCAAATACCCTCATTCTCCTCTTCCCCAGATGGGGACATCATCTCTCCTTGCGATCAGCTCACTGATTGTGAGCGGAGCAGTGGAGGAAGTTCCCCTATTGCAGAGAGACTTGGGATTCTTCTGTATTGCAAAGATACGCAAGTAGAAGATCCAGGCAGGCCGAGAGTGGTGCTGGACCTATCTTTCTTAAACCTTTACTTACCCCTCCAAAAGTTCAAGATGGTTACACCTGCGCTGATAGCAGAGTCTGTATGTGCTCCCTGATATGTTAGTTTATTTCTATAGCACCTATACAGAATGCGTTTCAAAGCGCTTCAAGGCAAGGCAAGGCAAGGGAAGGAACAAGGGAAAATGCAGTGACAGTCTTACAAGGCCATGAACAAGAATGGGAAATTAACTATTGTACTCATCCTAGCGACATTTCACATAGTGTGAGAGCTAAAACACAGATGAGGAAGGAAAGGTGTGGGACGGAGATGGGAACAGACAGGTGACTACCGTTCTAGGCCTGATGACATTTCTGGTAGAGCCGGAGATTTACAGTTGCAGAGATCAGTAAAAAACCCATATTGTTGCAGAGAACAGAAAATGTAAGCAAGGATTCCAGATGACAATGGGCACATCATGATGCAGGGCCACCATGCATACGAGATGCAAGGGCGGTCCAGCATGAGAGTTGAGAAGGTGAAGCATCAAGAGTCAATGTGTCCAAAAGTCAAATCCAAGCACTGGCAACCGGTCGGTGATGGTGAAACCATAGTGAATCAAGACAACTCCTGCAGTGAATAGGTGAAGGGGGTGAAAGAAAGGCATTAGGGGAAAAGGAGGCAGGAAAGAAGAGATGGGGCAAAGCAGGGAGGGGTGGGGGGGAGAGGACATCATGAAGGGCCAGAAAGGGGGTTGGGTGGCACAACAGACATTGCGGGTTAACAGGGAGGGGGTGGGGCGCTCAAGGGACATCACAGGAGGAACAGGGAGGGAGTGATGGACAAAGGGACCTCACGGGGGAACACACGGGTAGTGTGGGGGCACAAGGTGACCACAGGAAGGATGCCTTCCTACATGTCCCAATATGCAGCCCCATCGCTTCTTCCTTCCGGGTTATGGGCTCCCACTTGCAATACAATGTTCTCCCATTTGGGCACCTCGGCCCCAAGTGTATTTACAAGACTTAGGAATGTGGTGGCTGTGCTACTCAGGTCTGAGGGCCACCATGTGTACCCATACCTCGACGACTGGTTGGTCAAGGCGGAATCGCCAGGGAAGGTGAGGAATACTGCCTCCAGATTAATGAATATTCTTTACGAGCTGGGGTTTTCCATCAACCTCTCAGCTCCAGCCCACACAATCATTGGTCTTCCTGGGCCTCAGGTGGGATACTAAGGAGCAGCGAATCTTCCCCCACTATGGAGAATGTGGCACCACTCAAAGCAGCTATTTACCATTTTCTCAGCCGATCGGAAACCTTGGCCTGGTTGTACAAACGCCTCATGGGGATTAGGGTGGCGTGCCTCCTGGCTTTGCCACATACCAGGCTCAAAATGAGGTGGCTGCAATTACTCTTCTCAGCCTCATGGAACCAAGAAATGGGCTCTCAAGCAGCATTAGTCATCACCCCGAGCCATCTGCACCAGGATTTGGTATGGTGGAGGCTGGACACCAATCTTATGGCGAGCAGACCATTCAGACACCCCCTGCATGTATATACCATTACGACAGAGTCCTCCCTGCACAGGTGGGGAGCCACGCTGGGCAAACCGTGTACATGGGCTGTGGACAAATGAGGAAACAGCAGAGGCACACCTTTCGGCTCAAACTGATGGCTATATGGCTGGCCCTCAGAGCCTTCCTTCCTGTGATAAAGAACAACCCAGTTTAGAGGGCCGATCAAGATGGCCGCTCCCTTGTGAGCTCCCGGCTCCCTCCCGCATGAATGCTGTTTAATCGCGGCAATCCTGTGGCGAAACTACTAAATCTGCAAGAATAATATATCCTAGCACGGCATCTCATCCCTGCTGAAAATTCTGAGCGAATCGGACTTGCCTTCCGTGAGAAACTCGCTGCGTAGTGTGGCCTGCACTGCCGCAAACTGCGCGGGGCCTGGGAGACCCGCCCAAAATCCTTCATAGGCGGACGAGAGCCATCCGAGGGACCTGCCGCGACCACCTCCAGCAGAAAGCGGTGAAAGGGGAATCGCCCAGAGTTGGGGCACCCACTGCCGGTGGCGAAGCGGGAGGTGCGAGGAGACCCACAGAAGCACGCAAAACAGGCGAGTTGGCCGTGGCGTCCCCGCCATCTTGACTCACAGCGTCTCCCCGCGCGCCTTGAGCTCCGCCCCTCGCACCAGATCCAGGTGCCTCGCCCGCGCCTTGACCAGACGCTCCGACTCCATAGTCAAGCTCAAGATGGGGAAGCCGGACAAGTCCCAGAAACGGCTCAACTTTGATGCAGGCCCAGCGTCTAAAACACACAGGCCGGAACACCGCCCTGAATCCCCAAACAACCAGTCGGAGGCAGAATTGCAGCAACAAACGGACATCAGGGAAATCCTGATGGAATTAAAAGCTGGGATAGGCGGTCTGGACAGCAAGATAGACTCACTCTGGTCCAAGGTAGATCTGTTGCAACACCGGCCCGACAAACACAGTGACAGCCTCGACTCCGTCGAACAGAGTGTGTCAGATCTGGACGACGGCACAGCAGCACTCACCTCCCGGGTATTCACGCTCAAGGGGCAAATGAAAACTGTACTCGTCAAAAACGAGGACCTGGTTGGCCGCTCCAGGCGAAATAATATCAGGATTATCGGAATCGGAGAAAGACAACTACCGGTCAGAATGGAAGAACACGTCGGAAAAAGTATGCACGGAGCTTTTTGGTCCCACAGTCCTATCGCAAATGTTCGTAGTGGAAAGAGCCCACAGAATCCCTTCAACAAGACCGGCGCCGGGAGCCCCTGCCCACCCGATCATTGCCAAGCTTCTAAGCTACAAGGACAGGGACTCATCCTTAGAATGGCAAGGGAAAAGGGCAAACTACACTTCGACGGGGACGACATCCAGTTTTTTCCTGGACTGTCCAAGCCCAAAGGAGATCGTTCACCCAGGTGAAACACAAACTACGCACTGACCAGATGACATGCTCGATGCTGTTCCCGGCGAGGCTCCGCATTCAAATGGAGGGTAATACCCACTTCTTCAACTCCCCAGAAGAAGCCTCACTATTCCTCGACAGGCGGGGATGCAGGTCCGCAAACCAAACGCCCGGCGCCTCAAACGGAGAAAGAGCAGTGAGAGTTCCGCTGTGACAAACACCTGCACTACTGCACCAAAGCAAGCAGGAACCAAGCCACCAGGACAACCTTCACAAACTGGAGGCTGGGGACTGTGCCTAGGAAGGCCACCTGCGCCCCGTGCACAGCACGCAGTATGTTCCAGTTGGGGGGATTCCAAACATACGAGTTGGGGGTTGTCCGTGTAAGGAAATTTGTTTGATTGTTGTTGTCGCTCGAAATGTGCTCAGAGCGCCACTGCCTAACCGCGGGCCTTGCCCTGAGCCCTGCTGCCGCCCCATTCGAGCCCTCCCGCCTAACACCGCTCCCATATACCCGAACTCCGACTCTGGTCTAGCCGCATTCCGGTGTTATATAGATCATTATATAGATCATCACTGGTACGTTCAAAGTAGCAACCTGGAACATTAGAGGGGGTAACATCCCGGCTAAGACACGCAAGATCCTGCAACTACTCAGACGTCACAAGGTTGAGGTGGCTATGATTCAGGAAACCCACCTCTTGCTGCAAAATGAGCACCTGTGGGCCCGCAGCTGGGGGTGCCATCGCTACTTTTCCCTCATACTCATCCTATGCCAGAGGAGTCGCTATTCTTCTCCACTCTTCACTGGGGTTTCGCCTGATCCAAACAGAGAGGGACAGCGAGGGAAGGGCGCTTATGGTTCGGGGCATGGTGGAGGGTGAGGAGGTGGTGTTCGTCAACTCCTACGCCCCCAACACAGATGCCGCAAACAATTTTGACTGGGTGCTATCCCGCCTCTCGCAAGTGCAAAACGCGACCATAATCTGAGGTGGAGACCTGAACACCCACCTCGACCCACAGAAAGATAAATCAAAGTTAACAACAGCTCACCTGTCCAAAGCCAGCCTACAAGTGCAAGAGATCTGTAAAGCGTTTGACCTTTCGGACATTTGGAGGAATCAGAATTGGGAAGCCAGAGACTACACATATCACTCAAGTGTTCATAACACAAACTCTCGCATTGACTATCTGTTGGTCTCCGCTCACAGTAACTGGCAATGGGGAGCATGCCAAATACTCCCCAAAACCTTCTCAGACCACGCCACGGTAACACTCGAATGCCACCGGCCGACCACCAGGCCACATCCTCCACAATGGCGCTTCAAACCCAGATCCCTCACCGATCTGACATTCGCCACCGAGCTAAGCAAGGAAATCGACTCCTTCCTTGACATTAACCAAGGCACCGTCAACTCTGCCGGAGTGCTATGGGAATCTTTCAAATGCTACGTAAGAAGCGTCTGTTTAGCCAAGGAAAAGGGAATCCTGAAACGTATTAGACGCGAACTAGAAACCTGCGAAACGCACCTGAAGGAATTGGAAAAGCAGCAAGTCGCACACAATTCAGACCAAATCCAGGCGAGGCTGAAAGAAGAACTTCTGAACTTTAGAAAACTGGCTGAAAGGGAGATAACATTTCTGGGGCACAACCACAGAATTAGACAATATGGCGAAGGCCAGAAGCATGGAGCCCTTCTTACTCGCCTCATAGCAGCAGACAGGAGGCCGACAAGGGTGGACAGTATCCGGACACCACAGGGAAATATGCTGCACAAAGAATAAGTCGCGGTGTTCAGGGCTTTCTTCCAGGACCTATACAGCGCCGGGGGCCCTACAAATTCTGTTGCGATCCGCAACTACCATAATGACACTGAACTTTACTGGGTGGAGGGAGAACTCCGTGAGCCACTGAATGCGCCCATAACGCTGGAAGAGATTCAAGAAGTCATCAAAAATCTGCCATCTTCCAAAGCCCCGGGACCAGACGGGCTAACTGGTGAGTTTTATAAATACTTCGCCCCTCTCGTTGCCCCTCCCCTGCTAAATGTCTATGAGGAGGCGATTGAATCCGGCATTCTCCCACAGACACTAAGAGAAGCGAACGTAATCCTGCTACACAAAAAAGACAAGCCCCCCGAAGATTGTAAGTCTTATCGCCCCATATTAATCTGGACAACAAAATCCTGGCCAAGATCCTCGCCAATAGGCTACTCCCATTAATGCCCGCACTGGTTCTCGCCGACCAAGCGGGATTTGGGCCCGGGCGAAACACCACATTCGGGATACGCAGAATGTTTGGGGTTCTGGCAGCACTCGAGCAGTGGCTGCTAGGCGCTGAAAAGGCATTCGACTCTGTTGAGTGCCCCGTTATGTTTGCCGTGCTACAGCAGCTCGGACTTGGGAAACAGTTTGTCAGGCTAGTCTCACTCCTCTATACCCAGCCCCTTTCAGCAATCTCGCTTGGGTCGACCCGCTCGGCTCAGATCAACCTCCAGCGTGGCACTAGGCAGGGATGCCCATTATCCGCTATGATATTCGGCCTTGTGATGGAGCCCTTGGCAGCGGGCCTTAGGGAACGACATATCCAGAGAGGTCTTAAAATGGGTCCTCACCGGCTAATAATTTCACTCTATGCCGACGACATAGTCCTGTTCATGCAAAACCCCTGCGAAAACCTTAATCCAATAATGTGTGAAATAATCAAGTTTGAGTTGGTATCTGGCTTGAAAATTAAGCAATCGAAATAAATCGTCTTTCCCTTAAACACAAAAACCAAAATTGTCCAAGACGAGTTTAACTTACAGTGGGAGACAGCTCACGTCCGATATCTAGGAATTAAGTTGTCCCTATATCACCAAGATCTACTGAAAGACAACTACGATAGCACACTGAAATTATTAAGAGGCAAGGTAAACAGGTGGAAATCACTACCGCTCACCATCTGGGGGCGAGCCTCATTGGTAAAAATGGTAATCTTACCCAAACTCCTATACCTTTTCGCTAACATCCCCATCCTGCTGTCCCGACGCTTCCTGGGTAATCTGAGAAGCCTAGTTCTGGACCTTATATGGTCTGGCAAACCTGCAAGGGTGGCTTACTCATCCCTAGTGCTTCCTGTTAATAAGGGTGGCCTGGCTCTTCCCGATCTAGAATGGTACTACTGGGCAGCACAAGCTCAGTTTCTCAGTCATTGGTACGAACCACAATTCGTGAGACTGCATGTACAGGTCGAACGGGCACTAGCCTCACCCAACTTGCTAAGGGCAGTGATTATCAGCAATCAAGCATGCCACACACGACGCTGAACCACCTTCGCAATATGGCGGAAAATAGCTCAAAAATACAAGATTCAGCTTAGATACTCTCCTCTTTTGCCCGTGAAATTCATTTCCGGGATCCCACTCACCGCCGAGAAAGTGTACCTGAACTGGGTGAATAAGTGCAAAATAAAAACTCTAGGCGACTTCTTTATACAAGACACCTTCATAACACCCCAGCAGGCGAGGGAAAAGGAGGGCACGCCCTCCCTTGACATCTTTTTGTACTTCAGAGTGCGATACACCTTGCAGGCCCTCATCCCATCATTCCTGCAACAACCTCCCACCTGGCAACTACTGCATGGGACCATTCAGGCACAAGGAGAGGGCAAACTAGTCTCATCCATCTACAAAACCCTGCTCACCGACACTCTCCCCTCGAACCCCAAAACAAAGACAAGATGGGAAACCACGCTTCAAACCCCCATTCTTGATGAAGACTGGAGCTATATTTTACAACAGACACAAAAAGTGGCACTCAATTCCCGCTTCAAACAAATCCACTTTAATTATCTGCATCAAACCTATTATACCCCTAACAAGAGAAACAGACAACCCCCTGGGTCCAATGCATCTTGCGACCGTTGTGGGTCCCGGACGCTGAATTCCTGCACCTAGCGTGGAGTTGCCCGCCAGTGTCTAAATTCTGGTCAGATGTGCTTGACGAAATTATCAGCGAGAGAGTGGGACACTCGCCACTGGTGGCGCTCCTCGGCCTAACGAGACCCCTGTCTTCACACATCCGGAAACTGGCAAGCTTGTTATTGGTTTTGGAATGTAGAAGAGTGGCTATGGCATGGGGACGGGGCACACCCCCTACCCTAGCAAACTGGAAGAGGGACATCACATACTGCCAAGAAAGGGAAACAGAATTCATAAACGCACTGCCTCTCCACGCAAGACCCCCAGATATATGGGGCCCGTACATCTCGTACCTCCTCTCTAGCGCAGCACCAGCCGGGACAACCGATCAGCCACCACAGACTTCTTTGGTGTAAATGTAAATGCGATAATTGCCTGTTGTGTGATGGGACTGTCGGAGGGTGGGGGGGTGGCCGTGAGGGGGGCATTCGGCGGCTTATTATTAGCCCAGTGTTTGGGCTTGTTGGTACTCACGTTTACTAAAATGCAAAAATAAAGTTTAAAAAAAAAAAACAACCCAGTTTGTATTTAGACAATTCCACCTGCATGTACTACAGCAACAAACAAGACTACCAGATCGCCTCCCCTGTACAGGCTCACCATCGACATATGGGAATGGGCCATCGCCCACAACATATGGCTTTCTGCAATCCACCTTCCGGGGGATTCCAACCTGGAGGCAGATAGGCTCAGAAGGCTAGGTGCGGACAACTGAGTGGCAGCTGAATGATCACGTCCTATAGGAGATCTTCAGCAGGTGGGGACAGCCACACATAGATCTATTTGCCACCAAGCACAACCCGAGATGCCAGCAGTTTGCTTCCTCAATGGGACAGGGCATGGGCTCGCTGGGGGACACCTTGCATCTCTGGTGGAGCGGGATGTGGGCTTACGCATTTCCTCCGACTCCTCTAATCCCCAAAACCATCTGCAAGATCAGAGGGGCTCGTCAGCTGAGGCTAATTCTAAAAGTACCAGTGTGGCCAGCCAGACCATGGTTCTCCGATCAGCCCCCAGTGCGTTTCCCAGTCGGAACAGCTCCACTCCTATCTCAACAAGGGGGGGGGGGCTGGCAGTAGTTCACTCGTCCCTGGAGAGACTAGCCGTAGCAGCGTGGTTCCTGAGCACATAACTCTGAAGCACCTTCGCCTGTCTCAGGACAATCTTGAGATTATCCAGAAGGCAAGAAGTATATCCTCCAGAAACCAATACAGGAGCAAATGGTCCAGGTTCTGCTTCTGGGCCAAGGAAAAAGGGGTAGACCCATTGACGTGCACACTGGATCAGGTGCTGTTGTTCTCGGCACACCTGGCAGAGTTGGGCATTTAGGTCAACACATGCCGTAGAGACCTGGCAGACACAGGGGCCTACAAGAACTCTTGTAGCGACTCCTTCTCCACGTCCAACCCTGTGGCCAAGAGGCATCTGGTGGGTCTATCAAGATTATACCCTCCTATCAGACGTACAACCCAGTCTGGGATCTCAATGTGGTTCTGGGCGCCATGGCGCATAAACCATTCGAGCCCATGATGTCAGTCGACTTCCGATTGGCCACAAACAAGAACGTGCTGCTGGTAGGCCTTACTTCGGTGCTCGGGATCAGCAAGATTCAGGCACTAGTGGCATCAGAGCCTTATACCACGTTCCATCGTGACAAGGTGGTGCTATGCACCCACCCTTTGTTTCTCCCAAAGGTGGTGTCTTCTTTTCACCTCAGTGAGGAACTAGTCCTTCCAACTTCCTTCCCGAATCCAAAGGAGGGGGCAGAAAAGGTCTTGATGTCAAGAGAGCCCTGAAATTGTACCTGGACTAAGGGCTTCCGCAAGGTAGATGCTTTGTTTGTCACCTTCAGTGATTCCCAAACAGGTTGGATGTAGGAGTAATTATAAGTTACTCACTGTAGTGATTAACCTACTCCTAGGCCATAGTCCCCTAAACCTCCATACATCTCGCCATTCTGCCCCCTTAATGAGCAACATTGTAGGGCAGTTTAATCTAGCAGATGTGTCAAAGGGGACTGAGGTGTGGCGCCGGAGGGCAGAGTAAAGGGAGCGCATGCTCCTGGGGCCACATTTAGCTAAATTTAAATGGGAAAATAAATCTTTTCTGGTGAAAGTTTGTTTCCGTCCGTAGCTAGTGACGCCCATACAGTATGTAGGAAAGGGGACTAGGAGTGCGCTAGTCACTACAGCGAGTAATTCATAATTACTTTGGTGTCAGAAATACAGCAGCAGCAGCTCACGCCCCTGGTGGCCCGACGGATGGCACCCCAGGCACATCCCTCCAAGACCTCGGCACAGACACTACGCTTCTGGTCCAAAGCGCCCTCCAACACCGAGACGGCTGACGCCACAACCCATTCCAGTGGTTCCTGTAGGGGTCCACCCCATACAGATATTGGAACGGGCACGAATATTGGCACCATGGAGATGGGTGAGTTTGATAACTGTGCTGGTGGATGGTGAACCGATGGGCGCCGATGATACTCCAAGGGCATCTCCACCTAATTAGGTGGGTTCATTCCACTCCATGCTTTCAAGGGAATATACCCTCTTCAACCTAGTACCCTAGGAAAAGGAGGAGGGATTTCTTTACCAGAGGCGATATCGGCCAGGAAGACAGTGATGTCCATTCCTCTGCAGGACGAGGTTTGGCCTAGCTCTGATGAAGACCCCAAGCTCCACACCAGCAAAATGGGATAGGCTGGAGTAAAAATACAGGGTGCCTGACTCGGCCCCTAAATGCCTTGGATCTCCCCAGACTCTGTTTCAGCCACGGCCAGTAAGCAGTCTGCAAACCCGTCCTCCAAATCCATGATTCTGCCTGACAGGAGGGGAAAAAGCTGGACGCAATGGGCAAGCGTGTCATCTATACCGCTGCATCAACTGTGAAGGCTGCCAACGCCCTGGCCAGTTATGATGGGGAGTTGTAGTGCAAGCTAGGCCGACTCCTGGATTTCTTGCCTGGTAAGACTGACGATTTAGCCCTATTTCAGGAATATGAGGTGGCCTCTGGCCATACCATGACAGTGGCTATGGATGTCGCGGACTCAGGTTTTCGCCAAATGGGAAACGTAGTAACACTTGGGCGCCAGGACTGGTTGAAGACCACTAACTTTTGACCTGACGTCCAGGCCAAGCTGGTGGGTATGCCCTTTGATGGGGTTAATCGCTTCAGCAAGGTGGTGGATGGAATGCAGCAGGCGATAACGACAGATACTGAGACAGCAAGATCACTGGGGATCTTGCAGCAGTGATGGTCTCCGTCCATTCTTCCAGAGGGGAAGTTCAACAGGTCTCTAAAGTCTACATGTCCACCTCGTACCATCAACCCTCCTGCTCCACGTCCCAAGAGACATGCAGGGGCCGGTTGCAGGCCTTCGGCAGAAGGGATCCTGGTTGACGTCTGCAAAGCAGGATGCAAACACCCACGCAAGCCTGACCCGGCCCAGGGCCTGGACCCCTACTGTCACACCCCGATGGGGCGGTCGTCTGACCTTCGTCAACCAGTGGGAGCTGGACATTCTTCATCAGGGGCACACCCTGGAATTCCCCTTGTAGCAAGAATGGAGCTGCACATGGCCCAGCTGCTGCAAGAAGTGCAGGCCATGTCAAAAGGGGCAATAGAACCCGCCCCTCCCTGGTTCAGGAGTGTACTCCAGATACTTTCTAGTCCGCAGGAAGTCGGGCGTGGTGTCCGATACTGGACTTGCGACGCCTCAACAAATACCTGAAATCCCAAAAATTCAGGATGGTCATGTTGCAACAAGTGCTCGGCCAGCTGGAGGAAGGGATTTCCTGGCAACGTTGGACCTAGAGGATGGCCTAATTCCACATCCCCATACATCCTAAGCATCAGAAGTTCTTGTGCTTTTTAGTTCTGGGAAGACATCCTCAGTTCAAGGCTCTGCCCTTTTCCTCAAATCTGTGCCATGGGTGTTCACAAAGTGCCTGGCGCCGGTGGCAGCGCACATGCGTCTCAAAGGCATGCACGTCTATCCATACCTCGACAACTGGCTCATATGCCTTCTGACAAATCTCAGATTCTACATCAGCTTTCTGAAGTCCTGCATAGTGCCATCGCTGAACACACTGTTCCTGGGCACCTGCCTAAACACTGTGGCATCTCTGGTGTTCCCCTAAAAAGTGAAGGTGGCAGCTATGTTGGGGAAGGTGCATCGCCTAGTTTCAGCCCAGTCTGCGACAGTGCACGCGCGCCATCAAGTCGCTGCTAGTTATGATGTCGCCCTGCATTCACCTGATCCCGTTCTGCAGGCTACAGATTAGACTTCTACAAGAGTTTCTGGACATCAGGTGACTCCAGGTCACAGGCACGTGGAGACAGGGTTGCCCTCAACCGGGATTTAAGGCATGCTGTTCAGTGCTGGTGGGGGGAAGTGGGTACACCAGCATCTCACTCAAGGGGCACCGTTTCAGGCTCCCCCATTCCAGGCTACAGTCACCACAGACTCCTCTATGGGCGAATGGGGGCTCACACTGAGTAGTCCCACACCAGAGGCATTTGGAGGAGGAGCTGCAGGCCATGTTTTGGGCCCTCAAATCTTTCTTACCTCTTCTGCTGGGACAGGTGGTGAGGATCTTCACGGACAACACCACCTACATTCAGAAACTGGGCAGCACGCGCTCCCCTGCTCTCTCCCTGGAGGTACACTGGGTCATTCTTCAAGACCTGCTTCTAGTCCCATTTCATCTGACTGGCATCAAGAAAACCGTAGCGGATTCTCTGAGCAGTGGGAGCTCCAGCAGGCGCAGATGTCCTGTGTGTTCAGCATTCGGGGCTGACCCCAGATCGACCTCTTTGCGACAGCAGCAAACTCGAAGTGCCAAGCCTTCACCAGCAGGATTCCACAGCCGGGGAGCCTGGGGGATGTTTTTGTACGCGTTCCCTCCAATACCTCTAGTGCTTCTTGTGATCAACACTCTCAAATGCTGCCGCAACAAGATGATACTGATCGCCCGGGCATGGCCACGCCAGATTTGGTACACGGAACTGCTCTGCATGGCGGTGGCGCCAGCTGTCCGGCTGCCACCTCTTCCCGACCTCCTTTCCAGAGAAGGAAGGATACTTCACCCCACCCAGCGTCTCTGAACCTCACGGCTTGGCTCCTGAAGCCCTAGAGTTCGGACATTATGACATTCCTCTGGAATGTAGAAAGGTCCTGGACAAGGCTAGAGCGTCCTTTACACTATCCTGTTACGGTCACACATGGAAATGCTTCACTGTGTGATGCGGGGTGCAGAAGATGATACCTCTACGCATCACAGCCCCTCAGCTACTGCCGTACCTGTTGACTTTGGCTAAGGCAGGATTTGCCCACGCCTCCAAGGAGCACCTGGCGTCATTTCCAGGTACACAGGATCACCGGGCAGACTGTCACTCTGGTCTCACAGGCTCATCAAATCATTTCTGAGAGGTCTCTTCAGGACTTTTCGGCAACTTTAGGCCCCTGCCCCGGTATGGGAGCTCAATGTCGTCCTTACTAGACTCATGGGGTCTCCGTTCTAACTAACCATTGCAACAGGATCCCTTGAAGTTTCTCTCCTGGAAGATATGGTTCCTAGTGGCCATCACCTCGGCCAGACGGGACAGGGCGATTCAGGCACTCTCCTGCAAACGCCCATATCTGTCTTTTCATGCTGCAAGGGTGGTGCTTCGGTTCCCACCCCGCCTTTATGCTGAGCGTTCCATCTGAATTCCACCTTAACAATCCCGTGATGCTTCCAGTCTTCTTCCCGAATCCTTATTCAGCCACTGAAAGGTCAGTGCATACGCTGGGCGTTTCTCATGCCTTGAAGTTCTATGTGCCCCACTTATGGAATTTTCAGAAGATGTCAACTCTTTGTGAACTTTGGACCTGTCAATCACAGAAGGCCCTGTCGAAAGCTTCCGTATCCAGGTGGCTCTCCGGCTACATCATGCACCGTCATCGTCTGGCCAACAGACCACTTCCAGGCTGGCCGAGAGCCCACTCCACCAGATCCATCGCTGTGACAACAGCGTTTCTCTCTGGGGTTCCCCTGCTGGATAGTTGCAGGGCTGCTACGTGGAGGTCCACCTACACCTTTAATGAATTTCTACTGTGTCGACCGGGATTACCAGGAGGAGTCCTGAGTCGGCCAGGAGGTGCTACACAACCTGTTTGTTGGAGGTGAGTCTGGTTCAGGGATAGTGGTTGTACTTCTGTTGAGTCTTGCCACCTCCTTTTTCCTACTTAAGGAGCCCTCCAGCCTCTCTTCCTTTGCAGATGGGGAGCAGGTGCAAGTGGATCTAGGTCACCTGGCCTAAGCCCCGCCCACCTTGTGCCTTCCTGCCTACCGCTCTTTTTTACCACTTAGCAAGCCCCGCCCACCTGGTGCCTTCCTGCTTGCCGCTCATTTTCACCACTTAGCAAGCCCCGCCCACCTGGTGTCTTCCTGCTTGCTGCTCTTTTTCCTACTTAATGAGCCCTCCAGCCTCTTTTCCTTTGCAGATGAGGAGCAGGTGCAAGTGGATCTAGGTCACATGGCCTAAGCCCCGCCCACCTGGTGCCTTCCTGTCTGCCGCTCTTTTTCACCACTTAGCAAGCCCCGCCCACCCTTTTCCTATCTCCTCCTCTTACTTTCTTCTATGCACTTACTCTATCAGAATTGTCCCTGGACCTAATATGATAGCAACCTCGTCTGTTTCCTCCAACTCTCCCATTACTGTTTTTTTCCTCCCCCTCTAGTACTATCAGAAATGTTGTCATGCCTAGTATGATAGTCGCTTGTTTTGTTCCTCCCCTCCCTTTCTGCAATCCTCTCCCTCACCTTTTGTTTTCTGCGGCTCTACCAGAAATGTCGTCAGGCCTAGTCCGGTAGTCGCCTTTCCATTTCCTTCCCACTCTCCCCCTCCCTTCCTTATCTATGTCTTAGCTCTTGCACTATCTGAAATGTCGTCAGGCCAAGTACGATAGTTAATTTCACATCCTTACTGTTCATGGCCTGTAAGAATGCCATTGTATTTTCCCTTGTTCCCTCCCTTGCCTTGAAGCGCTTTGAAACACATTGTGTATAGGCGCTATATAAATAAACTATCATATCATATCCTGTGGTTGTATTTATGTGCTGCTGTATAATCTTATTCATGAGCATGTGAATCCATGCCAGACCCCATGCTGGAGAAGGAACTAGTTACTTGCCTATAACTGTAGTTCTCCAGCATGGGCCTGGCATGTATTCACATACAAACACTCCTTCCTTCCCTGCTGTGGCTCTTCTGGGTTCATACTGGCACCTTACAAGCTTTTGAATCTGAAGATGGCCACTCGAGTTGGGGCTTAGGGAGATGGTCGTCATTGGATGGGTGCAGTATGACGTAGTCTCCAGTGATTGGTTAATAGGAGAAAGGCAGTTTTCAGGATTTTAAAGCAAGACTACTTTCTTTTTTACTGAGGATTCCCGGCCTGATGTCAGAATATTCATGAGCATGTGAATCCATGCCAGACCCTTGCTGGAGAACAACAGTTACAGGTAAGTGCTAGGAAAGATTTCTCCTTACTGAACCTTTCCTTCCATTTTTATGGACCCCTGAACTTTTTGCTTTTATTTTTTTATCCGGACTTGTACTTTTTACAGTGCAGTGAAGCCTTCAGCTTCACTACACTGTCTTTTGCTAATCTGTTATGGGGAAAATGACAAGTCCTTCAGGCTGTCGATACTGGGAAACATTGTTTCCCTTAGTCTAGTTACTTTGTTACTTCTTTTATTAATTTATCACTTGTGTTAACTTTTATCATTGTACAATGCATCTTACAATTCAGTGCATTGGGGGTACACTTTTTGTTTTTGCCCTAGGCTAATTTTCAAAGGATTGTTGGTGACTCTAGGTATGCTAAATGGACAAGCTGGTGGCAGCAGTGACCTTTTAACCTTTTCTGGTGCTTTTCACTTTAGCTTTACCGCATATGGCTTCTAACTGTGGCTAGTGATCAAACATGGCCATCCAAAAAGGTGTTTCGCTTGTCCTTTGGCCATCTTGTGTTTTTTAGCCTTCTTCCTGGCTTATGAGGCCAGAAAAATCCTTATATGGATTTCCAGTGGCTGGGAAAGTAGAGGCTTTTGGCAGGCTACTGGAAGGTTGTGTGTGTTTGCTGGCAGAATGTGGGCTGGTTTCAAACTGGTTTCAGTGTGTCTGAGTGTTATGCATGAGTGTTCCTGCCAGCGGTCCTGATCGGACCACTGCTGTGCGGTGTGTGTGGGGCTAGTTCTGCTAGTGGGAGTTTTGGCCCTTACCTGACTTTTAGATAACACGACCCCTGCGTCTGCTCTTCAGAGATCCTGGAGTAACCTGAAGGAGCCAAGACTACTGTCCAGCTGTGAGACCTGTGAAGAGACCAGAGACCCGTCTGAAGGAGGCCTGGCAGCCAACTTCAGCTGCTGTCCAGGTGGAGCCCTGTCTTGCTATTGATCTTCAGCAGTCCTGGGAGAGAGCTGCGATCCGTGAAGTGGAGGGAACATACATTCCTAATGTCTGCTCGGTACCCTGCGAAGAAGAGCCGTTGGAAGTGTCCCGGGACCGTCCTGTGGCTGACAAGCTCGGAGTTTGGGCTACAATGCTGCCGACATCGTACCGCATTGAAGCCTGGAACTTGTGGGATCCTCAGCTTGTCCTACAAGACTTGCCTCAACATTTCGTGGTCCTAGGGGAAAGTCTGACCGTGACAAGTGAGTCCCTTTGCGTCGCTGTGCTGCGGTGACCACCTTCTGAAACTGCTTACCTGAGTCCAGTCCAGTCCTGAGAAGGGTCCTGCATCGTGTTTTTCTGCATTCTTCATCCGAGAGTCCTTGCACCAGCTAAAGACACCGACTGGAAATCTGCTCGAACCTGCAACCCCTGCAAATCGAGGACTGGGGCTGACGGTGGGAAACGCAACCTCAGACCTCCTTCCATTGACCTGCTAAGTCCTGCGAAGAATCGGAGTACAGGGGGTGAGTTACAGTGGTTTTTACCTGAACCTGAACTCCCTTTAAAAGTTTTGCTAACTTTTATAAAATGTACTTTGGCTTTGCCATTGCTTGCTCGTGTAAGCCTTCCGAAAGTTGAGGACACTTTTGTTAGTTAGAATAAGCTGTCCTCTAACCTTTGGAACCATTCACTGGACCCCAGAGACCCAACCTTCATTTTTTCCAGCTGCACAAACTATATCAGAACTTTTGAGCATAAGGCCCCAGACAACTTGGGGAAGGACTTTTGAAGTTGGGGTTAATTCTCTGTGAATCTGTACTTTCTTTTACAGGGGTTTGATGTGTATTATGCCCTGCTCTAGTGATTGTATTTATGTAATCTCTTATTAGTGTTGTGTGATACTTCTACCTGTTGGTCATTTTTTGTAGTGATATTTGGCCTAAATAACTGTATTTGTATACATACTGTCTAAGTGTAATTTGTGATTCCATTGTGTACTTATAGGGAACCGTTTACAAGCTCACTGCCTCTTGAGACTTAGTCTAGACCTCTCGCCACTGCCACCTTGAACTGGTTTGGCTACAGCTCTCAGAGATGTCCCTGTCACAATATAGGTTGGCCTTCTATACATCTGTCCCCCAGGCCAAAGTACAGAAATCAGTCCTAACAGTAAGTAACTTGTTCCAACTTCTCTATCAGGAGAAAAAGGTGAGCGCTAGTTTAAAGTGCTACCACTGAACCTATGAGTGTTTCTGCATTCTTTATGTGGTTCCGGTTCTAAAAATAATTTACAAAATATGAACCCTAGTTAGGTTTTCTTTTTTCTAGGAGTTGTGGCTCTCCAAGTCCAATCGTTTGATTCTTCCTCCGCATTAGCTGAGCTTGTGGGGGGACTGAGGTACAGGGGCGTAGTGACACAGTAAATGTATGATGACCAACGTTGCATCTGGATTCGACAACCGCCACGTCGAGGCAAGATGGATCGATGGCTGCGTTGAGGTGCACTCTGCCCCCTGTCAGTTTTCTGAGCAGCTCACACTGGAATGCATATCTGATGAGGAATCTGCGGGACAAGAATCCATTGCAAGAACATTTTTTCATTTTATTTGAATATGGTTTTATTAAACCTTTACAAAAAAATGAAAAATTGAAAATTTACAATAGAAACACATAATTCATACACAGTAAAAATATTCAACGAGGCAGCATAAATATCAGCCATATAGCAATCATCATGTAGAGATAAACAATAACTTATTTTAACAGACCTGTAAATCAGCAAAGAAAGAAAAAACTAAAAAATCAAATCAGGCATCGCATGAATGACCTATGTATATTTGTGACCATACAATTTATCTAGAGCAATCCAATTGAAGATTACATATGAAGCCGGACAATGCCAATCCCTCTTGCGTATTTTGGATACATAGGCAACGTTGCCATACCAGATCAACAGGTAAACCCAAATACAGGACCTTCAGTGCACTCAGACAAGAGTCTCTTAGAATATTAAGTTGTGTACAGAACAACACAAGGTGTTTAGCCGTTTCAGGGACTAAATGGCAGAATCTACAAAGACTATCTTCCACCTTGATTTGTTTTCTATGCAGTTTAATGTACAAAGTTGGAAGGATGTTCCAGCGCAATCTTAACAGTGAATATCGGTGGATGCTATTTGGAAAAATGGTGAGAATCTGAGAGAGACGCCCTCTTTTCTTGTGTTCATGTGATAAATGGGTCATAGAATTATATGAGTGGAAACAGTCAATGGTGAGGCACCAATCATAGTCCTGCAATTTCTTTTTAGTTTTCATTGGGTTGGTCGTTAGTTGTTCTAGATCGGAGTCAACGTTGTGGGGAATTGTTTCACACAAGTTGCAAAAATTTGTTAAGAACCCAGAATGTTCAATATTCTTTCCAACAAGTTCGTATAAGGTGTTAGTTGGACCTTAAGTTTTGCATAAAGCGTGAACATCCTCCAATAAACACAAGACTTTAGAGAGGCATAGCCTAATTCATACTGAATTGCAGCCAAAGGGACGGCATTTGGTAGGGAAAGAACCAGTCTCCAAATGGCAGCTTCGATTGCATCAAGTTTAGAGACGGTTAGCACCGTACATAACTCCAGGCCGTATGTCAGTTTGGGGGCTATTTTCCCTTCAAAAAAGAGGATGGCTGGTTTAATCGAAAATCGACCGTATTTGCGGTTGATTTTAAGGATCTGATTTCCCAGTGCCTTAGCTTTGTTTAGAAGCACATCCATCTGCCCTCTCGAGCACCTATTTGCACCAACATAATAGCCAAGATAGATAAAGCTATTACAAGTGGATAACCTTGCACCCTCCAAATTCCAAGAATTGCTAATTTTCCTATGAGATCCTTTAGATAGAGCAAGGATTTTAGTTTTGGAGGGATTGATGGTCAAGCCATTTATCTTGGCATAGTTGGCAAAGACATCCAAAAGAAGCTGGAGCCCCACCTTCAGTCAAATAGCAAAAAGTCATCTGCATAAGCCAACCATACAATCTTAGCGGAACCCTGTCTTGGAGCTAATAAGCCCTCCTTGTGTAAGTGTTCAGCTGTATCAGAAACATACTGATTGAACACCCACAGGCTAAGACACACCCCTGTCTAACCCTGCAGTAGGTATGAACAACAGCGTACATATCCCCCTTTTGGTTTAAGCGTATTTTAACACTAGTGTTATTATAAATCCCCTCCAAAAGACTTAATAGGCCTCTTTGTAGGCCCCAAAATGCTAGCTTGTGCCACCGCCTTTCGCGGTCAACGCAGTCGAAGGCTGCCGAGAGGTCCGCAGAGGCCACAAAAATAGGGCCCCTGTCACCACTCCAGGCAGCATCCTGAATGCATTTGACCACAATTCCATTGATGTTAGTGGAATGGATTTGTTTGCGAAAACCAGTTTGGAAAGGGCTCAAAGGATGACAATTTATTTCACAATCCTTAAGATGAGAGATAAATAGAGCAGAGAAGATTTTACAATCTGCGTCTATCAACGCAATAGGCCGATAGTATTTTGGATTGGACCTACTGCGGTTGCCAGTGATAGGGTCGAAAACAAAAGGCTCGAATGCCTTTTGATCGACAGTCAAAGGATCGAAAAAAAGGGTCTTTTTTTATTTTATTTTTATGGGGGGGTTCAACCCGCCAGCCCCCTGTTTTCTTTATTAAATACATTTTTTTACCAACCCAAACTAAAATATATATATATATATATATATATATATATATATATATATATATATATAAATAAATTTAAAAAATCTACCCTTTTTTTTCAATCCTTTTGCATTCGAGCAAAAGGTCATTCAATCCTTTTTTTTCGATCGTTTGACTGGACACCACCTACTGCCACATTTAAAGATCTGTATAACGTTTGCTTGTGACCATGAATTTGGGCAGACTCCAGATTGAAGGATGTCTCTAAACTCAAGGATTAAGAGATTGGCCCATAGATTAGGGTCAGACTTGAATGTGTTATTGGTTAGCCCATTAGGGCCTGGTGATCTAGATCTTTTGCATTTTTCAATTAGGTCCAAGGCATTGTCAATTTCAATAGAGGGCTCCCATTTAAGGGTGGGGCATATAGGTGTACAGTCTGAAGTTATCCTCCTGAGATGGTTTAAGGGCAAATCTGTCAGTATAGAAGTCCAGCCAGACTTGTTCCAAGATCGGATTTAATACGACAGTGGCCGGGTGAATGTCTTGTCCATTGACGATGGACCAAAATGCACCCACATTCACCTTAATGAGGAGCTGAAGCATTAGTTTGGCATCCTGTTGTAAAAGCCGGTGCTTAACTGATTTACAAAGAATATTATACACTTGTTTGGTCTTTCTAATGAGACCAGATCATGTAGTTTCATCAAGATTAGCAAATCTGAGTCTCCTAAGGACTTTGTTTTTGGTTAATTTTGGCCAATGCTAAATCTGGATTGTAACAATGAGTATGCCGAACAACAGGGACATAACAAGCAGGTCGTTTTCCCAATTCATCTACCGCTGCCCTTACAAGGGACATGACAGCCCCAGTATTAAAGGTGGCCATTTTCCAATCGTATGTGGTTTGATTGAGCTTAGCCCTTAGATTAAGTTAAGGGTATCAATATTTTTTGGAGTCCAACGGACAGCGGTGGCAGATGGATTCGGTATGACCTGTAACTGGGTCTGCAGTGTCCCGTTAAGATAGCTTAACTTAAAGATGGCCGTTAAGATACCATGATCACTCCAGTTATTCATATGGATTTCAAACAACGAGCATCTATTGCATAGGTAATCATCGAAAAGATATAATCAAGCATGGAGGTAGAATCTCCACGCCTCCAGGTTTGCCAGGTGGTGTCGTCTGTTTGAGATTTTGGATAGCCCACCAGGGGTTGTAAGCCAACGTTATCCAACCTGGTATACCATGCATAGCCCGCTTGATTTTTCTTAGAGCAGCTTAGATTCACCATATTCATCTCACAGATTTCCCATGGTGGTTTCTCAAATACACAATCACGGTTTAAGTCTCCTCCTAGTAGGACATGCCTGGAGTTGTTAGTTGAGGACCAATCAAAAATAATCTAACAGCTGTAACAAAAATTCAACGGCAGCCATACCACTGTGCCAATAGATGTTAACAATTAGTAACTTCATGTCACCATTGCTAGATGAAATATCGACACCCAATGCCCCAAACGGAAGGCCCAAGAGGGCAATACCCTTAAGACCTATGCAGTTATCAACCGCAACTAGTAGACCCCCTGATGGTCTACCCCCCCAAGTTCTGTCTGGCAAGCTGGTCAAAAATTCGGTAGCCATCTAGGTATGGGGTCAAGGTCATCCAGGTCTCTTGTAAACAAACAATGTTAGCATCTCTTTAAGTAAGTTCTTGTTGCTGAGCCGCAATTTTAAAGCAAGCTGGCTACAGATCAAATATGTAGCTTGACGCTATGTGCCATCATTATCTATATGCTCCTTGTATCGCAGTAATTTTGTTCTGTCATGGTTTTGGTGCCTCTGTGAGTAGATTTGATTTTCATTGACTGGTTTCTCATATACTCATATGTCCCGTCCCCTTTCTTCCATCCTTGTGGGCGTCTCTCAAAATGGGGATGGTACTGGAACCTTTGGCAAATTGAGCTTCCACTTTAAATTTAGTATAGCGCGCCTCACCAGTCCCTTTTTCTGCACAGATGGTGTCTGACCTGGCAGCCAGCGCAGAGACTTTTTTTTCGCTTGTGGCTTGATCCCCATTTTGTTTTTTCAATCTTATTTAACTTCCCTTCGGTGCCTCACCTCCCCCAGTACATGTCGGCCGCAGGAGTATTCACAAGATGTGCCTCATGCGATCGATCGTTCCCGGCCTCTGACCCCCACACACTCTGTCTTGAGTGTTTAGGGCCCGACCACCGCTGGGACACATGTTCGCCTTGCACTCTTGATCACGCAGCATTTTAGAATCTGTTGTGGTGGAGGGAGATCTTCCACACTTCTCCTCCTTCCCTCCTTAAGGACTTCCTCTCAGGTTGGCCCTCTGTTCAGCACTGCTCCACAGCGTGG
Organism: Ambystoma mexicanum; assembly: GCF_040938575.1. Classification (NCBI taxonomy): domain Eukaryota; kingdom Metazoa; phylum Chordata; class Amphibia; order Caudata; family Ambystomatidae; genus Ambystoma; species Ambystoma mexicanum. The sequence continues at coordinate 407,825,143 of NC_090934.1, forward strand.
CGACTCCTTCCGTGGGGTGCCCACAGATCGGGCTTCCTTGGATTCAGGTTCTGGCAGGCCTTTGGCCTCTAAGGCTACCGACTCCCAGGCCTCGGATGGGTGATCAAGTTCATCCTGTTCTACCCCAGGGGGTAAGGAATCGTTGAGTGCCACCTCCAAGAGTCTGTCCTCTGCACGTTCCAACACGGCTACCGGCACAGGCGCTGAGGGTGTCCAACCTACCGGAACTCGCTGCAAGGTCGTGAGTCAGTGCGTTACGACTACTGGCCGTCTGACTGAGGGCTCAGCGCCTACCAGAGTGATCACGGAGGTTGACGCCTATGCTTCGGGTACAAGATCCAAGCTGTATCCTCCTGTGTCTGAGGTCTCTCTTGGCTCAGGGCCTGCCAATGCTTTCGCCCATCGAATGGGCTTTACAGGATGATCCTAGCCCCCTTCCCACTGCAAGCGGCAGCGGATCCTATGGTGCAGGCTTCTGCTCTCCTCAGGGATACATCTACCCATCACAGCCTTACAGCTACACTTAGCAGGTGCCTCAGGGCTTTGACCAGGAGCGGAGGCCGTGCCTCAGGGGGCCGAGCTCCTAGGGACCCGGTGGCTTGTGAGGACCGCTTTCTCATGATTTCCCCTCAGATGAAAGGGCTCCTGAAGGACATTGTGAAGGTCATCCCACAGGTGACGCCACCCTGGCCGCCTCCTCTGGGTACTCCTCCCGTTCCTCCATTGTTGCCGGTCCCTCCCTCGGTCCAGGCCCCTACCAGTTGTTCTGACTTCTCCTCCTGTACCACCAACACATCCCCCTCAACAGCTGTTGGACCGGTCTGCGTCTCCAGACCTGGGGGTGGAGGGGGGCTGCTGGCACCTGTGTTCCAGAGCCCGGAGTCCCCTCGATCTGCGAAAGGGGTGGGGGGAGGCATTATGGTGATGCTCAGGATGATGAACCCTCTGCATCCGTTAAGGCCTTTCATGACCGCCTTCAGTGCCTGGCAGAGTCCTTGCATGGGTCCCTCTCCCCAAGGAAAGCCCCCAGGAGTTGGGAGTGCTAGCAGAGGTCTTGGGGAAGCTCACCATGATCCAGTCTGGCATCCCTCTCCAGAAGGATGGTCTACAGGTGCTGCAAAAAGTCTGGATGAAGCCCAGGGTCAACGCCCAGATGAACAAGAAGTTGGACAGCAGGTTTAGCCAATCCTCCTATCCTACCACCCGCAGCTGCATTCCTCAGTGGTGGCTGTGGCCTCCTTGTATTTTAAACCATAGTCTTCCTCCCTGGGCCCACCTCCAGTTGCCTCTCCAAGGAAGACAAAGTCCTCAAGTCTTTGGGAAAGCGATGTACTCCTACGTCTGTTCCCTTTCCTCCATACTGCATAGGCGTCCCTTGCTAGGGATTGGAAACTGAACCATTTTCACCAGAATGTCTATACCCCTTTAAATATATGTGTCTGGGGCATGGCACCGGCTGCACGAGCTACCTTCACTCCAGCGCCACACCTCCGTCCTCTTTTCCGCATTGACGGGAGCGGACCTACTTCACCACAGCTGTGGGTGGGGCCCTTTTTTCTTCATAATTCCGCAATCTTTTTTCCAGTTACCCTGTGGACTTTGGTCCCAAATTACTTAAAACCCTTTTTTTGTAGCAGTCTCACTGCCTCTGTCACCTCGCTCCCCTAACCCCCCCGGCACATTTCGGCCAAGGCGGGCTTTAGTCGTGCCCTTCCTGCGAGGGACCCTTTCCCACGTCGGACCTGCACGCGATCTGCCTCTGCTGCCTGGGAGAAGACCAGTTGCTGTTGGACGTGCAACGCCCTTACTCCCTGGCCCCTTAAGAACTGGGTTACCAGGTGGAGGGAGCTGTTCTCCAGGACTCCACAAGAGCACATAAAGGTGTACGTCCGCAGGAAGATAAAGGCAAAGGTGAGTGCTCTCTTTAACAAAGCACCCCACACGGGTGATTCCTTTCCCAGGAAACAGCTGTGTGGGAGGGGCCAGGAAGGCTGTGTCACCAACTTGGGTACCGAGGCTCATCAAGCTACCGGCCTTGCAACTGAGGGTTCCTCTGACCCTACCAGTTCCATTGCAGAGGGGCCTGTTGGCTCTGTGACTGCAAAATCTCCTGAGGGGCTCTGCCATAGTATCGGGCCCATGTCTGAGGGGGCGCCTGCACGCGACGGCACTACCGGCGCACAGCCTACTAGGTAGGAGCCTGAGGTGCGTGAAAAGCACGAACCTGCCTGTAGCAGTACACAGGGTGAGACTAGGCCTAATACGACACAAGGCGTGTCGGGGCAAGACAAAATGCGGCATGTGAAACTGCACGCCGTTCGGAAGGGCGGCAAGGCACAGAGCCCACTTCTAGGGGGCAATGGTCCTCTCAGGTCTCCTGGTGCACGGCATACCCCCATGCGTTAGAGACGCTGCACAGAGCCCTACAATGTACAGAGTGGACTGGGTGTGGCAACGGCGCATCCATCCACGCCAACCATGCCTTCGGCACAGGAGCATGCGTTCCCAGCCTGTGAGAACAAGTTATTTGGCAAATTCCTCAGACATATGAGATCTCCGCAGAGGGGCACCATTGTCAGGGGCATCATAAGGGAGATGCTTCCACCGGCTCCAGTGCCGCCTCAGGCCCCAGTGCAGTGGCAGAAAGCCACCTCTACGGGTGCAGTGGAGTCTCCTCCTGTGCCATTACAGGTCCCTATGCAGCCTAGCATAGTGGCACTGCCGGCTACACTGCCCCCCCCCCACCCTACTCCAATACCTCTGACTGTGGACCTTGCTGCTTTGGGCGCTCCTGACCAGACGGACACTGAGGAGGAGGACCCTGACACTTAATCATCGGCCAGGGCCTTCAATGACAGGCTGGCAGAGTATCTAGGCATTCCACGGCCCCAAAAGGATCAGCCTTGGGGGGGGGGTCGGGGAGGGCGAGAGGGATATTAGCAGAGGCTCTCATGGTAAAATTGGCCTCCTGGTCAGGCATCCCATTTCAGAAGGATGTTGAAGCCCTAGCAACAAAGGTTGGACGAAGCCTCAATCCAAACAACCCACCAACAGGAGACTGGAGGCAAAGTACAGGCAGGCTGAGGGGGATACCCTGCTCCTGTCGGTGCATCCGCAGCCACATTCATCAGTAATAGCAGTGGCGTCCATGTATGCAAAGCCCTAGTCCTCCGCATCGACCTCGGCAAGGAGGAAAAGGTGATAGAAGCATACAGGAAGCATACAGGAAAAAGATGTTTTCAAATGCTGCTCTCCACCTGCGACAGGCGAATGCAGCCGCAAAGTTAGCTGCCGCAAACCAGAGGCTATGGAGAGAGATCTTGGATTTCCTACCAGACATCCCTGTACACAAACAGGCCTCATTCAACGGGGCTGACAGATGCCAAAGTAGTGGCGCAAGATGTTCTGGAATCCACTCTAGGACATATCGATATGGCTGGCAGAGCAATCTCTACTACAGTTTTAAGCACAACAGCATGGCCTAGAGCCACAAAGTTCAACACATATGTTCAAGACCGTATCCTGGACCTGTGGTTTGAGGGGGGAGGTCTCTTCGGCAGACTAGTAACTAAACAAAAAGAAAGATAGTTCCCAAAACTGGTCATTCTGGCAAAGCTGGCGCCCAAGTCTTTCTGACAGATCCAAACATCTAGGATCGAAGGCAAGGCAACCAGACCGCTCCCCCAGCCATCACAAGTGCAAACATCAGTGTACTACACAAAAGGGCTTCCTTCAGTCCCCCTCCCAAGCACCAGCCTCAGACCCAAAGAAGCAATGACAGCCAAGGTGCACAGTTTTCCAGTTGGGGGCAGGCTTACTCTCCAAACTCAGTCCTGGCAGACTCTCTTTTCAGATACCTGGATCCTTTCTATGGTTTCACATGGGTTTTGTCTCCTGGTCCCTACAGAACCTTCTTCGTGTACACCCCTCCCTCAAATCTGGACACCAACCCTCCTCACGGAAATCCATTCACTGGTGCAAAGTGCACTAGTGGTGGAAGTTCCCCCCCCCTCTCAACGATGGTTGTGGTTCTACTCGTGCATTTTTACAATACAGAAAAAGAACCAGGCTGGCCTGAGAGTGGTTTTGGATCTGTCCTTCCTGAACCTATCCCTACCCCTCCAAGAATTCAAGATGGTTATGTGCTACGGAGAATTCTCTGTAAAGGCTAATTTCCCAAACCTAGTGAGTCCACCAGCAGCTTTGCTGGATTTTTGGGGTTTATTTTTTCTCCTGCTAAGAGTGAGACTCTTTTTCTCCCACTCTTAGGCATGATTTGAGAATGTCCTTTGACTTTGTAATGTGTTTTATGTGCTATGGGGTCTTTTACTCCATAGAGCTTCATGTGTTTTTGGTATGTGTGACACAGCACCCTCAGTGCAGTAACACAGGGGTGTCATAGTGACCCCCAAACATAGTCTCCATACCGTGGGACTGACTACTGTCTCCCAGGGCATGTAAAGTCACCATTGACTTTACTAGTCTCAAATTGTGAACAGAAGCAGTACAAACCATCATATTGTGGAAGTACTGGTAGGGGTAATTTGATTGCCCCTAGGTCTGTTTTCCAAGGGGGCACTGTCCAGTCCCCCCTTGTCGAGTTTCTGGCTGGTGGCAGTGGATACCATGCAAAATATTCCACCAGAATATTTCCTATGGGATTTTCCCATTCATTTTAAACGCACCACTTTTTGGTGCAATGTTAAAGATACCGCCGGGTTATTTATTTAATATTTATTCCCCGGTTGGGTCTTTTTGCCAGGACTCAATTTTAAAATGGTGTTTGTGTTCGCCTCTGAAACCCTAACCCAAGTCGAGCCCTTTGTTCCACTTTTGGCAGAAGCCTCCAAAAGGGGTGCCACTCTGTCTGGGTCTACAGGATGTGTGGGAGGGGGGGAATAGGCACCCTGGACTGAGTTGCCTTGGCAACTCAAGTCGCACTCTTGTGTGATTGGCCCAGTGGTGAGCCGCCTGGCTCACCACTTAGCATGTTTGATTGACAGCTAGGCTGATGAATGGGGGGTTTCTGCATAAAAGCAGGGTTTTGGGGACTGGAACTTCAGAAGTCTCCACAGGACCTAAAGAATCCGAAGAGGGGAGAAGCTGAGCCATCTACAACGACGACACCACCGGTGGAGCCCTGCTGTACGAAACTCACCACTTTCCCCGACTACAGAGAGATCTTCTTCCAGGAGAGTCTTCTTCCCTTTGAGCTGGTGGGACCAACCAGTTTGCCTTTTTCGCCTTCCTGGATCGTCTCATGGTCGAATCGCCCGTGCCAAGCACCCGGGCGGCCAGATAGCCACGCTTCACCACTACCGCGAATAAAAGGGTAGTACCGTCTGCAGTTGGAGAGGGCAGGAGCCCCCTCCTTTATCCCCTCCCCTCCCTCATCCACCACACCAGCATCCAGCATCCAGCAAAGACCCTGTCCCTGGAAATAGGGCACCATCACGTGCTGCTAAATGAAGCAGTGCCGTACCTGATGCAAAGAACGAGATCCCGACATCCATCCGACGTGAAATCACCATAAAGGCTTCCGATGCATGCGGTAGGAACCGCGCTCGAAAAACGCTCTCTATCTAAAATAGCTGCCGCCTTCTCGGCAGAGCCAGGGAACGTTGCCAAGCAACGCTCTTTGTATAACCCTCCCTACGCACATCCGCCGGCAAGGCGGAAGCCGGCCCTCCACTGTGAAGGCCTGCAGTGTAAGGGCCCTGTTTTGCCCCTCTTATGCGCATGGTTGCGCTTTGGTGCAGGAGCCCCCCCCCCGGTTCTCGTCAGCTATTGTCCCCCTGAGGATACAACAAGTTTACAAAAGTCCACGCTTGCATTACCTAAACTAGCGTTTCCAGCTAGCAGCCTCTATGCCGCTGCAAGCACCCATGCCTGATTCAGATGAGCCTGAACAACACAAGTAAAGGTAACTTGCAACACTCTTACTCCCTGCCGATACCTCTCTATCCCGGATCTCCTGATCTATCCCTCCTGTTCGTACCCTTTTACACAGTACATGACCACTATCCTGCATCTGTACTCTATGCCCACGACAGCTGATGCACGTGAACATTGTCGATCAATATTCCTGTAACCTATGCACTCCTACGTTACTACCCACATGTATTTTATAAACCACTTATTTCATGTGTTCACTATTGCTTTTCAACGCGTTTGCCTGTATGTATCGGCATAAATCTCTGTCACCTGCAATTCATGACTTTATGTCTACGACCCTTACATTACCCGAATATCTCTAACTATAATTCACCTACGGCACAGCTCACCTGTGTTTGATGTCCGATGGTCACACATTCGTGCACTATATAGCTATTGCTTAGATCCTTACCTAAGCCTATACCTAAATTGTACGGCACAGCTACTGCTGCATTGGATTTAAGCACCTCTGTATTCTAGAGCCTTTGCTTTTAGCCCTGACCCAGCCCCTTGCCCAAACCGTAACACACAACCATTTATGATTGCTGTGAAAGATTACCCGTTTTGGCCAGCCACTGTCTTTAGCTTTTGTCCCGGTCTCAACGCCTAAATTGTACTGTACTGCTACTGTTGCGCCTGTTGCTGTTGACATACGCATTGTATAATTTGCTATTCTAAGTCTGACCTAGTCATAGCATCTCTAACTGATCAACACACCTATTGACAGCACTGTGGCGCACGTGCCGCTTGCGCCCCATTTGCTCAAGATTGTCCTAGCTATAACCCAGTCCCTGTGCCCACACTGTACCGTATAGCGCCTAATCGATGCACAAATCATTCTGGTGCCCTTCTCTACTACCTCCCCTCTTAGACAAATCACACTTGTGTGCTTGTTACTAATGCATTTTTAATGTACTGCGTTTTTTGGCCCCCCTGCCAAAATCGAATCTAGGTATGCCTGGCTTAGGTATTTGAATTGTGCCCCTCGGCATCTATATCCTACTCCGAACTTAGATGCCGCTCCACTGCACTATGTGTTATACCCTAGGGTGCTAACAGACCACATTGATTGTGTTGTGCCTTTTGGTCGCTAACAGACCACATTGATTGTGTTGCGCCTTTTGGTCGCTAACAGACCACATTGATTGTGTTGTGCCTTATAGTTGCTAGCCAGCTACTACCCAAATCCATATTTGAACTATGCCAGCCTGGCTGATATTCATCATGTTCCCTTTTTGCATTATGCCCGATCGCACGCCTTGCAGCAGAAATAGTTTTATCCCACTCAAAAATGGACTTGCCAAGCTTGGCTGTCCTAGACACCACCCCATTCCCTGCCCGACACCCTTCCTACCCTCCCTACCTCCTTTCCCCCACAGTGCACTTACAGACCATAGTACTAAAATGAGCGTTACTTTAGGTAACATTCCACTCAACCTCGCCACAGATGACCACTCAGACAACATCCAGAACTTGTGCAATTTGATAGAACATCACCCTACAGCCTGCCCCAACCTCATGACCCGTAACGACAGACTAGGTTGTAGACTCCCTACCCTACTTAGCAAAATGACCAATAATCCTATTACTAAAATCGCCAATAAAAACACCATTGCAAACTCTGTGCCACTTCAAGGAGCCTTACTCAATGTTAGATCCCTTGTGGCCCACCCTATGGAAATTGCAGATATCTGCTCAGCAGACGCCACCTCGCCGACAGACCTGATGTCCATGGAGGAGGTGTAGCACTTATTTTCAAATCCTTGCTTGACATTAGATCTGTGACCTCCCCTCCCCTAAATTCCTGCGAACACCTATCCATTAAAATTCAAACCTCCCCTAAGAACTGCATCACCCTGGATCTATTATACAGACCCCCTGGGCCCATAGGTTCATTCGAGGAAGATATAACCTCCCTCATAGCCGAAAAATCCAAACCTCTATCACAGAATATTATTCTAGGTGACTTTAACCTAGGTTACAATGATCCCCACGACATTCCAGCATCTTCCCTTACCAATGTATTTGGCAAACACAACTACACTCAACTCAACACCTTACCCACACATCAGAAAGGCAGAACCCTAGACTGGCTCGCTGCCCACAACTGCAACATCATCTACAGGGACCCTCAACCACTTCTATGGACTGACCACTTCCTACTCTCATTTGACATTAGTACTAATAACCCCCTCCACAGACAACACCCACCTGCACCAGCATGTCTGACGAGAAATAAGCGGAACATCACCGCCGAAGCCCTCATCCCACTGGTTCTACCCACCCTTAACATGATCCCCAACACATCAGACTGCAACCTACTAGTAGACACCTACAACAACGCCATGACCAATGCTATTGACCTTGTTGCCCCTTTAAAACTACGTAAAAGTAAACCTAAAGCACACCTCAATTCCTGGTATACACCAGAACTCAAAATATTAAGAAATAATAAGTCCAAAATGGAAACCCTTTGGAAAAAGAATCCATCAGAGGAACATAAAGTCAATCTTATAAATGCATCTTCCCTTTATAAAAAAGAAATTATTTGCACAAAAAAGGAAGCCGACAATACAAGAATAAGTAATGCTAGTTCCAGTACCAAAGAATTATTCACTATCCTGAAGGAGTTAGAAAACCCCTATCCACCTATGGACACGTCCGTGAAGGACCAATCCTGGTGCACAAATATCCAAGATGCCCTTGCGAACAAAATCACTGGCCTACAAACAAAAATAAAAGACTTCAACTCTCCAATAGTAGCCCCACCCTTAGCCCCCTCATTCCCAGCCCACCTACCACCCCTAACACCAACCAGGGCTTCACCTTCAAAAACGTAACCGCATTAGAGGTGCAAAAAATTATAACATCCCTCAAACCATCAAACTGTAAAGGGGACAGCTGCCCTGCACAGATCATAAAAGACGCAGCAAGAGACCTCGCCCCCTTCATTTCTAAGCTCATAAACGCGTCTTTCTCCACTAATTTGGTACCCAACAATCTGAAACAATCATAGGTCCTCCTGCTACTAAAAAAACAGACTCTGGACCCTTCCATCCCCACAAATTACAGGCCCATCACAACTGTTCCCTTCTTGTTAAAAATTCTTGACAGAGTTGCTTACCTGCAAATTCAGCATTACCTAGAGTCTAACCAATTACTTGGATTGCGTCAGTCTGGCTTCCGGCCTCAGCATGGAACAGAAACTGCCGTTGTTGACCTTAAAAGTCAGATTGACGAAATTAAAGATAAGGGCAAGGCTGCCATCCTACTCCTCTTAGATCTCTGAGCAGCCTTCGACCTGGTCGATCATAAAATACTCTGTAACCACCTCTCCTCTGCCGCCCACTTTTCCCCCTCTGCTGTCACGTGGATACAGTCCTTCCTGGCCAATAGAACCATGAGGGTCTTCTCTCTGGAGGCAGCAGCAGACCCTATCCCTATCACCTGTGGTGCCCCACAAGGATCATGTGTCTCACCCACCCTTTACAATATCTTTACAAATCCCCTCTTTGATAAACTGGATCGCCTGGGTGTCACCTACACAAACTACGCGGATGACACCCAGATACTCTTCACCATCTTGGGCAATTACAATACTGATTTAGCCAGTATCAATGAAATATTCTCCGTCATTCAGGCATGGATGGCCACACATGGCCTTTGCCTCAATGACGAGAAGACTGAACTGCTCATTGTTGGCTCGCCGAACAACCTACAAAAACTAAGTCCCAATTACTATAACATCATAATTGATGGCAACACCATCCCAGTCGCCAAAAATGTGAAAACACTCGGCTTCTATCTTGATACCAATATGAACTTCACTAAACAAGTAAACGCGACCGCCTCTGCCACTGCATATACCGGAAAACTTATCAGAGCCTGTAGACCATTTCTCTCCTCTAACAGTTGCCTCACACTAGCCAGAGCCCTTATACAATCTAAGCTAGATTACTGCAACAGCCTCTACTTAGGTGCCAACCAAGCGATAATTAACAAACTCCAAGTCCTTCAAAATTATGCCATACGGGCAGCGCTAAACATTCCCAGACGTGAGCACATCTCGGCCACCAGAACCACATGCAAATGGCTCACCATCCAACATAAAATTGATCTAAAAACACTCTGCCTCACGTACTAAGCTCTCAACTATCTAGCACCCCCCTACCTGACTAACAAACTCACCACGAAACCCTCCATCAGAACCACAAGATCCTCCAATACCTTATGTCTCACAGTACCCAGATTTAACTCTAAAAGAGCCGGAGGCTCGAGCTTTACTGTCCTCGCCCCCCAACTCTGGAACACCCTGCCACTGAACATCAAATCATCCAAATCCTTCCAGTCATTCAGGAAACTTGCCATTGGGTGGCTTCTGACAAAAAGTCAACCTTGAAGTCAGACCTAGCTTTATACTGTATTTATTGTTAATGCCTATTTATTGTTATAGCACTATTGGGTGCTATAACGCCCACTGCCTGTATATAACTGCTGTTCAAATTGTTCTAGTATCACTGTTTATTACCATGTACTGTGCCTTGTAACCTGTACTAAGCGCCCTTATACTCCCGGGTCCGGAACGCTATAGAAATAAAATAAACAAACAAAACAAACAAACCTTTTAACCGGGAAACTCCGCGTCTGGTTTCTTCCCTTGCAGTGCAACGACCTCCAGCTTTCCTCCACGTCGAGATCTTCTCTTCCCCTGGACGAAGCCCCGACTTGCACCCGCTGCCAGGAACAACTGCCCCCGCTGGAGCTTTCTCACCCTTTCAGGTACTGTGTCCCGCCTGGTCTCCCTTGCAACAGACTGTCCAAGGTGTCCCGTAAATCCTTGACTCTCTATCTTGGGGTGACCTCGGACCTGTTAACATTACCTTTCTAACTTGATCCAACCTCTTTTGACTTTTCTGCAAAGACTTTGAGTGCATTTCCACTGTGTGATCTTGGGCACATTCCGCCTTGCTCTCTCCAAGAGTGGGCCTGGCCTATGAACTTTTTGCTCTACAGTAGACCCTGCCTTTCTTGACTTGCTGTGGGTTCTTAAAAGTGTTGGTACTGTGTGATTTTCCTATTCTGCCTTTTCTCTCCCTTTTTTTTTTTACAATTATTGGAGTGCCATCTATGGTTACGCGCTCACCTCTGTTTTGCTAAATAAGTGGTGTCTTAACCTAGACTTGTCAAATAATTAGGGAGGTTTTTTTTTTTTTTTTTTTTTTTTTTGTATATGGTTTACAAGAAACCTTTACAAAAAAAAAAATTATGTATCTTTAAAAGGTAGAAAAACATTCATTACATTCAAATTTCAAATTATACAAACAAGCGTTAAAACATAGATCCAATTTCCAGTTAAAGTTTCCAGAGAATGAGGGACAAATTTAAATTTAAATTTTAAAATGTACAGTGCAGAGTATCCTGCAGCAATAAAAGATATACCAACAATAAAATTTAAAATTTACAAAATTCTAAAAAAGAAAATAAACCTACAGAGAATAAGAGAAATTTCATAGAGTCAAGCATAGTCATAACAGGTATAATCATTATCATAATCATAACAGCGGGGCGAATAAATCTAAAGCTTTGATAAATCCAGCCACAGCAAGTCCATCCTTAATGTTTGTAATAGTGAGACACCGAGACCAGATCAAATCTGCCACCCCCATTTGCCCCATTGCATTAAAACGACCTAGATATTTGTCCCTTAGAGCTGTCAGAGCAGTGCATTCTAAAAAGAGATGCCGAGCAGTTTCAATCACCCCCAAAGTTTTGCAGAAGCGGCAGCTAGGATCTAAATCAGAGAACTCCTTCCTTTTGTGTAAGACTTCCCGAGTGGGGAGGAGATTCCATCTGAGTTTAATGAGAAGGGAGCGATAATATCTATAGGGGAATTGGTTCAAAATAAAAGACAACAGGCCTCTTTTCTTATGATCAAATTGTAAATCTCTCAAAGAGGGGTACGAATGTAATTTTTCAATAGTATTACTCCAGTCGTGACAAAAGAGACGCTCCTTGACCATATTCGGATTCTTTAGTAGGGTGTCCCTATCGGAGGAAATATCCAACAGGGTCTTATCACAGAGATCACTAAAAGCATTGAGATATAAATTCTTGACTAAATGTCCCTGAGAAGAAATCATGTGGCCCACATCAGCATAGAGAGTGTCAGGTTTTGGAGAAAGCAAGGCTGAGAAAAGTGATAGAATCCTCCAGAGAATCCTGGCTCGAAATGAGACTAACCCTAATTCATACCTGATAGCTGCTATTGGAATGGAATTTGGCAGTTTTAAGATTTTCCTCCAATAGATACCCTCGAGAGAATCCCAGAAAGTCAAAAGTGCCGTGAAGTGGAATTCCATTCCATACAAAAGTTTTGGAGTAACCTTACCCTTAAAAAAGTCTACTACAGGCATAAGGGAGAACATACCATATTTATTGTCTAGTTTGAGGGATTGGGAGATGAGAGGGAGCAGTTTGTTTCTGAGGAATCGTCTAAGTTCGATCGCCGAGGGTCTAGCCAAAATCAAATAACCAAGATAGATGATTTTATTTTCTTTAATTATATTTTCGCCACCTATTTTCCATACTTTGTTATTCCCCATTTTCCCCTTTGAAAAGACCATAGTACGGGTTTTGCTCGGGTTAATCTTAAGGCCATTAAGACTACCATATTCTTCAAATTTGCATATGAGCCTCTGCAGGCCCACTTTAGTTTTATCAAAAAGAAGAAAGTCGTCGGCATAAGCCAACCATGAGAGCCTCAGATCCCCTAGTTTAGCACTCACCATGCCTGCATTTCTCAGGAAGTCGTCAACATCAGCCATATGAAGGATAAAGAGACAGGGAGCTAACAAGCAACCTTGTCTCACCCCAATACGTGTCCTAATCCTTCTAGAGAGGGTTCCTGCCAAGTCGAGCCTGATGTGAACCCCTGAATTTTCATACATGGCCATGATAAGAGATAGAAGCCCTGCCGGAATGCCCCATTTGGTTAGTTTTTCCCATAGTCTTGACCTGATAACCAGGTCAAAAGCGTTTGACAGGTCAATAGATGCAACATAGAGAGGACCATCAAATTTACCCCAGGAAGAGGTCTGTAGGGCACTGAGAATAAGACCATTGAGATTAGTTGAGTGGCCTGCCCTAAAGCCTGTTTGTTGTTTGGGGAGAATATTATTTTCCCTGATCCAAACATTAAGGTGCGAGAGCAACAGAGAGGCAAAAAGCTTACAATCCGCATCAATAAGCGAGATAGGTCTATAATTTTTGACCTCGTTACGCAGGCCTCTTTTGAAAATTGGAACAATGTGAGCTGTTTGCCAACTAGTGGGTACCTTCCTGGAATTGACAACATCTTCAAAGAGCAGAGAGAGGAGGTTAGCCCAGAGAGCTGGCTCAGCTTTGAATGTGTTGTTAGTAAGGCCGTTAGGCCGAGGAGCCCTAGATTTCTTGGCTTTGGAGATGAGTCCTAGTATTGTCTCGGAGTCAGTCGGAGGCTTCCATAAGTCCTTAGAGCGATCGTTCCCCAGTAGACAGGAAACTGATCTCTCATCCCCAATGTCAAAGAGTTTAGTGTAGTGCTCAACCCATTGAACCTCAGGGATGGGATTTAGCTGGTCGGTGACCGCCGCATTATCTAAGCTAGATACTGTAACCCAAAATGCCCTCAGGTCTCGTTTTATAAGCACTGCAAGCATATGATCTGCATCATTTTGTAGCATAGAAGCTTTTCTGGACTTACAATAGTTTTTATATTTTTAGCGGATGGTTTTAATTTTTATGATTTTATCGGCCCATTCCATATCTAGGGATTGTACATCTCTAATGAGTTTCTTAGTGAGACTCTTTACATTAGCCAATTCTTGGTCAAATCTATGAAGGTGAGATATTTTAGAAACACCTTTCCTAAGCTGACCGTGAATACTGCGCTGTAGAGCCATGAGAAAGCTATCGAAATGGACTGTATTGAAAACTGCCAATTTCCAATAGAAAGAGGTATGGTTAAAAGAAGAGATCAGTTTACGATTCAATAGGCTGATATTAAGAGGAGACCAACGAACCCCTGTCCCTTGTCCCACAGTTTGGAGATGGGTAGGTCCCCCCGCGGACAGAGACTTAGTTGGAAGGAAACAGAGAAATGAGACCCGGAGAATACCATGGTCACTCCATGAGTTGAAAGAGACCTCGACATTAGACGAGAAAGGAATGAGAGAGTGATCTACAAACTCGTAGTCTAAGGTAGATATTGATGAGGATCTACGCCATGTGGGTCGAGATAAATTGGTAGCGTCGTAATAACCATTAAGACAAGTAAGACCCACTGAATCCATGGCGAAGTTCCAACAACGACCACGTGCGAATTTCATACCTAGGCGGGAGTCGTCCTCCAACGCTAGTCCCAAGTCGTCATATTTGGATTCGGAAGAAATAGAACAATCCGAATTAAGATCACCTGCCAGGATCAGTTTACCCCTGGGATGCACAGATCTCCAGGAAAGAAGCATGTCTGTTAGCTTTTGCAAAAACGGCTCGAGAGGAGAAATTCCCTTGTGCCAATATACATTTACCAAAAGTAGAATAACCGTATGATCAAGGGAGAACAGCTCCAGGGCCTGGATACCAAAAGGCGTATCCAAAAGCATCTTAGACCTATAACCCAAAGAAGTTCTTAATCCAATGAGAAGACCCCCCGATGGCCTACCTCCCCGGCTGGGTCTAGCATTTTGAGAAAAAATATTAAACCCGTCTAAAATGGGAGTTGAGAGCATCCAGGTTTCTTGAAGAAAGAAACATTGTGAAGCCCTGATCAGAGTAACAGTGTCTAAGTTAGTAAAGAGGTGAGAGTTACCTCTAGAATTCCAGGAGAGAAACCCAAAGCTAGTCACAGAAAGAGCATCTGGAGGTAGTTCTGGATTAGTCAGGAGGTACTCATTTCCACAGACCTGCAGTGACCTGTGTCCAATTGCGAAAGCGTCCATTTGATTTGGGCATAAATTGCCTCCCGTGGGGTTGTGGGGCTCTATCCGGATAATATACCATAGTAAGATTATCCCTATATTTTGCATCCCCTCCATTGTTACTGGAGAGCTGAGTGGATTTCAGTAAATTTGCTTCAAAGCCAAGTTGCTTTAGCCCTTCCTTATGTCCCATGATTAAATCCAAAACCACTCTTGATTTAAGAATGATATTACTTACATCTACCCGGTCATGAATGGGGAAGATAATGCTATCCAAGTCATAGCTAGAGATAAGTGAGAGCGAGGGAAGTTGATGGAAGATCTTTAAAATATTACCACGGTTTAAGCAGATTGGCATATCTTGGCCCCAGAGGCTGGTAAGTTGTATAATATCCCGAGGAGCTTTTAGTTCTGACATATTAGGAAGGGAGTCAGAGATCTTTTTAGTAAACTGAGCTAAAGAATCAACCGCCAAGTCAGGACCCCTAGCCCCTCTTAGTATAGTCCTATTTTGAATAACATTTGGACCTACAGGAAATCTTTCACAGAAATTAAGAGAAGTATTGTAGCCAACAGAATCGAGCCCAAAGGGGGCACCTTCACGGTCCATAGTCGGGGCGGCAATAGGCAGACTAGGAAAAACTGAATTAGAAGGGAGAGGGGCAGAAAAACCCCTCTCTGCTAGGGCTCCCAAATCCTCTTCCCTTGTTATAAGCTCAGTACTCACTGGGAGACCCTCAGTGACAGCAGTGAGCGTTGGCTCTAGAGGTAGAGGCGAGGTAGAAGAAGCCCCATCTAGGGGCAGGCATAAGTTAGATTTAGGCACTGCCCCACATACACTTTTAGGAGCCAGTATCTCCCGGAAAAGGTGTTTGACCATATCAATGTTAACCAAATTTGCTGTAGGCATTGGCCGAGAAGTCTCTAAGTGATTCTGAACTGACCCTGTTATACAGTTAGATAAGACAGTCGGGGATACTGCATCAGAGGTGGAGTCCTTTGCTTTGACAATAGCATTAGTAGTAAACACAGTCGAGGCATTGACGGAGGTAGGCTTTGGTAGATTTGAAGTAATTGTCGGGGTACCAGAAGCCACAGAGTCCACAACCCCATCAATATTGGGTCCCTTTACTAGTGAGGGAATGTTGTTAGTCGAGAGACCATCAACCACATCATCCGGTAAGGGAGATGGAACTGCTGTAGTGGGAAGTAGGTCAGCGGTGGCTGCAGTAACTACCGTAATAGGGTTAGGGGTCCGAGAAGCCACTGGATCAGCATGATTCCCAGTCTCCTTCGGTACGAGAGTAGTAGATGAGGAAGCCACAGTATTCGCCAAGAAGAGATTTTTAAAAAATGTGTTCGTATAAGAATTTAAATGTTTCACGTTTTTCTGATTTTTTTGTTTTCTTCATTTGCTGAGGGATTTTCCTTTTCCTTCCTATACAGGGCGCAACTTTTTGATGTAGGATTTCTTTGATGGGTTCAATGGAGATAGATGAATTCTCTGAAGATGAAATAGATATGAACTCCAGAGAAGAGGCGGTCTGGGGACCCTTGGGGAGATCTGCCAATTCTAAAGACCCTCCCATAAGGGGAAGGCCTTGTACAATAGGGTTAGCAAGCGGACCAGCCGCTTCCTCTTGGACTTTCTCCTCCATTGATACCATCGTGAGTTTAGTGTGAGGAGTAGTTAGTACTGGCTTCGATCCAGTGAGCTTTCGCAGACCCTCGGAGGTAGTTATTGGCATCTTAGCGGGTAGGCTACATGAATTCAAAGCTGGACCTTTAGGGACCGTAGGACTCTGGCCCTTAACTAGAACTACCTCTTGCATACTTGGCGTGATCATGGTAAATCCTTTATGTACGGTATGGGCTTCAGAGGGTAGTTGATTAAGAGGAGTAGGGTCATGACCGTGTGTAGGCAGAAGTGGATGTTCTTCCTTTATAATTTTAACTAGCTCTTCAAATCTGTCAAGGCCCTCTAACCTAGAATACATTTCAGATAAGAGGAGAGAGTGAGATCTGACCTCGGACCATATATTGTCATACAGACTCACAAAGGAACTCAGAACCATATTCAGAGCCGAAATAGTGGGTTGGGAAAGTTTAATTCTTTCATCTGCCTCCTTGAGAGTGTGGTGTAAAATCGATTCACTACCCTGATCCCTTTTTGAGTCTGGGAGTAGACCCCTTTCTTTCAGCCAATTATGTTTCTCTGTGTATTCATCAATAAAATTGATGAGATCAGAAGGAGAGCCTGCAAAGGAATCATCACAGATTTGCTGGGTGACATTATTTGTATTATTATAGTTGGGGCCCAGGTGGCTATCTGCAATTGCCTTGTCTGCACATTCTATAATGCTGATGTCGTCAATATCCTGAGCTGAAGGATCTTCAATCTCCAATTTCTTAACTACATCAACTAGGTTAGTATGATCTGATGAACACACTGTAGGAAGTGAGTGTAAAGATTTAACAAGGGTGCTAGATGTGGACCTCTTTCCAAAAAAGTGTGAAATGTTTTTCCCTTGAATTGGTTTCCCTTGGGTACCCAGATTGGGTTTTGTGTTGAGGGTGGGATTCTGGGATTTATTAAATGGAGTTTTAAACAAGGGAGGTATCGATTTCCCTTTAGGCGTGTATGGAGTACCAGCCACATTAGTAGACAGATTAACATGTATAGTCGAAGTATGATTAATGGCCCTAGTTGCCGAGTTAACCTCGAATGGAGGTTCAGTGGAAGGAAGAGCAGTGTTCCCATTAACCGTTGTTATTGGTAATGCAGAGGCATTAGCTACAGAGTCAGCTGCCCTAACAGATAAGATAGGCATCGTGGGGTGGGAGTTGGCAGATGTTGAGAGAACAGAATTGACCCTATTGTTATTGGAGTAATCCAAATGGCCCCTATCCTTTTGAGGGGAAGCCCCTTTCGCAAGATTAGAGGTTAAGGTAGCTGCTAGGCGTTCTTCCTGTGTGTCTATCGAAATATCATGAGTTCCATTAAAGATGCAGCTGTTGTAGACTGCATTGCGGGGTAGACTACCCATAGCATTGAGTACCTCAGACCTATCGCTGACATGAATTTGAGCCTGGGAGCTGGAGCATGCTGCAAATTCCCCATTATAGTTGTGGAGGGAACTTCTGACAGAGTAGTAACTGATGAAACAGAGGGTAAATTACCAGTAGCAGACGAAGTCGAGGCCAGAGAGGCCTCCATAGCTGTCTGACTTCGCAGTCCCTTACGTGTCATTCAGAGAGAACTAGAACCCAGTAATAAAAAACAGAGGACTTAAGAATCTAACAGAAGAGGATTAGGCTAAAAGTAGACTGAAGGTGCAACGATGCCTATTTTATACACCACAATCAATAAAATATGAACACAGCAATCTAATAATTGTTACAATAAAAACCAAGGCAACCTCAGCCCCCCAAAAAATTATAGAAAGAAACCAGTTTTCCCCAAAAACACTTTTGGATAAAAATACAGAAAGAAATGGATCTATGCAACCCCCCACCCCAAAGCAAAATTATAAACACAGCTGTATTGTGAGCTAGGGATGAGATGATCTTATTCCTTACGTAATTAAAAAAAATAATAATAATTTTAGCAGAAAGCCACAATTATCAGAGGAGCCAAGAGGAGCGCTCAGTCTCAGGGTAGGGAACGCCCGACAGCTTGTGGAGCTGCCAGAGTCCGACTCTCCACCCCAGACCCTTAGAGCTGATAAAGTGTTATGTACTGTGCAGCGGGATCCAAGTTCAGGTTACTCACAGGTCACAGCCAAACAGCACAACAGCGGCTCCAGCCCTTACTGCCTCCAGGGCTTAACGCCACAAGGGTGGATATGCCGGCAGTAAATGCTGGGTTGAAGTCACGTGATCGCTCACGTGTGCGCGATAGGCCCCGCCTCCTCCAGGAAGCAGGGGAGCAGCAAGAGCTCGGCTCGCAGTTCTGCTGGGCTCGAAATAGGCTGCAGGCAATTCAAAATGCTTCGTTCATGAAGCGCACCTCCAAGTAATGAGAACACACGCCACTCTGGCGGATATGCCGGCAGTAAATGCTGGGTTGAAGTCACGTGATCGCTCACGTGTGCGCGATAGGCCCCGCCTCCTCCAGGAAGCAGGGGAGCAGCAAGAGCTCGGCTCGCAGTTCTGCTGGGCTCGAAATAGGCTGCAGGCAATTCAAAATGCTTCGTTCATGAAGCGCACCTCCAAGTAATGAGAACACACGCCACTCTGGCGGATATGCCGGCAGTAAATGCTGGGTTGAAGTCACGTGATCGCTCACGTGTGCGCGATAGGCCCCGCCTCCTCCAGGAAGCAGGGGAGCAGCAAGAGCTCGGCTCGCAGTGCTGCTGGGCTCGAAATAGGCTGCAGGCAATTCAAAATGCTTCGTTCATGAAGCGCACCTCCAAGTAATGAGAACACATATATTTCTAGTGACTGTGTTTGAACTTTCTTGACATATTAGTGCCAGTGTATTTTTACAGGTGTGTTTTAAATAAATAATTATATACTTTTATACCCAAGCTCTGGTCAGTGTTTGCTTGTACTACTGTATTTCTAGCCCTATTGTGTATACTCTATATACTGCCTATCTCTTCTTGAGAGGAGTCTGACTGCTCAGCCACAGCTACCAGGTAAATCTGGGTGGTGCAGACTGCTACCAATTGGGTTTACTGCTAACACCTGTAGTCTTAAACTTTTTGTGGTGTTCCCTAAGGGAACTGCACAGGTTTCTGCCTAACATTATGCCAGCACTGATAGCGCAGTCTCTGTGTGTGGGAGAATGGACGTGCTCCCTAGACCTGAAGGATGCATACTTGCATGTCCCTATCTGGCAACCCCACCGCTCGTTCCTGAGGTTCAGAGTGATGTGACTACATTTTCAGTACAAGATACTGCTTTTTCGGCTCAACTCAGCCCCACGGTTGTTCACAGGGTTGATGAATGCGATAGTGGCCTTACTCGAATCGGAAGGTCACCATCTATATGTATATCCATATCTCGACGACTGGTTGGTAAGGGCAGAATTGCCCAAGGGGGTTCGGCAATCGGCCTCCAGGCTTATGGAGACCCTACACAATCTGGAGTTTTCCATTAGCCACAAGAAATCTTAACTGCAGCCCACACAAACCTTAGTCTTCCTCGTGTTGATGTGGGATGCCAAACAGGATTTTCCCACAGACGAGAAGGTAGCGGCTACAGGCCATTTCCTAAGCAGATCGGCCTGGTACCAAAACCTGCTGGGAATTTTGCCATCATGTTTCTTTGCGATTCCTACACCAGGCTCAGGATGAGGCAGGCACAGCTGCACCTCATGGCCTAATGTAACCAAATGACGGGCTCTGCTGACGCAGCAGCCTCCATCCATTTCGGACCTCATACCAGACCTGTTATGGTGAAGACAGGATACCAACCTCGGGGCAGACCTTTCAGGCAACCACCTCCGTAGTCTACTATCACCACAGATTCCTCTATAGAGGGATGGGGAGCCACCCTACACGTGCACAGTGTGCATGGCACATGGACGAGGGAGGAACAGAAAAATCCCATCAATTTCCTTGAATTGAAGGCCATGCAGCTGGCCCTCTGGGCTTTCCTGCCTTTGATAAGCGATCAGGTGTTCTGCCTACAAACTGACAGCTCCACATGCATGTTCTACATGAACAAGCAGGGGGGGATTCAGTTTGTCCCCCCTGTACAGGCTCACCATAGAGATATAGGAGTGGGCCACTGCACTCCACATATGGCTGTTGGTGATTCTTCTCCCGGGGGAGTCCAACCTGGAAGCAGACCGGCTCAAGAGACTTGAGGTGGACAACTACAAGCAGCCGCTAGAGGAACAAGTCCTAGCGGACGTCTTCAGGAGATGGGGCTGACCCCACATAGACCTGTTTGCCACTGAGCAGAACCGTAGTTGTCGGCAGTATGCATCCTGGCAGGGGTAAGGTCAGGGGCAAGGCTCCCTCAGGGACGCCCTACACCTCCCTTGCAGCAGGATGAGGGCATATGCATTTCCCCCAATGCCTCTCATTCACAAAGTTCTCAGCAAAGTCAGAGTCTGCCAACATGAGCCTGATTCTAATTGCCCCAAGGTTGCTGGTGCGGCCCTGGTTCCCAGAGCTTATACAGCTGGGGGTGCAGGGTCCAGTTAACCTTCCCATTCACGATTGAAGGCTCCACTCACAGCAGGCAGGGGGGTGTAGAGGCGGTAGTTCAACCTGCTCCCGAGCAGCTAGCCCTAGCGGCCTGGTTCCTGAGCAAGTAACAATGCAACATCTCAGTCTGTCACAAGACAACCTGGAAATAATTAAGAAAGCTAGAAGCAAGTCAACCAGAAGGCAATACAAAAGCAAATGGACCAGATTTTGCCTCCGAGCTAAGGAGTAAGGGATAGAGACTCGTTGGCGTGCACGCTAGATCAGGTGCTATCTTTCTCAGCGCACTTGGCGCGTTCAGGTGTACATGTAGAGACATGCTGAACCTACCTGGCCGCCGTAGGTGCTTGCAGAAATTCTGACCACGAGTCATTCTCTTCCTCCAACCTGGTTGTCAAGAGACATATGACTGGGCTGACGAGGCTATATCCTCCTACCATAAGACTGCATCCAGTGTGGGACCACAATGTGGTGCTTGCAGCACTGGCGTTGATGGCATTAGTAAACAAAGCTGGTCACAATCAAAACCGCCCTGCTGGGGGGGGGGGTCTTGGCTCAGCTAGGAGGGTGAGCAAAATTCAGGCCCTATTGGCCGCAGAACCGTAAACCATGTTCCATCGAGACATGGTGCTGCTTTGCACCCATCCGGCATTTCTTCCGAAGGTGGTCTCATTCCACCCGAATGAAGAGGTAGTGTTGCCAACCTTTTTTCCTAACCCAAAGGACGAAGAAGAGAGAGTGTTGCACTTTCTGGATGTTAGAAGAGCCCTGCAATTCTATCTAGATGGGACCAAAGGGTTTCGCAAGACAGAGGCTTTATTCGTCACTGGCAACTCTAAGCCAGGGGACCAAGCCTCTAAGGCCTCCATAGCCAGGTGGATGGTCACGCCCATTCAGGAGGCCTATTATTCTCAGCAGAATAAAGTTCCACAAAACATGCATGCCCATGCAGTTAGGGCCAAAGCGACGGCGGTCACCTTCCAGAGACATGTGCCATGGCAAACCATTAGCAGAGCAGCTATGTGGGCCACTCCATCAGCCTTCTGCAAGCATTGCTGACTGGATTGCAGTGCAAGATCTGATGCAGCATTCGGGCAAGTGGTCCTGAGGATGCGATTTTCTTAGGATCCAAACCATCGCACCTCCCTTGGGCATCATTCAGTGGTAATCGCCCATGCAGTATGGAGGAAAAGGGACAGGATGTACAAGTAATTACAAGTTACTCACAGTAGTGACTAACTTACTCCTAGTCCATAGTCCCGTTTCTTCCATACTTTCTTCCATCCCCCCACCATTAATAAGATACGTAGTTTAGCAGGTTAATCCAGCTGATGCGTCAAAGGAGACTGAGGTTTGGTGCTGGAGGGCTGAGTCAAGGGAGTGCATGCTCCCGGGCCATGTGCGTGCATAAATTAAAGGGGTATGGGCGGTTTTCTGGTGGAAATGGTTCTGTTTCCCTTCTGTAGCCAGGGACACCCATGCAGTATAGAGAAAAAGGTTCTATGGACTAGTACGTTAGTCACTACAGTGAGTAAATTATCATTTATTTCATCTCAGGACTGCGGCAAGCCAATGCAGACGCCCTATTGGCTGCAGCTAACTAGAATCTGTGTTAGAAGGTGGGGAATTTCTGCCGGACCTCTCTCCCCGGACAAGAAAGCGTCCTTCAAGACAGATGCCCATGCCATTGCGCTGAACCTCATGGAGTCTTCTGTCGCTCACATCGACAAAGCCAGCAGAGGGCTGTGCATTGGGGTCGAGATGAGGATGGCGTGGATCCACGCCACTAAGTTTTCATCTGATGTGCAGGAACGGATTCTGGATCTTCCTTTCGAGGACATGGACCTTTTGCATTAGACAACCGATGATGAGTTGACAAAGAAGAAAACCTCCACTCAAACCGCCAAGTCTTTGGCCATTTTGACAAAACCAGGTCAGAAATCCTTCCCTCGGTCCCAGGGCAGGACAGAGTTCAAGCGCTTTGCCTTCTCCGGCTTCAATGGGTTCCAGAACTGCGGTACGCGGAGGCCTGACAGGTCGCCCAGCGACAACTGGAGGAAGCAGCAGAGGACGTTGCATGGGTTTTTCCGCTTCTCCTCCTCTGCCCCCACCTCTGACGCCAAGAAGAAGCAGTGACTACAAGGTGGGGGTAACGCAGCTTGCCTGGGGGGGATGTGGGGGTGGGGAGTTTGGCTCTGTTCCAGAATACCTGAAAGCGTCTCTTCAGCAACCCGTGGATCCTATCCATAGTCTCCACAGGCTTTAGTCTTCCTCTACCTTTCCCTCTACCATCCCCTCCTCCTCTTGGTCAGATTGGGTCCCTGGCTCTTTTGCGGGAGATCCTTTCGCTCTTGGAGATGCAGGCGATAGAACCAGTTCCTCTTTCAGACAGGTGCTCTAGGTACTGTTCCAGGATTTTTGCGGTACCAAAGAACAAAATGGCTGGCCTGAGGGTTGTGCTCGGCCTGTCATTTCTATATCTATCTACCGCTGGAACGATTCAAGATGATTACTCCTGCGTACATAGCAGAGTCCCTATGTGCAGGGGACTGGATGTGTTCCCTGGACCTCAAGGATGCATAACTGCATCTTCCCATCTACCAACCGCATCAGAAGTTTCTGCGGTTCACAATGTCGTACCACTTTCAGTATAAGATGCTGGCCTTCAGCCTGAACTCAGCCCTTCATGTCTTCACAAAGTTGATGAATGCAGTGGTGGGCCTTCTCTGCTTGGAGGGCCATCATCTTATTTGGGCGACTGGCTGGTGTTAGGAAAGATTCTCCTTATTGTACCTTTCCTTCCATCTTTATGGAACCCCTAAACTTTTTCTTTTATTTTTTAATCTGACCTGTACTTTTTGCAGTACAGTGAAGCCTTAAGCTTCACTGCACTGGCCTTTACTCACATGTTATGGGCTAACTGATATGTCCTTAAGGCTATCGCTACTGTGAAAGTGTTTCCCTTAGTCTTGGGACTATGTTGCTAATTGTGGTTACTTTTGTATCACTTGTGGTAACTTTTTTTATCATTGCACAAAGCAGTTTACACTGCAGTGCAATGAGGTGCATTTTTGTTTTTCCCTAGACTAACACTCAAAGGATTTTTTTGTTACTCTAGATGTGCTTAAAAGATGGGCTGGTGGCAGCAGTGACTTTTCGGGGAATTTACCATTTTACCTTTACCGCACTTACCGCGTTTGGCTACTGACTGTGGCTACTGGTCAGACATGGCGTGCCACAAGGTTTTTTGCCCATTCTTTTTGCATCTTGTTGTTTAGCCTTCTTCCTGGCCTCAGAGTCCAGGAAGATCCTTAAGGTCATCCTGTGCCCGGGAAAGCAGCAGTTTTTGGCGGGCTACTGAAGGGCTTTGTGTGTTTGACGGGCAGGATGTGAGCTGGGTCGTGTGACCCTAATCCACATACTGTTTTCTGTGTGTCTGAGTGGTATGCATGAGTGATCCCGCATGTGGTCCTGAATTGACCATTTTGGTGTGTGTAGGCTAGTTCTGCTATTGGCTAGTGGGAGTTTCGACTCTCACCTGGCTTTCAGGATAGGAAGAGGACCCCTGCATGCATTTTTCAGAGATCCTGGAAGAACTTGAAGGAGCCAAGTATCCTGTCCAGCTGAGAAGACCTGCAAAGAAACCTGACTGAAGGAGGCCGGGCAACTGACTTTTGCTGCAGCTCTGGTGGAGCCCTGTCTGCCTCGTGATCTTTAGTAGCCCTGCAAAGGTGCTACGACCCTTGGAGTGGAGGGCCCATCCATTCCCGACGTCTGCTTGGTGCCCAGCACAAAAACCGCCTTCGGAAGTGCACGGGAATTGTCCTGTGGCTGACCAGCTTCGTTTTTGGACTACTGGGTTAACTTTGTCGCCCTTCTGAGTTTCCGCCTGAAACTTGGCACACCCCTAGCTGCCACTGCAACGACATCCTCTGCGAAATGTCGGCGTCCTAGCACCAAGGGGACTCCAGAAAGACTGGGAAGTCAGACCGCGGCTACTGAGTCCTGCTGCATTGCTGTGCGTGGCATGCACCATCCAAAACCTGCTTTTCCGACACAAGTCCTGTCCCTAGAGGGGTGCTGCATCGTTTGCTTTTGCATTTCGTTCACCGAGAGTACTTGCACCAGCAAAAGACCCCAACCGGAGTCATTCTCGAACCTGTAACCCCTGGAAATTGAGGACCGCAGATTTTGGCGGGGAAAGCCAGCCAGGGCACCCTTCCTTTCTTCCACAAAGACTTGGGAAGTTTCGGAGTAAGAGGGGTAAGTTACGGAGCTTTTAACATACCCCTATACTTCCATCATAGGTCAATGGGCTTATAATAATCCTATTTCTTATACTATTGGCTTTGCCATTACTTGCCATGGCAAGACTTCTGTTGGGAGTCATTTTGGGCACTTGTCTACATTGAACCCCAACTCTAAGAATCCATCACTGGACCCCAGATACCCTACCTACATTTTTCTTGCATCTTGAGTTCTGTGGAACTGTATCCTGAACAATAGGGCACAAGGCCCCAGACAACCTAGGGTTGGACAATTTTAGCTAGGGATGATCTCTGTAGACATTTTCATGTATGATACTTCCCTATTCATTCCTTTGCAGGAGTATTTTTTTTTGTATTGTGCATTTGAACCAGTGAATGTATTTATGTATTTAGTTTGATGGTATTGGTTGATAAGTCTACAGGCTTGTATTCATTTTCTTAATGTGTTTTGGCCATAATTAACTGTATTTTACTCTTATGTCCCGTCCCCTTTCCTCCATACTGTATGGGTGTCCCTTCCAAGGGACGGGTGATGGAACCTTTTTCACCAGAAGAAACCTTCTTCCCCTTTAAATTTAGAGGCACGCGGGTGCACGGCCCAGGGAGCATGCGCTGCCCTGACTCTGCCCTCTGGTGCCACACCTCAGTCCCCTTTTCCGCGTCGACGGGAATGGGCCGAATTCACCAGCGCTCCTGTGTTTGGCTTTGGCCATGCAATTCCAGGCGCGGATACTTCTTCTCTTTGTCTTTTTTGTCTTATCTATCATTGAAGTACTTGGTCCTCAGGCGTCACGCTCCTCCCTGGCGCTTGTCCACTTCTACAGGGTTCAGCAGGTGTCCATCCTGCAACAGGCACTTCCCAACTTCAGACCCCCCTGCCCTCTGCCTACGTTGCCTTGGCCCAGACCACGGTTGGCAATCATGTTCGGCGTGTGACTCGCTGTCCTCGAAGGCGCTGAAGAACAGACTAGCCAGGTGGAGGGAGATCTTCCAGAGGTCACCTCCAGAGGATGTCAAGAACTTTGTAAAATATCGAACCTGGCCCAAGGTAGGGCCAATATTTTCCAGCGCACCCCGCATGGGAAACTCCTTCCCAGAGACTCTCCCTTGCGGGAGGGACCAGACAGGCCTTCTACTGGCACGTGCCCCGAGGCTGCTACAGCCACCGCCCTTTGGGTCGAGGGGTCCTTGGATCCTCCCGGGCGCAGTGTCGAGGGACCGGAAGATTCTTGTACCGGGGCTACGCCCGAGGGGCTACGCCCTTTTACCGGCTCAGTGGCCGAGGGTCTGTGCCCTAACACCGGTAATACGAGCGAGGGGCTACGCCCTATTACCAGCAATATGTCAGAGGGGGCGCCTAAATGCAGCTCTACCGACCCCTGGGTAGAGGGTTTTACACCTACCGGGCCGAGGAGCAGGGCAGGCCTCGTTATCCATACGCAAGAGTCTTGGACGAGGCCGGCCCAGTGGGCTGAGCAACACATCGCAGACACGTGGCAGGCAGCCCGACAAAATGGCTGCATCGCCAGAAAGGGGCACCCGTCCGACGCCATTCCACAAATTCGTCGAAAAACGAGTGTCACGGTGGGACTGGCCTCAACCAGGTACGTGGCCTACAGTCTACCCTTCATTTGCGCTGGGCTACTTTCCTTTGCATCCATATGGACAGGGGATGCAGTGGCCCCAGCAGCCCCCTGCTACCCTGTCAGTACCCCCTGCCACCTCTTTGGCCAGTGAGGAGGTGCTCTTCGAGAAGTTTCTCAGACTCATGAGGTCTCCTCAGATGGGGGTTATCATCAAAGACGCAGTCAGGGAAGTCGTCCCCGCCCTGCTAGAAGCACCACAGATCCCTTCATTGGGCCCTCAGGCACCGGTGCAGCCAACTCTGCAACCTCCACCACCTCTTCAGCCTCAGGCTGTGGTCCATGTACCCCAGCCTCCGGCACCATCTGCCCCTCCTCCTCCACAAGATCCTCCAGATCCACAGGATACGGACGAGGAGGAGGACCCGTACATGGCATCCTCAGCCAGGGCCTTCCATGAATGTCTTGCTGGCCTGGCGGTGTACCTGGGCCTCCACCAACCCGAGGTCGAACAGCCGGCAGAGGAGGTTCTGGCTGAAGTCCTCACAAGATGCCTCTCAGCCAACACAGGGATTCCACTGCAAACTGATGTAGTCCCCCTGGCCAAGAAGGGTTGGCTCAAGCCCCACTCAGTCCAGCCGGTCAAGTGACGCCTGGACGCCAACTACAGGCAGATGGAGGGGGATACACTCTTGCTCTCAACCCATCCTCAGCCACACTCCTCTGTGATTGCTGCGGCATCACTATACTCCAAGCCTTAGTCATTCGCCGCCGCCTCCTATGCAGCACTGCTAGGCAAGGAGGAGATCTTGGAGGCGTACAGCAAAAAGATCTACTCCAACGCCTCCTTGCACCTGTGTCAGGCCAACGCATATGCCATGCTGGCCACTGCCAACCAACAGTTAAGGCGGGAAATTGCGGCCTGCCTCCCGGACCTCCCCACCCATTGCCAAGCACTGCTGGGCTAGCGGAAGCCAAGCTAGTGGCGCATGACCTCATGGAATCCACAGTGACTCACATCGATACCTCTGGCCCTGCCATCTGCATTGCCACAGACATGAGAAGAAAAGCCTGGCTCCGGGCAACGAAATTCAACCCCGACGTCCAGGAGTGTATTCTAGATCTATCGTTCAAGGGCGGGGGGGCCTCTTCCACTCCTCTACGGATGAAGAGCTGGACAAAAAGAACAGCTCCCAAATGGCGAAGTCTTTATCCATTCTTACAAAGACCACGCCCAAATCGTACACCCAATCTCAGCAACGCTCAGAAAAGGTTTGTACATATGGATGGTTCCGCGGCTTTCAGGAACGCAGATCCAGGCAGCCGGACGACTTGTGGTATCAGAACCGGCGCAAACATCAAAAAGGGGGTGGGAGGAGCAAGGGCTTTTTTCCAGTCCCCCTCCTCAGCCTGCGAGGGAAAGCAGGCATGGCACGCCCCTTCAGGTCCATGTGTCTCCGTTGGGGGGCAGGCTTGCACTCCATGCACAATTCTGGCGCCAGTATTTCGCTGATGCCTGGATCCTCTCTGTAGTTTCCATGGGGTACCACCTTCCTATCCAAGCCTCTCCTCTCTCCTCCCCTCCGCTCCCACAGGTTGGGACAGCAACTCTTTTGGCAGAGATCCGGTCGCTCGTAGAGAGCCAGGCAGTGAAGGAAGTCCCAGCCTCCCAGCGACGCTTTGGCTTCTACTCCAGGATTTTCGCCATTCAGAAGAAGAACCAAGCGGGCCTGAGAGTTGTGCTGGACCTTTCCACTCTCAACCTCTCCCTACGCCTGCAAAAATTCAAGATGGTTATGCCACCTTTTATAGCAGAGACATTGGACAAGGGAGACTGGATGTGCTCCCTGGACCTGAAGGACGCGTACCTACACGTCCCGATTTGGCAGCCCATCGTTCCTTCCTACGGTTCAGGATCATGGGCTACCATTTCCAATACAAAGTCCTTCCATTTGGCCTCAACTCGGCCTCCAGGGTCTTTACCAGACTCATGAACGCTGTAGCAGCCCTCCTCCGAGAGCAGGGTCTCCACATCTACCCATACCTCGACAACTGGCTCATCAGGGCTACATCTCCGGAAGCGGTTCACCACTCTTCCCATGCCCTTATGAATACACTGCATGACCTGGGCTTCTCGGTCAACCTCAAGAAATTACAGTTGCTCCCCACGCAGACTGACATTCCTGGGACTCATTTGAGGCACGTGCTCCGAGAGGGTCTTCCTGTCGGAATACAAAATCTTGGCCATCAAAAGAGCCACCGCCCACTTCCTCAGCAGAGAAGGGACCTCGGCATGGTGGTACAAACATCTCATGGTCTACTAGCGGCGGTCCTGTTAGCCGTGCCGCACACGAGACTAAGGATGAGAAGTATTCAGCTGCACTTCGCGGCCTCATGTAATCAGGAGCGGGGATTGCAATCTGACCGTTCCTCCATCTCGCCATGTTAGGGAGAATTCTCATTCTATGGCTAATTTCCCTCACCTAGTGAGTCCCCCAGCAGCTTTGCTGGATTTCTGGAGTTTATTTTTTCCACTTGGTAAGAGTGTGAGCCTTTTTCCCACTCTTACATGTGTTTTGCCATGTGTATTTCTACAGTTTGTATAATCTTGGGCTCTGGAGCACACCACTCCACGAGACCCACTTTTTGGTGTGTGTTACACAGCACCTTCAGTGCAGTGATGCAGGGTTGTCTTTTAGACTTCCCACTGACTCCATTTTCTGGGGCTGACTACTGTCCCCCCAGAAACAGGTAAAGTTACCATTTACTTTATGTAGTCATTTAAAACTACAGACCCAGTACACCCCATCTTACATGGAGTACTGGAAAGGGTTAATTCCTATCCCTTTTTGTCTGTGCCTCTCTGAGCTTTGTTTTGCTCTTTTAACATTTAGACTTGGCTGGTGGCAGTGGTGTCTACCCTAGCTTTTCTACCGTGATTATACTATATAAACGTGGTACTGTTCCAGGCTATCATATTAGCCTCGAACATAAACCTGCTTGACCAAATACTCTTTCTTTTGGCTCTGGTCGGGTTTATTCGCCATTTCTTTTTGTTAAAGCCCTGCTTGTGTTTTACTTTGCGTGGCAAACCAGGTTTGCCTTCTTTGTTCACCGTCTTTTGGCGGGCTTCTTCAAAGAAGCCCTCCTCTTGGCGCCTGGTGTCTAGGTGGGCTGTATGTGAGGGAGGGGTGTAGTCACCCCCTGCACAGGGTATCTTTGGAAACCCAAGTCGCACTTTGTCCTGATTGGCTGGGGTGGTTTTCCGGGCCGGACAACCCCCCCTGCTGTGTGATTGACAGCCAGACTGTGTGAATGGGGGATTTTCACATAAAAGGCAGGACTCTTGGGCTGGAAGTCAGAGTTGCCACTGGAACTGCAAGGAACCGAAGAGAAGCGGAGAAGACAGCTGCTGCAACTACTGATTCCCGGTGCATCCCTGCTGCAGTCCTGAGCGATCTACCCTTTAACGACAAGAGACGATCCAGTCCGGAGTCGTCTTCCCGTGAGCCTGGTGGGATCAACCAGCTCACC
Organism: Ambystoma mexicanum; assembly: GCF_040938575.1. Lineage (NCBI taxonomy): Eukaryota > Metazoa > Chordata > Amphibia > Caudata > Ambystomatidae > Ambystoma > Ambystoma mexicanum. Next base: position 407,855,580 of record NC_090934.1, read on the forward strand.
TTCCACAGCCAGAGGATCCTCTTTGTGGTTGAAATTGCTGCACACTGCTATAGGGTAGCCACCTTGGACGATCTCTCGGTCCACATCAATTGGTTGGAGCTGAACGCCATCTGGCTAGCGCTCAGAGCATTCCTACCACTTCTCAAGGGAAAGGTTGTCCTCATCCAGACAGACCACTCGACCAGCATTTACTACGTTAACAAGCAGGGAGGTACCAGGTCTCCTCCTCTGTGCAGGCTGGCGATCAGCATATGGGAATGGGCCCTGGAAAATGACATTTACCTCTCTGCAGTCCACCTCCCGGGGGAATCCAACCTGGAGGCGGACAGGCTCAGCAGGCTGGGAGCGGACAATTACGAGTGGCAGCTAAACTACCTCGGTATTCAGGAGATCTTCAACAGGTGGGGTCATCCCCATGTGGATCTCTTTGCCACTGGGCACAACAAGAAGTGCCCCCAGTTCTCATCCTGGCAGGGTCAGGGCACCGGCTCTCTGGGCGATGCATTTCACCTCCATTGGACCGGCATGAAAGCCTACGCCTTTCCGCCTACTCCCCTGATCCACAGGGTAATTTGCAAGATCAATGAGCCTCAACGACTCTGCATCATTCTAATAGCTCCATGATGGCCGGCCAGGCCATGGTTTTCGGAACTACTCAGCCTCTTGGAGGTGCCCCGAATACACCTCCCGACAGGCCCAGCACATCTTCTGGCGCAGCAGGGGGGCACAATCATCCACCCCGCGCCAGGGAAACTAGCCCTCACAGCGTGGTACCCGAGTAGGTAACGTTTCGGTACCTTAGCCTCTCACACCTGCCTACATGCTTTGCAGCCATTGGGGCTTATACGAACTCGGAGGAAGACATTTTTTTTCCTCCTCCAAGCCTATCATCAAGAAGCATCTGACTGGTCTTGCTAGACTCTACCCACCCGTCAAGAGACTGCACCCGGTGTGGGACCTTAACATAGTCTTGGGCGCCCTGGCACACAAACCATTCGAGCCAATGGCGTCCGCGGACATTAGGCTAGTCACCATCAAGACAGCCTTACTAGTTGGTCTTACCTCGGCTCGCAGAGTCAGTGAGATTCAGGCGCTGGTCGCCTCTGAACCATATACCACCTTTCACAAGGACAAGGTAGTCATGCGAACGCACCCAGCATTTCTGCCCAAGGTTCCATCTGCATTTCACTTGAACGAGGAAATGGTCCACCCTACGTTCTTTCCTGAGCCCAAGGACGAAGCACAGAGAGTGCTGAACGGCCTGGATGTCAGGCATGCCCTAAAATCCTACTTGGACAGGAGCAAGGGCATCCGCAAGTCGGGCGCTCTGTTTGTCACTTTCGGAGGCTCAAGGCCAGGCTATCGGGCCTCTAAGGCCTCCATATCTCACTGGATGGTCTCTGCCATCAAGGAAGCATACGAGGGCCAGCACAGGCCGCTCCAGGCCAACATGCATCCCCACGCAGTCAGGGCCAAGGCAACGGCCATTGCATTCCAGCGCCATGTCCCTTGCCAAGTCATAAGCCGGGTGGCCACTTGGGCCTCTCCCTCGGCTTTCTGCAAGCATTACTGTTTGGATGCCAGCTCTAGATCCGATGCAGCTTTCAGACAGGCGGTTCTCAGGAACCGATTTGCTTAAGGAGGGTCTCCTCTCCTCCCTGGGGCTACAATCAGTTGTTATTGTCCATGTAGAATGAAGGAATGGGGACGGGGCGTAAGAGTAATTAGAATTGGGAAAATCGTATCCGAATCTAGCATTCCGAAATCGGGCCGGAAAAGACGGAAAATCGTTTTCTGCAACAGAAGAAGACAACCAGACAGAGAAAATCGAATATAAGGGCTACAGAAAAGTAAAACTGACAAACCCAGTCTTATCAATAAGGAAACAAATATCTTTAACAACAACAGATCTTCATCAAAATACAAATAAGACTGTTTGCAATTCAGGATCAGTGCACTCTAAACCCTCCTGAGGAACCATACCAATACAAGTATGGGGAAACACGTGTAGAGGGGCATATATTTAATATGATCTCAATGTGAAAGTCAATGAAAACCAATTGCCAAACATAGAGGTGCATATATAGAATATGGACTCAATGTGAATGTCACTGAAAATTAATCATGGAATCAATGTAAATGACAATGAAAACTAATTGCCTAACATTGGAATGAAATGCATGAGTTTTTGAAACTGCCAAACTATGGAATGAATTGCAAGTTTAAATTAGTTTAAATACAACAATTTTGGAGCGCAATAGTGGAGTACTTGTGTTTTTTCTAAAGTAAGAGTAATTATAAGTTATTCACCGTAGTGGCTAACATACTCTTAGTCCATAGACCCCTTTCCTCCATACGTCCAACCAACCTCCCCCCTAATAATACTTGTGTCATTAGGCAATGTTAAATGTATTGTCGACGTGTCAATGGGGACTGAGGTATGGCGCCAGAGGGTGGAGTCAGGACAGCGCATGCACCCTGGGCTGTGCCCCCCACGCGCCCCTTAAATTTAAAGGGGAAGAAGGTTTTTTATGGTGAAAAAGGTTCCGTCTCCTGTCCCTTGGAAGGGACGCCCATACAGTATGGAGGAAAGGGGACTATGGACTAAGAGTATGTTAGTCACCACAGTGAGTAACGTATAATGTATACATCCTGTCTAAGTGCAATTTGTGATTCCCATTGTGTGACCTCATTGTGGACCCTTTACAATCTCACCTCTCTGAAGAATTTAGCCTAGACCGCCTGTCACTGCTACCTAAACTGGTTTGGCTATAGATTCCCAGAGTTGTCCCTGTCACAATATAGGTTGGCCTTCTATACATCTGTCCACCAGGCCAGAGTATAGAAAATCAGTACCACCAGCTGGTGAGGCTGGGATCGCCCGAAGGGGTGGTACAAGCCTGCCAGAGATTGACAGATATCCTTCTTCAGCTCGTGTTCTCCCTCAACCAGAGGAAGTCACTGTTGCGCCCATCTCAGGAACTGGTCTTCCATGGTGTACATTGTAACTCTACCGTTTAGCTGGTGTTTCCTACGCCCAAGAGGCTCCTGTCCCTCTGCAAGGTGGTGGGGCACTTTCTGGCCAACATGCCCACTTCGGCATGGTGCTTCCACCAAATTCTGGACCTAATGGCCTCCTGCGTGCTCACTGTACAGCACGCTCGCCTCAAGATGAGGCTCTCCAGCTCCACCTGGCGGCCAATTGGGATCATGAGACGAGGTCTCAGTCAGACAGGGTGCCAATACCACTGCTTCTACGGCCCGATCTTCGCTGGTGGCTGATGGATGGCAATGTTTCAGTGGGAGCCCCTTTCACCCGACTGGAGCCTGCCCTTGTGTTGACTGACTCCTCCCTTTCGGGCTGTTGGACTACTCTGGAGGGCTATGTGATTCCTGGAGCATGGTCCAGGACGGAAGCCCTCCTGCATATCATTATGCTCAAGCTCAGGGCAGTGGGCCTGGTCCTCAAGGCATTTTTGCCCCTCATCGGGGACCGGTCTGTTCTGGTCAGGACAGACAATTCTACTAAGATGTTTTACCTAAACAAGCAGGGTTGCACCTGTTCCCTCCTCTGCATGCAGGTGATATCGATCTGAGAATGAGCCCTGATGGAGGGGATTTGGATTTCAGCAATCCACCTTCCAGGGGACTGCAATGCAGAAGCAGACTAGCTGGGCTGCTTGGGTTTCAACACCTACGAGTGGGAATTGCACACTGACTCCTTGTTGCCCCTGTTCCAGCATTTAGGATTTGCTGATCTGGATTTGTTGACATCCGCTCTGAATTCCAAGTGCCCCCAGTTTGCTTCATGGTCAGGATGGGGTCGGGTTCTCTGGGAGATGCCTTCAAATTTGTTGGCACAACCGGAGGTGTTATGCGTTCCCACCCACCCGTCTGCCCCAATGGACCCTCTGCAGGTTCCGGGCTTCAGTGGGTTGCAGCCTCAACCCGATTGCCCCCACCCCACTGGCCTAGTGAGCTGAAGGCATTGTCCTTGTGCTAGCCCTTCACCACGTTTCACAACGACATGGTCATCTTGCGTACTCACCCAAACTTCTTGCCCAAGGTGGTCTCTCCATTTCATCTGAATCAGGACATCTGCCTGCCGGTGTTCTTCCTGAACCTGCATTTGGAGGCAGAGAGTGCCCTGCATTCTTTGGACTACAAGAGGGTCCTCAAGTTTTATCTCTGACAAAATCCTTCAGGAAGTTTGAGGCATTGTTCATGACTTTTGGGTGCTCCTCCCCCGGCTCCAATGCTTCCATCGCCTGTTGGATAGTTCAGGCCATTTCGGATGCGTACACAGCCATGGGCTAACCTGTTCCTGGGTGGATTCATGGCCATGCGGTCAGAGCCAAGGCCACGGCCATCGTGTTTGCTTCTTATGATGTCATCAGCTACTTGGGCCACCCCGTCCGCCTTCTGTAAGCAATACTCCCTGGATATCCAGATGCAATGCAGAGTTTGGTCAGGCAGTTCTCAAGAACCTTTTTTCTTCGTCCTAGATATGAGGCAGCTCCACCCTATGTTCTTGTCTGATGGAATCGCCCACAAGGATGGAGGAAAGGGGACCAAGGACTGAGTACTCTAGTCACTATGGTAAGTAACTTTAATTTCAATGGATTGCTTTTTACCCTCAGATTCCTAATCTTGATAGATATCCCTTGTCCAGCTCTGCTCCTCAGAAAATATTTCCACAGGGGGCGTAGTGGACCTCGGCTCATTCACTGAATTGAGAACCTACTCCAGTTTCACTAAACGTTTTCACTCAATGTTTTCACTAACTTTTTTCGATTTACCTAGATTTCTTCACACCAGATCTCGGGTTTCAAGGGGTGCCCCGATTGCAAGGCCAAAATGTCAGTGATGGACCCGCACAACATCTGTTTGTGGTGTTTGGGTTCCACTCACGACCTGGAGGCCTGTGTGTTGTGTGGCAGGATGCAACCCGAAGTCCCTGCGAGACAGAGCCGTTCAGCGACGGGCGGCACAGGGCCAGCTTAAGTCTCTGTCATGGTCTCTCATCTGGTCGGCTGAGGCTGAGGAGCCCACTAGTCACGACGAGGGCCGGCACTGCAAAAAAACAAGAGGTCCCACTCCAGAAGCCATTCCTCATTCTCTGCCTCAAGGAAGAAGCAGCAACACCACCATCGGTGGGAATCTGATTCTTCATCTGAGCAAGGTTAGCCCTCTAGGGGACCAACCACTCTGGAAGAGTGGGATGTCTTTAAAAAAGAAATATGTTCTGGCATTTATAACGTGCCTATACACAAGTGTTTCAAGGCACGACGAGGCAAGGGAAGACAGACAACGATGTTACTAGGCTAGGTGACATTGAGATCGGGCAGGGGGAGGGGGCAGTTCAGTACATTGGATCAACAGTAAGAAATAAATGGAATAAATAAAATAGGTAAAAGTGCAGCCAGCTTGTGGCAAGTGCAGGGGTGAATGCAGACATCAAGTGTCAGGAGCTGGTGGGGACTGTAGGGATACAGAAACAGCCCCCAAGTGCAGGGGTTGCCTGGGAGGCAGTGCAGGTGTGCAGCTGGCAGGGGAGGGGAACTGGGCACGAGATCAGAGGGTAGCCAGGTGACCAGTGCAGTTTGTCGGGAGTTCAGCAGGGAAGAGGAGGTGAGAAAGCAGAAGCAAAGAGGAAGGTCTTGATGTGCTTCTGGAACCAGAGATGGTTCTACTCCAGTTTCAGGGAGGCTATTCCAGAGGGAGGCCCCAGCCAAAGAGAGATCTACCACCAACTTGTTGCTTGGAGAAGCGATGGATCCTAAGGGAGTTGGAGGCGGATGAGCGAAGAGCTTGAGAAGGAAGGTATTTAGGAAGAGAGTATTGAAGGTATTGAGGCCCCAGAAGGAATTGTGGACAATGCAGAGGGTTTTGAACGTTATCCTCGCAGTCACTGGGAGCCAGTGCAGAGATTTCAGTCCTGGAGAGATGCACCTCCTGGATGTTAGGGAGAATCCTCATCTATGGCTAATTTCCCTCACCTAGTGAGTCCCCCAGCAGCTTTGCTGAACTTCTGGAGTTTATTTTTTTCCACTTGTTAAGAGTGAGAGCTTTTCCTCCACTCTTACCTGTGTTCTGCTATGTGTTTCTATCTGTTTTTGTGATTGTGGACTCTGAAGTACACCACTTCAGTAGCCCCCTTCTTTTTGTGTGTCACACAGCACCTTCAGTGCCGTGGCACAGGGTTCTCTTTGAGACTTCACTTGACTCCATTTGAGGCGACTACCGTCCCCCAGAAAAGGGTAAAGTTACCATTAACTTTACTTAGTCAATCTACCACAGATCCAGTACACCCTATCTTCCAAGGAGTACTGGAAAGGGTTAATTCGTATCCCTTTTTATCTGTACCTCCTAGAGCATTGTTTTGCTCTTTTAACATTTAGACCTGGCTGGTGGCAGTGCTATCTACCCTAACTTTTCTACCGCGATTATATTAGATAAACGTGGTACTGTTCTTGGCTATTATATTAGCCTCGAACATAAACCCGCTTGACCAAATCGTCTTTCTTTTGGCTCCAGTTGGGTTTATTCGCCATTTCTTTATGTTAAAGTCCTTCTTGTGTTTTACTTTGCGCGACAAACTAGGTTTGCCTTCTTTGTTCACTGTCTTTTGGCAGGCTTCTGCTCAGAAGCCCTCCTCAAGGCGCCTGGGTGTCTAGGTGGGCTGAATGTGAGGGAGGGGTGTAGTCACCCCCTGCACAGGGTATCCTAGGAAACCCAAGTTGCACTTTGTCATGATTGGCCAGGGTAGTTGTCCGGGCTGGACAACCCCCCTGCTGGGTGATTGACAGCCAGGCTGTGTGAATGGGGAAGGCAGGTCTCTTGAGCTAGAAGTCAGAGAGTCACCACTGAAACTACTAGGAACCGAAGAGAAGCAGAGAGAACGACGGCTGCTGCAACTACCCCGTCCCAGTGAAGCCCTGAGCTATCTTTCCTTCAACGACTTAGAGAAGATCCAGTCCGGAGTCGTCTTCCCTTGAGCTTGGTGGGGATAACCAGCTCATCTTCTACAGCCAGAGGACCCTCTTCCTTGGTCAAAATCGCTGCACGCTGCTCTAGTTGTCACTACATAGCCACCTGAAGAGCCTCTCCTGTTTTTAAGGAGCGCACCTTTTCTTCCTTGTCGCTGCTGCCGGCTTCATCCCTGTGTGGTTCAGACCCCCTTCAGATGTCCTCCTTCACAACGAAGCTCCAGGAATCGTAGGTCTGCGGGAAACCAACAGGAACAACTGCCAGGGCACTAGCTGCACCATTGGAAAAAGGTACTGTGTTCTGTTGAGGAAACTGGGTGAATCCCTTTTTCTTCATTTCCAAGGCTTGCCCTTGTCTTCCCTCCTTATAACTTTTGCTTCCGAACATTGACAATATCAAAGTACTTTTGGCTACGTTGAATCGTGAACTGTCTGACTGTGTGATCTTTGGCAACAGGCCCCGGCGTCTTTCGATCCTGGCTCCGGCCCTTTGACTTTTGAACTCCTGTCTCTGAGTGTTTCTCGATTCTGTCTGCCTAACCAAAATATTGCCTGTGATTTTTGCCTCAACTCCCTCTGGGTATCTCAGGTGTTAAGTGTGTTTTTGCCACGGTAGCATTTCATGTCACGGATACGCGTTTATTTAGTAGACCGAACTGTCAAAAAGTGATCGCAATTGTGTTCGCAGTAACGTGTTTTGTGCCTAACACCGGTTCATTCAAACACAGGGTACTTAACTTGACTTACTATACAAAGTGAATTGGTTAGTTGTATATTTAACGTGGTTTTTATTGAAGTTTAATAGAAGTGTTGTGGTTATAACGAATGGTTTAAAAATAAATGTTCTTATATTTTTCTACCTGAAACCTTGTCGGTGTTTGCTCGAGTCACAGTAATTGTGGTCCCTTTGTGTAATCTCTGCTACTGCTCATATACTCTTGAGATAAGCCTGGCTGCTCCGCCACTGCTACCACTCTGACATAGTAGTACAGGCTTGTACCAAAGGTAAAACTTATATTGCCACCTGTAGTCTTAATTGTGTGTAGTGGTCCCTAAGGGCACTGCACAGGATTCTGTCTAACACTGGACCTGAGGCCAAGGACAAGTCTCGCAGTCCTGTTCTGGGCGAGTTGCAGAGGGCGGAGAGTAGAAGCAGACAGATTAAGAAAGAGGCTGTTGCAGTAGTCTAGTTTAGAGAGAATCAGAGTCCTGGAGACAGTGAGCTTCTGGGGGAAGGAAAGGAACGGAAGAATACCTCTGAGGAGGTGGAGCTGGTAGTGTGACTTCTTAGAGACATCAGAGATGCGAGGAGAGAAGGAGAGTGTGGAGTCGAAGATGACCCAGAGGTTTTTAGCCTCGCAGGTGGGAGAAGGAAGAAGGCCAAGAGAGGCCGGCCAGAGAGCGATAGGAAAGGAGGGAGCAGGTGTGCTGGTGAGGGGAATCTCAGTCTTACTGGCATTCAGGCCGAGATCATTAGCAGCACACCACTCCCGGATAGCAGACAGTTGGGAATGAGAGAAAGAGAAGAGGTGGCGGAAGGGAACCTGAAAATGAGCTGAGTGTCGTCTGCATAGCACTGAAAGTTTGGGCAGAGGGTGGCAACGCGGTGGCCAAGAAGTGCCAGGTATTGGTTGAACAGCCAGGGAGAGAGGTTAGACCCCTGGGGAACACCACAGATTAAGATAGGAAAGGAAGGACCCACTTTGGACCTGGGAGAGTTGATTGGAGAGGAGAGATGTCAGCCAAGCCAGGACCTGTTCGGTGATACCCAGGTTATCACGGAGACTGTTGAGCAGGATGGCATGGTTGACTGTTTCAAAGGCAGCAGAGAGAACAAGTAAAATGAGGACACAGGGGTATTGGAGTCAAGGTTTGAGAGCAGGTCTTCACAGATGTTGACAAGCGCAGTTTCCATTCTTCTGGCAGCTCTGAAGCCAGACTGATGGTCATGGAGACAGCCAAGTGATTCAGTGTGAAGATTAAGCTGGGAGATGGCCAGCTTTTCCAGGAGTTTACCCAGGAAAGGAGTGATGGAGATTGGGCTGTAGTTAGCAGGGCAGGAGGGTCGACTAAGGGTTCTAAAGAAGAAGGTTCACAAGGGAGTGCTTCGGGGAGGAAGGGAAGACTCCTGTGGCAAAGGAGTGGTTTCAGAAGTCAGCCAAAGCAGGAGCCAGGGTGTCAATATGGTCCTTGATGGTTTTAGAGGAATAGGGGAGAACCTGTTTTGATGAGACTTTCATAGATAGGACTTGTCTAGAAACCTTGTCTGGGGAGAACAGGGAAAGATAGAGAAGGAGGGAGGAGGGGTGGCCACAGAAGGGCCAGAGGACGAGCAGGGAGTAAAGGGAGGAGAGTAAGAGAGAGGGGACAGGTTGTCCTGAGTTTTAGAGATGAAATGAGATGAAATGAGATGAAATGAGAAGCCAGGGTGATGCAGAGGGCCTGGGAGGGGACATAAGAGGTAGAGACCGCTGCAGGATTGGCCAGCTCCCTGCAGATTTTAAAGAGTTTGGCCGAGTTGTTGGCTGCCGCAGAGACGCAGGCTTGGATGAGGGCTCTCTTCTTGGTGCAGACATAGAGCCGGTATTACCTTTGGAGCAGGCGGCAGGCCAGTTTGTCAGAGGATGTACAGGAAGCACTCCATTTCCTCTCAGCCACCCTGCACTTGCGTTTAAGGGTGACATGGTCTGAGTCATACCAGGAGTTGCACTTGGCTTTGGGCTTCAAGCAGATCCTCATGACATGGGCAAGAACATACAGAGTAGCAGAGTGGAGCATAGAGAGGGCTGTGTGAGGGTGCGAGTCAGCCGAACAGACGGGGGGGGGGGGAGAGGGGCGAGAAAGTAGCGGTGAAAGCCTCAACTGACACACGCTTCATGGAGTCAGATAACCGAGAAGGTAGGTGGCAGTGCTTGAGTTGGCTTGGCCTGAGGGATGGAGAGTGAGAGCCGGGAGGAAAGGAGAAAGTGATCACTCCAGGAGAGAGGAATGGTGAGAGGGATAGAGAGGGGAAGGTCTGAAGAGATCAGAACATCCAGAGTGTGCCGTGCAGAGTGAGTCAAGCCGGCGGGGTGTATAGAAAGAGAGTCAGAGGTTGCAAAAGAGTCCAGGGAAAGGCCAGGAAGCATCCAGGTGGATGTTAGTCTCCAGGAAGGAGTTGAGTGGTCGAGACCAGGAGGGAATTGGAGAGGTCCGCCCACTCAGAGAGGAAGGAGGAGATCTGACCAGGTGGCGAATAGATGATAGCCACAGTAAGGGAATGGCTAGGAGAGAGAGAGCCTGCAGACGAGGCATTCGAAAGAGGAGTAGGCCTATGTGGGACTGACAGAGACAGGAATCCACTCAGGGAAGATCAGGGCTACACCCCCTCTGGAACAATTGGACCTGGGTGCAGAAAGGATCTTGCAGCCATCAGGAAGAAGGGTGTCAAAACTTGTGACAGAGCTGGCCGTGAACCATGTTTTGGTGAGACACAGGACATCGATGTTAAGGCCTTCAAGGAGGCGGCAGATGTCAGAGGAGTGTTTGACAGCTGAGAGCGAGTTTAGAGTGACAATATGGAGAAGGTTGCCATCCTTCAAAGACTTCCGGGGAGGGGTACAAATCAGAGGTAAGCCCTGCGGAGGTGTAGAAGGAGCCTAAGGGGGTTCAGAAGAGGAAGGAGGGGAGGGCAAGGTAGCCAAGGAGGAGACAGCAGGGGGAGGCAAGGAAGCCATCGAGGGAAGAGGGGACAGCAGGAGAAGAAAGGAAATTGATGAGTCGCGGGAAGCGTCTATCAAAGAGAAGAAGGTTGGCCTGTGGGCCTTGGACCAAGATGGTACCATTCAGGTAAACATTAATGATGACCTTAGAGGAGTGGAAGGAGGCCAGGAGGGCCTCCCTCCGGGTGCCACCAATAATAGGAGAAGAAGAGAAAGGAGAAAGCACAGAGACCATACGAAGAGTCCATAGGTCTAGCGAGGGATCGACAAAGAGGATGTCGTTGGGGGTTTGCCTGGAGGAAGCACTGGTATAGGTGTCAGCGATAGGGAGACCTGGGTTGGAGACCAGGATGTCCTTTTTTCCTACCAGAGTTAGGGAGGAGAGCAGGATAGTCGATAGACAAACAGTTAGAAAAGATAGGAGAGGCAGAGAGCACCATAGAGTAGGTAGGGATAGGAGATGAGAGAAGAGGAAGGGGGAAGAGAGGGGAGTTAGGGTCAGGGAGACACTAGGGAATGAAACAGGGAGGGTGTCAAGCAGACGAGACAAGGAGAGACGGGACAGTAGTCGACAATTTAACAAAGCAACAAGAACTCTGACAAAAGAACAGTTTGCTAGAGGAACGCTTTGCTAAGAAGGCAAAGCCAAAGACAGTACTACTTTTACAATGTGGTATAAACACCAGAGACAACACACCTAAGTCTGAGAGTCTTGTAAAGTGGGAGACAGGCCTAGGTTTCACAATGCAATTTAAATTTCGGAGAAAAATGCACCTATTCCGCAGAGTACTGTATAGTGGGAGAAAGGCCTTCACAATGTGGTTGAATACAGCCAATAACCGTAGTGTTATCTCAGAGTGGCACAAAGGCTTGACAGATTTCGACAACAGGCGGCTGTCTGCACGGCTCCCACCCCTGACCAGCATGCCTCCGCAGCAAAAGCCCAACCCCATGCTTGCCAAGATGCCGATGCTTTCGAGCTCCGTGCCCCATGAGGCCAGAAAATCATCACCTTCTAGAAGCCTCTCCACAGCGCCCATCACCCGTTGGAGCCATCAGCGCTGATACCCAATCCATCGGCCTCTAGGGCTCCACTGCAAGCGACTAAGCCCTCGGTATCCAGACTGACAGATCCAAAGGATAAGCCCTCAATGTCCACAAACAACGTCGACTTCTTTCATCCACTTATGCGGACAAGCTGTTTCGACTTAAGGCGTTTGGTTTTTGGCGCTGATATAGCTGCGGAATGTGAAAAGGTTGACCCCCATCTTTGTGGTTTCGGGCGGTGTTGACTATTTTGAGGACTGAGACAATTTAATGGCACTTGCTCAGGGCCTTCAAGATGCCAGTGGGTTGGACACATCTCCAGACCTTGAGATGCACCAAAAATAGCCCTACACCCACTCTCATGTCAAATTTTGGACATTAGTAGAGAAAGTGGTTGACACAGCCTCAAGTCGTCTGTCATTTTCATGAAGGGTATGACCGTACAGACATCCTGGGTGAGGGCCCTGCTATTGAACACAGCATGCCCTTCAATCCGGCCATAGCTGACCCTCTGGTTTCCATCTAGCAGAACCCATGCACTTTGCCACCCTGCGAGTACCAATGTCACAGGGAAGTACAGGCCGGCAAGAGGGGACCCTTCCTTCCTTTGAACACACCCTTCCCCAGAAGGGCTGTTAGTTCAGGCTGCCACTATATCCTCCAGGGCCGCGGCATCCTAGTCAAATCTCCCTACCGAAGGAGGGGTGCTAGAGAGCACAGTCAAAATGGCGCTGGCCCGTGAGCTCCCACTCAACCCCTAGTAATCCGGTCACTATCCTGACCTTAGCTGAGCTGCAGCACAAAGCCAAAAGCTCAAACTGGTGTGGGAATCCCTGGTGCACCGACGTGCCGAATCTGAAGATCTACAGAGCCTTGGGAGAGGAGTTGGAGGCGAGGGATTGCAGACGCAGTGAGGGTTAGCCCGACACTGCAGGCTGTGATGAGCGTGGTGCAGAGAGCCGGAACCGCAGTGGGGGCTGCAAACCCAGTGATCCTCTCCAGGCGCGCTGGAGGGAATTTGCTTGCAGGTGCAACCCGAATCAACCTGACTGCACGGATGACAGAAGTAGAGACATTTTCAGGTAAGCTCTATATTAGGGAGAATTCTCATAAGTGGTTGATTTCCCTTACCTAATGAGTGCCTCAGCAGCTTTGCTGGATTTCTAGGATTTATTTTTCCCACCTGGTAAGAGTGTGAGCCGTTTTCCCCACTCTTACATGTGTTTTGCTATGTTTATTTCTACTTTCTGTGTGATCTTGGGCACTGGAGCCTCACCTACTCCATGTGCACCACTTTTGTGTGTGTTACATAGCACCTTCAGTGCAGTGAAACAGGGTTGGCTTTGAGACTTCCCACTGACTCCATTTTTCTGGGGCTGTCTACTGTCCCCCAGAAACAGATAAAGTTGCCATTAACTTTATATAGTCACTTTAAACCACAGACCCAGTAACCCCATCTTACATGGAGTATTGGAAAGGGTTAACTTTTATCCCTTTTTGTCTGTGCCTCTCTGAGCTTTGTTTTGCTCTTTTAACATTTAGACTTGGCTGGTGGCAGTGGTATCTACCCTAGCATTTTCTACCGCGATTATCTTATATAAACGTGGTAATGTTTTAGGCTATTATATTAGCCTCAAACATAAACCCGCTGGACCAAATACATTTTATTTTGGTTTCGGCTGGGTTTATTCGCCATTTATTTTTGTTAAAGTCTTTCTCGTGTTTCTCTCTGCACGCCAAACCGGGGATGACTCCTTTGTTTGCTGTCTTTTCGCGGGCTTCTGCACAGAAGCCCTCCTTAAGGCGCCTGATAAACTAGGTAGGCAGGATGTGAGGGAGGGATATTCGGACCCCTGCCATGGCTTCCCTTGGTAACCCAAGTCGCACTCTTGTCTGATTGGCTAAGGGGACTGACCTTGCCAGGCTAGCCACCCTGCTGTGTGATTGACAGCCAGGCTGTATGAATGGGGGAAAACTGCATAAAAAGCAGGTCTCTGGGACTGGAAGAGCAGAGTCGCCACTGGAACGAAAGAACCAACGAGGAACTAGAAGAGGAGGACCCCTACCACGACTGAACCACCCGGTGAAGCTCTGCTGCAGGTTCGAATTACCAGAATCCGACGACAGAGAAGATCTTCCAGGAAACTTCTTCCCTTGAGCTGGTGGGACCAACCAGTTCACCCAATCTACAAGCCAGGACCCCTCCTCTGGTCGAATTCGCTGTACAGAGCTACAGTGGGCCGGATTGCCAGGAAGGTCGGACCCTGCTTGGGTCTTAAGGAGCGCACCTTTTATTTGTTGTTTTGCTCTGCTGCTGATTTCTTCCCTGGGTGACGGAGGGCCCTCCAGTCTTCCTACTTCGTGTCAGTCCGACAGTCGCTTCAGGAACCATGAGCCTGCAGGACCCACCAGGAACGTCCGCCTCAGCTACAGCTCCCTCTCCGTTTTAGGGTACTGTGCAAATCCGGTTGTTCGTTTCGTTCAACCGCGGTGAAAGTGTTTGAAATCTTTCTCCAACCCGAGGGCTTGTCCTTCTCTTCTCTTTCAACTAACTTTTCTACCAACCAACCTCATCCAGAATCTGTGCCACGAGCTTTACTGCAAACTACCCTGAACTGTGTGATCTTGAGCAAAAGACTTTGACCCATTGACTTTGGCCCTAGGCCTTTTCTAGCTGATCTCCTCACTGTAGTCTCTCTTGTTCAATTGCCTTGAGTACTTACCTGTTGGTTTTGCCTAATTTCTAATAACTTTGTCTTTCCCTCCCTTTTAAATTGCTTGAGTGCCATTTTGCTCCCACTTCATTTTGTGAGCTTAACTTGCCTGGAATTTAAGGGAAGTGGTGTTGTGTATTTATGATTGTGATTTTTAACTTGCTTGGTAAAGTGAAATGTTATACAACTGTTGAGTAAATAAATATATATTCTTTTGCTTAGAAACCTTGAGTCAGTGTTTGCCTGAATCATAGTAATTGCTGTCCTTTGTGTAACTATTTGTACTGCCCACTTACTTGGCTGCTCCGCTAGTGCTACCACTATAACTGTGTAGTACAGGCTTGTACCAAAGGTGAAATTGTACTGTCCCTTGTAGTCTTAATTGTGTGTAGTGTTCCCAAAGGGTACTGCATATAATTTTGCCTAACACCCTAAAGCGGGCAGACGCTTTAACAAGCTTATTTAAAGACGAGCATTTACAATCAAGAATAGATAAGTAAAACGAGGCATTGGAGATTTTGGCCGATTGTGAGTTAAACAAAGCGCTGTATGAGTATACAGAACTCAGTGCAGCAAAGGGAAGGCTTGCGTGCATTGCAAAACTTTCAGCACGTAATAATCAAGAACTAAAAGTTAAATCCAATAAATAGGACTTGCGCATACAACGTATCATTTCGGAGCTACATTAATAATGGGCAACATTGATTACGTGCCCACAGAGATAAAGATATTTAATGAAAGGGAAATTAAAGATGCAAGGAAATGACAAGTACTGCAGTAAGCGCACTAATAATTATTTAAGATTGTTCTAGTCCCAGGAGGGATTTAACCCATGACATACATTCCTATTCAAATGATTTGAAGAGAGAGATGCTACAAAATGTGGGTAGAGGTGGGATTCCACCCAAGAAGAGTCGTGTGTACACTTACTTATTTTATTTTTATTTATTTATATTTATATAGCGCGCAAGCAGCCCAGGGGCATTGAGGCGCTGTTACTTGCAATAACTTAGTTACATGGTACAGGCATGATAGCGATTGTTAACACATTAGGAATACTACAAGATATCATACTGTTGTCACAAATATTGCATTGGGACGTATATTACAACATATATGATAAGTATTCGTGCTGGTGTGTCGGGCCTTATGTGAAGAGGGTAGTTTTCAGAGTTTTGCGGAAGGTGGTACTTACTGTATTTCACAAGCGGGTTTTTCCACTAGTGTTAATGGTTGTTCCTTTATTTAATTTCTCACCCCTTTGTGCATTTTCCGCAAATTTCCCCAACTATCCTACCCTTTTCCCTACCCTCCTCTCTGTGGCTCACTGAATAATGTACTATGTGAAACTACATGGTTATTACAAACCACTAACAGGAATTAATAATGCAAATGAAAAATGATGACGTCTGGTATTGGAAACCAATAACATTTTGGTTGTGCATACGACTCTGATGGCACCAATCGCATTTGCAATGACAAATTTACAATGATGAAACGTACTATTATGTGAACATACGTTTGTGTATGTGCTTTTGCAATTTTGATCGCTTTTTATGTTTTGCTTTTGTGGATTACATTTAACATTTTATTTTATATATTTTTCCAAAATCTATTGGAATTGATAGATTAGGATTATTTGAGATTTGCCTTGATTTGAGAAAGGCGTTGGGTACCCCGAAACACGTGTTCTCATTAAGGTCCATTTTGAAATGCAGATTACCGCTCAACAATAACGTTTGAGTTGGATTTCACAGTATGTTTTTCATCAATTTGCTTTTTAGTGGCACAGGATCAGTTATGAAGTAATAGTGTACCACCACTTTATGTGAAATGGAGTAGTGGCACTCGTGTCTCCGTTGTGACCTTCATACGCATGCAACACCTTTTTCAAACTACAAAGAGAATATAGGGCGAAAAGGCTCACGAGTTTGATATCCCTAAAAAAAGTTCCTTACAACCTCTCATGCTTTGGATGTTGCCCGCGTGGCTGATGCACGCTTTGGTAGGGCAGTTCTGCAGAACCTACCTTTTTGTTTTACATTTATTTATTTTTTTAATTATTTTTATTGCCATTTAGTAAACATTTCCCAACATGGGAGTCACCATCCCCCCCCCCAAACGCCCTCTCCTGAAAGAACTGCTTCCCATTCGAACTTTTCTGGCATCTAGTCGGGCTCTCCTTCGTCCTCTTCTCCTTTGTATCCTTATCTCAGCGCATGTCCAGCACCCAGATATTTTGAGGGCACCATTGTTGTACAAAGTCACTTTTCAAAAAGTTTAGCATCTCTCCCCATTCCTTCTGGAATCTATCTGCATCCCTTTGGGCCCTGTACGTCATCCATTCCATTGCCACTATGTCCCAGAGTTTACTGAACCAGTTGCTTATTGAGGGAGGGGAGTTTTGTTTCCAGTGTTTGGCTATTCCCATCCATGCAGCTAGAAGTGCCGTTGTTGGGGCCCTCCTCTGTGATGTAGAGGTCGCGATTAGCTCTGGGTTCAGGGCCCCCAACAGGGTTTCTGCGAGTGTGAGGGGTAGAGCTGCTGGGACTATACCTTGAAAACTCTTCATCACATCCCCCAGAAGCTCTTAATCTTGGGGCAGCCCCACCAAATGTGTGTCCAGTCCAGTCCCCCACCAGTCCCCCACCCCGCTACAACCTCCAGGGCCCTGGAGCATCATTTTGTACCATGCCTTGCGCAGCTGGAGTGACCTGGTCATTTTTGTAATGTTCTTCCATAGATCTTCCCAGTGTCTTTCAGGTAACTGTTCCCCCACGCTAACTAATACGGCCATAGTGTTTGATCCGGGCTGTCTGGCAAGAGTTTATATATGTCCGCCACAAGGTGTTTATCCCCCGAATGCAAGGTGATGAATGTCTCGAATTTAGTGAGTGGCCCTTTCGCAGCTGCTCGAATCTCCTTCTGCTTCAAACCGGTCCTCTTGCCTTGCTCCCACTTGTGTTTTGCAGTCAATGAAGGACATGACGTCCCCTTCTCGCATCATGTCCCCGATCTTTTCGCACCCCTTTTCTTTCCACTTTTTTAAAGCTCCTTTTGCCATCCATCCCCAGTGGGTGAAGTTGGAGTTGCCAAACATTGGGGTGAAGGGAGAAGGGATTGATGAAAGATGCTCTTTCTTGAGTCTCTTGTCCCAAATGTCGCAAGTCGTGCGAAGGACCTTATTCCATGCATTAGGAGGTCTCTTGTTGCCCTGCAGCAAGAGCAGGCACGTGAGGGGCATTCCTGCTACCGCACTTTCCATGCGTGTCCATATTTTATCTGTGTAGCCTGAGTACCATTCCCTGACCACCTTGAGTTGGGCCGCTTCATAGTACTGATAGAGATTTGGGAGCCCTATTCCACCCCTATGTCTAGGGGATTTAAGTACATCATTGCTACTCTCAGACGTTTATTTTGACAAATGAATTTGGAGATTAGTGTGTTCATGCTTTTGAAGAAGGCATTTGGGAGGGCTATCTGTAATGTATGGAATCTATACAGTATTCTCGGGACGGTCACCATGTTAAGTGTTAATGCGGCCCATTCAGGAGATCCTCATTAGAGACCACTTTGCAAAGTCCATCTGTGTCTGTTTGAGTAGGTCAGGTACGTTCGCTTTATACAGCGCGGATGCCCTACAACTCCGTTTTATGCCCAAGTATGCTAAGCTTCATCCGCTGGCCAAAACGGGGAGCAATTCTTTGTGAATGGCCATCTCTTTTGAGAGTCCTATTTGTAGTATCCCTGACTTCCCCATGTTTATTTTTAACCCTGGTAGTCCTTCCTGTTCTTTTAGTGAAGTTATTAGGGCTGGTATCGACTTCTCCAGTTCTACTAATGTTATCAGCATGTCATCGGCATATGCTGCTGTTTTGTGTATTTCCCCCCAAAGGGCACTCCCTTAATGGCCTGGTTCCGTCTTATTACCGCTAGCAGGGGTTCTAGATATATAACACATAAATGCGGGGGCAGGGGGCATCTCTGTCTCGTCCCCCGTTCTACGCTGACTGCTTCCGAGATTTGATTGTTTATTGTTAGGCAGAATCCTGTGCAGTGCCCTTAGGGACCACTACACAAAATTAAGACTTCAAGTGGTAATACAAGTTCACCTTTGGTACAAGCCCGTACTACACTGTTAAAGTGGTAGCAGTAGCGGAGCAGCCAGACTTATCTCAAGAGCAAATGAGCAGTAGTAGAGATTACACAAAGGACTAAAATTACTGTGACTCAAGCAAACACTGACTCAAGGTTTTTGGTTGAAAAGTAAAGGTACATTTATTTCTAGACCATCTGTTCGTAAAACACTTCACTTCTATTAATTTAAAACCACACAAAAAATACACTACACACAACCAATTCACTTTGTGCAGTACAATTCAAGGTAAGTACCATTGGTTTTGACAGACCAGTGTTGGGAAACAAATACATTACCGGGGGACAGATGTGATCACTTTTTGACAGTAATGACAGTTCGGTCTTACTAAAGATACGCGTACCCGCGGGAAGAAATGTCACCGGAGTGAAAACACACTTAGCACATGAAACAACACAAGAGAGTTGGGGATAAAAATCATAGGCAATACTTTTGTCAAGGCAGATAGAATCAGAGGACACTTCCTTACAAGTAAAAGTCAATAGGCCTGCGCCAGTGTCAAGTGGAACAGGGTTCCTGTTGCCCAGGATCACACGGTTAGTACAGTTCACGATTCGAGATTGCCAGGAGTACTTGGATATTGTCAAAAGGAGGAAGCAAAAGTTATAAGCGGGATGGAAGATAAGGACAAGCCTTAGGTGAGGAGAAAGGGGTTCACCTCAGTTCCTCGAGGTCGGACACAGTACCTTATTCAAGTGAAGAAGAGCTGGTGTCACGTGAGTTGTTCCTGGTTGTTCCTGCAGGCTCACGGTTCCTGTGACTTCAGTCGTGGGGACAAGCAGGACGACGTCTGGAGCGATCTGCACTACCCAGGGATGAGGCCAGCAGCAACAAAAGCAACAGTGAATAAAAGGTGCGATCCTTTAAAACAGGAGAGGCTCTTCAGATGGCTATCCGGACCACTACCGCTGTGTGCAGCGATTTCGACCAAGAAGAGGATCCTCTGCCTGTGGAAGATGAGCTGGTTGATCCCACCAGGCTCAAGGGAAGAAGACTCCGGACTGGATCTTCTCTTGTCATTGAACGGTAGATAGCTCAGGACTGCAGCAGGGCTCCACCGGGACTCGGTAATTGTAGCAGCTGTCTACTTCTCCGCTTCTCTTCGGTTCCTTACAGTTCCAGTGGTGACTCTCACTTCCAGCCAAAGAGTCCTGCCTTTTATGCGAAAATCCCCCATTCACACAGCCTGGCTATCAATCACCCAGCAGGGGTGTTGTCCGGCCCAGACAACCACCTTAACCAATCATGACAAAGTGTGACTTGGGTTTCCAAGGATACTCTGTGCAGGGGTGACTACAGCCCTCCCTCACATTCAGCCCACCTAGACACCCATGCGCCAAAAGGAGGGCTTCTTCAGAGAAGCCTGCCAAAAGACGGTGAACAAAGAAGGCAAACCTGGTTTGCCGCGCAAAGTAAAACACAAGAAGGACTTTAACAAAAAGAAATGGCGAATAAACCTGATCGGAGCCAAAAGAAAGAGTATTTGGTCATACGGGTTGGTTTATGTTAGAGGCTAATATGATAGCCTGGAACAGTACCACGTTTATGTAATATTATCGCGGTAGAAATGTTAGGATAGATACCACTGCCACCAGCCAAGTTTGAATATTAAAAGAGCAAAACAACGCTCAGAGAGGCACAGACAAAAAGGGAAAGGAGTTAACCCTTTCCAGTACTCCATGTAAGATGGGTTGTACTGGGTCTGTAGTTTTAAATGACTATGTAAAGTAAATGGCAACTTTACCTGTTTTCTGGGGGACAGTAGTGCGCCCCAGAAAATGGAGTCTGTAGGAAGTGTCAAAGACAACCCTGTGTTACTGCATGGAAGGTGCTGTGTAACACACATAAAAGTGGGGTTCATGGAGTGGTGTCCTCCTGAGCCTACTATCACACAAACAGTAGAAATACACATGGCAAAACACATGCAAGAGTGGGAAAAAGGCTCACACTCTTACCAAGTGAAAAAATAAACTCCAGAAATCCAGCAAAGCTGCTGGGGGACTCACTAGGTGAGGGGAATTCTCCCTAACATTTATTGCTAGGCGTAGCGAGGGGGTATTATAGCTTGCTCTGACCATTTGTATGTATTTGGCCCCAAAGCCCATTGTGTCATTGTTTGAAACAGATACGGCCACACCACCCTATGGAAAGCTTTCTCAGCATCCAGCGAGATGATTGTGGCCGGTATCTGCTTCATTTCTAGTTTCTCTAACAGATGCATCACCCTTCTGCTGTTGTCCCACGTGCGTCTTCCCTTAATAAAACCTGATTGATCCTTTCCTATGATCATGGGGAGAACCTCCATCATCCTCTCTGCTAGTATCCCAGTATAGATGTTTGCGTCCATATACAATAGCGCTATCGCTCTGTATGACCCACACTTTGTGGGATCCTTATTCGGCTTCCCAAAGAGGATTACTTTTGCTTCTCTCATGGAGTTAGTCACCCCTTCGCCCTCCCTAAATGAGTTGAACAGCTTGGCTACGACTCCCTTGACCTCTGTGCAGTATGCCTTATAGAATCCCCCCATATATATCTGTCTGTCCCCGGAGCTTTATTGCTCGGCACGTTTTTTTATCACCTTCTCCACCTCTTCTATTTACCATTCCAGGTCCTCTCTCTCTGCTTGTCATCTTTGGCAGTTCTATGCTTTCCAGGAATGTCCATATCTTTTGTATGTTGGGATTTCCTGTAGAGTATGGTTCCTCGTAATATGCCCTAAAGGCCTGGATTATCCCTCCTGTTTCAGTGACACGCCCCCCGTCTGCTAGCTGTATTCCTTCTATATGCCTCTGACCCTTTTGTTATTTTAGGAGCCTGGCCCGTATTTTATCTGCGTTGTTTGCGCTCACGTAGTACCTTTGTTTAAGCCTTAATAGGGCGATTTCGGCCTTAGATGTGTTAAGGAGCCGCAGTGGTCTCTGTGCCTCTTTGACATTTTTGTAGTTCTCCCTTGTCTTATGTCCCACTAACACCCTTTGTGCCTGTCTCAATGCATCTTCTAGGTCTTTCTCTAATCTATTCCTTTCTTTCTGCTTTTGGGCTTTTAAAGAAATAAGTTCCCCACTCACCACTGCTTTAAAGGCATCCCAAACGTGCCTCATCGGAGCCCCGGCTATGTTGTTCAGCAAAAAGTATTCCTGTTTTTTGCTTCTGACCTTTTCTCGGTTTACATGGTGACTCAATAGCTCACTCTGGAATCTCCATGCCCGTAGTGGATTGCTGGGTTTTAGTTTTCCTAGGGAGACCTTCATCGGTGCATGATCTGCTAATTCTTTCGGGCCGAGATCTATGTCTTTCAATGTGCCTAGTATCCCAGCGACCCCCAGATATAATCTATTTTTGCGTATGTCTGATGGACATGCGAGAAGCAAGTATACCCGGCCTCCTATCCCTTCTTTGCCCTCCGTAGGTCCTTTAACACCCTGCCCTCTAATCTCTCGTAACCCCTCTGAGGGTTGTACTCCTTTATATGTATTCTGCCCACTCCTATCGATCTCTGGGTCCCAGGTCAAGTTGAAATCCCCTGTGATTATTAGTTCCCCAACTACAAATTGCTCTAGTTTCCCCAGGACTTGCTTCAGGAATATGTCTTGGCCTGTGTTTGGGGCATAAATGGTCCCTATGGTAATAGCTCTCTGTCCTATCGTCGCCTGGATGAATACGTATCTCCCATTCCGGTCCACTAGCGTTTCCGTTATTTTTGCGCCCAGTGTGTCTTTGAGGCTGATCATGACTCCCGCCGTCTTATTGGCGGCATTAACCTGGTATACCTGTGTGTATTGCTGGAATCTTGTTTTGTGTTTATAGTCTTTCTTTGTTTGTCTCCTGTAGTAGGAACATGTCTGCGTTGTGCTTCATAATTTGTGTTTGGAATTTCTTCCGTTTTACAGGTGTGTTCAAGCCCCTCACATTATGTGAGAGGATCAGTAGAGGCTACCCCATTGATCTATTTTCCACTCCCCCCCATTGTTGTGAGCCTTAATTAATGTGCCCTTTCCATCTGTGTGTGTGTTTGGTTGGGGTTCTTCCTCCACCCTTCCCTCTCCCCCCATCTTGTCCTCCTCCCCTCCCCACCCCATGTCTGACTCAGTATCAGAGGACTCTTCCCACTTGGTGGGCACCGACTCACATTTAACCCGGGCCCTTAGTGCCTAACCTATGCGATTCCAAGTGGTGCCTCTTACCCTCCCTTCCGGTTCGCCATGTTGTGAGATCAGTTCTGTTGTTCAAAATTGTGTCCTTGTGGGGCCCTTTCCTTTCCCTATTTGTTCCATTTTTCACCCGGGTGTTTACCCCAGCTGGTATCCGACTTGGCCTGCATCTCCTCTTTCATTTCCTATGTCTTGGGCCTTTCAGTGTCTCTCCTCTTTTTCCGTGTACCATGGCCCATTCCCAGGGCCTAGATTCCTTCCTGCGGGTGCCACTGTTTCTCTCATCTGCGCTTGTCTCCTCTGCTTCCAGCCCCAGAACTGCAAGTCCCTTTTTCACCCTCTGTTGGTTCCCTTCCCATGGGAATGTCAGTCCGAAGGGGAATGTCCATTTGTAGGGGATTTTTTTTTCTTGCAGTTTCCTGGTTACCGGGCCCATCGCTCTTGGTTTCTGTAGGGTGGCGGTTGCCAAATGTTGAAACAGGCTGACCTTTGAGCCGTTTATGGTTATTGAGTCTTGACCCCCTTGCGGCTATGAATATTTTCTCCTTCTCTTCACACAAAGTTATTGCTGCTAGCACATCCCTGGGCCTATTCCCTGCTCCGCTCCTTCTTGGCCCACTCTGTGTACCCGGTCTATTGTTATGTCCTCTGGGGCTTTGCTTACCAACAGGGTTATAAATCATTGTTGGATCGTGCTTTTTAGGTCTCCCTCGGAGGCTGCTTCCGCCAGGCCTTTAATCCTAATGTTAAAGCGCCTCGACCGGTTTTCCAGGTCCTCTGTTTGGATCTCGAGGTTGTGTGTGGCGGTGGCAATTTGATCTAGCAAGTCCGAGTTCTGTTGTACTTCTTTTTCCATCTCTGAGAGCACTCGTTCTGTCAAGTCCACTCTGCTTCCCAGGGATTTTCATCCCTAATTTCTTTGAATGCTTCCTTCAAAGGTCTTCTTTCAGGCCCCCTCTCTGTTGCTGGAAGGAGGCTGTCATTTTCTCCTCCATGCCCATCAGACACTTCTGTAGGTCTTCTTTGTTCAGTGCCATAGCCTGTATCCCACAGGTCTCTTCTTAGTCTTGTTCTACCTGGCATGGGTTCTCTTCTTGTGTTGGTTCGCCGGCTCCTTGTACCAGTATCTTTCTAATTGGGCTTTCTTTAGGTTTCTTTGTAGGCTGCAAGCACTGGGACTGTTTCCCCTTTGTGCCTGGCATCTGCAGGTGGGGGAGCGAGCCGTCAGATCTTTGCTCCTTCTTCACTCCCCCACTGTTGTTTTCCTGGGGGAGTGGAGGTCTCTTGACCCATGGGGCTGTTGTGGGGCTGTTGTTTACCCCCTCTCCCCTCTTTCCCTTTGCGGTGTCATCTGTGTTCTTTTGGCTCCAGTCACGGCTTCTTAACATTCTTATTAGGCTTCACGAACCAGCCGCTACCCCACCTTCCCAACTTTCTTCGGGCCTTTTGCAAAGTGCCCAGGGCTTTATTGCCTAACTGGTGCGGGTTTCCTCTCTCCTGCCCAGATATTGCCCCTATGTGGTACCTGGCGTGCCCCTCTGCTCCCAAAGTCTTTTAGTCCCCCTTACTGGGGATTACAGGCCGGGGTGAGCTCGGGCCTGTCTAGTTGCATGTGTGGAAGTCCGTAGGTACCTCGCCTTTTGTCTTCCCTTAACTACTCTTGCAGTTGGGTGCTTATATAACTGGACTCCGTGTCACAGGGAGCCCCTTGCTGCTGGTGTAACTTGTGCCCTCTGTACACTCCTAGCCTCTGTGAGTCGGGGGACCCGATGTCTGATTTGCAGGGCGCCTCTTCTCCCCCGCTGCGCCCGACTTACTCCTCACCTTCTGGTCCATTCATCTTCCCGATCCTCCGTTGTGTGCTCGCCTCTCCGTCATTCTCTTCCACCGTTGTCTGTGGATCTCCCTGCTTGTAGGGCGTTCCTCTTCTGTGTCCCTTCAGACTCCCTGCTCCTCCTCTGTGCAGGGGCCTCTCCAGTGACGGGATGCCTCTTCTCTGGGTCCCCCTCTTCTGTCCTCTTTTGCGGAGCGGCTGTGTCAGTGGGGGCTCCTCCTCCCCCGCCCCCTGTCGGAGTGTCTCCTTTGGTCCACTGCACTCATGCCAGCTCCGGATCTGCGGGGCTTATTGACTGTCTTCTCCCTGCCCGCGGGGTCTGTGTTCCCGTGGCCGTGTACTGCGCTGCAACCTCTTCTTTTGCTTGTAGTAGGAGTGGGTAGCTCCTTGTGTCTTCACTTACCACCAGTCGGTCCCCTTTGGTGGTTTTGTTCTGCACTGCTTCTGTGGTACACCGTTCACCCTGTATACACCCTGGGTGTTATCAGTCCTAATGGCACTGCTTATCGAGTATTTTCGATCTCACTTATTTTCTCATTATTTAAGGCTCAGCCGGGAGCTCCCAGGAGTGCACCCTCACTCCACGGTGGCCATCTTGGAATCCGCAGAACCTACTTTTTTTTTATACTTTCTGCCCTCCTCCTTTACCCTAACTGCTTGGCGAGTCTATGGAGATGAGGAATCTGCGGGAGAAAAGCAATCTGCTGAAAGAGAAATTACTTACGTAATGATCTTTCTATGGATTTTTCTCCCGCAGATTCCTCATTGCCCCTCCCAGCCGTCCCCACTCAGAAAGTGTTGTGGCTCAACGCATCTATCCTAGTAAGACGTTGGTGATTACTCTAGGGTGTCCATTTTAACTCATCGGTCTTTCAAAAGCCGACGATCGAACACCAAGCAAGACGGATCGACAGCCGAATCGAAGGTCCACTACGCCCCCTGTCGAAAAAGTTTCCGATGAGGATATTTATCAAGATGAGGAATCTGTGGGAGAAGAATCCAGAGATCATTACGGTAAGTAATTTATCCTTCTGGCGTCCCACCCACAATCACACTGTTCAGCCGTGGCATCGGCTTCGTTGTATTCAAAGACAACCTCGTCATCTTCTGCGGCCGGGGCCACCTCTAGCTGTTTGTCCAAGGAGGCCAAGGCTCTCAAGTGGTTCGGCAGGAGATGTTACCTCAACGCTAAGCTTCACCTGCCACAGGCCGACGCCTTCCTTGCAGCGACAAACCAGAAGCTGTGACGAGAGATCTGGGAGTTTTTCCGGACCTTCCCCCAGAGAGTCGGGCCTCCTTCAAATCAGGGCTTGCAGAAGCCTGTATAGTTGTGCAGGGACTCATGGAGTACTCGGTCTTGCATATCGACACAACTAGCAGAGGTGTCTGCCTGGGTGTCGAGATGAGGCAGACGGCGTAGATGCACGCTTCGAAATTCTCTTCAGATGTGTAGGAGAGGATCCTAGATCTTCCTTTCAAAGGGGTGGGTCTGTTTCTTCCACTGATGTCAAGTTGACAAAAAAGAAGACCTCAACGGGGAGACCAAGTCCTTAGCCATTCTGACAAAACAGGGGCAAAAGTCCTTTCTTCAGACCCAGGGCAGGTCTGAGTTCACACCCTGTTACTTCAGCGGCTTCAATGGGTTCAGAGACTGCGGTAGGCGGCAGCCAGATAGGTGCTCCAGCGACCACAGGAGGAAGCAGCAGAGGATCGTACAAGGCTTGTATTTGCTCCCCCTTCTCCGCTCCTGCCTCAAACACCAAAATGCAATGACGTGTTGGTCAGGGAACACAGCTTGCCTTTGGGGGGCAGACTGGCTCTTTTCGCAGACAGCTGGAAGTGTTTTTTTCTCAAAGTCTTTGGCTTCTCTATCCCCACGGACTTCAGTCTTCCTTTTCCTCTAACCTCTTCTCCTCTGTTGCAGATAGGGTCACCTGCACTGCTGTGGGGGACCTTCTTTTGGAAATGCAGGCGGTGGAGCTGGTGCCTCTGTCAGACAGGGGCTTTGGATTCTACTCCAGGATTTTTGTGGTACCCAAGAACAAACAGGCTGGCCTGAGGGTAGTCCTGTACCTGTCATTCCTCTACTTGTGTCTACCTCTCGAACGCTTTAAGATGATCACCCCAGCACACATAGCGGAGTCTCTCTGTGCAGGGGACTGGTTGTGTTCCCTAGATCTCAAAGATGCCTACCTATATGTTCCCATCTACCAACCGCACCAGAGTTTTCTGTGCTTCACGATTATGTCACATCAGTTCCAGTACAGGTTACTGCCATTTAGGCCACGTGTGTTCGCGAAGCTCATGAACACAGTGGCTGCCATCCTTTGCTTGGGGGCCCCTACCGGGACGAATGGCTGGTGAGGCCCAGCTCACCCGAGGGGTCAGTACACTCCTGATAGCGGATGTTCTTCACCAGTTGGGGTTTTTCCTCAACTAGCAGAAGTCGCAGTTGACCTCTTCCAGGGACCTGGTGTTTATTGGAGGTTGATGGGACACTGCTGTTCAGAGGGTGTTCCCTACGAGTGAAAGTCCCTTCGGAAGGTGATTCAGCACTTTCTGACCAACTCTACCACCTCAGTATGGTGGTTCCAGGACCTCCTGGGCCTGATGGCGTTTAATGTGCTCACGGTACGACATGCCTGCCTCAAGATGAGACGCCTCCAGCTACACCTGGTGGCCAACTGGGACCAGGAGACGGGGGCGCAGTCGGACAAGCTTCTTATTCCTCCTTCCCGATGTTCACTGGTGGCTTATGGACTGCAATATAGCAGTGGGAGACTCCTTGAATCAGCCAGAGCCTTCTTTGGTAGTGATGACGAATTCCTCCCTCATGGGCAGGGGGGTGACACTGAACGGCTATTCGATTCATGGCGCATGGTCTAGGACAGAGTCTCTCCTGCATATCAATCTGCTGCAACTCATGGCGTTGGGCCTAGCGCGCAGGGCTTTCCTCCTGGTCATCAGGGGCAAGATGGTTCTGGTCAGGCCAGACAATTCTTGAACAAGAGGGTCGGGACCCGTTCTCCCCTCCTATGCATGGGAGGCGGTGTCGATCTGGGAGTGGGCCCTGTTGGAGGGGATATGGATCTCCGCTGTCCATCCCCCCTGGGACAACAATGTGGAAGCGGACAAGCTCAGCTGCCTTGGGTTCAACACATACAAATGGGAATTACACATCAACTGTTTGTTGTCCCTCATCCAGAAGTGGGAGCTTCCGGATCTGGACTTATTTGCATCGCCTCTGAATTCCAAGTGCCCTCTCTTTGCATCATGGGCAGGTAAGGGTCAGGGATCTCTGGAGCAAGCTCCAACAAACCCTCTGCCGGTTCTGGGCCTCGATGGGCTGCAGCCTCATCCTGATGCCCAACACTGGCCGTCGCGAGCAAGGTTCTCGGACCTGCTTCAATTGCGCTCCCAGGGGCCTATCCATCTTCTGATCCCCAGCAGGGGCTTCCTTACGCAGCAGGGAGGGGCGGTGGAGCACCCAGACCCAGTCAGGCTGGCCCTCTCTGCCTGGCTTCTGATCAGCTAAGACTTCACCACTCCCAGTTTTTGGACAGGCAACTGAGAAATCATCCAGGAGGCCATCCATGCGCTCTCAGTACAAGAGTACGTGGACCAGGTTCTGCCACAGGGCTGGACCTCCTCACCTGCTCCCCGGACAACATGCAGTCCTTTTCCGCACATCTGGCTCACTCCGGCAACCAGGTCGATACCTGTTGCCAAAGGGGCTTACAGCAATTCACCAGAGCCCATCTTTTCAGCGGCCAACCCTTAAGGGTTTGTCCAGATTGTTTACTCCTGTGCATAGGACAAACCTGGTCTGGGACCTCAATGTGGTTCTTGCCGCTTTACAGCGTTAAACCATTTGAGCCGATGGCCTTGGTGGACATCAGACTTGATGCTCAAGGTGGTCCTGCTGGTGGCGCTCACTTCTGTGTGCAGAGCCATGAGCTGCACATGCTGTCATCGTGCGAGCCCTTCACCACCTTTCACAATGACGAGGTCATCTTGCGCACTCATCTTCTTATCCAAGGTGGTCTCTCTGTCACACTTGAACCAGGAAATCTGCCTGCCGGTGTTCTTTCCGAACCCGCAGTCAGCCGCTGAAAGGGCGTTACATTGCCTGGATTTGATAAGAGTGCTCAAGTTCTACCTCTCCCGGATGAGATCTTTCTGGAAACTTGAGGCTGTGTTTGTCACCTTTGGGAGCTCTTCTCCCGGCACCCAGGCTTCCAAGGCCTCCGTAGCCTGTTGGATGGTCCAGGCCATTCAGAGTCTTACGTGGCCACGGGTAAGACTGTTACTGCGTGGATTCATGCTGACACAGTCAGGGCAAAGGCTATGGCGGTCACCTTTCAGATATGCTTCCTGAGAAGTCATTAGCAAGGCGGCTACATTGGCCACGCCGTCTACGTTCTGTAAACACTATTCCCAGGACACCAGCTCTAGGTGGGATACAGAGTTCGGACAGGTGGTTCTGAAGAACCTTTTTGCTTCTTAAGCACGAAACAGGTTGTCATGGCCCCACCCATTTGTCTTGGTCAGTGGAATCACCCACAAGGATGGAGGAAAGGGGACGAGACATATGATTAAAGCTACTCTCTATAGTGACTGGAGTACTCCTAGTCCTTAGTCCCCTTTCCTCCATACGTCCCACCCACCTTCACCTGGTAGTATGCCAGGGGCTAAAATTGTCAGCATAGCCAGGTATTCTAGTGTCCGATATGTAAACCAGGGACTGAAGTGAGGTGCCTGAGGGCAGGGCCTTGGGGGCGGTCCATTGCCTGGGGCCATGCCTCCGTGCGCTATGCTATATTTATAGGGGTAGCTAATTTTTTTCTGCCAAAGGTTCCGGTACAGCCCCCATGCTGGGGAACACCCACAAGGATGGCGGAAAGAGGACTAAGGACTGAGTACTCCAGTCACTGGATGATTCCTTCCTGACTGTGGCCGATCTATTGGCACCTGCTAGGATATGGAAGGAAAGAAATCATGTGTCCGAACCTTGGTTTTCGGCAGAACTCGGAGCCCGAAAATGTGGCTGCCGGCAGGCTGAAAGGAAATGGCGTGCACCTTACATGACTGCAGAAAGGGCTGCTTTTTGTCTCGCCATGTCAACATATCAAAAGGCACTTTTGGCTGCTAAAAAATATTTTTTTAGTGATAAAGTCGAATATGCTGTTAATAGGCCCAAAGCACTATTTGAGTTAGTCCAATCTCTTTCTACACCTACGGAAGCTGGTACCTCTATTGAACCTTCACACGCTCTTTGTGACTCGCCTCTTTTTTCATTCTAAAATTTAATCTATCCTTAAGGACATCAGAGAAAACTTGGTCGGGAGTGCCACTGTCCAGGTAGCCTCAGAATTGCCAGCCCCTAACGCCCCATGGCTATCCTTCCCAGTCATTTCCGAGCAGGATATTTCCACAGCCATTAATAGCCTTAAATCAGCCTCGCCTGCAAATGCCATACCACTGTCCGTGCTTAAAGATATCTCTGGAGACTTGATTTCACATATTACTACGGCAGTGAATCTGTCATTTCAAGAGGGGTCTATTCCCAGCACATTGAAGCATGCCTGTGTGCTACCTCTTTTAAAGAAGCCCTCCCTAGATCCTGGCATGCTTGCCAACTTCCAGCCCATCTCTCTTCTCCCCCCCCGCCCCTTAGATGAAGGTTTTGGAAGCTCTTGTCTCTCCCCTTCTATCTTCCTTTTTGGAAACCTCTAGGTTTTTCGATACATTTCAGTCTGGTTTTCGGCCGGGGAGAGGAACCGAATCAGTGGTCCACTCTGTGCTGGACGATTTAACTTGCCTAGTTGACCAGGGTGGGGCGGGAGCGCTTCTCCTGCTGGACCTGTCGGCGGCGTTAGACACTGTGGATCATCCACTCTGATCTCATGCTTGTCGAGTGCCGGCCTGGGTGGCCAAGTACTGAGCTTCTCCTTCCTGGCTGATCAGTCTCAATCTGTTTTTCTGCCTCCTTTCTGCTCGCAATTTATCCCTCTTTTTTGCGGAGACCCACAGGGATCCGCTCTGTCACCAATCTTGTTTAACATTTACATTTGTCCACTTCTGCTTCTTATTCTGTCACTTGGTTTCCGGTTCTACTCTTATGCAGACGATATGCAGATTCTGGTCCGCCTTGATCTCTCTCTCGCCCTGTACCTGCCTCCCGGCTTAGAAGCTGTCTCGAGGATCTGGGCGCCTGGATGGTAGCGAGACTGAGGTTTTTATGGTGGGTACGACAAGTCCACTCTCCTTTTGGACTCCTGAATTTTGGCCTGTTTCTCTTGGCCCGTTCCCACTTCGATCCCTTTCGGTGAGAAATTTGGGGATGAAGTTCGCAGCTTCCCTCTCTATGGCAGAGCAGGTTGGTGCAGTTTGCAAATCTGGCCATTTCAAGTTGCGCACAGAGACGTCTTTATGGGAGGGCAAAAGGGGCACTTGCCCCGGGCCCCCTCCTTGGGGAGCCTTATTAAAATAAAAATCAATGTCCCAAAGTCAACAAAATTAAGTATCACACATCAGGATTTTCTAGGGTGTGCTGCTAAGGCTAAACCTATTTTCTGTCTGTTAAGTACATTGCTTTCTGATCTTTTCATCCTGTAATGCTATGTTCACTGTGGAAAACTTAGTTTACGTGGCACAACACCTGTAGAATTCTCACCTGTCTGTGGGGATAATATTGATCAAGTGGAATAGCCAAAGTTGAAATACATATTGATAAATGTGAGTGCCCCGACGGTTCAGAGGATAGCTCAGTGTGTTAAGTACTCATTGCAGAGATATGCGTTCATATCTCTGCAATGAGTACTTAACACACTGTCAATACCAAATTCCAGCAAGGCCGACTCAGCGTTTTGAATGTATGAAGTTGTTAAGCCTGCATGTATATATACTTTATTTTATAGCACTCCAGGTGTTAGCATCACCAATGTACCTGCACCAGATAGTGCTTGCTATAGAAACTAACATAGCGTCAGTATGATGAAGGTCTAGAAATTAGTTTGTTTAGATGGGGAGTTGTAAAACCTAGCAGTCAACTTCAACGATCACAATAAAGTGTTAGAGATGTTTATGTATCCAAATTCCAGACTGTGGAACCAACGCGTTCATGCTTGGATTCTGGCTTTGCCAGCAGACGATACAGTGATCCTGGACAAATCTTATATCACTGACAGTACTGTACTACTTTCTATGAACAGGTTTGCTTCTCACATACTGCTGGTGGCATTGTTTGCCCAATTATCTGATCGTTCCTATCATGTAGGCCATTTGAGTGGAAGGAGTTCTAGACAGAAGAGAGCAGACTAGATATTGCAGGCTTCTTACAAGCATATTTTAAGGTATGCTTCTGTGACAACAAAGCGGTTTGCTTTTTGTACAATTCAATGGTTTTCCTGCAGGTTTTTAAATACCATTGTGCAAGCCTGTATTTGGGGTGTATTTAAAGCTTTAAAGTACAAAAGAGAAACCTATCTGAAATCTTTTAAGATCACACCCATTAGTATGCTGGTATTTACATACTTCCCTTGATGATGGAGACAATGAAGCTAGAATAATTCCCATGTTGTATAATATGTTTCTATAACGTTTTTTTTAAATGTTTATATTGGGTTATGTGATTTTCATTTTTTTCAAGTCAGTTATTTAAAATGGAATCATTTTAGTTCAGGATAAAAACTAGAAAGGAAATTGGTAAAGAACAGAAATTGCAGAGTGGGCATGAATCCCAGCTTCTCCTCTCAATCAATGTGTGATCCTGGGTATCTCATTTAATCTTGTATTTCCTCACCTGTCAAAATTGCAAATCACTAAACCTTTCAAAATCGTCAGACCCTCAGAGTGATTTCATTCTCAGGGTATGATCTTTTAAAATAGACTCACTCATGGTTTCACTAGCTATATATAGTGTTGCTCCTCTATAATGATAGTGAGCATTGATATATTACACACCACAGCCACCTGTTTCTTTTCTCTCGAATGGCAACACTGCTTGAAAACCATGCCCCACTTCTAATATCAGTCTGTTTGGATACAGACACCTTCCTGGTATCTTGAAATCATCTTCCACTCTCTATGCTATGTTATGTGCAGTTATATTGTTGCTTCCCATTGGTCGTCAGTATCCATGCTTGAGCACTTTTGCTGTCTCTGAGGCAGCTAATCTGAGTCGTTTGACTATTCCGGATTATGTGTACCTTTGTCATAAAATCTGTGTCCTGCAGTTATACTATGTCCAGGATACCTTCCACGTGGCTGCTATTGATGAAATCTTTGCTGTACCTATGCTTGAAAACAAGTACCCTTGTCGTAGAATGCTAATGTTGCCCTTGAAATGCTACTTGTCTATCACTCTGATTACAACAAGAATTAAGAGGGTAAGGTATCTGAAACAGAGTTTACCATGCTTATTTTGATCTCTGCAAGGCAGCGTATCAAGCTGTGGGTTGTTATCGTGAAATGGGGTGTGGCACACTAAATATTCTATATTCCTTCATTCCTTTGGTTTGGTGGAGGGGGGCCCCAGAGGAGTCCGTGCCCGGGCCCCCAAAGTCTTTAAGATGGCCCTGGTTGCGCTCCCTGAGGAAGGTTCTCCCTTTTATTACCTGTAATCTTCATGCCCCTGTGGTAGCGGCACTTGTTTTTAGTACAGCCGATTATTGTAATTCACTGTACTGTGGCCAACCACGTCATCTGGTAAACCACATCCAGTTGCTCCAGAATGCGGCGGCCAGAGAAATCTTGCACCCTCCTCCATGAGCACATATGTCACCGCTATTGAGACCCCTGCACTGGCTTCTGATTGAGAAACGGATTTTGTTTAAATCAATGTGCCTGGTCAAGTCAGTAGCGGAGTACCTTCAGGAAAAAAATTGTCCACTATGTTCCTTCTCGCCCCCTTCCCTCTCAGACTGTCCTCTTGCTATCAGCACCTCTTTTTCGACGATCACGGATTGGTTGCCGTGCCTTCTCTTCGGTGGCCGCAAGGGCGTGGAATCAGCTGTCCCGGGCTCTTCGAGCTACTACTAACCATCTGGCTTTTCGGCAGTCCTTGAAGACCCTTCTTTTTTAGGCTCTTCACTTCCTCATCTCGACTGTCAAGCGCCAAGATGCCCTTTAGGCGTTTGTGCACTGTATATATACATATAACATAACATAACACTACAGTGGGTAACTTTAATATCTCCACACGTCTATACCAGCTCAGGCGACCATCACTTGCCCGAAGGCTACTATTCAGACCACAAAGGATCTCCCCGATATACTGTTTTAGCACAGAGCTGTTGCCAGTTGCTCCAGTCACACCTCAGCCATCGCCCAAGAACAGGTCACTGAACATTCTGACGACCCTCCACACCTTGGTGTTGGAAATGCAACAGAGGCTGCCAGCTGCCCCGGTGCCTGGCCTGGTCCACATCCCTCCTAGGCTGCCAGGTAGGACTCCTCCTAGACAGAGTCCTCCAAGACCAAGGCGCCTCCCAAGCCCTACCACTCCGAAGCAGCAGTCTAGCCCCTTCGGGCTGATACGCTGACTGGTGATGCTGCAGCTGGCACTGCCCCAGAGGCCTTTGACACTGGTGGGGGAGGTACCTCAACACTCGGACACCGGCACAGAAACTACAGCAACGCATACGGATGAGAATGATGACTATGTACTGTTAGGGAGAATTCTCATTTATGGCTAATTTCCCTCACCTAGTGAGTCCCTCAGCAGCTTTGCTGGACTTCTGGGGTTTATTTTTTCCACCTGTTAAGAGTATGAGCCTTTTTTCCACTCTTACATGTGTTTTGCCATGTGTATTTCTACTGTTTGTGTGATCTTGGGCTCTGGAGCTACACCACTCCATGAGCCCCGCTTTTTGTGTGTGTTACACAGCACCTTCAGTGCAGTGAGACAAAGGGTCGTCTTTGAAACTTCCCACTGACTCGATTTTTCTGGGGCTGACTACTGTCCCCCAGAAACAGGTAAAGTTGCCATTAACTTTATATAGTCATTTAAAACTACAGACCCAGTACACCCCATCTTACATGGAGTATTGGAAAGGGTTAGCTCCTATCCCTTTTTGTCTGTGCCTCTCTGAGCTTTATTTTGCTTTCTTAACACTAAGACCTGGCTAGTGGCGGTGGTATCTACTCTAAATTTTCTACCGCGATTATACTATATAAACGTGGTACTGTTTTAGGCTATTATATTAGCTTCGAACTTAAACCCGCTTGGCCAAATACTTTTTATTTCGGCTCCGGTTGGGTTTTATCGCCATTCCTTCTTGTGTTTTACTTTGTGCGGCAAACTAGGTTTGCCTCTTTTGTTTGCCGACCTTTGGCGGGCTTCTATCCAGAAGCCCTCCTTTGGCGTCTGGGTGTCTAGGTGGGCTGAATGTGAGGGAGGGGTTTAGTCACCCCCTGCACATGGTCTCGTTGGAGACCCGAGTCGCACTTTGTATTGATTGGCTGAGGTGGTTGTTCGGGCCGGACAACCCCCCTGCTGAGTGAGTGACATCCAGGCTGTATGAATGGGGGATTTTGGCATAAAAGGCAGGACTCTTGGGCTGGAAGTCAGAGTAGCCACTGGAACTCCAAAGAACTGAAGAGAAGCGGAGAAGAAGACAGCTGCTGTAGCTCCCGAGTCCCAATGAAGCCCTGCTGCAGTCCTGAGCTATCTACCCTTCAATGACAAGAGAAGATCCAGTCCGGAGTCTTCTTCCCTTGAGCCTGGTGGGATCAACCAGCTCACCTTCCACAGGCAGAGCATCCTCTTCTTGGTCAAAATCGCTGCACACAGCTGTAGTGGTCCGGATAGCCATCTGAAGATCCTCTTCTGTTTTAAAGGAGTGCACCTTTTATTCACTGTTGCTTTTTCTGCTGCTGGCTTCATTCCTGGGTAGTGCAGATCGCTCCAGACGTCCTCTTTCTTGTCCCCATGACTGAAGCTTCAGGAACCGTGAGTCTGTAGGAACTACCAGGAACAACTGCCGTAGCACCAGCCCTTCTTCATACGAATAAGGTACTGTGTCCGACTTTGAGGAACTAGGGTGAACCCTTTTCTCCTCACCAAAGGCTTGTTCTCATCTTCCTTGCCTCTTATAACTTTTGCTTCCCTTTTGACAATATCTAAGCACTCCTGGCATTCTCGAATCGTGAACTGTTCTAACCTTGTGATCCTCGACAACAGGACCCTGTTCCATTGACACTGGCGCAGGTCTATTGACTTTTATCTACGTTTTAGAAAGTGTCTCTTGATTCTATCTGCCTTGACAAAAGTATTGCCTATGATTTTTATCCCCAACTCTCTTGTGTTAATTCATGTGCTAAGTGTGTTTGACTACGGTAACATTTCTTCTCGCGGGTACTCTTCTCTTTCGTAAGACTGAACTGTCATTACTGTCAAAAAGTAATCGCGTAATAATCCCCGGTAACATCTTTGTTTCACAACACCGGTCTGTCAAATCCAAAGGTACTTACCTTGAATTGTTCTGCACAAGGGGAATTGGTTGTGTGTAGTGTATTTGAAGTGTGGTTTTAATAGAAGTGAATTGTTTTGTGAACAGATGGTTTAAAAATAAATGTACTTTTACTTTTTAACCAAAAACCTTGAGTCAGTGTTTGATTGAGTCACAGTAATTTTAGTCCTTTGTGTAATCTCTACTACTGCTCATTTGCTCTTGAGATAAGTCTGGCTGCTCCGCTACTGCTACCACTCTGACATAGTAGTACAGGCTTGTACCAAAGGTGAAATTGTACTACCACCTGTAGTCTTAATCTTGTGTATTGGTCCCTAAGGGCACTGCCCAGGATTCTGCCTAACATGTACCAGCTGATGGGGAGCCTCTGGGTTTTGATGAGCCCTTTGTCGACAAGTGGAAGAACATCACCACTTACAAATGTGTGCTGGACGTTCTTCATTAAGGGCACACCTTGGAGTTCCAACACATGTGCCCTCACATTCCTCCTGTATCCTGTCAAGAACTACATATGGCCCAGCTGCTGCAGGAGGTTCA
The DNA here is from genome assembly GCF_040938575.1 of Ambystoma mexicanum. Lineage (NCBI taxonomy): Eukaryota > Metazoa > Chordata > Amphibia > Caudata > Ambystomatidae > Ambystoma > Ambystoma mexicanum. The sequence goes on from NC_090934.1 coordinate 407,892,186, forward strand.
GGTCATGTTCAGAAAGGGGGCGATGGAGCCTGTCCCCCAGTGACTCTGGGGCTCTGGAGTGTACTTCAGATACTTTCTTGCAGGGAAGAAGTCAGGAGGTGCATTCGGTGGTACTGCCTGTTCTTGAATTCATGCTTGACGAGCACATAACTTATGACCATCTACTAGTCAGTAATTTGACACGCTTTTTTATTTACTTTACTGTTTTGCAGTTCACACTTTTTTGGCTCAAGAAGAAGGGATTTGGATCCCGAAACGCCTCAGCCATTGTATTTGAATTGTAATTGTATATGTTGCACACTCGTCAAAAAAACGTTGTTTATTACTTGACATTTTATTTTGGTCACAGCATCAAAAGATTTATTGACAAAGAATGAGATTTGGTAAATTAAACTATCCTGTTTTAACTAAATGCCTTAAACATTGTCTGTTTAAATATTTACTTTAATAAAGACTTCACATTTTAGAAGCTTTACGAAGATTTATACTTAACCGTCTACTAACAGTGTGCAGGGGACGGGAGGGCTCCTACCTTTGGATCCTCTTTCTCTCTCTACGTATAGGTATTTGTGGTCCTGTGCTAGGGTCACGTTTCCTCCCCCGGACCTTAAAAGAATATTTAATATATTTACATATTTTGCCAATACTATATAAAAGGCGAGTGCATCTACAACCCTTCTCACAAGAAGTCAGGAGGTTGGCGGCCAATCCTAGACTGCAGGCGCCTCAACAAGTACTTGAAAGTTCAGGATGGTCATGTTGCAGCATGTGCTCCGCCAGCTGGAGGAAGGGGATTTACTGGCAACCTTGGGCTTTGAGGACACCTACTTTCAATTCCCCATTCACCAAAAACATCAGAAGTTCCTATGGTTTGTGGTCCAGGGGCAGCACTATCAGTTCAAGGCCCTTCCCTTTTGCCTGAAATCGGCACTGAGGGTGCTCACAAAATGCTTGGCACCAGTGGCAGCGCATCTACGCCTCGAGGGCATCCACGTCTACCGGTATCTGGACTGGCTCATCCGTTCCCAAACTCACACGCTGGCAAACCAGCACATTGCAAAGACCATATGCCTTCTGACAGAGCTCGGATTCTCCATCTACTATCCGAAGTCCTGCATGGAGCCATCGCAGAACGCTCTGTTCCTAGGTGCCCTTTGCAACATGGTTGCATGCTTGGTGCCCCCCTTGAAGGAGCAGGTGACTGCCTTCCTGGGGAAGATGAATCACCTGTCGGTTCACACTGCGACAGTATGAGCCATCAAGTTGCTTTTGGGCATGATGTCCTCCGGCATCCACCCCGTCCCACACCCATACGTCCCATCCCCTTTCCTGCATTCTTTTGGGGCATTCCACCAACATGGGGACAGTACTTCAACCTTTGGCAGCGAAAAATGTAGCTTCTCCTTTAAATTTAGTATAGCACGTGGGAGCGCGGCCTCAGGCGTGGTAACATGCCTCAAGACCCCACCCTCCGGCACCTCAGCTCAGTCCCTTTTTCCGCACAGACAGTGTCGGACTTGGCAGCTAGGTGCAGAGTTTTTTCACTTTCTGCTTGCTCCCCATTATTTTATTTTTCATTCCTCTTCACCTCCCTTTGATGCCTCGCCTCCTCTGGCGCATGTTGGCTGCAGGAAGATTCACAAGATGCGCGTTATTCATTACCGGCCTCGGACCCCTATGCACTCTGTCTTGAGTGCCTGTGGCCTGACCACTGCGGAGAAGCATGCACGGCTTGTAGCGATCTCGATCACCGGGCATTGAAGAATCGGTTATCACACTGGAGGGAGATCTTCCACACTACTCCACCAGCTTTCTTTAAAGACTTTGTCTCCAGGACCTCACGGCAAGACAAGGTGTAGGCCCTTTGTTTAGTATGCCTACTCTGCGCGGTGACGCCTTCCCAGGGCTCCCCACAGGCAAGGGTCCCTTGGACTAAGGTTCTGGCAGACCAGAGGCCGTGAAGGCTACCGGGGGAGGCTCTACCAGGTAGTCCACGGAGGGGCAATCAAGTTCCTCCTCTTCAGCCCTAAGGAGCAAGGGATCGTCATGTTTTTCCTCCAAGAGTCAGTCCTCAGTATGATCCAACACGACTACCGGTGAAGAGGCTGAGGGTGCACAGCCTACCAGCGCTTCCTCTGAGGTTGAGAGTCAGGGCGTTTCGACTACCAGCCCACAGGCCAAGGGCTCATTGCCTACCAGAGCGTGCTCTGAAGTTGTCGCTTCTGTTTCGGTTGCAAAGCCCAAGGCGTGTCGTCTCATGTCTGAGCCGGCACGTGGCACAGGGCCTTGGTGTCCTCCCACCAAGGGCATAGCGCAAGGACCCAAGATGGCGTATAGGGACGTGGTGGAGCCTGCTATGCCGGCATCTCTCGCCTATTGAATGGGCCCTGCAAGAAGGTCCCAGTCCCCTTCCCTCTGGAAGCGGGGGCGGACTGTATGGTACAGGCGGGTTGTCTCCGCAAGGATACATCTACCCTTCACAGCCTTACGGCTACATGCCTCATGTGCCTCAGTGCTTCAATCGGGAATGGAGGCCTAGCGCTTCTCAAGGGCTAGTTGTTTCGGGACAATGGCAGCTTGGGAGGACCGATTCTTTGAGCGTTTTCTCTTCCTCATGTGTTCCTCGCAGATGACTGGGCTCCTCAAGGACACTGTCAAGGAGATGAACCCGTAGGTTGTGCCATCCCGCCCGGATCTGCGTGATTTGTACGTCACTGAAAAGTCAGCGACGGAAAAGTTTGCATGAGAAATGTGCGAACCACAAAAGGTTCGCACATTTCCCATGCGAACACACATTCAAAACCCCTACATACCCACACCCCCACCCTCACCCTCAACACACCGCCGCCCCCAACATAAAAATACCCTACTTACCTTTTCTTCTTGCTGAGTGCCTGCGGCGCCAGTTCCCTTTCACTTCTGTGATCGGGAACCGGCGCTGCATGTTCTTTTTTTTTTGTGGGAGCTGCAGGGGTGTTACCCGCATCCCCCTCTCACTATACCACACAGTATAGTGAGCGAGGTGTTGCGGGGGACAACCCGCAGCCCCTACAGTCTTTTATTTATACTTACCTACAATGCTATCACCAAAGGTATGAACTTCTGGTGTTCGAACCTTTGGTGGTAGCATTTTTTGACTTTTTGTACGGTCAGACCTTTTTTTTCGGTTTGATCGTACAATTCCCCCCGGTCTCCTCCTCTGGGCCCTCCGACTGTTCCTCCAGCGCTGCCAGTGCCTGTCCCTCCCCCGGTCCAGACCTTGCCGTTTGTCCATATCCCTACACCTCCTGTACCACCAGCTCCTCCCTCTCAACAACCGTTGGATCTTCCTTCGGTCTCAGATCAGGGGGGGGACCCTGCTGGCACCTGTGGCCCGGACTCCCCTCAGTCTGGAAAAGGGGGGTGGGACAATGACGACGTCCACAATGAAAAACCCTCGGCATCTGTAAAGGCTTTTCATGACTGCCTTCAGGGTCTTGCAGAGTTCTTGGGGGTCCCCATCCCTGAGGAAGCCCACCAGGAGTTGGAAGTGCTAGCAGAGGTTTTGGACAAATGCAACACGAACCGTTCAGGCATCCCACCCCAGAAGGATGTCCTGTAGGTGGCGAGGAAAGTTTGGGAGAATCCCAGGGCCAATACCAAGATGAACAAGAAGTTGGATAGCAGGTTCAGGCTGACGGAAGGGGAGCCTATTCTCCTGTCCTCCCAGCCTCAGCCATACTTCTCGGTGGTGGCTGTAGCCTCACTCTATTCTAAACCTTCGTCTTCGTCGTCTTCCTCTTCGGGAGCTGCCTCCAGTTGTCTTTCTAAAGAATACAAGGTCATTGAGTCTTTAGGCAAACAATGCTATGCCATATCAGGGCTACATTTGCGGCAGGCCAACGCTGATGCCCTTTTCACTGCGGCTAACCAGAAGATGTGGCGAGAGCTTGGGGAGTTTCTGCCTGACCTCCCTCTGGAAAGGCAGGCCTCCTTCAAGGCTGGTCTGGCAGATGCCCAGACCATTGCGCAGGACCTCATGGAGTCCTCCGTCTCCCATATCGACACAGCCAGCAGAAGGCTGTGCTTGGTGGTTCGAGATGAGGACGGCATGGATGTATGCCACTAAATTTTCTTCTGACATGCAGTAGTTGATGTTAGATCTTCCATTCAAGGGCATGGGCCCCTTTCATTTGTCAACCGATGATGAGTTGATGAAGAAGAAAACCTCTACGCAAACAGGCAAGTCTTGGGCCAACATGACTAAGCCAGGCAGACGTCCTTTCCTCAGGCTCAGGGCAGTGCTGGTTTCAAACCCCACGCTTTCACCAGATTCAAGGGGTTTGGGGATTGTGGTAAACAGAGACCTGACAGGTTGCCCAGTGACAATGGGAGGAAGCAGCAGAGGGCTTTGCGCAGGCTTTTCCGCTCACCCTCCTCTGCTGCCACCAAGAAACAGTGACATCACGGTCGGGGAACATGGCTCCCCAGTAGGGGGCTGCTTGGTTCTTTTCCAGGACATCTGGAAGCAAGAACCCTTGGATCCTATCTTCAATCTCCACAGGCTACAACCTTCCTCTACCTTTTCCTCTGCCATCCTCTCCTCTTCTTCGTCAGATTGGGTCGCCGACGCTTTTATGGGAGTTCCTTTCACTCTTGGAGATGCAGGCGATGGAACCGGTTCCTCACTCAGACCGAAGTTTCGGTTTCTACTCCTAGATTTTTGCGGTACCCAAGAACAACCAGGCTGGCCTGAGGGTATTCCGGGACCTGTCATTTCTCAATCTGTCTTTACTGCTCGAACGCTTCAAGATGATTACTCCCACGCACATACTCTGTGTGCAGGGAACTAGATATGTTCCCTAGACCTGAAGGATACATATCTGGATGTCCCTATCAGCCGGATCAGAAGTTTCTGTGGTTCACGGTTGTCGTACCACTTTCACTACAAAGTGCTTCCTTTCAGCCTGATCTCGGCCCCTCATGTCTTCACAAAGTTGATGAACTCAGTGGCAGGTCTCTTCCGGCTGGAGGTCCATCACCTATACCCTTATCTGGATGACTGGCTGGTGAGGTCCAGTTCACCCAAGGGGGTCGTACACTTCTGCCAGAGATTGGCAGATATTCTTCACCAGCTGGGGTTCTTCCTCAACCAGACAGGCTCCTCTCATTTCCCAAGGTGATAGGGCACTGTCGGGCCAACTCAAATACCTTGGCATGGTGGTTCCAGCACCTTCTAGGGCTGATGCTGTCCTGAGTGCTCATGGTGCAGCACGCCTGAAGATGAGGCGCCTCCAGCTCCATCTGGTGGCCAATTGGGATCAGGAGACGGGGGGGTCTCAGTCAGAGAGGATACCAATACCGCCCCCCCTCCGCCTTCCCCGATCTTTTCTTGTGGTTGATGGACAGCAATGAGTCCGTGGGAGCCCCCTTTACCCAACCGGATCCTACCCTGGTGGTAACTGACTCCTCTTTCTGGATGGGGGGCTACTCTGGAGGGCTACGTGATTAATGATGCATGGTTCAGGACGGATGCCCTCCTGTATATCGGTGCCTGGCCCTCTGCTTTACTGCCCCTCAGGGACAAGTCTGTTCTGGTCAGGACAGACTACTCCACTACAATGTTTTGCCTACACAAGCAGGGTGGCACCCGTACCCACCCCTGCCCCCCCCCCCCAGTTCCCTCCTCTGCATAGAGGCGATATCGGTCTGGGAATGGGCTCTGTTAAGATGGATTTCTGATCTCTGACCTGGTGGGCAGAGGTTCAGAAACCCAGCCTAGTTTCTTGGAACAGGGTAACCTTCTGGTAGCATTGGTGGCGGTCAAGACTGGGTCTCAGGAGGGGTGGGGGTGATCGAAAGTCCACAATGAGCACACACAGCAAACACCACCACAAATTACTCAGTCAGGTGTATATATCAAAAATACATATATATTTTTTAAAGGCCTTTTAACTCAAACACAAGGCGAAATCACAGAAATATTAACAATACTAACACAACACTATACTAAGGAATATATATTCAGGTACTATTGGCCTAAAGGAATATTCAACAAGGAAAGATCCACCACCTGTAACAGAAGTGGGACAGACAGTGTAAATATACTTTAGGCAATTCTTCAAGAGTCTCAACCCTAACTAATAGGCAGTCCAATCCCTATGAAGTGTGGAGCCTTGTGCTCAAAAGTAAGTTAAGTGTGGCAGCATTTGATCGTGCATTGTAGTACACAAGGGGGCCTCTTCAAGAGGCTTTAGCGTTGCAGGAAGGGGGGTAAGGTGATGAAGAATAGAGTTCCACTATTCGAGGAGGGTCTCCACAAGTGCACAGAGCTATTTCCAGGAATCGGGAATAGGATGGTAGCACAGGCTACCCTAACAAAGGTGAGTGGCCCTTGGGGGACACTGGTAAGTAAAAGTCTATGGATGTGCCAGGTGCCACCGGTAAGTGATGCAAGTACTCACCAACCCTCGATGCAGTCCAGACCCAACTTCGCCAGTCAAGTCCAGTTTGCTTACAGGTTCGAGTCCAGCCTTTGCGCGTCTCTCCGGCTTTCAGGGGCTGCGTTTCGGGACCTCAGTCCATGGCGATGTATCTGCTTCTGGGGAAGGGATCGAACCAGTTCCACTGCAGCTAGTCTTAGGGCACAGGGGGACACAGCAGCAAGGCACCCACAAAGCTTATCACCATAACGGGCGGCAAGGGTACCGCATATGCTCTGGGTCAGACGGACTCTCCTAATTCCAGACCTAGGAATACTAGGTGTACGAAACTCGGCGGGAGAGTGCCTTATACCAAGAGCTTACGGTTCCCAAAGTCTCAAGTAGAAACTAGAGACAACGGGTGGTTCCAAGGCAAAGGTCACGTACAAGCTGGCCAGTTCACTAGGCAGTCCAGGAACACTTCCAAAGAGGCTTGTTTGCAGGTTAAGCAGGAGGTTCCGAGAGTAGTTAGTCCCACAACTCCAACAGGTTGAAGCGCCCTTGCAGGCCTTCTGTGATCAATGAGAAACAGGGGCTCCGATGGGACGACAAGCGGGGTCAGGGTGCCAAACCTTCCAGTGGGTCACCAGATGTTCCACGGATCTGCTTCTTCGGTTCAGGTTACTTGGATCCTTTACTAGGTTTGGTGTGAACTCAGAAGATCGACCTGGAATAGGTCTAGAGTGCCTTCTCTTATCCGAAATCTCCTTCGTGCCAAAACGAAGAGAAACCAATAGGAGATCTGCACACATTCAACCATTCCAGACATGGACCAATCACGGAACACGGTGGTCCCAGTCATCGCAGCACACAAGACATCCTGGCACCCAGGATGTGTATTGGAACTAGACAGCTCCAGCCCACATCCTGGGCGCGCACACACAAGGCATGCAGAAGATTGCGAAAGATTCGGTTTGCGCTGGGGTCTTCATGACCAAATAAGGAATTCCCTGGGTCTGCTCGACCTGGGGAAGGCAAAGGGACAAAATGGCCAAAGGACAGAACAAAGGACCTCATGGTATGACCATTGCAGGCACTGGCTACTGTCCTGGGCCAAACACAGTTTAGACCATTGAAAAGAGTAAAAAATGCTTTAAAAGTAACTGCTGCCACCAGCTCTGTCCTGGACACACTTGTACATTCACCAAAAATCCTTCAAGAGTGTCTAGGGCCTCAAAAAGTAAAGGGACCCCAGCGCACTGTAGTGGAAGTTACATTGTGCACTGATAATATGTTGCTGAGGAATGGCAACAAAATGAAAGAGTAAGGGAAACAAAGTCTCCCAGTACTGACAGTCTGAAGGGCATGTCAGTTTCCTCATAACAAGATGAGCAAAAGCCCAGCGGAGTACAGCAGAAGGCTGGGCTCTGCTGGAAAATGTCAGGCTAGGATGGTCAGACAAAAGCAAAATGTTGGGGGGTTCACAACTGGAGGGAAAATTACCCATAAATGGAAATATGTCCTAACAGGCCCTGACGGAGGAGATTTGAATTTCAGCAGTCCACCTCTCTGGGAAAATCAATGCAGGAGCGGACCAGCTGAGCCAATTGGTGTTCAACACCTATGAGTGGGTGTTACACACCAACTTCTTTTTGCCCCTGTTCCAGCGTTGGGGGGGGGTTCCCAGATCTGGATCTGTTTGCATCTCCTTGGAATTCCAAGGGCCCATTGGTTTGCTTTATTGGCAGGATGGGGGTCTCTGGGAGACGCTTTCCAGATCTGATGGCCGGCCACAGGTGTTGCGCATTCCCAACCGCTCCTCCAACTGACCCTTTTGTAAGTTCCTGGCTTCGGTGGGCTGCAGCCTCATCCTGATTGCCCCCTCCCCCCACTGGCCCTCGAGAGCCTGGTTCTCGGATCTGCTGCAGTTGTGCTCCCAGTGGTCTGTCCACCTTCCGGTCCCCAACAAGGGGCTTCTTGATGTGGCGGGACAGTGGAACATCCAGACCTGGCCAGGAGGCCCTCTACTCGGTCCCATTATATGGACAAATGGACTAGGTTCTGCCATTGGGCTTGTGAAAGGGGCCTGTCCTCTGGACGACATACAGGCTTTTTTTTAGCACACTTCACTCATTGTGGAGTGCAGATGAATATTTTCTGCACTTAATTTGGTGGACATTGGGGCTTACAAGAATTCTCCTGAGCATGTTTTCAGCAGCTAACCCCGTGGTTAAAGCCCACCTGGAGGTGTTTTCTAGTCTGAGACCTTTGAAGCGTGAACCTTTCGAGCTGATGGCCTTTGGGACATCCGACTGATTACACTAAAGACCGTTTCGCTGGTGGCTCTCACCTCTGCGCGCAGTGTCAGCGAGCTGCAGGCGTTGTCTTCGTGCGAGCACTTCACCACGTTTCACAACAACAAGGTCATCTTGTGCACTCACCTAAACCTCTTGCCCAAGGTGGTCTCTCCATTTCATCTGAATCAAGAGATCTGCCTGCTGGTGTTTTTCCCCGAACCTGAAGTCTGAGGCAGAGCGGTCTCTACATTCCTTGGCCCTCGAGGGTCCTCAGAAAGTCTGAGGCACTGTTTGTCACTTTTGGGAGCTCCTCAGGCTTCTATCGCCCGTTCGATGGTTAAGGCCATTTCAGAGGTGTATACGGCCATGGTAAAACCGGTCCAGGAGGGCATTCATGCCTATGCAGTGAGGACTAAAGGCCACAGCTGTCGCATTTCAGAGACATGCTTCTCCAGCATGGGGTATGGCTTGGATTCACATGCTCATGAGTATTCCCTGTCAGGCTGGGAATCCTTGGTAAAAGAAAACATTTTCACTTTCACTTCAAAACTGTATTTCTCCTCTAAAGCAATCCCTGTCCTCTGGGTCATACTGGCCCCATCCAATGACAGCCCTCTCCCTAAACTCCACCCCTAGTGGCCATCTTCAGATTTTTAATGCACGCTTCAGTGTTGGGAGTCCTCACGTTGCTCCCCGAACAATTTTTGTGCATTTTCAATTTTTTTCCATAGAAAATTTACTAAATTTGACCAATTTTTGACTTATCATTTTCGACCAAAGGAAAGCTGCCGGCAGCATAGATCTGCTGCCGGTGAAGATCTTCATCCACCATGGATCGACCATCGAAGATTCGAGAAAGCCTGGCCTTGGGCCTACTTCGTGCCTTTCAACCATGTCCGGGGGAGAAGGAGGGCTGCAACCTCGTCAAACTCTGCGTAAAGTGTGGATTAAGGAACGGATTTGTAGCAAATAGATATCATACATGCTTATATTGCCTGCATCTGGACCACGCTGAGAAGGATGTGATGTGTGCCGTGGTTTCTCAAAGAAAACCAAGAAAGATCGCTACAGCAGGATGGCAGCATGACTCAAAACAAGCAAGGCCTCTGACTCAGCCTCCGGACAGGGTCATGCCTCACCCAGGACTGCCCGGTCCGATAAGCAAACTCCCTCCGGGAAGAGGTTGCGCTCCTTTGAGGACCCCACACCCGCGGGGGTCCAAGCGAAGGCGAAGCACTGTGACACTGGTTCCACTGGTTTCACCGCTGACGTGGGTCCCAAGTCGGTCAGAACACGATCACCATCAGCCTCCACGGTGAGTCTGTTGACAAAGGGGGCCGCTTCTAAAAAAAGGTCCCTGACCCTGTCCAAACTCGGTTTACCAGCAGACAAACTGACGAGAGAGAAATCCGCAGAGGACCCTTCAAAACTAAGACCTCTCAGCCTTCCAAAGCAAACGATTAGACGATGGGCCTGTCAACAAGTGCCTCGATGACCACATCATCGGCGTCCACCACAACAACATTGAAGGAGAGCAGGTCCATGAAGGTGGTTTTTACCACAGCCACCCCACGTTTGTCCTTACTCCCGAGGCATGATACAGCTGTGGAGGCAGCAGCAAAAGTAGCAGGCAACCCGGGGATGGGGAAAGACCCTGCGACTGAACCGACCCAGAAGTCTCCATAGAAGGATATGGCCCCTGTTAGGACTGATTTTCTATACTTCGGCCTGGTGGACAGATGTATAGAAGGCCAACATATATTGTTACAGGCACAACTCTGGGAAGCTGTAGCCAAATCAGTTTAGGTAGCAGTGACAGGCGGTCTAGGCTAAGTTCTTCAGAGGGGGTGAGCTCGTACAGGGTCCACAATGAGGTCACACAATGGGAAACACAGATTACACTTGGACAGGATGTATAAAAATAGTTATTTAATTATGGCCAAAACACACTATAGAAAAATGGCTACAAGCAGGTAGACATATCACACAACACTATCAAACTAAATACATATATACATTCACTTGGTTATAATGCATAATACAAATCAGAAACTACTGCAAAGGAAAGATTAGATGAGTATTATGAACAAAAAGGTCCACAGAGATGATCCCTATCTAAAATTGTCCAGCTCTAAGTTGCCTGGGGCCTTATGCCCAATAGTTCAGGTTACAGTTCCACAGAACATAGGATGCAGGAAAAAATGTAGGTAGGGTCTCTGGGATCCAGTGAAAGGTTCTTAGGGTTAGGTTTAGGGTTCAAGTTAGACTAGTGCCCAAAAGTAGCCCCAACAGTCAGATGTCTTGCACAAGCAAACTATGGAAAAGCCACAAGTGTTAGAAATAAGCGTTATTATAAGCCCATTGACTTATAATGGGAGTATAGGGGTAGGTTAGAACTCTGTAACTTATCCACCTTACTCCGATTCTTTCCCAGACTTGGTAGAACAAAGGAAGGATGTCTGTTGCTTTTCCTGCTGACAGCCGCAGTCCTCTATTCCCAAGGGTTGCAGGTTAGAGCTGATCTCCAGTTGGTGTCTTTTACTGTTGCAAGGACTCTCGGTTGAAGAATGGAGCAAAACTCGATGCAGCACCCTCTCAGGACCGGACTCCGGTATGGTAAGCAATTTTCAGATGGTGATCACCTCGCACGGTGACACAAAAGGTCTCAGCCGCCGCGGTCAGACTTTCCCTTCTTTCTCGAGTCCCCTTGGTGCTAGGATGCTGACATTTCGCAGGAGAAAGTCTTGCAGGGCCAGCTGCGGATCCCCCAAGTATCAGGCTGAAACCCTGTATGGGGACGCCGGCAGCACGGTAGCCAAAAAACAAAGCTTGTCAGCCACAGGACGGTTCCAGGGCACTTCTGAAGGCTTCCTTTGGCAGGGCACTGAGCAAACGTCGGGAATAGATGGTCCCTCTACTCCAAGGGTCGTAGCTCCTTTGCAGGACTACTAAAGATCATGAGCAAGACAGGGCTCCTCCAGGACAGCAGCAAATGTTGGTTGCCAAGCCACCTTCAATCGGGTCTCTGGTCTCTTCGCAGGTCTCACAGCTGGATAGGATACTTGGCTCCTTCAGGTTTCTCCAGCATCTCTGAAGAATGGGTGCAGGGGTCCTCTTCTTAACCTAAAAGCCAGGTAAGAGCTGAAACTCCCAGTAGCCTGACTAGCCCACTCACACACCCCAGCAGTGGTCTAATCAGGACCACTGGTGGGAGCATTCATGCATGTCACTAAAACACACTGGAACCAGTTTGTGGATTGGAGTCAGACTGGCCCAACCCACATCCTGCCAGCAATCACACACAGCCCTCCAGTAACCTGCCAAAAGCTCCTGCTTTCCCGGGCACTGGAAGTCCTTATAAGAATTTTCCTGGCCTCCGAGGCCAGGAAGAAGGCTAAAGAACAAGATGGCAAAAGAACAGGCGAAAAATGGCATGGCCATGTTTGACCAGTAGCCGCAGCTAGTAGCCAAACGCGGTAAAACTAAAACGAAAATCCCCAAAAAGTGTGGAAAAGTCACTGCTGCCACTAGCCTATCCTAGAGTTACCAAAACATCTCTGAGTGTTCGTCTAGGACAAAACATTCACCCCATTGTACTGCAGTGTAAGCTGCACTGCACAATAAGTTACCACAAGTGATACAAAAGTAGTAACATAGTAACACGACTAAGGGAAACAATGTTTCCCAGTACTGACAGCCTGAAGGACATATCAGTTTCCCCATAACATAGGAGCAAAGGCCAGTGTAGTGAAGCTTAAGGCTTCACTGCACTGCAAAAAGTACAGGTCAGATTTAAAAATAAAAGCAAAAAGATTGGGGGTTTCATAAAGATGGAAGTAAAAGTGCAGTAAAGAGAAATCTTTCCTAACAGACCCAAATACTGCTCCAGAGAAACCGGTACAGATTTATTCAAGCTCAGACGATGGCAACAATGATCTGCTGGGTGACCACTATACGGACCATGAAGGAGGGGGAAACTGAGGGTGGTGAGCCTTCATCCCCAGCACGCAAGAGGTGTCAGTCCGGACCCTACACCACTGGTTCCTTTCACCACTCAACAGAGGGACGTGTCGCTGGATATTCTGAGGACTCCACACACACTGGTCACTGAGATCCAGCAGAGGCTGCCCCCGACACCAGGGCCTGCACCACTGCAGGTCCCTCAGGGGCCTCCAAGGTTGAGCCTGCCTTGTCAGAAGAGAAAGTCTAAGGGGGGGGGGGCTGGCCCTCGCCACCACTGCCATGTCGCAACCGGACTACAACCTGAGCTCCGGCTCTGCACATGCACGGCTACAGGCACCAACAAGGAAGATGACTATGTGCCAGCTGATGGGGGATACACTGCATGTGGTCGAGCTCCATAGGGCCTCACCGCCAGATGAAGTTTGATCCTTTCATTCCATAATGTCCAGGGCCTCTGAACCTTTTCAATTAGTACCTGAGGAAACCAAGAAAGAAGGGTACCTGTACCAGCAGCGCGAGTCCATAAGAAAGACCATCAGGTCCGTTCCTTTCCTGGATTGTATCTGGGAGGAGGACCGGTGCTAATGAACCAGAGTACGGCTCCACCCAAGTGTGACAGACTAGAGCAAAAGTACAGGTTCAGTATACCAGATTCAGTTCCCAGGTACTTAAGTTCTTAACCTTCGCCCGACTCAGTGGTCTCAGCCACAGCCAGGAAGTGCACAGCAAACACTTTGTTGGCATCCCTGGTGCCTCTGGACCAGGAGGGCAAGAAGCTGGAAGCAATGGGCAAGAGAACACACAGCAGCCTCCACTTTAAATGCAGCTAATGCCTTTTAGGACTGATTATCTATACTCTGGCCTGGGGGACAGATGTATAGAAGGCCAACCTATATTGTGATGGGGATAACTCTGGGAGCTGTAGCTAAAACAGTTCAAGGTAGCAGTGACGAGAGGTCTAGGCTAAGTCTCAAAAGGTGGTGAGCTTGTAAAGGGTGCACAATGAGTACACACAATGGGAGTCACAAATTACACTTAGACAATATGTATAAAAAAAAGTTATTTATGACCAACAACACCATGAAAATGACTACTAACAGGTAGAAGTATCACACAATATTAATAATAGAATACTTATGTACAGTCACTAGAATAGGGCAATATACAGATCAAACCCCTGCAAAGGAAAGTGTAGATTAGTTTATGCACTACAGGTCCACAGAGAATTGGCCCTAGCTTCAAAAGTCCTTCTATAAGTTGTCTGGAGCCTCATGCGTAAAAGTTCAGGGAAAGTTTTGACATAGTTTGTAATGCTAGAAAAAATGAAGGTAGGGTCTCTGAGGTCTTATTCTAAGTAACACAAGTATCTCCAATGTTCAGAAGGCTTGCACGAGCAAGCAATGGCAAAGCCAAAGTATTGTAAAAGTGTTAAAGTGAGCAACACTTTAAAGGGAGTTTAGGGGCAGGTAAGAACCACTGTAACTCACTCCCTGTACTCCGATTCTTTACAGGACTTGGCAGATCAATGGAAGAAGGTCCGAGGTCACTTTTCCCACCATCAGCCTCAGTCATCGATGCGCAGTGTTTGCAGGTTTGAGCAGATCTCTGGTTGGTGTCTTTGGCTGGTGTGTAAAAGCAAGGAAATATCGAGGCTGAGTACCACAAAAGGAAATACGCCAAACACGGGCTATAAAGCTTCACAGATCTTTAATACTGCGTAGTTATAAAGAAACACAGATCTGATACAGATAGCTATCTGGCTCTCGACACCCCACAATGAGTACCAGCCCTTCAGAGTGGGGAGGGAGAGGTACTGGACATCTAAACACTCACATTATTTATACATATCCTGTAATATTGTCCAGCCCCTCTACAGGTTAATAATCTGCGGTCTAGAGTTTGTGCCGAGTTCACATATAGCTCATACAATAATATGCACATGGATTACATAGGTTTGAGTTTCCAACAAGTTAGAATGGCAAAGTGTATTCCTGGGTTTAGCTTTGAGTCTTAACACATATCCCTTCACAATGTAATTCTGCCAGTGGCCACGCTAGACATTTACATAACATTGTCCTCGATGTGTGTTTGTGGATGAGGCTTGTTAGTGCAGACAATCCTTAGACCACAAGTCATGCTTGGGACAAGGTCTCCTTACCTAGTCTAAACATTTGGCCCTCGGACAGTCTAACCATTAACTAGATTCAAAGGTCGGAAAGGCTTGGTTACAAGTTGGAAACACAGTCCACCATTTTAGAACAGAGAATCACATATGAACAGAAATCAAAATGGCGGATGATCCTAAAATGGTGCCGCAGTCGATCAAAAATCGGAACTTTGCAAAGTGGTTTTCTTCGCAGAGTGACTAGGCTTAGGCCAATATATATATATCAGAAGGAGGCACAATATGATTTCCCGTTTAACAGTTGTAAGGACTCTCTGTGGCAAAATGCAGCAAAACACAATAAAGGACCCCTCTAAGGACTGGACTCGGGTAAGCTGTTTCGGACAGTGGTCACCGCAGCACAGCAACGCAAATGGACTCACGTGTCGCAGTCTGACTTTCCCTCCTATCTCGGGTCTCCTTGATGCTAGGACTCCGAGATTTCGTTGAGGTAAGTCTTGTTGGGCAAGCTTAGGATCCCCCAAGTTCCAGCCACAACGCGGAACAAGACATCAGCAGCACAGTAGCTCAAACTAAGAGCTGGTCAGCCATAGGGCGATATGTGGGATATATTGACCCACTCAACAGTATTTCTCCACAACACCAAACTGCATTTGCGCAGATACAGCAAAATGGCGGTGCTGGCTCCTGTGAGCGCCATGGCCTCAAAACTGCATTTTGCAGCAACAAAAAAAATGGCTGCACCATCCTGCCAAGCACACGTCAGGCAGGATGGAACCAGGGAACACACTGATAGAGCATGCCAGTGTGTTCTGACATATACAAAAAGAAGAAAGTGAAAATGCAGCGTTGCTTTGCTGCAAACCCCAAAATCCCCATTGAAAAGGAAACTTTCACCTTTAAAAAATGCTGCTTTGCCGCTAATTCCATCTGTTCTTTCTGAAACCACCATGATCAATACGGCCCTGCCATGCCCAGGATATCTCATTGTGCTTCAGCAAAACCAGGCATGATTCCTTAATGACAGGCCCTGTCAAAACAACTCTATGAAAAATCAACAAGGAACTTCACTTTCTGCCGTGCACGGGAAATGTTTTATTTTGTGCTACAAAGTGTCAAAGGAATGAACCCTGCAAAATAAATCATAGCTCTGTGCACATGTCCATTCCAGGAGACCTTTGCCTTGTAGAGACTGTTGTGTACAAGAAACTATAGCTGCAAGACAATATTTGGAAGTCAGATGGCAAAATCGAATTTGAAAGGAAATGCTAGCAGTTTTCACTAAATGTGTAAAATGGGATTTGCAAACCAAAGAAAAATAGATGCCTGTTTTAAGTTTTAAAGGAAAAGTAATATGTTGAATGAAAGCTTGTCTGTGCCTAGCAATGAGAAGGGGTTGGCTGCTAGGAAACACATATGGGCTATTTTTATTCCACAGGCTTGTTTTTTTTTATTCAGGACCAAATAAAAGAAAATAAAGGTTTTAAACTAACTTGGCTAGATTTTGAAAGCTTCCAAAAACAAGTTATTCTAGTTGGCAGAGCTAAGGCCTACCGCAAGGAAGGGAGCCACCATAAACTTCCAGGACACGAAAGTGATAATTGCTAGGTTGGAAAACTGTGACTGACCAGGACAAAGAAAATCACATACTAATCAGACTTCAGTCTGAGCAGGGGCCTCTTTCAATAGAAATTCTGGGACATCAAAGGGCGAAGTGGATAAGGAGCAATAAACCCTAATCAAGCTGGAAAAACCCATCCTTCCTTTGGGGGAAGTGACAGTTGGTGGTAGCTGAAAAAAGAAAAAAATGGTCCAGGACAAAGGACTGCCATTTGCTTCCAAAGACTATTTTATAAATAATTTTTAAAGACTTTTATCTCTGCAGCAAGACTTTGTAAAAATCTCGCAGTTTAAAAGTGATTTTGTGTTTGATAATTTGAGACATTGTAGAAGTCACTGACACCGTGGGAATAGATATGGCAAAGTATCGGGGATTATAAGAAAAGTATCAATGATGCCAATGCACATTTTTATACTTACATCCCTTATGATAAACCACACATGCGTATAAAGTCATGGAATTGTAGGCCGAATCTTTCATACTTAAAATTACCAAAATGTATAAGAGGGGCAAAACAATGTCTCAGAGAGTTCAGAGTTGGAGTGGAATGGTCTGCATAAAATATGTAACCTGCTCATGTCATCGGGTAATATGCCACAACTGTATAAATGTGTACATTCTGTTATGACTGATTTTTGGCAAAAAGGTCTGTGGGAAGTCTTTTCACCTCATAAAAGTACAACCCCTAAACTGAGTCATATACTAGGGGAGGCAGCCAACATTGATTGCCCAATCCACTTGATAGAGGCATATTTAGCAGACCCTGGCCAGCCATATACTTCGATGATGTCACTATGTATTATAAATAAGAGTCCCTGACAAGACACACACACTCTTCCTGAAGTTCCTGCACTGCGTTCCTGTTCCATTCATCATCCAGATTCCAGACCCCAACTACAAGGCCAAAGCATTGCTGACCCTACTCCAGGGCCCACTGCAAAACTGTTACGCTCACCTGGTCTCTGCGGGGACGTTGGGGCACGGTTGGAGCCCTCCCTGGACTTAGCTCTCCTGGAATAGTCTCCTTCCCCAGCTGCTGTAACGCGGGCTGCTCTGGTCGCTGGCACTGCCCCTGAGAGAATACGAGAGGCAGTGAGAATGCTGTGGTTGGATTGTGATTTCCCTCAAACCCTTCGTTCCAGAATGAGGTGAGCATGTGTTTACCCATATAGTCTCATCTGTTTTCTTGTGAGGATGAGCTCTCCGTACTGCTTCTCATTAGCAGGGGCGCCTCTGATGGACCTAGTTGCTTCACTGGTCCATGTGTGTGGCAGCCCAGACCGGCTGTGACCATACCACTTTCAAGGTAAGTGTTTTTAACAATGATTATTGTCTGTATCTTTATGCAAGGATTGTTCGTAACCTTTTGCAATGTCTTTTTCCCGTGATTGTTGTCCGTAACCCTTGTAATGTCTTTTCTCTCCCCAATAGGTGTGAAGATGGCCGTGTGGACTCGTGGTGTTGGGAGCGAGGCCAAATGGTGGCAGAGGGAATTGCAGAGCTCCCAAATAGGAGGTGAGTTGGTTTTCAAGGTCGAACGCAAGGCTTAGATGTTGCGCGGCAAAGTGTAAGTTATTTATGCAGTTTCTAACCCAGTGTCTCTTTCTCTTGCAGGGCTAGCCTGGTGGCATCAGACGGGAAGCAGCTATCCGAAGACCTACCAGCGACTACTGGATGGATGGATCCGTGAGGATGCCGTGCGAGAAGAAGAGCTCCCGCGTATCTAAACGTCCGGAACAGGTGAGGATGCGCTCCGACTCCGATGACAATGGGAATCAGGTAAGATGCAATGTGCTGCAGATGGGTAAAATGCGCATCCA
Source organism: Ambystoma mexicanum (assembly GCF_040938575.1). Taxonomy (NCBI): domain Eukaryota; kingdom Metazoa; phylum Chordata; class Amphibia; order Caudata; family Ambystomatidae; genus Ambystoma; species Ambystoma mexicanum. The sequence goes on from NC_090934.1 coordinate 407,910,413, forward strand.
GCGATGGTGTTGCTTTAGTCAGGTAGGCTGCGTGCCGAGCAGTGGTATTGCTGGAAGCAGGTAAGGTGTGTGCCTTAGAAAAAGAGTTGGAGTTAGGTCAGCTACGCTTCAAGTGGTGGAGACAGGTAAGATGCACGCTGAAGATGATGTACTGGAACCTGGCGAGATGCGCGTTGAGATGATGAGTCTGAAACAGGTAAGAGTGCTTCAGGCGGTGGTAAGCGTTACGCTGCAGAAAGCAGACTAACGCGAAGCGCATGCATGCGGGTGGGGCTGGCTTAAATAGCCTGGCCCTAGCCACTCCCCTTTGGCCCCGCCTAGTGGCTCCACCTTGTCACTCCCAGGGACTGCTGTACGTGCTCCCCAATGTTTTCTAATGGCCACGCCCAGCCTAGATGCACGTGCCTCAGACACAAAGTGTGCAGCACACTTTTTCATGAGCCTGGTGCCAAAGGCGCCAGGACTGGGTCCATTCGGACCCTTTCGGTGAAAAAGATAGGGGCCTTTGCCTTGTGGTCATGACAAAAACCCAAGCAGTGCTGATCCTATTCACAGGAAGGCCTCAAATCTGAAAACCCACTAATCTCCCATTAAAAAGGGGAAAGCTGTGGTAACTTTTGCATCCTGAACCAGCCTGGCTTGCTGCCCACTAACTGCCCACTAACTGCATGCCTGCTGCCATACTGCTATCCTGCCAACCAGCTGACCTTTAGTATCCAGTGACCAGAAATGACAGTCCAGAAGTGCCATCCGGTGACCAGAACGGCCCAGCTGTTTGCCAGGCGCGCCGCCATGTAGTGACCAGACCCTATTGACGGTCCAAAAATCCCAAAACTAAAATGGACTATGAGTATAAATCACCACCCCATAGTATATCTTGTCTTGCATTTGTCCTTATCACACTCTCTAAGCCATCCTATCCTTATCCTGATAATCTGTAAAACTGTCAGAATTATCCGTGCAACCCTGCCCTTGATTTCTAGTGCTAGCGCCATCTATCTTTTCAATTTTGTCTTGTGTAATCCTATGCCATTAGTCATATTTCGAGTGATCGGACTGGTTTCCGCCAGGTTTGGGTGCTGGGGTGACAGGGTTGAAGTCACAAACCTTGGCTCTTACTGTGTTCATCTTTGGTGGCCTAGCCTGAATACTCTAGTATAAAGTAAAACTGTTCTTGTCACAACTGATTTCCTTTCTTATTTCACAGCTTCATTTTACTCAAAGCGCAGCTTTTTATATCTTGTATAACTCCTCCAATTTACCAGCTAGAGACTTACTTTAACTTCCAGAATATCCCTGTTCTATACCTCTATCCCCCAGCCCATTATTTATTTGTCCATTTCCTACTGTCATTTCATAACATTGCAAGGTGTTTAAAATCCGTTTTTCTCTCTTATTTGGGGAGGTAATGTCAGATTTGGATTCCGTTTCCTGTTTCTTTTTCCTGATTACCTGCTGCTTCTGTTTATCCACTCCGAATTGATTATTTGTGGGTTGAGGGAACATTGCAGGGGGAAATTCTAACTTGGGTGCTATCTTTCCTAAATCAAAAAGTGCTCCTATTTCGCTGTGCTGTGTATATGTTCCACTAGAAGGTTAAACCAAGTGCATTGCTCACATTCTCATTGTGATTATCACCCCATTGGTGATTGTTGCCCCATATTAAAAAGTGTATGATTTCTTTTGAATTTTAAAATAAATAAATATTGCATTTTACCTACCAGCCTGGTTCATGGTCCATTGTGACTGTGAGTATTTGAAAAGGGGGTGTCAATTGAGTGGTGTACCATCCCAAAATTGAATCTGCATCAAATAAGGAGAAAAGCATCTCAATTGTGTGCTACATACTAGGCCGAGACCAAGGTGTGTGTCGCTTGATTGAAATCCTTAACAGGTCCCAGGGCGCTTCCGAAGGCACAGGGTACCGAACAGATGTCAGGAGTGGATGTTCCCTCCAATACACGGGTCGCAGCTCCCTTGCAGGACTGCTGAAGATCGATGGCAAGACAGGGCCCTTCCCGGACAGCAGCAGAAATTAGTCACCAGGCCTCATTCGGACCGGTGGTCTCACGGGTCACACAGCTGGACAGGAGTCTTGGCTCCTTCAGGTTTCTCCGGGATCTCTCTAGAGTAGGTGCAGGAGTCCTCTTCTTATCCCAAAAGCCAGGTAAGAGCAGAAACTCCCAATAGCAGAACTAGCCACACACACGCCCCAGCAGTGGTCCAGTCAGGACCACTGGCTGGAGCACTCATGCATAACACTCAGACACACAGTTTGTGGATTGGGACCAGACAGTCCCAGCCCACATCCTGCCAGCAAAAACACATAGCCCTCCAGTAGCCTCCAAACGCCTCTGCTTTCCCAGGCACTAGAAGTCCATATAAGGATTTCCCTGGCCTCAGAGGCCAGGAACAAGGCTAAAAGACATGATGGCCAAAGAAGAAGCAAAAAAGAAAACCTTGGCCCATGGCCATGTTTGGTCACTAGCCACAGTTAGTAGCCAAACGCAGTAAGGCTAAAACGAAAAGCACCAAAAAATTGTAAAAAGTCACTGCTGCCACCAGCTTGTCCATTTAGCACAACTAGAGTAACCAAAAATCCTCTGAGTGTTAGCCTGGGGCAAAAACAAAAGTGTACCCCATTGTACTGCATTGGAAGATGCACTGTACAATGATAAAAAGTTGCCACAAGTGACAAGCGGACTCCTTGCTGGCGTCGAGGCTGTGGGGGCAGAGAGCGAACCGCTGGGTAACGAAAGTGGAGGAAGCAGGTGGTTCACTACGTTCCACCTCGGGAGAAGTCCTTCAGGAATTTGCCACGTTCTATGAGCAATTATACAGGGAAGAAGGGGTGGTCAGGGAGGGAGAACAGGAGCGATATCTGAGTGGGGTGCCTCTGCCAGTCCTGCGCGAAAGTGAGAGAGGAGACCTTGAGATGCCGATGACACAGGAAGAGGTAGTGAGGGCGATCTGAGGTTTGATGGTGGTGAAGGACCTTGGGGATCACAGGTATACAGCAGGGTTCTATACACCTTTCTAGGGCTCCCTAGTCCAGCACAAGGTGAAGCTATTCAACAACATTCTGGCCATGGGAAGGGCGCCCCCCTCGTTTGGTAGAGCACTAATTGCGGTCATTCTGGTAGCAGGGAGAGGCCCTAAGAGCTGTAAGTCATACCTCCCCATATCTCTCCTAAACAAAGATCTTCACCAGGGTGCTCGCAACTGGAATGGAGATGGTTATGCCGGGACTATTGCATTCTGACCAGGTGGGTTTTATTTGGGGCAGGCAGGGGGCAGACACAATGCATAAAAGGTTACACCTAATGGAGGCCGCAATGAAAGGAGATGGCAACCTGGTACTGGTCTCCCTTGACGCCGAAAAGGCATTTGACCGGGTAGATTGGGGATTCCTCTATGGAGTGTTGCACTAATATGGGTTTGGTGAACGGATCTTGAAGGGGATACGGGCACTGTATGCATCCCCGGTTGCAGCTAATGGGAAACCATTGCAGAACTTCAACCTCGGTAGGGGGACGAGGCAGGGATGCCCCCTCTTGCCACTCCTATTTGCGCTTTCGATGGAACCACTTGCTGAGCAACTGTAGAAAGCGCCCCAGGTTGCGGGCATCAAGGTGGGGGACCGGGAATTCAAGGTCGGGCTATATGCAGACAATGTCCTGCTACATCTAGTGAACCCACAGGGCTCCACTCCCACAGCCTTAGACATAATAGAGGAATACAGTGTATACAGGGTAAGAGAAAGTAGATCATATTTCCTTTTGCAGGGGATGGGCAGAGGGACGTGGAGGCTCCTTGTGCCCTGAGGTTGGAGATCCAGTTGGATAGCATACAGTACCTGGAAGTCACCATTGTTAAACCGGGGGTGGGGGACCTGAATGAAGCCAACTACCCACCCTTGTTCAACAAACTGTTTAGTGAAATGACAGAGTGGGGTAAAGGGTATATCTCATGGATGGGCAGGCTGAATGCCCTGAAGATGAATTTTCTCCCTAGGGTACTGTACATGTTCCAGATGTTACCCACAAGCACGCGGGAGGCCAAGGCCCAGATGTTACGGGTCCTTTGGCAAAACAAGAAACCAAGGGTGGGATATGACACCCTAATACAGCCCAAAGACCAGTTGGGGGGCAGGTGGGAATTTGCCAGACCTGATGTTATATTATAAAGCTGTATATGCTCATTGTGGATTACTGATTGTCATATTGCCATGAAATGTAACTTTTCTTTTTTTCATAACTCATTGTTGCTGATTGACTCTCAGTGCTATAAAATACACATGCATTAGGGCTACTGCTCCTCCTATCGATTATCAGGCCTCCACGATATGTTAAATGTAAAGAGTCTGCAATCTCCCTGTCAATTTCATTGCTCCATATTGCTTAGTGCTCCATAAATAATTTGGTCAAGTTGTTAGGTATGCCTCTGCAGTAGCATCTGTTTGCCTAAAATATGTTCCATTAATACACATGACAAATGTTTATGCCTGTTAGTATTCTGATGTAGACTGGAACCTTCTTGACATAATATACCTCTGCATTTGATGACTGACTCACTACCGCCCCTAGTTTGCTCCTTTGTATCATAATCATGCATGCCGTCACCTTCATTCTTGTAAACCTTCTGATAGCTTTCACTGATGATGGCACTCTTGCTCTAGCTGTAGATATCCATAATCCAGAGATCAACAGCTCATTTTTCAAGCCGTGGGTTCTAATTAAGACGTTGCCACCTAACATGACTACTCCCACTACTTACCTCATTGGATCAAGCCAACAAAATCCCTGCCATCCCTCAAGTTGATGACTCAGCCAATAACCATTAGACCAACCAAATTCCTGCCCCAGTTAAATCTCGGAGCTTAGCCTCCTAATACAGGTGTCTCTCCTACTGTTGGAGCTCACTGTACCTTAACTCTGAAGCAATGGTTTCAGCGCTTTGTCATTAGACCTTTACCTAACCATCCATGCTCTACCCCAGAAAGAAACATCAGGCTTGGATCGAGACTGAATGAAACTTACTTATCATCCACTATCCCTCTTCTGAAACATAATCAAACATTTTCCTCTCAGAAGAGTCCCAAACTAAAGATTAACAAACCTAATAAAGACCGGGTTGGTCAGAGTAATGCACTTCATGACCCCAACCTCTTAAGTAACAAATCCCCACAGATCAAAGGTACTCTTATCAATGCTATATCTATGGTAGTCCACGCTGTAGACATAGCCAACTTGATCATCTCTAAACAACTAGACTTCTTAGCAATAACTGAGACATGGCTCCATGCAGCGGCTGGTCCTTCCCTCTTACTTGCTATCTCGGACAACTACACTATCCTGAGATTAGAAGGAGAATCTTCCAGAGGCGGTGGCATTGCTTTTATTGCCAAGTCTAGTCTGGGACTCAGAGTTTCCACACATCCTCCTGTCACTTCTTCCACACCTCTTACTAATTCCCGTACCATAACTATGCATCTGATATATAGACCTCCTGGCCCTATTGGCTCATTTGAGGAAGATATCACAATAATACTCTCTGCCAATCTGAAACCTTCTTTGCAAATTCTAGTTCTAGGAGACTTTAATCTTGGTCTCAACGACCCTAACGATCAACAAGCCCTGGCACTGACTAACTCTATAACTGAATTAGGCTTTACGCAAAGGGTAAATCAGCCTACTCATACCAAAGGTAGAACCTTAGACTGGGTAGCTGATCCTAACTGTGAGACAGTAATAACGTCCCTTGAACCCCATGCTTGGACAGACCATCATTTACTGACCTTTACTATCCAAGACACCCCACTAACTATCAGGACCAACCCTCTAGCCCCACCACTGCTCACCAGGAACAAACGCAACATTACAATGGACAAGGTACAGCCCCATCTCCTCCCCATCTTAAATGCTCTGCCTGTCACTTCAGATCCAGCCATGCTCGTAGACTTATATAACTCTTATCACCCATGTCATAGACAATATTGCACCCCCAAAAATGTGCAAAGGCAAACCTAGAGCCCACCTTAACTCATGTTTATGTTATGTTGTTATGTTATCAGAATTTCTAGAGCGCACGTTCGCCAGAGGCAATATTGCGCTAGCTGCTTGAGCATGTTACAAAGGAACTAGAAAAGGTTGGTTTTAAGATAGCAACGGAATAGCAGATAGTCCCTCGTGGTGCAAAGGGCAACAGGCAAGGCGGTCCATGCTCTGGCGGCGGCCACTGAGAAAATCCGGCCGCCAACACAGGAAAGTCTGATGCGGGCACCGCCACTACGCAGGCTGACTGAGAGCGGAGCCAGCGAGATGGCACGTACCGTAAGAATTTCTTTTGAAGATATTCTGCCCCTGTGCCAGAAAAGGCATGATGGACAAGACAGAGTGACTTAAACGGTGTCTAGTCAAAGGATCGAAAAAAAAGGGTCGACAGGACAAAGGATCGATTTTTTTTTTTTGTGTTAATTTTATATATTTTTTTTAGGTTTTCGTTTTGGAATAAAGGTGATTTTTAGCAAAAAAAAAGGGGGTTGGAGGGGGACCCCCCCACCCCCCCAAAAAAAGTCCAAAAAAAAAAGTCCAAAAAAAAAGTAAAAAAAAAAAAAAAAACAATTATTCGATCCTTTGTCCTGTCGACCCTTTGGTGTCGACCCTTTGTCCTGTCGACCCTTTGACCTACAACCGACTTAAACAAGACCCGTTGCTCCACTGGAAGCCCGTGGAGTTGTCTGAGTAAGGGGGTCATGTGTGCCCTATACGAGGGGCGCAGCACAGCCCTGGCGGCTGCATTCTGCAGAAGTTGAAGATGTTTTATAAGGAACCGCAGCTGGGCTAGGTATAGTGAGTTGCAGTAGTCTACTGCACTCAGCACAAGAGCAGCTACAACAGGTGCCTGAAATATTTCCTGAATGTAGGGGAGCACCTTGCCCAGGATGCAAAGTTTGAAGTGCCCACCTTTACAGACAGCAGCAACCTTCTCATTCATCTACAGGGAAGAAGTAATTAGCACCCCAGGTTCCGGACTGAGGGAGACGGGAGAGGAAAAGGGCCCAGGGTGGAGGGCCAGAAATCATTTGTTCAGAACAGAAGGGGGGGGTCTGGGTACCCACAAACAGTACCTCTGTTTTGCTTCCATTAAGCTTAAGCCAGTTTGCTGTCATCCACGCCCGCAGATCTTCAAGACCCTTCCTGAGGCGGGTGGCTGTGTCAGGGTGGGTAAGATCTAAACGCAGCAAAATCTGAGTATCATCTGCATAAGAATAATAGCGGAAGCCATGAGAGCAAATGAGGGACAGTAGAGGGCGAATGTAGACACTGAAAAGTATTGGAGAGAGAGCGGACCCCTGAGGGACACCGTAGTCAAGCCCCATCAGTTTGGACTGTAAGGGGGGGGGAGACAGATTGAGAGCGATCAGATACATGAACCATCTCAGTACCTGTCCGGATAGACCGGCCAAAGATAGACGGGAGATCAGGGTAGAATGGTCCACTGTGGCAAACGCGGCAGACAGGTCGAGGAGCACCACTGCTCCGACTCCACCCTGATCCACCAGACGAGCCAGGTCATCCGTTACAGAATTGAGGACAGACTCAGTGCCTCATCCTGGGCGGAAGCCGGATTGAAAATGGTCAAAGAACCCAGATGTCTCAAGGAAGGAAGAGAGGAGAGGGGACACCAAAGCTTCTAATAACTTCATGAGGAATGGGAAAAGCGAGATGGGACGAAAGTTGGCAAGTATTGCAGGATCAAGGGACCGCTTCTTGAGAAGAGGGATCTCCAAAACATGTTTAAGGGTTGCAGGAATCACACCATCCCGAAAAGAGGCGTTCACAGTGGAGGTAAGCATAGTGATCAAATCAGCCGGGATTTCTTTAAGAAGGGTCAAAGGAATAGGGTCAGTCAGAGAGGCAGATTTGAGTCGCCCAATTGCAGCTAGCACATCATGCTCAGAGAAAACTGGAAAATCAGACCAGTTATTGCTAGCGGGAACAGAATCTATGGGGTTCAGTGGTGTGGTAGGAGGTCAGGTAGCCACCTGAATGTTCTTACGAATATCCTTAATCTTGGTAAGAAAGAAAGGAGAGAGAGTTGCACAGATCTTGAGAGGAGGGAGCCTGTGGGCAGTTTTAGTAGGAGCAGAAAGAGACTGTACCAGCTCAAACAAGGCCCTAGGTTGATTTATTGTTGATTCCTCCTTGTGGGAGAAGAAAGATTTTTTGGCTTCAGTGACAGCTTTACGATAATATGAAAGAGTGAGGCGGAAAATACGCCTAGCTTCCAGGGAGTAGTCAATGTACCACTTCCTCTCAGCTTTTATACATCTAAGTTTAGCAGCTTTTAGCTCTTCTGAAAACTAGGGCTCAGAAGGCAGATTCTTTTGTTTACCAGTTTTTAGAGGAGCGAGTGCATCAGTTACTGCAATAAATGGGGGTTTCAATAGATGCTAGAGAGCAAGGAAGGTCCGACTTACAGCTGACCTACAGTGGGATGTTAACAAGGCAACTAATTGCTGGTTAGTGACATTATTCCAGCTGTGCCGAGCAACAGCAGGTTTCAGATCGGAGCAATATGCGTAGCCTGATGGATCACAAAAGGAACCAAAAAATGGTCTGACCATACTATAGGAAGTAGTGGTAGGATAGACATAAACTCTATGGGAGCACAGATCAAATCGACCATATTGCGTCGCTGATGTGTGGGTTCGCTGACAAGCTGAGGAAGGCCAAGATCATCCATCAGAGACAGGAAGGTAATGATTTGAGTAGCGTTAGTAGTGTTTTTTAGGAGATTAAAGTCACCCACGATAAAGAGATTAGGGTATTTAAGATGAAGGCCCATGGCTCACCCCTAATCTTAAAGCCCTACGGACTGAAAAGCGGAAAGTTGAAGCCCTTTGGAAAAATCACCCGACAGCTGCTAACAAAGATAACTTACTGTAGATAACAGCTAAATACAAACGGGAGATTCTACAAACTAAATATGATACTTAAAACGACAGGATCAACAAAGCAAGTTCCAGCACCAGAGAACTCTGTCATCCTAAGAGAAATTGAATCCCCCATCACCCCAACGGACACCTGCAACAAGGATTAAACCTGGTTCACCAATATTCAAAATGCACTGGCCAATACATTTTACTTCTCCAAAATAACATAGCAACAAAAAAATGTAACCTTTCTAATCCAGGCACCTTTCAGAGAAGCCAATTGAACTCGTCTAAACCTCCCCAGCGATTCAAATTTGCCCAAGTCTCTACCCAAGAAGTGGATGACATCATAGCCTCACTTAAACCGTCCAGATATCAGGGAGATACCTGCCCCACCTCTATAATCAAAGAAGGTGCCAGAGACTTAGCCTCTTTCATCACTACTTTCATTAACTCTTGATTTAAAACTTGCAGTGTCCTGACCAACCTTAAGGACACCTGAGTCCTACCGCTCCTAAAGAAACCCACTTTGGACCCAAACACTGCAACTAATTATAGACTCATTACAACAGTCCCTTTTCTTTTAAAAGTAATTGACAAAGCAGCCTACCTCCAGTTACACTCGTACCTGGACCTTAACAATCTACTAGGGCTCTGGAAGTCTGGCTTCAGACCTCAACATGGCACAGAAATGGCTTTGATTGACCTGAAGAACCAAATTGACGAACTTAATGACAATGGGAAACTTGCCCTCCTACTAGACCTGTCAGCCGCATTTGATTTGGTGGACCACAAAGTGCTATGCAAGCATCTGTCCACAGCTGCCCACTTCTCACCAGAAGCAACGGCCTGGATTCAATCATTTTTGAACAATAGATCTATGAGAGTGTTCTCACCCTTGGCCTCAGCATACCCTACACCAATAACATGTGGAGTACCGCAAGGATCTTGTGTATCTCCTACCATGTACAATATCTTCACTAAGCCACTGTTCGATGACCTAGACCATCTGGGTGTCACCTACATTAATTATGCAGATGACACTCAGATCCTCATACCTCTGACCGGTGATTATGACACGGATTTGGCCCTAGTCAATCAAATCTATCATCATTCAGGCCTGAATGGCCTCCCACGGCCTTTGCCTGAATGATGATAAGACCGAGCTCTTGCTCCTAGGAGCACCTGCCAGACTTAATAAACTCAGCAAACACTTTCTATCATTTAACATTGATGGTATAGACATTAAATTGGCGAAGGAGGTAAAAACCTTAGGTTTCTACTTAGACTCAGCCCTGAACCTGCGCAAGCAAGTCAATGCTACGGCCTCAGCGTCAGCATACGCTTGCAAGTTGATCCATGCCTATAAACCTTTCTCATCTACAGACAGTTGCATTACCCTAGCGAGATCATAAATTCTCTCCAAACTAGACTATTGCCATGCACTCTACTTAGGGGCTAGCACATATGTTGTCAACAAACTTCAAATATTACAGAACAATGCACTTAGAACTGCGCTAAGTATTCCAAGAAGACAACACATCTCAGAGGCCAGATGGAAGAATAATTGGCGATCAGTCAAGGACAGGATACAGTTTAAAACAGTTTCCCTCACACATAAATGCCTAACCAATTCAGCCCCCAAATACTTGAAAGTCCCCAGATATAAACTGAAGAAAGCAGGGGATCGTAGCTTTCCTGTTATGGCTACCCAGCTCTGGAACTCCTTAATTACTACCCTAAGAGCTGACCAATCCTTCCATAGCATTTAGAAAAAGTACTAAAAGCTTGTTCCTTGCAAAGGATGCATAACCGGCACCAGTATGCCACGACTATCATTTGCTAGGATACTATACTGCTTGTATCTAGGTAAATGGCGCTTGTATATACCTGATGTATGATTTTGGTAATCTCATTCTGTAAATAATGTAATAATGTCCTGTAACTATTCTACTATGTACTTGATCCTATATACCACTTGTAATCAATTGTAACCTGAAAATAACCTGTAACGTGCCCAGGTGCCTCCAGGTGTGGAGCGCTATATAAATAAATAAACAATAAACAAACACAGTTGAGAGCAATGGTACCACTCTTGCAGGAGGGCCCTGATAAACAGTGGGTCTACGTCGAGAACCACCACCTGCGCCGGGCAACGGTTGGGGAGTGGCTCTGTGTCCCCAGGGAGCAGATCATGAGGAGAATTAGAGAACACCCGATCTTTGGGCTCTACTGGGAGGTGTGGAGTAAAGGAGCAGGGATGGAGGGATTCACAACATGGCCCTCGCCGTTGAGTCACATCTGGCCCCCCCCCCCCGTGCAGGATGAGATACCTGAGCCGGAAGATATCAGAAATGGTTTGAGGCGGGGCTTTCCAGGGTGGGCCAACTGTCGGTCCAGGGGGCGCTTCATAGGGATACAGGAGCTGGCGGCTAGCCTTGATATTGAAAGGTTGCCCGTGCTACTTTACCTCAGACGGAAAGGGATCTTTACCACAGAGAAATGGAAGGAACGGATTCAAAGGGACCTCCATCCGCCTCCAACTCCCTCAGGGTTAGTCGCTTCTCAAAGCAGCGAGTTGGTGGTAGATCTCTTTCTTCTGCTGGGGCCTCCCTCTGGAACAGCCTTCCTGCCTCTCTGAAACTTGAGGAGAACCATCTCCGGTTTGGGAAGCACCTCAAGACCTTCCTCTTTGCTTCTGCTTTCTCTCCCCCTCTCCACTGCCAATCTCCTGGCTGAATCTGAAACTGCACTGGTTACCTGATTACCCTCTGCTCTCGGGCCCAGTCCCCCCCCCCTGCCAGTTGCACACCTGCACTGCCCCCCTTGCAACCCTTGCACCCTGGGACTGTTTCTGTATCCCTACAGCCCCTATGAGCACTTGCCACCTGATGTCTGCACTTACCCTTGCACTTGCCACCAGCTGGCTGCACTTTTATTTATTGTCTTTATTTATTTTACTCTTATCCTATTTACTGCACTTTTCCCCTTCCTCCCTCCCCTGCACTTGCGTGATCTCATTTTCACCTGGCCTAGTAGGATCGCTGTCTCTGTCTTCCCTCTGCCCACCCCCTTTCCATGTCGCGCCTTGAAACACTTGTGTATAGGCGTGTTATAAATGCCATATATCATATCACCCTGGTAGAGAAGGTGCTCGACAGACACACTGAGATGAAGGGCCTTATTTCACTGTTCTATAGTGCGCTGGTGGGAACTTATAGGGGCATGGGCGAGGGACTGTGGCAAAGGTGCTAACGGGACCTGGGTCTTCACTTGGATGAACACCTCTGGCAACTAATGTGTAGGAGAGCATTCAAAACTTCAATAGCTTGTCAGTATAAACTCTATGGTATCAAGTTACTGCACAGGTGGCAATACTACCCGATGCGGCTCTCGAACATGTTCCCATCAGTAAACCCCCTATGCTGGCATGGATGTGGTGATAAAGCCGAGATCTTGGTATGGATTAAAGAGGTGAAGGGGAACGTGTTGGACCACATGCTGGTACTTTTTGGTTTGGACAATCAGGAGGCGCAGTGGCACTACTTGCCTCATGTGACTCATTTTCTGTTCTTGGCCGCAAGGGCATGCCTGGCAAGGCACTTGAAGAGAAGGGAGTTCCCGGGCCTAAAGGAGTGGTCAGACACAGGAAGGGATATTTACCTTACGGAAAAGATGACCGCTGCAATCCACTGTGGAAGCGCAGGGATGAATGGGGAATGGCAGCAATTCCACACTAGATTTGGGTAGGTGAATCAAAGGTGTAACGGTGTATACAGGCGTGATGGACCCGCTCGGTCCCGGCCAAAGCATTTGCAGATGTAGGGTGTGCATCTTACTCTAATCATAACGTCTCTCGGACCACTATGCTCCTGTTGTTTATTGTGGGCTGGAAAACCTCATGTATAAGAGATGCTCTTGAAATGTTGGTGGGGTACAAGTGGGGGGAATAAGAACAGATGAAAGACCTTGTGTTTGAAGCATGTGCCTGTGTAAATCACCCTGTGGTATGCTTTTTTTTTTCTTCCTTTTTATCACAATCAATTAAATAACAAAGAAATTACAGGTCAGGATACAAAATAAAAGCAAAAAGTTTGGTGGTCCATAAAATGTATTTATTTATTTTAATGTTTGTAACACGCCACATGCCCATGGGCCTCAGAGCGCACATGAAGAAGACAAGACAAGGACAGGCGAGGATCATTAGCCAGGAGATGGAGTTTGGGCAGCACCATACTTAACCTGTGTTAAGATTGAACAAGTACATTTTGACTTGTTTCATGAACAGTGCAAGATTGTTAACCAAGCATATGGACCAAGGAAGCGCGTTCCAATGTAAGGGAGCCTGGGTATCAAAAGAGGTCCCCCGGAAACGTGCCAGCTTGTATCTGGGCTGAGCGAGGTTGGGGTAGGCATCGGACCGGAGTTGTCTCCCTAAGGTGTGAGCCTTCAAACAGTGCTTTAGATATATTGGGCTGGCACTGGACTGGCATTTAAATGACAGCGTAATAATCTTGTGGGTGATCCTATGTTTTACTGGTAACCAGTGCAATGCCCTACGCGCCTCAGACACTTGGCCTTGTTTGGACATGCCATGAATGGCACGAATTGCGCTGGTCTTGCAACCTGTAGGGATTGTGTGGTTTAGAGTGTGGTTCCAGCCCGCAGGTGTTGCAGTAGTCAAGTCTAGAATTAATTAATGCTGTAGCAAGCAGAGCACAGTTCTTGACTGAAAGAAATGGGTGAATGCAATTAAGTAACTTGGAGATGAGGCCACACAAGGTTGGAATGTGAGAGACGTGTGGTCTTGTGGTTAGTTCAGCATCAAAGATAACCCCTTGCATTTGAACTTTTTTGGACACATTGATGGTATTGCCGGCAATACAAAAGTTGGCAGAGTTCAGTTTTTTAGGACGGGAACTAGATGCTACAATCAGGAGCTTGGTTTTTTTTCGCAGTTCAGGGCAAGTGAGTTGTCTGCCATCCAAGATTTTGTTTATGGCAACTGAGTCCTGTTCATAATTCACGCTCAGCTCAAGGACGACCTGGGTGTTGTTGGCATAATTTGTATACTGTACACCCAGGGCGTCCAGTAAGTCGAGCAGGGGCCTAATGTAGTCCTTGAACAGGGTTGGTGAAATACATGAGCCCTGGGGGACACCACATGTTTGCAGAACAGGGGAAGAGCATGCTTCACCCACTGCTACCCGAACAGGTCAAGGCCCAAGGAACAAAAAGATCCATTGTCTTGCCTGCTCAGAGCAATGTGCTAAATCCCTGAGCCTTGTCACCAGTAGAGAGTGGTCCACTAGATCGAAAGCAGCAGAGAGATCTAGGAGCATCAGCAGGGCGGGATGACCCCTATCCACTATGCTGGCCAAGGTGGATTTAAGGTCCAGCATAGCGGTTTCCGTCCCATGCTGAGTTCTGAAGCCAGATTGAAGTGCCCCAAAGATGTAATGATCTTCAATGTGTCTCTGTAGCTGCACGTATGCCAATTTGTCCATGATCTTCAGAATAAAAGGAGCGTTCGTGATTGGACGATAATTATGAGTAATTCGAGCATCTGCATTGGACTTCTTTAGCAGAGGTGTAATCTATGCCTCCTTGAGGGCGGATGGAACTGAGCCTTCGTCAAAGGAGAGATTGATGAGCTTCGTCATCCAGGGGACCAGAAGCTCGAGTGAGCCCTTAATAATGTCTGCCAGGCAGCAATCGCTGAGGCAGGATGTTGGTTTCAAATCATGGATAACCTTAAAGACTTGGTGCTCTGTGCAATGGACACATTTGAACATTGGGACCTTGTTGGGTACGGGTGCAGAGCCCTGAACAACAGTTTCATGGGTGGGACGCCCCTGTGATGGTATCTGCATATTGCTGATTGTTTGTGAACTGAGATTTTAGCTAAGAACTCATCGTGGATTTCCTGACACCAAGTGGAATCCTTGATCAGGTCATGGTTAGAGGAGAGGGGATCCTGAAAATCAGTCAAGATTTTTAAAAGTTCACTTGTACTAGATCGAGCATTATTAATCCTATTGTTAAAGTAGGTGGATTTGGTGGTAGTAATAGCGGTTTTAAATTCCTTCACTGCCATTTCAATTGGGCTACTGTGAGGGGGCTGGGGTTTTTACGGCAGGCTCTTTCACGTGCCCTCTTTGCCTGCCCGACTATGATGATATCATCAGTAAACCACCTATTTTTTTTTTTATTGTGTTCCAACCATCTTTGTTTTTTTTACACATTTATCCACAAAGTTAATAATAATAATAATTTAAAACATTAATACAAGTTCATTATTAGGTAACAATATAATTACAACAAAAATAATTTCCAATTGAGGCTTTAGTTTATGTACTTACATTCGCCTTTCAATAATTGTCAATTAGCCCACACGTTCGCAGTACCTGGATCACGTTTAGAGCGAGTGCTGTCTCCTGGTCTGCAATTATTCTATCCCAGAACATTTCTGATAATAGGCCATTCTGTCTAGCTACAGACCTTTGCAGATACTTCACTCTTATGTCCCAGGTTCTCCTGCAGTCCATTAAGAGATGTCTAATAGTCTGCCTACTTGGGTCATGACGTGTTTTATGGTGGCAGTAAGATGTCCCACCATTTGAGTGGAGTTAGAAAAGCTTGAAAGAGGCTCAATACCAGATGAGAAACTGAAATACGACCTAGTTTGTTTGCTTGTGTAGCGCACCGCACCCGCAAGCTTTTGCTTGAGTATACAACAATTGTTACAAATTGGTAATAATATTACCAGGACGGATGAACACATACATTGACAGGAAGTGCAGTGCAAACATGGAGGACAATTGACTTGTGTTACAGATCAAGTCGTATATCTTCAATTTGATAGGAGAGTAATATATACATTTATATACAGTGTTCTAAGCAGTTGTGGATAGGATCCTAAGATGAGACCTACGCCGATGGTTGCCTATTGTTACATATTTAGGCGTGCGTCCTTAGGAGGGCATATAGATTGAGCAACAATATATAAACAGAGGTGTAGTGGCGACATTAATTAAGCTGGGAGAAGAGCCAGGATTGTTCCTTGTTTCTGAAGGATGGAAAGGATGGTTCGACTCTTAGGGCAGGGGGCAGAGAATTCCAAGTCTTGGCTGCCAGCACTGGGAAACTGGACCCTCCGGCTTTGTGCAGCTTGAATTTGGGAATGTTGAGGCAGTGTAGATAGTTGGCTATAGTAGGTTTAGCGGATTGA
Organism: Ambystoma mexicanum; assembly: GCF_040938575.1. Taxonomy (NCBI): domain Eukaryota; kingdom Metazoa; phylum Chordata; class Amphibia; order Caudata; family Ambystomatidae; genus Ambystoma; species Ambystoma mexicanum. The sequence continues at coordinate 407,926,582 of NC_090934.1, forward strand.
TTTCTGGAAAATGTATCAACTAGGTACTTAGGGGCCGCATTAGCCAGGCATTTGTGGGTGATCATTAAGGTTCTGAATGTGATCCTGTCTTGTATTGGTAGCTAGTTGGTGTTGCGTCTAGTTTGTGAAATGTGGTTGGAGCAGGGAATGTTTAGGGCTGTTCTGAGAGCATTGTTTTGCAATACTTGTAATAGTTGGATAGTAGCTGTTTGTTTCCTCCCCTGCCCTCCTTGTTTGTTTCCTCCCCCTCCTGCACTACTCGAAATGTCGTCAGGCCTAGTACAATAGTCACTTGTTTTGTTCCTCTCCTTCTCCCTCTTCCCCCCACCCCCCTGCTCCCCCACCTGCACTACCTCTTGTCAACTCTCCAGCTCTACTGGAAATGTCATCAGGCCTAGTATGATAGTTGCTTGTCTGTCTCATCTCCTACCCCACACCGCCCCTCCTTATCCATGTCATAGCTCTTACTCTATCGGAAATTGTCATCTGACCTAGTTGGATAGTAGCTGTTTGTTTCCTCCCCCTCCCTCGTTTGTTTCCTCCCCCTCCAGCACTACCAGAAATGTTGTCAGTCCTAGTACGATAGTCGCTTGTTTTCTTTCTCTCCTCCGACCCCCCACCCCCAACACCACCCACCACGCACCTCTTGTCAACTCTCCAGCTTTACCAGAAATGTTCTCAAGCCTAGTATGATAGTTGCTTGTCTGTCTCATCTCCTACCAACACCCCCACCTCCTATCTTTGTCATAGCTCTTGCACTATCTGAAATGTCATGCCTAGTACGATAGTTATTTCACGTTCTTATTGTCTCAAGGTCTTGTAAGAATGTCATTGTATTGTTTCCCTTGCTCCCTCCCTTGCCTTGAAGCTCTTTGAAACACATTGTGTATAGGTGCTATACAAATAAACTGTCAATGTGCTGTAAATTTATCCGGAGCGACATTTTTACGGTTTCTTTAGTTTTTTTAAACTCTTGGTACTGTGTTCAGTCTCGCTGGTGGTGCAGGAAGATGCACAACAACATGAACCAGAAAATGGTCCGACCATACACCGGGCGTGACTAAAAGGCTGGACACGTGGGAATGACAGGATATTACCCAGTCTAGCGTGTGACCCCCCCCGCTGTGTGGACTCCTTCACCCATTGTGTAAACCCAATAGTGTCGAGTCAATGAGCAAAGATGCCTGCTTATCTGAAGGGTCGTCTGCCCAGTGGTTGAAGTCACCCAGGGTGATCAACAGTGTGTTAGCCTTGGTGATGAGAGTAAGCAACTCCAAGAGTTGCTCCTTGAAACATGGCATATCTCTCGGGGGTCTATAGAGGGTCAAGATACTTAGAAAGGTGTTAGCAGAAATCCTAATTTTGACCTATAAAGATTCACAGTCATCAGGGCTGGTATGAGTGATGGTGTGGCAGTCGAGGTCACTTTTGCACATCAGAGCTTCCCCACCACCTTTGTTGTTCCGATGATCAAACCGAAGGAGTACGTAGTTTTGAGGGAGGGATAAGGTTACATCAGTGGGGGTGGAGGGATCAAGCCAAATTTCAGTTAAGGCAAACAGATTGGGGCCACATTCAGAGGGGTAATCCCAGTGCTTAATTTGTAAAAAAAATAAGTGCCAGTGCCCAAAATATATGCTGGGCACAGCGTCACCCTCAGCGCGGGCACGCCGGCCGTGCCAGTTAAGTGCTAGACCGACCTAGATTGGCCCACCACCAGCCCATCACACTGCTGCTGCTCCATGTCGTATGTTTGGCGCTGCAGCAACTGCTGGCACAGGCTGGTAGTAAATACGCAACTAAGACATGCTCCTCCTGTAACTGCGCTTCGATGCCCCCGGCAGTGAGAGCGCTTTAAAAATGCAAAAAAATAAAAAAGCATTCTGTTTCAGTCACTGTTGCACTGTATTTGTCTCTACCCCTTCTGCCCCATCGTTTACCTCCAGGAAGAGCCCCCTCCCTCAGACCATTCTTCAGTCACCTCATCCAGGTGTTTTGTGTAATCAATTTACTCTCAAGCCCTTATCAGTCATTACCTCTCATAAATGCATCCCCCTTCACCCTTCCTTCAAACATGATCTTGGTGTTGTATAACTTGGAAAAAGTCATTTCTGCAAGACATTGTTGTGAAATCAACAGCCTGTGCTACTTCTGCTTTAGGGCCTCTTTCCACCTTCACACATATAAAAAAGCTAAATATGTTTTGTTACCCAGTATTCAGGAGCCAGAGGAGAATGCATATTCGGATACCTCCTTCCCTGCGGGGTGTAACAGACACCCACTTCCCTATCTGAGGATTCCTATCTGAGGATTGCATGTGCTCTATTTCGGAGCACATGCTCGGAGCGTATTGTACCCAGGTTAAGGGGCCACATCTGGTGTATAAACCACACATCAGGATAGAAAACATGCGCTGGAATTATGTAAAAAAATGACAGCAAAAGACGGTTGAGAATTATGCACGAATACTCAACTAGCACTTTTATTTATGACAACAGATTAGTGGGCACGTGCACCATGTTTATCCCTGTCTAGTTTCCATGTGTGTATCTTTAAGCCTGAAATGGCATTTCAGTAGTTCGTCTTTGCATGGGCTTTTCTCGCGAAGTGCAGCCGGTTCGGTTTCGGCTTAATACGTGCACCGTTCCGGGTACCCTCGCTGAAGCTTGTTTGTGAACTAATGAGGCCGATAACATTAAAAGGAAGAACGGAAAAACACCCAGGCAAAAATTCACAGTTCATATTTCGCTTAGATGAATGCTGTCCAGGGTCAGACTGGGGCATACAATTGTCTCGAGTCGGGCTCAGCACCAATGAAAAAGTGGCCAAAGTTGCAAACGACAATTCATTCCTTTTGTGACAGACACTAGTGGGGCCACGCTGCCGCCCGTGCCCCGCCCGGACCTGGGCTTTGCCCTGCCTTGCCTCAATCACTTAGGCTACCTTCCGTGGGGTCACCACCGCCATGGCCATGCTGAGCCTGATGATGACAAAAATAGGTGTGTGGCGCATCAGCTCCACGGACGGTAAGACTTTAAAAGAAAAAACATATATTTGGCCGGATGGGGCCCATCACTTTCAAAGTGATGGGCCACAGCCGCCACTCAAAATAAGTTATTTCTTTTAAACCTATCTTCCGTGGGGCAGGGCCCCGGCCCCACGGAAGGTCAGGTTTTCAAAGAAAAAAGTAAAAAACATACTTTTGGGCACAATCCACGGGCCCGGCCGCCCGCGGCAGAGTCATCCAAGTCTGCGGCAGCCCCAGGTCACAGAAATTGGCCTGGGCCTGGCACTGACTGCAGTCAGCAGCACTCTGCACAGGTCACACAGACAGAAGCCCGGGCCACTAGGGGACCGTGCCGCCGCCCAGGCCCCGACCTGGGCCTTCTCTGCCTGATCACTTGACTGTGACAGGCTCAGGCTACACCGCCTGGTGTACCTCACTCAGGCTTGGTCTCCTGTCTGGGCCTCAGGGTGGGGGGGGCGGGTGCGCACATTGGCACCCGCACAAATGAAAAAGCAGGCAGAGGGGGCCCCAGAAAGCAACTAGGCCGCACCACGCAGACAGCAGGGCAGGCTCTCTCTCTCACAAGTCAGAACCGACGACGCCACGCCTCGACACCGTCACTTCACAGTAACTTGTGAAATGAAGTTGCGCCGCGCTGCCTCCTGTGGCAACAACACGTCACCATGTAATTTCACTGGCTCAGAAGAACAGCCAATGAAAAATGCACATTCTGTGTTACTGTACAGAATGCATCAAATACTGCATAGTAACAACAGAATGGTAGTTTTCATTGGCTGTTTGTAACAGTTTGTTGTTCATTGCTATTGCTGCCCCCCCCCAGGCCCAGCCAGCCATGGCCTGCAACCTGCAAGCACAAGAGAGATCGAGATCAGAATGACAAATCCCAATGATTTATAATCGAAGCAAAGCGAAGTGGAAGAACAAATAAAGCAATGGCACGTGCGCTGACCCCGCATGAGTTCCGGTGCCCAAAAAAGAGTGCCGGTGTTGGGCACAGGCAACCACCCCCACAAATTAAGCACTGGGTAATCCGCAACCTCTACTCCATGCTCAAGCACTTATCTTGTGTTCAGCAGGGAGAGGGTGAGGGTAAAATTAATTGCATCAGAATTGCTAGAAGAAGAAAGCCACAGAGTAGCGGCAGTATCATCAGCATCACTAAGGCAGATGGAACTTTCAATATGGGCAGTAGGAGCTATGGGACACATTCATCTAAGAAGAGGGACCAGAAGACAACACTATCTGTATAGTTGATGTAAGTGGCGCACCGTGCGCAGCCCTTGCACAAACCGGCAATAACTGGCCTTACAGAACGCGCTGACGCGCTGCTAACGGGGGTTAAGAACCCCTAGACTGCTGGGAAATGTAGTTTAATGGGCCACGTGAGCAGGCTCGCCAGTGACGACAAATCAAGAAGGATTTGTTGTAAAGAGCTCAGCGCTAATCACAGAACGCTGTGTTAAAGAGCTAGATGGCGAGAGAGCAGAGCTAACGGCAAAGCAGTTTTTAGTCACGCTGGGTGTGCTACTATGCCATGAAGTGCACTGTAGAGCACTACAGGCACTGATTTTAACAAGGAAAAGAAACGATTTAAGCACTGGAGCAGTAAACCAATCAACTACCCATAAAATATACAATAGTGTTCCACTCATCTGCATACAAACACTCACTCCTCAAAATTGAAGAAAAGGTGCAGTAAAGTGAAATCTTTCTTAACCATGCCCTAGCCATTCTCTCCAGATTTGACAAGGAACTATGGTACAAGCTGGGACCTATTGTGGACTTCCTGCCCGAGAACAAGGAGGTCGAAGCACTGGCCTTGTTTCAGGTGGGGGAGGTGGCCTCGGACCACACCATTATAGTGGGGGTGGACATCACAGACATTGGATTCTGCCAGATCAGGAACGACGTATCCCTTCGTAGACATGGGTGGTTGAAGCCCACAAATTCCTGCCAGGATGTTCAGGCTAAGGTGCTGGATATGCCGTTCCACAGTGAAAACCTCTTCGGCAACACTGTTGACGCGTCTTTGTAAGCCATAAAGACCGACATGGAGACGCTGCGCTCCCTGGGATCCCTGCAATGTCATCTGCTGTCCCTTTGTTTTTCCAGAGGGAAGCCCGGCAGATCCTCCAAGGGATATACTACTCCGCACCGGCAACCTTCCCACTCCTCCACTCAAGAAGTATACAGAGGGTGCTCTCAGGGCAGCGGAGGACAGCGTTTGGCACCACCACAGGGCAGGTCCCGACCCCTAAGCAGACCTGAACCGGCCGTGGCCTCGGGCCCCCTCATATGCACCCCAGTGGGAGGCCAGCTGGCGAAGTTCATCAGCGCGTGGAAGAAGATCCACCACTGACAGATGGTTGCAGGACGCTCTCGAGCAGGGGCACACCTTGGAGGTCCAACACAGGTGTCGAGGTATTCCACTGGTGCCTCGACCGGAACAACACAGGCCACAGCTTCTGCAAGAGATGCATGCCATGTTACAGAAGGAGGCGATAGAACCCATTCCCCTGAACCTCCGGGGCTCCAGAGTATATTCCAGATTCTGGTTCGAAAGAAAACAGGGGGTTGAACGCCAATCCTGGATCTGCGTCGTCTCAACAAGTACTTAAAGTCCCAGATGGTCACGCTACAACGGCTAGCTGGAGGAAGGGGATTTTTGGACGTCATTGGGTCTGGAGGATGCCAACTTCCACATCCCCATTCACAAGAGGCACTGCAAATTCCTACGATTCGTGGTTCAGGGGCGGCATTACCAGTTCAAGGTTCTTCCCTTCAGCCTAAAATCATCTCAGAGGGTCTTTACAAAGTGCTAGGCCCCAGTGGCAGCTTATCTTCGTCTGCAGGTCATCCACATATACCCTTACCGGGACGATTGGCTCGTCCAATCCCGCTCCCACGCTTAGGCGGGCAAAAACACGACAAGGACCTTCCGTCTGCTGACGGATGTGGGATTTTCCATAAATTATCCAAAGTCCTGCTTGGAGCCATTGCAGAACGCTCTGTTTCTGGGAGCCCAACTCAACACAGCAACGTGTTTGACATTGCCCTCAGAAGAGAGGTTGGTAGCCATCCTGGAATGCTTCCTTGGAAGGGGAGCCCACACCGGACAGATGCACGCCAGAGACCTTTGACTGCCAGAAGAAAAGGCTCTTCACATCAACGTGCTGGAGCTACAGGCCATTTTCTATGCCCTCAAGTCCTTCCTGCCATCGCTAAAGGGCACAGAGTTGAGGACCTTGACGGACAACACCACCACCATGTTCTACATCCGGAAACAGGCTGGGACGCGCTCTCCGGTTCTCTCAAGGAGGTGCAGGAGCTGTGGCTCTGGGCCCTTCATCAGGACTCGCTCCACAGGGAGCTACGTTCTTGCCACGAGTGGAAGCTTTGCCAGGAACAAGTGGATCTTCTATTCCATGAATGGGATCAGCCCCAGATCGACCTCTTCTCGACGGCGACCAAATCCAAGTGTCAGAAGTTCACCAGCAGGTTCCCATAGCCAAAAAGCATGATGGATGCTGTCTCGTTCCTGTTGGAAGGACTCTTCCTTTACACCGTTCCCACTCCTACAACGAGTGATCAACACACTCAGATGGTGTCACTGCACAATGATACTTGTCTCTCTGGCGTGGCTGCGGCAGACATGGTACCGTGACCTGCTACGTCGGTCGAGGGCGCCATCCATCAGGCTGCCTCTACTTCCTGATCTCGCCAGAGAAGGAGGAGCGATTCTACACCACGACCCAACGTCAATGAACCTCAGGGCCTGGCTCCTGCAGCCCTAGAATTTGGACATTATTCTTTGCCAACGGAATGTAAGGACATCCCGGCCAAAGCCAGAGCCTCTTCTACGTTAAAGTGCTACAGCCATAAATGGAAGCTTTTCCCTGTATGGTTCTGTGCACAGAAGATCACTCCCCTGCGTGTCAGGACCCCGCTGCTCCTGCCATACCTGCCATCATTAGCCAAGGCTAGTCTGGCTCATACCTCTATCAAGGTGCACTTGGCTGCCATATCCCGTTACACCAGGACACCAGATAGGCTGTCACCGTGGTCTCACAGGCTAGTCAAGGAGCTCCTCAGGGACCTCTGTAGGACTTTCCTGCCGGTGAATGCTCCATCTCCAGCTTGGGAACTCAATGTGGTGTTAACTAAACTCATGGGGGCACCCTTTGAACCACTGCATCAGATTCCCCTGAAGTTCCTCTTGTGGAAGACGATTTTCCTTGTGGCAATCACCTCGGCCAGGTGGAGAAATCCATGCCCTGTTGTAACGCTCACCTGGTATCCACAGGGACATCACTCAGCCTGTTCTGACCTCTTACGACCTCAAACCCTTGCCTGGAGGCTATTCGACTGGAGACTGGGCCTGAACACAGGGTTGGTAGAGTTTAACTCCCTATTGTCTCTGTGTGCTTGAACCCCTTCTTCCCCGGGGTCCAACCCTTCCCTTTGATCCACAGTTCACTTTGTTTTCTTGGATAGTGTGCTCTCCGTCCTGCTTTCAGCGCATGGGCGCGTTGATTTATGCGGGCTCGTTGCTGCCTAGTTACTTCACTGGCAAGAGTCGACAGGTAAGTATAATGAGTCTTTTGAACAGTTCTCTAACTTCGTTCCTTTCCTTCCTTAGATGATGGCTGGTGTCCGGGGATGGCGGCATGCTGCTGAGATGAGTAGCGCTGAAGGTGAGTGAGAGTGTGATGCACCCCTTTGTATTTGTATTGAACTGAGTTATTTTTCTGTGTCTTTTAGGTGCCGCGACGTTTTCAGCGTGGATGCGGTTATGAAGAAGAAATGCGGTGAGTAAGTGCGGTATGCAGCGCCTCTAGATGTTTCCACGCTAATCTGGAGTGTCTTTTCCCTCTTGCAGATGGATGAGAAGTTCCGGAGACAGAGTTCCCCCAGAGCGGCTGGGATTCAGGTAAGCGTTTGAGGCTCGTACAGTCTTTAAAAATAAGCGAAGATTTGCTGAATGCTTACTAATGCCTTTTTGCTGTTCTTTTCCCTTTTCCTTAGGAAGCGGCGTGCCGGGATGGGAATGACATTGCCAAAGATACCCGCAGAACAGAAGAAGCGATGAATGATGGGCAGAAGCGCCGCAAGGTAAGGCTCTTCCTAACGGTGTTCTTGTTCTTGCAGGAGCTGAGCGCAGAAGAAAGATGCAGGCCTACCGGAGACCGATCCAAACACGGTGAGTGTCACGCTGCAGAAAACACAAAGCATGTTTCTCAGCCTGGGCGTGGCTTAAATAGTCTGGATATCCCAGGTGTCTCTGGGCTGAAGCACACCCAAAAGACTAGACTGCACATGCAGTTCTGGGAACCGAAATATGTGGGGGGATCCATCTTGTCCCCATCAAAGCACCACAAGTCCAGTCCCCAATGTTACCCTATGGGAGTGAGTGAGTCTGGTGCCACAAGCGCCAAGTTCGACTCCAAGTGGGTCTTTGGAGGGATGGAGAGGCCCTTGAGGGCCATGTAGGTCATCGTGGCCTGGCTCCAGCCTGACATCTTGGAGGGCTGGGGACATGAGAGGCAGGAATCGTGACAATAGCTCAGGACTGCAGCAGGGCTCCACCGGGACTCGGTAGTTGCAGCAGCCGTCTTATTCTCCGCTTCTCTTCGGTTCCTTACAGTTCCAGTGGTGACACTGACTTCCAGCCCAAGAGTCCTGCCCTTTATGCGAAAATCCCCCATTGACACAGCCTGGCTGTCAATCACACTGCAGGGGGGTTGTCCGGCCCGGACAACCACCTTAGCCAATCATGCCAAAGTGCGACTTGTGTTTTCAAGGATACTCTGTGGAGGGGGTGACTACACCCCTCCCTCAAATACAGCCCACCTAGACACCGTGGTGCCAGGTTGAGGGCTTCTTGGAAGAAGCCCGCCAAAAGACAGTGAACAAAGGAGGCAAACCTGGTTTGCCGCGCAAAGTAAAACACAAGAAGGACTTTAACAAAAAGAAATGGTGAATAAACCCGACCAGAGCCGAAAGAAAGAGTATTTGGTCAAGCAGGTTTATGTTCGAGGCTACTATGATAGCCTGTAACAGTACCACGTTTATATGATATAATTGCAGTAGAAAAGTTAGGGTAGATACCACTGCCACCAGCCAAGTCTGAATGTTAAAAGAGTAAAACAAAGCTCAGATAGGCACTGACAAAAAGGGATAGGAGTTAACCCTTTCCAGTACTCCATGTAAGATGGGGTGTACTGGGTCTGTAGTTTTTAAATGACTATGTAAAGTGAATGGCAACTTTACCTGTTTTCTGGGGGACAGTAGTTGGCCCCAGAAAATGGAGTCAGTGAGAAGTCTCAAAGACAACCCTGCATTACTGCACGGAAGGTGCTGTGTAATACACATGAAAAAGTGGGGTTCATGGAGTGGTGTCCTCCATGGCCCACTATTACACAAACAGTAAAAATACACATGACAAAACACATGCAAGAGTGAGAAAAAGGCTCACACTCTTTACAAGTGGAGAAATAAACTCCAGAAATCCAGCAAAGCTGCTGGGGGACTCACTAGGTGAGGAAAATTAGCAATAGAATGAGAATTCTCCCTAACAAACACTACAGAAAGCGTATTCTCCATAATTATATGACTATAAAAACTGTATTATCGAAGTAACATAAGACTGAAATTGACAATACTATATACTATTTATTAGCATAAATAGAATAACTATCTGACAGTTTTTAAGCTTAGAACATGTGCAGGTGTGCAGGGGGACGGATGTGTACACCACTTAAGGACACTATTTTTTGCACGTTATTGGAACGACTTTTAGTGCCACAGCCGTGTTTTTCTCCCCTGCACCCACACCCGTATCTAAAAACTCCCATCTAAATTTCCTTCAAACTGGATTACTAAATTAGTAGGTTTCCATTGGTTGGAGTTGTCAGGGTCGGGACTCTCTGTCCGCTGCGCACCTACTATTAGTGGTTTCAGGTTCAGCCTGCAGCCTGGATCATGATTCGTCTGGGGACCAACTCCAGGGTTCCCAATTAGTTGAATGCTTGTTGGGAAGACAAACCTTTGAATGATTGTGGGCGCTGGCTGGATTCGTGTGTCCAAAATCTGGCAGTTTTGCCTTTTGTTTTAAGTCATAGTCCAGTCAAAGAATTATTGGTACATGTGGTTTTTTATTTATGTTGGTATACCATAACCAAAAATCATCAGTGTGGCAATTAAGGCCAGTTTGTCAACATTGGTGAGTGCAAACAGCCGATGCGCGTTTTCGACCCAAGTCTTTTTCAAGGCTGTGATTTGTGAAGTGAGTGAGTGGATAAGTGAAGTGCACGGTGCAGTGACATTGTTTGAGAAAAAGTTGGTGCGACATAGTCAAACACAGATTATTGGTTCGCAAGTATGATCACATATTGTTTCCAGGTTTTGTATAAAGTTAATGTAATCATCGTCATAATATACGAACAGTAGTACATTAGTTGTAATTCTAAGTGGTGACAGTGAGCGGTGGTGATTAAGATTCCATACAGCAAGGCATTCATGTTTAGATGAATGCGTATTGACATCATTGACAGATTGAACCATTAGTTCAGATGAAACACAAACAGAGTACCAAGGGGGAGGGAGAGGAAGACAAGGACAGTTAGTTCCAGGTGGAGGCCATGCTTGGTTATTAGGCAATAAGGTGTCAAGGAAGGGGTGTTGAATCTTACCAGATGAGAGTAGAGTGGTAGACTCTAATTATAGTTGGTATCTGGTCCTCCCATGTCCGGGTGCCTGTGGGCTGAGTAGCCTGGTCTGTGAGGAGTTAAGGGAACTAAAATTAGTAACGTTACTGGTAGGGTCAGGTAAGGTAATCCTACACATGAGGTTATGGTGGGTGCTAATGAGGGAGCCTCAGTATAGGAGGGTGGAGTGGATGTAAAGGGGGCGGCATGGTCGGCCTGATGATGACTTGGTCCATGTGGTGAGGACGAGTGGAGCGCGAGATGGTGGGTGGTGCCGAGGGGATGTAGGGGAAGCAGCGGGATGCCTGGCAGAGATACAGAGGCCCGAGTGGGCATGTGCTGTGTGGCGGTGGCCGTGAAAAGAGGTCGGAGCAGTTTGTTAGGCTTGTGTTGTGTGTAGGCGCGATTGCCAGAGTTGGAATCAGGGGAAGTGGGGGGAAGGGTGTGTCAGTCCCTCCAGCGGGGGTTAGGCGTCAGGTGAAACAGCATCAGGCTAGTGCAGGCCTGGTGATAGTGGTGGCGGGGTGGCCTCCTTGAATAGTGAGGCGGGATGGCGGGCATGTAGCCGGTGGTGCTTTGGAAGCAGCCAGGTGTTTAGGAAGGCTCGGCTGTGCGAAGCTAGTCTGGTTCTGTGGTGGTCGCGTCTCGTGGCGCCTAGGTGGAGTGGGTTAATGGCTGTGTGGTCCCAAGGCTGGGATTGTAATCAGGGGGCCACGACAGATTCGGGGCACTGCGCCGGTGCTGCGGAGGAACGGCGGGGTTGGCCCGTGAGGATTCCTCTAATTAATATTACCTGATGCTGGGATCGGCGGAGTGTGCCGTTTGTCTTCAGTCAGGAAGTGAGACAGCAAGCTGTGTGTCTTGAACACTTCCTGACTGAAAGGATTACCTGATCTGATTGGTTGAAGTGGGAGGTGCCCTGATTGGTTACTGAGATCGCTGTCCTGATTGGGCAGCCTGGGAGTGCATGTTGCGGTGGTTTAACAGACCGAGTCTGTTCCTGTTTAGGAAGAAGCCAGTCTCCGTGAGGTTTAATGAGGGAGTCCCAATTGCAAGAATGTGGGAATGCTTGGTTCGCAGTTGAAGGTTGGAATGGAGTGCACTAGCCAGTTGGTGGCCATGATTGGTGCAGAGTGGTTCACGGTTGCTCTTAGTAGGTGCGTGCGCCCTACTGAGGGAGTTGGCAGAGTAGGGAAATTTGATGAGCAGGGGCAAGGGTTGTTATTGCTTGGATGATAGCAAGTATTGTCAGTCTGATACGACTTATGTAGTCCCAGCTAAAGGGATTGGTATGGGGACTGGGGGGCTCATGGGATATAGGGCAAGCCTAGTGGTCCAGGACTGGGTTGCATGGTTGACCCGGTTGGTGTGAGGCCCCCTGATGGTGGTGGGCATGTGTTCAGGGGTGGATGGACCAATGGCGTATAGTCATATTACATGGGTGGGCATAGGTCATTGTAAGGTAAGTGCAGAGTTTATCAAATAATTCACAAAAATACATTCATAAAAATACATGAAAATCATGGTCACTGTTCAGTCCAAGGGTGACGGCTCGGTATTTGCATATCAGCCGAGCTTCTCTCTGGCGAAGGTGAAGTTCCCTGTCACCTCCTCTTACGTCTGATGGTATTGATTCCAGTCCCACGAAGGTGAAATCTTCTTTGTTGTCCAGCTGGTGTTCTTCCTGCCAGTGGAGAGCCAGTGGGCCTTTGGAATCTTGTGAGTGAAGGGAGCTGAGGTGTTCCCTTATTCTTGTTCTGAGTTCCCTTAGTGCTTCCAATGTACTTTCGATTACATACACAATTGATTGCATAGATTACATATTTGGATTTGCAATTGATATACTGCTTGAGTTCATGTGTGTTAATTTTGCTGAATTTTAGATTCATCATAATGGTGGCAAATTTAAACATGGAACACATTCGACATTGATAAAATCCCACTGGTTTGTTACTCGTGAGCCAATTGTCATTCGTTTTTGGAATTGGTGCCATGAAAGATGGGCTTAGGATAGTCTTGAGTGTTCTGGCCTTGATATAGGTCATACTGGGTTTGTCTGGTATCCATGCCCTGATATCTTCGTCAATTGATAGGATATGCCAGTGCCTCTTCAGAATACTCTGTACTTGGTTGCTGTCACTACAGTTTTGGGTGATATATCTTATTTTGTTGTCATTCACTGCAAGTTCCTTTGGAGTCAGTAAAGTGGTGCGTTCTCTTTTGTTTGCCATTGTTTTTGCTGCTTGTATTGCTTGTTTGGGGTAGCCCCTTTCCGAGAAGCGTCTGGTAAGTACTGTGCAATCTTCTCCATAGGCAGGCAATGAGCTGCAGTTACTTTTCGCTCGTAGGAATTCTCCCTTGGGAATATTGTTAATTACTGATTTCTTGTGGCAACTTGATGCATGTAATACTGAATCCACTTCCGTGGGTTTCCTGTAGGTTGTTGTCATTAGCTCTGTTCCTACTGGCATGATGGTGATGTCCAGGAAGTCGATGGTTGTACTACTTGAGGTTCCTGTCAATTTGATGCCAAAATTGTTGTCATTCAGATATTGTTTGAAGGAATCCAATTCTTCGGTAGTTCTGCACCAGATCATCAGGATGTCGTCTATGTAGCGCATCCAGGTATGAATCAGTCTGTTGAAATCTTTGTTGGCAAAGGCATGCACCTGTTCGTAGTGATGCATAAATAGGTTGGCCATGAATGGTGCGTATATGGCCCCCATGGCTGTGCCTTTCGTTTGTCTGTAATATTTTTGATCGCATAAAAAGATGGTGTTAGTTAGGGAAAATTCCAAAAGTTCTTTTGTGAGTTCCAAATGTGACCAGAATGATACTGAGGCTTTTGCGAAAGCTAATTCTATGGCTTTCAGAGCTAATCTGTGGTCTATGGACGTGTATAGGGCTTTAACGTCCAGAGTCACCAAGATATATTCATTGTTCAACACAATGTCTTGTAAGACTAAAAGGGTGTGCATAGTGTCACGCAGAAAAGTTGGTATCTTGGGTACTTCCGGTGCTAATATGTTGTTGATGTATTGGTTTAGTGGTTCTGTTATCCATCCCATTCCACTCAGTATGGGGCGGCCATCTGGTATGGTATGAAATTCTTGTGTATCTTCGGGAGAAAATAGATGGTGGGCATCCTAGGATGTCTTGGTTGAAGATTTCTCATTTCGTTGTCAGACAGGAGCCCACGTTTATGCCATTTGGTCAGCCGGATGTTAGCTTCCATTGTGATTTCCTTTGTTGTTTTTTTTTAGGGTGTCATAGCATCCGGGGGTTGTCAGGTGAGTCAGTGCCATTTGGACGTAGTCTGTTCTGTCCATGATGACCACCTGTCCCCCTTTGTCAGCTTCCTTGATTATGATTTGGTGATTGTCTTGCAGTTCCTTGAGTGCCCGACTCTCATGTCTAGTAATATTGTCTCTGTCATTTCTGGTATTTTCAAATTTCTTTCCTCAATATCCAGGTCTTGCAATGTCTGTTGTATAGTCTGTGTTTCCATGTTGGGGAGATGTTCCAGTGTTGCCAAAAGGTGAGTACATTCCGGGTGTTCCATATCTATGGTACTCAGTGGCACGGGTACAGTCCTGGCTGGTTTCCATTGTATCTGTTTGACAAAGAATTTCTTTAATTTCAGTTTTCTAGTATATTTGAACAGATCTATCTGAGCATTCACATAGTTGTTGTGATTGGCTGGAGCGAATGAGAGACCTTTATTTAGGATTTCGGTGTCATGTTCAGAAAGGGTATGCTTGGAGAGATTGGTTACTAGGTGCGTGGTCTTGATGTTTTCTGTTGTGATTGTGTTTTGGATCTTGTCAGTCTGATAGCACTTTCGTGTTCTTCTTGCGTACTTCTTGGTCCCCGCTCGCTTGCCTCTCTTAGTTCTAATCTGGGTGGTATGTTGCCCCGGGTGGGGTCTAAAAAGCGGACTTGCTTCTTGGGCGGAGCGCTTGTTCCTTTCTTGTAGCGTTGGATCTCATCAAGGAAATTGTAGCCTATGCTTCTGCTTGCTTCATGTTGTCTAGACAGTCTTGGTACCGGCTCTTCTGTTTCAGTGTTTGTGGTGTCTGATGCTTGGTCCAGTTCCTCATTTGCATCTGTTTCTTGTTCTGGATTACTATCTGCGTCTGATGTGGCCAGAGAGCTGGTCGGGGTGCTTTCCTTGGAGCTTGTTCCCTGGATATTGTCAAATTTGGATTGGAAGGTGAAGGCTCGATTGTCCTGGTAGTCTCTTTCATCTCTTGCAAATATTCTGATTTTAACTTCGTCTTGATGGATTCTTAATATCTCGTACATGATTTTGTAATTCTTTTCCCTTGTTGCCGTCGGGGAATTACTTGATTCTATGTCGGTTTTCAGTTGGTCGATCTCCGAAACGAGTCTTTTGTGAGCCCTGTCGGCATGTTCAATTAGTAATTCCATCATTATTTTGGAACCCATGATTAAGTTCTCTTCCCATTTTGCTGCCAAATCTACTAAATTAGTAGTTACAAACTGGTGTGCAGGGCATCATATACCCTTATAGAATATGATGGAACATGGCATATGGAACCAGAGAAGCACCCCTCACTGCCCTCACTACTCCAAGGAAACCCAAGAAGGTCTCTTGGTCTGAAGAGTGTGAGAGGCCTTTCAAGGCTTAAAGGACTCTGTGTGCCAGGCCCCTGTTCTCAGGGCCCCTGACCATAAGAAATATTTTATTGTGGAGACAGATGCCTCTGACACTGGGATAGGTGCAGTTCTCTCACAGCTAGATGAGAATGGCAGGGGACACCCAACTGGATTCATCAGTCGCCAGTTTAAGGACAGAGAGCTCAGTGGTCTACTTATTGTGTGGGACCTAAGGAAGCTGATGCCCTACCTCTATGGGACCCACTTTACTGTGCAGACTGACCATAAGCCCTTAAAGTGGCTGACGAACATGAAGGGAGAGAATCCTAAGTTGGTCAAGTGGTCCATTAGCCTCCAAGGCTTTGACTTCACCATTGAGCATAGGCCAGGTGACCAACATAGCAATGCTGATGGATTGTCCATAATGGTTACCCGACCTGAACATGGGACTAATCCAGGGGTGGATTAAGTCCCCCTGTCCTTAGTCCAGAAGGGGCGAGTGTTGGGTAAAATTTCATTTACTGCTATTTTACCTCTAAATTTGTAGACCCCTAAACATTTTGCCTTTGTTTCAGCCTCCTGTCCTGACGTTTACCAGTGGAGCACAGCCTTCAGCTGCACTCCACTGGTCTTTCGCTCATAGTTATTGGGTAACTGACTTGTCCTTCAGACAGTCAGTACGGAGAAACTTTGTTTCTCTTATTCTTATGACTTTATGCTACTTTTGGCAACTGTATTTCATTGAGCAAAGTACATTACTGTACCACGCCATGGGGTCCTTGCATTTCCAGGACCTAGTCATCCACTAAGGATTTTTTGGCAACTGGACAATGTGCCTAGGAGTAGACTGGTGGCAGCAGGAGTTTTTTCATGTATTTTATTTTCAACTTTTACCAAGCCATACTGCTCTTACTGAGTTTGGCTCATGACTGTGGCTAGTGTCTGTCATGGCAGTGCCACTAGGTCTTTTGTTTTCTCCTTTTGACATTTTGTCCATTGGCCTTCCTCCTGATCTTTACGACCTGGAGAGCCCTTGTTTGGGCATGCATTTCCCCGCAAAAACTTGCGCTTTTCACAGGCTAATGCATGTCACGTGTGTAGGTACCCAGGAAGTGGGCTGGCACTGTCTGGTCTCAATCCACACTACTCGTGTCAGGATGACTGGTGTGCACGAGACCATGAGAACTGCAGTGGTCTCTGATTGGACCACTGCTGGCATGCATGAGTGGGGGAGATCTCCTCATTGGCCAGCTAGGTGCGATCATGCACTGGACTTTGGGATATGAGGATGGGTCCTGAATGCAGACCTGCAGATCACCCATAGGTTCAAATCGACCTATAAACAGAGGCAAGTATCCAGTGGAGCTAAGCAGATCCAAGGACAATCCAGTATCGCAAAGAGAGGTTTGGCACCCTGAGCCTGCTGGAGCCCCGCTTTGCGCTCGATCTCTGAAGACCTGCCAAGGTGATTCAACCCCTTGGAGTGGTGGAAACAATCACTCTCGAACGCCTCCTTTGTGCCCTGCAAACAAGCCTTCTTGGAAGGGTCCCTGGACCCTCTAGTGGACTGACCAGCTTGTACTTTGGCATCCATGCTGAAGCATTGCTTCGAGTTTTGTCTCAAACTTTGGGGCAATCCTAGGTCATACCGCAAAGCACCTTCCAAATGTTGTTGTCCCAGCTGCTTTGGGCTGCGAGAAAGATGCATGCATCATACCGCAAGACTTGGGTGCCCCTGCGTCACTGTGCGACAGTGGCGGTCGCTTCAGGCGACTTTCCCGCCTTTCTTATAGTGCCCTGAGAACAGCTGCATCAGTGCTTTCTGTGTCCTGCATTCATGAGTGCTCCAGCTCCAGTTTTAAACCAGACCGCACCCACAGTGCCTGTGGACTTTGAAGCTTAACCAAGTTCGTATTTGAGGCGACCTTCAAACCTGCCAAGTTTGGACCCGGAGTAAGCTAAGGACGTTGAGTAATCATACCACTTACCAGTGGACCCTAGTTCGTCCATTCACCTTTTATGCAGAAAGGATCCCTTGTGATCCTTGCCTTGACTTGCGTGGCCTCTGCTTTCTAAAGCCATATGGAAGTTGGAAACCGCTTTGTTCTCTGTAGCAGATCCTCTACTGACTCTCGGAACTGAATTTTCCTCGCTCCAGAATCCTCTTCTAACTTTACCACCCCATTGTTGAATATTGTACTTTGTGCTTTTAAAGATCACCGAGCGCTTTCTGAGCACTTACACATGAATCTGACATTGAGCACAAGGCTCGCATCTTCGCAGGGCTGGATTTAAGTAGGGGACTCCATCTCGGTAGTTTGCCAATGTGTTAAAGTTTGTCTTCTCTCACTCCTTTCAGGTTGCGGCAGGAATACGCACTTTACCGCATTGTTCGAAAAGGAACTATACATATATTTTACCTAGTGTGTTTTTAAGTAGTGATATTACTGTGTTTTCCATTATTTACTTGTTTGTTCTGGACCGAATAAATTGTATATTTTTTGTATACTACTGTCTAAGGGTAATTCGTGAGCGGGCCTCCACACTTGCATTGGGCCGACCCTCCCCGAAATCTCTGGTGCGGTCGCTCCTCCGAGGCCAAGACAGAAGGGCCCACTCCCTGAAAAAGAGAAGGAAAAGCATTGGTGGAAGGCCAAAAAGTGATCAAACTCAAGGAGTCACTCTTCCTCGTCTTCATCGTATAAGATGAGGCGCCATGGACAAGAGTCCAGGTCGTTGGAAAAAGGTAAGCTCTCGGCTGGGCCGACCACTCGAGAAGAGTGGGAACATTTCAAAAAAGAAATGCTACACATGTTTTTTTTTTTACTTTTTATTTAACTTGCACAGATAGTCACATTACATTAGATTGCTTTCAATTGCGTTATTTATCGTTACGCATGTTCATTGTGTACATCATTGGAGCATTACATATTTGCATTACAAAGCTCTTCTTGATCTTCTTCTCTCTGACTCTTATCCGCCAGATATTGCCTGAACCGCCCCATATATCTTTCGGGCGGCATGTCATTGGCAATAGCCCCAGTATACCTCTTTGTTGTCATTCGCCCAGGTCATGTCTTTCTCTCAGTCTCCCACCACGGGGGGCTCCCTGTTTTTCCAGCGCATTAATATCACACGTTTCACTAATAACAAACTCAAATTCAGAAACTTGCGTCTAATTGGGTTAATTCTGCTTACAATTTCCAGCACACATGATCCCGGATCCCAGTCCACTGGTTGGTCTGTCATCTAGCCCATTGACTTACATACATCAGCCCAATAGTCAGCAAGCCTTATTTTATTTTTTAATTTTTTTTATTGTGTCTGGTTTATACAAAATAAACCTTTACAAAACCAACTAAAACATTTTACATTTAAAATACCGAAGCAAGCCTTATACAAGACCACATCAAATGGAATATGCCTGCGTCTTCATTGCAGCATCTAGGACACTTTCCTGACACTGTGTTATGCATGCTTTTAAGGCGAGCTGGGGTGGAATTAACCCTGTTGAGTATCTTATAGTTTATCAACCGGTACCTGGAGTTACATGATATGGTTTTTGTCAAACCGCACAATTGCGACCAGTGTACGTCCGTGAATGTGGTTCCCAGATCGTGTGCCCACTCCCCGCTAACATTTGGGGTTTGGGTTTACCTAACTGTTAGAGAGATTTTGTAGAGTGTGGAGGCCAATCTCTTTGCCGTGCTAGGGGTGAGTATATATCCCAGGCTTGGATGTAATGAGGGTTCTTCGGGAAGCACTCCCACACTGTGGCCACAGCCCATCGAAGTCTGAGGTAATGAAGCCTCTGCAGTGGACCATCCCCACAATTACTTTAATATCATCCCAGTCAATTAAATGTCTATTAACAAATATATTGCCGAAAAGGTTTATGCCTTTATCTCTCCAGTGTGTGATTAGTTTCACGTCTTGCATCGGGGGGAGGTATGGTGCGTTCCATATGGACATACCAGGATGGTATAGCACTGTATGTTTGGGCCCGCCCACCAGTCTGTCCTATGCTCTGCATTTCACCAGTGTTGGGTTCATGGTTTTGTTGTTTCTTAGCCCCCTCGCAGCCAGCTTATGTAGAACCTTCGCCTGACCTGCCCCCTGTGTTTCAATAGCCGCATGCGGTGTACTAAGGCCCCCCTCCATATATCCGTCCAATATGTCGCAGAATAGGCCTGTGCTGCAAGGAAGTAGAGTTCAAAATCGGGAGCAGCTAGTCCCCCTTGCTCATATGGTCTAGTAAGCCGTTCCCAGCTCACTCTTTATTGTCCTTTCCATATAAAGGCTGAGCATTCCCCCTGAATCTTGGTGAAGAACGATCTACCTGGCCAGACTGGTATTATGCTGAACAAATAAAACAGCTTGGGAAGTATGATCATTTTGATCAAAGCCAGGCGTCTCATGAGTGAGATCGGTAGAAGATTCCAACGGATGAGTTTGGTACAGTGTGTGTCTGGGAGTTCCCCATAGTTTAGGGTTCGCGTCAGTTGTGTTGTGCGTGCTATATCCACACCCAGGTATTTCACCTTTTGGTGTGCCCATTTGAGTCCGTGCAGGTCAGCGGGGCGTGCAGCTGTGTCCGTTAGCGGGAATACCACAGATTTAGTGCCATTCAACTTAAGGCCAGAGTACTCTCTGAATTCTCGCACAGCTTTCAGTATCTTAAGCATGTGTCTCTCCGGGTTCCTAACCTATAACATGATATCGTCAGCATAGAGAGTGATTAGCTTCACTTTGCCAGACAGTGGTATCCCTGCTCTACTGTATCTCACCCTTAATATATCAGCTAACAGTTCAATCACCAGGGCGAACAAAAGTGGAGAGAGCGGGCAGCCCTGTCTCGTGCCTCCAGCCAAGTAGAGGATTGACGATAAAGCCCCATTAACGCAGACTCTTGCATATGGTTGCATGTACACGCACCCATTGTATAAAATTCGGGCCAAATCCATAATTTCGGAGGACTCTGAACAGAAAAGGCCAATATATGGTGTCAAAGTCTTTATGCATGTCCAATGCCATTGCGACCCCTTCGGTATCTGGTTTCCGCAGGTGCCTGGTCTGTGATGGTTCTTTCCCTACATCAGACCCGCACGCGCTCTGCCTGCGGTGCCTAGGTGAAGACCACCGCTAGGGAGGTTGTGTTGTGTGCGATGCTCTTATGTCTCTGAAGAACCGTCTGGCTAGGTGGAGAGAGCTCTTCAACGGCCCTTCTCCGGACCTCATAAGAGTACGGAAGGAGAAAGACTAAGAAGGTAAGTATATTGTTCTCAAAAGCACCCTGTAAGGGTGTCTCCTTTCCAGGGAAGAGACATGGCGGGAGGGGCCTAGTAGGCTCTGTTACTGGCAAGGGTACAGAGGTTCAGATAGCTACCGGCCTCGCGACCGAGGGGTCCACAGACTCTCCCAGTCTCTTAGCCAAAGGGCCATGCAGCTCTAATACCGGGCTAGATCCCGAGGGGCTTTGCTCTGATACCAGGCTTAGGCCTAAGGGGGCGCCTAAACACAGTGATAAAAGCACTACCGGTACTATGTCCGAGGGGGAACAGCCTACCAGGTCTACACATGAGGTGCAAGGCATACCCGAGCTGTCGCGATTAGGCAAACAGGCGGGGGCCAAAGCCAGTTCACCCACAGATCCACGAGCCGCACGTGATGTGGTACTCGACAGCAGACTCGGGTCAACAACTACTAGTGGCAGTTGAACAAGAGGGTCCTGGGGGAGATCTTCAGCAAGTGGGGTCATCCCCAGATAGACCTATTCGCCACCGGCTCTACAAGAGGTGTCACCAGTTTGTGTCCTGGATGGGATGGGACAGAGGCTCACTGGGGGATGCCTTGCAGCTTCTGTGGAATGGCATGTGGGCATACACATTCCTGCCAGCTGTTAATTCACAAAGTCATCTGCAAGGTCAAGGAGGCGCAGCATCTATGTCTCATTTTGATAGCGCCATGGTGGCCTGCCAGACCATGGTTCTCAAAGCTATTGAGACTGTTGAATCAACCACCAGTTCACCTCCCAGTGGGGGTGGACCCACTATTATCCCAGATAGAGGGGGTGGTAGTCCAGCTCTCCCCAGAGAAGTTAGTCCTAGAAGCCTGGCTCCTGAGCACATAACCTTACAAACACCTCCATTTGTAACAGGACAAGCTGGACATCATCCAGGGGGCAAGAAGCACTTCCACTAGGAGTCAATACAGAAACAAATGGACCATGTTCTGGCACTGGACCAAGTGAAAGGGCATAGAACCATTATGGTGCACCCTGGATCACATGCTCTCCTCCGCACATCTGGCATGCTCAGGGGTGCAGGTGGACACATGCCGGACCGACATACCGGGCGGCCTTAGGGGCATACAAAAACTCAGGCAAAAACGTTTTCTCCACCTCCAACCATTTGGTCAAAAGGCATCTAGCAGGACTAACTAGGTTGTACCCACCTGTCAGATGCCCACACCCGGTCTGTGACCTCAATGTGGTTCTGAGTGCTTTGGCTCATAAACCATTCTAACCCATGGCATCGGAAGACCTCAGGCTAGTCACTATGAAGACAGCGCTCTTGTTGGGCCTTAACTCGGCACACAGGATCAGTGAAATTCAGGCCCTGGTGTCATCTGAGCCATATACCACTTAAAATCGGGACAAGGTGTTGCTACGGACACAACCCTCTTTTCTACCAAAGATCGTGTCGTTTCACAGTTAACAAAGAAATAGTCCTTCCAACTTTCTTCCCAAACCGGAAAGATGATGCAGAAAAGGTTTTACATTGTCTTGATGTCAGGAGAGCACTGGGATTCTACCAGGACAGGTCTAGGGGCTTCCGTGAATCGGATGCCTTGTTTATCACATTTGGAGGGTCAAAAGCAGGCTGCCAGTCCTCAAAAGTGTCGATAGTTAGGTGGATGGTTATGGCCATCAAGGAAGCCTATGATGGAACGCGCATGAAGTTGCCAGCAAACATGTACGCCCATGTGGTCAGGGCGAAAGCAACAGTGGCATTACAAAGACGTGTGCCATGGCAGGCAATCAGCAGGTCGGCCACATGAGCTTCCCCCTCAGCCTTCTGTAAACATTGCTTTGACACCAGTGGCAGCTCAGATGCATTTGTCCAAGCTGTCCTGAAAAATGTGTTTTCATATGATCTGCAATGTCTCTCCTCCCCAGGTCTTCATTCAGTGGTAATCACCCATACAGTATGGAGGAAAGGGGACGGGCTTTAGGAGTAATTAGAAGTTACTTACCGTAGTGACTAACATGCTCCTAGTACGTAGTCCTCTTTCCTCCATACATCCCACCAGCCTCTGTCTTAAAGAAAAAGGGTCATTAGGCAATTGTAATATAGCCAACGTGTCAAAGGGAACTGAGTAGTGATGCCGGTGGGTGGAGTCAAGGGAGACCATGCTCCTGGGGCTATGCCCTGCGCGCGACTACATTTTTAGGGTAAAGACCGTTTTTTCCAGTGAAAAAGGTTCCATTCCCGTCCTTAGCGAGGGACACCCATACAGTATGGAGGAAAAGGGACTCTGGACTAGGAGTATGTTGGTTACTAAGGTGAGAACTTATAATTTCACATCCCCATCCACCGGCAGCACCAGAGGTTCCTACGGTTTGTGGTCCAGGGAAGACACTATCAGTTCAAGGTGCTCCCCTTTAGCCTGAAATCAGCCTGAAGGGTGTTTACGAAGTGCTTGGCTCCAGTTGCGACAAATCTTCGTCTCGAGGGCATCCACCTCTACCTTTACCTGGACTATTGGCCTGTCTGTTCCTGATCTCACGCGCTGGCGAGCCAACGCATGGCGAGGACCGTGCGTCTGCTGACGGATCTGGGGTTTTCTATAAATTATCCAATGTCCTGGTTGGAGCTATCGCAGAACGCTATGTTTCTGGATGCCCAACTCAACATGGTCACTTCTATGGCGTCCCCCTTGGATAAGAGTGTGGTGGCCATCCTGGAGAAGGTACAGTGCCTGTCGGTGGCACAGTCGGCTACAGTGTGAGCTGTCAAGTCGCTGCTGGACATGATGTCCTCCTGCATCAACTTCTTCCACCTTTACAGACTGCAGATGAGACCTCTCCAGGAGTTTCTGGATGCGAGGTGTGTTGGGCAGAATCCTGTGCAGTGCCTTTAGGGACCACTACACATAATTAAGACTACAAGTGGCAATACAAGTTCACCTTTGGTACAAGCCTGTACTACACTGTTAAAGTGGTAGCAGTAGTGGAGCAGCCAGACTTATCTCAAGAGCAAATGAGCAGTAGTAGAGATTACACAAAGGACTACAATTACTGTGACTCAAGCAAACACTGACTCAAGGTTTTTGGTTTAAAAACAAAAGTACATTTATTTCTAGACCATCTGTTCGTAAAACACTTCACTTCTATTAATTTAAAATCACATGTAAAATACACTACACACAACCAATTTACTTTGTGCAGCACAATTCAAGGTAAGTACCTTTGGATTTGACAGACCGGTGTTGGGAAATAGAGACGTTACCAGGGGTACAGATGCGAACACTTTTTGACAGTAATGACAGTTCGGTCTTACAAAAAATATGCATACCCGCGGGAAGAAATGTTACCGGAGTTAAACCACACTTAGCACATGAATCAACACAAGAGAGTTGGGAATAAAAATCATAGGCAATACTTTTGTCAAGGCAGATGAAATCAGAGGACACTTTCCTACAGTGAATAAAAGTCAATAGGCCTGCGCCAGTGTCAAGTGGAACAGGGTTCCTGTTGTCGAGGATCACACGTTAGTACAGTTCACGATTCGAGATTGCCAGGAGTAATTGGATATTGTCAAAGGAGGAGGCAAAAGTTATAAGAGGGAAGGAAGATAAGGACAAGCCTTTAGTGAGGAGACAAGGGGTTCACCCCAGTTCCTCGAGGTCGGACACAGTACCTTATTCAAAGTGAAGAAGAGCTGGTGCTACAGCAGTTGTTCCTGGTAGTTCCTGCAGACTCACGATTCCTGTGGCTTCAGTGGTGGGGAAAAGAAGGACGATGTCTGGAGCGATCTGCACTACCCAGGGATGAAGCCAGCAGCAGAAAAAGCAACAGTGAATAAAAGGTGCACTCCTTTAAAACAGGAGAGGCCCTTCAGGTGGCTATACGGACCACTACAGCTGTGTGCAGCGATTTCGACCAAGAAGAGGATCCTCTGCCTGTGGATGATGAGCTGGTTGATCCCACCAGGCTCAAGGGAAGAAGACTCCGGACTGGATCGTCTCTTGTCGTTGAAGGGTAGATAGCTCAGGACTGCAGCAGGGTTCCACCGGAACTCAGTAGTTGCAGCAGCAGTCTTCTTCTCCGCTTCTCTTTGGTTCCTTGCAGTTCCAGTGGCGACTCTGACTTCCAGCCCAAAAGTCCTGCCTTTTATGCGAAAATCCCCCATTCACACAGCCTGGCTGTCAATCACACAGCAGGGGGGGGGTTGTCGGGCCCAGAGAAACCACCTCAGCCAATCCCGACAAAGTGCGAGTTGGGCTTCCAAGGATACCCTGTGCAGGGGGTGACTACAACCCTCCCTAACATTCAGCCCACCTAGACACCCAGGCGCCAAAAGGAGGGCTTCTTGAGAGAAGCCCACCAAAAGACGATGAACAAAGAAGGCAAACCTTGTTTGCCGTGCAAAGTCAAACACAAGAAGGACTTTAACAAAAAGAAATGTCGAATAAACCCAAACGGAGCCAAAAGAAAGAGTATTTGGTCAAGCGGGTTTATGTTCAAGGCTAATATAATAGCCTGGAACAGTACCACTTTTATATAGTATAATTGCGGTAGAAAAGTTAGGGTAGATACCACTGCCATCAGCCAAGTCTAAATGTTAAAAGAGCAAAACAAAGCTCAGAGAGGCACAGACAAAAAGGGATAGGAGTTAACCCTTTCCAAGACTCCATGTAAGATGGGGTGTACTGGGTCTGTAGTTTTAAATGACTATGTAAAGTAAATGGCAACTTTACCTATTTTCTGGGGGACAGTAGTCAGCCCCAGAAAAATGAAGTCAGTGGGAAGTCTCACAGACAACCCTGTGTCACTGCACTGGAGGTGCTGTGTAACACACATAGAAGTGGGGTTCATGGAGTGGTGTCGCCCAAAGCCCACGATCACACAAATAGTAGAAATACACATGGCAAAACACATTTAAGAGTGGGAAAAACGCTCACACTCTTACCAAGTGGAAAAAGTAAACTCCAGAAATCCAGCAGAGCTGCTGGGGGACTCACTAGGTGAGGGAAATTAGCCATAGAATGAGAAGTCTCCCTAACAAGGTGGCTGCAGGCCTCAGGATCTCTGACGGACAAGATCACCCTCAGCAAGGAGTTCCGTCGGGCGATACAGTGGTGGGGAATGCACCCTCACCTCTCAGAAGGGGCTCTGTTCCAAGTCCCACAGTACCAGGAGACGGTCACCACAGATGCTTCCTTGGAAGTTTGGGGAGCCCACACCAGACAGTAATACGCCAGAGGCCTCTGGCTACCAGAAGTAAAGGCTCTTCACATCAACGTCCTGGAGCTTTGGGTCATCTTCTGGGCCCTCCAGTCCTTCCTGCCTTCGCTAAGGGCAACGTGGTGAGGATCTTCACCGACAACACAGCTACCATGTTCTACATCTGAAAACTGGGTGGGATGTGCTCTGCTGCTCTCTCCAAGGAGGCACAGGAGCCTGTAGTGCTGGGCCATTCGTCAGGACATGTTTCTCGTCCCTTTCCACCTGGCGGGCACAAAGAACACTACTGCAGACTAGCTCAGCAGGGAACTACGTTCTTGCCACGAGTGGGAGCTTCACCAAGACCAAGTGGATCTTCTATTCTGCGAATGGGGTCAGCCGCTGATAGATATCTTCGCGACAGCGACAAACTCCAAGTGTAAGAGGTTCGCCAGCAGGTTCTCGCAGCTGAAAAGCATGGTGGGAATTCTCAGTAAAAGAAAAAGTTTCACTTTAGCTTTAAAACTGTATTCCTCCTCTAAACAAATCACTGTCCTCAGTCATACTGCCCCAATCCAATGGCCGTCCTCTCCGTAAGCCCTGCCTCTCGCATCCATTTTCTAATTTTTACCGCAAGTTTCAATGTTTGGAGTACTCGAGTTACTCTCCAAGCTATTTTGTAACTTTTCCCAAATTCTTCACTGAAAAGTTCTATTTTGTTCCATCGGAGCCTGTGTTCTATTTTCATTGGCTGGCAACGGGGATCCGTTGTCAGTGAAAATGCGCGCCCCTCAAGGGCGTTTGTTCGTCGAAGTTTCTGGAAGGTCACCTTGGGCCTACTTTGCGCCCTTTGGCCATGATGGAGGAGAAAAAAGAGGGAAGGACACTTTTTAGGCCCTGAAAACAAAGAAAGATGGGTATAGCCGGCTAGCGGCATGGCTCAAGTTGAGCAAGGCCCCTGACCCGTGTTCCAAGCAGGGTCATGCCTCACCCAGTACTGTTGGGACCGAGGAGCAGTCTCCCTCTGGGTAGAGGTTGAAGTCCTTTGAGGACGCCCCATCTGTGGGGGTCCAAGAGAAGGCCAAGAGCGGCAAGGCCGATTCCACTGGGTTCGCTGCTGATGCAGGTCCCAGGTTGGACAGACCACCATTGCCGTCCACTTCATCAGTCAGCCTGCCATGGGGTTCCTCCTCAAAGAAGAAGTCCTCCAGCCAAGTTATGGAACAAATTGGAGAAATATAGGCCGGAGGAAGAGAAGAAGGCCTCACAGCAGGCTCATTAGGCGCAGCCGAAGAATCAGTTGACCACTTTGTCTACAGTGGGTGGTACCGACCCGAAAAGGGTGGTCCTTACAGCGCAGAGAGTATTTCTGCCGTCAGGTGCGACACGGCCGCAGTGGCAGAGGCTGCAGGCACCCATGGGGTGGAGGGCACCAGTTCAGGTCCCTGTACTCGGCCATCAGGAGGGAAAAAAGGGGTGGGGTGAGGAGGCCCCAAAGCAGCCCTCAAGTTTTGCGTTCAACCAATGGACATCTCATCCACGAACAATGACAACCAAGCATCCGTCCACACAGTTCACAAGGGGCATGTCGGCGCAGGGCCAAGCACTCCATTCCCTCCACAGCAGAGGGACATATCCATGGACATTATGTCAACTCTCCACAACCCAGTGATGGAGATCCAGCAAAGGTTGCCTCAGCACCTGTTGTACCACAGGCCCTTGACCCTCCTCCACGTAAGAAGAGGAAGCATCATTCAACGCCTCTCCATCAGCCTCCTCCACCACCTCGGGACCTGACTCCACCAGCGGACCCGGATACACACACGGACACTGTTACGGAGATGGCCATGGAAACTGTTAGGAAATATTTACTCCATGTGTAATTTTCCCTCCATTTGTGGACCCCCAAACTTTTTGATTTTGTTTGGCTATCCTATCCTGACTTTTTCCAGTGGAGCACAGCCTTCAGCTACGCTCCCCTGATATATGATATGGCATTTATAACGTGCCTATACACAAGTGTTTCAAATGTCAACGAGGCAAGAGAGGGGAAACAGAGGGAAGACAGAGACAACGATCCAACTAGGCCAGGTGACATTGAGATTGCGCAAGTGCAGGGGAGGGGGGAAGGGAATACGTGCAGGGGGAAAGGGGAGGGGCAGTGCAGTACATAGGATAACAGTAAAATAAACAGAATAAATTAAAGTGCAGCCAGCAGGTGACAAGGGTAAGTGCAGACATCGGGTGTCAAGTGCTAGTAGGGGCTGTAGGGACACAAACAGTCCCTGAGTGCAAGGGTTGCCAGGGGGCATTGCAGGTGTGTAACTGGCGGGGAGGGGACCTGGGCTGAGATCCGAAGGTAGCAAGGTAACCAGTGCAGATTCAGATACAGCCAGGAGATCAGCAGGGGAGTGGAGGAGAGAAAGCAGAAGCAAAGAGGAAGGTCTTAAGGTGCTTCCGGAACCGGAGATGGTTCTCCTCAAGTTTCAGAGAGGCAGGGAGGCTGTTCCAGAAGGAGGCCCCAGCAGAAGAAAGCCCCAGCAGAAGAAAGAGATCCACCACCAACTCGGTGCTTGGAGAAGCGACTAACCCTGAGGGAGTTGGAGGCGGATGAGCGAAGAGATCGAGAAGGAAGATATTTAGGAAGAGAGAGTTGAAGGTATTGAGGTCCCAGGCCCCAGAAGGCCTTGTGGACAATGCAGAGCGTTTTGAACTTAATCCTTGCCGCCACTGGGAGCCAGTGTAGAGAGTTCAGTCCTGGAGGGAGACGATCCTTGGGCTTGAGGCCAAGGACAAGTCTTGCAGTTCTGTTCTGGATGAGTTGCAGAGGGCGGAGAGTAGAAGCAGACAGATTAAGAAAGAGACTGTTGCAGTAGTCCAGCTTAGAGAGAACCAGAGCTCTGGACACTGTGATCTTCTGGGGGAAGGAGAGGAAAGGAAGAATGCCTCTGAGGAAGTGCAGCTGGTAGTGTGACTTCTTAGAAACATCAGAGATGTGAGGAGAGAAGGAAAGCGTGGAGTCGAAGATGACCCCAAGGTTTTTAGCCTCACAGGTGGGAGCATGAAGAGTGACAGGAAAGGAGGGAGCAGGTGTACCGATGAGGAGAATCTCGGTCTTACTGGCATTGAGGCAGAGATTGGCAGCACACCACTCCTGGATGGCGGCTAGACAGAGATGAGAAAAGGAGACGAGGTGGCTGAAGGGAGCCTGAACATTAGCCGAGTGTCATCAGCATAGCACTGAAAGTTGGGGCAGAGAGCGTCAGTGCAATGGGCAAGAAGTGCCAGGTATTGGTTGAACAACCAGGGAGAGAGGTTAGACCCCTGGGGAACACCACAGGTAGAGATAGTGATAGAGCAGAGGAAGGACCCACGTTGGACCTCGGAGAGTTAGGCGGTCAGCCAAGCCAGGGCCTGATCAGTGATACCCAGGTTATCACAGAGATGGTTGGGCAGGATGGTATGGTTGACTGTGTCAAAGGCAGAAGAGAGATCAAGTAAGATGAGGACACAGGGGGTGTTGGATTCAAGGTTGGAGAACAAGTCTTCACGAATGTTCAGGAGTTCAGTTTCTGTGCTTCTGGTAGCTCTGAAGCCTGACTGATGGTCAAGGAGACAACCAACAGACTCAGAGTCAAGATTGATCTGGGAGATGGCAAGTTTTTCTAGGAGTTTACCCAGGAAAGGAGTGATGGAGATTGAACGATAGTTACCCGTGCAAGAAGGATCGGCAGTGGGTTTCTTAAGGAGAGGGTGCA
This sequence comes from Ambystoma mexicanum, assembly GCF_040938575.1. NCBI lineage: Eukaryota > Metazoa > Chordata > Amphibia > Caudata > Ambystomatidae > Ambystoma > Ambystoma mexicanum. The sequence continues at coordinate 407,956,141 of NC_090934.1, forward strand.
TAAGGGAGTGCTTCAGAGGGAGGGGAAGTCTCCAGTGGCAAAGTAGTGGTTGGAGAAATCAGCCAGAGCGGGAGCCATGGTGTCAATGTGGTCCTTGATGGTTTTGGAGGAACAGGGGTGAACCTGTTTTGACAAGACTTTCATAGATCAGACTTGTCTAGAAACCTCATCAGAGGAGAACAGGGGAAAGGCAGAGAAGGAGGGAGGGCTGATGGAGGGCGTTTAAGGGTGACAAGGTCTGTGTCGTACCAGGAGTTGCACTTGGCTTTGGGCTTCAAGCGGATCTTCATGAAAGGGGCAAGAACATCGAGACATTGCATCCTGCTCTGGACAGGGGCTCTGTGCCGGGAGCCAGCCAAGAGGTTCTGGCAACGAAAAACGAAGTGCACATTTGGCGAGTTTTAGCCTGTTGACGGAAAGAAGTTGCAGAATGCACTGAGGAGACAGTCCTGAGGTTATGGAGAGAGTTGAGATCTTTTGCTGGTGAAAACCCCCTTCTCAGTCTTTGTCAGTTTTTTTGTTCTTTTGAGGTGGGCCCTTGATCCTCTGTCTTTGGTCCACCCGTGTCCAGGATGCCGTGGAGCTCCTCAACGTGGATTCGCTATATGTTGTTCCTTTCTCTGTGTTTCCGCTCTCCTCTTCGGTAATCAGGAGTTTCTCCGCCTCTTTCATCTTGTGGATTTGCCAGTGTTTACCTTCCTAGGTGAAGTTCAGAGAGGTGAGGAACCCCCAGCAATAAGGAACTTTCTCTTCGCGCAGCCATTCGGTTAGTGGCTTCAGGGCTTTCCTCTTCAGGTGCATGCTGCTTGCTAGGTTGTGATGGAGCAGAATGGATGCGTCCCTGAATTGGATGTGTTTAGAGTTTCTTGCTTCCTGCATTATCTCCCCCTTAACCCTATAGAAGTGCACCCTTGCCAGCTCATCCGGGGGAGTGGAGAAAGCTTGCCTCGTTCTGGTTCTATGTACTCTGTCGATCTCTAGCGGGGAACTATCAGGCAGGGTCAAGATAAATCGAAATAGGTCCCTCGTGAAGTCACCTAGTTCAGCATCAGTCACTGAGATTGGAATGCCCCGTAAGTGGATGTTGTTGCGCCGGGAGCGGTTTTCGGCATCTTCTTGCTTTAGTTGCAGGGATTTGCATCTAGCCTCGAGTGCCGTTATTCTGTCTGTCCCTTCTCCAATTTCAAATGTTTGCTCGCATAGTGTGTTCTCAATCTCTGCCGTTCTGTTTTCGATCTCCTCTATGCATTTGTCTAAGGTGGAGATTTTCCGCTTTACTTCCTCTTGTTAGGACAGTTTTTCTGAAGTCCAGTTAAGGGCCTAGTAAAACCATTCAACTGAGGCAGTACAAGACTCCACTCTTAGTATAAGACTGTACCACCTGAGTACATGGTAGCGTAGGCAGAGCAGCCAGGCTTATCTTAGGAGGGAGAGAGGGCAGTAGATACAGTACAAGTGAAAATTGTAATACAAATGATCCAAAGAAACACTGAAACACTATGTATTATAAAAAAAATAAAGGATTTATTTAAATACAAGTAGGCCCAGATAAATCTAGGGGTTAAGAAAATACTGAAACATTATATGAAATCACAATATAAAACACAACACTATACTTGAAAGTACACAGACCCAAGTATAGACCTTATTTGGAACACCTAACAGTAGTTCTAGGGAAGTCAAAACCTTGTTATACACATTTAGTATAGGCCAAGCCTATTCCTTGGGAGTAAAAGACCAATGGTTACGTTTAGATTACTTTTGGTAATACAAGGACAGTAGGCCCTTCCAGTTGTACAGTGACTCTTGGAACAAATCACATAAACAGTCAACTGGACAATATACTTTTGGTGACTAGTGAAACACTTATTCTAGGTGCAGTAAAAACCTATAACTACTTTTGTCATAACACACAGTTATACCAGGTGAGCAAAACCTAATGGATGTAATATACAATTACAGATGCTTTGGAAATCAGGGAACCCCAGATTGAGATAAGTAATAACTCTTGTAACTTGTTTTGGATGGCACACAGCTAACACAAGGTAAGTAAAACCCACTTACTTTAACTTCACAATGAAGGGGAAAGTAAAACCCAATGTCACACTTTACTGAATAGATATTCTAGGCAGGCAACAACCTAAGGTAGATTATTAAAGACAGGCTAGCAGCAAGTCAGGGGAAGCAAGACCCAGTTGGGGGACACTCATACAGTTATCCTAACAGGACTAACCTGGTGATACCAACAGTTGGAGGACACTCATACAATTACCCTTCAGGAATAATCTGGTGAAACCAACACATTACTTTTGTAAAGAGGCACAACCTAATCACAGGAGAGTAAAATACCTTCACATCTACTTTCTTTTAGACTGGCAAATCAGTGGCTAAGGAAGGAAAGATGTTAACCATACTTTTAAGAATAGTGCATCACACATCCAAGAACAGTAAGAACTTTTGTAACTGTTCACTCTTAGAATTACAGGTACCAACCAACTCTTTACAAGTAAGTAAAAACACTTGATTTATTTTCTAGGCAGAAGTCCCAATCCCTTCAAAGTCTTTCCCTTATTCTTGAAGCATGAGTGTTCTCAGTGGCAGAAGGGGGGTCACTAGGACTAGTGACCAACAGGCAGTGTTAGAATAAGTTCTTTAGTAGCAAAAGCCAGAGTTTCCTTAGGAAAACTGGGCAAACAAGTGAGTACTTTACTTCTAGGGTTAGAAGAGGGTCCAGGGGCTTCGCAGAAGACACCCCAGCAGGATTCTAGCAGTGGGACTGGGTGTACTGGACGAGGGACCTCCCAATCACAGAAAACACCCCAGGACTACACAGAAATCCCAACAGGCTTAAGGTAAGTATATACCCAAGCCAACACAGTACCTCAGCAATGAAGAAGAGATTGCAGCAGGAGAACTTCAGGGACTGCAGCCAAATACCCGGTCACTGGATTCCTTGTCCTGGAGACTGAACACAAGACCTCAGAAGGGACTTTGCAGCAGGGATCGATGAATAAGGCTCTAGGCAAGATTTCTCTCATGGCTGAATGCGATTCTGCGGGTTTGGCGCCTTTTCAAGGAGCACAGAAGAAGACAGAAAATCGCAGTTGAATTCTCGTCGTTAAAAAGGTCCAGCACTCCTGTGAGGGGACTTTTTGGACTCAATTTGTATCTCTGGAGATAGACTAAGATGCCCACGAAGTTTCAGCGAGATTCAGAATTCGGAAGACCGTGCACCGCACAGTGGCAGGAGGTCCCAGGGTATTGGGGTATTGCAAGAATGCAAGGTCGCAGCAACCCGTGGGATGGCTCAAAATGCAGGTCGTCTTGAGTCTAAGGGTCTCACTAGGCTCTGGGTTCGGGTCGTCATTTTCGGAGACCCCAGGTCGATCGGAAGGAAGGGCTGCAGCAGGCTCCGGTTACAAAGCAGGCTCTCCGGCCGCTGGAAATCATTCCCGCTGCTTTTCCTTTGTCATCCTCTTAGGTTTTCTGTTCCAGTGGTCGACATGACTTCAGCTTCCAGGTTTCCAGTATTTATCAGGAACTGCAACACAACCTCTGCATTCTCTCCCCGTATTTTACAAGAAAGGGGCGTTTGGCTGTCCAATCAGGACAGCCAACCCCCCACTGGGATTTGGCCCAATTGAAGGAAGACCTAAGACAAAGGAGGGGGAAGTTTGGGACCCCTCCCCCACTTCCTGTGCTTACAGACTGACTGGAGCCTGGGCGGGGTGTCCAGGGGACTCCCGCCAAAGACAAAACTCAAACAAAGGATTTTCCCACCCTGGATGTCAGGGGAAGGAACAAGAAACGACAAGAAACACTAAAATGGCAGAAAAAGAAGACAAGGGCCATTTTGGTAAAAATGAGCGCCTTTACTGCAGCTGTGATAACAGCACGCAGTAAAGGTGCACCAAATTAGTAAAAGGTATCACTGCCACCAGCCATTAAAGGTAAGCTTGTCACTGTAACAGAATTGTTACAGTTTAAATGTGAAAGGGGATACATTGTATCTCCCCAGCACTCCACATAAGGTGGGGTGTGCTGGTTTCACAGAATAAAATGTAAAAGGGATCCAAAGATCCTTTCTACCCTTGGGAACTGTAGTTCACTCAAGGTTAGCACATGAAAGTTAAAGGGGGAGCCCCTAGGGCAACTCAGCAACAACAGGCACTTATTGCCAATAAGTTATTAGACATGATAACTTTAAAAAGACACTATGGAGAGTCTTAAAAATGACACCCATAAAAAGAGTTAGACAGGTGAGTGTGGAAAAAGGTTTCCCACTCACTGAGGTATTAATGGAAAATATCTCACTAGAAAAGCAAAAAGTTCTGGAGTTGAACCAGGCAAGGAAGATTTACCAGCCCTGTGGAAATCTTACCTAACACCTCTGTACCCTTTTGGAATTCTTTTGTCATTGTTGCTAGCAATTCCTGGAGGTCGGACTTAGTTATTGCCTCCGTAGGGGCATTGCTGCTGGGGGCTAGGTCTTCCCCGCAGGCTTGTGTTTCTGCGCGTTCCCCCTTCTTTGCCTTCTCCATTTTGGGGTTTGACAGCAGCGTGGAGATATCCAATTGCTTTGATGATTTGATGCTTTTTGCCATTATCCCTGCGGGTGCACAGATTGGGTGTCTAGCCTAAGTCTAGGTCACCTGTTGGCCCCGGATGTGGTGGGTAGGCGATGCTTTAGGTGGCGCACTCAGCTGCAGCACTCTGTATCAAGGAGGCGCTATGGGTTCTATGTTGTATGCTGATTGAGAAGACTTTTTTTGTGTTGGACTTGCACTGTGCTTATCTGGGTTTGTTGGCTTGAAGTGCTTGTCGTTTCCCTTTAAACCGGGAGTTGCTGCTATGTGGTGTGATTGTGTTGGTGCCACTTGGAAGGGATGGCGGTTTTCACGCTGGTCCCTATTTCCACCCCCCTGTTTGGGGTTGCCGGTGTGCTAGTGCCGGGGTGCCTTGAGTGTTTGCATGTGTAGCGCTGTGTGCCCTGGCCGGGCTACGGTGCATCTCCAGCTGCGTTGCTTTCCCGCGTGTTAGAGCCTGCAGTTCATGTTGTAGCGACACTATAGGGTCCCGTGGTGAGGACACAGACTGATGCAGTCACTGCCCCCCCCCCGGTCCCGTACCATCCGCAGTTTCTTTAGTTGGGGGGCAGGGGGTCGTGCAGTCCACCCCTCCCGAGCTTCTCTGGAGCTAACGGCTTTGAGAACTGGAGCAGATGCGTGTTACCTGCATATTACGTCAGCGATGAGGCCATGGCGCATCAGGCTCATCAACCTGCGTTCCACATTGTGCTGACTATTTAGCTGTTTACACAGCATTGGAGGGGTAGCACCAGTCGTGTCAGGCAGCTATCTGGGGTGATTTGGAGCACTTTCAGGGCTCTTCCCGTTTGTGTATTGCCTGACCTCCGAGACCTTGGCGGCCCGGGCTTTGATCGCCATCTTGTGCTCTTAGCTGGCTTTGTATGCACTGTATCTCCTCTTCTGATAGACTAATTGAGGGGGCACCAGGAGGGCTCCAACTTCAGCGAACTGACGAAATTGAGTTCTATCGCCTTGCCTCACAGGCGCTTCGAATCAGAGAGTTTTGCCGGTGTGGATATCGTCAGTTGCGTGCTCTGGGCCGGGAGCTCTTAGGAAGCCATGCTGCTCGCCACGGCTCCAAGCCACGCATGAGAAACACAGTTTTAAAGTGAAACTGTTTTCTCTTTTACCAAGGATTCCCAGCCTGATGACGGGGAATATTCATGAGCATGTGAATCCATGCCAGACCCACGCTGGAGAACAATAGTTACAGGTAAGTTATATAAACCGTTCTTAAATCCAGTAATAGATAAACAAACTGCCGACAGTTTTAAATAGGCAGGTTGATTCTTAAGTTAGGTGTAACAGCATAGAATAGGAAAGAAAGGCAGTTTAGGTATGAACAGTGGCAGAATGCTTTATTTAGACTAGACAAGTAATTATGAGTGAGGATCCCCCCCACCTGGGCAACCTGAAAGGGAAAAGTTAGGGAGTAACTTATGTTGTCTTTTACAGACCAGTCCAATAATGTTCGATAACCTTGTGCTTTCTTTAAAATGTTCTACCACGCCAAAGGTACCTGAGAAGCCACAAGAGAACAGGATCCAATACAAATCTGGGACCCCTGAACAACTCCTGAGGCTAGGAGATGCTCTTCCTCGTCACAGTACCTTTGGTGCCTTGGCAGGTGAAGTAGCAGGGTTTCTCGGTTTTACTCTGCGATTCCCTCTGAAGATGGACCCTCTTTGGAAGAATGAGCCACTGGGATGCTGAGTCCAACAATAAAATGGAACCCAAGTCTTTCTGAAGGGCAGCAGTTTGGCTCTTCACAGTGCTATCCTTTGGTCAACGATTTCACCGACTGTAGAAGTCCTAGAAAGATTAAACTTGCTGTGGGTTTCTTAAAGGCTTGGCAGATGGGAGTAAGACCCCTGCGACCCTTGGATGACTTCTGGCAGCAGCGGGTGCTTGGGTCACTTTTGGTGTCGGGTTTCAGAATATCGCAGTTTTCTGACTTTCGGTTCTTCGCTGCTGCAGCCGCAGCACAGACCTCTGAACAGCTTCTGGTGACCTGGACTCTACCACTGGAGTGGACCTCGGACCCTCACCAAGTCTGGACACTCGGGACGTCTTTGTAAGCTTCTGGTAGCGGGAAACCCAGCCACGGACCTTCCCCTGTACCCAACATGCCTGGGCTCTCTCTGGCGGGAAAGGTGGTCAGTGGTGACGGCAAGGATGTCCTTTCAAATGTTCTTAGGCAGTTTGGAACCTCCGCAGCTCTGGGTGTCCAGCAGCACTGTGCAAGGGTACCCCCTCTTATGGACAGTAGACAGCAAAAGCTTCTAGCGGTCACGAAACGCACCTCCGGACCCTGTGTGACACCAATGGACTTCTCTGGCATGAGATGTCTGGCACTCCTCTTCTGGACTTCAAAGACCCTTTCTCTGAATGGCAGGCACACAGGACTGGCTTCCAGGATACTTCGATGAGGAGCAGCAGCTTTGCATGATGGTCCCTCGTAACTTGGGGAGAGGTCACCTTTACAGGTCCTCTCTGGATCAGTCCTTTGGAGACACAACAGCTTTCTGATTACATTTAAGAAATGCAGCAACAGATTTCTCTTCCAGCTGAGCTTCAAGGAACAGCTTCTTCTTGCTTCTGCTTCAACTTCAGCTTCTGAACAAATTGGTAAGTGAGCGGTCCCCAGATATACACATAGGTTCCTCATTCACTCTGGCTGAGCCAGGCTCAGTCAGCCAATCAATCACACAAAAGGGCATTCATGCAGGCATGGAGGCAACCAATCAGACTCACAGGGCATTCACTCCACCCAGACACCCTTAACAAAGAATGTGGATTGGAGCAAGTGCCAAGCCTTTCAGCACACTACACTGCATTCATGTTAGTTTCAGTCAGGGCTGTCTCATTCGTTTTGTCACACACACAGAAACCAGACACCCACAATGAAGAATGTGAGTTGACTCCCAATGACATTCACACAGGTCCCACCCCTAGGGTGTACACACAACACCTGGGAAGGCTCCAGTCAGTCTGACTTGAGGCAGCCCCAGAACTATATATGGTATTTCCACTCTAGAGCCACTCGGGAGGAAAGGACAGAGTCGGGGCTTCCCAGGACCTTGGGAAACAAAGCAAAAGGCAATAGAAACCGAGAGGCCACAGGGGCCATCTTGCCTTCTATCAGGAATCCATTGATTCCTATGGCAGGGCCTGGGTGTCCCAAAAATAGAAGAAAATCAGAGCCATTGCCAAGTCAGCATGTAGCTGCCACCAGCCCATACCCTGCTCTGTGGGCAACACAGAGGTGCCCAAAAACACACACAAAGGGGTACAAGGGTGCTCTCCCTCCCATGGGTGCCATTAGGGTATCCCATGGGTGGTGTTCATCAAAAGATAAAATGAAGAGCAGCACTGCCAGAGGTCCAGGCTGGACCTCAGTGGCAGAAAACAAGGAAAACGCACAGAGAATCGGCAGGACAAGGACTATGAGGCCCTGTCCCTCCATAAGGCATTTCCAGCATCACTCTCTGCCTCTGGGCATGGTCATGCTTCCCCCAGGACCAGCCGGTTCCACGATCGGACTCCATCAGAAAAGAGGTTGAGGTCCTTTGAGGACGCCCCGCCCACGGAGGTCCAAAAGAAGGCAAGGCTGCACGCCACTGATCCCACTGGGTTCACCGCCGCAGCTGGTCCCGGCTCGGGAAGGACAAAGACAAGGACGCCATTGCCGACCACATCCAGAGTGAGCATACCGGTGAGGGGTGCCCTCTCTAAGAGAAAGTCATTGATCCCTTCAAAACTCTGCTTACCATCGGCAGACAAGGCGACGGAAGGAGAAACCCAAAGTGGGCCTTTCACTGCCTCCAGCCTCTCAACCACCCAAGACAACACCATCATCAACAGCGCCATCAATGACCACGACCACGTCGACAACTCCATCAACGGCCTACTCGACGACCACTACTTCAAAAGGAGGGCAGACGACAAGGGTGAAGCCACAGTCGCAGCAACGGCTTCTCCGTGGGTGTCCCTACCGGTACTGTGTGAGGTAACTGTCGCAGCTACAGCAAAGACACCTGGAAAGGAGAAAGCAACCACTTCCTTCCAGAAGTCTCAGGAGAGGAGAAGAAGTAAGTCTCCGACAACCCCTAGGAGGGGTCCAGGGCAATGGGATGAACCAAGTGTGCCGGGAAACATTTATACTAGCTCTGATGATGGCATTGACTTGTTTGAGGGCTACTATTCAGACCATGAAAGGGGCCAGGGACCCTTGTTATAAGGTGGGTCACCGCGGGGTGAACCCTATCATCTACCTCTCCAGAAGAGATGTACCAGCCCATAGCCTCCCCCTCACATTCCTCCTACACCTCACCCAAGGGACGTTGGACATTCTGACCACACTGCACACGCTGGAATCAGAAATTCAGCAGAGACTGCCGCCCACACTGGGCCCTGCTACGTCTAGAAGTCCTCCAAGACCGCTTTCCAGAAGACCTTCTAAGCGCAAACAGAAGTCAAATGATCCTGCTGGTCCAAGGCACCAACAAACCCCACCGCTGCCTCCACCTCAGGATTTGACCCCATCAAGGGATTCTGCCGCGCACATAGACATGAGCACAGCGGCTGCAGTGACGGGCACCAACGAGGCCGATTACTTCGTGCCAGCGGACGGGTAGCCAGCAGGCGCGGATGACCCACCGTCTGAGGTCAGCTCCTTCCACTCAATGATGTCCAGGGCCTCTGAACTTTTTCAACTGGGGCCTGTGGAGATGAAAAAGGAAGGGTTCTTTTTCATCAACATCACACGTCCAGGCGGAGGACCATCATGTCCGTCCCTTTGTTGTCTGATATCTGGGATGAAGGCCATTGAAGAATCTGAGCACCACTCCGCAAAAGCAGGACTGGCTCAAAAAGAAAGAGAGTCCCAAACTCGGCGTCCAAGTGCCTGAGGTCCCAGCCTTCTCCTGACTATGTGGTCCCTGCCACGGCAAGGAAACGCTCTGCAAACCTGTGCTCATCACCCCCGGACCAGGAAGGGAAGAAGCTGGACCCTATGGGGAAGAGGAGCACCATTAAGGCAGCCAATGCCCTGGCCGTTTTATCCCATTATGACCGAGAGCTCTGGTATAAGCTGGGCCCTATTCTGAACTTCCTACCTGATGACAGGAAGGCAGAAGATCTTGAGCTGTTCTCGGAGGGGGAAGTGGCTTCAGACCATGCCATCACAGTGGGAGTGGACATTGCGGACACTGGATTCCGTCAGATGGGAAAAGGAGTGTCTCTTCATTGACGGGGATGGCTGAAAGCCACCAACTTCAAGCCGCACATTTAGTCTAAGATGTTGGACATGCCATTCGATGTAGAAAACCTGTTTGGCAAGATGGTCGACAAGTCTCTTCAAATCATCAAGAATGACACTGAGATGGCAGGTTCGCTGGGCACCGTGCAGCAACGTCTGTCATCGTCCTTTAGTTCCTCAAAGGGAAAACCCAGCTGGTCCTCCAAGGGCTACACCAGCCCATATCGGCAGCCTTCTCACTCCACGATGCAGGAAGCATACAGAGGCCGCTCGCAGTCATACTGCATGGCAGGGTACCGAAACAGGCCTGAACCGGCCGTGGACTCGGGCCCCATTTGTGCACCCCATTTAGAGGCCGGCTAGCGAGGTTCATCAGCGTGTGGTAGACCATTACCACCGACAGATGGATGCTGGATGCTCTCATACAGGGGCACACCTTGGAGTTCAAACACGGATGTCCTCATATTCCCCGGTAGCTCGACAAGAACAGCGCGTGGCACAGCTGCTGCAGGAGGTCCATGCCATGTTAAAAAAGGGGGTGATAGAAACCATTCCCCTGGCACCTACGAGGTATACTCAAGATTCTTTCTGGTCCAAAAGAAGACCAGAGGGTGGAGACCGATCCTGGACCTGAGATGCCTCAACAAGTACTTGAAGTCCCAGAAATTCAGGATGGCCACGTTGCAGCATGTGCTCAGCCAAGTGGAGGAAGGCGACTTCCTGGCATCTCTGGACCTGGAAGACACCTACTTCCACATCCCCATCCATCAGAAATCAGAAGCACTGCACTTTCCTGTGGTTCATGGCGCAGGGGCGGCACTATCAGTTAAAGGCACTTCCCTTCAGCCTGAAGTCAGCCCGAGGGTTTTCACAAAGTGCATGGCTCCGGTGCCGGCATATCTTCGCCTTGAGGACATCCACGTCTACCCTTACCTGGATGATTGGCAAGTTCGATCCTGCTTCCCGGCTCTGGTGAGTCATCTCACAGCAAGGACCATGCGTTTGCTGACAGATCTGGGATTCTCCATACATCCAAAGTCCTGCTTGGAGCCATCGCAGAACGCTCTGTTTCAGGGAGCCCGACTCAACACCGTGACTTGCCTGGCATCTCCCTCGGAAGAGAGGGGGTAGCCATCGTAGGGAAGGTGCAGCATCTGTCGTCGGCTACTGTCTGAGCCGTCAAGTCTCTGTTCGGCATGATGTCCTCCTGCATCAACCTCGTCCGCCTTTGCAGACTACAGATGAGGCGCCTCCAGGAGTTTCTGGATGCAAGGTGGCTGCAAGTGTCGGGATCCTGGACGGGCAAGATTGCCATCGAGGAGTTTTGATGAGCAAAACAGTGGGGGGGGGCATGAGCCCTCATCTCACGCAAGGGGCCCCATTCCAAGTCTCTCCTTACCAGGAGACGCTCATCACAGATGCTTCTCTGGAAGTTTGGGGTGCTCACACCGAACAGTTGCATGCCAGAGGCCTCTCGCTGCCAGAAGAAAAGACACTTCACATCAACATCCTGGAGCTCCAGGCCGTCTTCTGGGCCCTCAAGTCCTTCCTGCCATCGCTGAGGGACAAGGTGGTGAGGATATTCACGGACAACACTACCACCATGTTCTACATCCGGAAGCAGGGTGCGACACGCTCTCTGGTACTCTTCGGGGTGGCTCAGGATCTGTGGCACTGGGCCATTTGTCAGGACAGGTTTCTCCTCCCTTTATTCCACGAATGGGGTGAAACCCTGATTGACCTTTTCGCGACGGCGATGTATTCCAACTGTCAGAAGTTCACCAGCAGGTTCCTACAGCCGAGGAGCATGGGCGATGCCGTCTCGTTCCTGTGGAAGGGACTTTTCCTATATGCTTTTCCGCCATTCCCACTCTTGCTAAGAGTGATCCACACTCAGACAGTGTCACTGCAGGATGGCACAGGCCACTCTAGGATGTCTGCAACAAATCAGGTATCCAGACCTGCTACATCTGTCAATGGTTCCGTCCATCAGGCTGCCACTACTTCCAGACCTTCTCTCCAGAGAGGGAGGAGCAATTCTGCACCACAACCCAATATCGCTGAACCTTAGGGCCTGGTTCCTGCAGCCCCAGAGTTTGGACATTATTTTTTACCTGCAGAGTATAAGGACCTTCTAGGCATGGCCAGGGCCTCTTCAACGTTGACGTGCTAACGCCATTATTGGAAGCTGTTCTCCATGTGGTGCCAGGCTCAGAAGATTACCCCTCTACGTGTCACAACCCCGCAGCTCCTACCATACCTGCTTTCCTTGGCATTGACTGGACTGGCTCATGCCTCTATCAAGGTGCACCTGGCCACCATATCCCGTTACACCAGGGCACCGGGGAAGCCATCTCTGTGGTGGCATAGACTCCTCAAGGAGTTTCTCAAAGGAATCTTCAGGACTTTTTCACTGGTGAAGGCCCTTGCCCCGGCTTGGGAGGTCAATGTGGTTTTGACTAAGCGCATGGGGGCGTCCTTTGAGCTGATGCATCAGGCCCTGCTCAAGTTTCTATCGTGGAAGACGGCTTTCCTGGTGGCGATCACCTCAGCCAAGTGGGTCGGTAAGATCCAGGCCCTGTCGTGCAAGCAGCTGTACTTGTCCTTCCACTCTTCAAAGGTGTTACTGCGTACACACCCCACCTTTATGCTGAAGGTGCTGTTGGAGTTCCACCTCAACAAACCTTTGGTGTTGCCCGTCTTCTTCCCGAATTCTTCGTCACCAGTGGGGAGTACATTGCGTTTGATGGACGTTGCTCGTGCCTTCAAGTTCTACGTGGCACACACTAAGGGCTTTCGGAAGACTTCTCAGCTGTTCATCAATTTTGGACCTGTCACAGACAGGCCTTGCCAAAGGCCTCCATCTCCAGGTGGCTCTCCGGCTGTATCATGCACTGTCATCGACTGGCTAGCAGACCTCTGCCGGGCCGGCTGAGAGCCCACTCCACCACAGCCATCACAGCAATGATGGAGTTTCTCTTTGGTGTGCCCCTGCTTAACATCTGCAGGGCAGCTACGTGGAGGTCCACACACACCATCATAAACTTCTACTGTGTTGATAGGGATTCCAGGGAGGAGTCCTGAGTTGGCCAAGTGGTGCTATGCAACCTATTCATTTGAGGGGAGTCTGTTCCAGGGGCGAGTGTTTATTGATTGTGTTCTGCCTTGCTACCTTACCTGGTTGTGTATATGTACTGCTGTGTAATTGTTATTCATGAGCATGTGAATCCATGCCAGACCCCATGCTTGAGAAGGCTTAATTTACTTACCTGTAATTATTGTTCTTCAGCATGGGTCTGGCATGGATTTGCATGCAAACCCTCCCTCCTTTCCCTCTGTAGCTCTTCTTGGTTCATACTGCCACTTTACGTGTTTACCAAATCTGAAGGTGGCTGCCAGGGGTGGGGCTTAGGGAGAGGACTATCATTGGATGGGGGCAGTATGACCCAGAGGACAGTGATTGGTTTAGACGAGAAATACAGTTTTAAAGCTCAAGTGAAACCGTTTTTTTTTTTACCCAGGATTCCCAGCTTGACGACTGGGAATATTCATGAGGATGTGAATCCATGCCTGACCCATGCCGAAAGAACAGGAGTTACAGGTTAGTAACATAAATCGTGCAGCCTTATACCGTCCGGCCACAGGACACTTTGCCTTATCTGCTATCCCTGGCTCAGGCAGGTCTGGTGCACTCGTCAATCAAGGTGCACTTAGCTGTGATTTCCAGGTACAATCGATCTCCAGTTGTTCTATCCATTTGGTCCCACCAGCTGGTGAAGGAGTTCTTGCGTGGGTTGTTCACGTCTTTCCCACCTCTCCAACGCCCAGCGCCTGCGTGGGAATTAAATGTGCTGCTGTCGAGGCTTCTGAAACCTCCCTTTGAACCCCTGTACAGGGCATCCATCAAGCGTCTTTCTTGGAAGCCCACTTTCTTAGTGGCCATAACATCGGCCAGACGAGTTGGCAAAATCCAAGCTTTTTCTTGTAAACCACCTTATTTGACATTCCACAAGGAAAAGGTCATACTACGTACTAACCCAACATTTATGCCTAAGGTACAATCCAACTTTCGTCTTAATGAACCAGCGGTTTTGCTAGTTTTTTTCGGCACGCCAGCTTCTCCAGCTGAATGGGCATTGCATTCTTTGGACGTGGTATGTGCCCTAAAGTACTATTTTGCACGTACTAAGTAATTCTGTCTCACTGACCGGTTATGTGTGTCATTTGGCCTGACTGGACCTGGGAAGACATTGTCTAAAACTTCCATATCAAGGTGGATTGCGGCATACATTTCCTTCTGCCCTCAACAGGCTGGCAGGCCACGGGTTCACTCCACCAGAGCAGTGGCTACTACAACTGCCTTCCTCTCTGGGATCCCACTGCCTTCCTCTCTGGGATCCCACTGCCTGACATTTGCTGTGCAGCTACCTGGAGATTGTGCACACATTCACCAAATTATACTGCCGACAGAGATTCGGCAGAAGAATCTAGGGTTGACCAGTTGGTTCTGAGGAACCTTTTTGCAAGAGGTTAGTAAGTCTCCAGTGCTAAGTTGTGCTTGGAGCTTGCGGCGCACGTATGTATTGTTTATTAATACTGCTTTGTAATCTATTTGCAGCACGTGAACTATGAAAGATCCAATGCTGGAGAAGGAATATGTTACTTACCTGTAACTCGTGTTCTCGAGCTTTGGTATCTTTCATAGATTCACATGCGACCCTCCCACCTACCCCTCTGGCTCTTCTTTTTGCTCCTACTGTTTGCAAATCTGAAGATGGCAGACAGGAGATGAGCTAAGGGAGGTGTTCCTATTGGCTGCAGGCAGCATGAAGCAAAAATGACTGTACTAGAACACAAAAGTGTCTGAAAGTTTAAGTTTAAACTGCTCTGTTACCAAGGATTCCCAGCCTGACTGGGAATATTCACAGCATGTGAATCTATAAAAGATACCAATGCTGGGGAACAGGAGTTACAGGTAAGTAACATATTGCTTCTCCAGTATGGGGTCTGGCATGGATTCACCTGCTTATTAATATTCCTCTTTAGGCTGGGAATCCTTGATAAAATAAAAAACTGTTTCACTTTAGCTTTAAAACTGTATTTCTCCTCTTAACCAATCTCTGTCCTCTGGGTCATACTGCCCCCATCCAATGACAGTCCTCTCCCTAAGCTCCTCCCCTGGTGGCCATCTTCACATCTTTACCGCATGCTTAAGTGTTGGGAGTCCCCTTGTTGCTCTTCGAGTTAATTTTCATATTTCAAGTGTTTTTCAACACATCTTGACTAGTTTTTGAAAGATTTCTGTCTCATCGTTCGACCGGAGATCGACAACTGGCAGCGGGGAACTGCTGTCTGCAAAGATCATACTACATTGCAAATCTTCGAGTTTCAAGAAGGCTCGCTCTTGGGCCTACTTCGTGCCTTTTCACTATGACCACAGAAAAGAGATGCCTAGTCAAACTGCGCAAATTGTGGATTGAGGAATGTGTATGTCGAAGATCGACACCACAAATGTTTGTGACCATGATGAGTGTTAGGGAGAATTGTCAATTTATGGCTAATTTCCCTCACCTAATGAGTCCCCCAGCAGCTTTGCTGGATTTCTGGAGTTTACTTTTTCCACTTGGCAAGAGTGTGAGCCTTTTTCCCACTCTTACGTGTTTTTGCCATGTGTATTTCTACTGTTTGTGTGATCATGGGCTCTGGAGTACACCACTCCATGAGCCCCACTTTTTATGTGTGTTACACAGCACCTTCAGTGCAGTGACACAGGGGTTGTCTTTGAGACTTCCCACTAACTCCATCTTTCTGGGGCTGACTACTGTCCCCCAGAAAACAGGTAAAGTTGCCATTTACTTTATGTAGTCATTTAAAACTACAGACCCAGTACCACCCATCTTACATGGAGTACTGGAAAGGGTTAACTCCTATCCCTTTTTGTCTGTGCCTCTCTGAGCTTTGTTTTGCTCTTTTAACATTTAGACTTGGCTGGTGGCAGTGGTATCTACCCTAACTTTTCTACCGCGATTATACTATATAAACGTGGTACTGTTCCAGGCTATTATATTGGCCTCGAACATAAACCCGCTTGACCAAATCCTCTTTCTTTTGGCTCTGGTCGGGTTTATTCAGCATTTCTTTTTGTTAAAGTCCTTCTTGTGTTTTACTTTGCGCGGCAAAACAGGTTTGCCTTCTTTGTTCACCGTCTTTTGGTGGGCTTCTCCCAAGTAGGCCTCCTTTTGGCACCTGGGTCTCTAGGTGGGCTGAATGTGAGGGAGGGCTGTAGTCACCCTCTGCACAGGGTCTCCTTGGAAACCCAAGTCGCACTTTGCACCCATTGGCTGGAGGGGTTGTCCCGGCTGGACAACCCCCCTGCTGTGTGATTGACAGGCAGGCTGTGTGAATGGGGGATTTTTGCATAAAAGGCAGGACTCTTGGGCTGGAAGTCAGAGTTGCCACTGGAACTGCAAGGAACCGAAGAGAAGTGGAGAAGACGGCTGCTGCAACTACCGAGTCCCGGTGAAGCCCTGCTGCAGTCCTGAGCTATCTACCCTTCAGCGACAAGAGAAGATCCACTCCAGAGTCTTCTTCCCTTGAGCCTGGTGGGCTCAACCAGCTCATCTTCCACAGGGAGAGGATCATCTTCTTGGTCGAAATCGCAGCACACAGCTGTAGTGGCCTGTATAGCCTCTTGAAGAGCCTCTCCTGTTTTAAAGGAGCACACCTTTTATTCACCGTTGCTTTTGCTGCTACTGGCTTCATCCCTTGGTAGTGCAGATTGTTCCAGACGTCGTCCTCCTTGTCCCCACGACTGAAGCCACAGGAACCGTGAGTCTGCAGGAACAACTGCCATAGCACCAGCTCTTCTTCACTTTGAATAAGGTACTATGTCCAACTTCGAGGAACTGGGATGAACCCCTTTCTCCTCACTAAAGGCTTGTCCTTATCTTCCTTCCCTCTTCTAACTTTTGCTTCCTCTGTTGACAATATCTAAGTACTCCTGGCAATCTCGAATCGTAAACTGTACTAACCGTGGGATCCTCGGCAACAGGAACCCTGTTCCACTTGACACTGGCGCAGGCCTATTGACTTTTATTCACTTGTATGAAAGTGTCCCCTGATTCTATCTGCCTTGACAATAGTATTGCCTATGACTTTTTTTATCCCCAACTCTCTTGTGTTGATTCAAGTGCTAAGTGTGTTTTAACTCTGGTAACAATTCTTCCCGCGGGTACGCATATCTTTAGTAAGACCGAACTGTCATTACTGTCAAAAATTGATTGCATCTGTACCCCTGGTAATGTCCTTGTTTCACAACACCGGTCTGTCAAATCCAAAGGTACTTACCTTGAATTGTGCTGCACAAAGTAAATTGGTTGTGTGTAGTATATTTTACGTGTGGTTTTAAATTAATAGAAGTGAAGTGTTTTGTGAACAGATGGTCGAGAAATAAATGTACTTTTACTTTTTAACCAAAAAACCTTGAGTCAGTGTTTGCTTGAGTCACAGTAATTGTAGTCCTTCGTGTAACCTCTACTACTGCTCATTTGCTCTTGTGATAAGTCTGGCTTCTCTGCTACTGCTACCACTTTAACAGTGTAGTACAGGCTTGTACCAAAGGTGAACTTGTATTACCACTTGTAGTCTTAATTGTGTGTAGTGGTCCCTGAGGGCAATGCACAGGATTCTGCCTAACAATGAGGAGGGATGCGATGTCTGCCGGGGATATTTTTAAAAAATGCCAAGAAAGACAGCTACAGCGGGCTGGCAGCCTGGTTGAAATCGGGTAAGTCCTCTGTCTCTGCTTCAGGGCATGGTCATACTTCACCCAGGAACGGCCGGTCCCAGGAACAAACTCCCTCAGAAAAGAGGTTGTGGTCCTTTCAGGATACCCTGCCCTCGGGGGTCCAAAAGGAGGTCAGGCTGCACAATGTTGATCCCAATGGGTTTGCCATGGCTGCGGGTCCCAGTGCAGGAAGGACAAGGGTGCAGTCACAAACGTCTTCTATGGCGAGCCTACCGGTGAGGTGTACTCCCTCAAAGAGAATGTCCTTGACTCCCTCAAAACTCTGCTTAGCATCGGCGGATAAGGCATCGAAGGAAAGATTGAAAGGTGGCCCTTCACTGACATTGCAATGCCATCATCGGCAGCTCAGCCGGCCAGAACGACTTCATCAGCGGCGTCCACATTGACGAAGGCTCCAACCATCCTGTCAACTACCTCATTGATGGCCATCACTACTTCGTCGAAGAGAGGGCTGGTCATGACAGTGGTGTCCGCCGTCATGACGACAGCTACTCTTCGAGTGTCGGTGCACGAAGGCATGAGGTGGATGCTGAGGTTCCTGCGAAAGCCCCTGGAATGGGGACAGCTCCGCGGGCCGCTCTGCCCCAGAAGTCTCCGGATAGAGGAAGGGGTAAGGTTCCTGCCGACCGTAAGAAGGATACAGGCCCAGTGGGCTGTCCCAGAGAAGCCGGTGCCGATTTATACCAGCTCAGACGAGGGCGAGAATGATCTGCCTGAAGATTATTATTCAGACCACAAAGGGGGTCATGGACCCGTTTCCCCACTGGGGTGTGGGCGGGGAGGTAGTCGGATCCACCGCCTCGCCGAAGAAGACACATCAGTCCTGACCCTCCACCACTCATTCCTTTCACGCCTCAACCGAGGGACATGTCCTTGGACATATTGACAACACTGCACACACACACTAGTTTCAGAAATCCAGCACCGGACCCTGCACCGTCTAGGATCACTCCAAGACCGCAACCTGGGAGTCCACCCCGGATCAAGCACAAGGCAAAATACCTACAAGGCCCAAGGCTTCAACTGACATCTCTGTCTCCACCCCTACCCCCACCTCGGGATTCAACGCTGACAGGGGATTCGGCATCGCACACAGTCACGGATACGGCAGCTACGGCTATGGCCACGGACACCAACGAGGCAGATAACTTCGTACCAGCAGACGGGGAGCCGTTAGGTGTGGGTGAACACCACAGTGCCTCTTCACCGGAAGAGGTCAGCTCGTTTCACGCTATGATGTCCAGAGCTGTTTCATCTGGTACCTGTGGAGACTAAAAAGGAAGGTTCCTTTACCAAAGATGTGAGTCAAGGCGGAAGACCATCATGTCCGTCCCCTTTCTGGATGATACCTTGGAGGAGGGCTTGGCCCCGATGAAGACCCAGAGCACCGCACTGTCCAAGCGAGATAGGCTTGAGAAGAAATACAGGGCCTCAGACTTTGCCCCCAAGTACCTGAGGTCCCAGCATTCACCCAACTCTGTGATCTCAGCCACAGCCACAAAACGATCAGCAAACTCATCATCTTCGTCCATGGTGCCCCTGACCAGGAGGGGAAGAAACTGGACACGATGGGGAAGATCATATACACTGCTGCCAGCACCATTAAAGCCGCTAATGCACTGGTCATTTTGTCCTGCTATGACTGGGAACTATGGTATAAACTGGGTCCTATTCTGGACTTCTCACGTGACGATAAGAAAGTGGAAGCTCCGGCTCTGTTCCAGGAAGGGGAAGTGACCGGGGCCTTGGACCACCCCATTACAGTACAGCGGACATTGCAGACACAGGTTTCCGGCAAATGGGCAACGCAGTGTCTCTTCGGCGGCATGGATGGCTCAAAGCCACCAACTTCAGACTGGAGGTTCAGTCCAAAATGTTGGACATGCCATTTGATGGTCAGAACCTCTTTGGCAAGACCGTCGACAAGTCTCTGCAAGTGATCAATACGGACACGGAGACGGCACGTTCACTGGGTACTTTGCAGCAGCGTCGGTCGTCCTTTTGTTCCTCAAGAGGAAAGTCCAGCAGGTCCTCCAAGGGATATAACCCCCCTTATCGACAACTTTCCCACTCCATGATGCAAGCATAGGTCACTCACAGGCATATGGTAGCGGAGGACAGCATTGGTGCCGCCCGCAGGGCAGGACCCCGACACCAAAACGGATCTGAACCAGCTGCGGGCTCAGGCCCCCACTTGTACACCCCAGTAAGAAGCCGGCTGACGAGGTTCGTCAGCGCCTGGAAGACCATCACCACTGACAGATGGATGATGGCCGCTCTTGGTCACGGGTTACTCCTTGGAGTTACAATGCAGGTGTCTTCGTATTCTCCCTATGGTTCGACTAGAACGGCATGTGGTGCTGCTGCAGGAGGTCAAGGACATGTTAAAGAAGGGGCAATCGAGCCCATTTCGCAGCGCCTCCGGGGCTCCGTAGTGTACTCCAGACACTTTCTGGTTTGGAAGAAGACAGGAGGGTGGAGGCTGATCCTGGACCGGAGCCTGACTCAACACAGTAACATGTCTGGCGTCGCCCTTGGAAGAGAGGGTGGTAGCCATCCTGAGGAAAGTACAGTACATGTCAGCTGCGTGATCGGTTGCAGTGCGAGTCGTCAAGTCGCTGCTGGGCCTGATGTCCTCCTGCATCAACCTCGTCCGCCTTTGCAGACTGCAGATGAGACCTCTTCAGGAGTTTCTTGATGTGAAGTGGCTGCAGGTCTTAGGATTCTGGACAGACAAGGTCACCCTCAATGAGAAGTTCCGTCGGTCGATAGTGGTGGGGTGTGCATCCTCATCTCTCAGAAGGGGCTCTGTTCCAAGTCTCACCGTACCACAGATGGCCACCACAGATGCTTCTCTGGAAGTTTTGGGAGACCACACTGGACAGTTGCACGCCAGAGGCCTCTGGCTGCCAGAAGAAAAGACCCTTCACATCAAGGTCCTGGAGCTTTGGACCATCTTCTGGGCCCTCAAGTCCTTGCTCCCACCGCTGAGGGGCAAGGTGGTGATGATCTTCACGGACAACACCACCACCATGTTCTACATCTGGAAGCAGGGCGGGATGCGCTCTCCGGCTCTTAGGAAGACCCAGAAACTGTGGCACTGGGCCATTCATCACAAGATGTTTCTTGTCCCTTTTCACCTAGCAGGCGCTCGAACCCCATCGCAGACTCATTCAGCAGGAAGCTGTACTCTTGCCACGAGTGGGAGCTTTGCCAGGGCCAAGTGGATCTTATATTCCACAAATGGGGTCAACTCCAGATAGACCTTTTGCGACAGTGACGAACTCCAGTGTCCGATATATTCCATTACACCAGGATTCCGGGTAGGCCTTCTCTGTGGTCATACCGGCTTGTCAAGGAGTTCCCCAAGGGCCACTTCAGGACTTTACCGCTGGTGACATCTCCTGCCCCAGTTTAGGAGCTCAATGTGGCCTTGACTGAGCTCATAGGGGCAGCCTTTGAGCCGATGCATCAAGCCCTGCTCAGGTTTCTCTCGTGGAAGACGGTGTTAGGGAGAATTCTCATAAATGGTTGATTTCCCTTACCTAAAGCGTCCCCCAGCAGCTTTGCTGGATTTCTAGGATTTATTTTTTTCACCTGATAAGAGTGTAAGCCTTTTTCCCACTCTTAAATGTGTTTTGCTATGTGTATTTCTACTGTGTGTGTGATATTGGGCACTGGAGCCTCACCTACTCCATGTGCACCACTTTTTATGTGTGTTGCACAGCACCTTCAGTGCAGAGACACAGAGTTGTCTTTGGGACTTCCCACTGCCTCCATTTTTCTGGGGCTGACTACTGTCCCCCAGAAACAGGTAAAGTTGTCATTAACTTTATATAGTCACTTTAAACCACAGACCCAGTACACCCCATCTTACATGGAGTATTGGAAAGGGTTAACTCCTATCCCTTTTTGTCTGTACCTCTTGGGGCATTGTTTCGCTCCCTTAACATTAAGACTTGGCTGGTGGCAGTGGTATCTACCCTAACTTTCCTACTGCGATTCTTATATAACGTGGTAATGTTTTAGGCTATTATATTAGCCTCGAACATAAACCCGCTTGACCAAATACATTTTATTTTGGTTCCGGCTGGGTTTAGTCCCCATTTCTTTTTGTTAGTGTTTCTCGTGTTTTTCACTGCGCACCGAACTGGGGATGACTCCTTTGTTCGCTGTCTTTTCGCTGGCTTCTGCACAGAAGCCCTCCTTAAGGCGCCTGCCATGGGTTCCCTTGGTAACCCAAGTCACACTCTTGTCTGATTGGCTAAGGGGACTGGCCTTGCCAGCCACCCTGCTGTGTGATTCACAGCCAGGCTGTATAAATGGGGGAAAACTGCATAAAAAGCAGGTCTCTGAGACAGAGTCACCACTGGAACGAAAGAATCAACAAGGTACTGGAAGAAGAGGACCCCTACAACGACTAAACCGCCCGGTGAAGCCCTGCTGCTGGTCCGAATCTCCAAATCCGACGACCGAGAAGATCCTCCAGGAATCTTCTTCCCTTGAGCTAGTGGGACCAACCAGTTCACCCAAACTACAAGCTAGGACCCCTTCTCTGGTCGAATTCGCTGTACAGAGCTACAGTGGGCCGGATAGCCCGGAAGGTCGGACCCTGCTTGGGTTTTAAGGAGCGCACCTTTTATTTGTTGTTTGGTGCTGCTGCTGGTTTCTTCCCTAGGTAGTGCAGGACCCTCCAGTCTTCCTACTTTTGATCAGTTTGACAGTCGCTTCAGGAACCGTGAGCCTGCAGGAACCACCAGGAACGTCTGCCTCAGCTACACCCCCCTCTCCGTTTTAAGGTTTTGTGCAAATCCGGTTGTGCGTTTCGCTCAGCCACGGTGAAAGTGTTTGAAATCTTTCTCCAATCCGAGGGCTTGTCCTTCTCTTCTCTTTGAACTATCTTTTCTACCAACCAACCTCGTCCGGAATCTGTGCCACAAACTTTACCGCAAACTACGCTGAACTGTGTGATCTGGAGCAAAATACTTTTGACCTATTGACTTTGGCCCTAAGCCTTTCTAGCTGATCTCCTCACTGTAGTCTCTCTTGTTCAACTGCTCAGAATACTTACCTGTTGGTTTTATCTAATTGCTGATAACTTTGTCTTTCCTTCCCTGTTAAATTGCTGGAGTGCCATTTTGCTCCCACTTCATTTTGTGAGCCTAACTTGTCTAGAATTTAAGGGAAGTGGTCTGGTGTATTTATGATTGTGATTTTTAACTTGCTTAGAAAGGTGAACTGTTATACAACTGATAAGTAAATAAATATATATTCTTTTACTTAGAAACCTTGAGTCAGTGTTTGCCTGAATGATAGTAATTGCTGTCCTTTGTGTAACTATTTGTACTGCTCACTTACTCTTGAGATAAGTCTGGCTGCTCTGCTACTGCTACCACTATAACTATGTAGTACAGGCTTGTACTAAAGGTGAAATTGTACTGTCACTTTTAGTCTTAATTGTGTGTAGTGTTCCCAAAGGGTACTGCATATAATTCTGCGTAACAGGCCTTCCTCGTGGCAATCGCCTCTGCCAGGTGGGTCGGGGAGATCCAGGCCCTGTCTTGCAAACTGCCGCACTTGTCATTCCACGCTTCAAGGGTGGTACTGCATACACACCACGTTTACGCCGAAGGTGTTGTCGGAGTTCCACCTCTACAAGCCTTTTGTGTTGCCCATCTTCTTCCCGAATCCATGGTCGCGAGCGGTGAGGGCTTTGCATTTGCTGGACGTTGCTTGTGCCTTGAAGTTTTATGTGGCACGCACACAGAGTTTTCGGAAGACTTCTCAGTTGTTTGTCAATTTTGGACCTGTGAATCATGGAAAGGCCTTGTCGAAGGCTTCCATCTACAGGTAGCTCTCTAGCTGCATCATGCAATATCATCGGCTGGCTAACAGACCTCTTCCAGGCCGGCCGAGAGCCCATTCCAGCAGAGGCATTGCAGCAACAGCAGCGTTTCTCTCTGGTATGCCCCTGCTCGACATCTGCCGGGCTGCTACGTGGAGGTCCGCACACACCATCAAAAGGTTTTACTGCATTGACAGGCATTCCATGGAGATGTCCTGGGTCGGCCAAGCAGTGCTATGCAACCTGTTTACTTGAGGCGAGTCTGTTCCAGGGTTAAGTGTTGTTAGTTGTGTTGCTCCTTGCCACCTCCAGTGGTTGCGTATTTCTACTGCTGGATAATCTTTATTCATGATCATGTGAATCCATGCCAGACCCCATGTAGGTTTAAGTTACTTACCTGTAACTCTTGTTATTCTGAGAAACCAAAGGATGTCTCGTGGACTGGTCCCTTGGGATCTGTTATCCAGGTGGCCAGGACACAGCCATCGCTTTTGGATCCAGTTCCTGGCAGTGGACCAATGCAGGAGGATCACCTGGATGATAAATGTCTCGGGAGGACAGCTCAGTGGCAACGTGCTCGCCTTGGAAGCAAGACGACACGGAGCAGCACAGGTTCGATCCCCGGGTCCGCGCTTAGAACCCTCTGGGTATTAAGCGTGTTTTAAATAACCTATCATATCAGATCATATCATGAGGGGTAACTGGGGAGTGGGACACCCGATGGAGGGACACGGTATCCCCTTCCCGATTATCCCTTCACCCCTTCTTATACCATGTGTTATTTAACTCCCCACCCACCCCACCTTCCTACACGAACATGACTGCAAGGACTGAGGGCTCTTGGAGAAGACAGACTTACACCCAGCACTTCCATGCAGCATGTCCCAACATCAGAATCAGACGGAGCCAGGCCATTAAACTTAACTCATACCTGATTCCCATTACCCTTCCCCACACGGATGAAAGGCTGGGCATGAGAGCCCACTATGAGCAGCAGGGTAGCAAGCAAGGCAAGGATCCAAGCAGAGCCAGAAAAGGAGAAAACACTTTGAGGCCGCTAATGAATCGAGGAAGCCAAACGAAAAGTCACAGGAAGAAACCAAGGAGAGAAGTACCCTTGACCTATTTGACAAACAATTGCTAGGCTGTTGAAGACTCAGAAACGGCACGTGTGTGGCGAAGAAGAAAGGCCTTCAAATCCTGTAAGGTGCCTCTGGGATACCAGGGGGCCTCCTCCCTGACTGGACGAGCCAGAGGAGATGTGCAACCATTGTGGTATCTCCATCGACTGCACGATCAAAGCCACGAGCCGATCCTTGCATTCAGCCGGTGAGTTAAAGGCAACTGTGTGAACCGGGCTGCATATGAGCAAAGGTTGCGGGGGGCAACAAAGTGTCATATAAGGCTTTTGATGTAAGACGCCAGTAAAAGGGAGATGGCCCATAAATGTTTCTTTGAACCTTTAAGTAGTGAACCTTCGATACTAAGTAGCAGAATGGTCCGGCACCAAATGGGTGCCCAGTCTAAAGATCTCTGCCGGAAAGTATCTTGCGAATTGGACTTTTGAGATTGGATTGAACTTTTGAGATCGGATGAAAAGGAACAATGTGGTCATGCGAGGGTAATAGGAAATCCCTTCCTCAGTCGAAAGTCTTCAGTTCTGTTATTCGGAAAGAAGGAAAGGTCTGAGCCTGTTCTAGGGGGGGGCCTAACTTGATCAAAAAGGAAGGGAATCCGATCCCAGGTGAGGGAGATTCCATTGTGAAACAAAAAGGGAAGAAACGGTCCAAGCACGGCTGAGATGGTATGCTGAAAGACTCTGATGTATCCTAAAAACTGCCTCCTCCTGCCAGAGAAGTCAGTGTGCTCCAAGTGCCATTTTGTTCCGCCTTGTCCCGTGCTAAAACACGGGGAAGGGGAAGCTATAGTTCAGCAATCCTTAACTGCCATACCACATGGACCTTTTTGTTTATCTTATACTGTTTTCTTTATACATTGCAACACCCCACTCCCTTTTGTTCTTTAGGGTAAGGTTTGGCAATAGGTGTTTTAGTATTGGTCCTTTTTATTTGACAAGACGTGGCTACGACAGTGTTTTCTTTTGTTTTGATTGTCCTAGCTTGCTCCAATCGTTAGAATTTATTTTTAGATAGGTGTTTTTCTAACCTAATTATAGTTCAAAAAACACCCTCGAACTATATCATTAGTCTGTCATGCCTGTGATACCGTGCCTTCCTCATATTTTCCAGCATGGATCTGGCATGGATTCATATGCGAACCCTCCCTCCTTACCCGCAGTGGCTCTTCTTGGTTCATACTGTCATGAAACCAGTGAGAACACAGGGCACATCCTCATATGGCAATGTAGGAAGGGACTAGACATTTATGATGGATGGCTGGCTGCCGCAGGCATTTATTCGGAAGCTACTACGACCCACAATAACATGGCTCCCAAGTTTGAACCTGCTGTTGAACTCAAGATGGCCCCCAGCTGGCCCGAGAGCCTTAGATCTCTGGTGGTCTATGGCTACAGGGTGCAGCCCAAAGCTATAAAACCACGCCCGGGCCACACCCTGTGCTTAGCATTTCTTCTGCCACCTGCAAGGGCGGTGTGATGCTTACCGCTCCTGTTTCCACGTGCACAGAGACTTTAATTTACGGGTGCACACCCAAATTCATATGTGTTTGGAATCTGCCTTTGCATCCCTAATTATTTGAAGACTTCATCGCCCGAGCTCCGTAGTAGCCTCAGTTCTTGATACTTACTTGGAATCTTCACCGATCTAGTCCCGCAGCAACTGCAGCTCCTGAAACAGAGAAACTACAGTAAGAGTCTGAAGTTTAATGACAATGCCCACCCGAATTCCCCATTGAGAACGTACTTAACACAACAAGCGGTCAGCTGGCTGGAATCCTGCTTGGGTGCCGCTCCAATCATTCTTTGTGCAGCGGCCCGATCCGGCACAGCATTTTGCGAGATGCGCACCTGCAGAAAGGAGAAGAGAAGGAGACTTGTTAAAGCGCACCACGCCACCAATCAAGAACGAACAATACAAAACAAGCCGCGCTTCGTGCCAAAAGAACACAGCGCTATACAAAGACTTACCTCCGCACTTACCTCCGCACCCTCAGCATCTTGTGTGCCACAGCTGGCCTGGGCCACTACTTCCATTGAAGTAACTGGAGCCGGATGCTTACCTGGCACCTTCAGCCTTCCTTCTTCTTTTAAACATAGTGAGCACAAACGCCTGTGCGCCAGCCAGCATACCGAAGGAATACATAAGGGGGAGGTGGAGGGAGAGTCGGGAGACACATACTGAATACCTGTACTTACTTGTCCTTAGATCTCCATCCAGATCCCCTCGCACACCTTACCATAGGCTCTGAATCGTACCGGGCCACTCCCAACCACACTGGGCTACAGCTCTTCAGAGAGACAGTGGGGGAAGGAGTGGTTTGGGTGTCCATCATAACCAGTCCATCTAGTCGGGGAACCGCTTTGAAACAGTCCGGACCAGGCACTCCTGCAGGGCACCAGAGGAAAGAGTTTCAGAACGCTACGCCCATGTTTTAAGCCCTGCCCGAGTATCATAGAGTCAGAGGTAGATAAGTTGGTTGCGCTTTTGGGGGAGTTGCAGGTAGAGGTTCACGCAGCCCGCTCCGAGACTAATGCCATGAGAAAAGAATAAGTGGTAAACCGGGAGAGAACAGAGGACCTTGCAAAACGCCTGACCATGACACAAGCAGGTCCGGTTCCTTTACCAGGACCATCAGATGGCGCTGTAGCAGGGCCAGCCCACATCCAGGTAACAACCCCTGTCACTGTCCCCTTGGCTCCTCCTGAACGGTTTTTAGGGGATCCCCAGAGGTATGCTATCTTCATGAACCAGTGCAGGCTACATTTTTTTGTGTCGACCTGGTTCCTTCCCCACGGACCAGACCAAGGTCGCCTTTGTGTTATCATATTTGGGTGGTCACACAGCCAGTTGGTCAGTGCCATTAGTCAACCGGGATGATCCCATTTTATATAATTTTGCTGGCTTTCAATGTGAAATTGTAACGCTCACCTGATTCCCGCAGAGGCGCCGGTCTTGACTGGGTGAATGCCGTATCTTCAAAGGTGATGTGTAACACTCGGTTGGCTCTTTGGGCTGGACCTCTGTGCACTGTATGTCTGACTCGAAGAGTAAGATGTCTGCAGATAGAAAATATGGGATTAATGAACTGGGGTTATTGGGTGCCTCTCTCCTCTTCCCTTTCTCTTCTCCTGTAGAACCCCAAAGGTTAACGCCCTCACCTTAGGTAAGTGAACGCCAAGCTCTCCATCTGCCTCGGGGCAGGGTGCCGTAACCAGTTTCTTCACTGGATAAGGGTGCAGGCCTCTTGACCTCAGAGGACTGCTGTCCGTCGTTAACTGCACGAACGGTAAGTTCTGGGCACTTCAAATGTCTTAAAAGTCTTTTGTAATGATATCTCTTGTTTTGCAGGGTTCCGGCGATGGCGGATGGCGGGCTGATGAGAGTTGAGGATCAAACCCGCGTGAGGAATAGAAGCGCCTGGAAGCACGTAAGTAAGCGCTTGTAGCCTGCTTCACGATGCGCACTAACTGTCCCTTTTATCTTGCAGGTACAAGTTCGGAGCTTTAGAGAAGCTGAAGGGTGCTGGAATACCCACTGGATTCGGCGTGGGAAGGAGTAATGGCACGTGAGTAATACAGTTGCCCAATGTCTTTAAACGCACCTTCTTTTGTCTTTCAGATGCGGGATGCAGCGCGAGGCGTTGGTGACAGCCGATGGACCAGGTAAGAGATGCGCTGCCACTGAAGACCGTAGTGCTCACCTGTTCTTTCTTTGTCTTTACAGGTGCTGCTGAAGACTGGATTCCAGGATGGTAAGCCTTTGTTCCCTTAGGCCCAGGATCAGAAGCAGAAGACACAATGAGCGTTCTGCTGCAGAGAATGCAGAATAACACAAAGCAAGATTCATCCATCGGGTGTGGTTTAAATAGCCTCCTGTAGTGCTTAGGTGTCTCCTTCCACAGCCACGCCTAGGTAAGAAAAGAGTTCCTGCTTTCCAGAAGAGTTCCAGTGTTCTGAACCTAGGGAGTGGCTCCTGCCCCACCCAACAGGAAAAGTAGTCCCAAACAGAAGAGGATCAGGGGTTCAACTGGCAGGTAAGTAAGCAGCATGGTCTGCTGCAGGTAAGTCCACCCAAGCATTATGAGCCCGGCGCTTCCAGCGCTGGGACTGGGCATCTTTATGAGCCTGGTGCCACTGGCGCCAGGACAGGGTCCAAAAGGTCCCAATTGGGACTGGCTGGCACTCGGAACCGGGGTTATGGGTCTGCTTCCAAGGGAGTAGGGCAAGTCCTGATCTTTTGGAAGCAGAGATCATGACAGCACCCCCCCTCAAGGCCCCTCCCAAACCGGGCTTCTCCGGGGGTTTGGGCTTGTTAGGAAATGTTCGATGAAATCTTTTGATTAGACGAGGCGCGTGGACATATTCTGCAGGTTCCCAGGATCTTTCTTGGGGACCGTAGCCTTTCCAGTCAATCAGGTAAAATAGTTTAGATTTGGAGATCTTAGAATCCAGGATGCTTTTGACTTCAAACTCGAGTTCTCCATCAACTAGAATAGGTTTTGGGATGTAGTTAGTCGGGTTTGAGGTTGCACGGGTTTTAATAGAGAGACGTGGAAGACCGGATGTATCTTCATGTGAGGAGGCAAGTCCAACTGGACCGCTACTGGATTTACTATGGTAGTGATGGAATAGGGACCAAGGTATCTTGGGTTGAATGTGCGTGGTCCTTTTAGAGGTAGATATTTGGTGGATAACCAGACTTGATCTCCTACTTGATATTGGGGGGCTTCCTTCCGATGTTGGTCTGCTCCTTTCTTGTATTGTTCTTTAGCCCTTTGAAGGTGAGAAACGGCTTCCTTAAAGGCTTGGGTGATTGTAGAATGCAGGTGGTCTACTGCTGGTGTTCCAAGATCTTGGAGTGGATCCAACTCCGAGGTTCGAGGGTGACTACCGTATAAAAGAAAAAACGGGGTTTTCCCAGTTCCCGAGTGGACAGAGTTATTGTAGGCATATTCGGCTATCCAAAGGATATCTTTCCAAGTTTTTTCAGTTTGTTGTAGCATGCAGCGCAAATACTGTTCCAGAGTTTGATTGGTCCTCTCGGTTTGTCCGTCGGTTTGAGGGTGGTGGCTGGTCGAAAGTCTCACATCAATTTGAGCCGACCGACAGCAACTTCGCCAAAAATGAGAAATAAATTGACTACCTCGATCCGAAATTAGAACTGAAGGAAAACCGTGCAGTCGGACGATGTTTTCGAGAAATTCTCGGGCCAGAGTTGCTGCTGATGGTAAGCCTTTGAGTGGAATGAAATGCGCCATCTTGGAGAATAGGTCCACGATTACTAGGATCGTATTGTATCCGGAGCATGGAGGTAGATCGGTGATGAAGTCCATAGAAAGCGTATGCCAAGGGCGAGGCGGGATGTCAATAGGGCGTAAGAGGCCGGCTGGTTTTTCCTTTTGACTCTTGTTTTGGGCGCATACTCCACAGGACATTATAAAGT
Organism: Ambystoma mexicanum; assembly: GCF_040938575.1. Classification (NCBI taxonomy): domain Eukaryota; kingdom Metazoa; phylum Chordata; class Amphibia; order Caudata; family Ambystomatidae; genus Ambystoma; species Ambystoma mexicanum. The sequence goes on from NC_090934.1 coordinate 407,986,223, forward strand.
CTCTGATATCTTTTTTCCAAGACGGCCACCAAAAGTAGCGCTTGATCTTTTCCGAGGTCTTGGTCATACCGGGATGTCCTTCCATTAAAGAATCGTGATAACAAGAGGTTACCTTTTTCTGTAAATCTGTGCTGGGCAGGTATAACCGTTCTTGGAAATATAATAGGTTGTCCTTCACCGTAAAGTCCTTTCCCTGCAGATGCCAATTCTGTATGTCTGCTGGAGTTACCAGTAGCCTGGCTTTATCCTTAACTTCCTCTATGGATTGTGTGGCGATTACACCTAGAATTCTTTGTTCGGGAATGATAGGTACAGGTTTAGGATTGATCAAATGTTCTTCCACTCCCATCCGAGAAAGGGCATCAGCTTTACCGTTTTTTGTACCAGGTCGATAGGTAATTATGAAGTCAAACTCGGCAAAGAATAGTGCCCAACGGAGTTGCCTAGAGGATTGAGCTTTTGCGGTTTTCAAATATTGCAGGTTTCGGTGATCTGTAATCACAGTAACAGTGTGTCGGGCCCCCAGAAGATAATGCCGCCAAGCCTTAAAGGCGGACTTGATAGCTAGAAGTTCCTTATCAGTAATAGTGTAATTGATTTCAGGAGGCGAGAATTTGCGGGACCAAAATGCCACGGGATGCAACTGATTGGTTACTGGGTCCTTTTCAGATAGAACTGCCCCCATGGCAAGGCTCGAAGCATCAGTTTCAACGATGTAGGGGAGTTCTGGGCGAGGATGTTTTAAGATCGGTGCAGAGATAAATCTAGTCTTCAAATTCTGGAAAGCTTGTTCCGCCTCGGTAGACCATTCAAAACGTTTGTTTTTCTTTAACAAGGCGGTGATGGGCTGGACTATTCGAGAGAATTCGGGGATAAACCTGCGGTAAAAGTTAGCGAAGCCTAACATGCTTTGAACACCTTTTACGGAGGATGGCGATGGCCATTTGAGAATTGCATCAACCTTCTTTGAATCCATACGCACTCCGCTAGGTGATAATATGAATCCCAAGAATTCAACTTCAGTCACGTTGAAAACACATTTTTCCAACTTAGCGAAAAGTTTGTGTTGACGCAATCTCTCGAGGACCATTTTCACGTGTTTCCGATGTTCAGTTTCCGATGAAGAATAAACGAGGATGTCGTCAATGTAAACAACAACACACACATCTATGAGCTCTCTGAGGACATCGTTCATAAAATATTGAAAGGCGGCCGGGGCATTGCAAAGTCCGAAGGGCATGACCTGATATTCAAATAGCCCATACTTGGTGCGGAAGGCCGTCTTCCATTCATCGCCCTCTTTTACTCGTACCAAGTGGTAGGCTCCTCTAAGATCCAGCTTTGTATATATGCATGCTTTTCTGACTTGGTCCAGGAGTTCAGGGATCAAAGGTAACGGATATCTATTCTTAATGGTGATCTGGTTCAGGGCGCGATAATCTATACAAGTTCTAAGGTCCCCTTCTTTTTTTGGAACGAAGAACAAAGCTGAGGAAGCAGGGGACTTGGAAGGACGAATAAACCCATTCGCTAGGTATTGATCCAGGTATTGTCGGAGGTGAAGATTCTCAGGCTCGGTGAGGGCATAAATTCTACTACAAGGAGGAGTAGATCCAGGTATCAGGTCTATCTGGCAGTCATAAGACCTATGAGGAGGTAGAGAGTTAGCCTGATCCTTCCGGAAGACATCTTGGAATTCTAGGTATTCAGGAGGTAACTGGGGAGCCTCCGAGGAAATTGCTGCCAGTGCAACACCAGGTCGAGGGTGACAAGTAGAGACACATTCTGGAAACTGAACCGTTCTTGCTCGCCAATCGATCTGAGGATTGTGCTTCTCTAACCAAGGAATTCCTAGAATAATCTGGAACTGAGGGGCCTTGATCACATCGAACATGATCTTCTCATGGTGTCCATCTTGACTTACTAGCGTCACTTCTTGGGTGGTATGCGTTACTGGTCCGGAGGCTATCTCTGTACCATCCACCGTAGTTATGACGTCCTTTACAGCCTTTGGACAAAGAGTCAGATTCATCCTCAAAACCATTTCATGATCCACATAATTGCCGATGGCACCGCTGTCGACGTAAGCTTCAATCGCATGTAATCGATCCGGATGTTCAGGGCTAATGAGGACCATAGGTATCACGAAATGCGAGGTCACGGAACTGGTTTTAACGCTCGGCAAGAGGACCTCTATTCTTGTCGGGCGAGGTCGTTTCCCTGCTCATAGTTTGTGACCCTGGTAACTGCAGCTCCTACTGCCTTCTTGGCTGGTTTCACCGGACAGTCTCGAAGAAAGTGCCCCGAGTTTCCGCAATAGAGGCATAATTGCAGCTGTTTTCTCCTTTCCCGCTCCTTTTGTGTTAGTGGTCCTTTCAGGCCCCCTATTTGCATGGGTTCCCCGGAGTCTACTCCTTTGGTAGGAGTTGGTGGTTTGGAAAATACTCTAGCATCAAACTTGGAACGATCGGACTTCCTGTTCTGCAGTCTGTGGTCAATTTGAACGACGAAGTCAATATAGTCCGAACAGTCTTGCGGGGGATTCACTACTTGGGCTAACACATCTTTGAGCTCTCCACGTAGACCTCTATAAAACAGCGTAATCCTTTTGTTCTCAGGCCATCGAGTTTCCACTATCAGTCTGTTGAAAGACGCAATATAAGCCAAAAGGTCTTGGTTACCTTGTCGCAATGAAAGGAGCTCATTGTCCAAGGCCTGCCCCTGTGAATGTCTTGCAAACAGTTTTTCCATACTGAGCTGAAAAGCTTGAAAATCATGGAGAACCGGATCATCTTGATTAACTAGAGGGATCGACCAGTCTGCCGCATTGCCACTAAGGTACGAAAGCACGAAAGCTACCTTAGCTTGATCAGTTGGAAAGGCTGCTGGCCGGCATAAGAAGTGCAACCGGCACTGATTAATAAATACTGCAAACCTCTTTGGGTCACCAGAAAATCGTTCGGGCGGAGCCAGCGGTACATTCCCAGGTAGGTTGATCTGCACTGGGTTCGTAGAGGATGTTGAAGGAAGATTTGCCCCTGATGCGGGTAACGGAGTTCGTCCGGCTTGTGACTGTAGCAATTGTCTAGTGAGATCGTCTGTTCGCTCCTTGGAAATAATCAGTTCCCTTCTCAGAGCATTCGTTTCCTGACGGGCTGCATGCACTTCTGCTCTTAGTTCCCCAAGTAACTGGGCTAGCTGGTCGGTATCCGAGGTTTCCATAGCGCCTGGGTGGGAGTTTTGCGGTAGGCTTTGTGTTCTGTAACGCTCATCTGATTCCCGCAGAGGCGCCGGTCTTGACTGGGTGAATGCCGTATCTTCAAAGGTGATGTGTAACACTCGGTTGGCTCTTTGGGTTGGACCTCTGTGCACTGTATGTCTGACTCGAAGAGTAAGATGTCTGCAGATAGAAAATATGGGATTAATGAACTGGGGTTATTGGGTGCCTCTCTCCTCTTCCCTTTCTCTTCTCCTGTAGAACCCCAAAGGTTAACGCCCTCACCTTAGGTAAGTGAACGCCGAGCTCTCCATCTGCCTCGGGGCAGGGTGCCGTAACCAGTTTCTTCACTGGATAAGGGTGCAGGCCTCTTGACCTCAGAGGACTGCTGTCCGTCGTTAACTGCACGAACGGTAAGTTCTGGGCACTTCAAATGTCTTAAAAGTCTTTTGTAATGATATCTCTTGTTTTGCAGGGTTCCGGCGATGGCGGATGGCGGGCTGATGAGAGTTGAGGATCAAACCCGCGTGAGGAATAGAAGCGCCTGGAAGCACGTAAGTAAGCGCTTGTAGCCTGCTTCACGATGCGCACTAACTGTCCCTTTTATCTTGCAGGTACAAGTTCGGAGCTTTAGAGAAGCTGAAGGGTGCTGGAATACCCACTGGATTTGGCGTGGGAAGGAGAAATGGCACGTGAGTAATAAAGTTGCCCAATGTCTTTAAACGCACCTTCTTTTGTCTTTCAGATGCGGGATGCAGCGCCGAAGGCCTCCGGAGCGTGCGAAGAGCTGGTAAGCTTTTGTCTTTCAGATGCCGGAATGCAGTGCGAAGACCTCCGGAGCATGCGAAGAGTAGGTAAGCCTTTGTCTTTCAGATGCCAGAATGCAGCGCGAGGCGTTGGTGACAGCCGATGGACCAGGTAAGAGATGCGCTGCCACTGAAGACCGTAGTGCTAACCTGTTCTTTCTTTGTCTTTACAGGTGCTGCTGAAGACTGGATTCCAGGATGGTAAGCCTTTGTTCCCTTAGGCCCAGGATCAGAAGCAGAAGACACGATGAGCGTTCTGCTGCAGAGAATGCAGAATAACACAAAGCAAGATTCATCCATCGGGTGTGGTTTAAATAGCCTCCTGTAGTGCTTAGGTGTCTCCTTCCACAGCCACGCCTAGGTAAGAAAAGAGTTCCTGCTTTCCAGAAGAGTTCCAGTGTTCTGAACCTAGGGAGTGGCTCCTGCCCCACCCAACAGGAAAAGTAGTCCCAAACAGAAGAGGATCAGGGGTTCAACTGGCAGGTAAGTAAGCAGCATGGTCTGCTGCAGGTAAGTCCACCCAAGCATTATGAGCCCGGCGCTTCCAGCGCTGGGACTGGGCATCTTTATGAGCCTGGTGCCACTGGCGCCAGGACAGGGTCCAAAAGGTCCCAATTGGGACTGGCTGGCACTCGGAACCGGGGTTATGGGTCTGCTTCCAAGGGAGTCGGGCAAGTCCTGATCTTTTGGAAGCAGAGATCATGACAGAAATAGACAAGCTCTTTGCATGCAGAACTCCGGGACGGGCTTTGGACGGGGAGTTATTGGCCCTCCGGCAGTGTTTGCAGGACTTGTTGGTGTACATTACTACCTTTAATTGACTCGTCCCTGAGAAGAATTAGCCTGAGGAGAAGAGGACTATTCTGTTTTACTGAGGCTTTCGTAACAAACTGAAAGATGTCCTAGCGCAAGTGGTCAACCCACCTGAATGCTGTTTAGAATACATAGACTAAGTGGTGCAACTAGACCATCGGTTGCAGGAAAGGAAGACTGATCGATCCCGTTTAGAAGGACAGCCCTTGTAGGTACAACCATGAGAAGCACTGTCTCTCTCCCTGGAGACTCCGCCGGAACCCATGCAATTGGGTAGTGTTAGAGGGCCATTGACCAAGGAGGAGAGGGAGAGATGCCGTTGGCAACAGCTATACCTGTATTGTGGCAAGGCAGGCCACTTCCTAAAAGACTGTCCGAGTAAGTCATCTAGAAAGCCCCTAGGAGCAGTCAAGGTTAATTCAGTAGATCCAAAGTTGCTTTTGGAAAACGTTGCGACTCGACAAGAGTAGGGATTGGCTTGTCGAGTAGGTAGAAGACACCAACGGTCTCACATTTTACAACACCATTAATCCTCATCAAGCCAGGACAACCACAGAGAATGTACGCTATGGAAGCATATATTAACTGTGGAGCGATCAGAGATTATATGGACCTGTCGGTGGCCCAGCAGATTGGCGTACCTGTACAACAGAGGGAAAAGGTAGACCACCTAGTCTCGGTGAATGGTTCTCAGTTGTCATCTGGACCAGTAACCCAGTGTACTAAAGAGGTTGAACTGTTGTGTCAGGATGGTCACTGAGAACACATAGTATTCAACCTGATCAATGCACCCAAGTTCCAGCTCATACTAGGCATGCCCTGGTTGCAGTGCCACAATCCGGTCATCAACTGGAAAACACGTGCAATGGTCTTCTCCACTGAGTGCCTCAACACCTGTCACCCATTTGTGCCTCCCGTTGCCCATTGACTGACGTCAAGTATTTCAAATCAGTGGGAAAAGATGCTGCTTGGCCTGATTGGACAGTTGCCTGCAGTTTACGAGGACTATCAAGATGTGTTCCAAAAGGAGCACACCAACACCTTACCCCCCCACATAGACCATATGACTGCCAGATAGATTTAATATTGGGGTCTCCGGTTCCATGCAGTCGCATCTACGCTCTCACCAAGAAAGAAAACCAGCATTTACGTGACTATCCGGACCAATACTTAGCAAATGGGTTTATCCAGCCTTCAAAGTCACAAGCCTCCTCCGCTTTCTTCTTCGTCCCTAAGAAGGAAGGGAACCTCAGGACCTGCATCGATTATAGAGGGTTTCAACAAAATTACCATCACGAACAGGTACCCCCTACCGTTGATTCCAGTACTTCTATACCAAGTGAAGAATGCTAAAATATACACCAAATTAGACCGCCGAGGAGCATACCACTTAGTACGCGTGAAAGAAGGCGACGAGTGGTAGACAGCCTTCCGCACCAAATTGGGGATATTCGAGTACACAGTCATGCCCTTTGCCCTGTGTAATGCGCCAGCTGTCTTCCAGTTCTTTATGAACAATGTCATGCGAGAACTCTTGTATGTCTGAGCTATGGTATACATTGATGACATTTTGATCTGCTCATCCAATCTTGAAGAACATGTACGTCATGTAAGGGCTGTCCTGGACAAGTCACGACAACACCAGTTTTATGCGAAGTTGGAGAAATGTTTCTTTCATGTGACCAAAGTGAAATTCTTGGGCTTTATCTGGTCCTTGCAGGGAATCCAAATGGATAACCGAAAGGTGGAAGCAATTCTGCAATGGCCTTCACCTACATCAGTAAAAGCAGTACAGAGTTTCCTGGGGTTTGCAAATTTTGACAGACTTATACCCAGCTTCTCTAACATCACACATCCAATTACCTCACTGCTGAAGCACCCGGATCCCGAGGTCCCTTTTCTAGTAGAAACTGACACATCTAGTGTGGCAGTGGGTGCCGTGCTGTCCCAACGAGACCCTGAAACCAACCAATTGCATCCAGTGGAATTCTGGTCTAAGATATTTTCTCTGGCCAAGTTGTATTACGCAATAACAGATAAGGAGCCACTCGCCATCAAAGCTGCTTTTAAGGAGTGGCGACACCACCTGCTCAGAGCATGTCACACTATCACAGTATATACTGACTATCACAACCTTCAATACTTACGTAGGGCCCAAGTGCAATCCCAGCACCAACTAAGGTGGGCTCAGTTCTTTACAGAATGACTTCACAGTAACATTGTGTCCAGGAGTGAGAAACTGGAAAGCTGACGCTTTGTCCCAGTTGGGATGGGATGCAGAAGGGTAAGATGTGTATGCAGCCCCGGAACCAGTTGCAGTAGTTCCCGAGAACAAACTGTTGGGGTTGACAAGTTCTACACCACCACAATTGGACCAGTTATGGAATGAAGTCAAACAATGCATGAAGCCAGAGCAATTGCAGACCTGGGTATCTTAGGATCCCCAACGTACTGAAGAGAACGGCTTACCTTACTATTGAAAACACTTGTATTTACCAGATTCCCCTATGCAGCACAAGGTTCTGCACACCTATCATGATACACTGACAGCAGGTCACCCTGGAATCACAAAAACTATGGCAAAGATTCAGCAGCACTTATGGTGGCCTACATGGCGAAAGGATGTTTTGCAATACGTAAATACCTGTGATGTGTGTGCACGAAATCAAGTACCAAAAACTAACCTGCAGGGGCTACTTCACTGATTATTCATACCACCTGCCCCTTGGCATACGATATCCTTGGATTTTATGACTGAGTTTCCTCCCTGTAATGGGTATCGTACCATCCTGGTAGTTGGCCATCTTTTAACAAAGATGGCACACTTTATCGGCTTGAAAGGATTACCGAACGCAGGAACTCTTGCACAAACATTCCTGACAAACATCATACGACTACACAGTTTCCCATCGTTAATCATCTTGGACCAAGGAAGCCAGTTTGTATCCAAGTTCTGGAAGAGTTGCTGTGATGAAACCCAAATCAAAATCAGGCTATCTACCAGTCACCACCCATAGAACGACGGCCAGCCCGAAAGGACCAACCAGACCCTGGAACAATACCAGCGTTGCATGTTTGTACAAGCAGACAGCTGGGTCAATCTTCTTTGGGCAGCAGAATACGCTTATAACAGTGTCCACAGTTCCACAGGTTTCACACCTTTTTCTTACATGACAGGGACCCACATACCACTGCCCTAGACCCACCTACACCATTGGAAATGCCCGCTATGACACCGTTGCACACCATAATCTGAGAAACCCTAAAGAAGGCTACCAAAACTTTACAGGACACCAAGGCAGCTCACTAGCGCTTTTCTGATAAGCGAAGAAGTGACGCCCCCGCATATCAAGTAGGAGATAAGGTATGTTTATCAACAAAGCATATCTAGTTGAAAGGCCTCACGAGGTTCACCCAAAATACATTGGCCCTTATCCTGTTATTTCCATTATTAATCCTGTGGCAATTACGTTAGAGCTGCCCACGTCTCTAAAGATACACCCTGTTTGTTCACGTTTCTCTAGTAAAACCTGTGCAACCAGGAACACGAAACTCCATACACAAACCACCTCGAGTAGAAACAATAGGTGGGGAAAAATAATACGAGGTTCGAGACGTCTAAGATTCCAAAATCATTAGGAAAAGATTGCATTATCTTTTCGATTGGAAGGGTTACAGCGTGCTGGATTGAACTTGAGATCCAGCAGAAAACATCCATGCACCTCGCCTATTAGCTTGCTATCACCGCAATCCCCCAACCCGGCCAGGATCAGGTGTGGCTCTCCTTGGGGACTGGGGGTGGGGGGCTTTGGAGAGTTGTGCTGTCAATAACCCAGTGAGAACACAAGGCACATCCTCATATGGCAATGTAGGAAGGGACTGGACATTTAGGATGGCTGGCTGGCGCAGGCGTTTATTAGGAAGCTAATATGACCCGCACCAACATGGATGCCAAGTTAGGACCTGCTGTGGAACTCAAGCTGGCCCCCAGCTGGCCCGAGATCTCTGGTGGTATAGTGTTAGAGGCTGCATCCCGAGGCTATAAAACCACGCCCCGGGCCACACCCTCTGCTTAGTGTTTCTTCTGCTACCTGCAAGAACAGTGTGATGCTTACTGCTCCTGTTTCCACGTGCACTGAGACTTTAACTTACTGGTGCAGGCCCAAACTCATCTGTGTTTGAAATCTGCCTTTGCATCCATACTTACCTGAAGACTTCATCGCTGGAGCTCCGTAGTAGCCTCAGTTCTTGATACTTACTTGGAATCTTCCCTGATCGGGTCCCGCGGCAACTGCAACTCCTGAAACCACAGTAAGAGTCTGAAGTTTAATCACAATGCCCACCCGAATTCCCCATTGAGAACGTACTTACCAGAACAAGCGGTCAGCCGGCTGGAATCCTGCGTGGTTGCCGCTCCAATCATTCTTCGTGCAGCGACCCGATCCGGCACAGCATTTCGGGAGATCCGCACCTGCAGAAAGGAAATCAGAAAGAGACTTGTTAAAGCGCATCACGCCACCAGACAAGAACGAACAATACAAAACAAGCCACACTTCACGCCGCAAGCTGCCAGAACTCTAGAAAGAACACAAGGCAGTGCTATACAAAGACTTACCTCAGCATCTCGTGTGCCGCAGCTGGCCTGGGCCACTACTCCCAGTGAAGCTACTGGAGTCGGATGCTTACCTGGCACCTTCAGCCTTCCTTCTTCTTTTAGACACTGTGAGCACAACCGCCTGTGCGCCAGCCAGCATGCCTAAGGGATAGATATGGGGGAGGTCGGGGGGAAGAGTCGGGAGACCCATACTGAATACCTGTACTTACTTGTCCTTAGGTCTCCATCCAGATCCCCTTGCACACCTTACCAGAGGTTCCGAATTCTACCGGGCCACTCCCAACCACACTGGTCACTGGGCTACAGCTCTTCAGTGGGTCAGTGGAGAAGGAGTGGTTTGGGTGTCCATCATAACCAGTCCATCCAGTGGGAGCACTGCTTCAGAACAGTACGGACCAGGCACTCCTGCAGGGCACCAGAGGTAAGCATTACACATACTGCCACTTCACCTGTTTACCAAATCTGAAGATGGCCACCAGGGGGGGGAACTTGGGGAGAGGACTGTCATTGGATGGGGGCAGTATGCGTTAGGACTGATTTTCTATAATCTGGCCTGTTGGACAGATGTATAGAAGGCCAACCTATATTGTGACAGGAACAACTCTGTGAAGCTGTAGCCAAACCAGTTTTGGTAGCAGTGACAAGTGGTCTAGGCTACGTTCTACAGAGGTGGTGAGCTTGTAAGGGGTCCACAATGAGGTCACACAATGGGAATCACAGATTACACTTAGACAGGATGTATAAAAATAGTTATTTATTTATGGCTAAAAAACAGACACCATAAAAAATGACTACTAGCAAGTAGAGTTATCACATAAGACTATTAAACTAAATACATATCTACATTCACTTTGTTATGGGGCGTAATACACATCATAAATACCTGCAAAGGAAAGGTTAGATCAGTATTATGCACTCAAGGTTGACAGAGTTGATGCCTAACTAAAATTGTTCAGCCCTAAGTTGCATGGGGCCTTTTACCCAATAGTTTAAGTAAACGTTCCACAGAAGTTATGAAGCAGGAAAAAATGCATGTAGGGTCTCTGGGGTCCAGTGAAGGGTACTTATGGTTAGGATACAAGTTAGACTAATGCCTAACAGTCTGATGTCTTGCGCAAGCTATGGCAAAGCCAATAATGTTAGAATGAAGGTGTTTATTATAAGCCCATTGACTTATAATGGGAGTATAGCGGTAGGTTAGCTCTGTAACCTACACCCTCCTCCCCCTGTACTCCTATTCTTCCCCAGACTTGGCAGGACAAAGGAAGAGGGTCAGAGGTTGCTTTTCCCGCCAAAAGTCAGTCTTGCATTCCCAGGAGTTGCAGGTTCGAGCAGATGTCTGGTTGGTGTCTTTAACTGTCGCAAGGAAGAATGCAGCAAAACTTGATGCAGGCCCAATCTCAGGACTGGACTCGGGTCAGGTAAGTGATTTCAGATGGTGGTCACTGCAGCACAGTGATGCAAAAGGACCCAGCAGCCACGGTCGGATTTTCCCTCCTATCTGAGTTCCTCTCAATTCTAGAATGCCGAAATTTAGCAGAGGTTAGTCTCAGCTGAGGATTCCCCCAAGTTTCAGGCCAAAACCCAGAACAGTGACGCTGGCAGCATGGTAGCCCAAAATAAAAGCTGTTCAGCCACAGGACGGTTCCAGGACACTTCCGAAGGCTTCCTTTGGCAGGGCACTGAGCAGACTTCAGGAATTGATGGTCCTTCCACTCCAAGAGTCCAAGGGACACAGCTCCTTCGCAGGACTGCTAAAGATCACAAGCAAGACAGGGCTCCTCCAAGACAGCAGCAGAAGTTGGTTGCCAGGCCTCTTTCAGTCAGGTCTCGGGTTTCTTTGCGGGTGTCACATCTAGACAGGCTACCTGGCTCCTTCAGGTTTCTCCAGGATCTCTGAATAATGGGTGCATAGGTCCTCTTCTTATCCTAAAAGCCAGGTAAGAGCTACTGCCACCCCTAGTCAAAAGCAGGACTAACCCACACACACACACACCCCAGCAGTGGTCCAATCAGGACCACTGGCGGGAACATTCATGCATACCACTCAGACACACTGAAACCAGTTTGTGGATTGGGACCAGACAGTCCCAGCCCACATCCTGCCAGCAAACACACACAGCCCTTCGGTAGCACGCCCAAAGCTTCTGCTTTCTCAGGGTGTCCGGTAATTTTTTCGAAAAAATAATGTAGAATGACCATTTTTTTGAAAAAATGTCGAAAAAAAAAATGGGCAAAAAAAAAAAAGTGGGGGTTGGGGGGGGAAGCCCCCCATTTCGAATAAAAATCATATTAAAAAAAATGCACATTTTTTTTTCTACATTCTTTTTTCGAAAAAATGACTCGACATTTTGACTTTCGAAAAAATGACTATAAACCCTTTCTCAGGCACTGGAAGTCCTTATAAGGATTTTCCTGGCCTCTCATGCCAGGAAGAAGGTTAAAGAACCAGATGGCAAAAGGACAAGTGAAAAGTCTTGTGGGATGGCCATGTTTGACCAGTAGCCACAGTTAGTAGCCAAACGTGGTAAACGCGGGTAAGGCTAAAACGAAATTTCCAGAAAGTGGGAAAAAGTCACTGCTGCCACCAGCTTATCCTTTTAGCACACCTAGAGTAACCAAAATTCCGCTGAGTGTTAGTCTACGGCAAAACTAAAATGCACCCCATTGTACTGCAGTGTAAGCTGCTGTGCACAATGATAAAATGTTACCACAAGTGATACAAAAGTAGTAACACAGTAACATGATAACACGACTAAGGGAAACAATGTTTCCCAGTACTGCCAGCATGAAGGACATGTCAGTTTCCCCATGACATATGAGCAAATGCTGGGGGGCGTGGCTAAGGAGCCATGTAGGAGGACGTGTCTCTGCTGGAGCTCCTGAAGATCCTTACATTATCCTGCTGACATCGCGTGAGAAATGATACAAAAGTCCTATACTTTAAGGATCGAGTGTGTGAAGCTTCCAGGCATGTGAAGATGCACTTTGGCGCGGACCCGTGCAATCACTTTGAAGATTAATGCTGGAGAAAACTTCGATGTTCGTCTGCGGCGGCGAGCAAGATGGCCGCCACCCGACAACAATGGAGGAACAACGAGCATAGGCAGATCTAACGCCTAGCTGCGGAAAGTTAAGAAGTCTCGTGGCGGGGGTGCCAGGAACGGTGAGCAGCGTCGGCCGGGTGCACCATGGACATATATAATAATTGAAAATTGGATCGGGGCCCCAGGGACGCACAGCCCGTGCAGGCATCAACTTTGCAAACTGTAGCGTTAATGCACGTACAGCCTCTGCAGCAGCTCAAGGCAGGGACACAAACGCTCACACAGCCTCTAAAGTAGCCCTAGGCGGCGACGCGGCGGGCGCACTGGGAAAGTCGGGCCTGCAGTGATACATTGTGACCACAACTTCGGGAGTGGGCGCGGACGTGCTAGCTATGAAACACTGAGCTCTGAAATTGACAGAAGGCTTGCACCGACGGTGTTACTTTTGTATCTGCTGCGGATTGCCTTGTAATGCTGGATTGAATCTTAAAAAAAATAAACCAACAGTGTCCTATCTGTAGATTTATGATGACTTCAGTGAACAGGGTGCTGATATATACATTCAGCGTTGGACACTGGAGGTACATAAATGAGCTAGAAGGCGCTCGCTAGCTACTGGAGACTGGCTGCCCATGTAAAAGGGAAGCCTGGGAGGTGCCCAGTGGAACAAAGAGCATTCAGCATCCGCATCCAATAGAACATGTGGGGCACGAGAAGGCATTACTTGTAGAAGATGCCCTCGCAGAGGAACGTACAGCTGTGAGCAGCACTGCTGGCTGTCCCTGTTCCAGCAGCTACACAGGAACTGCAAGGTGAGATCTCAACGGCCAGCGGTGATCCACAACAGCAGAAGGTCAAACGCCCCTGCTCTGCTGAACCCAGATGCAGTTACCCTGGAGTGAGGCAGAGACACGGGGGCTCGGTTTGCCCAAGCTCACGGCATAAATGATGTGACACTGGAGGCCCACTGGAGGGCATGGACGCTGGAATGCTAATGCAGTCTGAGACTAGCGGGGGCACCCAAAACACATATGTAACGGCAGTACACAAGCCCGTAGAGCCACACCAATATCAGGCGGAACGCCCGAGGATCCGGATCGACTGGGGCAGGAACGTAAGTCCCGTGGGGAAGCGCGAGAGTCCACGCAGAGTGGCCCCTGCCGGAATTGTAGTGCATAAGAGGTGGGCTGACCCACAACATACGGCTGCTGCGTCATGTCCAACAAGCCTCCACGACTAAAAGGGAAGCAACCTACGCTGGACGAATTCGCCAGGACGCCGCTGGGCCCGGAAAGCGCCAGGAGCAAGGACAAGCCCCCTGCAGGTGGCATGGCCGCCACGGGTACAAATCAGGAGGTCCCGGCTGCGATTGCGGACTTGAAATCGGACTTGAAAGCGGCCTCGGAGGCCAAGCTTGAAATAGCTGTGTCTGAACTGAAAACAGCATTGGACCTTAAGGTCGGTGAAGTGCAGGAAGAGGTGAATCTACTCCGACAGGACGTAAGGTCCCTGGCAGAGCGCACAGAGAGCCTCGAGAAAGAAGTGAGCTCGAACACAGCGGACTGTGCCTCACACAAGTCGGAACTACATGCCCTGGTGCAGAAAGTGGGCAATCTGGAGAACAGGACGGAGGAAGCAGAAGGACGCGCCCGAAGGAACAACATCCGCATTGTGGGCTTGCCGGAGGGAACAGAAGGCCACAACCCCACGGAGTTTGTCGAAAACATGATGCTGCAGGAGATACCTGGAGGGGTGCTGTCTCAGGGATTCGCGGTGGAACGAGCGCATAGGGCTCTAACGAGGAAGCCGCCGCCAGGCAACCCACCTAGGCCAGTTATCGCCAAGATCCTTAACTACCGGGACCGAGAGAGGATACTGGAACACTTCTGCAAAGGTGGAACAATCAAACGAGGGGCTGCAAACATAACGGCCTACCCGGACTATACCTTGATGGTGCAGCGGAGCCGAATGAACTTCGGGGCTGTTAAGAGGAGACTGAGGGAAGCGGGCCATAAGTACATGCTACTTTACCCGGCGAAATTGAAAGTTTTTCATAAAAACAGGACCTTGTTTTTTGATACTCCGGAAGGTGACATGGGATGGCTTGACACGCAGGGTTGCCCCCAGGAGTCCGACATCCAGACGAAAGAAGGAGACAGAGGAGATAAGTAATGAGTAATGGGAGCACTGGAAGATGGTGTGGTTGAAGACTATGGGACTTGACTATAGTCATTGATGTGGCCTGTTAGCAGATGGGACCAGATTAGAATAGATAATGTATTGTGAGCACTGTGACTGTTGCTTTATTAAGGAGCCTTGTGGGAGCTTGTCCTTATACCCCCATGTAGTATTAATAGTTAAGTGACCATTAGGGCGACTTCACCCTACTGAGCTCTGAGCAATTTGGACAGGGCTAGATGTGGGGGTGCCTGAGATCCAGGGATGGAGCTGGGCAACAGTTGGGGAGGGAGTTGTTGGGGAAGGGATGGGTGAGGGTAGGGGAGGGAGGTGGGGAGTTTGATGGGTATATAGTTTTGGGGAGTTTGAGTTTAAACATGAGCCTACAGGGAATAGCCCAGGAATTGTATCTGTATTGCGTGGGCGGGTGAGAGTGGCTGGGAGGAAGAGAGATGGGTACTAACGAGCTATGGGGGATCTTAAGATAGTGACGTGGAATGTCAGGAGACTTAACAGTTATTTAAAAAGGAACAAGGTCATGCTGTATTTGAAAAGACAAAAAAAAGACATTGCATTGTTACAAGAGATGCATCTGACACGGGAAAAGTTGGAGCTGGTGGGAAGAAAATGGAAAGGTACTGTAGTGGGGTCCTCGTACTCAGCCTATGCTAGGGGAGTACTGGTCTAGGTGGCGCTGCACGTCCCCTTCCAGCTGATGCAGGAAATAGTGGAAAATGAGGGGCGTTTGGTCATAGTGAGAGGATTGGTAGAAAATAAAGAGGTATGCATTGTCAACACGTACGTCCCCAATCAAAACACGGCGGCGTACTTCAAGACTATGTGCACCAACCTAGGTTTGTGCGCGGGTAGCGCGGTTATCTGGGGAGGGGATTTTAATTGTGTACTGAACCCCAAAGTTGACAGATCAAATGACAAAATGGATAGGCCCGCCCCAGCAGCCAGGGCATTGCAGACGTTGCTAGATGACTTTGAATTGGTAGACGTATGGAGAACAAAGCATCCTAACGAGAGGCAATATTCGCATTATTCAGCCCCGCAGCAGCTGCACACAAGACTTGATTATGTTTTTGCCACACAAGATGTAATGATAGAGATTGTTCACATAGAATATAAAGCGAGGGTCCTGTCGGATCACTCGCCCCTGGTCTTGGGGTGTCAATATTGCCGCCCTAGGGCGTGGATTCCGACATGGCGCCTCCGTGCGGAGGCGCTCAAAAATCCAGTTTTCAGAGAGGATATAAGAGATGAGATCATTAACTACTTTGAGGTGAACACAGGCAGTGTTGACTCGGCGGGTACACTATGGGAGGCCTTCAAGGTGGTGATGCGGGGTGTAGCCATCGCTAAATCGAAAGGCTTGCAGGACAGGGTCCTGGCTGACTTACAAAAAGTGGAAGATGAATTAGAAAGAGAATTAAAAAGTGGAAGTGTAGACACTGAACTAGTACTTAAACTACAGCAGCAGTGCGCAGAACACTGGGAAAGGCTCTGCAACCTTAATTACAAAAAGTAAGTTGAGAGACAACATGCGGGTGGGGATAAAACGGGCCGCCTCTTAGCGTGGCTATACAAGAGTGAAACCCCTAGGCCCCCGATTAGGACAATAACCAGAGAAGATGGTGAGGTAGCGGACACCCAAGAGGGAGTCAATAGGGGATTTGCAGATTATTATAAGGAGCTATACGAGGACAAGGGAGGGGCAGCCAGGATGAGATACTTGAAACATTGGAGGATATAGGATTGCCCAAGATCAGTGCAGAAGAAAGAGAATAACTTGACGCACCAATTACTTTGGAGGAGTTGGAGGAGGTTGTTAGGCAGCTGCCTACCAGTAAGACCCCAGGAGCAGATGGGTTCCCTAGTGAATTTTATAAAGCATATAAGGCAGAAGTACTCCCCTCAATGCTAGAAATGCTCAATGAGGCGTTTGAAGTGGGACGGTTGCCGGAGTCGCTCAGAGAAGCGATCATAATACCGCTCCCCAAACCTAATAAACCTGGGCATAGCTGTGGATCATACAGGCCGTTGTCAATGCTGAACCAGGACGGCAAGATACTGACGGCTGTCCTGGCGAATAGACTGCGGAAAGTGATTGGCAAATTAATACATCCACACCAAACGGGCTATGTCCCGAGCAGGAACATAACTCACAACCACAGGCGACTCCATTGGCTGATCGAATGGGGTCGTGACAATGAAGGAGAAATGGCAATCGTGTCTTTAGACGCAGTAAAAGCTTTCGATTCGGTTAGATGGCCGTGGCTGCTGGCGGCCTTGGGAGAGTATGGGATGGGGCTGGGGTACATCAGGTGGGCGGAGATGCTGTATAGTGCGCCGCTAGCCAGGATTCAAACAGGAGCAGTGATATCTGAGAGATGGCAACTTAGCAGGGGCACTAGACAGGGGTGCCCCTGGTCCCCAATGTTGTACATTCTGGCTCTGGGACCCCTAGCGCTCTACCTAAGGCAACAATATGACACGATAGGCATTGAGGTAGGAGGGGGAAAGACACCTGATATCCCTGTATGCGGACGATTTGGTATTATATTTGAGATACCCGGAAGACAATCTCCAGTACATTCTGGAGGTGATGGAAAGGTATGCGAGACTGTCCGGCATAGCGGTAAATCCCCAAAAGTCTAGCATCTTCCCGTTGGGTAGTTACAAGGGAACCCCTGTAGAAAGGTTGCCGGTTTTGCCAGTGCCATGGACTGTGAGTTCCTTCTGCTACCTTGGAATAGATGTGTATCATACGGCGGAAGAGGAACATAGGCATAATACCGAGATGGCCATTGGAAAAATCCGCAAATGTATGAGGTTTTGGGAGAAGTTGCTCTTAGCAATGATGGGACGAGGGGCGATGCTTAAGATGGTGGTTCTGCCTAGGCTCCTACATTATTTTAGTAATATTCCACATATGATTCCCAAGAGGTTTTTTGTTCAACTGAATGGTATGTGTAGAGACTTCCTGTGGCATGGTACCTGAAATAGAGTGGCGCTATGGAAGTTGCAGAATTTTCATTAGAAAGGGGGTATTAAACTACCTAATTTTGAGGTTTATTATGTAGCGGGTCAACTACAATATGTGGCCAAATGGCTCTCCGATGAAGCGACCCCTGAGTTTAGATTGTTTGGGCGGGATTGTACCCCGTTTTACCTGAAGGAAATTGTCTGGTTGCCTGAGTCAGAAATGAAGGAGCGCCCGGGGATGCTGATGCTGGGGTGGAGAATGTGGCGTCGAGCATGTATGATGATGGGGGACCCGCTCCCTTGTTCCCCGCAGGTACCGCTGGTTGCATTGGCAGAAGGAGATAAGCAACTGAGGGTGATTATCAGAACCTACTGGGAGTCGGCTGGGCTGGTAACGTTAGGGGATATTTGGCAAGAGGGGACCATCAGAGATTTTGAAGGACTTGGGGAAGAGGCGGGATTGCATGGGGGCCAATATGTTACGTATCACAGGTTGGTACGGAAAATTCGAAAAACGTGGCCTGAGACGGTATTGGCGGAGGAACCAGACACCAGCATGGGGATGATATATGACATAGCTGAAGGGGGGCATGAGATCTCTAGATTGTATGAGATGGTAATGACTAAGGTTGGGAAAGAATTGACACATTTGAGATTGGATTGGGAAGCAGAGGTGGGAGCCCAGATGGAGGATGGGGTGTGGGAGCGTGCCCTGGGATACCACAAGAAGGTATCTAGGAATGCCAGACTGAAGCAAATACAGCTGTATGTAACGCATAGAGCATATATGACCCCTCTGAGGATATCTAAGTTCAGAAACGCTGGGAGACAGGCGTGCCCTAGGTGCGATGAGGAGAACGCTGATATGATACACATGTTTTGGTCATGCCCACTAGTTCAGTGTTTCTGGAGAGAAGTGGCACAAAAACTAGCAGAAAAAGGGGTCATGCGCATCATAGATACGGCCTGGGCCTGCCTGTTGGGAGGGTTCCCCAGGCCACGAAAACTGAAGCATGTTGAGAAACTGAAAGACTTGGCATACGTGCTTGCAAAGCGGAGAATTGCTATGGGATGGAAAAAGTGTCACAGGCCACGGGTGGAGGTGTGTTGGAAGGACTTACAGAAATGGGCGGAGGCTGAAACAGTGGTATGGCAGGAGGCAAGTCGCATGAATTGGGAAGAAGTGGGTACCCTGTTGGCATGGAAGTCATTAATAGCTGGACTATTTGGAACAATATTGGATCCAGAGGAATCCGATGAAAGTGACGCCCTGCCACGTGTAGCAGATACTGAGCGTGAAGGACAAACAGGCTCGTGAAGGGGGGTGGGATTAAGGGGGCAGTGGGCAAAGATTAATTGATGTTACTGTAATGGTTGTGAATTGCACTGCGTGTTTGGGTTGTATTTTTGGTTGTGTTCAAAATTAATAAAATTCATTTAAAAAAAAACAACATGAGCAAATGCTAGTGTAGTGAAGCTTATGGCTTCAATGCACTGTAAAAAGTACAGTTCAGATTCAAAAATAAAACCAAAAAGTGTGGGGGTTCCATAAAGATGGAAGGAAAGGTGCAGTAAAGAGAACTCCTTCCTAACAGTGCGACTCAAGGGACAGTGATTGGTTTAGAGGAGAAATACAGTTTTCAAGCTAAAGTGAAACTATTTTTTCTTTTTACCGATGATTCGCAGCCTGATGACGGGGAATATTCATGAGCATGTGAATCCATGCCAGACACATGCTCGAGAACAAGAGTTACAGGTAAGTAACTTAAACCATGTGATCCTCCCGCAGTACCCCTCCCCCACGGTCGGGATCAGGAAGCGTCTGCCTTTCCCTGGCAACATGAGAAGGGTACCAGATCAGGTTTCTGGGAGTAATCGTCTCAAAGCTTGGCTCACCTTGATAAGCTGTAATGGGTTCTCCTTGTCTCTAGTTCTTTTCTTGTCCTTGGAGGTCTGTCTACGATCGTAGAGAAATGGTGAACCCGGACGACGGGTCCTTTAAGATAAGGTAACAGTATCTGAGATGGATGGGGATGCATATCTTACTCAAACATCAATAATCAGACCGACTCAAGAAGTTGGGAAAAGGGTAAGCTGTTTTAATAACACATCTTTAAAACAGGGATTACAGCGGACATCAACGGACTCCACACAGCCTCATCTCGGAGTTTCTTTATAAAAAACAACACTTATATACTAAATATTCCTCATGAGTGAGGTCAGGATATGTGGCAAAATAAGAAAACCTACTCGGGGTTATAATTGGTCAACGGGGAACATCCACACATATGTTCTATGGGCTACAAGGAAGTGGTTGGATCTCTACGGTCAGGTGGGCAACTAAGCCCATCCCAAGCGCAAATCATCTTCCCAGGCCTCCAGATAAGGTGCGTGCTAGGCCTTTTTATGCTTGAAAATCCTGTAAATACGACAGCTTTATTATTTTCCTGTGTACATTTACACACAAATTTAAAGCAGAGGGCAGTGCAAAGGTCAGGTTTCTTGATGAACCAGAACGCTTGTTTTGATTTTTATCTACATGGATGCAAGCCATGGATAAAAGCCTCTGAAACAGAATACATTTCTCTGAAGCCTTTCAAAAAAATAAACTGCACACTGTGATTAAAGGAATTGTTTATTTCCATTCAGCTTCTGCTGTTAATGCTCATGGAGCAAACAGAAGCACTGTGCATATTTATTTTCTGGTTATAGGTGAAAGGATAAAAAAAAAGGATTGAATGCCCTTTTTTTGAAACCTAAAGGACCGAAAAAAAGGGTTGAATATTTTAGATTTTTATGTGGGGGGGTTCCACCCTTGAAACCCCCTGTTTTCTTTTTAAACTTTTTATTTATGCATACCAAACTAAAAGAATATATAAATAAAGTATTCAACCCTTTTTTTCCAGTTCTTTTGGTGTCGAAAAAAAGCATTTGATCCTGTTGTTTTAGATCCTTTGGCCGAACAACTTATTTTCCTAGCATTTTAGGATTGTATAATTAATAAGATGAAAAACTAATTTGCAAATGAGAATTAACATTTTGTAACAAATTGTGCTTCTTTTCCAGTGAAATCAAACCAGTATTGCACTATTGTATTTTTCAGAGTTCCTGTGCTGTGTGCATAATCATGCAGAGGCAGATCATTTTTACACTTATAATTTAATTTACACTCGAATTATAAAAACAGTGTAAAATTATGAGTATGCACGGTCTAGTTTACATCCAGTCAAACTTGCAGTCAATTGGGTACATTACTATAAATGGTCAGTGGCAACAGAGTGTTTGCTTAAAGGTGAGTGATTGTCATTATACCAATCACAGGTGTTCTAGCCTCTCAAATCTTCAAGACTACAATTAAAACATCCAAAACCTGACTCTCCAGGAAGTGCAAGCGCTGTTCAAAACCAAACAAATGAAAGTTACATTTATAATTGAAATAGAAACTCAGCAAAACCTGTCCCTGTGATAATCCGGAAAGGTATTTAACTTTATGTAGCGCTTCATACATGGTTGGTCCAACATCTAAGCACTGTGATTATTATACCTCAGTCGATACTCCGTTAACTGACCTGTGAAGGATGTTAGTCAATAAGATAACTCAGCCGGTTGAGCACTCATGGCTGCAATCTGTGCATGATCTGTAGCTTAAAGGTTTGAATCCTGGCAAGGCCAACTCACCTTTCATCCTTTCGAGGTCTATGAAGGCGAACACTAAGGGACAGGAGGATTTAATCCACTCCTGGGTGGTTCTCATACCTCTAGTCGGTTACAAATATCCTACAGAGACCATCAGCATTTTGGTGGTGACTTCCTGCTCTGTGCTCAATGGAAACATCAAATCCTTGCAGGCAGATTGACCATCTGAGTAACTTTGGATATTCCCCTTTCATTTGCATCAGCCATCTCAAGGGTTGGTGGTCAGTCTGAATGATGAAGGTAGATCCATACAAGTATGGTCTAAGCCTCTTCAGTGACCACACAATAGCAAAACAGTCACGTTCTATTGTTGCCCACCTTGTCTCAGGATCCTTTAACTTCCTGCTGATGAAACAAATGGGGCGTTGCCTACCTTTCTCATCCAGTTGACTAAGGACTGCACCTATACCTACATTAGAAGCATCAGTTTGTACAATGAAGGGTTGGTGATAGTCGGGAGCTCTTAGGACTGGAGCTTGACAAAGGTCTTCCTTTAGGCCTTCACAGGCTTGATTGACATTCAAGGGAGAAGCTATGGTCCCATAGTTCTCTATGAAGTTCCTATAATACCCATGGCTACCTAAGAAGGCTCTCACTTGGGTTTGAGTAGTAGGGGTGGCCCAGTATTGTACAGCTTGTACTTTGCTAGGCAATGGCCTTATTTCACCTCCTCCTACCTCATGTCCAAGGTAGACCACTGTACTCTGACCAATTTGACATTTGCTTGCCTTTATGGTCAGATGGGCCTGTTCCAGAGCCTGCAATACATAGCTTAGGTGTTCAATATGTTCTTTCCATGTAGGGCTGAACACTGCAATGTCATCCAAGTATGCCATGCAGAAGTCCTCCATCCCATTCAGAACTTGATTGACCCTCCTCTGAAATGTAGCAAGTGCATTCTGTAGTCCAAAAGGCATTACCTTGAATTGGTAGAGGCCAGCTGGGGTGGTGAATGCAGTTTTCTCCTTGGCATGGTCTGTCAGGGCTATTTGCCAATAGCCTGACGTTAAGTCAAATGTGCTGAGGTACTTGGCTGCACCAGGTTTGTCCACCAGCTCATCTGTCCTAGGCAAAGGATGGGCATCAGTCTTTGTGACTGCATTTAGAGCTCTATAGTCCACACAGAATCTCAACTCCTTGGATCCTACCTTTGGTACAAGCACAACTGGGCTAGACCATGGGCTAGTAGAGGGCTCTATAACCCCGAGATCAAGCATCTTGTTGATTTCATTCCTTATATGGGTTCTTACATTGTCTGACATTCTGTACCCCCTGCTTTTGACAGGCCAGTGATTATCTCATGTTGGCCCCAAGGGGTCAAGCCTGGTGAAAGTGAGAACAGGGAGGCAAACTGATTTAACAGTAACTTGCACTCATCCTGCTGGTCAGATGTGAGACTGGAAGAGAGATTAACTCCTTCCACTTGCTCATCTAAAGGTAAGCCTCTGAGGAGGTCAGGCAGAGGTTCACTCTCCTCCTCCTCTTCCTGAGCTGAAGCTAGAAGCAAAGCTCCTATGTCAGGTCTAGAGACATAAGCCTTCAAACGGTTGGTGTGAAAGACTCTGGGAGCCTCCTTAGGATTGCCCAAGTCCACCAGATAGTTCACTTCTCCAGGTTTACCAACAGCTTTGAAGGGTCCTATCCATTTGTCCTGTAAGGCCCTCTGCCTTGTGGGGTCCATAACAAGAACAAGCTGGTCTTGAGTAAACTCAACCATGTTAGCCTTCTGGTCTTGCCAATGTTTGACCAGAGCTTGACCAGCCTTCAAGTTATCACTTGCCTCTGCCATCATGTGTGACATTCTCCTCTGGAGACCTATCACATAGTCAGTCACTCTGACTGGCTTGGCGGAAGGAGCACTCTCCAACCCCTCCTTAATCAGGGCTAAAGGGCCTCTGACTGGATGGTCATAAAGAAGTACAAAGGGACTGAATCGTACTCACTCCTGAGGGACTTCTCTATATGCAAAGAGAAGGCATGGCAGTAGAAGGTCCCACTTTCTTTTAAGAGGTTCTTCTAAAGCGCCTATCATGCTCATCATAGTTCTGCTAAACCTCTCCACCAATCCATTGGTTTGAGGATGGTAGGCAGTTGAGAACTTGTAGGTGACTCCACAGGTTTTCCACATGGCTTGCATGTAATGGGACATAAAATGTGATCCCCTGTCAGATATCACCTCCTTAGGAAAACTACTCTGGTAAAAATACCAAGTAGGGCCTTAGCCACAGCCGGAGCCATAACAGTCCTCATAGGTATGGCTTCGGGAAATATAGTGGCATGATCCACTACAACCAGGATAAACCTGTTGCCTGAAGATGTGGGAGGGTCAAGAGGACCAACAATGTCAATTCCAACCCTCTCAAAAGGAACTCCCACTACTGGGAGAGGCACCAAGGGTGCCACATTCTTGGCTCCACTCTTGCCAGAGGTTTGGCAAGTGTGGCAGCTTCTGCAGAATTTGTCTACTTCTGAACCCATCTTAGACCAATAGAAGTAAAGAGAGAGCCTTTCCTTGGTCTTCTTAAAACTTAAGTGACCAGCCAAAGGTATCTTGTGGGCTAACTGCAGAAACTGGCGTCGGTTCACTAGAGGTACTACAAGTTTTTTGCAGTCTCCAGGGGTTGACTCAGTCGGTTCACTGTAGAAGAGGCCATCTTCCCAGTGCAACCTATACTTCCCAGGCTCAGTCCCATTGAGCTGAGAAACTGCCTGTAGGCGAAGACCTTCCAAGGTAGGACACTCTCTTTGTCCCTTCCTGAAATCTACCCTGTTGGGCCCAACTCCTGCCAGTAAAGACTGCAGCTCAGGATGGTCAACAGGGTCAAGATCTCCTACCAGAGTAAGATCATCTTCTAGATCTGATTCCGCAGTATCTAGCTGAACCATACAGGGTTGAACCTCATATTCAGCCTCAGCTGGTGGAGGAGTCACAGATGTGACCTTGGACAGCCTTGGAGATGTCCTTGTGGGCACAGGAGTGCTTGCTGGTTTCTTGCTGGCAGCCTTGGGTTTCCCCCTTTGTCTCTTTCTGACCTGCAATAGCAGTAAGTTAGTCCTGTGGACTTGGGGTGATAGTTTCCTCTATCATGTCCCCAGGAGAGCCTCTCAAGGTTCTCTCCCTTGCATACCTTGTGAGCTCCTGCTTCCTTCTGCTGGGGAGGCCTGGGGGTAATGGACACAACTCCAAGAGTTTTAAGGTCATTACCCAGCAGGACCCTCCCAGGTACGTTATTCTGCACACTTACAGGTATTCTGACAGTCATGTCATTACACTGGATGAGAACTGGTAACTGGGTAACCATTTGCACAGGGCCTCTAGCTAACTTGGTTAGGTGTTTGGGTGCCTTAGCAACATCCTCCACCTTGAAAAAACATTAATCAACCACAGCTATGCTGGCTCCAATGTCTCTGATGGCAGGGGTTTCCTGACCATTCACGAGACCACTATCTTTGTAATACTCTTTAGTATTATCTGGGATTGAGTTATAGACATCTAAGTTATGTTGTTCCCAAAGACCCAAGGACACTAAAGAAACACTAGCTGAGACTCTCATGGGCTCATCAGCTAGTAACTGAAAGTTTCCACTGGCCATAGGTACTTCATCCACCTGGGAGAAGGCTAAGGAGGCAGTGTGGACCCATGAAGGTTTACCCTTACATCTGGGATCCCCTTTCACATGGTCAGGTAACCCACAAACAAAGCATTTTCCAAATGCTCTCTGGAATGGGGGTTTGTTCAGGCATCCATCTGGTTTGGGACCAGATGGTACACTAGCCTGATTCGGTTTCCCTTGTGGCTTACCCTAGTTATGTTTGGGGCCCACTTTTGGATTGGAATAATTGGAATTCTCTTTGTTGTCTTTCTTTGCCTGCTTTCCCTCATCCTTTTTCTTAGTTACCCCAGAATCCTTGTGAGTAGCCCGGAGGACAACCCACAAGTCAGCAGTCTTAGCTAGCTTCATAGGATCTATCTCCTTTGAATCAGCCAAGTGCTGTCTAGGCTTCAGGGGAGCAGACATCAAAAATAGACTCCAACATTACAAGATTCCTCAAACCTTCATAAGTGTTCACTTTGTAACCCTTAACCCAACCATCTAAGTTTTTCAAACATTCACACACCCAGGTAGCCCAAAGGGTACATCATGCTTTTTGAGGGTTCTAAACCTCTTAAGATACTGGGAAGGGGTCTTCCCAAATCTAGCTATTAATGCTAGCTTCACACACTCATAATCCTGTTTATCCTCCACCCCCAACTCCATTACAGCGTCACTTGCAACAGGGGGAAGCCTAGAGAAAAGCCAGGGAATCAGCTGATTCCCTGAGATACCTTGAATCCCATGATTGTATTCAAACATCGCTAACCAATCCAAAACATCAAGTTTAGTCGCATAGATACCAATCATTTCCTTTGGCATACAGGGTCTCTTAGGGCTAGAAGACCTAGAAGACTCTAGGAGAGAAGCATTTTCTACAGACAATTTCTTCATCTCTAGTTCATGATTCAGCTCAATTTCTCTGAGCCTTAACTCTTGATGTTTCATGGCAGTTTGTGCATCAACACGTTTCACTTCCAATTCAAGTCTCATTTTCTCAAGTGCAATAAACTCAGGAGTAAGTGCAGGACCTGTGGGGGTCCCTGTGGACAGAGGGTGTGCTTTCTGAGCAGGCAAAGGAGTTGTAGGGTTTCCTAACAAGGACTCATCTACTTCTTACATCTCTAACACTCTCAGAATCAGAAACATCAGTTTCCACATTTACTCGAGGGGCAGGCCCTTCTGACCCACTCTTCAGACTTTGTTTTCCCATTAACTTTGCAATCAATTCAGATTTCTTTCCTTTACCAGAGAGACTCCTCTCCCTACACATGGTTCTCAAAACCTCAGCAGTGTAGTTTAAGAGACCCTCTTCAGTGTAGCTTTCCATATTTGACATGATTTCTCAGTTAAATAGAATTAGTGGTGTTTAGCCTTGTGGTTAGTTGAACCCGAGCAATAGCAGCACTCTAATTGTAATCACTCTACTTCCAAAACCTCACCGCTGTACACCAGTGTTAGGCAGAAACCTGTGCAGTGCCCTTAGACACCACTGCACACAATTAAGACTACAGGTGGCGATACAAGTTTTACCTTTTGGTACAAGCCTGCACTACTATGTTAAAGTGGTAGCAGTAGCAGAGCAGCCAGGCTTATCTCAACAGTATATGAGCAGTAGCAGAGATTACACAAAGGGACCACAATTACTGTGACTCGAGCAAACACTGACTCAAGGTTTCAGGTAAAAAATATAAGTACATTTATTTTTAAACCGTTTGTTATAAACACAACACTTCTATTAATTCAAAACCACACGTAAAATATACTACAACCAACCAATTCGCTTTGTACGGTATAACCTCAAGGTAAGTACCCTATGTTTTAACGGACCGGTGTTGTGAAACAAAAGACTTTACCGGGAATACATATGCGATCACTTTTTGACAGTTCGGTCTTACTAAAGAAACGCGTATCCGCGGCAAGAAATGTTACCGACGGGAAAAACACACTTAGCATCTGAGATACCCAGAGAGAGTTGGGGGCAAAAATCATAGGCAATACTTTTGTCCAGGCAGACAGAATCAGAGAACATTCATGGACAGAAATTCAAGAGTCAATAGGCTGGAGCCAGTGTCATGTGGAACCGGGTTCCTGTTGTCGAGGATCACACCGTCGGACAGTTCACGATTCAACGTAGCCAGGAGTACTTAGATATTGTCAATGGAGGAAGCAAAAGTTATAAGAAGGAGGGAAGATCAGGGCAAGCCTTGTAGGAGGAGAAAAAGGGATTCACCCGATTTCCTCAAGCAGAACACAGTACCTTATTCAATGAAGACGCTGGTGCCACGGCAGTTGTTCCTGGTAGTTTCCTGCAGACCCATGGTTCCTGGAGCTTCGGCAAGGAGGACGACGACTGGAGGGGTTTGCACCACACAGGGCTGAAGCCGGCAGAAGCGACGGTGAATAAAAAGTGCGCTCCTTAAAAACAGGAGAGGCTCCTCAGATGGCTATCCGGACCACTACAGCAGTCTGCAGCGATTTTCGACCACAAAGAGGATCCTCTGGATGTAGAAGATGAGCTGGTTATCCCCACCAGGCTCAAGGGAAGAAGACTCCAGACTGGATCTTCTCTGGTCGTCGAAGAGTAGATAGCTTAGGACTGCAGCAGGGCTTCACCGGGGCGGGATCGTTGCAGCAGCCGACTTCTTTTCTGCTTCTCTTCGGTTCCTTGTAGTTTGTGGCGACTCTGAAATCTAGCCCAAGATTCCTGCCTTTTATGCAAAAATCCCCCATTCACACAGCCTGGCTGTCAATCATACAGCAGGGGGATTGTCGCGCCCGGACAACCACCTCAGCCAATCATGGCAAAGTGCGGATTGGTTTTCCTAGGATACCCTGTGCATGGGGTGACTACACCCCTCCCTCACATTCAGCCCACCTAGACACCTAGGCGCCTAGAGGAGGGCTTCTTGGCAGAAGCCCGCCAAAAGACAGTGAACAAAGAAGGCAAACATTGTTTGCCGCGCAAAGTAAAACACAAGAAGGACTTTAACAAAAAGAAATGGTGAATAAACCCGACTGGAGCCAAAAGAAAAAGTATTTGGTCAAGCGGGTTTAAGTTCGAGGCTAATATAATAGCCTATAACAATACCATGTTTATATAGTGTAACCGCGCGGTAGAAAAGTTAGGGTAGATACCACTGCCACCAGCCAAGTCTAAATGTTAAAAGAGCGAAACAATGCTCTAGGAGGTACAGACAAAAAGAGCTAAGGATTAACCCTTTCCAGTACTCCATGTAAGATGGGGTGTACTGGATCTGTGGTTAAATGGCTAAGTAAAGTTAATGGCAACTTTACCCTTTTCTGGGGGACAGTAGTCAGCCCCAGAAATGGAGTCAGTGGGAAGTCTAAAAAACAACCCTGTGTCACTGCACTGAAGGTGCTGTGTAACGCACAAAAGAAGGGGGCCACTGAAGTGGTGTACTCCAGAGCCCACAATCACAAAAACAGATGAAATACACATGGCAAAACATGGGTAAGGGTGAGGGAAAAGCTCCCACTCTTACCAAGTGGAAAAAAATAACTCCAGAAATCCAGCAAAGCTGCTGAGGGACTCACTAGTTAAGGGAAATTAGCCATTGAATGAGAATTCTCCCGAACACGAACCGACTTCGGTTTGGTGATAATTGTGATAAATATGTTCTATGTACACCGCTTTGCCAAAAGCGCTATATAATTACCCATTTGACCATGAGATTAGATATAGGATTTAGCTTGAAGTCCTTGCGTCCCTGTACTGTTGTATCATAACATTGGCATACCATTCGGTAGTAATAGCTCCAGGAAATTAGGACTTTCATTAAACATCAAAAGTCATTTCTGCTATCGAACCTCAAAATACACAATACAATTAATGTTTGCTTTACTATGTAATTGGCTAGGTTTTTGTGTTTTCAACAATTAAATATATACACGAGAGATTAAATGGCCAGACCTTGGAAAAATAATGAAAGGTGCATTTTGTCACAATGCAGAAAGCTGCCGCACTGTAATGATTTTCATACAGTTTTTGCACACGTCGGCTGGATGTCACATACATTTTACTCTCTTGCAAAGGAGAAAAGTCATTTTTACTCTCTTAAAATCACATTTACTCTCAAACTTTAAAAATAGGGAGTAAAATACTCCCACCTCAAAGTCTCATCTGGAGCACTGCATCTTCTGTGTCAGTCTAAAACTCGGCACACTATTGGCTTTTCAAACTATAGGGTTCCTTAATACATGGCCCTCTTTAATTGGTTGGCACGCTAGTACCCTTCTGGAAGATTACACACGCTAGCAGCACGCAACTGGGACTCCAGGTTCTGGGGGGTTTGGCCTGGTAATGCCTCCCCATCCAATTAACCCAACACCCATCATCACTCTTGCGGTCTGCTATTCAATTAATATCTTTGAACTTGGCCTTGTAGAGGCCCATTGTGCCTGGGAATAAAAGGGTGTGCAGCATGACCTTATCTTCTGGTCTCGGTGTAGCTCGACCCAAAGTCTATTCTCATCCGATCACATGACTGGATACCACGTTTTCGAGCTCTTGGTTGCATTTTAATACCATTAAATGAAGAAATCTTGGCACCCTCGATGGTTTTCATGACACCTCAAACAGGAGCAGAGCTTGCTTCTCACGTTTTTGTATCTTCTCGAGTACATGTCTAGGCTCTCGGCTGCCCCAACTCTTGACACTGGGCCAAGCAAGCCTTTCTCAAATCTTCTTTCACTGTCGGCTATTATTTTGCTGCGCCACACTTCTAATTCCTCCATTCGCTGGGTCCAAGTTTGCTAAAGTGCGTTGTGGAACATCCAGATTTTATATATTCCTATGTATATACATTGGCGCATCGCCGCAATCTATTCACTACATAGCCAGCCTCACAATTACTTTGTCTACTTGCATTACTGCGTCTGTACAGTTGTAAAATGGTTTAGCATTTTCTCTGGTGCTTCTCTGCACATGCAATCTTCATTTCAGGGGAAAAATATTACATACTTCATTACTTCGCCATCAGATTCTATAGAGTCTACATCATTGCTTCATTTATATCTCTTCTGCTTGCGTCACCTCAACTTCATGTGACGTCACCAGTTCTTTCTTCATTCATATTTACACTTCTTCCAGAACTTCCTTCAGAAGATCGCCATTTCTTTTTGGCTACAGGTGTGGTTTTCTCAATGGATACCTTGTTTCAAGGACTTTTCGCATTAGCACGCTTACTGGTATTGCAATTGTCGCAATCTCTGGCTGCCAACATATAGGCAAAATTGAGGCAGAATTTCCTGTAGAGGTACTTGGCTCCTCCTCTAGACTGCCCCCTCTGGGCGATTCATCGACCACTCTCCCATCAGTCTTTACATCTAGACATCCTCATCTGAAGAAATGTTTCTCCTTTTTAGGCATCCTTCTGATTTCACATGTTCATCAATATTCCAGGTCATAAGGCTGCACTGTCCATTTGCACTGCAGTAAATCCTTTTTCCCACATACTTCTTGTGGTTTCTTGGATACATGAATTTTGTTCCCTCAGGTGCGTGAATACTGGCCTTCACATAGTCTGATTTCTTCATCTGTCAGCTCTTTGGGTTTGAATCCAGCTTAATCGTCAATCATGATCTTCATTCCTGTCCCTTTCTTTGCAGTCTTTTTGCGCAGTGCAATTATAATCCTAACCACACATAATCCAAACATGATCATCACTAACAGGGCTCCAAAGGAACTTGAAAATGTTCGCCATCCATTGTGGAACCCATGAGAAGATTGACGCAAACCATCTATCATCAGCAATATCTTATACTTCATCTTCCATCTTGACGTCCAAGTTTGTCAACATCGTTATGGCCTTTGTCAAGGTGCCAATCCCGTCATCATGAGAAGGTATGAATGTGCAATATGATTCTCCGATTTTGGCACAAACACCCCCATCCATAGCTGTGATCATGTTTAGGACATATCTGTTCTGAAGAGTCATCAGTCGCATGGCTCTCAGCTCTTCCTTGATAGCATTGTATCCCTTTATCGTAGTATTGATCATCTGAAAAAGCTCCCATCTGGTTATCTGTAACCACTTGGCATTCATCATCGTCTGGATTCCCGGCCTAAAGATAATACTAAAAACTGAAACAGTTTTACTTAATAATCTGTGTTCATATGGAATAGCATCAAAAACGTCTATTGATTTTGCCGAGAAATAATTTTCTCTCTTCGATCAAGAAGTTCAACAGATCTCTTCTTTCTCATGTGTGCATCTGCTTTTGAAAACTCACCAATGTTCAGAACACTTTTTTCGGAATAACTAATGCTGGAACATGGATAATCACTATGGGACACAGTCCTCCCCAATATCCCATCCTTCATTCCTGGTACATCGAAGATTTGCCCACATTGTTGGTTTTCTCCAACTTTCCTTGTGCCATTATTTCTGAAGCACAGTTCTGCACAAGCAAGTTCTGCAATGGGCCTCCTTTGTCTTCGACTCATGCCAGCAACTTTGCAAGCCTTGGACCGAGAGGTTTGCATCCTTTTTCCACATGGTCTATAACTGGTTTATGATGTCCAGTTACTGCCACAGCTCTACATTCAACTATACTTTCTTCCCAGCCATCTGGAGAAAGTACTGTTCCCCAGATCTGCATCTGGCCTCTTTCCTTGCATCTTCGTATTTCTTAATCAGTCTTAACTTGGCAATTGAGCTTTTTATTTATCTCCCATCGGATTCATGCTCCTTTCATGCCTGACTGTTCATATCTTATCACATGATCTCTGGTGTGTGGTCTTTCTCTTGTCTTTAACTATTGAACATAATCATCTTCTTCTGACGCTGTCCATTCAGTTGCCCAGACCAAAGATGCTGTTCAACCCTGGAATTGACCTTTTGTATGGCAGAGTGCAAGGTGAGTTAAACAATGGGCCGTTTGGACATCTATCTCTATAGCTATGAATATCTTAGACTTTCCCATAGCATAAGGTAGGAGAGCACGAACATAACAATCCTCCCCAGAGGTTCTCTTTCCTACCTCTCGTGTTGATACCACATGTTCCCCAAATGTGCTGTGCTGTCTAAATAATCATTTAATTCATAATCGGCTTCCCTTGCACTCCTCTTGGGTCTCTTTCTTGTATAGTGAGTATGTACCCAATGGTCATGGAGTAAATCAAAAACAGTCCATCCTGTCTGGGGACTTGTTAGGAAAGATTTCATAATTGTATGTAATTTTCCCTCCATGTGTACACCCCCAAACGTTTTGCTGCTGTTTAGACACCATTGACTGACTTTGCCAGAGAAGCACAGCCTTAAGCTGCACTCCTCTGGGCTTTTGCTCACTTTTTATGGGGAAACTGACATGCCCTTAAGACAGACAGTACTGGGAGACTTTGTTTCCCTTAGTCATTTTCCAATGTTGCAACTCTTGTGCAACATGTAGCAAGTGTGCAATATATTTTACCATACAGCACACTTGGGTCTGTAGTCATTTTCCAAAGGCCCTAGATACTCTCGTTGGACTTTTTATGAACTGTGCACATGTATTCTGGACTGGACTGGTGGCAGCTATCTTTTCACATTTGTTTGAACCCTTTCCTGCCATGTTAACCGAGTTAAACATGTTTGGCACAAATAGGTGGCCTGGCTCCAAAATGGCCATGCCACAAGGTTCTTTGTCCTGTCCTTTGGCCATCTTGCCCCTTCACCTTCCCCAGGTGGAGTCGACCTGGGTCGGTCCTTATGTGGTCATGCACTTTCCCGTGAAACCCAGTGCTTTCACGGGCTTCTGCATGCCTTGTGTGTGTGCCTCCAGGATGTGGGCTGGAACGTCTGAGTCCAATACACATCCTGGGTGCCAGAGAGTCTGGAGTGCCATGAATGATTGGGACCACCATGGTCTGTATGGACTGTGTGTTTGTGAGCAGATCTCCCATTGGGTCCTCTCCATTTTGGCGCGAAGGGAACTTTGGATAAGAGAAGGCCAAAAACACCCCTACCATGTCGATCTCTTGAGTTCTCACTGATTAAAGGATAGGATCCAAGTATCCTGCAACTACGAAGCCGAGTCGAGGAACCGCTGGTGACCCGCTGGAAGGTTTGGCACCCTGAGCTCGCTGTCGTCCCGTGGGACCCCTCTGCATCAGGTCGTCCTAGAAGGTCTGCGAAGACGCTTCGACCCTTTGGAATAGTGGGAACAACTATTCTCGGCACCTTCACCAAAACCTGCAAGTAAGCTTTCTCGGAAGTGTCCCACGGCCAACCAGTGGGCTGACCAGCTTACCCAGTTGCTTTGCTCTGTCGCCGCTTTGCGGAGGCCCTTGAAACTTGGTATACTGCTAGCTCTGTGTCCACGACACCCTCACACTGAGCATTCGAACCTGCAACCCGAGTGGACTGAACAGGCGAAGTTTGGGTCCACGTGCGCCTTGGACCGGTGAGTACTTACCACACTAACCAGTGGCCCCTGGTGCCAAGGACCCCTTTTACGCATGAGTGGTCCCTGGGGGCCCCTCTCCTTTGCACTGCTAGTGCGAACTAGCGACTCCCTCCCGCACTCTGGAACGGCCTCTGCCTTCAAGTGGATGTCCTCCCTGAATAGTGGGAACTTGTTCTTCATCACCTCATCCACCCTCCCGTGTTGCTAGAGACCCCTGAAGACACCCTCTTTTGCCCATTGGAACAACTGCGTGCGCTTGCATTGCATGTACTATTGCGCACAAGGCTCCTCTCTTCTTAGGGCTTGGACTGCCTCTTAGGTGTGTTATCAATGTTGAAGGGGCCTAAAGACTATCTGCACTGCCTGTTTCCTTCCCATCTAGGTTGTCGACATATTTTGTGCATTTAACCCCTTTAGACCCCAATGGTCTTGTATATACATTGTGGTGATAGTGTTGTGTTGGTTCACTTAGTGTTACTGTGATTCTTCTGCTATGGTCTATGTTACAAAGGCCTTGTAATAAATGTGTTACACTCACCTGATTCCACGGGGGCGCCACCCAGCAATCGGTGTCCAGGTATCCCTCCCTGCGATGCCCAGTAGTGACCAGTGGAAGAATCCTGCCAGAAATACAGGTAAACAATGTTTAGGACCGGGTAACTGGGATTAACAGCCTCCCACCACCCGGTATGTCTGCGGTCCCTCTGGGCTTCCTCTCACCTTGTTCTTGATGTTGGCGGGTTCTCCGTCCTGTTGTCTCGGCAGGGGCGCGTGGTGCTTTGCGGGCTATGGCGGTCGAGTTACTTCACTGATGCTGGCCCGACGTGAGTCGTTCAGGTAGGTCTTATTGCTATGATGTTTTGCTGTCCTAGCATGCCTTTCTGGAATTAACAATGTCTTTTTTCTCTTCCTTAGGTACGTGGAAGTCCAATTCGTGGCGAAGATTGGATTCGGGGTTCGCTGGTAAGTATTAGCGTTTTTGGAGCGCCTAGACGCGGCAAGTTGGTGCTTAACGCAGCGCTAAGGTGCCTTGCCTTTGCTAACCTGTTATCTTTTGTCTGCACAGGTCGCCGTGCTCCACCGGAGTGTAGAATTCCAGAGATGTTGCTGAATGAAGTGCGAGTGGGAAGGTAAGCCTTTTGGCGGAGTTCGTTAATTGTGTAAAATGTCTAATGCCTTGTCTTTCTCTTTCTGCAGGTCCGTCGGTCCGAAGGAGCGCTGGTTCTAGGATGCCGGTCGGAAGAGCTGAGGACCGCTAATGATGGAATTCAGGTAAACTGCAACCTTTTCTAACGATGTCTTCTTTCTTTTTCTGCAGATGGTGTTTATCTGAGGTTCGTGGCTGAAGCTGAACGCAGTGAGTCACATTGCAGAATTGCAAACTAACGCGAAGCGTGTCAGTCCAGTCGGGCGTGGTTTAAATAGCTTCAAGAAAGAAGTCCAGGTAAAAGAGTTCCAAGGTGCCACACCAAACCATCCTTCTGCAAGCCAGGTTCCAAGAAGCCTGATTCTGTGGATGCTTCCACATTGAATGACAGTAACAAAAAGTAGTTCCCAGGCACAAACTCATTATTAAGTATGAGCCTGGCACCAAAGGCACCAGGACTGTCCCCAAGAAGGCCTAGTTTGGGATTTAGTGGGGACTGGGGTCAAGGCTCCTCCTGGCCCATGGGTAGGCCAGGGGGGCTTCGGGGTGAGGGTCGTGACAAAATGTGTCTATATTTTTAATATAACACCTGTCTGGAGTAATTTGTAAGTGTCCTTCCTGTGTGTGCTCATTGATGTCCTAGAGTCACCCTCACCCCTCCTGAGACCTAGTCTTGACCGCCTACCATAGCTACCCTGATTGTTCTGGCTTGTCCAGAGGTTACCCTGTTGCAAGAAACTAGGCTGGCCTTCTGAACCTCGGCCCCCAGGTCAGAGTTCAGAAATCCATCTTAACAGGACTCCTAGAAACATTTGTCAAAGAACTAGATAACTCTACATGCGTCACTGGTGTAGGAACAATCACATATGGTATTGGCTTCCTTAGAACCTCTAACTCTGCATAGGTCACTGGAGTGGGGAGAATCAAAGGGACTTCTATCTTTCTTAAACCAACTAGATATGCAGCATGAATCAGCAAAAATATAAAAACAATAGCAGATGCTGTGCATATATAAATTATGCACCAGTACATGACGCCCCACCAACGATGTCTCTCCATATGTTGTTGAGTTTTCTCACTTTCTGGAACCGCATCATGCTCAATAAATCTCACTGTGCTTGTGCATTTATTTTTTGAAGAAGGAAACATCTTTTTAATCAGGCAGCCTCGTTAACTGCTCAGGTATTTGCCGTATCTGTTCAATTATTGCTGCCAATAATCTAATCGCTGGGCCATATTTAGGATCCTGCACAAAAGTTTGCACATCAGTACTGCACCCAAAAAGAGCGGGGTAAGCTCCGAGTATAAAAACAAAGACAGCAAGAAGGAGTCTATGAACATCAACATCAGAAAGGACCATTTATGCGTCCAAAAAGAAACTCAGTGAGAAATGAATCAGGGAACTGCCCCCTTTTCCAATCATCAAAAAGGAGGTCTAGATCAGGCATTTTTAATTTTCTTTAGCACTTCCTAGGGTCCAATGTCAACAAGCTCCTGTGGCTCAAGAACAGTAACTTTCTCACTTCCTGCTATAATATCTATATGGAGTGTCCAGGGGAGCCACAGTCCAAATGCACACTTGCATTTATTTATTCCACAATCTTTGCGTCCTCCTTCCTCGTCATCGATCAAGTCTGCACGCGCTGAACTGCTTCTTCTTGACTTGCTTCCGAAACGGGTGGGGGTGTTCGGGTCTCACCAGCATATCTCTTCAAGTCATTCAGGTGAATCCAGGCACACCTTTCCTGGACTTTCACTGCAGATGGAGTAATGTCCTCCACTATAAAAGGACCACCGAGGCTCATGCCACTTCCTTGTGAAATTGCGGATCAATATGAGATCTCCACAAAATAGTTTAGGAACAGGTAGCTCTTGGTATCTGATTGCTGAATGGTCTTCATTTGTGTCCTGAGATGGACACCCTGTACGCCTGAGTTGACCTTAAATGACAGAGATACTAGGGGTCATACATGTTAAATACGCATGTAGCTCATTTTTCAAAAAATTCTGCAGTTGTCTAGGCATCACTCCTAGTCCTCGATGGAGGCGTCAGAGGTGTTCTCATTTGCCTCCCTGTTACTAATTCGTGGGAGGTGGTGGTCCGACCCGGGCTGATTTCTCAATGCATAAAATGCAAGGGGCAGACAATACAGCCACCCCTTCTTCAGTGTCAATTTCAACTTGCCAATTCTCTCTTTGAGGAGGCCGTTGAGTCTCTCACACAGTCCGTTCGCTTGCAGGTGATAAGCAGAGGAAAACTTCTGTTTAATACTGAGCAATAGGCTAATTTTCTCGAACACCTCATTCACAATATGGGGCCCATTGTCAGATCTTAGCACCTCACATACTCCCCATCTAGGAAATACTTCTCAGACTAAAAGCGCAAGTGGCATCAGGATGTGTGCATGGACCAGCTTCAATCGATCTCGAAAAGCAGCACACTACCGCTATCACATACCTATATCCACTACATACCTGCAGCATGTCAACATAGTTAGTATGTAAATGCTGAAAAGGACAGTTTGGTCGAGGAATCACTCTTCTAATTGTTTGGAATGTGTGTCCAGCAGTAAACTTTTGACATACAATGCAATTTACTACAGAAAATGCAACATGTTCTAACAGGTTCGGTACAAACCAGTCTTCTGCAGTAGCTGCAGCGAGACTCTACCTAGTTACGTGTGCCAGGTAGTGTAGCTGTTCTAACACTACCCTTAATAAGGCTATAGGGATCACTGTTTTATCAGTGCTGTCCCGTAGCCACAATGCTTCAGAGGGGGATAAGGAACACCCCTTCTGTGTCCACAGCTGTTTTCCTTCCTTTGGAGCACCACCTTGAACTTCCATCAATTGCGTTCTCGACAAATGATTAAATCCTTCATTTACAATCATAATTGTGACCATTTTTTCTTTCACACCAGGAGTATCAAAACTAAAAATATCAGATAAATATGCAACCTTTTTGGCTTCTTTGTCTGCGGCTTGGTTTCCGTGTGAAATGAAGTCTGTTCTTTTAGTATGTGCTACACGTTTAACTATTGCGATGGGTACTGAGAGTTGTAGTGCCTTAATAAGTCTGTCCAATAATGCAGTGTGTTGCACTGGAGTGCCATCTGCTCGGAGGTAGCCCCTCCTTTTCCAATGTGCTAGCCCTGCGTGTATGGTTGACATCATGTAGGCAGAGTCACTGTACACCATCACTTCCTGCCCTGTTTGATTCTCGAGCGCAACAATAAGCGTCACCAATTTTGCAGCCTGTGCTGAAAAATGAGATGGCAGTCTCATACTTGCTACAACTTCAAATTCCCCCTTAGCTCTGTGCCTTACCACAGCTGAACCTGAATGCCTTTCTCCATCAGTTTGATACATTTTCAAAGACCTGTCCAGAAAAAAGAACCTCCCATGCTGCTAGAGTATTCTCCTTTACCCCTGGGATCTCATCATAGAACTCATAATTCGAGCAATCATGCACTTGCTCGTCCTTTGCCAGAGGTTCAGCTACAAACGTGGCAGGGTTCACTATTTTACACCTGACTATTTTGATTGCTGGATTCGATATAACTACCTCGTATGCAGAAGTTCTCTGAGAAGTCAGTGCCCCTTTGTTTCTTCAAAACAGCAAACAAAGCATGCTCCACAAATAGTCATAGAACACCCCATTGCAATGCTTGCAGATTTCTCAATGGAGAACGCGGCTGCTGCCAGCGATTGTTCACAAGGGAAGTGTCCTCTCATACCTGGATCTAGAATCCCACTACAATATGCCAAGGACTTATATCCAAGCGTGGTTCTCTGTTTAAGTACTGCTGTCATAACTGTTCCATTTGTATGCGAGAATAAAAAGAACTCCTTGGAATAATTGGGAATTCCTAAAACTGGAGCTGTACAGATTGCTTTCTTCAACTCCTCAAACACCTTCCATTTCTTCAGTCCATTCTATTTTCTCATTATTCACTTGGGCTTTCTTTAAAGTGTGCAAAAGAGATCTCTCATGTGAACTATAATCAAAAACCCATGCTCTAACATAGTTACACAACCCCAAAAACTGCTGCATTTGCTTTATCGTGTGTGGTTTTGAAGTTTTCATAATCACCTCAGCTCTTTCGGGTGTAACCTTCTTTCTCTCATGTGAAATCAACTGACCTATGTACAACACCTCTTCCTGGCAATATTGTAGCTTCTCCTTGTCTACCTTATATCTCTTGTCTGTCAGAATAGTCATCAATCGAATTTAATCTTGCCTACACTCATCTTCTGTCATGCTACAAACCAAAATATCACCTACGTTCTGCAGCACAACACTTGCCAAATCAATATTGCTTAAGTCCATCTCCAGGACTCTATTAAAGATTGATGGGGACTTGCAGTACCCCTGTGACAAACAAGTACTTTTCAGCTTAGTGGTGGAAAGTAAATGACGTGAGGTCTTGAGAATCCTTGTGCAACGGGATTGAGAAAAACACATTTTTCAAGTCAATCACTGGGAAATGTGACGCCTCTGTAGGAATTAGGGCTGTGCCAAATAGCATATTTATTATTTATGAAGTCGAATAGTTGCTTTATTTAATAAATCATGTTCCAAACTTCAAAAAACATACTTTTTAGAAAAACAAAGCACCATTTGTAATCATTGTAGCATCTTTTTTAAAGTATAAATGCTAGAAATAAAGCAGATTTAACCAAAATGAAGGGACCAAATGTACAGAAGATTGTTGCATATTCAGTGCAAGTTAAAGTAGGAGGCTTCACAAATGCAAAATGACTACCTTTGTGAATCAGATGCATTGCATTCTCTATCCAGTTGCAAAGTCGACACAGTCGAGTTTCGAAACTTCTTTGCAGCTCACATAGAAATGTATAAAATGGTTCATGTCGGCTCATGCAGGACACAAGCCAAGATGAAATCTGAAATGTGTGAACTCCATCTCACAACTATTCACCCCACCCAAACAAATGCTGCTCACTTTTCACTTATCCTAGCCACTCCTTCTCACCAATACACAAACATATGCAATTTATCATTCCTGATAAAATATCAGATAATGTTAAACTTGGGACTCAAGTCCTTAAAAAAAAAAAGGGGGGGGGGCTATGACGTATGCATTGGGGAGTGACCTGACACGAACGGAAAGTATCTATGCACATTTCTTTCAGTTAGCCTTTTCAAACTGAAAAAAGTGCACATTGCATATAAACATTCGCCAAAAGAAAAGATGTTCCTGTATTGTTGCAGGCTAAGTATAAAAGATGAGCACCTTTTATGTCTAAGAATCTGTAACAAAACACGCCCTAAGGAGCAGATTACAATATAAGATATTTTTCAGCTGATAGCAATTAGTCTGATCTAATTCTATTCAGTTTTTCAAACTGAAGTCTATATTTGCCTTTCTGAGTTCATGTTGCGTTGTATTCAAATGAGAATGTCAAAGTATTCGGCAAGAGCCGAATAGCAAGAAACTATTCGGCCCGAGCGAATAGCTTTTTTTCAGCTGGAATTCGGCCGAATACTTACGCGAAGCCGAAGTTCGGTACACCCCTAGTAGGAATACTACATAAAATTGTCGCAGGATTTGGAACTAGAGGAAACTCTGTCTCTACAATCTGGTAAATCGGCCTCATGTCCTGAATTAAATGCCACGAACCCCCCTCCTTCGATTTTCTTTCACAGGGTACATGGCCATGCTACACAGTGACTCTGATGTCACCAAGATCCCTTGTTCCATCATAGCTGATATAGTCTTAAAAATACCCTCATCTGCCTCTCGAGAGATTGGATACTGCCTTGCTCGAGGTAAAATTGCTCCAGGTTTCAGCTTAATCTTAACTTCTCCCACCCCCCTCAATAGGACTATGTCTTAAGGGCCTATAGTCCATAAGGAGGCGGCACCTTTTCCATGTCCTCATCAAAAAATGTCGGGCGCTGCAGCACAATCGCCATTCTCTGTGGGATTTCCCTTCTCTCTATTCTGAGCAAATATGTAATGCTCTTTTCGAACACTACTTCATCATCTGATGGATCATCCCGAAACATGTCTTCATCTGTGACGTTAGTCAATCTATACCCTTCTCCAATGGCGATAACCGTTCTCCATGGCCTGCCTTCATCATCAAATCCTTCAAGCATGGCTAATTCCCCTCGTAATATAGCTGCCTGCAATTTTAAGGGAAAAGTCTGTCCCCCCTCTTCGTCCATAGGTATCTGTGGCCTGAAGAAAAATCCATCAGGTATTCTCATAATCTTCCCACTAAGCCAGGTAACCAGGTTAACAAAATACATACCCCATAAGGAAAGACTTCTGGCTGTAATGGCACTCCTCGCAGAGCTACCTGCCCTGCAAATACCATAATAAATTCACCCACATTTAAG
This sequence comes from Ambystoma mexicanum, assembly GCF_040938575.1. Lineage (NCBI taxonomy): Eukaryota > Metazoa > Chordata > Amphibia > Caudata > Ambystomatidae > Ambystoma > Ambystoma mexicanum. The sequence goes on from NC_090934.1 coordinate 408,027,102, forward strand.
TAATGTATCCCTGGAGTGGAGCACACTATTCCCTCAACAGTGATTGGAAATTCGCATATTTAAATTCGTCATTAAATCTCTACGCAGAATATTAACTGGTGTGTCTGCCTTGAATACAATAAAGGCAGACATATCACACTCTCCCATAGAGACTGGTAATTTATCAGTAAAAGGAACTCTACTTGTAGCTCCAGAGAAGCCTTGAGCATTCATGGCATTTCCTGATGACGAAAAACATCCCTCTTGTATACATGAGTGTGTTGCTCCAGGGTCTACTAAAAAAGAAAAAGATTTGCCTCCTATGATAGCATCAACCTTGGTTCCTCTTGAGGATTTGGTGTCACTGATAGTACTGAACACATTAAGTCACCCTGTGAGCTGTCCTATTGTGGGTACAGGCTTATTCCTGTGCCCGTCAAAGGACTTCCTCCCGCATTAGTGACACCCCCTACTCTAGAAGTCAATAACTGTCCCGTGTTTGCATTCTGCTGTATCTGCATGGGTGCATGCTGCGATTGCCCTTGCAGCAGATTCAATGGTGCTTGCTGTGATTGTAAAGCCTGTTGTGTTTGCAGTACTTGTGCTTGATACATTGTTTGATCTTGGCCAAACCTGTCCCTTTTTTGTGGGCTATATGCTGGAGGATAAGCTGTCCCCCCTCTTGAGAATTGCTTATTCTGTACATACCCTTGGCTCCCACATGTTCGCGCAATATGCACTGTCATGCCACATGTCCAACATATAGGAGGGAATCTCCTCAATTGTCCTCCCTGCACATTTTGATTATCGTTCTGCAGGTTCTGAAACCCGCCTTGGTCATTTTGAAAACCACCCTGATTATTTTGAAATCCACCTCTTCCTCTAAAGCCTGCACCTCTGCCTCTCGTCATAAACCCATTTCCTCCTTGATCCAACTGGCGTTGACTACTTGCCTGTTGCACACCTGCTACTTGCTGCGTTCCCAGCCCCTCTCCGCTTGTCAGTACCGCTCCTCCTATGCATACTTTGATAATTTCTTCTGGACCAACTTAACTTCCTCAAGTTTCCTAGCATCCTCCCTCTTCTTATTTTGCCGAGAAGGTGGATTTGGTTGCCCTTGCTGAAGGGCTCCAAGATGTAAGTGGTTTGGACACACCTCCTGACCTTGATGTGCAACAGGCAGCTCCATATGGACACCCTAATGCTCAGTACCGAGGTACTGTTGAGAGGGTGGTTGAGGCCTTGGGTCTGGGCGACCATGCGAAGCCCCAGTTGGCCTATGACCTCAGACATCCTTCACAGGTTGGGCTTCTCCCTACATTTCCAGAAGTCCCACGTTACACCAACGCAGAAGCTCCAGTTCATCGGAGCAGTCCTGGACACATGGGTGGGTAAGGCTTTTCCTCCTGAAGAATCACCAGTGTTGGGCAAATGGCCGAGCTCTTCCTGAGCCACGACAGTCTGCCAGCAGCTTCCTTCCTCTGCTTCTTGGGGCTCATGGCTTCCTTCATTTGGTTCCATGTCATTTCATCGTGGGGTGTTTTTTCGCTTGTTTTTTTACCATAATTTTTTTGAACGAAAAAACCCATCGATTTTATTTTTTGTTTTTATTTTTTACATTATTTTTGGGAGCGGGGGTTACCCCCAAACCCCCTATTTTCTTTAATTTGTATTTATTCCCAAACACCCAAACCCCATATATATAATTTACTAACCCCCCCCTAAAAAATTTGATGTTTTTTTTCCCAAAACATTTCCCAGCAAAAAAACCCACAAAAAAACATCCCGCGATGAAAGGCCATTGTACCCTTAATTTTTCTGTTGCTTGAGGCCAGACTGCACACTTGGTGTCTGCAATGGCTGTTGAGGGATCAGTGGTACCAGTACATCAATGCCATGAAGTACATTCTCAAGGTGTCAAAGTCAGTGGTCAACGACCTATCTTGGTGGTCTAGCAGAAAAAGCATGAGGACAGGGGAACCCTTTTGGCCTCACTGACCCCAAGTCCAGGTGGACATAGATGTGTCTTTGAAGCGTTGGGCGCTCACTGCAAGGATCTGCAGGTTCAGTGGCCTTTGGTCACCAATGGGATTCCGGTAGCTTTTCAATAGGCTGTAGTTACGAGCAATCAGATTAGCTCTGGTGGTCTTTGCCACTTCCCTGAAGTGGAAACACGTCTATGTTCTGATGGACAACACAGTGGCCATGTACTACTTCAACAAACAGGATGGTGTTTGGTCTCTTCCCCTATGCAAGGAGGCGCTGCAACTATGGTTCTGGTTGCTGGAGTACCAGATCTCAGCTTCAGATGTCCATTTGACCAGAACAGAGAACGCACTGTTGGACGCTCTGAGCAGGCAGAGCACGATCTCAAACAAGTGGGACTTGTGCCAGGAAGTTCTCAAGGAGATCTTCTCTCAGTGGGGTACTCCGACAGTAGATCTGTTTGCCACGAAGTCCAACGCGAAGTGCAGACCGCTTTACTCGATGAAATTCCCAGTGAAAGGTACACTAGGGACGCATTCCTGGTGGAGTGGGTCTTCAACCTCCAATATGCCTCTAATATGCCTTCCCTCTGATACCTGTCATCCTGTGGGTTCTCAGGACGGTTCGAACCGCCATGATCTTTATCGCCCCAGATTGGCAAAAGAGGACATAGTACTTGGAGCTTCTGGACTTGACCATCTGCCCACCTCTCTGGTTGCCTCGACAGACGGCCCTCCTATCTGAAGTTCGGGTATTTCATCCGGAACATGAATCCCTCAACCTACATGCGTGGCTCTGAGAGAATGAGATATGATGACTGGGACCTCTCAGAAGAGGTACTTGAGATGCTACTGGCTACATGCAGACATGTGCAAGATCTCTGTAGTTGTGCAGATGGAGAAGAATCGAGGCATGGTGCAGGGAATGCAGGAAAATACCCTATTGCTTGCCCCAAGACTTCCATGATTGAGTTCCTTTTGTCACCGGCCTCAGCAGGCCTTCATAGTAGTCCAGTCAAAGGCTACCTGGCAGCTTTGTCTGTGTTTGAGTTTTCTGGATCAATGGTCCTTCTCCAGCATGTGGTCTGGCATGGATTCACATGCTCATGAATATTCCCCGTCAGGCTGGGAATCCTTGGTAAAAAGAAAAGCAGTTTGCTTTAGCTTGAGAACTGGATTTCTACTCCAAACCAATCACTGTTCTTTGGGTCATACTACCCCCATCTAGTGACAGCTATCTCTGCAAGCTCCACCCCTGGTGGCCATCTTCAGAATTTTATTGCACATTTCAGTGTTGGAGTGCTCTTTTCTTGCTCTTCGAGCCTTATACATATATGATATTTTGAGCTTTTTCGATAAAAGTTAGTTTTTTGACAGACTTGGTTCCATCGTTCGACCGTCGGTTCGACTACCAGCAGCAGGGACCATTGTCGGCGATGATCAACTGTCATTGCAGATCTTCTCTTTGAAGTTTTTTTGAGGCCCAGGCTTGGACCTACTTCGCGCCTTCCGTTATGTCCAAGGAGAAGAGGAGTCGCTTCAAGATATGCACGAAATGTGGACTGAGAAATGTATATGTCGAAGATCGATATCACAAGTGCTTTTATTGCCTGCACTCGGATCACGATGAGGAAGGATGCAAAATAAAAGGACTGTTACAGCAGGTTAGCGGCGTGGCTCAAGTTGGGGAAGGTCTCTGCCTCCTGGCACGGTCATGCCTCATCCAGGACCAGCCGGGCCAATGAGCAAACTCTCTCTGAGAAGTGGTCGAAGTCATTTGAGGACGCCCCTTCCCAGGGGTCCAAAAGAAGGCTAAGCGCCACGCTCCGGATCCCACTGGGTTTGCCACAGCTGTGGGTCCCAGTTGGGAAAGGACACATTCACCATCGCCGTCTACGTCAATGGCGAGCCTATCAGTGAGGGGTGCTACTTTCAAGAGGAATTCCGTGACCCCATTGAAGCTTTGTTTGCTGTCTTCAGACAAGCCTGGAAAGGAAAAGTCCTCGGATGCCTCCTCTCGTCCCCCGTCAACGATACAATCAGCGACGAAGACAACTACTTCGATTACCACTTTGTTGTCCAAGATGCTGATGATCACGATCCCACCAACGAGAGCTTTGACATCCATTTCATCAACAACCCCATCGACGATTCCGTCAGCAACCATCATGGCTTCTTTGAAAGTGGGCCTAGCAACGACTGTGGTCTCTACGATCACGACAGCATCCCCACAAGTGGCCTTCCCTCCATGGCATACAGCGTCTGTGGCGGCGCAGCCAAGGACATCTGCTGATGCCCCTGTGAAAGTGGTGGTACCTATCATCACCCCACTCCCGAAGCAGTCGGGTAAGGACAAGGAGCTGCTACCGCCCGTGTAACTTCCCCCAAAGGCAGGGGAGAGTGTCCATGACGATGCTATGGGATACACTGAGGAAGCCTGTAGAGATCTAAACAAGCTCTGACGACAACTTGCCTGAGGACTACTACTCAGACCACGAAGGGGGCTTTGGTACCGTGTCCATACATGGGTCTTTGCAGGGTGAACCCAGATCGCCATCTAGCCCATGGAGGCGCTTCAGCCTAGAGCAGTTACCGGCTGTTCCCCCTCACTCCTCAGCCAGTGCTCAGGAACATGTCATTGGATATCCTTACAACCCTGCACATTTTGGTATCGGAGATGCAACAAAGGTTGCTTGCTACTCCTGTGCCTGTTCCGACCCAGAGTCCCACAAAGCCATCGACCAGGAGCCCATCTAGGCCAAAGAGTAAGTTGAAGGACCTGTCTGGCCCGAGACGCCAGCCAACACCCCCACTTCTGCAGCATCGGCCCTTGTCCCCTGTGATGGAGGAGTCCCCACACACAGGCTCAGGTGCAGATACGGACACTACTGTGACTCATACTGATGAGTCTGATAAATATATACCGGCAGACGTGGAGCTGCTGGTTGCCGACGAGCCCGCCAGGGCTTCACCACCAGATGAGGTCAGTTCCTTTCACGCCATGATCTCAAGAGCCTCTGCCATCTTCAATATGGTGCAAGAGGAGACACAGCGTTCATCTTCCAACTCCAGGAGTCCAGGAAGAAGACTGTTATGTTGATTCCTCTGCTGGATGATGAGTGGGCAGTAGGTTTGGCCTTGATGAAGATGCTGAGTGCTGCACCTTCCAAGAGAGAGAAGCTGGAGAAGAGGTACCGGGTTCCGGACCCAGCCCCCAGGAGCTTGAGGTCACAGCCTTCTCCGAACTCTGTGGTTCCAGCCACAGCCAGGAAGCGCTTGTCAAACCCTATTCTTTGGCCATGGTGCCTCCGGACTAGGAGGAGAAGAAGCTTGATGCAGTGGAAAAGCGCATCATTTACACTGCAGCCTCAAACATCAAGTCCGCTAATGCCCTGGCCATCTTATCCCGCTAAGACAGTGAGCTGTGGTATAAACTCAGACCCATTTTGGACTTCCTACAAGAGGACAAGAAGGTCAAGGCCCTGGCCTCTGTTCCAGGAGAGTGAGGTGGCATCGGATCATGCCATCACGGTGGCTCTGGACATCGCAGATACTGGGTTCTGCCAGATGGGCAATGGGGTGTCCCTTCAATGACAAGCGTTGCTGAAGGCCACTAACTTCTGGGTACATGCCTTTTGATGGAGACCACCTTTTTGGCAAGACTGTAAATGAGTCTCTCCAGACGATTAAGATGGATAAAGAGATGGCACGCTCACTGGCAACATTGCAGCAGAAGAGGTCATTATCCTTTCGATCCTCAAGAGGGAAGTCCGGCAGGTCCTCCCAGGGCTTTAACACCCCCTACCTGCAACCCTCCCATTCCACGACTCAGGAAGCCTACAGAGGGTGCTCACAGACCTACGACAGCAGAGGCCAGCATTGGCTCCTGCGGGCCAGGATGCAGACGCCCAAGCAGGCCTATACCGGTTGTGGATCCGGGCCCCCACTTGTGCACCCTAGTGAAGGCCGACTAGCTAATTGTCAATAAGTGGAAGACCATCACCACGGACAAATGGGTGCTGGCCGTTCTTTTTCAGGGACACAACGTGGAGTTCCAACACAGGTGTCCTCGAATTCCTACTATGGCACGTCAAAAACTACACGTGGCCCAACTGCTGTCCCCCAGCGCCTCCGGAGTGTACTCCAGATACTTTCTAGTATGGAAAAAGTCAGGTGGGTGGTGGCCAATCCTAGACTCACAACGTCTCAACTACTTGAAATCCCAGATGTTCAGGATGGTCACGTTGCCACCACATGCTCGGCCAGCTGGAGGAAGGGGATTTCCTGGTGACCTTGGACCTGGAGGTTGCTTACTTTCACGTCCCCATTTATCCAAAGCATCGGAAGTTCCTGCGTATTGTGGTCCCGGGCCGGCATTATCAGTTCAAGGCCCTACATTTCCGCCTAAAGTCTGCACTGAGGGCATTCACAAAGTGTTTGGCACTGGTGGTGGCCCACCTGCACCTCAAGGGGATCCACGTCTACCCCTATCTGGACGACTGCCTCATCCGCCCCCTCTCTCATGCGCTTGCGGTCCAGCACACCACAGAAACCATTTGCCTTCTGACAGAGCTCGGATTCTCCATCAATTATCCAAAATCCTGTGTGGAGTGTGAGGAATCTGAGGGCGTCCTCAGTTCTTTCCCCAGCATATCTCCTCCCCCAGGTGGCCAGGGAAAGGCCATTGCTTTTGGATCCCGACCCTGGAGCTGGATATGCGAGGAAGGATCCTCTGCAAGGAGTAAACTTGGGGAGTGGGGTTGAGGCACCCTTGGGTGGGACGCGGTATCCCCCATTTTCCTTTCATCAGAAATCAGATGTCCCCCAGACTTTTATGGGATATTTCCAATCCTTTCCCTATTGTGATAGAAAATCATCTCCCAATATATACCACTATGGTACTGAGACGAGGAGGAAACCACCTACAAACATGCATCCATTCTTTATTAGCGCCAACACACACGAAAACCACTCTGGTACTGGTGGGAAGAAGAGGGATGCCGAGTACCAATACTGTTGTGTAATTAACATCAATAGCCTGCACCTGAAGCCAAATGGGCAGTATAAATGGCCAGCTCAGGTGAGTCTAATGGAGAGAACGGGAACTCCTGTGGCATACTTGCAGATGGAGAGGCCAGAGGAAGAAGCAGGGAGATGCATGTCTGAAGCGCTTGTGGTGCTACAATCACGCTGCAGCGGAAGCAGACTGTGGCTGGCGTTATCAAAAGGTCTCCAGTGGTAGGGACAGGCTACCGACCGCCAGGAGTTGAGATGATTCCCCCCTCCAACAGCCTGAGGTGTCAGAGACCCGAGAAGAGGGGCCTGTCAAGCTAGGAGAAGCAGCCAAGAAGAACCGACCAGACCGGAGACCGGCACCCAAATACAGTGTCCCCAGTGAGTTAAGTGAGGGTGTGTGACTCTGGGATGTTGTGGTGCGAGACACGTGCTGAGAGAAGGTTGTAACGCTCGTGAGTCAATCAGCTGAGGCAATGTAATTGCTGCTTCAGAAATGTAAAACACAGATGCTGGATGCAAACAATGTTGTGAAAGTTGATTGTGATGCTGGACATGCCTTATGGAATTACATGGCCTCCTAGTCCTTGTTCCACCACTTCTCTGTGTGTGTTTTCTCTGTTTTCTGCCAGTAAAGGCCAGCCTGGACCTCTGGCAATGCAGCTGTTCATTTTTATCTTTTGGTGAACATCACCTATGGGATACCCTTATGGTGCCCATGGCTGGTGGCAGCTACATGCTGACTTGGCAGTGGCTCTGAGTGTCCTCCATTTTTGGGACACGTAGGCCCTGCCATAGGAATCAATGGATTCCTGATGGAAGCAAAGATGGCTGTGTGGCCTCTTTGTTTCTATTGCCTTTTGCCTTGTTTCCGAAAGTCCTGGGAAGCCCTGACTCTGTCCCTTCATCTTGAATGGCTGTTGGGTGGAAATTCATATATGGCTCTGGGGCTGACTCCTCTCAGACTGATTGGATCCTTCCCAGTTGTCGTGGGTTGTGGGTACTTGCTAGGGGTGGGACCTGTGTGAATGGAGTTGGGAGTCAACTCACATTCTCTGTTGCGGGTGTCTGGTTTCTGTGTGTGTGACACAATGAATGAGAACGCCCTGACTGAAACTGACATGAATGCAGTGTAGTGTGCTGAAAGGCTGGGTACTTGCCCCAATCCACATCTTTTGTTTTGGGTGTCTGTGTGAAGTGAATGGCCTGAATGCCTGCAAGCTTGATTGGCTGCCTGCATGAATGCCCTATTGTGCGATTGGCTGAATGAATCTGGCTCAGCCGGATTAAATGAGGGACAGATGTGTCTATCTGGGGACCTCTCACATGCCAATTAGTTCAGTAGCTTAGCAAGAAGAAGCTGTTCCTTGAAGCCCAGCTGGAAGAGAAATCTGCTCCTGCATTCCTTCAACAATCTGAAATTTGTCGTGCCTCCCAAGGACTGATCCAGAGAGGACCTGCAGCAGAGACCTCTCCCCAAGCTACGAGGGACCATCGTGCAAAACCGCTGCTCTTCATCAAAGTATCCTGGAAGCCAGTCCTGTGTGCCTGCCGTCTGGAAATCGGGTCTTAAAAGTCCAGAAGAGGAGTCCCAGACATCTCGAGTCAGAGAAGTCCATTGGTGTTGCTCAAGGTCCAAAGGTGCATTTCGTGACCGCTGGAAGCCATTGCTGTCTACCACCCAGAAGAGGGGCTACCTTGCAATAGTGCTGCTGGACACACGGAGCTGTGAAAGTTAGAAACTGCCTAAGAACATTTGAAAGGACATCCTTGCAGTCACCACTTTCTTCTGCCGGAGAGAGCCCAGAGTCGTCGGGTGCAGTGGAAGGTCCATCAGTGGATTTCCCACCACCAGAATCTATTGAAGTGGCCCCGAGGGTCCAGACTTGGTGAGGGTCAGAGGTCCACTCCTCTGGTCGAGTCCAGGTTACCAGAAGCCGTCCAGAGGCTTGGGCTGCGGCTGCAGCGGCAGCACAGAAGAACCGAAAGTCGGAAAAACACGATTTTCCAAAACCTGACACCAAAAATGACCTATCCACCTGTTGCCGCCAGAAATCACTGAAGCGTACCAGGGTTCTTACTTCCATCTGCTAAGCTTTAAGGAGCCCACAGCAAGTTTCACCTCCACAGGACTTCACAGTCTGAGAAATCGTCGACCAAAAGAGAGCAGTGCGAAGAGTAAAACTGCTGCACTTCTGAAAGACTTTGGTTCCTTTTTATTCTTGGACTCAGCATCCCAGTGGCTCCTTTTTCTAAAAGGGGTCCATCCTCGGAGGGAATCTTCGAGTAAAGCCAAGAAACTCTGCCACTTTGTCTGCCCCGCAAAGGTACTGTGAACAGGAAGAGAACCTTCTAGCCTCAGGAGTCGCCCAGGGGTCGCAGATGCGTTTGGATCCTGTTCTCCTGTCGCCTCGCTGGTACTTTAGGGTGGTAAAACCTTTTAAATAAAGCACAAATATATTGAACAATATTGCACTGGGCTGTAAAAGATAATGTTAGTTACTCCCTAACTTTTGTATTACAGGTTGCCCTGGCGGGCAATTACTCACAATTACTTCTGGTAACCTGGACTCGACCAGAGGGTATGCAGTGATAAAATCGCTGCAACATTTTCGCCTATTGTAAAAAACCTTGCAAAAATTCTGTGGTTTGACCCGGTAAAGGTGAACCCTGTTATACCATTTAAGGGGAGCGGGTGTTGCAGGGGTGTACCCCGCTCACCTTAAATGGTATAATGGGTTCAGGGTTTGCGGGGGTGACACCCGCATCCTTTACATGGATTGTGGCAGCAAAACCACTGCATTTTTGCTGCAATATTTTGTAACCACAGCAACATTTTTGCCGTGATTTTAACACATGGTACCGACCAGAGGAGTGTACCTCTGACCCTCACCAACATCCTTACTCACAATTACTTGTCTAGTCTAAAGAAAGCATTCTGCCACTGTTCATAACTAACCTGCCTTTCTTTCCCATTCTATGCTGGTTACACCTTACAGAAGAATTCACCATCCATTTAAAACTGTCTGCAGTTAGTGCAGTTCTTACTGAATTTATAGAGTATATATATTTACCATTCTCTGAATAAGTATTCCATGTACAAATTGTTATTATTTATAGGTATATACTGTTGGTAGAATTAGCAAACTTTATTTTATATAAAGAATCTGTGTTATCACCGAACATAGTGCGTGGACATTCTGATGTGGGGGCTTTGGGGAAACACTGTACCTAAGAACCTGCCTGCATCACCTCCTGAAAGCTGAAGCCTGGCTGCTCGCCATGTTATCCCAAATTGAGCCTTGCTGGGATGTTCGGGTGCCTTTACCCTACCATATAGACGGCAGAAGTACAGATACCCCCCTCCAGTCTTTACACTGGTGGGTAGAGCAGTGGGATCACTGGCTTTAAGACTCTGTGTTTAACCTACCTACTACACAATATCTACACTTCTTTATTGATTTAGAGTTCTATTAGAGTATACTGATAACTACACTAGAAACAATGGAAACTATTGCAAATGGTAAATTGACTAGGATGAGCTTAGAGGCTCTCCAGAGTGCTTGTCAAGAGAGAAGTAGATTTTGAAGATAAGTCTAGGGCAGAGCTTGTAGCTGCCCTTGTGGATTAACAGACATATTGGGACAGTCATGATTAAAATGGGCTGGGGGTGGGTCTGATGGGTTTCTTACCCCTGGTTAATTCACAGATGTTGCCAATGGGATTGCCACCTCTCCAGTCACTCCTATTTCTAAACCCAGCAGTGCTCTTAAGGGGGATGCCCTGAAACTTGAACTTTTGAAATTGGAGCTACACAGAGAAGAGTTAGCCTTTCAATATAAAAAGTTAGAGACTGAAGCTGATTTTGAGAAAGAGGAGTTGGCACAGCAAGTAATACTCGAAGATAGAGACAATGAACATCAAATAATACAACTGGAGAAAGCTAGAGTGGAGACTTCAGCCAAACCAGTTGAGGATGTCGGGTCCCCAGCAACCAAGTTTATGAAAAATGTGGTTGGTGTGAATGTGGAGGGTTCTGATATCCTCCAATAGATAATAGAATGTTTTGAAATGGCTTCTGGTATCCAGGATGTTGACCATAGAGATTGGGCTAAGTGTTTAAGTAGAGTACCTCAGACTGGTTATGACTGTATTCTGAAATTGAGTGTGGAAGAAAGGAGTCAGTATGAGTGCATGAAAGCTGCTTTGGTTACCAAGTTTCAAAAGACACCTCCCCAGTACCTTAAAATGTTCAGGGATTATAAGGAGAGAGAGAATATGTCTTGGGTCGATTGGGAGAGCGCTGCACATAGGAGTATGATGGGATGGACTGATAGTTACAAAGTGAAATCTTTTGTTGAACTGTCACACCTCTTGTTTTATAGACATTTTTCTGAGGCTTGTCCACCAGTGCTGCGTCAGTACATTGCTGACCAGAAAACATTGGATTTAAGTTGGCCAAATTGGCTGATAATTGGGTTTCCCACAGGGTGTCCACTAAGGATCCCAGTGGGAAGGACACGGACAAAGAGAAAGGGAGCCCTCAGAAGTCTGAGGAGTCCAAGAAGCAGCCACATCTGAACAAACCTAAATATTCTCCCTCTAAGGTCCAATAATCTAGTGGTGATAAGTCTCATGGGGGTGGGAGTAAGAGCAGTGGTACTCCTGATGCGAAGCAGGCTCCCAGTGGATCCAGTTCAGTCCCTCACATTCCTGGCACCTGTTGGGACTGTGGGTCTTGAACCAAAGAAAGGGTGACCCCAAGTGTAAAGGTAAGGCACTTGGTGTCCAGGCTGTCAGTCTGGCCTACCTTTACTCTATGCCTGAGGTGGAGGCCACTGTCCTTCCCTCCTTTCCAGGGATCAACTCTGGTGCTCCTGTAAAGATATCCCTGGTGTCCCTTGAGGCCTGGGACCAGTACTCAGACGTACTGGCTGCTATCCCACAGAACACTAGAAGATGTTTGAGAAGTGTCCTCATAAATGGTCAGCCTTTATTATCTCCTGTAGCCCTAGTCACCATTCTCCACTGATCCATCCTGAGGGTTGCTATGCAGCAAATCAGGAAGGGGCTCGATATCATCCTCTTCTTGCTCTGAAGCTAGCAAGAGGCATGAGACTTCTCCTCTCCTATGAAAAGGCTTCCTATGTCAGCCTGTTGACATGGAACACTGACAGGCTTTCCCAGGAACACCCATATCAACCAGATAATTGACTTCATCCATCTTGGAGATTATCCTGAAGGGTCCAGTCCACTTATCTGCCAAAGCTTGAGGCTTGGTAGGCTCCATCACAAGGATCTCCTGACAAGGAGTACAATCCACCGGTGAGGCCTTAAGGTCATGCCAGTACTTGTTTAATTCTTGGCTTGCCTTAAGGTTTGCTGTTGCTTGGCCTATCTCTGTGCCATTCGTCTAACACATAGTCCCCACTTACTTGGCAGGTCCTGGAGGGGTGGCTTCCAAACGTTTTCATACTAAGGCAAGGGGCCATCTCACTGGATGTCCAAAGAGGAGCTCGAAGGGACTGAAAGCAACACCCTCTTAAGGCACCTCTCTAAGCAAACAGCAGGCATGGTAGAAGGAGATCCTGTTTCCTCCCTAGGGGCTCTTCCAAAGCACCTAACATGCCATTGAGAGTTGATTTAAATCTCTCAGACAGACCATTGGTCGGAGGATGGTAAGAGGTAGGGAACTTCTAGGTTACACCACATTCCTTCCACATAGCTTGCATGTTAACTAGGTTCTTCTGTCAGAGATCACCTCTTTAGGAACTCCAACTCTGGTAAAGATGCCCAGGAGAGCCTTGGCAACCACCTTGGCTGTTATCGTCTGATGGGGTATAGCCTCAGGGTACCTGGTGGCATGATCTACCAGTACCAGGACTAACCGTTGTCCACCTGATGTTGGAGGGTCAAGGGGCCCTCAATGTTGATGCCCACCCTCTCAAATGCTGTGTCAGCCACTGGCAAAAGGTGCAGTGGGGTCAATGACACTGCCTCCAGTCTTGCCAGACAACTGACAAGTGTGACAGCTCTTGCAGTGAGCTTCCACTACTGCTCCCATTCTGGGCCAATAAAAGTGGGCTGAGAGCCTTTGCTTAGTCTTATTGGTCTCAATATGACCAACAAAGGATACCTCATGTGCCAACTTCAAAAGGAAGGGCCTGTATACCTGGGCCACAACCAACCTCTTTGACTGTACCCGGTTCAGGCTGAGTGGGCTCACTGTAAAGGAGCTCACCCTCTGAATAAATCTTAAAAGTCCTAGGCACTTCACCTTGTGCCTGGGCTTGGGCCAATTTTCTTAAACCCTCCAGAGAGGGGCACTCTCTTTGACCCTTACAAAAATCCCCTTAGAGGGCCCACGTTCAGCCAGCAGGCATTGAAGGTCAGGGTGATCCATTGGATTGAGCGCCTCTGCCTGAGGAGGGTCTTCTGGCTCTTCTCCCTCTAGAGTGGAGTCAAGGGTCACCACTGGTCCTAGTCCCTCAGGAGCTGGGCCACAGTGGGTGCTGTAGAGATAGCAGGAAGAGAAGGAGCCCCCTTCACAGAGGTGGTGGTCTTCAGCTTCCTCTTAGCTATGGGTTTCCCATTGGGCTTGGTTAACTGACTATCAGTCAGACTCTGTCGTACCTGTGACCTAGCGACTGCAGCAGCAGTCAGAGGTAAGCCATCTGAAATTAACCCCACCTCGACCAAGTCCTTCCCAACAAAATGTTGGCAGGCACATTGTCCTGAACCAGGACAGGAAGTTTTGCTGTCTTGTTAGTGCAACTCTCTCCAGATCTGACACCAGAGCAGCAGAGTACAAGCAGGGCTTTGCTCCAGCAGTATGCCCCTCTGTTCTCACTGACACCAGGCCTCACCCCATGGTGTAGGCATGATATTGACAATGGTGACAGTGTACCTGTCAAAACAGATGCTACACGAAGTCAGACACTGTAAAGAACCACATCCAGGCAGAGTTTCCGAAGATGTTGGACATGGGTGTCATTGAGCCCTCAACCAGCCCCTCGTCCAGGGTATCAGGTATTAATATCCCCAACAAAAATATCGCCGTAAATATGGCCGTTTGGTTCGCCATAGGCGATATTTTTATTGGGGATATTATATGGGAGTGGGGGTTGCGGGGCTGTCCCCCGCACATTAAAAAATGATGCGGGGGTTGCAGGGGTGTCCCCCGCAGGGTGCATTGTGAATTGCGCCACAAAAATATGGCGGTAGTTTTGTATCGCAATATTTTTACGGCGGAATTATCACATGGAACCTCGTCCAGGACAGTGATCCTTCTCCCCAAGGCAAGTTCCCAGGCAGATACCAAAGATTGGAGGTTCTGTGTGGACTACAGAGGAGTGAATGTAGTCACCACGAATGATGCACACCCATTGCCCAGGGCTGATGTGCTTGTGGACATGATAGGTGCTGCCAAGTTTGTGAGCACCTTTGACCTCATCACAGGCTATTGGCAAAAGGAGAAAATGGCTTTCTCAACACCAGATGGGCTCTACCATTTTAGGGTTATGCCTTTTTGGGTTGAGGAATGCCCATGCCCCCTTCTAAAGGTTAGTCAATCATGCTCTCAGTGGGTTGTAGGCCGTTTGTGTGGCCTAACTGGACAACATTGCTATCTACAGTTCCACCTGGGAATAGAATTTGGCACACTTGGATACGGTTTTGCAGGCCATGAAAAGGCCCAACTTCATTATCAAGGCAACCAAGTGCCAGATAGCACAGGAGAAGGTTACCTACCTTGGTCATGAAGTTGGAGGGGGCCAAATCCAACCTCTCCCTAGTAATGTACAAGCTGTAAAGCACTGGGAGACTTCCTCTACTCAAATCCAGGAGAGCGCTTTTGGGGGCCTCACTGGGTACTACAGAAACCTCATGGCATACTATGGCACCATAGCTGCACCTCTGACATCACCCAAACAGCCTAGGAAGGTTTGTTGAAGAAAGGGCCTTTGATGGCTTGAAGGAAAGTCTGATAAAATGAAGAAAAGAACATTTGTAATGAATATGATAAACTAAAGTGTTGAAATTGAGAAAAAACAAGCATTGGCTAAAGCCATAAGGAAAAGAAAAATTGTACACTTTGTGGCAAAACTATGAAAAGTTTGTGATACGTCAACAAGTGAATATAGTGGCAAGCCACGTGTTGGAAAAGACTGCCAGAATATGTCTGATACTACTGTTGAGCTGAAGCAGTGGTGCTACAACTATGGAAGAGAAGCCAATCAGATGTGTCGGTTGCATGACCTGTAATGTGTGGACCGTGTGGTCTGACAACTGCAGCTAGACCGCGTACACCCCACTCAGGAAAAGCCACTTGAAGATTTTATAAGTCTATGGTGGAACATACAAAAAAGCCTGTGCATTGTGAACTTAAAGAGTTAAACTTTATGATTTTGATGAATGATCCAAAAGCCTGAAAGCTGGGAAGAATCCTGATGAATTGTGTTGTGAAAACAGTGAGAGACTTGAAACCTTGGGGTAGGGAACCCCTTTTGATTCACATTCAACTATTTGGAATCCTGGGGAACGGAGAACTCCTTTCTGACCAAGAGCTGGAAGAAGCTATGAACTTTTGTTTGAGCACGTATTCACTATTGCTGACATCCCTACACAGTTTGAACAAATAGATGTGAGGGCAAGTATAGGTTTTGGACACAGATGGATATTTACTTTGGACTTCCTGACAGACTATTGTTAGTTTTATTTAGGTAGGGAAATCCCACCTTGCCATAGGGCAAGGTTGGTCTTATCCCCACCTCATCATGATTTTAATAAAAGTTTATAGCCCAAACTTTACTCTGTTGTTTGTGTCTACTTCCTGATGCCTTCACAGGAGCCATCGCAGAGCGCTCTGTTCTTGGGCACTCGTCTCAATACGGTTGCGTGCCTGGCTACCCCCTCGGAGGAGAAGGGTGACTGCCATCCTGGGGAAGGTGAGTGCCTGTTGACAGCACAGAACGAAACAGTGTGAGCCATCAAGTCACTGTAATGCATGATGTCCTCCCGCATCCACCTCGTCCCATTCTGCAGGCTCCAGATGAGGCCTCTTCACAAGTTCCTGGATGCACTGTGGCTGCAGATCATGGGCAGTTGTGTAAAGAAACGCCGGAGGGGGGTGGTCTGTACTTCCGCTCTCTATATGGTAGAGGAGAGGCACAGAGGACCCCTGCCAAGATTCTCTATTATTGGTGCGTGGTCGAGCAATCAAGGCCTAGCTTCTCAGGAGGTGATGCAAGCTGGTTCTTAAGTACAGTGTAGTCCCCAAGAACCCACAAAGGAATGTCCACACACTGTATCGGTTAAAACAGTCTTTATATAATTAATATTCAAGTTCACGTACACTATCACGATAACTCACTTTGTACTCCGAAATCAACAATGGTAAATATATACAGTTCTAAAGTGGTACCACTAACGTTATCAGATCTCATTAAAGTGCATACAGCCAGAATGACACACAGATCAAATAAAGAGGAAACCAGCAGTAGAGAGAGGAAGGAAAGCAAGGTGGTTGAACAATTGGCAGAGTACTGGACCCGCTACCTAGACACAGTTCTGTGTGGAGATCCCCCCCACCTGGGCAACCTGTAGAAGAAAGATACAAGCCCAGTCCATAGATTGTTTACACTAGACTTTCCAATAGTTCTGCAACCCCAAAGTACCTGTCGTTGTAGCGTTCCTCGTCTGGGAATTGACGGCCCTTCTTGAGTGTCCTCCCTTTCAGGCAGGAGTCACGGGTCGTCGAACGTCCGATGGAGAACAGGTTGAGCTGTGACGGTGAAGTGGCCACGTTGTTCCTAGAGGTGCTCGTTGACGGGGAAGCGTAAACATCCTCCAAGGAAGAGGCGTGCGGGGCACCTCTGTGTCGATAGTTCTGGACCTCAAAAAGTTTGAAAAACTGTGGCCCAGCAAGGGCGTCGAGTTGTCGGCGTCTCTGTGGTCTTTGGGTGGCAAGAATGCCACCGGTGGATGCTCCTCGGCGCGTCGATGGTCAGGCCTTCTACAGCAGGATACAGCGGCAGCGATGCGGACGAGAGCGTCTTTGGCAAACGGCGGCTCCGGTCGGCGACGGCGGTCGTCGACAGTGGAGAACAACAGCCCGAGTGCTTCTCCTTGGCGTTCCGCCGCAGTCCCAGTCTCGGGTCGGCAGCCTGACGAAGGTCTTTCTACCAGGGAGCTTTGGCAAAGATCAGCTGGTGCACGATGGTCCCACGTAGCTCGGGAAGAGGGGGCCTTACCAGGTCCTCTCTGGGTCAGTCCTTGGAGGCACAGAAGTTTTCAGATTGCAAAGGAGAGCAGCAGCGATTCTTCTCGTCCAGCAGGGCTTCAAGGTCAAGCTTCAGTCAAGCTTCAGTTACAGCAGTTACTCGTCGTAGTGGACTTCAGCTTCTGAACACGATTCCTAGTAGTAAGAGGTCCCCAGATATGCTGTTGATCTCCCATTCATTCCGCTGGGTCACACTCAAGCATCCAATCACGACTAAGGGCATTCAGGCAGGCAGGCAGCCAATCAGGCTCACAGTGCATTCGGACCATTCACTTCTCTCCAGACACTCACAACAAGTTGTGTATTGGGACAAGTACCGAGCCATTGAACACTCCACACTGCATTCATACCGGTTTCGGGCAGGGCTGTCTCAGTCATTGTGTCAACCACCAGGTACTAGACACCCACAACATAGAATGCGTATTTGTCAAATACTCCATTCACCCAGGTCCCACCCACGGGCGTACCCACAACATATGGTCATTGAGAAGGCTCCAGTCAGTCTGGTCGGCACTTCCCCACACTACCATGTATGGAACTTCCACCCAACAGCCAGTCAGGGGGAAGGGACAGAGGCAGGCTTCCCGGGACTTCGGGAAGATCAAGGTAATAGGTGATGGAAGGCAAGAGGCCATGGGGGCCATTTTGTCTCCATCAGGAATCTACTGATTCCAATGACGGGGCCTGGGCATCCCAAAATGGAGGACGCTCAGGGCACCAGTCATTTCAGCACAGAGCTGCCACCAGCCCGTACCCTGCTCTGTGGGTCACACACAGGTGCCCAAAAACATACACTAGGGGCACAGGATTGCACCCCTACCCATGAGTGCCATAAGGGTATCCCATGGGACTGTTCACCAAAGCAAAAGAGAGCGCTGCACCGCCAGGAGTCCCACATGAACTCCTGCACGGAAAACACGACAGAACACACGATAAAAAGCAGTAAAGGACAAGGATACGGAGGCCCTGTCCCTCAGATCCATTTCCAGCATCACAGCCCCCCACCCCCCAGACTGAGGTTAGGGTGCCTAATCTCCCACGAGATAGACACCCCCATCCAGATGGTCAACATACCTTCTGGAAAGGCCATCTCCATTATCGTGACTCTTCCCTGGTCTGTGCTCTATGGTGAAGTCTAGCCCTTGCAGGCTAATGGACCACCTGAGCAGTTTCGGGTTTTCACCCTTCATCTGCATAAGCCACTTAAGGGGCTTATGATCTGTTTGGACCTTGAAGGTAGACCCGGTAAGGTAGGGTCTAAAACGCCTAAGGCTCCAAACTATACTAAACATTCCTTTTCGACAGTAGCCCACCTAAGTTCTCTACCCTTGAGTTGTCTACTGATGAATATGATAGGATGTTCTCTTCCTTGTCATCTAGGACAAGACGGCTCCAATTCCGGTGTCGCAGGCGTCAGTTTGAACGATAAAGGGCTTGCTGTAATCAGGCCCACACAGCACGGGTGCCCTACACAGACTTTCTTTCAAGCCATCAAAGGCCCTCTGACAGTCTTCAGTCCAATTAACCTTCCTAGGCTGTTTGGGCGAAGTCAGAGCTGTCAGGGGTGCAGCTATGGTTCCATAGTCTGCCATGAAATTGCGATAATACCCAGTGAGGCCCAAAAAGGCTCTCACCTGGGTTTGAGTAGTGGGAGTCTCCCAGTCATGTACGTCCTGTACTTTACTGGGGAGAGATTGGATTTGACCCCCTCCTACCTCATGACCAAGATACGTGACTTTCCCCTGAGCTATCTGGCACTTGGTGGCCTTGATAGTGAGGTTAGCCCTTTTCAAGGCCTGCAACACTTTATCCAGATGAGTCAAATGCTCTTCCCAGGTGGAACTGTAGACGGCAATGTCGTCTAAGTAAGCCACACAAAAGGCTTCCAACCCACTGAGCGCATGGTTGACCAATCTCTGGAAAGTGGCAGGGGCATTCTTCAACCCGAAAGGCATGACTCTAAACTGGTAGAGTCCCTCTGGTGTTGAGCACGCCGTCTTTTCCTTGGCATGGTGCGTCAGAGCTATTTGCCAATAGCTTGAGGTAAGGTCAAAGGTGCTCACAAATTTGGCAGCCCCTATGGTGTCCACGAGCTCATCAGCCCGGGGCAATTTGTGCGTGTCAGTTTCGGTGACGGCATTGACTCCTCGGTAGCCCACACAGGACCTCCAATCCTTGGTACCGGCCTGGGCACTTGCCTTGGGGACAAGGACCACTGGACTGGACCAGGGACTGGTTGAGGGTTCAATAACACCCAGATCTAACATCTTGGAGACCTCAGCCTGGATGTGGTTCTTAACGGTATCTGACATATGGTAGCACCTGCTTTCGACAGGCACACTGTCACCAGTGTTAATCTCGTGCCTACACCACGGTGTAAGGCCTGGCATCAGTGAAAACAGAGAGGCATACTGCCGGAGCAAAGCCCTGCAGGCCCTCTGCTCCTCTGTCGTCAGATCGGGAGAAATATGTACTCCCTCCACAGAGCCATCCTGAGGGGTGCTATGCAGCAAATCAGGAAGGGGCTCACTCTTATCCTCTTCTTGCTCTGAAGCTAGCAAGAGGCATGAGACTTTGGCTCGCCTGTGGAAAGGCTTGAGCCTGTTAACATGGAATACCTGAGGGGCCACCCCAGAGGCTCCCATGTCAACCAGATAATTGACCTCACCCACCTTGGAGATTATCCTGAAGGGTCCAGTCCATTTATCTGCCAAAACCCGAGGCTTGGTAGGCTCCATCACGAGGACCTCCTGTCCCAGAGTCCAATCCACTTGCAATGCTTTAAGGTCATGCCAGTACTTATTCAATTCCTGGCTGGCCTTAAGATCCGCGGTTGCCTGACCCATCATCTGTGTCATCCTCTGTCTGAGGCCTAACACATAGTCCTCCACTTGCTTGGCGGGACCTGGAGGGGTGGCCTCCAAACCTTCCCTGATCAAGGCAAGGGGCCCCCTCACGGGGTGTCCAAAGAGTAACTCAAAGGGGCTGAAACCAACACCCTCTTGAGGTACCTCTCTGTAAGCAAACAGCAGGCATGGCAGGAGATGATCCCACTTCTTCCTTAGGGGCTCTTCCAAAGCGCCTAGCATGCCCTTGAGAGTTTTATTAAATCTCTCAACCAGACTGTTGGTCTGGGGGTGGTAAGAGGTGGAGAACTCGTAGGTTACTCCGCATTCTTTCCACATGGTTTTCATGCAACTCGACATGAAGTTGGATCCTCTATCAGAGATAACCTCCTTAGGGAATCCAACATGGGTGAAAATGCCCAGGAGAGCCCTGACAACCACCTTTGCCGTAACCGACCGAAGGGGTATAGCCTCAGGGTACCTGGTGGCATGATCAACCAAGACCAGGATGAACCGATGTCCATCTGACGTGGGAGGGTCAAGGGGTCCGACAATGTCGATGCCCAGCCCCTCAAACGGTGTGCCAACCACTGGCAATGGTTGCAGTGGGGCAATGACACTGTCTCCAGTCTTGCCAGACAACTGACAAGTTGGGCAGGTCCTGCAGTGGGACTCCACTTCTACTCCCATCCGAGACCAGTAGAAATAGGCAGAGAGCCTCTGCTTAGTCTTCTTTGTACCTAGAGGACCAGCCAGGGGCACCTCATGTGCCAACTGCAGCAGGAAGGGCCTGTAAACCTGGGGTATCACCAACCTCTTGATGGCACCAGGGTAAGGCTTAGTGGGCTCACTAACAAGGAGCTCACCCTCCCAAAAAATCTGAAATGTCCTAGGCACTTCTCCTTGTGCCTGGGACAGGGCCCGTTTCCTCAGACCCTCGAGAGAGTGGCACTCTCTCTGTCCCTTACAGAAGTCTGCCCGGGAGGGTCCCCCTTCAGCTAACAAGCATTGAAGGTCGGGATGATGCTCCGGGTTGAGAGTCTCTCCCACAGGAAAGTCTTCTGGCTCTTCTCCCACAGGAGTTGAGACGGGATTCACCACTGGACCCAGCCTGTCCGGAGCATGGATCCCAATGGGTGCTGTCGGAACAGCGGGAAGAGCAGGGGCTCCCTCCACAGAGGTGGCCTTCTTACTTTTCCGTTTCCTTCGCGCCTTGGGTTTCCCCGTCGGCGAGGGTGCCGGGCTCGCAGCCGGACCCTAGGTGACCTGCGATCGGGTGACCTCCACAGCAGCCATGGGTAGACCATCTATGATCATCCCTAACTCGACCAAATCGTTTCCCAACAAAATGTTTGCAGGCACGTTGTCCTGAACCAGGACCGGAAGCTTTGCTGTCTTGTCTCCAATCGTAATGTTGACTAAGGCTACAGGCGATAATTTGGGAGGCCCACCAGCTAACCTGGTGGTTCTCAGAGGAGCACCTACATAGTCCTCTGGGGCAAGCAGGACAGTGGTGGCCAGGACCCTGCTCAAGCCAGTGTCTCTCAAACCAGTAGAAGGCTGGCCATTCAAGAGGACACTTCTCAAAAACCTACCAGTGTTTTGTGGGATAGTCGCCAGTACTTCTGCGCACTGGCCCCAGGCCCCGAGGGACATTAAGTAAATCTCTACGGGAGCACCAAAGGTGATCCCAGTAGAGGAGGGGAGGACAGTGGCCTCCACCTCAGGTACAGAGTAGGGATAGGTCAGGCCGGCAGCCTGGACTCCAAGTGACCTACTCTTACACTTGGGGTCCAGAGCCCCACAGGCCCAACAAGTGCCAGGAGTTTGGGGTACGGTACTGGAATCACTGGGACTCTGCTTTGCAGCAGGCGGATGACTACTCTTACTCCCACCCACAACAGACTTATCCCCACTAGGTTTTTGGGTCTTTGGAGAGGATGGTTTTGGTTTACCCGACTGGGACTGCTTTTGGGAGTACTCAGCTTTCTGAGAGGCCCCCTTTTCTTTGTCCTTGTCCTTCCCACTGGAGTTCTTAGGGGACACCTGGTGGGAGACCCACTTGTCAGCCAACTTAGCCAGCTTAAAGGGGTCCAAAATGTTCTGGTCAGCAACATACTGACACAGCTCTGGTGAACAGGCTTCTGAAAAATGGTCAAAAAACAAGAGGTGAGATAATTCAACAAATGTTTTCACTTTGTTACCATCAATCAACCCCATCATGTTCATGTGCGCACCACTCACCCAGTCAATCCACGACACATAATCTCGTTTCTTAAAATCTCTGAACTGTTTAAGATATTGGGTAGGCGTCTTGCCAAACTTGGCAATTAAAGCAGACTTCATGCACTCATAGTGACCCCTTTCTTCCACACTCAGCTTCAGAATACAGTCCTATCCAGTTTGAGGCACTCTGCTTAACAAATACTTAGCCCAATCTCTCTTGTCAACATCGTGAATTGCACAAGCCATTTCAAACTCTTCAATCCATTGGAGGATATCGGAACCCTCCGCATACACACCAACCAAATCTTTCATGAACTTGGATGCTGGGGACATGACACTCTCAACTGGTTTAGCTGAAGTCTCCACTCAAGCTTTTTCTAACTGGATTCACTGACATTCAGTGTCCTTGTCTTTGAGTTCAAGATCCCTATTCTTGATTTCCACTTGGTGTGCCAATTCCTCTTTCTTAAGTTCAGCATCGATTTCCAACTTGCGATATTCAAAGGCCAATTTTATCCTTAATAACGCAAGCTTCAAGGAAGCGCTGGGGTTTGGAACAGAGGCAGCAGGAATGGTGGCATTCCCAAAATCGGATTCGGCAACAACCCCCGGGGTAGAATCCTCATTGGTTGTACCCCCCCTTCAAGAGTTTCACAATTGATCTGGTAGTCCACCAGGGCAGCTATCAGCTCAGCCCTAGACTTATCCACAAAGTCTAACTCCCTGGCTTCACAAGCACTCTGGAGAGCTTCTAAGCTCATCCGAGTCAATTTACCATTCGCAATAGATTCCATTGCTTGTAATGCAGTTATCTTGTACACATCTAAACCTTAATTTAACAAAGTGCAGATATCCTTTGTAAGTGGCACGGTTATACACTGATTCTTAAAACCATAAGCATCCCACCACTGCCGCCAGTGTAAAGAAACGCCAGAGGGGGGTGGTCTGTACTTCCGCTCTCTATATGGTAGAGGAGAGGCAGAGAGGACCCCTGCCAAGATTCTCTATTATTGGTGCGTGGTCGAGCAATCAAGGCCTAGCTTCTCAGGAGGTGATGCAAGCTGGTTCTTAAGTACAGTGTAGTCCCCAAGCACCCACAAAGGAATGTCCATACACTGTATCGGTTAAAACACAGTCTTTATATAATTAATATTCAAGGTCACGTACACTATCACGATAACTCACTTTGTACTCTGAAAATCAACAATGGTAAATATATACAGTTCATAAGTGGTACCACTAACATTATCAGATCTCATTAAAGTGCATACGGTCAGAATGACACACAGATCAAATAAAGAGGAAACCAGCAGTAGAGAGAGGAAGGAAAGCAAGGTGGTTGAACAATTGGCAGAGTACTGGTCCCGCTACCTAGATGCAGTTCTGTGTGGAGATCCCCCCACCTGGGCAACCTGTAGAAGAAAGATACAAGCCCAGTCCATAGATTGTTCACACTAGACTTTCCAATAGTTCTGCAACCCCAAAGAACCTGGCGTTGTAGCATTCCTCGTTGGGGAATCGACGGCCCTTCTTGAGTGTCCTCCCTTTCAGGCAGGAGTCATGGGTCGTCGAACGTCCGACAGAGAACAGGTCGAGCTGCGACGGTGAAGTGGCTGCGTCATTCCTAGCGGTGCTCGTTGATGGGGAAGCATAAACGTCCTGCAAGGAAGAGGCGTGCGGGGCACCTCAGTGTCGATAGTTCTGGACCGCAAAGAGTTTGAAGAACTGTGGCCCAGCAAGGGCGTTGAGTTGTCGGCGTCTCTGTGGTGTTTGGGTGGCGGGAAACCCACCGGTGGATGCTCCTTGGCGCGTCGACGGTCAGGCCTTCTCCAGCAGGATACAGTGGCGATGATGAAGACGAGAGCGTCCTTGGATTCGAAAGTTCTTAGGCAAACGGGAGCATGGCGGCTCCGGTCGGCGACGGCGGTCGTCGACATGTGTGGCCAACAGTCTGAGTGCTTCTCCTTGGAGTTCCGCAGTAGTCCCCGTCTCGGGTCGGTAGCCTGTCGAAGGTCTGTCTACCAGGGAGCTTTGGCAAAGATCAGCTGGTGCACGATCGTCCCTCGTAGCTCAGGAAGAGGGTGCCTTACCAGGTCCTCTCTGGGTCAGTCTTTGGAGGCACAGCAGCTTTCAGATTGCGAAGGAGAGCAACAGCGATTCTTCTCGTCCAGCAGGGCTTCAAGGTCAAGCTTCAGTTACTCCAGTTACTCGTCGTAGTGGACTTCAGCTTCTGAACACGATTCCTAGCAGTGAGAGGTCCCCATATATACTGTTGATCGCCCATTCATTTCACTGGGTCACACTCAAGCATACAATCACGACTAAGGGCATTCAGGCAGGCAGGCAGCCAATCAGGCTCACAGTGCATTCAGACCATTCACTTCTCTCCAGACACTCACAACAAGTTGTGTATTGGGACAAGTACCGAGCCATTCAACACTCCACACTGCATTCATACCGGTTTTGGGCAGGGCTGTCTCAGTCATTGGGTCAACCACCAGGTAATAGACACCCACAACATAGAATGCATATTCGTCACACACTCCATTCACCCAGGTCCCACCCACAGGTGTACCCACAACATAGTCGTTGAGAAGGCTCCAGCCAGTCTGGTCGGCACTGCCCCACACTACCATATATGGAACTTCCACCCAACAGCCAGTCAGGGGGAAGGGACAGAGGCAGGGCTTCCCGGGACTTCGGGAAGATCAAGGTAACAGGTAATGGAAGGCAAGAGGCCATGGGGGCCTTTTTGTCTCCATCAGGAATCTACCGATTCCAATGACAGGGCCTGGGCATCCCAAAATGAAGGATGCTCCGGGCACCAGTCATTTCAGCACAGAGCTGCCACCAGCCCGTATCCTGCTCTGTGGGTCACACACAGGTGCCCAAAAACATACACTAGGGGCACAGGGTTGCACCGCTACACATGGGTGCCATAAGGGTATCCCATGGGTCTGTTCACCAAACCAAAAGGAGCGAGCTGCACCGCCAGGAGTGCCACATGAACTCCTGCGCAGAAAACACAACAGAACACATGATAAAAAGCAGTAAAGGACAAGGATACAGAGGCCCTGTCCCTCTGATGCATTTCCAGCATCATAACTTTGACAAACAAGGTCGGTCTAAACCAAGAATTCTGATAAACTCTATGATGGTGGGGAGTACGACCACATCTCACGAAAGGGGCACCTTTCCAGATACCTACATTCAAGACCACCGTCACCACAGACACCTCCCTGTAAGGGTGTGGGTGTCCACACCAGACAGTGTCATGCCAGGAACCTCTGGCTCCCGGAAGAGAAGTACCTCCATATCAATGTCCTGGAGATCCGGGCAGTCTTCTGGGCCCTCAAGTCTTCCTACATCAGTTGAAAGGGAAGGTGGTGTGCATCTTCATAGACAACACCACCATGTTCTACATCCTGAAGCAAGTAAGGACGCACTCTCCTGCGCTTTCCCGGGAGGCGCAAGCCCTGTGGCACTGGTCAATTGTTCAGGACATGTTCCTCATCCCCTTTCACCTGGCAGCCATACTGTAACGCTCACCTGATTCCCGTAGAGGCGCCGGTCTTGACTGGGCGTATACCGTATCTTCAAAGGTGATGTGTAACACACGGCTGGCTCTTTGGGCTGGACCTCTGTGCACTGTATGTCTGACTCGAAGGGTAAGATGTCTGCAGATAGAAAATATGGGATTAATGAACTGGGTTATTGAATGTTTCTCTCTTCTTCCCTTTCTCTTCTCCTGTAGAACCCCAAAGGTTAACGCTCTCACCTTAGGTAAGTGAACGCTGTGCTCTCCATCTGCCTCGGGGCAGGGTGCTGTAACCAGTTTCTTCACTGGATAAGGGGAGCAGGCCTCTTGACTTCAGAGGACTGCTGTCCGTCGTTTACTGCACGAACGGTAAGTTTCGAGTAATTCTAATGTCTTTAAAAGTCTTTGGTAATGATGTCTCTTGTTTTTGCAGGGTTCCAGCGATGGCGGATGACGGGCTGAAGTGAGTTGAAGATGGAGCCCGTGTGATGAATGGAAGCGCCTGGAAGCACGTAAGTAAGCGCTTGTTGCCTGCTTCACGATGTGCTCTAACTGTCTTTTTATTTTGCAGGTACAAGTTCGGAGCGGCTGCAGGGTGCCGGAATACCCACTGGGTTAGATGTGGAAAGGAGTAATGGCACGTGAGTATTAAAGTTCTCCAATGTCTTTAAACGCACCTTGTTTTGTCTTTCAGATGCGGGATGCAGCGCCGAAGGCCTCCGGAGCGTGCGAAGAGCTGGTAAGCTTTTGTCTTTCAGATGCCGGAATGCAGTGCGAAGACCTCCGGAGCGCACGAAGAGTAGGTAAGCCTTTGTCTTTCAGATGCCGGAATGCAGCGCGATGCGTTGGTGACAGCCGATGGGCCAGGTAAGTGAAGCGCTGTCACTGAAGACCGTAATGCTAACCAGTTCTTTCTTGTCTTTATAGGTGTTGCTGAAGACTGGATTCAGGATGGTAAGCCTTTTTCCTTAGGCCCAGGATCAGATGCAGAAGACACGATGAGCGTTCTGCTGCAGAGGATGCAGAATAACGCAAAGCAAGATTCATCCATCGGGTGTGGTTTAAATAGCCTCCTGTAGTGCTTAGGTGTCTCCTTCCACAGCCACGCCTAGGTAAGAAAAGAGTTCCTGCTTTCCAGAAGAGTTCCAGTGTTCTGAACCTAGGGAGTGGCTCCTGCCCCACCCAACAGGAAAAGTAGTTCCAAACAGAAGAGGATCAGAGGCTCAACTGGCAGGCAAGTAAGCAGCATGGTCTGCTGCAGGTAAGTCCACCCAAGCATTATGAGCCCGGCGCTTCCAGCGCTGGGACTGGGCATATTTATGAGCCTGGTGCCACTGGCGCCAGGACTGGCTCCAGAAGGTCCCAATTGGGACTGGTTGGCACTCGGAACCTGGGTTATGGATCTGCTTCCAAGGGAGTTGGGAAAACCCTGACCTTTTGGAAGCAGAGATCATGACAGTACCCCCCCCTCAAGGCCCCTCCCAAACCGGGCTTCTCCGGGGGTTTTGGCTTGTCAGGAAATGTTCGGTGAAATCTTTTGATTAGGCAAGGAGCGTGCACATATTCAGCAGGTTCCCAGGATCTCTCTTGGGGGCCGTAGCCTTTCCAGTCAATTAGGTAAAATAGTTTAGATTTGGAGATCTTGGAGTCCAGAATGCTTTTGACTTCAAACTCGAGTTCTCCATCAACTAGGATGGGTTTTGGAGATTTAGTTAGTCGGGTTTGAGGTTGCACGGGTTTTAATAGAGAGACGTGGAAGACCGGATGTATCTTCATGTGCGGGGGCAAGTCCAACTTGACCGCTACTGGGTTTACTATGGTAGTGATGGAATAGGGACCAAGGTATCTTGGGTTGAATGTGCGTGGCCCTTTTAGAGGTAGATATTTGGTGGATAACCAGACTTGATCCCCTACTTGATATTGAGGGGCTTCCTTCCGATGTTGATCTGCTCCTTTCTTGTATTGTTCTTTAGCCCTTTGAAGGTGAGAAACAGCTTCCTTAAAGGCTTGGGTGATTGTAGAATGCAGGTAGTCTACTGCTGGTGTTTCAAGATCTTGGAGGGGATCCAACTCCGAGGTTCGAGGGTGACTGCCGTATAAAAGAAAAAATGGGGTTTTCCCAGTTCCCGAATGGAGTTATTGTAGGCATATTCGGCTATCCAAAGGATGTCTTTCCAAGTTTTTTCAGTTTGTTGCAGCATGCAGCGTAAATACTGTTCCAGAGTTTGATTGGTCCTCTCGGTTTGTCCGTCGGTCTGAGGGTGGTGACTGGTCGATAGTCTCACATCAATTTGAGCCGACCGACAGCAACTTCGCCAAAAATGAGAAATAAATTGACTACCTCGATCCGAAATTAGAACCGAAGGAAAACCGTGCAGTCGGACGATGTTTTCGAGAAATTCTCGGGCCAGAGTTGCTGCTGTTGGCAAGCCTTTGAGCGGAATGAAATGCGCCATCTTGGAGAATAAGTCCACGATTACTAGAATCGTATTATATCCGGAGCATGGAGGTAGATCGGTGATGAAGTCCATAGAAAGCGTATGCCAAGGGCGAGGTGGGATGTCAATAGGGCGTAAGAGGCCTGCTGGTCTTTCCTTTTGACTCTTGTTTTGGGCGCATACTCCACAGGACATTATAAAGTCTCTGATATCTTTTTTCCAAGACGGCCACCAGAAGTAGCGCTTGATCTTTTCTGAGGTCTTGGCAATACCGGGATGTCCTTCCATTAAAGAATCGTGATAACAAGAGATTACTTTTTTCTGTAAATCTTTGCTGGGCAGGTATAATCGTTCTTGGAAATACAATAAGTTGTCCTTTACTGCAAAGTCCTTTCCCTGCAGATGCCAATTCTGTATGTCTGCTGGAGTTACAAGTTGCCTGGCTTTATCCTTAACTTCCTCTATGGATTGTGTGGCGATTACACCCAGAATTCTTTGTTCGGGAATGATTGGTACAGGTTTAGGGTTGATCAAGTGTTCTTCCACTCCCATCCGAGAAAGGGCATCAGCTTTACCGTTTTTTGTACCAGGTCGATAGGTAATTATGAAGTCAAACTCGGCAAAGAATAATGCCCAACGGAGTTGTCTAGAGGATTGGGCTTTTGCGGTTTTCAAATATTGCAGGTTTCGGTGATCCGTAATCACAGTAACGGTGTGTCGGGCCCCCAGCAGATAATGCCGCCAAGCCTTAAAGGCAGACTTGATAGCCAGAAGTTCCTTGTCAGTAATCGTGTAATTGATTTCAGGAGGCGAGAATTTGCGGGACCAAAATGCCACGGGATGCAACTGATTGGTTACCGGGTCCTTTTGTGATAGAACTGCCCCCAAGGCAAGGCTTGAAGCATCAGTTTCCACGATGTAGGGGAGTTCGGGGCGAGGGTGTTTTAAGATTGGTGCAGAGATAAATTTAGTCTTCAAATCCTGGAAAGCTTGTTCCGCCTCGGTAGACCATTCAAAATGTTTGTTTTTCTTTAACAAGGCAGTGATGGGCTGGACTATTCGAGAAAATTCGGGGATAAACCTGCGGTAAAAGTTAGCGAAGCCTAACATGCTTTGCACACCTTTTAGGGAGGATGGTGATGGCCATTTGAGAACTGCATCGACCTTCTTTGAATCCATACGCACTCCGCCAGGTGATAATATGAATCCCAAGAATTCAACTTCAGTCACGTTGAAAACACATTTTTCCAACTTAGCGAAAAGTTTGTGTTGACGCAATCTTTCGAGGACCATTTTCACGTGTTTCCGATGTTCAGATTCCGATGAAGAATAAACGAGGATGTCGTCAATGTAAACAACAACACACACATCTATGAGCTCTCTGAGGACATCGTTCATAAAATATTGAAAGGCGGCCGGGGCATTGCAAAGTCCGAAGGGCATGACCTGATATTCAAATAGCCCATATTTGGTGCGGAAGGCCGTCTTCCATTCATCGCCCTCTTTTACTCGTACCAAGTGGTAGGCTCCTCTAAGATCCAGCTTTGTATATATGCATGCTTTTCTGACTTGGTCCAGGAGTTCAGGGATCAAAGGTAACGGATATCTATTCTTGACGGTGATCTGGTTCAGGGAGCGATAATCTATACAAGTTCTAAGGTCTCCTTCCTTTTTTGGAACGAAGAACAAAGCTGAAGAAGCAGGGGACTTGGAAGGACGAATAAACCCATTTGCCAGGTATTGATCCAGGTATTGTCGAAGGTGAAGGTTCTCAGTCTCGGTGAGGGCATAAATTCTACTACAAGGAGGAGTAGATCCAGGTATCAGGTCTATCTGGCAGTCATAAGACCTATGAGGAGGTAGAGAGTTAGCCTGATCCTTCCGGAAAACATCTTGGTATTCTAGGTATTCGAGAGGTAACTGGGGAGTCTCTGAAGAAATTGCTGCCAGTGCAACACCAGGTGGAGGGTGACAAGTAGAGACACATTCTGGAAACTGGACCGTTCTTGCTCGCCAATCGATCAGAGGATTGTGTTTCTCTAACCAAGGTATTCCTAGAATAATCTGAAACTGAGGAGCCTTGATCACATCGAACACGATCTTCTCATGGTGTCCATCTTGACTTACTAGCGTCACTTCTTGAGTGGTATGCGTTACTGGTCCGGAGGCTATCTCCGTTCCATCCACCGTAGTAATGACGTCCTTTACAGCCTTGGGACAAAGAGTTAGATTCATCCTCAAAACCATTTCATGATCCACATAATTGCCGATGGCACCGCTGTCGACGTAAGCTTCAATTGCATGTAATCGATCCGGATTATCAGGGCTAATGAGGACCATAGGTATCACGAAATGCGAGGTCACGGAACTGGTTTTCACGCTCAGCAAGAGGACCTCTATTCTTGTCGGGCGAGGTCGTTTCCCTGCTCAGAGTTTGTAACTTTGGTAACTGCAGCTCCTACTGCCTTCTTGGCAGGTTTCACCGGACAGTCTCGAAGAAAGTGCCCTGAGTTTCCGCAATAGAGGCATAATTGCAACTGTTTTCTCCTTTCCCGCTCCTTTTGTGTTAGAGGACCTTTCAGGCCCCCTATTTGCATGGGTTCCCCGGAGTCTACTCCTTTGGAAGGAGTTGGCGGTTTGGAAAATACTCGAGCATCAAACTTGGAACGATCGGCCTTCCTGTTCTGCAGTCTGTGATCTATTTGAACGACTAAGTCTATATAGTCCGAACAATCTTGTGGGGGATTCACTACTTGGGCTAACACATCTTTGAGCTCTCCATGTAGACCTCTAAAAAACAGCGTAATCCTTTTGTCCTCAGGCCATTGAGTTTCCACTATCAGTCTGTTGAAAGACGCAATATAAGCCAAAAGGTCTTGATTACCTTGTCGCAACGAAAGAAGCTCATTGTCCAAGGCCTGCCCCTGTGAATGTCTTGCGAACAGTTTTTCCATACTGAGCTGAAAAGCTTGAAAATCATGGAGGACCGGATCATCTTGATTTACTAGAGGGATCGACCAGTCTGCCGCATTGCCACTAAGGTACGAAAGCACGAAAGCTACTTTAGCTTGATCAGTTGGAAAGGCTGCTGGCCGGCATAAGAAATGCAACCGGCACTGATTGATAAATACTGCAAACCTCTTTGGGTCACCAGAAAATCGTTCGGGCGGAGCCAGAGGTACATTCCCAGGTAGGTTGATCTGTACTGGATTCATAGAGGATGTAGAAGGAAGATTTCCCCCAGATGCGGGTAACGGGGTCTGTCCGGCTTGTGACTGTAGCAATTGTCTAGCGAGATCATCTGTTCGCTCCTTGGAAATAATCAGTTCCCTTCTTAGAGCGTTAGTTTCCTGACAGGCTGCATGCACTTCTGCCCTTAGTTCCCCAAGTAACTGGGCTAGCTGGTCGGTATCCGATGTTTCCATAGCGCCTGGACGGGAGTTTTGCGGTAGGCTTTGCGTTCTGTAACGCTCACCTGATTCCCATAGAGGCGCCGGTCTTGACTGGGCGTATACCGTATCTTCAAAGGTGATGTGTAACACACGGCTGGCTCTTTGGGCTGGACCTCTGTGCACTGTATGTCTGACTCGAAGGGTAAGATGTCTGCAGATAGAAAATATGGGATTAATGAACTGGGTTATTGAATGTCTCTCTCTTCTTCCCTTTCTCTTCTCCTGTAGAACCCCAAAGGTTAACGCTCTCACCTTAGGTAAGTGAACGCCGTGCTCTCCATCTGCCTCGGGGCAGGGTGCTGTAACCAGTTTCTTCACTGGATAAGGGGAGCAGGCCTCTTGACTTCAGAGGACTGCTGTCCGTCGTTTACTGCACGAACGGTAAGTTTCGAGTAATTCTAATGTCTTTAAAAGTCTTTAGTAATGATGTCTCTTGTTTTTGCAGGGTTCCGGCGATGGCGGATGACGGGCTGAAGTGAGTTGAAGATGGAGCCCGTGTGATGAATGGAAGCGCCTGGAAGCACGTAAGTAAGCGCTTGTTGCCTGCTTCACGATGCGCTCTAACTGTCTTTTTATTTTGCAGGTACAAGTTCGGAGCGGCTGCAGGGTGCCGGAATACCCACTCGGTTAGATGTGGAAAGGAGTAATGGCACGTGAGTATTAAAGTTCTCCAATGTCTTTAAACGCACCTTGTTTTGTCTTTCAGATGCCGGAATGCAGTGCGAAGACCTCCGGAGCGCACGAAGAGTAGGTAAGCCTTTGTCTTTCAGATGCCAGAATGCAGCGCGAGGCGTTGGTGACAGCTGATGGACCAGGTAAGTGAAGCGCTGTCACTGAAGACCGTAATGCTAACCTGTTCTTTCTTGTCTTTATAGGTGTTGCTGAAGACTGGATTCAGGATGGTAAGCCTTTTTCCCTAGACCCAGGATCAGATGCAGAAGACACGATGAGCGTTCTGCTGCAGAGGATGCAGAATAACGCAAAGCAAGATTCATCCATCGGGTGTGGTTTAAATAGCCTCCTGTAGTGCTTAGGTGTCTCCTTCCACAGCCACGCCTAGGTAAGAAAAGAGTTCCTGCTTTCCAGAAGAGTTCCAGTGTTCTGAATCTAGGGAGTGGCTCCTGCCCCACCCAACAGGAAAAGTAGTTCCAAACAGAAGAGGATCAGAGGCTCAACTGGCAGGCAAGTAAGCAGCATGGTCTGCTGCAGGTAAGTCGACCCAAGCATTATGAGCCCGGCGCTTCCAGCGCTGGGACTGGGCATATTTATGAGCCTGGTGCCACTGGCGCCAGGACTGGGTCCAGAAGGTCCCAATTGGGACTGGTTGGCACTCGGAACCTGGGTTATGGATCTGCTTCCAAGGGAGTTGGGAAAACCCTGACCTTTTGGAAGCAGAGATCATGACACATACAGAACACCATTGCAGACTCTCTCAGCAGGGAGCTGTGGTCGTGCCATAAATGGCAGCTTTAGCAGGTGCAAGTATCCCATATATTTTGCAGGTAGGGTCGACCTCTTCAAGACGGCAGCCAACTCCAAGTGCCAGAGGTTTGCCAGCATGTTCTGTCAACCGAGGAACCTGGGGGATGCCTTCTCGTTCGCATGGGAGGTGCTCTCCCTGTATGCCTTCCCTCCGATTTTGCTCCTGCTACGTGTGATCAACACACTGTGACATCATTGCAGGATTATTCTCATCACTCCAGTGGGGCCATGGCAGATCTGGTACCTGGACCTGCTCCGTCTTTCAGTGGCACTGTCCATCCGGCTGCCTTCACTTCCCGACATTCTCGCCAGAGAGGGCGAATCAATACTACATCATGGCTCAGCATCGCGGAGCCTCACAGCCTGGCTCCTGCAGCCTTAGAGTTTGGACATTACACTCTACCGCTGGAATGCAAGCAAATCCTGGCTAAGGCCAGAGCCTGATCTACGCTGTCTTGCTGTAGCCACAATTGGTAGCGATTCACAGTGTGGTGCAGGACTCTGAAGATTAAGCCTCTACAAATCACAGCTCCTTCTGTACCTGCTTTCCCTGGCTAAGGCCGGTCTGGCTCATGCCTCTATCAAAGTGCACCTGGCAGCCATATCCAGGTACACACGGACGCCGGGCAAGCTCTCTCTGTGGTCACACAGGCTCGTCAAGGAGTTCCTCAAGGGCCTCTTCAGGACTTTTCCGCCAGTGAAGGCTCCGGCTTGGGAGCTCCACGTTGTTTTGACTAAACTGATGGGGCCTCCATTCGAACCATTGCATCAGGCCCCTCTGAAGTTCCTCTCAAGGAAGACTGCTTTCCTAGTGGCCATCACCGAAGCCAGGCGGGTCGGGGACATTCAGACTCTCCTGCAAGCAACCGTATTTGTCTTTCCATGCTGCGAAGGTGGTACTACTGACCCACCCAACCTTTATGCCAAAGGTTCCTTCTGAATTCCATCTCAACAAGCCTTTGGTTGTACCAGTCTCCTTCCCAAAGCCTTCTACACCGTCGGAAAGAACATTGCATTTGCTGGATGTTGCTCATACCTTGAAGTTCCATGAGGGGCACACATAAGATTTTCGGAAGACATCTCAATTCTTTGTGAATTATGGACCTGTGAATCACGGGAAGGCCCCATTTAAGGCTTCCATTGCCAGGTGGCTCTCCGGCTGCATCCCTCATTGCCATCGTCTGGCCAGCAGACCTCTGCCAGGCCAGTCGAGAGCCCATTCCACCAGAGCCATTGCAGCAACAGCATTTCTCTCTTTTCCCCTGCTTGACATCTGTAGGCCTGATATGTGGAGGTCCACACACACCTTAACAAGATTTTACTGCTTTGACCGGGATTCCATGGAGGAGTCCAGAGTCGACCAAGCAGTCCTGTTCAACCGGTTTGCTTGAGGCGAGTCTGTTCCAGGGCTAAGTGTGTTGCTTCTGTTGATCCCTGCCACCTCCTGTGGTTGTGTATGTGTACTGCTTTGTAATCGTATTCATGAGCATGTGAATCCATGCCAGACCCCATGCTGGAGAAGGAACAAGTTACTTACCTGTCACTCCTGTTCTCCAGCATGCCTTTGGCATGGCTTTTTATGCAAACCCTCCCTCCTTCGCCTCTGTGGCTCTTCTTGGTTCATACTACAACTTTACGTGCACTACCAAATCTGAAGATGGCCACCAGGGGTGGAGCTTAGGGGATACTGTAATTGGATGGGGGGCCAGTATGACTCAAAGGATAGTGATTAGTTATAGAGGAGACGATCAGTTTTCAGTGTAAAGCTAAACTGCTTTCTTTTTTACTGAGGATTCCCAGGGTGATGACGGGGAATATTCATGAGCATGTGAATCCATGCAAGAGCCATGCTGGTGAACAGGAGTTACAGATTAGTAACTTGTTCTTTACAGCACAGTCCAAATATGTTTATCAAAAGTCTGCTTCTGTTTCTGCAGATCCCACTACCCCAAAGTACATGGGAAGCCATGGGAGAACAGTATCCAAGACTAATCTGGGACCCCTGAATGAATCCTGAGGTGTAAGATGCTCTTCCTCATTACAGTACCATGGGTGCCTTTTAGAGGCATAGTGCTTTACTCGACGATGCCCCTTGAGCATGCACCCCCCCTTGGAAGGATTCGCTGGCTGGGGTGTCTGTGTCGGGCAGGAGAAGGAAACAAAGCTGTCGGAAAGGCAGCAATGTAGGTCTGTCGTGGTGGTCTCTGTTGTCGAGTTGCTACACTGTCTGTGGATGTCCCACAAATATTATACTTGCTGTCCACCTCAACAAGGCTTGGATGATGAAGATTAGTCCCTTGGTGGTCGTCGGTGGCAACAGGTGCAGTGCCAGTAGAGTAGGTGTTCGGTTTCAGTAGTTTGCGGTTGGCTGCCTTTTGGTTTTTCAGTGCTTCAGCTGCAGCACCGATTACAGGATGGCTTCTAGTGGCTTGGACTCGAGCACTGGACTGTACTGCAGCCCCTCACCAAGTCTGCACCTTTGAGACGCTTTCTCTGGTGTTTGGTGGCAGGAAACCCCCTGGCTAGCACACCTCTGCAGGCGCTGACCCTGGATGTTCTCTGGTGTGGAAAGGTAGACGGATATCGTGGCTGCAGTGCCACTTGAAGATTTCTTTGGTTACTTGGAACTTTGACAGCTCTGGGCGTCGAGCAGCACTATGCTGGGGTACCCCTTCTTCTGGATGATACACATCAACTTGGCTTCCAGTGGTCACAAACATGCCTCCAGACCCCCGATGGACAGGGCTGGCGATGTCCAAGCAATCCTCTTCTGGACCCACAAAAGCACCTGTTTGGGACGGCAGGCAAACCAGGCTGCCTTCCAGGACACTTTGGGTGAAGGGCAGCAGTTGCACAATGTCCCCTCATAGCTGTCGGAAGAGGTCCCCTATCCAGGTCCTCTCTGGTTCAGTCCTCAAATCTGCAAAGCAGATTTAGGATTTGATGAAGAGTTTCAGCCGAAGACGATTTCTGGATTCAGGATACAAGTTCCTTGAGACTTCAGCTTCTGCTTCGGTTTCAACTTTCAGCTTCTGACCAGGAGGTAAATGAGGGGTTCCTTGTTATACACAAATGTTCCCCATTTACTTAGGCTGAGCCAGAATAGCCAGCCAATCACACAAAGTGCATTTGTGCAACTCCCAGCCTTTATAAGAATTCACTGCATGCACTCAGTTTCTGTCAGGGCGGGGATCAGGCAGGACCACAGGCATTGGGACACACAACCAAAACCAGACACCCACAACACAGGATGTAATTTCACTCCTCTCCCCATTCAGGCAGGTCCCACTTCTGGAGTGTACCTACAACAGCAATCCTGGGGAAGGCTCCAGCTAGTCTAGCAGAGTCAGCCCCAGTTCCATATATGGTCCTTCGAACAAACAGCCAGTCAGGGGAAGGGGACAGAGACCGGGTTTCTCAAGACTTTTGAGAAACAAGGGGGAAAGGCAAAGGAAGCAAAGAGGCCACACCAGTGGCCATATTGCTTTCGTCCAGGAATCTATTTATTCCTAAGGCAGGGCTTGGGTGTCCCAATAAAGGGAGGACACCCAAAGCCACCATCAAGTCAGCATATAGCTGCCCACCAGCCCATACCCTGCTCTGTGGGCAAAACACATGTGCACAAAAACGCACACTAGGGGTACAAGGGTGTACCCCTACGCAGGGGTGCCATAAGGGCATCCAATGGGTCTTTGTTCACCAAGAACACAAACTAAGAGCTGCACTGCCAGAGGTCCAAACTGGACTCCTGTGCATAAAATAAGCAAAAAACACAATCTACGACGTAGTGGGACAAGGACAAGGTGGCCCTGTCCCACCAAGACATTTCCAGCATCACAGCCAGACATAGGGCCTCATTACACAGTAGGCGGTAAGGGTTTACCGGTACCGGTATTTTACTGGTACCGGTAAATCCTTACCGCCTTACTACGAGGTCCCTTTGCGGGTTGGGGAATTTAACGTCTGCTTTTTGCAGGCGTTAAAAACCAACCCGCAAAGGGACCAGTGGAGCTAATTACGGTACTGCAATTTGCGGTACCGCAATTAGCGCCTTCCCCATCCCCATAGAGCCCTATGGGGCAAAAATGGGAATGGGGAAGGGCAATGGTGAAAGGGGGAATTACCGCCCCGCCAACCTTGGAATGGGGCGGTAATTCCCCTTTCCACCAAGGCGGTGCCGGTATTTTACCGGCATGAACCATGGCGCTAATAGCGCCATGGTTCACCGCCTACCGTGTAACGAGGCCCATAGAATCCAAGCAGTAATGCTTAGCAAACATGAGCAAGAAAGCCCAAATAGCTGCTTGTCAAATATCCAGAACAGAGCCGAGGTGGCGGCCCACACTCTGGGTGTGTAAGCCCCAGGACCCTCATGGACCTCTTTTCTGGCCATATCTTTGCATTATGAGATGCAGAGAATGATCCATCGAGGCAGGGTCTGTTTGGGAATAGCCATGCCAGCTTGGGCACCCGCATAACTAAAGAAAAGTTTGGTAATCTGTCCTTTTTGCCCTTGTCTGAGAGACTTTGAACTTGAGGGCTCACACTGGATTCAGCCGATGTAAACGCTCCTGTGTCTTGGAAAGATGAGGCAAAGGAAAGAAGACTGGTAGAGAGAGATGGAAATCAGAGACCACCTTCAGAAGGAAGGAGGGTCTAATGCTCAATGTCACCTTCTCCTTGGAAAAAAACAAGTAGTGTGGATTAACAGAGACTGGAGCTCCCTTACCTGTCTAGCAGAAGTGATGGCAACCAAGAAAATCACCTTAAGGGTGAGCAGTCCTAAAGAACAGGAATGAAGGGGCTCAAACAGAGCACACATTAAAAATGTCACCACTTAATTTAAATACCACACCGGAACAACAAACTGGCATGGGAGAAACATTGGAATGACCCATCAGGAATTCAATGACCGAGGGGATCGTGAAAAAGGAGCCCTGGTCCGGGGTCCTGCTGAAGACCAAAATGGCTGCAAGATATCCCTTCACTGTACCAATCTGTAAGCCAGTCCAGGCCAAAGACTGTAGAAATTACAACACTGAGGAAGTGGACCGATTAAAGGGTCCGGATCCCTCTCCCAGGAAAACCAAGCTGAAATCATTGTCCACCTACAAGCCTAAATGCATTTGGTTACAGGCCTTCTAGCAGATAGAAGCACATCCAGAACATCCTCCAACAAATCCCATTCCCTATACCTCAGCCTTTCAGCAACTAGGCATGAAGGTTCAGGCTGCTGAGGTTCGGGTGCAGGAGCCTCCCTTATGAGTGGGAGAGGTGGTCTGTCCTCTGTGAAAAACGCCAGGCTGGGAAGATTGCCCTGCCGAGCAAATACGGGTACCACGTTCTCCAGGCCCAGTCTGGAGCGATCAGGATCATAGTGGACCTGGACAGTCTCCTGAGAAGCAGCAAAATGAAGTGGGATCAGTAGGAATGCATAGAGCAAGACCAAATCCCACTCGACCGTCAAGGTGTTGGCCCCCAGAGCTCACTGACGAGGAAATTCCCTGGAGCAGAACCACCTGCACTTCCTGTTGACACTAGAAGCTAAGTGGTCTACCTGGAGCGAACCCCAGTGGGAGAAAATCTCCCCCAGAACTTCCTGGCAGAGCTCCCACTCATGGGAGGCTGATGGCTGACTGCTAAGTGCCTCCACTAGAATGTTCTCCTTGCCGGCTGGGTGGGACGCAGTCAGAGACACACTGTTCTCCAGAGTCCAGAACCACAATAGCATTGCTTCACTGCACAGAGGTAAGGAGCCCACACCACCCCTCTTGTTAAGGTAATGCATGGCTTCAGTATTGTCCATCAAGGCCAATACTGTCTTGTCCTTTGCAGGGCAGAGGAAAGCAACCAGGCCCAGCGATCACCCTAATCTCCAGCAGATTGATATGTTCCCGGCACTCTTGGGACCACAGTCTGTTCACCATAAGGTCTTGGATGTGAGCGCCCCAGTCCTTCAGGCACGCATCCGTGACTAGTGACTTGTTGCCATGGTTTATGAAAAGCAACCCCTTCAAGAGATTGCCCTTCACGGACCACCATTGCCAGTCTCTGGATACACTCTGAGACCCAAAGACAGTTCAACGTTCGTCACTGAAACCGGGACCCCTGTGAGCTCAGAAGTAACTGTAGCAACCTCATGCACAGGTGAGCCTTTGACACTACCAATATGCATGATGCCATGAGAACAAAAAAGGGCAGAAAAGCTGAGGTTGGGTCTGCCATATGAGGCTGGAAAACCTAAACCATCTTTAAGAGGTTTGCCACTCTGTCCTCCGGTGGGAATACCCTGACCCAGGTGAGTGCACAGAAGTCGGAGGGTCTGTGACGGCGAGAAGCTCAAGCTGTGGAATAGGCTTCACTTCCAGTTCAGATGTGCCAATCCTAGAAAGCCACCACTACAGCTAACAGCGTGATGAAACCCTTGGGTGCAGAAGAAAGGCCGAAAGGGAGGACCTTGAGCTGGTAATGCCACTTGCCTACTTTGTACCTCACATAACTCCTGTGCTTCTTGTGGATAGCCAAATGGAAGTAGGCATCCGATTGATCCATATGGTTATCCACAAGCCATTTGTTCATGTTCAGGGCCTGTAGGATCTGGGCTGGACTGACCATCTCAACTTGTCCTTGTGCAAGTACAAGTTCTAAAGGATTCCTTACCTAGAATATTCCTATCCCAGCGCAGCTTTTCTCAGAAAAATTTCCACCACCAGGCGGTGCATTGCGGCTCCTTTTTGGCTCTGCCTGACGTCTCTAAGCACCCTGCGCCGGACATGTTGGGCCAGTAAATATTAAGGTGCTGTGACATGTTCCTTTTTTCTGCGCATGCTGTTTGATAATTGGGAAGGTGCTCGTCAAGCTTTTGAGATTTTTTTTCTCTGTGCCATGCCTGCACCGTCTAAGGCCTCTGCCTTCAAATCATGTGTGGATTGTAGCCAGTAGATGTCGGTCTCGCATCTTTCCCCCGGATTTGTGTCTACTGCTTGAGCGAAGACCACGACACCCAGGATTGCATGTCATGCCAGTCCATGCACGCAAAGGCTCTCCAGGAAAGGGCGCCGAAGATCTTCATGTTCCTCCGCAGGGTGAAGGGTGAGGCTCTGCATTTGAGGTCGCATGGCGCAGACTGCCACTCCAAAGACAGGGTGGCTCTGCGCAGGGAAAAGAAAAAGAAGCATCGGAAGAGGTCCCGCTCCCCAAGTGAGTCTTCACACCAACACTCCTCTTCCTCGAAAAAGAGCCACAGCTACAAGGATTCTCTTGAGCGGCCGACACAGATACCTTTTCCTTCCCATTTCTCCACTCCAGAGGAATGGGAGAACTTTCACCTAAGGATGCTAGATAGGCTTCTTTGTGAAGGTGCCGGCGGTTTCAGACTCGCAACGGGTCCCACTGCGTCTTGACACCGGCAAGGCACCTGCTGGGGGACTACTACCGCAGGGCCTTCAGGCTCAGGAAGACAGCCGAGGTTCTTCTGCACTGACAGGCCCCACCTTTGGGCATCAAGGTCTCTGCGTTATGGACACAGTGGCTATGCAGGAGTATATTTTGCCACCTATGGGCACCTTAACGTCTAAGATGTGTGACATCAATGACTAGGAAGGGGACCAGGTTCCCTTTAGTTTTGAACCCCTTGTTTCTGTTAGGTAAAATTTCACTTACTGCTATTTAACTTCTATTTTTGTGGACCCCCCAACTTTCTGCTTTTGTTTTAGCCTCCTGTCCTGACTTTCTGCAAGTGAAGCACAGACTTCAGCTGCGTGCCACTGGGCTTTCGCTCATCATTATGGGGAAACTGACTTGCCCTTCTGACAGTCCGTACTGGGAAAATTGTTTCCCTTAGTCTAATGACTTTGTTGCCACTTTTGGCAACTGTATTTCAGTGCGTAAATACATTATAGTACCACACACTGGGTTCCTTGCGTTTTCGGTCCTAGACATCCGATTTTCTGGTAACTGGAAAATGTGCCTAGGAGTAGACTGGTGGCAGTAGAAGCTTTTTCATGTATTTTTATTAACATTTACTGAGCCAAACTGCGCTTACCGCGTGTGGCTCATGACTGTGGCTGGTGTTCATAATGGCCGTGCCACAAGGTCTTTTATCTTCTCCTTTGGCCATTTTGTCTGTTGGCCTTTCCCTTGCTCTTTGTGATCTGGGGAGTCCTTATTTGGGCATGCTTTCTCCCGCGAAAACCAGCGCTTTTTGCGGGCTAAAGCATGTCACATGGGTAGGTACCCAGGGAGTGGGCTGGGACTGTCTGCTCCAAATCCACACTACTGGTGCCAGAATGTCTAGTGTGCCTGTGTATGGGAGAGCTGCAGCAGTCCCTGATTGGACTACTGTTGGCGGGCATGAGTGGGCAGATCTCCTCATTGGCCAACCGGGTGCGATCCCACCCTGGACTTTTAGGATATGAGGAGTTGCTCTGAGTGCAGACCCGCAGATCACCCTTGTGTCTGAATCGACCTATACACGGAGCCAAGTATCCAGAGAAGCAAAGCCAATCCAAGGAGTGTCTGGAACCGTGCAGAGAAGGCTTGGCACCCTGAGCCCGCTGCTGTCCTGGTAGAGCTCTGCTTTGCGCTCGATCTACGAAGACCTGCAAAGGTGTTTCAACCCTTTTGAGTGTAGGGATCAATTGCTCATCGACGCATCCTTGGCACCCTGCAAACAAGCCTTCTTTGAAGTGTCTCTGGGCCCTCTAGTAGGCTGACCAGCTTGTACCTTGGCACCCATGCTGGAGCATTGCTACATTGAGTTTCAGCTCAAGCTTTGGAAGAACCCCAGATCACACTGCAAAGTCTCTTCTTGACAAATCTCGTCGTCCCTA
Organism: Ambystoma mexicanum; assembly: GCF_040938575.1. NCBI lineage: Eukaryota > Metazoa > Chordata > Amphibia > Caudata > Ambystomatidae > Ambystoma > Ambystoma mexicanum. The sequence continues at coordinate 408,069,171 of NC_090934.1, forward strand.
CTGCATTGGGCCGCGGGAGAGAAGCGTGCGTCAGTCCGCAAGACTTGGGTGCTACTGCGTCACTGTGCGACAGTGGCGGTCGCTGCTGGTGACTTTCCCGCCTTTCTTCAAGTGTCCTGAGACCAGCTGCATTGGGGCTTTCTTTGTCCTGCATTCCTGATGAGAGATCCAGCTCCAGTTGTAAACCGGACTGCACCCCCACCGCCTGTGTAATTTGAAGCGTAACCAAGGAGGGGATTTCGTGGTCCAGGCGACCTCCTTCAAACCTGCGAGTTTGGACCTGGAGTGAGCTAAGGACGGTGAGTAATCATACTACTTACCGGTGGCCCCTAGTTCATCCATACTATTTTTACGCTCAAAGGATCCATTGTGGTGCTTGTCTTGGCTTGGGTGGCTCCTGCTTCCTAGTTGGGGACAGCTCTGTTCTCTGTAGCAGACCCGCCTCTGACTCTTGGAACCGAATTCCTCCCACTCCAGTGTCCTCTTCTAACTTTTCCTTCCCATTGAAGTTTGTCCTTTGTGTGCTTTATGCATCGACAAGTGATTTTACGCACAAACATAACATTGAGCACAAGGCTCCAATCTTCATAGGGCTGGACTTCCTAAATTGGGGATATCCATTTCTGGAATTGGCCATTGTGGTACTTTGTTTGCTTTTCCTCCTCACAGGTTTTGGCGGTAATCCGCACTTTACCGCATTGACAGAAAAGCGACTGTGCATATATTTTACATAGTGTGTGTTTAAGTAGTAGTATTACTGTGTTCTTCATTTTTCACTTGTTTGTTCTGGGCCTAATAAATTGTGTGTTTTTGATATACTACTGTCTAAGCCCAACACTACTCCTGAGACTTAGCCTTGACTGCTCTTCAAGCTACCTTCAATTGTCGTGGCTAAATTTGCAGAAGTGTTCCCTGTTTCACTAAACAAGGGTGGCCTCCTGAACATCTGTTCACCAGAGCAGATTTCAGAAATCCATTCTAACAGTTTCTATGGAGGTGATTGGTTTCCCTGAGAAGTTATCTGGGGAAGGTGAGATGTACTGCGAGTGGTTGAGGACCTGCAGGTTGCCAGTGGCCCTGATACCTCCCCTGAGATGGACATTCTTCCGGCTCCCACCCCAGGAAAGCCTCGAATCGCTTTTCAACAGTTGATGGCCAAGGTGGGCAACACTCTGGGGCTTTCAGATCCGTCCAGATCCAAGGTTCAGTATAAACTGTGCGATATTTTGGATGGTGCCCCCAAAGGAGACACCTTTAATGTGGTAGTGGATGCCCCCTTGCTGGAAGTTTGGGAGAAACCTGCCTCTGTACCAGCAGTAGACTGGGAGCTGGCGAAGAAGCATTTTCATGCCTTATCAGACCCAGTGTTTCTCTCCTCTCATGCCTCACCAGAGAGTTTGGTGTTTCAGGCAGCAACGGCCAGCCTGAAGACCTCCGCCTTCACTTCCACCTGACGAGGAAAGTAAAAGGCTTGTCGCCTTGAGTAGAAGATGTTTGCGACAGGCATTTTTGCCCTGCGTGTCGTGAATGCCTCTTGTGCCATGGCGGGGTTCTCCTTTGGGCTGCTGTGCCAATGCCGCTGAACACGTCCCTGAAGGGGAGATGAGGCATGGTGTTTTGTCCTTAGTTACTGATGGCAAGGAGGCTGCCCACCAGATTTTTCCATCAGGACTGGACTGATTGTGTAGGTTATTTGATGGCCACAAGTACGGTGGCTGTACGGCACCCTTGGCTGAGAATGTCAATGTTTGCGGCCGAGGTCCAGCTGTTGGACATGCCTTTCTATGGCCAGAGTCTTTTTGGAGCAAAGGCTGTTCATGCCCTGCGAAAGGTCTAGAAATCAAAGGCAACAGCTAAATCCTTGGGACTTGCAATGCAACAGCCCTCTGAATCATCGTCTCTGGGTAGAGGTGTTAATGCTTCCCTGCCTATGTCCAAAGAGGCTGTGGTCAATCTGCCCCAGGAAGAATGCAGGGCAGGCGCTTACCCGAGAGGTAGAGGTGCCCAGAGGGTTGGCGTGGCTGCGGCCATGTTTCTGCCGCACCCCAGGGTGCCAAACCTCAGTGACTGGTTATGTCACTCAATACCAGTAGCGTCAGAGGTGCATTTGCTCTTCAGCCCGGAATGGTCAAGGACCACGCCCGGCGCTTGGGCTGGTACTATGCTCGGATCCAGGCAGGGGGTGGTCCTTAACCTATTTTCTGGTGCCGAAGGACAGAGATTTGTATCCATTTTGTGGCTGCTATACTTGTTCCTGCACAAGGACATGATAGTTACACTGGCTCAGATACTTCAAGCCCTTGATCTACAGAGCTAGTTGGTATCACTAAACCTTTAGGATGCGTACTTCCACATGCTGATTCATCGAAAGCACAAGTATTACCAGAGGTTTGTGGTGGACCAACATCACTACCAGTTCAAAGTCTTGCTGTTTGGTCTTTCTTCAGCTCCCAGGTTTTTCACCAAGCTGCTAGCTAGTGATATGTGTCCTTAAGTTCTATGTCTCTTGTACTAGAGAGGCTAGGAAAGATGACCAGCTTTTCATTGGTTATACTGTTGCTTGTGCTGGCAGGGCTGTGACGAAACAGACCATGCCCAGGAGGATCATTCTCTGCATCTCAGAATGCTATGATCGGACTGGGAAAGATGTGGCTGAGGGCCTCTGGGCTCATTCTACCGGAGGAGTGAAGGCCACCTCTGTTCTGCAGAGGGGAGTCCCTGTCCTGGATATTTTCCAGGAGGCAACATGGACATCTTTGCACACGTTTGCTAAGCATTATTGCTTGGATTCCCTTGCAGGCCAGGATGCCTGGGCTTAGTAGGGCAGTCCTCCAGAGGTTTCTGGTTTAGGTGGTGTTCTTGCTTCCTCCCTCCTCCAGGTTTATGTACTGCTTTGAGAGTATCATAAATGAGGAATCCATGGGAGGAATGAATGCATTAGAAGAACAAATTACTTTTCTCTCTGTAATGTTCTTTCTGATGAATGTTCCTCCCACAGATTCCTCATTACCCTCCCTACCTGCCCCTCCTGCAGGATGCTAGTACACCATTGGTACTACGGTCCCTCTGCTTCAGTGTGCTAGGGATAAATTGTGGAATTTAGCTCAGGGGGTGCACTGCCTCAATATATACTGGGCCGACCTCATGTCTGGTGCGGGACACATAGAGGCGATGGGCGGAGCCGGGCTGCACCCCCAGGCAGCGGAAATGTTTCCAAAGAGCAGCTGCGTTGAGAGATAGATAGCAAAGATGTGGAATCCATGGGGAAGGACATCCATCAGCAAGAACATTACCGAGAGGCATTGTGAGGAATCTGAGGGCATCCTCGCTTATTTTCCCCGTGCATCCTCCTCTCGGGTGGCCAGGGAATGGCCATCACTTTTGGATCCCACCCCTGGGCGTGGATATGCGAGGGAGGATCACCTGGGTGGAGGAGACTTGGGGAGAGGACTTCCTTAGGTGAGCCATGGTATTCCCCATTTCCTTTTCATAAAGAACCCTCCATCCCTCAAGCCTTTGTAGGCCATTTTCCCTTTCCCTGTTCTTCCTTCCAAACTTTCGCCAAGAAACACCATCCCAACACCGGGACTAGGAAGAGACCAACTAGGAAGAAACATCCTAATTTCTTTTATTGCAAACACATATCAGCCTCCTTCTGTTAATACAGGCACATATCAGCCTCAGTTATGTACTGGGATGAGGACGACAGCACGAGAAAGTCAGAACTACCATTGTACTGGTGAGTGTTAGGAAAGAGTTCCCTTAGGTGCAATTTTCGCTCCATTTGTGAACCCCCCAAACTTTTTGCTTTTGTTTGGGGTACCTAACCTGACTTTTCCCAGTGGAGCACAGCCTTCAGTTGCCCTCCTCTAGGCTTTTCTCTCATCTGCTATGGGCAAACTGACTAGTCCTTCAGGATGTCAGTACTGGGAAACTATGTTTCCCTTAGTCTTCGACTTTGTTGCCATTGCTTGGGAACTTTTTATCTATGTGCCAAGTACTTTACAGTACAGCGCATAGGGGTCCTTTTTGTTTAATGGCCCTAGCCACCCTCTAAGGATTTTTGGGTGTTTGTAAAGTGTGCATAGGACGAACTGGTGGCAGAAGTTTACTTTTAAAGTATTTTTACTTCGTTTTTATGGACGATACCGCGTTTACTGCGTTTGGCCCACGACTGTGGCCAGTGTCGAAAATGGCCGTGCCACTAAGTCTTTTGTTCTGTACTTTGGGCATGTTGTCCCTTTGCCTTCCCCAAGTTCAAGAGACCTGGTATTCCTTATTTGGGCATGTAGCCTCCCGTGAAAAAAACACAACTTTCACAGGCTCCTGCATTGTGCTAGTGCCCAGGATGAGGGTTGGGACTGTCTGGTCACAGTCCACACTGCTGGTGCCAGTATGTCTGGTAGCCATGAATGACAGGAGCCGCCGTGGGCCACGATTGGCTCACATGCGTACATGCAAGAGAACAAATCTTCCATTGGCTATCTGAGATATGAGCGCAAACCGAATCTTGGATAAGAGAAGAGGTTATGTATCAAATTCCAGGTCGGTCTACTGAGGTTCACACTGAATCTCATAAGGAGCCAAGTGTCCTTAAGAAGAAAGACTCAAGGAACCACCGGTGACGTGCTTGCAAGGTTCGGCAGTTTGACCCACTGTTGTCCCGTCAGACCCCTGTTTCTTCATCAAACCAAGAAGGCCTGCTAGGGCGCTTCCCCCTTTGCATTAGTGGGAACTACTACTCTCGGCTTCTCCTACTTACCCTCGAATAGAGCCTTTTCGGAAGTGTTCCTGGGCCATCCATTGAACTGACCAGCTCGAACCCAGGGTATCACACAGGGGCGCTGCCGTCCCGAGTTTACACTCAAGACTTGGAGAATCGCTAGCGTGTGTACCTGAGCCCTCTCGCACCAGAACGTGTTGCCCCTGCTCCTCTGGGTCGCGATTTATGAGAGTGTATTTGTATTTCTTTATTTGAAAAGCGCGCCTGGCCCAAAGGCATCTGGGCGCTAATCTTGAGTTTACAATGACAAATATTACGAATTACAGTGGAAAGCAAGTAAGGAATAAAATACAATGTGTATACATACAGTGCAACAAGTAAAATGAGAGGCTGATAACACAGGGTATATATACAGTACAGAATATACAATGAGAGGCTGAAGGCTGAATATACAGTAAAGTACAAGAATATACAGGTATGTACAAAAATGTGGAGTGTAAACCTAGCAGATGCAGCAAGACTGTGCAGATTCATACAGTCAGGAGAGTGCCTGAGGCAGAGAGATGCAGTTTGGTTTTGCATTTGAAGGCGTGGAAGGAGGGTTCTGATCTAAGAGCGTTAGGCAGAGTATTCCACAGTTTGGTGGCTAGTACCGGGAAACTAGACCCACCCGCTTTCTGCAGTTTGAACCTAGGGAGCGCGAGGGAGTTGACATGTGCAGATCTTTGAGATCGGGTAGAGGTATGTGTTGTGAATCGGCTGTCCAGGTAGATGGGGGCCTGATTGGCTAGGCATTTGTGAGTGAGAGCAAGCGTTTTCAGGGAGATTCTTTGAGTTACTGAGAGCCAACAAAAGTTGCGTCTGGTATTAGAATTGTGCTGACCCCTAGGAATATCCATGGCTGCCCCGATGGTGTAGGGGAGGATTGGTCCAAAAGACCCCCCTTGCCTACATCCCTTCCCCAGGTGAGGGCCATGGCTCATCGGGTGTCCCCTCATTACCACCAGGGCCCAGGTGGTGGAGGGCTCACCTGCTGAAGACATTGTCCAAACGTATTGAATTTAGCTAGGCCTCAGAAACCATTTTTGTCTAATAAAGATGGTGCGAGCTCGGCGCACTGTAGCGCGGCCCCCACCTTTGGAGAGTTTCAATTATCCCTGTGGCCGCAGCTCCCTGGTAGATCCGCTGTGAGCCCGTTCCCACGAACAAGACGGACATGAGCTAGTGTAAGATACCAACACTGTAACATTTCACCTTCCGCAGTGTATCACTGCTCCCAGCATGACCCAGCCAGCGAAGCCTGGGTGAAAAAGAGAACTGTAAAATGGTCCTCAGATAAAAGCAAAAGTTCCCAAATATTAATGCCAAAACTACTTGCAATGCGTGCATTTTCTCCACAAAACTTCTTCTATTAAGGAAACCTGTAAAATGTATAAACGTGGTAGAATGCATGTTTACATGACATTAGCAATGAAGAACCCACACCACTGCAGTTGTGTGCAAATAATAAAAAGCGTTCCGGGGGACTATTCGTTATGTGTATCATTGAAAAGCTTACACCCCACGGTCCTGCGCCATAACCAAACTAATGCTGCTAGAGTGCAAGGAAAGACGAATGTAACCATCCCGAGGGCTCATGTGAAGGACGCGCGAGAATGCACCTGTCATGTGTGTATGTCTAAGCCCCTCATGTGCCACTACCGTCACGTACGGTGGCGAGTCATTTTCTATGTGCTCCACCAACCTCACTACTACCTCACTTACTGCAAATGTATATGCATATAACTAAATGTTGTAGTTGTTAAAACATAGTGTACAAATAATGTGCTCAGACTGGCTATATTTGAGAGACATTTAGCAAAGTTAAAATGCAGGTTTTCGAATGATCCAAATGAGTATTGTATAGTGTTCGAATGTTTATGATGCTTTCACCTAAAATCGGCAACACACGAGGAAGATACCTTTGTGAATATGTGCAAGGCCATTCCCCCTCCCACCCTGCGAAGACTGCCAAACAAGAGAGCAGAGGCCCGTGCCGCGCTGCTCCACCTCCCCCAACTAGGCTGGAGCCGCTTCAAAGATTTGTAGTCCCCTCTACAGCACCCAAGGCCATGGCCCGCCACCTGCATTATTTACAGCCCAGCAGTAAACCTCCGCCTGAATACACAAATCCAAAGGCGCCCCCTCTTAAACCCCACAACCCACCGGATCACCTTAGACTTATGGCCCCTGTACAATTAGGACACCCAATACTATGGCAACATACAGCAGCACATTCATAACGACTTCTAACAAGACAGAAAGACATGTACCGCCTGTCCCATGCCCTGAGACCTAGCCCCTCGACCTATGGTACCGGTCAACAGGACACTGGTAACCATGCACTGATGAATCACCATCAAACCCCTGTCAAGGTGCATTCCTCCTGTGTTGCATTAACCTGTAGAATAACCTATTGAAAGATTTACTAAAGAAGATAATATTGCAATAACTGAATGACTGCGGTGTGCATGGCCTAGGGCAAATAAGTCAGGAAAAGACGTTCATCTCTGACACTGGCCACAATGGCACAACAACACCGCCCGGATGAACTCAGCTGACCTGCCAGGCCCAGCCCAACCCACGAGGCTGACCAGTGACGTCCTCCAGCCAAGGCCAACCACATCGCAGCAGCTAGTCATCGCCTACCCAATCCCATTGAACTTGTGCCCCTTATAGTATGTAGGTTCTGATGACGTGTTTTGTAAATATATACGCCTGTCTTTGCTATTGTCAGACAGAGCGCTCTCGGAGTTTGCAGAGTTCTTTGCATGCCCTATTCTGATTGATAAACTCCCATTTACGCTCACCCGCACTCTGTCTGGGAGAGTCCTTCATTGTCTCTCATTGCGGGGAGGATCGTGCTGGTTGGGGACGCTTGCCTTCAGTGGTGACCCCGAAAGCGTGATTATTATTATTTTTTCCCAACCTATCACTACCGTCCCCTTTTGGCATGAAAATCTCCGGTCGAAAAGGGATACGCACGGTGCGCCGGCTCCGGGAGGCTGCCCGCCAACGGCGACCGGTACGCTCAGAAGTGCGCACTCAACAGAGAGAGGGTACGGGATCCCGTTTGAAAAATCCCCTTTGAGTACCGCTCGCCGGAGCCGGGGCTGACTGTTGAGTGGACGGCAGCACTGCCTGGACAGACCCAGTTTTGGAGACTATCGGTTCAAGACGGGCACGTGAGTATTGAGTGCGAGCGATCATAAAGGGAGTAGAGGAGGAAATTTAGGACAGGGAACGAGACGGGGTAAAAAAGGGGGCACGTAGGTCTACTAAGGAACATCTTAAACTTTCTTTGCTTTTCCTTTGCATATGGCCATTAGGATTAAGAGGTGAATAAGAGATAAAAGTGACGGGAACCTAGCTCCGAGAGGGGGTGGAAGGCGGCGCCGCATAGTGCTATCTTGACTAGTACTGGGAATATATGAAGAAGTGGAAAATAAGATAAAAGTGTCTGGCAAAGGGAGACACGGAGAATATATTAGTGACTGCTATTCTTTCTATTCTTTTCTTTAGGGTTGTGGGAGAAATAAAAGTGAGATTAGTACAAAACGATAGAGATAAAGTGAAAGACAGAGTTTTACTGTAAGAGTGAAGATCAAACCTATACATATATATACATATATCTGAATAAGACGGACAGGGACAGCCGGCCAGGGAGGAAAGGGAGGGCAAATTGAACTGTGAATAGAGTGTTACAGAGAGGTGTGTGCACATCGTATGCGTCAGGAGATAATTTGGTGTGATGGGCGTGTTAAAATGGTCTTAAATGTATAGCCATTGAGTGGTCATGGTAAGTGTGGCCAGACAAAGCTTTATAAAGACAAGTGTAATAAGGTGAAGTGAGTGTGTACCTTTCCGATTTCTGGGTTAACATTGTCGAGATTACTGATGGTTTGCTCTTGTACGTGCCCCCCAAAGAGAATAGAATAGGGGCTGTGCACAGCCATTCTTATGGTGTGCAGGTAGGGGGGAAGAACACGAAGGCCCCCACTATTGAGTAAGACATAAAATACGAGGACTCACATGGTGATACGTTTACATTGTGATATTGAGATACATAGAGACACATAAGTACCAGGAGGGCACAAAGTATGGGGGCAGAAACACCCTTATCACATATTTGTAAGAACCTACCGGGGTACGCGGAGCGGATTAAGAAATATCATGACCAATGGATCACGGAGCTGAAGGCAGAGGGGTTGCCCCAGATATGGCCCGAAGGGGGTTCATTTGACAAAAGTGTTCTAGATATGGTAGCTACATGCATTTGTTTGAAATACAAGGGGAAGCAGTTGCATAATAGGAAAGAAATATCACATCTCTGGTGGTTGTTTGAAGAGATTCCCGCGCCTAAGGCACAAGAATTAAATCCTGATCTACCATCTACCACTGACAATCCACTAATGATACAGAAAGATGCTAATGCATTGCCAGACGCAGAGCCACCAATAGAGGTAATAAGTTTGTACCCAATATTAAACAAGCCAGTGCCCGCAGAGGGGTACAGTGACCCCACTTATGTGCCTCCCCTGACAACTACCACAACCCAAAGGCCAACGGCACCCCCGCCATACGAGAGTACTAGGGAGCGAGCCCAGGTGAGCACACCAAGGGTGGACATAGAAAAGCTAACAGACGATCTAGAGTCAAGACTCTCGATAGCCAAAGATGAGCTCTCGAGGATAAAAAGCATATGTGAGCGAACAGCACTTAATGGAGCGAGATCAGAGCACGCGTCTAGAGCGCAGAGCGAGGGTAGAACACTTGAAGAAGGGTGGAAAAAAGGCTAGATACTGTTCAGAATCCAAGAAGAACCAACCCGAATAATTGAACTAGAGACAAGAGAGGGATGTACTGACAATGAAGAAAGGCCTATAGGGGACAGGGAGGAGCTACTATGCGATATAAGGGACGATTTGGAGGAAAGCGACAGGTTGAGCATGGCAATGGGAGGGGGAAGCGAAGGGTTGGATGGTGCATGTCCAATGAGAACACTGGATGATGAGTGGACGGGGCGATTAAGAAACAGGGTGGGGAAAATGGCATCATTGGGAACATCAGGAGTAAAGACGGGTACAGATACCACAATGAAAGGGAAGTTGCAGCTCCTGCTAATACATAGGGGAGGAGGGAGGCCGAATTATATACCCTGGGCTCAGATGGAAAAGGCCAACTTACTAAAGTTATTGCCCCCGTTATCGGGAGGGGCGAGCAAGTGGATATACGCCTTTGAGAAACATACTGCCGGGGTACCCCTAGCAATAGGGGATGTGAAGAGCTTGCTTGTATCAGCAGTGGGGGATCAGGCTGATAGAGTATGGGTCAAGGCTGGTTTCCTAGGAGTAACATTAGACTGCGACCGCCATGATGGGGCCTCCTTTAACACAGTGAGTGCAAGGGTGTGGGATGCTTTGCGGGAAACGTTTCCAGACACCCCAGACTTACAGTCAGTAATGCAGTGTACAATGAATGACGGGGAAGATGCTATGGATTACATTTTTTGGGTCCAAGAGATGTGGAGAGCAGAAACGGGTACGCCCTGGTATCAATCGACGTCTTTATTTTACTTCATTATAAAGAGGGGGTTGCCAAAGGAGGTGCAAAAGGCACTCGACAAGATAGCAGGTATTGAAGCGAAAGGATGGCCTGAGATTCAGAGCATAATAGTGCACCACTGTAAGCGAATAAAAGAAAGGGAGAAGGAGGTGGCGCAGAAAAGATTGGCAGATGAAGCGAAACTAGTGCAGACAAAGTTGGTGAAGGTCGCAGCAGCAGTAGCCACGCTCCCACACAGCAGGGAGGGAGATGAGGAGGAGGAGGGGCTGGTAGCAATACAAGGAAGGATGGCAACTAATTGGGCAGGAGCAGGACAGCGGCAGTGGAACGAGCAGGAGCAAGGCGGAGGTCCGCAGTGGCAAGAGTGGGCCCCTCGAGGCGGACGAGGTGGGTACAGGGGCCGAAGAGGAGGTGGACCGGGGTACGGGGGAATGGGAGGAAATGGATGGCAGGGTCCCAGAGGAGCGCAAGGGAGTTGTTGGAACTGCGGGAGATGGGGACATTATTCTAGGGAGTGCAGAAGCAGACCCAACAACGGATTTCAAGAGGCAGAACATTATGGCCATCCCCATCCGGGGAGCCCATATGGTCTCCCAATGGGACAACAACAAAGAAACCCAGGCCAGGGGTACAATGAACAACAACAGGGGCATCAATACAGAACACAGAATCACCCACAAAACAATGACACTATGCATTACACGCCAGGCAACCCTTTTGCGACAACAGCAAACGGAGCCCCGCACCAGCCCCCTATAGTGGCGTGTCAGTGGTTTCAGGGAGCGTGTTCAACCAGGGGGGGCAATGAGACACCCCGCATAGGACAGCCCACAGAGAACACTTGCGTGTCCAGTTCTATCTACCACCTATGATGCAGCAGAGGAACCATTGGTAGGGGCGCAGATAGGAGACAAGCAGTTCATATTCATGGTGGATTCGGGAGCGGAGAAATCATGTATTAGGGAGGGCCGGTTCCCGCTATCTAACAGGAAGTTAGAGACGCAGGGGTTCTCTGGGGCTGTAATTGAAGTTCCTTACACAGAAGCATTGGATGTAACAGTGGGGGGCAAAACTGTGAACACACCCTTACTGTATTATGAACACTCGCCAATAAATTTACTAGGGAGGGATCTTCTTAGCAAACTCAATATGACAATATCATTCACTGAGAGAGGTATAGTGTGCTCAACACCAGGAATATGCCCATTACGTGTGATGCTGGTAGTACAGGCTCACACAACTGCACCAGAAATATGTGGGTTACCAGTGGACGAGAGAATGTTTATTGAAGGACTAAAGACACTGGCCCTCATAATTCCTGAGCTAAGAAGAATGGATTGGAGGGTTCCAGCGGAGTTCCTCTTCCGCCCAATAGTGTGCCCTGACACAGCACCAGGATCAGTGGTATCATTAGATTTGCACGCTGTACAGGTATCTGCGAAAAGGATTTCTGTGATTGGAATAGATATAGAAGGATGTGAGTGGCGTACAGTACTGTGTACGAATGCCAATATTGCCCTAAGGGACTTAACTGATGAGGATCTCTTCTCAGATTCAGAGGGGGATGGTGAAATAGTAATGGAAATAGCAATGCCCTGTGACATTTTGATTCAAGCTAGGGAAATCCCTGTTCAGCTGATGGCAGTGGTGGGAGCACCCCCGTCATTCTTCGATGATGACATGAGGCTCGTACCAAATAATTTGTGGACAACAGGCCCCCATGATCTAGGGTTGTTGCATGGAGTACAACCTGTGATAATAAAACTCAAACAAGGAGCAATTCTACCCCGAGTGAAACAGTATCCATTGTCCCGTGAAGCTGAAGAAGGGATAAGAGAGACAATAAATGCACTACCAGCACAAGGGATAATAGTGCCTTCAAACTCCCCATGTAACACATGTATTTACCCAATCAAAAAAGCGAAGGGAGGGTCTTGGAGGATGATACAGGATTTACGCCCCCTAAATGATGTAATTCAGAAAGAGTTCCCTTTGGTCCCGAACCCTGCGTCAATATTATGCAGCATCCCAAAAACGGCATCACATTTCACGGTGGTTGACTTGAAAAACGCATTTTTCTCCATCCCCCTGGCTGAAGAGAGCAGATACCTGACAGCATTTACACTAGGGGGGAAGAGATATGAACATTGCATATTACTGCAGGGATACTGTGAGAGCCCGAGCATATTCAACCGCATACTACATGAAGACTTAGGAAACTTATCAGTTGAGAGTACAATCATTCAGTACGTAGACGATTTACTCGTCTGTGCACAGGACGAAGAAGCATGCAGAAAGGATTCAATAACACTCCTGACCCTGTTGGCCAATAAGGGGTACAAAGTAGACAAGGGAAAGCTACAGTACTGCCTGACAGAAGTTCTATACTTGGGACAGCTAATATCAAAAGATGGAAAAAGAACAATCCCCGACAGGGTAGAAGCAATAAGATCAGTAGGAGAACCCACAACAGTGAAAGACATGCAGAAATTCTTGGGAATGTGCAACTATTGCCGAGCATGGATATTAGATTATGCAGCATACACCAGACCCTTATTGCAAGCACTGAAGGAGGCCCAACAGGAGAACAAGAAAATAGAATGGTCAGAAGAAATGAGCGCCTCCTTCAAATCATTAAAAGAGTTGATTTCAAGCGCTCCAGTGCTCGCAAATCCTGATTATGGGCGCGAGTTTTAACTGTTCTCAAACTGCAAGGGAACACTCATGACAGCTGTACTGACACAGAAGACGTCACTAGGGCACAAACCTTTGGCTTACTATAGTGGCACTTTGGATGCTGTGATGGAAGGACATTTCGCGTGCGAGCAATCGCTCGCTGCAGCCGCGTTCGCAATTGAGAAAAGTGCCACAATAGTAATGGGATGCCCTGTGACATTGTTTGTGGAACATTCATTATTTGCTATACTTGAGAGGTCAAAAAGCACACTGACAACACAGCGGGCAACCGCCTATGAAATAATATTGTCCAGCGCCAACATCCATGTGGTGCGATGCAGGACAGGAAATCCAGCAACATTCATTACAGAAGCGTGCACACTGGAGGACATGCAGGAACACGATTGTGCGACTTACACAGGAGAAAGAGGGGAGGACACAATGGTGTGTGAGAAAGCTCTGAGCGAGGGGGAAGTGTACTTCGTAGACGGGTCAGCATCAATTGACGTGGACACGGGAGAGAAACATGTGGGTATGGCAGTGGTGAGATTAGAAGATGGTGAGTATGAGACACTAGTGCAGTACCGCCTCCCATCACATTACTCCGCACAAGCAGCAGAACTGATTGCCCTCATAGAAGCACTACATGCAGCTAAAGGTTGTGCAGTGACAATCTACACAGACTGAGCTTACATGACGACAACAGTACATGGGGGTCTAGCAAGATGGGGGCGGAGGGGGTTTCGACGAGCAGATGGAACTCCAGTGCAGCATGCAGAATTGCTGAAGGAGTTGATTGAAGCCCTACAAGATCCCACAGCGGTAGCAATAGTGAAGTGCCAAGCACATACATCTAACACAGATGATGTGTCTTTGGGAAACGCGGCAGCGGACGCTGCCGCCAAGGAAGCTTCCTACTTTCAGAAATATGAAGCAGGTGAGTACATGCTGCAGCACAAGATAAACGAGGAGCTCCCAGAAGGGTACAATATGATGCCTATATCACAAATACTAGAATTACAGGAAGGAGCAAGTGCAGATGAAAAATTGATGTGGGTAAAAAGAGGGTGCAGCCAATCGGCGACAGACTTACTGTGGTGACAAAATAACTCAGGAAAAGTGGTAATGCCAGTAAAGTTATTGGAAATTGCGTTCCAACAACTACACTTCCCAGCACACAATACAAAACAACACATTGCAGCAGAGATACAGGAGGAGTGGTTTGTGCCCTGTCTCCAGGAGCACCTATCTCGATTAACACTGGAATGCACAACATGTCAGATATACAATTCAGGAATGACATTACGTACGCTCCGGGGAACAATTCCAAAACCAATTGGGCCGTTCAGAGAGCTACATATCGACTACGCGGACATGGGAGAAAGGTGTAATGGGGCACGTTACATTATTGTGGTTGTATGCCCATTTTCAAGGTGGGTAGAAGCAGGCCCATGTGCATGACCTGATGCTAAAAGCGCTGCAAAGTTCCTAGTGAGGGAAGTGTTTCCGCGTTGGGGAATTTGTGACGTGATTCGCTTGGACAACGGCACTCACTTTGTAAATGAGCTCTGCAAGGAAGTAACAACATTGTTGGGAATAAAGCATAAATTGTGCTCGATTTATCATCCTCAAAGTAATGGCATAGTGGAAAAGATGAACGGACTGTTAAAAGGAAGGTTATCGAAAGTATGCTTTTCATTAAAAAAGAACTGGATTTACTGTTTGCCCCTTGCACTGTTTGAGCTGAGAAATCAGCCAAGCAAGGACCACCATTTATCCCCGCACGAGATCGTGACTGGGAGACGAATGCACACAGCACACTCCCCACTGCGCGAACACTCAGATGCACACAGAAGCGCTGCGATATTGGAAGATGAGTTCACAGACTATTTGAAGAAATTAACGAGGGCAGCGCGCGCAATATCAAAGCAGCTCTCTCCACCTTTCACGAGAGAGGAGGGAAACACAACAGGGTCTGTTACGGAGTCTGAAACACAGCTACAGCTGATGCCGGGTGAATTCATTTATGTCAGGAGTTTTGTGCGCCGGTGGAATGCACCACGGTTCCATGGCCCATACGAGGTAGTGTTTTGCACGCCCACGGCAGTAAAAGTAAAGGGCCTGAAGTATTGGGTACATTTGACAGATGTACGAAGGGCATATAATAATGTGCAGGAAGAGTTGGATGAGGAGGCACAGACAACAGCAAACAATGCAAATGAACAGAATGCCTGAATATGAACTTGTGTGTGTGACAGTAATGCAGCTGAATGAAAAAGTGGCTGACAAGTATACTTGCATTTAAGGGTATAAAAAATAAAAAAAAAATCTTTTTTGGACATATATATCTATCTATATATATATATATATATATATATATATATATATATATATATATATATATATATATATAATTAACGATGTGATATAAATATGCAGTGTCTACTCCCTTGTCTGTGCATCCCCACCCCTACAGCCCTACCCGTTCCCATTCCCTTTCAATATATACCGGCACTGGTAGTGCCAACAAAATGTTTACATTCATGCACTTAATGCACTTTTATATCCCAAACAGGAGCTACCATGGCATCTAACGGGCAGCCTGCAACGGATAGATTTATTAGATTTAGAGAGTTGTTAACTGAGAGATGCAGATATTCGTATGAGTGTGGATTATCTGTGTGCGTCACATTGTTTTTTTCAATAATGTTTGGCCTGGTTACATATTGGTTCATAGCGTTCATCTCTATCGAGATGAACGAGGGGGGAGGGATTAACAGCACTACTGTGACCAACGCAACTGCAAGTGTAAATACCAAGGAAGGTGATTTTTTTGGTATGGGACGGAACTAAACTTGTATGGGGTTCTTATACCACACCATCCAATGCTGTCATCTCAAAAAATGAAGGGCTACAGGGTGAAATGCAAAATAACACAGTGTCTCCGCCGAAAATATCTAATTACAATGCCCGTAGTTTAAATGACCGAAACCCCTCCGCCATATCCTGGTTGTATAACACCCCCACCAGCCAGCCTGCCCCCGGAGCCATAGACAAATTGTCAGATAACAGAATGGAAGAAAATGAAAGAATGACAGCAACACATGAAATATTATATGATGATTGGGTAAAGGGGGGCGGGAAGGAAAAAGGGGGGCCCACCTTGTCTATCGCCCATGAAGCCGGGAAGTACATTAGGAAAAGAAATAACAGACGAAAAAGGGAAGCGGAGAGGAGGAAGTATGATGAGTACTATGGCTTAGGACTAGACAAAATGGAAGACCCACGACACCCCCACCAGACAAATAAATGGTACGCGGTTATGAGTGCAACAGCTAAACAAACAACAAATGAGAGCGGTTATGTCTGCTCCCTCATTCCCCATGCTTCAGGCACACCCAAAGTTGTTACCCAAAGAATTGCCTATTGTGGATGCCCAATGTCTCCTTCATCTCACGTTGTGCAGGATTAAGAACACCTTCCAGGCACATGAAGTTACTTTTAGAATGCTGCAGAACGAGAAAACCTGCTATCCAAAGACAGTAGGAGTGATATGTCTAGAAGAACCATTTTTTATAATACAAGGGTCACTTTTTTCAGACAACAAGTGGAAGGACGAAGAAGTAATGTGTAAGGCTGAAGCGCTGAGGGGTGTGGCACCAGAGAAATTGCAATGGACAGAAGAAACGTGCACACCAGTATGGAAGGAACACATTTCAAAACTAGAAAAAATAGACTATGAACTGTGTTTTAAAGGGGAGGGAAAAGCCTCCATGGGGACAAACAAGAACTGTAACAAGACCCTCACCATCCCAGACTTAAGAAAGGGGACAGCGGCCCTGATGGACACGTATTGGGTATGTGGCAAACAGGCATACCTGCACCTCCCCCAATCATGGAGTGGCAGCTGCTCAATGGCCACTCTGCACTTAGCACTAATGGTAATTTCAGAAAGCCACATTGACGGGAGCAAGAGGACGCGAGAAAACATCCAACAGAGCGCAGTCCAGCCCACTGCAGAGTCACAAATGCATGTCCTGTCTTCCGGGAGCAAGGAAGAGGTGCTGACCCGAAACAGACGAGCATCAAACTACATATCAAAAGCATCGTCAGAGTTGCTGGCACAGATCCCAGACAGATACCGATTATTCAGCTCGGCAGAAACATTCTTTGCCTCACTCATCCCAAGTATCCAGGCCAGAGCAAACGCAAAATGGCTCCAGATAACACGTTGGGAGCTGATCCAGCTGGCAAATGACACTGAAGAAGGGTTCAACATAATAAAAGTGGAACTAAGAGCTTTACGGCTGATGACCATGCAAAACAGGTATGTCTTGGACCTGCTGACGGCGATGGATGGAGGTGTTTGCCGAAAAATCGGAAGTGCCTGCTGCACTTTCGCACCTTCTGAAGACGCAGACAACGGCTCCCTGTCCCATGTGATCGAAGCAGTACATAACCTAGGAGAAAGAATGAAAATGCAAGGCGGAGCATAAGAAAGCACGTGGTTCGACAATGTCTTCTCCTGGGTTCCATCATGGCTGGGAATGACTGTGAAATTTTTGATGCCGGCTGTGGTGTTCCTCTTCTTTATTTTTTGCCTGTGCCAGGTGCGTCTTCGATGTTGTGCTAACGCAGTACCTAATGGTGCAATGATGATGGTGACAATGGGCAACACCCGTGGTACAATACAAACTATGCAGGAAGTGCAGGTACAAACAGGAACTGATGACACACCCAGGTATCAGCTAGTGCCCAGGTATCATGACAAGGATATCGTAGACAAATTGTGGCATACCACCATCAGAGAGCCCCGTGTACTAGAATGGTACCAGGAGGTGTGGGTAGACTTGGAAGGAGAGATCGGATGTATATACTTGACCTGTACCCCAGATGAGTATGCCAGGAGAGGTGAGAGCTTAAGGGGGGTGTGCAGAGCGTGGATGCCCATAAAAGGCACACCAGCATGGGATGACGCAATCATTGATGAAGAGGAGTGCAGGAGATTGGAAGATTTAAAGAATTTGTTACTTAAGTAACGAAAGGGGGGAAATGTAGGGGAGGATTGGTCCAAAAGACCCCCCTTGCCTACATCCCTTCCCCAGGTGAGGGCCATGGCTCATCGGGTGTCCCCTCATTACCACCAGGGCCCAGGTGGTGGAGGGCTCACCTGCTGAAGACATTGTCCAAACGTATTGAATTTAGCTAGGCCTCAGAAACCATTTTTGTCTAATAAAGATGGTGCGAACTCGGCGCACTGTAGCGCGGCCCCCACCTTCGGAGAGATTCAATTATCCCTGTGGCCGCAGCTCCCTGGCAGATCCGCTGTGAGCCCGTTCCCACGAACAAGACGGACATGAGCTAGTGTAAGTTACCAACACTGTAACATTTCACCTTCCGCAGTGTATCACTGCTCCCAGCATGACCCAGCCAGCGAAGCCTGGGTGAAAAAGAGAACTGTAAAATGGTCCTCAGATAAAAGCAAAAGTTCCCAAATATTAATGCCAAAACTACTTGCAATGCGTGCATTTTCTCCACAAAACTTCTTCTATTAAGGAAACCTGTAAAATGTATAAACATGGTAGAATGCATGTTTACATGACATTAGCAATGAAGAACCCACACCACTGCAGTTGTGTGCAAATAACAAAAAGCGTTCCGGGGGACTATTCGTTATGTGTATCATTGAAAAGCTTACACCCCACGGTCCCGCGCCATAACCAAACTAATGCTGCTAGAGTGCAAGGAAAGACGAATGTAACCATACAGAGGGCTCATGTGAAGGACGCGCGAGAATGCACCTGTCATGTGTGTATGTCTAAGCCCCTCATGTGCCACTACCGTCACGTACGGTGGCGAGTCATTTTCTATGTGCTCCACCAACCTCACTACTACCTCACTTACTGCAAATGTATATGCATATAACTAAATGTTGTAGTTGTTAAAACATAGTGTACAAATAATGTGCTCAGACTGGCTATATTTGAGAGACATTTAGCAAAGTTAAAATGTAGGTTTTCGAATGATCCAAATGAGTATTGTATAGTGTTCGAATGTTTATGATGCTTTCACCTAAAATCGGCAACACACGAGGAAGATACCTTTGTGAATATGTGCAAGGCCATTCCCCCTCCCACCCTGCAAAGACTGCGAAACAAGAGAGCAGAGGCCAGCGCCGCGCTGCTCCACCTCCCCCAACTAGGCTGGAGCCGCTTCAAAGATTTGTAGTCCCCTCTACAGCACCCAAGGCCATGGCCCGCCACCTGCATTATTTACAGCCCAGCAGTAAACCTCCGCCTGAATACACAAATCCAAAGGCGCCCCCTCTTAAACCCCACAACCCACCGGATCACCTTAGACTTATGGCCACTGTACAATTAGGGCACCCAATACTATGGCAACATACAGCAGCACATTCATAACGACTTCTAACAAGACAGAAAGACATGTACCGCCTGTCCCATGCCCTGAGACCTAGCCCCTCGACCTATGGTACCGGTCAACAGGACACTGGTAACCATGCACTGATGAATCACCATCAAACCCCTCTCAAGGTGCATTCCTCCTGTGTTGCATTAACCTGTAGAATAACCTATTGAAAGATTTACTAAAGAAGATAATATTGCAATAACTGAATGACTGCGGTGTGCATGGCCTAGGGCAAATAAGTCAGGAAAAGACATTCATCTCTGACACTGGCCACAATGGCACAACAACACCGCCCGGATGAACTCAGCTGACCTGCCAGGCCCAGCCCAACCCACGAGGCTGACCAGTGACGTCCTCCAGCCAAGGCCAACCACATCGCAGCAGCGCCTATAGCTAGTCATCGCCACCCAATCCCATTGAATTTGTGCCCCTTATAGTATGTAGGTTCTGATGACGTGTTTTGTAAATATATACGCCTGTCTTTGCTATTGTCAGACAGAGCGCTCTCGGAGTTTGCAGAGTTCTTTGCATGCCCTATTCTGATTGATAAACTCTCATTTACGCTCACCCGCACTCTGTCTTGGCCTTATTCCCATTCTGGGAGAGTCCTTCATTGTCTCTCATTGCGGGGAGGATCGTGCTGGTTGGGGACGCTTGCCTTCAATGGCATTGTTCTGATTGACCTGGAGTTTAAGGTTACGTTAGGTAAGGGGCATTGCAGTAGTCAATCTTGGACATTATGAGAGTTCTGGCTAAGAAAGTGCAGTTGGCGGTGGTGAGGAAGGGACGGCAGGCGGTGATAAGTTTGCACATGTAGGCGGATGCGGAGCTAACGGCATTAGTTTGTCTGGAGAGTGAGAGGGTAGAAGCGAGGTAGGCACAATGTTTTTTGTGTCATTCGAAACCTTGATGGTATTTCTGTCAATGGTGAACAACTGAAAAGCGGGGTCAAGTCTATTGAGTCGATAATCGGAGCCCAGGATGAGGAGCTTGGTCTTATCATTGAGGCATAGCTCATGTTGTGCCATCCATGCCTGAATGACCAGATAGACATTATTTAGGGATTTGGTGTCTACTGTGTGGTCTCCTGTAATAGGGATGAGTATCTGGGTGTCATGATTCCTGCCCCTCATGTGCCCAGCCCTCCAAGATGTCAGGCTGGAGCCAGGCCACGATCACCTACATGGCCCTCAAAGGCCTCTCCATCCCTCCAAAGACCCACTTGGAGTCAGACTTGGCGCTTGTGGCACCAGACTCACTCACTCCCATAGGATAACATTGGGGATTGGACTTGTAGTGCATTGATGGGGACAAGATGGATGCCCCCACATATTTCGGTTCCCAGAACTGCATGTGTGGTCTAGTCTTTTGGGTGTGGTTCAGCCCAGAGGCACCTGGGATACCCAGAGACTATTTAAGCCACACCCAGGCTGAGAAACATGCTTTGCATTTTCTGCACCTGCAGCGTGACACTCACCGTGTTTGGATCGGTGTCCAGTAGGACTGCATCTTTCTTCTGCGCTCAGCTCCTGCAAGAACAAGAACACTGTTAGGAACAGCCTTACCTTGCAGCGCTTCTGCCCATCAGTCATCGCTCCTTCTGTTCTGCGGGCATCTTCGGCGGTGTCATTCCCATCCAGGCACACCGCTTCCTTAGGAAAAGGGAAAAGAACAGAAAAAAGGCATTAGTAAGCATTCTGCAAATCTTCGCTTATTTTTAAATACTGTACGAGCTTCAAACACTTACCTGAATCAGAGCCGCTCTGGAGGAACTCTGTCTCCGGAACTTCTCATCCATCTGCAAGAGGGAAAAGACACTCCAGGTTAGTGTGGAAACATATAGAGGCGCCGCATACCGCGCTTACCCACCGCATTTGTTCTTCATAACCGGCATCCACGCTGAAAACGTCACGGCACCTAAAAGACACAGAAAAAGAACTCAGTTCAATGCAAATACGAAAGGGGTGCATCGCGCATCGTGCTCTCACTCACCTTCAGCGCCACTCATCTCAGCAGCACGCCGCCATCCCCGGACGCTGGCCATCATCTAAGGAAGGAAAGGAACGAAATTAGAGAACTGTTCAAAAGACTCATTATACTTACCTGTCGGACTCTTGCCAGTGAAGTAACTAGACAGCAACGAGCCTGCATCAATCAACGCACCCCTGCGCTGGAGGCAGGACGGAGAGCACACTATCCAAGAAAACAAGGTGAGCTGTGGATGAAAGGGAAGGGTTGGACCCCGGGGAAGAAGGGGGTTCAAGCACACAGACAATAGGGAGTTAAACTCTACCAATCCTGTGTTTCAGGCCCAGTCTCCAGTCGAATAGCCTCCAGGGAAGGGTTCGAGGTCGTAAGAGGTCAGAACAGGCTGAGTGAAGTCCCCGTGGATACCAGGTGAGCATTACACTGGGTGTCATCGGCGTAGTTGGTGTATGCGACACCCAGATATCAGTCAAGAATATCAAAGAGAGGTTTAGTAAACACGTTGTATAGTGTCAGTGAGACACAGGATCCTTAAGGGACACCGCATAGGACGGGTGAAGGTTCAGCGGAGGCTGAGGGGGAAAAGACCCTCATTGATCTGTTATCAAGGAAGGATCTAATCCAGGAAGTGGCTGAATCTGAGAAATGGGCAGTTAATTGAGATGCTGGCAGAGAATTTGGTGGCTGACCAAATCAAAAGCTGCTGATAAGTTTAATAATAGCAAAAGTGCCCGTTTTTCCTGGTCTTTCAGGTCTTCGATTTGGGTTTTCAAGTCGATGAGGGCGCTCTCAGTGCCATGCCGAGGGCGGAAGCCAGATTGCCCAAGGCCAAAGAGTTTGTTTGCCTCCGAATACTCCTGAATCTGTAAATAGGCAGGACAGTCCAGTATTTTGAGCAAGAATGGGACCGTTGTGATAGGCCTCTAGTTCGTAGGTATGCTCGGATTGAGGGTAGATTTTTTGAGGATGGGGATGACCCAGGCATTCTTAAGGTTATGCGGGACAGTGCCTGTTTTGAAAGATGAGTTTATGAAAGCAGTGATAAACGGGGCATGTTCATGAGTGGCCTCCTTGATAATAGGGGCTGGGCATGTATTGCCTTGGCAGTTCGAGGGTTTAAGTTTGTTGATGATGTTTACCACTTCAATAGTGGTTAGTGGTGAGAAAGTGTGCCATGCCGCAAGCGTTTGCGGTCCCTGCGTTGCCCCGATGTGGTGACCATCTCTGAAAGTGCCTGCAGTTCTTGCCTACCATGTGCTGAGACGAACCGCACCGGAAACGAAACTTCTTTTTCCTTCAATGCTGAGAAAAAGAAAACGTCCCATCATGGACGATCGTCATGCACTGCAGCTGCTGAGAGCCGGGGCATCCTGAAACTGCAGGGTTAACGCCAACAGGTGAAGTGATCTAGATTGCCAAAGTTTGGTCCGGACTGTGTTGAGTATTGATGAGTACTTTCCTAACTTACTGGTGGACCCCTGTTCACATCCATTCACTTTAATGCACGAGTGTCCCTCAAAAGATACACACTTTGGCTGGGATACAATGCACGCTCCAGCTATTTCTGAACTCCGAAAGTCGCTCTATCTGCTTCAAGGAACAGGAACTTATTCTTCATCACCTCAAGGCCCTTCCTGAGCAGCTACAGTCCCCTGAAGAGAACCCGCTTCTTCGTTTACGCACGACCGCGCGTTAACACACAACTGTCATTTGAGCACTATGCTTCTCTCTTCATAGGGCTGGACTACATAAGTTAGGGATTGTTGATGAAGAACTGCCTAAACTGATATCTGTGTTGATTTAACCCCTTTGCTGTTACAGGTCGTGGTTATTTTCTCCCTCCATCATCTGCCTTAGGCGAATTGCATTATTGTATATATGTGAGATAGTACATGAATGTGTGTGGTATTGTGTGTGTGGTATTGTTTCTTCATAACTGTGGTTTAATTGTGTTTTGATTATAAGGCTTATAATAAATGTATTTTTGATACATCTGTCTAAGAGTAATCTGTGAAGTTTTACTGTGTGGGCTTCCGATCACTCTCACCGCTCAAGAGACTTAGTCTTGACCACCTGCCAAGCTACCATAGATTGGTCTGGTTTGTCCAGAAGGATCCCCTGTTTCATTAACTAGGGTGGCCTCCTAAACTTCTGCCCACCAGTCCAGAGTTTAGAAATCCATCTTAACAGTGAGCAGTCTAGTCTTTCCTGGCCTCATCAGGGTAATGGGAACTTTAAAAGCTGACATCCTTTTGTAGATGGAGTCAGCTGTGGAGGCAGAGGCAGCAGTTGGGAAGGCAACTCCAGATTAGTGGTGTGTCAAGCGTAGCGCTCGAGACAGCTGCTGCGTTTACACCACAGGAAGCAAAGCTAAAGAAGGCTAGAGACCAGTAACAGTCCGTGAGAGGGAGGCCGGTGTGACTGAGCAAAACGATCACAAGAATCCTGACATGCAATTGGAGCTTCGTTTTGGAGCAACGTCATGAAGAGCTGCTGGGAAAGGAAGCAAGGTACCTCAGGGTAGCCGAGAACCCGTGGTGGCAGAGACCTCGCAGTGCCCTAAGCTCCGACCGGTGAGTGTGGGAAACATGGGGCTAGCAGGTGAATATGCACTCAGCATTATTTACAATACCGAACAGACAGTCATTATAAATGCTTTTGAATGCCGAACAGAGTAAAAGCAAGTTTTGAGCACTCAGCAATGGAGTGAAAGAAAGGTGATGAAAGTAGCGAATACCATAAACTGTATTTTTCTGAAACACAAGTATTGCCAAAGTCAAGAGAATCCCCAGAAGGGTATTGTATGAGAAAACAAGTAATGGACAAAGCCAAAAGAGTCCAAAGCAATTATGAATATTAAGTGGAGCGAAAGGAAGGTGGTAAAAGCGGATGATACCACAATCTGTATGGTCTAAGATACAAGGATTAACAAAGTTAAGAGAATACCAAGAAGGGTATGATATGAGAAGCAACACCCAAAACAGTTCAAGGAACTGCATGTTATGAGGAAACTTATAGTGGTAGGAGCCAGAAGAGTACAGGAAAGTCTAACAAGTGTATGGTGGTCAACCAGTGTCAGAAGAGTATGACACTGGTGAATAAACTAAACATCACTGTTTTATTGACGCAGCAGCACATTGTTGATTGAAAGCTACCACTGAAGGGGTATCGATTGCATGACCTGCAATGGGTGGACCGTGTGGTCCAACAACTGCGCCTAGACCAAGTGGCCCCTGTATGGAATTATTGTTGATGGGAAGCAGCAGCCAAGAAGGGGTATCAGTTACCTGACCTGTAATGGGTGACCATATGGTCCGACAACTGCACCTAGACCAAGTGACCCCTGTATGGAATTATTGTTCATGGGAGGCAGCCAAGAAGGGGTATTGGTTGCGTGACCTGTAATGGGGGGACCGTGTGGTCAAACACCTGCGCCTAGACAGTGTGCCCTGCTGTATGGAGAACCCAAGGAAAGTATCCATAAAGAAGCTTGTGTTTTGCAACAACCTCTTATGTGATTTTGAATTCAAAACTTTGAACTGTCTGTGTGAAATAGTGAAAAGAACCAATATCAAAAGAGCTTCCAAGTGTCCCAATGAACTGTATTGTTGTTGAAAAGCTGAAAAATGTGAACTCTGGGGGAAGGGAACCCCAGTGTCGTGTGAACTGCTTTGAACCTGGGGAAGCTGAATATGAGCTAAGAGCTGGAAAAAGCTTTGAACTTTATTTTGAACTCTATTCATGTTGATGCTGACATCCCTACACATTGTATACAGTTAGTTGTGAGGACAAGTATAGGTTTTGGACACAGACAGACATTTGATTTGGACTTCCTGACACAGACTATCCTTAGTTTTCTTTAGGTAGGGAAATCCCACCTTAGTATTGGGAAATTTAGGCATTCCTCCATCCTGCCTTTTAAGTTAATAAAACTTTTGAGAACCAAACTTGAACCTATTGTCTGTCTCTAGTCCATGATGCCTTCACAGTAGGTAATTTGTTCTTCAGAAGCCGCAGATCCAGGATGGGTCTCAGACCTCTGTCGGTCAGCACCAGAAAAAAGGTTGAGTACCAATCAATCCTGCCTCCTTCCAAGAAGGGTACCAGTTTTGTGCCCCCTTCGGCCAAAAGCTAACTGATTTCCTCCAGCAGGAAAGGTTCGGGAGGCAAGGGGTGGCATGGGAAATTGATGTTCTGGGGGAGAAGGGCTAAATGGTAGGCAGTACTGCTGCTCTATGACTTGCACGTCCCAGTCGTCAGAGGTGGTGTTCTATTCCTTCTGAAACAGAGATATTCTGCCTCTCAGAGGGGACTAATTGCAATACATTGAAAGAACATTATTGATTGTGGAAGTCAACTTCAGAGAGGTTTTGCCACAGGGGGTGTAGGTACGACGCTGCCCTTGCTTGCCTGATTGGCCTTGGCCTTTACCTCTTTGGGGAAAAGTGTCGAAGGGACAAAAACCACTGCCACTGTCTGCAGAGCTTGCAGGTTGTTGTTGCTGCACTGCTAGCCCCATCGACTGAGCTGTAGCCTTAGAGGCTTCGAACCTCTGTAACGACTCCTGCGACTTTATGCAGAAAAATACTCATATATCCCGTTCACTTTCCTCCATCCTTTTGGGTGTCCCCCAACATGGGGTTGGTACTGTATCCTTTCGCACAGAAAAAAATGTTCTTCCCCTTTAAATTTATAGTCTATAAAAGCACGTCAACTGACCTCAGAGTGCCTTCATTCCCCACCAGCTAAACTATCCACCCAACCTCTGGAAGACCAGCCTTCGTTTTCTTTCTCTCAGGTCTCAGAGAGTGAGGTTATGATATGATAGGTTATTTATAACGCGCTTAATACCCAGAGGTTTCTAAGCGCGGACCCGGGGATCGAACCTGTGATGCTCAGTGTCTTGCTTCCAAGGCGAGCACGTTGCCCCTGAGCTATCCTCCCGAGAACGAGATAGGTTCAGACTATCTTAGCTGGCATGATATCAACTTCCTCTCTGCGTGACATCTGCCCTCCCTCTGTGATCAGGGAGTCTGTCTCCCTAATACCATGGATCACTGGGATAATGAATGCCTTCTTAGCAGAATCCCATGTTCCAGCTACACTGAAGGAGGCTTGGATCACTCCTCTCTTAAAAAAGGACGCGCTTGACCCTGCGACTGCCAGTAACTATAGGCCTATCACCAATGTCCTTTTCTTTCTAAAGATTCTGGACAAAATAGCCTATATGCAGTCACAGGAGTTCTTAGAAACACACAACTTGCTTTGTACTCGTCAATCATGTTTCCAGGCCAGGCCCGGGACAGGGACAGCACCACTCAACCTAAAGTCCACTATATCGAGTATAATCAACAGCGTGCAAGTCGCACTTCTAATGCTTCTTGACTGTTCCGCCACGTTTGATCTTATAGACCATTCCCTGCTCATCAAAAGGCTGACCGAGTTTGGTTATTTTTTCGAAAGTGCTGCCTCCTGGATTGAGTCTTTTCTAACCTACCGTGTGTCCCTGGTTGCTGTCAAAGGTTTCCAAGCATCCCCGTCCATCAGACATGTGGTGTCCCACAAGGAGCATGCCTCTCCCCTACCTTATTTAATCTCTACACCAGGCCCTTTTTAGACCTATTGGACAGCATAGGCGTCAGCTATGCGAACTATGCGGACGACATCCAGGTCTTGATGGAACTCTCAGGGGACTACGCCAAGGATACCCAGATAGTAAATTAAAACTTTGCCTCAATCCAATCAGGTTGCCAGCAAAATCATTGGCACTGAATAACAGGACTGAGCTGCTGATCCTTGGCTCAGGACCAAGGTTAAAGAAGTTGGATGCCTCATACAATTGTTTTTATATTGCTGGCTGTTCAATTCCAATAGTCTCCCACTTTTAAACCCTGGGTATATTTTTCAATTCTCAGCTCGACAAGCACACTGCACATCTACGATCTTCATGTGCCTACCTGATCTCTCTACTTCGACAAATTTGCTCATACCCTTCTGTAGAGAATCGAACTGTGATTGCCTCTGCACTGGTCAACTTCATTAGACTTTTGTAATAGTCTCATGTCTGGCATGTCTGCAACGAACATCAAAAAACGGCACATTTCCCAGAATGGTGCTCTTTGGGCAGAATGTGGGCCTGGCAAGTATCATCACATCTCTGAATTGAGACCATACCTACACTGGGTTCCAGTGAAAAACAGGATACTCTACAAATCAATTACCAGAATCCACAAATGCTTTAATGGAGCAGCACCTGAATATCTAGAGGCTTGCATTCTGAAGGCACCAGTCAAGAGTCCTGCGATCTAACAATACTCGCCACTTATCCCACCTACATTACAAATTCCAGAAATACGGGGGTGCCAGCTTTGACTGCTGGGCCCCTTCGTTCATGGAACAAACTTCCTCTAGCCCCAAGATCTCTGCCTCACTTGGCACATTTTAAAAAAGCATAAAAAATGCACCTTTTTGACAAACAAGTAGACTAATCCTCTTAAAAAGAGCATGATTGCTTGGTCTCTCTTCTCCCCCTTGATTTATGTGTGTGTTTGTTCGTTCTGATTCTTGGTGTGCTCGGAGGCCTCTGGCCATGCAGCTCTATATTACAAATAAAGTAAAGTAATAGGCTGTCTTGCTGGAGGGAGATCTTCCATACTTCACCTCCGGACCATCGGTAGGGCATCCCGCCACCAAGAAGTTAAGTCACTTGTTCTCCAAGGTACCCGAGCCTGTAAACTCCTTCCCAGGTTTGCCGTCTGGTAGGGGGTCACCCAGAACCTGGGACCGGTGGGAGGCCAACGTCTGTCAAGGCTACCGCCCCCCTGTTGATTGGCTTCAAGGGGCATTCTTGCTCGGTTTCCGCTCCGGAGTGCGAGGGGCCTGTGTGCTCTAGTTCCAGGTGCAAGCCTGAGGCGCAGTCCCGTGTTAGACTACCAGCACTACATCTGAGGGCAAAGGGTCTCCCGGAGTTTCCTCCGAGGTCGGTTCTGTGAGGGACTAATCGACTGCCAGTAACCTAACTGAGGGCCCACGCCTACCAGAACCCTCTCTCAGGTCAGCGCAAATGCTTCTGGCTCGGGTCGTAAGCAGGCCTTTGCGATGTAGTACCCCACACACGATCCCAGGCCTTCACGCCTTACCCCCTAGGGCATGGCTCCAATACACAAAATGGCAGACAAACACGTGGCAGAGCCTGCACATTCGGTGACCATTTTAGACACAGACATCAGGCGACTGTAACGCTCACCTGGTTCCCACGGAGGCGCGGGCGTGGTCTGGACGGCAGTGGCCTCTTCGAAGGAGATGTTCAGCACCCTGAAGATGGAGTGGGCTGGGTTTCCAAATTTGGCTTGTCTGGCTCGGATTAATACCCTTCTGTGAGCAAAAAGGAAGGGTTAATACTCTGCCGGTTTTGTGTTGATCTCCCGTTCCCCTTCTCACCCTCCTTGCAACCCTTCTGTAATTCCCTATGGAGACTCACCTTAGGGATTGAGAAGGCGAGCTCTCCATCCTGCTTCTGATGCAGGGGCGCGTTGGGATCCAGTTACGTCACTGGATAGTAAGTTCGAGTTTGCTTGTCTGTTCCGGTAAGTACCGTAAATGTTTATGGCAAGCTTGAGTCTAAACTGTTCCTCTTCTCTTTTGCAGGTAATGGAAGACTCCGGGCTGAGGGCGGTTTCCGTCGAAAACCTGATTTCAGGTGAGTTTTGGTGTAGGCCCACTACTGTCTTTTCCTGTCTCTTTTTCCTTAGGGGCCGGAGTTCGAGAATGCCGAAGAAATGGAGCCGGCACGAAGCAGAAGCTGAGTCCGACCTGTAAGCAGGTAAGTTTTAAATAGTTTGTTTGCTACGGTTCTTGCATTCACTAATGTGATGTTTGCTTTTTCCCCCATAGGGGCCGGGGTGCTGAAATGCCCAAGGAATGGCATCGACCCGAAGGTAAGAAGAATTAGCTTGGCAGGTAAGTGCTTCTTGGTTATTTTCCCCTTCTCACCTTGCTTTCTTCTCTTCGTCTCCCCGTAGGTGCTGGAATGCTGCAGGAGATCCAGATGGGCACCGCAGAGCCGAAGGCGCCACGTGTAGGTAAGAGAAGTGCGCCGAGATGTATGCGACGCGGTGAGTATTTATCTTTTTGCAGGAACGGTGGCGCGCTGAATCCGGAATGCAGCTTTAACAGGTAAGGTTTGTTTTCACCTGTTTCTTCTTCCCTTTTCTATCCTTAGGTGTTTCCAGGATGCTGGCAGGCGTGGTCGAGGACTGGAGCAGGAGCAGGCACGGTGAGCGTCCAGCTGCTATGAGCAGAACAACGCGAAGCGTGGTTTGCTGTCTGGGCGTGGCTTAAATAGCCTTTCAAGTAGTCCCAGGTATGTATCCTTCCACTGAAGGTATGTATCCTGCCACCAGCCACACCCGTGTGGTTAAGTAGTTCCTTTTTCATCTGGAAGTTGTAGAATGATCTGCCAGGTAAGGAAATTGCAGCATGGTCTGCCAGGTAAGTTTTCACCAAACACTATTCCTTCCATATCTTGTATGAGCCTGGCGCCGATGGTGCCAGGACTGTTATCCCTTATGAGCCTGACGCCAACGGCGCCAGGACTGAGTCCAAAGAGCCCCTATCTGGGGTGGCTGGGACTTCCCTAGTATACATATTGCCTGCCTCTGAGGGTGCCGGGCCCTGTCTGGCTCCTTGGAGGTAGGCATCATGAAGGTACCTCCCCCCAAGGCCCCTCCCAAGGATGTACTGTCCGGAGGCTTTGATTTGTGTGGAAACTTACGATGAAATGTTTGTATTAGACGAGATGCATGTATATGATCGCTTGGTTCCCAAGATCTCTCCTGAGGTCCATATCCTTTCCAATCAATTAGGTAAAAAACCTTTGACTTGAACATCTTAGAATCTAATATGTCCTTAACTTCGAATTCCAGTTCCCCATCTACTGGGATTGGTTCTGGTGGCTTGAGTAGCCTGGTTCCGGGTTGTACAGGTTTCAGCAGTGATACGTGGAAAACCGGATGGATTCGCATGTTGGGGGGCAGATCGAGTTTGAAGGCTACCGGGTTGATTACAGCCTTGATTGGATAAGGCCCTATATAGCTTGGGTTAAAAGTTTGCGGGCCTTTAAGTGGTAGATGTCTAGTCGCCAGCCACACTTGATCTCCAACTTGGTAAGGAGGTACTTCGCTCCGATGTAAGTCAGCATTTTCCTTATATATGTCCTTGGCCTGCTGTAAATGAGTCTTGGCTTCTTTGAAGGCTCGGGTTATGGTGGCATGTAAGTTATCCATGGCGGGCATTTCAAGGCCTTGAGGTGGTTCAAGATCCGAAGTTCTGGGATGGTGGCCAAATAAGGTATAAAAAGGAGTCTGGCCAATTCCTGAATGCACAGAATTGTTGTACGCGTATTCAGCAATCCATAAAATGTCTTTCCAATTATATTCTGCTTGATGCAACATGCACCGTAAGTACTGTTCCAATGTCTGGTTTGTTCTCTCGGTTTGGCCGTCGGTCTGAGGATGGTGGCTGGTAGATAAACGCACTTCAACTTGTGCCATTTGGCAACATCTCTTCCAGAACCGAGAAATAAACTGGCTTCCCCGATCGGAGATTAATATGGATGGAAAACCATGTAGACGAACGACGTTCTCAAGAAATTCCTTGGCTAGGGTGGAGGCTGAAGGCAGCCCTTTCAAGGGAATAAAATGGGCCATCTTGGAGAAGAGGTCTACAATTACCAGTATAGTATTAAATTCATGACAAGGAGGTAGGTCAGTTATAAAATCCAGCGATAAAGTGTGCCAAGGTGCCGGTGGGATGTCCAGAGGTCGTAACGGACCGGCTGGTCTTTGCTTTTGACTTTTATTTTGGGCGCACACTGCGCATGTCATCACGAAAGATTTTATATCCTTTCGCCAGGAGGGCCACCAGAAATGCCTTTTAATTTTTTCTTCAGTCTTAGCGATGCCCGGGTGTCCTTCCATTAGTGTCTCATGATGATGGGCAATAACGAGATCTTGCAAATCCTTTTGAGGCAAGAACAGTCGCCCCTGGAAATAAGGTAAATCGTTATTAATTGAAAATCTGGGATCTTTCAGGCTCCATTCTTGCAAGGCTGCAGCGTCGAAAAGCAATCTAACTCTAGTTTGAATATCCTCTAGAGTTTGTGAGGAGATCACCCCCAAAATTCTCTGTTCGGGAATAATCGGAACTGGATCTAGAGTTGGGGTAGAATCGCCCATTCCTATTCGAGATAGTGCGCCCACCTTGCCATTCTTGCAGCCGGGGAGATAGGTGATCACAAAGTCAAATTCTGCAAAGAACAGGGCCCAACAGAGTTAGCGTGAGGATTGAGCTTTGGCCGTTTTTAAGTATTGCAAATTCCTGTGGTCTGTAATTACGGTAACAGTATGTCTTGCGCCGAGAAGGTAATGACGCCAAGCCTTGAAAGCTAACTTGATAGCTAATAGTTCTTTATCTGTGATTGCGTAGTTAACTTCTGGAGCTGAGAATTTTCTGGACCAAAAGGCCACAGGATGCAGTTGGTTCGAGACTGGGTCCCTCTGTGACAGAACCGCTCCCATGGCTAAACTAGATGCGTCAGTTTCCACAACGTAAGGGAGATCTGGACGGGGATGTTTTAACACAGGTGCGGAGGTGAATTTAGTTTTTAGTTCCTGAAATGCTTGTTCTGCTTCCGTAGTCCATTCGAAGTGTTTGTTTTTCCGTAAGAGGGCTGTGATGGGTTGAACCACTCGAGAAAACTCCGGGATAAACCTTCGATAGAAATTGGCAAAACCAAGCATGCTCTGAACCCCTTTCACAGAACTAGGGGATGGCCATTTGAGGATCGCGTCCACTTTCCGTGAGTCCATTCGAACTCCCTTTGGCGTTAGGACGAAACCAAGAAACTCAACCTCCGTGACGTGAAAAATGCACTTTTCGAGCTTTGCAAATAGTTTGTGCTGGCGTAGTTTCTCCAGGACGGCCTTAACATGTTTTCGGTGATCAGACTCCGAGGAAGAGTACACTAGGATGTCGTCAATATATATGATGACACAAACATCTATGAGTTCTCGAAAGACGTCATTCATAAAATACTGGAAGGCAGCAGGTGCGTTGCACAACCTGAAGGGCATCACTTGGTATTCAAAGAGTCCGTGTTTGGTGCGGAAGGCCGTTTTCCATTCATCGCCTTCTCTGACGCGCACCAGATGGTAAGCCCCTCTTGAATCCAGCTTGGTAAAGATGCAGGCATCTTTCACCTGGTCGAGGAGTTCAGGGATCAGAGGCAGGGGGTAACGATTCTTAACCGTTATCTGATTTAAGGCGCGATAGTCAATACATGTTCTAAGGTCGCCTTCCTTTTTCGGCACAAAGAACAAAGCTGAAGAAGCCGGTGACTTTGACGGGCGAATAAACCCATTGGCAAGATACTGATCCAAATACTGGCGTAAATGAAGATTCTCTGGTTCGGTAAGGGCATAAATCCTACTACAAGGCGGTTGAGCATTGGGTACCAGATCAATTTGACAATCGTATGGCCGGTGAGGTGGTAAGGTGTTGGCCTGTTCTATTTGAAAAACGTCCTGAAAGTCCTGATACTCAAGTGGTAGTTGTGCTGACACAGAGGTTACTGAGGCTAGACCCACTTGTGGATTTCCGGAATAACATGTTTGTCTGCAGTTAGGAAAGGTGATACTCTTTGCTCGCCAGTCAATTTGAGGATTATGTGCTTCTAACCAAGGGATCCCCAAGATTACCTGAAATTGTGGAGCCTTGATTACGTCGAACACTATGGTTTCCCTATGACCATCTTGGCCAACCAGTGTCATTTCTGTGGTAGAATGTGTTACCGGCCCAGAGGCAATTTCGGTCCCATCAACCGTGGTAATGACATCTTTGGTGATTTTTGGCTGGAGAGGGAGACCAATCCTGGAAGCCAATTCAAGATCAACATAGTTCCCAATAGCCCCACTGTCGAGATAGGCCTTTATGCCATGTAATCGTTGAGGCTGCTTTGGATCCACGAGGGTCATTGGCATGATGAAATGCGAGGTCAAAGAGTTTGTCTTCACGCTCGGCAAGCAGACCTCTACGCTTGTCGGGCTTGGTCGTTTCCCGAATCAGATTTTGGAAGGTTTTGGTCTGTGGCTCCAACCACCTTCTTGGGTGGTTTTACCGGGCAATTTCGTAGAAAGTGTCCAGACTCTCCGCAATAGAGACATAACTGGTTTTGCCGTCTTCTTTCTCGTTCTTTCTGCGTTAGGGGTCCTTTTACTCCCCCAATTTGCATTGGCTCCGAAGTGTCGGTACTCTTGGGGTTTGCGTGAGTTTTTACCAAAGCCCGAGTTTCAAATCTAGTCGGATCAGTCTTTCTATTCTGGAGTCTATGATCAGGTTGGATCACTAAATCAATGTATTCCTCACAGAGTTGGGGTGGATTCACAATTTGAGCCAGAACGTCTTTTAGCTCTCCACGAAGTCCTCGATGAAACAAGGTGATTCTGTTATTCTCAGGCCACCCAGTTTCCACGATCAGTCTGTTAAATGTGGCGATATAAGATAGGAGGTCTTGGTTCCCTTGACGCAAAGACAGAAGTTCGTTATCCAAGGCCTCACCCTGGACGTGCCGGGCAAATAATCTCTCCATACTAGCCTGGAAGCGTTGAAAGTCACGAAGGATAGGATCGTCTTGCTTTACCAACGGAATAGAGCAATCGGCTGCACAGCCGCTAAGATACGATAAAACAAAGCCACCCTAGTTTGGTCATTAGGGAAGGCCCCAGGTCTACATAAAAAGTGTAAACGACATTGGTTCATGAAAACAGCGTATTTCTTGGGGTCCCCCGCAAAACGTTCAGGTGGGGCCAAAGGCATGTTTCCCGGCAGGTTAATTTGCACCGGGTTAGTGGAAGCCATAGGAGTGGACTCTCTCCCGGAAGCAGGTAATGGCGTTTGTCCAGCCTGATTCTGCAAAAGCTGTTTAGCCAGGTCATCGGTTCGTTCTTTGGACAAGATCAGTTCTCTTCGAAGAACGTTGGTTTCTTGGCGGGTGGCGTGAACTTCCGCCCGTAATTCCCCCAATAGTTGGGCCAGTTGGTCTGTTTCGGAAGTCTCCATGGCGCCTGGGTGGGTAATTGTGGGTTGGCTTCGCGTTCTGTAACGCTCACCTGGTTCCCACAGAGGCGCGGGCGTGGTCTGGACGGCAGTGGCCTCTTCGAAGGAGATGTTCAGCACCCTGAAGATGGAGTGGGCTGTGTTTCCAAATCTGGCTTGTCTGGCTCGGATGAATACCCTTCTGTGAGCGAAAAGGAAGGGTTAATACTCTAGGGGTTTTGTGTTGATCTCCCGTTCCCCTTCTCACCCTCCTTGCAACCCTTCTGTAATTCCCTATGGAGACTCACCTTAGAGATTGAGAAGGCGAGCTCTCCATCCTGCTTCTGATGCAGGGGCGCGTTGGGATCCAGTTACGTCACTGGATAGTAAGTTCGAGTTCGCTTGTCTGTTCCGGTAAGTACCGTAAATGTTTATGGCAAGCTTGAGTCTAAACTGTTCCTCTTCTCTTTTGCAGGTAATGGAAGACTCCGGGCTGAGGGCGGTTTCCGTCGAAAACCTGATTTCAGGTGAGTTTTGGTGTAGGCCCACTACTGTCTTTTCCTGTCTCTTTTTCCTTAGGGGCCGGAGTTCGAGAATGCCGAAGAAATGGAGCCGGCACGAAGCAGAAGCTGAGTCCGACCTGTAAGCAGGTAAGTTTTAAATAGTTTGTTTGCTACGGTTCTTGCATTCACTAATGTGATGTTTGCTTTTTCCTCATAGGGGCCGCGGTGCTGAAATGCCCAAGGAATGGCATCGACCCGAAGGTAAGAAGAATTAGCTTGGCAGGTAAGTGCTTCTTGGTTATTTTCCCCTTCTCACCTTGCTTTCTTCTCTTCGTCTCCCGGTAGGTGCTGGAATGCTGCAGGAGATCCGGATGGGCGCCGCAGAGCCGATGGCGCCACGTGCAGGTAAGAGAAGTGCGCCGAGATGTATGCGACGCGGTGAGTATTTAAAATGATGTCTTTTTGCAGGAACGTTGGCGCGCTGAATCCGGAATGCAGCTTTAACAGGTAAGGTTTGTTTTCACCTGTTTCTTCTTCCCTTTTCTATCCTTAGGTGTTTCCAGGATGCTGGCAGGCGTGGTCGAGGACTGGAGCAGGCACGGTGAGCGTCCAGCTGCTATGAGCAAACAACGCGAAGCGTGGTTTGCTGTCTGGGCGTGGCTTAAATAGCCTTTCAAGTAGTCCCAGGTATGCATCCTTCCACTGAAGGTATGTATCCTGCCACCAGCCACACCCGTGTGGTTAAGTAGTTCCTTTTTCATCTGGAAGTTGTAGAATGATCTGCCAGGTAAGGAAATTGCAGCATGTTCTGCCAGGTAAGTTTGCACCAAACACTATTCCTTCCATATCTTGTATGAGCCTGACGCCAACGTCGCCAGGACTGAGTCCAAAGAGCCCCTATCTGGGGTGGCTGGGACTTCCCTAGTATACATGTTGCCTGCCTCTGAGGGTGCCGGGCCCTGTCTGGCTCCTTGGAGGTAGGCATCATGACAGCGACTCCCTCTCCTTCGGAGTGGGCAGCTCAGGGTGGATCCAGCCCGCACTCTTCAAGGCTCAGCTCCGACCCACTGTCATTGGGGAAAAACTGGTCGACACAAAGCTACGTGTATACTAGCCAGCCCTTTAAGTACCCATCACAGGTCCCAAGGTGTGCCAAACCGACAGAAGGCCCAGCACATGGCAAGGCCGAGCGCCCTCCTCTTCGTGGACTGACCCCGTGCCAAGGAAAGGTTCTTTGAGCGCTTCCTACTTCTTATGCGGTCACAGCAGATTGTGGGTTTCCTGAAGGAGCTCATTAAAGATGTGCTCCCTAGGATGCTGTATCCCAGGCCGTCCCTCCTGGGGCCCCCACCTCTCACCCAGGGGCACCGGTCCCTCAGTTGCTGGCAGTTCCTTCACCGCTTCCAGTGCCTGCTCTACCACCATCTCCCTTCCTCCACACCCGCCCTTGTCGCAGGCTCCCACGGTGCCAGCTCAGCCTCTCCAGGGCGCTGACCATGGTGGGTTGGGCCCTCCAGTGGCACTGCAGACCCCAGACTTGTCTCCCCCTTCACAGGACGATGATGATCAGTAGAATGAGGCATCAGCCTCGGTCAAGGCCTTTCATGACTGTCTTCAGGGCTTAGCTGAATTTCTGGCGGTGCCGCAACCATAACAGGTCCAACAAAAAACAGGGGTCCTAGCAGGGGTCCTGGCCCTTCGAGCAAAATGCTAGTCACATTCCTTTGCAAAAGGATGTCCTTACTCTCACAAAGGAGGTCTGGGAGAAGCTGAGGGCCAATGCTCTGATGAACAAGAAGCTCAATGGCTGCTTTCGGCTCCTGGAGAATGAACAGGTGCTGCTGTCATCTCCCCCACAGCCCCACTCCTCCGTTGTGGCTTCTGCTTCCATGTACCCAAAACTCTCTGGTTCGTCTACGGCTGACTCTGCTTCCAATTGCTTGTTCAAGAAGCACAAGGGTCTAGAGTCCTTCAGGAAAAGGACCTACCTAAATGCGGGTCTACACTTCCGGCAGTCTAACGCCAGCGCCATCCTCGCTGCCTCAAATCAAACGTTGTGGAGGGAAATAGGGGATTACCTCCTAAGCTTGACGCTGGATAGTCGGGCCGCATTTAAAGCAGGCTTGGTGGAGGTGCACACAGTTGCACAGGATCTTCTGGAGTCCTTGGTCTCCCATATCGACACTGCCAGCAAAGGTCTACGGTATAGAAATTAGAAGAACCACCTGAATGCATATGACCAGATTTTCTGTCGATGTGCAGGACAGAATCCCTGACCTCCCTTTCGAGGGTTCAGATTTGTTCCACTCGTCTATGCATGAGTTAACGTCACTCTGCAGGGAGGTGATTTATATCTGGGAATGGGCCCTGTCACAAGGGATTTTGATAAGAGCAGTTCATCTCCTGGGGTACAGCAATGCGGAGGCGGACAGTAGAAGCCGGCTGGGCTAGAACACATACGAGTGGGTATCGCACATCAACTCCTTGTTACCTCTCTTTAAGAGGTGGAGCTCTCTGGATCTCAACCTGTTTGCGCCCCTGCAGAACTCCAAATGCCGCCTCTTTGCATCATGGGCAGGGCAGGGTCAAGGCTCCTTGGGGGGAGGGGACACATTCATCCACAACTGCTATGCCTCCCTGACTCCTCTACACCATAGGACCCTCTGCAAGTTTCGGAACTCGATGAGCTGCAGCCTAATTCTTTTATTTATTTATTTTTATTTGCATTTTCAATAATACAAACAACAAAACAACCCCCTCCTTCTTCCCCATTTCCCCTCCGTCTTTCCCCCCAAGCCCGAGACCTGCATTCTGGTCCATTAGTGATTTGTTTTTTATAGCGTCAAAGTAAGCTACAGTCGTTACATTATGTCCAATATTTTCAGGTTCTTGTGAAACATGTCTGTCACCTTGTATTCCATATGTGATCCATTCCATAGAGACTATGCCCCATACTTTGCAGAGCCACTCAACATTCGTGGGAGGTGCTTTCTGCACCCCCTTCCACGCAATTACTACCCAAGCCGCTATCAAAAAGATCATAAACGCTGTGCGTTGGGTTATGTCGGGATTTGGAATTCCGAATCAAAGAGGGTGCACATCCATTCCTTTTGGGAATAGGTTGGGGGACCTTGCACCATTTTCTGGATCTGAGTCTTGACGTCCTCCCGAAAACCTTGTAGTACTGGGCAGTCCCACCATATATGCCTCCAATCGCCCCTCCTGAGCAGCCTCTCCAACATTCCTGAGATACCCCAGGGTACATTGAATGTAGTCTCTCTGGAGTATTGTGCCACTGTACCATCATATTATACCATGCCTTCCTGATTTGGTTGGATCTTGTTAATCTCAGGATTTGTGACCACAGTGTTTCCCAGTGGTTTACAGGTATTTCTTCCCCAATTGTGTTCTGCCAATTCGACATGTATAGCCACATACGAGTAGGGCCTTCACCCTGTAGAATTCCATATAGTTTTGATACTAATTGCTTGTCCCCCGCACGCGTTATGAATTATTTGAGTGGGGTCAAATCCCTTAGCCCTGCTCGTCATATATCAGGCTGCTTCAACCAGTGTCTTGGTTGGTAGTATTCCATTGTGTCTTTTTCAGACAAGCCAAAGTGTTTTTGACATTCATTGAAGGATCTGACCTCTCCCATCATGTCCCCTACCTTTATGCAACCCAGTGCCTGCCATCTTGCAACAGATTCCTAACTATTGGGGTAAATGGAGATGGAATTGTAGACATTTGACCCTATCTAATCACTCAGTGCCATGTATCGCATACTACTGAAAAAATGTGACTCAAACCTATGTTCTTTGGTCTATCCTGCTTATGCATCCACAGCGACCCCCCCCCCAATGGGGTATCTCTGCTACTGCCTGATCCATGCTAGCCATTGGCTTCGACCTATCGTTAGAAAACCACTCTTGTAGGACTCTCAGTTGGGCCGCAGCATAGTATCTAGCAAGGTTTGGAGGTTGAAGCCTCCCTTCAACCTAGGCGCCATCAAGGTCTCCAAGGCTATTATGTGGCATTTCTTTTGCCATATAAATTGGATTAATACTCTGTTCAAGGTTTAAAGAAATGATGGCTGAAATTTTACTTGGAGCGCCTGGAAGAGGTAAAGTACTCTAGGGAGCACGACAATTTTTATTGAGGCTATCCTTCCCAACCAGGAAATTTGTAATGGGGTCGATCTATTCATGTCAGCCTTCATTTTTGAGAGTAGCCCTGAGAAATGTGCCCCATGGATGGTCAAAATACTTAGGTTCACCCCGAGGTAAGCTATTGTGCTAGTTGCTAGTTTGAATGGGGAAACTCTTCAATAATGTCAGGTGGTTTTTTGATAGTCCTAGATTTAACAGTTCTGATTTAGCCATGTTGATTTTTAGCCCCACACTTTTTCCACTGTAGAGAGCTCCTGAGGAAAAGCTGGTATTGAGGAATCTGGATGTGTCCGCTTTCGTGGACGATATGCTGATGACCCTATCATTTTATGCTTCTCTGCCCCAAATCGTATCCCTTATATTGCTGGATTTTGCCTAATGGACAGTATACGTGGTTCTAAATATAATGCATATAGGAGAGGGGACAAAGGGCACACCGGTCTCGTACCACGTGAGTTTTGCACTGTTTACGACAAGCATGAGTTAATGGAAAGTCTCATAGTGGGTCTGCTTAGATGGCCTTAACCATCTGTACAAACCTCGGGCCCACTCCCATTTGTTCCAGAGCCTGAAATAGGAATAGCCATTCGACCGGTTGAATGCTTTTTCAGCGTCTAGTGCTGTTAGTACCGCCAGGACTTGACAGCGCTCATCCTTTGCTATTAAGTGGGACACCCTTCTTGTATTTTTTACATTTTTTAATTTTAATGATTTAGTATTAAATACAAAAACCTTTTCATTATTTCACAAGGAAAAAAAGTTTCTGTTCAATAGAATTAGACTCATCAAGTCTCTTAATTCATTCAACGATCCGCCAAAAGCAAATGGTGTAATCACACAGAGATCTTAATTACAAATTTGCGTTCATTATGTCAATGGTGATTCTTATGATTTCGTTCTTCACAGATCATTTAAGAGTTCTTTCTAGGTTAGTTATTTAAATGACAGATCTTTTCTACTACACGTTACATAAGTACTGTCTCAACGTTTGGCTTTCTGTTTCCATGATCTTTGACTAAAAATGGACCACTCGCAAACTAAATTTCTTATTTGAGCCCAACATCAATATTGACCATCTTTCTTCAGGCGAAAGACCTGCTTTCGCTGCTAGTAGCATTGCAGCAAAACTTTGACGCTCTTCTTCCAACGCTGTGCATTTCATTAAAATATGATACAGTGATTCCGTTTGGTCACCCTTTTTACAGACGTGGCAAAAGACAGAGATTTCAGGCAGTTGTTTTCTTTTTACCAGAATCTCTCTTGTCAGAAGAATGTGAAGTCTCATTCTCATGAATATGTCTCTTGTCCGCTGACACCGGAATCTTGCGAGATATGAAGGGATTTTATTCAGTGCTCTTTTCCATGACTCCTCTTATTGCAAGTTTATACTTATCTTTCATCTCTGTTGTTTCTATCCAGTCAGCTCTTTCTAGCTTTCTTTTAATTTCCAAAGGCCGCTGTATCAGAGCTTCCATCGAGCAATCAAAGGTTTCCATGATTTGCATACAGGCCTTTTTCCACATCTGAAGAATTGATATATGTGACATATTTGGTCTATCTCTTAAAATGTCAATTGGTGGATTTTTATCTATCGACATGGTTTTTCTGAACAGGTCCAAAGATTTCCAGATCATTATCGATCTAATAGATTGCAAGGCCAATTCGAAGCGTATTCTGACTATGGGGAAAGATTGTGGTAGTGATAGAGTTTTCCTCCAGAAAATAGCCTCTAGTAGGTCCCATGTTTTCCAGTGTAGGTTTAACACAGCTTCACAGCCATACGTCATAATTGCCACTACTTTTTGCCTGTAAAATGCAATTAGAGGCTTTAATGAAAACCAGCCAAATTGTGTGTGTATCATTGCACCTTGTCTAGCCAACGCTTCTGTTTTAGATCTCAGATGGCTACTCCATTCTTTCTCGCATATATTTTGATTGAGATATATTCCCAAGTACTTAATGCTTTTGACATTGTTCTGTTTTTTTCCACTTAGGTACACATTCTGCTCTCTCGATTGTTTTTGTGTGTTTGTGGGGCTAACAACATGATGACTGATTTTTGTGTATTAATGGTAAGGTTGTTATCATCCACGTATTTCTCCAAGGCAGTCAGTCGTTTTTGTAGTCCTACTTGTGTTAGATCGAGAATTACGAGATCTGCATACATAAGGTACGGTATATGAATCTCATTTAAAATTGGAGCGTTTGCAGATGGCAGGTGGCTAGTTTAAAGTCTATGAAAAGTGTCTTGATGCAAATCTTCGATTTAATTGCTTCCAGTTTAAGAATGTTCAAAATCAGCAGATTGATATTCGTACAGACACACTTAATAAAGCCTGTTTGTCTTGGATCCTTTCTGTTATTACTCTTTGCCCAGTCCGTCGGACCGTGTAATAAAGATGTGGCAAAGGTCTTTCCAAGGGGGTCCAGGAGAGCTATAGGACGATAATTACTTGCAATCGTTCTGTCTTCTTTTTTAAATAATGGAATTAATGTTGCCGATTGCCATATTGCAGGGACTTGTTTAAGTTTAACTATCAGAACAAATAGATGGTAACACAGCTTGGCCC
The DNA here is from genome assembly GCF_040938575.1 of Ambystoma mexicanum. Classification (NCBI taxonomy): domain Eukaryota; kingdom Metazoa; phylum Chordata; class Amphibia; order Caudata; family Ambystomatidae; genus Ambystoma; species Ambystoma mexicanum. The sequence goes on from NC_090934.1 coordinate 408,110,923, forward strand.
AACCCTCTGGATCTGATCTTAAAACGTGGTTAGAGAGGCCATCCGAGCCTGGAGCACTAGATGGATTTAGATGTTTAATGTGTGACAAAATGTCTTCATAATTCCAATTTAAGTCCAAGGTGCTCTTAGAAATGGCCTTGGAGTCCATTTGGGAGTCTTCTCTCTTGGAAAATAGCTGTGTAAAATAAAGAATCCAGGTTTGTTCGGTCACATTTGATAGTAAGTAATCTGTTCGCATAGATTGGCCATTCAAGATCTTCGATAGGTCTCTGGTATTTCTGCCTGCAATTATTCTTTTTTTTTTTATAACTCTGTTTATTGAGTTTGAACAACACAACATGGCGAAACAAACATGGATCATCGGCATACATAGTATGAAGGTAGCATAGCATTAATAACAGCTAGAAGGGGCCCACAGGGCCAAGGACCGTAAGACAGTAATAAGACAAAACAGGCAACCAATGCGAACAGTGATATTGATCCACCCCCACCAGCGGATCTCAGTGGGCATCTAGCCATTTACCCCATATTTTTTCGAAATTTACGGGGGCAGCCCCGTGCATTATAAATCCGGCGCTCTGAAGCTGCGCACCTGTCCAGCTCGTTACTCCAACGGTTCAGGCACAGTGGGTCGGCAGATCCCCAGTTAGCTGCAATAAGTCTTTTGCCTGCCCCCAACGCAATTGCCATAAACATTTTCTCATATTTTGACAGGTCTACTTCCCCCCAGATGCCCAAAAGTACCATTTTGGGATCCCTGGGGATTGGTGTTGCCAGGGCGGCAGAGATTGTACTAATACAGTCCTCCTAGAAGGCTGTGACACCCGACAGTCCCATATCATATGGTAGAAGGTGGCAGGTGCATTTTTGCATCGGAGGCATGTCCCGTCTTCTAGTCCACCCCATCTGGCCATTATAGCATGTGAGTGGTATGAGCGATGAAGGATTCTCAACTGTATTAGCCTAAGCTTGGATTGTATACCAATTTCTCTGGGAGACATTAATGCATCAACCCAATCTTCAGGTTCCAGGTCACCTACATCCCTTTCCCACTTTGCTTTGAGCCCGTCTAGCTGTGTAGCCCCGAAGGAGTTGAGGGCCTGGTAGAGAGTGGTGCTGACCTTAGAGGAAATGCGTTGCGGGAGGATATGGTCTCGACGGGGGAGCAGGGGGGTATGATTGTTGTGTCAGGGAATTGGGTACGGATGGATGGCGTGGGTCAGCTGCGCATGCCAAAACCGGTCTATGGTTGCCAGGTCGAATTGTTCTCTGATGGTCTCAAAGCCCAGGAGGTGACCCCCTTGTATCACATGTGCTAATGTGTGTTTTCCTTTTGCATGCCAGTGACCAAAGGAGCCCATTTTCACTATTTCCGGGAGGAGCGCATTGTGCCATATGGGTTGTGATAGTGTTGGCTGTCCTTTCCAGCCGACTAGTTTGTGTGCGTCTCGCCAGGCGCAACGGATATGGTGGGTCATTTTGGGCAGCGCCGGGAGTTGGTCGTGGGTGGCATACAGGATTTGCAGAGGTGTTAGCGGGGCCATGCTCTCCAGTTCGATACGGGTGTGTGGCAGTGTGGGATCTGCATGCATCCAGTCATTTACCACTCCTATCTGTGTCGCTAGGTAATTGGTGTGTATGCAGGGTAAACCGATGCCTCCCTCCCATACTGATCTCTGGAGCGTGTCAAGGGCGATCCTGGGTTGTTTCCCACCCCATAGCAGTGTGCGTAGGTTCTTGTCAATAAGTGCAAAGGTTTCTCAGGGGATGAGGAATGGGGTGTTCTGGAGAACATACAACAGTCTGGGGAGGGTCATCATTTTGAATAGCGCGGCTCTACCTATTAGCGATAGGGGCAGTGATTGCCAATGGGGGATGTCCCTCCCCTGCAGTGCACGCCGTCCTCTTCTACATCAAATTAATTCAGTAAAGGATACGTTTCTTCTTTGGTGGAATTGGAACTCAAGTACTTAGAACACTCTTGGACCGTTCTCAGGCCATGCAACGAAGCCGTCGGCAAGAAGAAGCATGAGGAGTGTGGAAACACCCAACTCCGCCCTCTGATCCGCCCACTGCATCCCGGCCTTTCCCACATATACTCCGGTGCCAGTGCATCTCGCGCGCGCATCCGGAAGTGCCTGGGAAGTGCTGTGGCTGTTTGGCTGTGGAACGCTGCCTTTCTACCTGCATCGTTAATGCTGCACTGTTCTTTACCTTAGGCCGTGCAACAAAGCCATCGGCAAGAAGAAGCATGAGGAGTGTGGAAACGCCCAAGTAAATATAGACTTTTCGTACTTAGTACGACTCGTTGGACTTGTTGGACTTGTGCTTGCTACTGCTCTGAACGTATTCTCTATTTGAATTAGGCGCCAAAATTTCTTTTTTTCTTTTTTTTCCAGTTCCGCCCTCTGATCCGCCCACTGCATCCCGGCCTTTCCCACAAATACTCTGGTGCCCGCGCATCTCGCGCGCGTATCTGGAAGTGCCTGGGAAGTGCTGTGGCTGTTTGGCTGTTCGGCAGTGTGGGGGGCGCCCAAATAGCGATTCCTATCCTTCACAGAGGTATTGGTGTTGTCCGTTTAGAACTGTTAACTGACTGTGATAGATGGGAATCGTGCTATTACATGATACATCATCCCCATGTTAGCTTGACCATTTGTTGTAGGGAAGGTGTGTGCTTATTGCGAATTGGAACTGATAAAGTCAATACCTATATATACTCCCTAAATTAGTGATAACTACCAGCAGACTTCTAATCTTCTTTCACTATGGCTACTGGTCTGAGGAGTTTGAAGAAACTACAGGACCCACACTGCCCCACGGGGACAATCCATACCAATGGGGCATGCATGTTCTCTACTATGGATGATGATATGCTGCCACTATATTTAGATAGTGAGATGGTGGACGAGGCTGATAAAAAAGACTTAGACATACCAGTAGATCACAAAGATAGGATTCTGAATGAAATGGGAATAATCCCAAAAGATTTGATAAATGCACAGGTACACACCTCCCCTATTAGCCTTGTGAAATACGACTCAATACCCAAATATGCCGTAAAGGACCTTAATGATATCCTGCACTCGGATGAGTCGTATGATGACCCCGTTGTGGAACTTAGGAGACAGATGAGTAATGATATATCAGTTGTATCAATTAAAGGGTCAAAAGATAATGTAATGGATTGTTCTATGATGGGTCCCGCCATCGAAGCGGAACTGGGGAAAAGGGTGCGGCTTTCGCTAGGCCCCTCGACCCCAGTGAATTCCAGAACCATGGGTCGTGAAGATGTATTTATGTTTAGCAATCCGTTAATAAAAAAATCTAAGGTACTACTCCCCTATCTGAAATCAGAGGATGGCGTAAATACAATGGCACAATGGGAACCTAATATGGCATCAGATTACCATATAGAAAAACCTAAAATGAGCTTGTTAAAAACGAACAGTCCCCAATCGGTCATTGATGCTCGAATGAAACTCGATATACAGGAGTTCCAGTCGACCTCAAATGATAAAGACAAGGAGTTTCCGTCCCCTGTGGCTCAATCAGATTTACTAGAAGGGCAATCACTAAACACTGATTTCCCTGTAATAGCGAGAATCCTAGACCTACTCGATAAAGGACATGAACGGTCTCACTGTGAGATTGGTCTTTTGAGAAGATCAATTGAAGAACTCGTGAACAAAACAAATCGAATTGAGGGACTCAATGTTCACGTGTGAAGCAGTTGCCACCCTAACAGGGAAGTCGTGCACAGAGAAAACCTGGGCAGATAAAACAACTCAATCCCACAGTGAGCCTGACTTATCGGGTAGGGAGAAGAAAACCTTTGCAGAGGTTACCACCGTGAAAGTGATGCAAACTATACACTGTCAGACGGATCCTTTTCCCCAGATTGAGGAGGGGTCCACAAACATGGCTACCTCAATGCAAAGACTTGAACATGATTTGAACGACCTAAAGGGTCTTTTTGGGTCCTTGAAACATATGGGGTCTGAAGTTCCTCCAAGTCAGGTTTCATCTAATAATAAGAGCCCCGATAGCCCCTCTCCCTTGACGGACTTAATTGACCTTACTGATGATTGTGTCGTGAGAGAGGGCTTACAAGTACAGGCTGTAAGAGAGGCAGATGACCAAGAGAAATCTATAGTTGTACTGACAAGAAGAGAAAAAAGATTAGCCATGAGAGCTCAGAAAAGAAGGGCCAAAGCCAATGCCACAACAAAAAAAAAGAAAATGGTGAATAAGACTATAAAATCTAATCAAGACCGCCCCTCGCAGGAATTTCCTGGTACTCATAGCGAAGAGGGGGTCATTAATTTATCCCAATTAAATGAGGAATCAAGAGTTCATCTAGATCATAAACCTGATGGTACGGCTGTTGCAGTAAAGGGCCATAACAACTCCAGTTTAATTTCCAAAAAAGCGATGGTCCCTGATCTAAGTATTCCCAATAAAAATTCTAAAAAGAAATTACAGCAGGCATCGGATGTGGTGATGGCTACCTCTCAATCTTCACTCTCACAATTCTATCCTATGGTCCACAAAACCACTTCTGTGAAAAAAAATATAAAGCTCCCTAATGAGCATTTCCCAGTCAAGCAGAGCTAAAATTCACAGAATGAGTTGGGTGAACCCTGGATGATGGGGTTTCTGGGCAAAGATAAACAATGTGTGGTGGTACCTAATACACACATAACTCTGCCCAGTCTTAATAACAAAGTGGCTTCAAATATTGCAGATTCTAAAAATAATGTAACCCCTCCTATAACGGCTGGGGAAGTGTTGCCTAAATCATCTCCCGATCTAGCGGCTAGTGAGGGGGCAGTACCTGAGACCCAAAATATTGATGTGAACCAAATGGAAAACAGGGAAATCCTAATCACACCTGAGATGCCACTCATCCTGGGATGGGAAAACGACCCGAATGTCAATGGTAAAATCAATCTAAACCGCTCCTCCTTATTAAAAGCATTCCATTCTATCCCACCGTTGAGAACGTTGTGTTCGGATGATATTGATTGGGTGAGACTAACCCCATGTCACAACAATAGAATGATTTGCGGATTTCACTCATTGCTGATTATGAAACTGGTATGGGAGCAAAGGGCAAACTTTAGGTATGTTGGTTTGTTACCCAGCCTGTTTCAAACCGATTTGGAAGCTAAAACATTTCTTGAAATGGCAATCAGGAAGGTTGTTGACGACCGAGCAAACGGAGCAATGGGTGTATCAATGCTTTCTAATGACAATATGATCAAACAATTAATGGCATTGACTGCCGCTTTGAATGGCTTAAATGGTTTGAATAGCACTCTCTCTAATGCTGTCTCGAAAATAACTATGCTACCCCCCTAATCAAATTTGTAATGAGTCTAATATCCTGTGTCGCTCATGGAACAGCTGTGGCCTGGCTAATTTCTTCAGATGGTGGGACACAGCGAAAGATACATGTCATCTGGATGTCATTTTATTACAGGAGACAATGCATATGTCGCATTTTAATGTTGAAGGTTTTGTATGCCACTCTCAATCTGCTAAAAGGGGGGATTTGGGGAGGCCTTCAGGAGGCTTGGCCATTCTTATCAATAACTCCTGTAAGCTTAGTTCAAAAATGGTATTCAATGATGATGCTGTGATTGCTGTCGAGCTATCATCAGCATCAGATCACGCGAGACCAATTCATATTCTATGTATTTATTGGAATAGGGTTACTACTACCTACAATGAGTTGGAAAGCTTGATTGATTCTATTTTAGAGGAAGCGCTTGGCCGACATGCGAATATTGGTGTCTTAGCTGGAGGAGACTTTAATTCATCCTGTTTATATAAAAGTCAAAACGCTAGGCAAAAATTGTCACCGTCTGCTTTAACGGTCAGGAATGGTAAAAAATGGGTAACATTTTTTCTAAACTGGGATATGCAGGTGATCGAAGTCGGTGATCAAACATCCCCGTATACATGGTCTCAAGGAGGGTTATTCTCCCACATTGATCATTTTTTTTTGTCAACTTCATTGTATCACCTCTGCGATCCGATTACAATTGAAGATGTGGGTTTTAGAGATCATTGTGCTATTTCAATTAAACTTGAATTTGGTGAATGGGATTATACTACCTGTCCCGTTCTTACTCTTGTGGATACAGACAGACCGGGTCTGTCAGTCAGATGGTCACCATCCACATGTCATGAGCTTATCTGGCGGATGAAAAATGATCCTATAATCATGGATAATCTGTTCTGTGAAAACATGGATGCACCCTATATGGATGCACTTATAACCAAGCGAACTAACTTTCATGTATTGGCCTTGGTTAAGAAGACGGCTCCTGTTAGCGTTGATAAAATACATAAGCATAAATTTAACATTGAGATATCTAATCTAAAGAAAGTAAAAAATGCTAATCTTAGAAATCTTGCAAAAAATGGTACTGACAGGGACTTCTATGAGGTCTCAAAATCCAGAATTTTACAGACATACAAAAATTCACTGAAGAGTCTTAAAGTTAATCAATACATGATTGACAACCAATATGGGCTATATTAAGATCTATAAATCATGAAAAGACTGGCCTAAAGGAAAATGCAATTGCGGGTTCTGTATGGGAGGATCACTTCAAGTCAAAATTTACATTGCCTACTGATATTGTGGAAAAAAAATATTTCCTCCCTCAATTGTGTGGTTAGCCAGCAATCCTTGGTCCCTTAATGATGTTGAAAGGGCACCCATGAAATTAAGTGCATCTAGAGCGGTTGGCCCTGATGGAATTCCAGCATGCCTTTTAAAATCAGATATAAAGTTCTGGGCTAGTATTATAAAATACAAAATTGATATGGTATTTGTTACTCAATCCTTACCTCAGTCATGGTGTGCCGCTACGATCATTCCAATCTATAAAAAGGGCCCTATTAATGATCCAAATAACTTTAGGCCGATTGCCCTCACGGATGCCTCCTCAAAAGTATTTTGTCATCTTATCCTAGAGGAGCTCCTGGAGCACATGTATGTTAATGCTACCCTATCAAAATACCAAACCGGTTTTCGTCGTTCAATGGGGTGCTCCCTAAATGCTACAATTATTTCCCACATTCAATGGAACACTAAACATAATCACACGGGTGCAGTCTATATGGCTTCTCTCGACCTGAGTGCAGCTTTTGACTCAGTGGTGAGGGAAATACCGTGGAGAAAAATGCTACACATGGGATTCCCCTCGTACCTGGTGTCACTAATTGCCCTTCTGCATACCTCGACTTATTATAAGGTCAGACTAAATCGAGCAGGCGCTACCACTGATGATATACCAACTAACATTGGACTTAAACAAGGCTGCACTCTTGCAGCTATACTATTTAATCTATACATCTGCGATATTGAGGATTGCTGGACAGAGGTAATCAATTTCCCTGTGAATCTAGGGGTGCTGAAACTCAATTACATGGGCTTTGCAGATGATCTATTATTATTTGATAAAACACCCTTTGGTCTTCTAAACAAGCTGAATTCCTTTTCCATATATGCATCAGAGAATAATCTGAAAGTGAATCAATCTAAATCTAACATACTGGTTTTCACAGACGGGAAAGAAAAGGCATATCGATTTAACTGGTCTATGGATGGTATTCCTATTGAGGTAGTAAAATCTACCAAATATCTTGGTTATACACTGTCTGATATGTACTCATTGCAATGGTGGAAAAACAAACTGTATGAAAAAGCTAGGCCTTTAATCTCTCAGACGAAAATTATCATGAGAAAATATTGCGGCTATTCCATATTACCTGTTTTACAATTTTATCTACTCAAAGTGGAACCATGCATCCTATATTTTCTTGATATATGTCTTTATGAAATTGAAGATGTTCTTGATTCATTACAAGGTGGGATGTGGAAACAAGTAATGGGTTTGGCCGCCTCAATTCCAAATGATATCATAAGACATGAAATAGGACTCCTTCCTCTATCTGTAAAATGGCATTGGCAGATGCTTAATAATTATGTTAAGTACCTAAATCCACCAGCCAATAGTCTTTATGAAGATCTAAGCAATCGGGTGCTGCTTAAACATCCTCCGTCCATATCAGCATTTGTGGAAAAAATGAAGGATATTATGTCCGCTACCCTGATCCCAGAGGAACATCTAATTTTGGGTTTACCTAGCTGCAAAAGGAAAATGCAATTATATTATTGGTGTTGTCAATCGGACAGAATAAGTAGGTATCTCATGTATCAGGACTATGCTCAGACTAGAAGGAAATGGGGTACTTGTCCGAGATATCTTATACAATTTCCATCAGCTTCTGGTAGAAATCTATACCTCCGCTTCAGACTGAACCAATTCCCTACAAATGAAAGATTAGTCCAATGGGGAAGATGTAGGGAATCAATTAATTCTGGTGCTTGTAGATTCTGTCAGAAGGTTACTGTGGTTGAATCTCTACAACATCTGGTGGTTTTCTGTGACTATTTCGAGATAAAGAGACTTAGTATTCTGGGATCTTACTTTGATCCCTCTTCTTTGCTGGCGAGAATGACCCTCTGGTCTAGGTGTATGATAGGCAATAGTACCAAAATGACTATGAACTTGATTATGTTACTGTGTGAAATTGACAAGAATTTAAAGGATATGAATCTTTTATGTACATAGTATGAAATCACTAAATTACTAAGGTTAATAAGGATTTTATGATTTGTATAAGTTCACTTTTAGTCTTGTCATACCAATGATTAATTTTTTTTAAAAAATAAGGAAATGTGACTTATCACATATGAATTGTAGCAAAAAGAATTGTGTTTATTTGTTAGGAATCAGAAACATGTTTTATATATTGTTGTAAATATATGTTCAAAAATCTTGTGTAAATTGTAAAGGTTTGCAATCCTACCTAATACAATAAAAAAAAAAAAAATGGGGGATGTCTCTGTTGAACCGCTCAATTACTGGTTGTAGATTAAGTCGGAGGAACTCAAGTGTCGGGTCAAGCCGTATACCCAGGTATTTAAATTCCTCAATAGAGACATGGTATGGCAGGTCTCCGGGATCACAGACTCGCCATCCTGAATCGGGAATAAGCTGGTTTTGGCATCATTAACCTTTAGGCCCGCAAAGTCCTGGTATTCCCTGAGAATAAGGGAGACAGCCGGGCATGAGATGCAAGGGTTACTGAGGTATATGAGAAGGTCCTCCGCATAGAGCGAAAGGCGGTCTTCTCCCCCTTCCGGCCATACGAAACCAGTCCAGTTGGTATTAGCTCTAAGCTCAATTGCTAGCGGTTCAATGGCCAGGAAGAAGAGGAGTGGGGATAGTTGGCATCCCTGCCTCGTGCCCCGACGCAAGGGAAATGATTTGGAGGACCTGCCATTCACCCTCACCTCCGGGGATGCATAGAGAAGTTTTACCCATGATATAAATGTCTGTCCCAGGTTCATCCTAGCCATCATCCTAGCCATGATCGCCCACAGAGCATCCCACCCCACAGAGTCAAATGCCTTTTCTAAGTCCACCGCCAGGAGGGCGAGTGGGGCTGGTATTTCCTTTGCTCTGGTCAGTGCCAATTGGACTCTGCGTAAGTTCATTCGAGTTGATGTATTGGGCATGAATCCACATTGGTCCGGGTGGATGAGGGTCTCAATCACCTGCAGTAGTCTGTTGGCAAGTGTTCTGGCGAGGACCTTGGCTTCGCCGTTGATCAGGGATATCGGACGATAGGAGGCACATTCCTCTGGGGGTTTCCCAGGCTTGTGTATGACTACTATGCATGCCTTCCTGAGGTCTGGGGGGAGTGCTCCTAGTTCTCTGCTGCGTAAGAACATGCGGTGCATGTGGGTAGATAGTGTGCCACCGAGGCATTTCCATGTTTCCGTTGGGAAACCGTTGGGGCCCGGAGTTTTCCCAGGTTGGAGCTGTGCCAGCACGTCTTGCACCTCGATGTCAGTGATGTCAGCATTCGGGAGATCTGATTGGTGCTGTGGGAGTATCGGAATCTCGATTCGGTCGAGGTAGCGTGAGGGCTCAACTGGCGGGTTCTCAGTGGGTGGGGTATAAAGATTTTTGTAGTAGGCGGCGAATGCCTCGACAATGTCAGAGTCTTCTGTCAGCAGTGTTCCATCTGTAGACCTAATGGCCTGTACATGTCCCCTGCTTTGTTCGCGTCTCTCTAACCAGGCCAGAGTCTTGTTGGCTTTGTCGCCCCGCTCGTATATTTGGCTCCGGACTAATTGGTGGGCAGTTTGTGCGTTATCTAGAGATAGGTTGCTAAGGGTGTCCTGCGCCGTGAGCATCGGCTCTTTTGCCTCTTGGGTGCCGTGTACTAGGACTTGCCGTTCACACTCCAGGACTCGTGTTTCTGCTTCTCTGACCTTCTGGACTTGACGTTGTTGGTAGGCGGAGACCACTGATATAGCTTCCCCCCGGAGGACTGTCTTGTACGCCTCCCAGATCGAGATCGCGCAGTCCACGGAGCCTTCATTGAGTTCGAAATATTCCGCTGTCTTTTTTTCAAGCTCCTCAGCGATTTCGGGGAGACGAAGATGGTATGCGTTTAGGCGCCAGTTACGGTCCGGGCTGCGGCAGGAGTTTTTCATGGTTAGGAGGAGCGGAGAGTGGTCCGAAATTCCTCTTGCGAGGAATACAGCGTCGAGAAGCCTGCGATTTATGTTGCGAGGGATAAAGGCATAATCGATCCTAGAGAACGATTTGTGGATGCCCGAATAGAAGGAAAAACCAGCCTCGTCGTTGTGAAGCGATCGCCAAGTGTCCGTCAGTCCCAAGGCCTCGACGAACGCAGCGAGCGGTGTGGAGGTGGGGCGGGTTCCAGATCTCCTATGGGATCTATCGACTGCGGTGTCCATTACTTCATTAAATTCCCCCCCTATCACCCACGCATCAGCCTCTTCTTCCAGGAGCAAGCTCTGTAGTTCGGAGAGTAGTTCTATCGCCAGCGTGGGGAGGGCATAGATTGCTGCCAGGCCCCATTTCTCACCCCAGATGTCAGCTAGCAACAGTACATAGCGGCCCCAGGGGTCAGTCCTGATCTTCCTGACCTGGAGGGGAACTCGCTTGTGGACGAGTATCATCGTGCCCCTAGCACCTTTCGTGAATCCGGCATGGTAGGTATGCGAATAATTGGATCTTTTAAAAAAGTTGGTGTTCGTGCCTATCAAGTGCGTTTCATTTAGAAGGGCAATGTCTGGCAAGTGTCGGTTTAGGTATTGGAGCACCAATCTTCGCTTTATGCTGGAGCTGAGGCCGTTGACGTTGCAGGACAGTATGGTTACCTTGTTGGAGTTCATTCTATCTGCGTGAGTCTTCTTGTTGGGACGTCTGGGAGGATTAGTGGCAGTCACGCTTTTTCCGGGGACATATGGTGGTTTCCTTTCAGGGGAGACATCCGAGGGTTGCCTCGCCTTGAAGTGCCTGCTGACTGGCTGATAATTGCGTCCACGGTCCTGGCCAAAGACAGTGCTTTCCTTGCCTGCGTCTGTCGGCTTCAAGCCTCCATTTCCTTAAGTCCCCAAAACTCCCCCCACCCTGTACTCCCCCCCCCCCAAACTGGGAGCACCTGTCGCCCAAACATTAAACTTATAACTTGGTAAACTTCCTTGGGATAACCCTGACTGCGATACCGCCCGCACCACATAAAGAGCGGCGGCCACTAGATGAGCGCTTCCATGTTATTACGTTGCAGATTGGACCCCCCATTGAGTGAGCCTTACCCCTTTTCCGTGGGGATCCCCGTCACGTCGTTGTCTGCATTGGCCGGAGATCGAGGGGGCGAGGGCCGCTCGGGCCGGAGCCTCTGTGCGGGTGGGCCCGGTGGTGTGCGCCTCGCTCTGGAATCCGTGAGAACTTGGGTTTCCAGCCAGTCCCATGCTTCTTTGGGAGTGTAGAATAGATGAGTGGTGCCCTCATAGTGGACTTTGAGCGATGCCGGGAAAAATAAAGCACATTTGATAGAAAGCGACTGAAGTTTCTTCTTGACCGAGTCAAAAGGTTGTCGGGCTTTTTGGACTTCCTTGGTGTAGTCGGGGTAGAACCCGACCCTATAGCCGTTGTATGTAATCGGGCCGGAGGCCCTTGCCATTTGTAGGATCGCATCTCGATTGCGGTAGTTCAGCAGGCGCGCGATTATCATGTTAGGCGGGGCGCCCGGGGTAGGTGGGCCGGTGGGGACTCTGTGCGCCCTTTCTATGGAGAAGAATTTGGATAGTTTTTTGGGGGCGAAGACCTGAGTTAGCCAATCCTCCAGGAAAAGTTCAGCGCTGGGGCCTTCCTCCTTCTCCGGTATTCCGAGGATCCTGAGGTTATTTCGCCATGCTCTCCCCTCGCTGTCCTCAGCACGGTATTCCAGTTGGGCAATTTTTTGGGTGATCACGGCAAGTTGTTCCAAGCGGTGCACCGTGTCTTCTGTGTCCGACACTCTCTGTTCCGCCTCACCAACCCTGGCCGATAAATTGCGAAGGTCTTGCCGTATAAGGGACACCTCGGTGGATATGCCACCTATTTTGAGTTCCAGTGATGTCCTCGAGTCCCCAATCGCTTTCATGAGGTCCGTCAAGGAGATTGGGGAGTCCTGAGGCTCGTCGCCGGCCCCATCGTCTTCTGGGGGCCGAGGTCCGCGGCGTGGAGGGGCCTCCACGGTGTAGAGGTCCATTTTGCTTTGCAGTGTTTGGCGCTTGGTCTTTTCCTTTCCCATGTCGCGGTTGATCGGCCCCGTGCAGTGGGGGTCCGGCTGCTTCACGTAGTCACCCAAGGGGTGGATGTAAGGTTTGGAAAAGGGCTGGTGTGTGCCAGACAGGTGTGTCCAAGCAACGTATGTCCGTGTGCTGGCTGCGCCTTAATAAAGTTTGTTGGTAGCGTACACGGGGGAGCGCAGCACATGGTTCTCCTTGTCCTGCTGCAGCTCGACCCCGGGTGCTGCCGTCTCGCCGATTGGGGGGAGGGGAGAAAAAGACAGGCAGCGTGGGTCCGAGCCGCGGGCAGTCAGTTGTGCGGGTCTTCGAGGCGCGGAGCTCCACCTGCTCACGTTGTCGACGGGGCCGGGTGAGGCGCCTTGAGGATTGGGCCCCTCGCAGCTGCCTCGCGCAGCGCCCAGTGCCGGGCTGGTGGAGGAGATCACGTAAGGTCTCTGGCAGTATCTGTAGGGCGCCACCGGTTCTTGGAGGCGGGTTGTATCTGCGTGCCTTCTCAAGGAGGGTTCCCCACGCCCGCCTTGTCGTGGAGGGGGCAGGCGCTACGCCAGGGCCTCAGCGGCCGCACCTCGTCCGTCTGCAGACTTCGGGGAGGATCTCGCGTCTCCTACTCCGATTTTCTTTGGGGTTGCGGCCACTGGTTCTCTGCTGCATCCGCTACCCCCGGGGCACAGCTGGGGTGGGAATAGTACTCTTTAACGGGAGTTCTTGGAGGATAATTGTAGCGGCCACCGGGAGCCGAGATAGTTAGGTCCACATGCGTCGGGCGCGCATGCGCAGTCCCCTGCGTTATTATTCTTAACATTGCTTCTGCATCGTTTTGTGCTCGTATAATCCTATTACTGAGGAGCCAGTTTTTGTAGATTTGTTTACATTTTTTCTTTTGAGTCTGGTGTTGTGCTGCTGGGAACTGCTGAATTTTCTTAAGCTCAATTCGAAGTTGCTTCTTCCTCGTCGCAATATTGATATCATAAACGTGTTTATGAGCTGAACGTTTGGTTGTCATCATCCCATTCTTGCATTTAAAGGGTAAAATAAGCCATTCATGATTTATTTTTTCACAATCAGGCATCTTGGACTCCACAAAGGTTTCATTTATGTGTTTCATTTGTGAGCCAGAAATTCGAAGTTGCGTGTTACCATGGGTTAGCTCCATTGAAGGGAGCTGATGGATAACAGGTCTCCATTGGGGACTTCTCCATGTCATTATAAGTCTATTATGGTCACTAGATTCTGTTGGTAAACTCGTTAGGGTTTCGATCACATTCAGGGTGTGAGACGTAAATATGATTGCTTCTGAGTTACATTTTTTCCATGTAGGCTTAGCTGGTGAGTCACCTTTTGTCTGTCCATTTATTAGCACTATCTCGCGATGCGCTAACACCTTCATCCATATTTGTGCTTTTGTGGGAAGATTGTGAGCAGGAGTCAAAGGGCCATTTGTTCAGATATTCAAGTCTCCACATATTATACATTTGACGTTACTGAAACGTCCCTGTATCTCGTCGATAATACACAGTCAATGAACTTATTCGCATTAATTGCCACTGGGTTTGAGTATACGTTTAAGAGGCCTATTTCTTGCCTCGCATATGTTTATCTGCTGAATCTTCACAATTGCTGTGCAATCGAGTATATTCCAATATTGAGATTTGGATGAAGGGGATTGGATTGTGAATTTCTATAACTTCCAAGTTTGCCCCATGCTTTATTAGCGTCAAAAGACCTGCAGAGGGGCAGCCCTTTTCTCAAACAATAGCTATGTTCATGAGTGCTACATAACCATCACATGTGGGTGGTTGACTGATCCATGGTTCTTGAAAACAAAGGATGTCACACTTTGTCAGATCTCGGTTTTCACCCTCGAATAGGTGCCTGGAGCCTCATGTGTTCCAAGAGCATAAAGTCCAAGGAACTTCATTTTGAGGCATTAATGGTTATTGGTTCAAATGGCTTCGGTGATTGTGCACACTATCCAATCTTTGCCATGTAACAATCGGAGTCAAATGCTTTGCCGGTTCTACATTACCTAGCTTTGTGAAAGCTAGTGACCCAACCTTTATTTCCAGATTATAAGGGTCTATTTTTTTCCCTCTCCAGGGATCTTGCAGTGTGATTTTTTGTTTGTTTTTATTGTCTCAGTCTGATGGTTTTTTTATTCCTTTCTCAATACAGGAATTTGCAAGAATGTAATCTTGCTCCAATTGATTTTGTTTCAAAATAGCCGATATTTTTAATCCCATCTTTTGAAAATCTGCATCTTTGTTCAAAATGGATTTCAGCAATCTGGACAAATACAAATGTAAGGCCACCCAAGCCGCATTTGACTCATGCAAGAACTCCACAAGTTTAATATCTGTCGATTTTATGTAGTGGAGCTCAGGGACTGCATGTAATAGCCTTAGAGCATTTGTTCTGTTCAGTGTTCTATCATCCCTTGCGGATATGCTCTCTGTAATCAATATTTTTGATTCCTTCCTGTTCCTCACATCAATAAAGGACGGAGTTTTTAGTGAGAAGTTTTTCTTTGATTTTGCCTTTATTTCTCTAGGATCTATGACCTGGTTTGAGGCAGATCTACGTTTCTGCGCGACTGTCTTAAAATTTCGGTCACGTGAGGTCACCAATAGGTCGCAATGCGTTAGATCTTGTTCTGACTCTTGTATTGTGTTGCTAGAAATCTCTAGTTCTACATCAGAGATTTCTTCGCAGGACAATTCGGAAATCACAATAAAGTTGTTTTGACTTGCATGTTCACTCGTTGTTGAGACTCTCTTTTCCCAGGGACCACATTACCTTTGCATGAGCTTATTTCCATTGAGATCTCTTCGATTGAATAGGCTGAGACATTTAGAAGACTGTTCTGTTGGTCTATTTCATCTGCTGACTTGTCTTCTATCTCTTCATTCCCATTTGCTTTCTCTAGTTGCGACTCTCTGTGAGGGCCATGCTACCAATGACATTTGCGATCTGAGGTTTCTTCACAGTTGGTAGCTGCAAGTTTCTCAGTGATGCTCTAGATGCAATAGCCTTCTGTTTGCATTTTTGCAGTTGTTTTTTTATTCTTAGTCGGATCCTTCTTCCCCATTATCACCGGTTTAGTTTTCTGAATTGGGTGTGAAAGTTCAAAGATTGGATATGTTGCCTTTTCCTGTTGTGTCGCCTCGTGTTGTAGGTTGTTCCGACCTCCAATATTCACTTGTGCTTGTGTACTGGGCGCGTTTGTTTGCTCCGGTTGTGGAGGCTTTTTTAAGTGGGACAATGATCCTAACTTGGAAATTATAGACTTCTTCTGGTTTTTGTTTATAGGATCTTTTGAACATTTTGTATGTGTGATGATGTCGTTCTCATTGCACTTTGTGACTTTATTACTTAGATGAGGGTTCTTTTTTATGATTGATTTCTCTCGATTGTGCTCATGATGTTGTTTTTTCAATACCTCCATCAGCGTAGTTGTTAAACATGCTTTGTCCCTGTGTTCTGACCTTGCTATCTCAAATAAGCGCTACTGCCATTGACTTGATTTTTCTGCCTCAAGATCCAAACAGAGTTGTATTTTATTAATAAAATCTTCGGTATGGATTTGTTTTGTGTGTATAAGGGCCAACAAGGTTGCTTGATCCCTTATGGGCTCGCTGCAGGTCTCATACAGTTTAATAAATGGGGCCAAGGCTACGGATGAAGCTGCCATCAACATATTTAGCAGGTCTACCATCATCGTCAGGATCACAGGGCACAGCTGATCGTTTATTTGGTCACACATGCATTTACTATGGGGTAACTCTTTGGAAGTGTCCTCTTCTTTTATCTTGTGTAGGGGTATTGCCTCGCATTCTGTTTCATTCTCGACTGGGATTTTGTCTTGCAATTTTTCAATGTCTTCGACCATTTTGTTGCAATCCGTAATAGACTTGTTGTCAAAAGGTAGTCGGGTGACATTTGCATAGGGTGTTGATGTCGTCTCTGCTTCCAAATTCCTTGTTAGAGACTGCCCGAACACGGAGTTTCGTTTTTCGTGGTTTGACATCAGTGATTCAATTTCTGTAATATCCATTGAAAGCCATACGTTTAGATTCTGGAGATTTCACTGCGGGTATAATATTTGCTGCATTTTGTACTGCTGCAAATTTCCACTGCCATGATTGTTTGGCTTTGTCAACCCTAAGTCTCAAATCCGTTAAGGGGGCTACATTCAGATGTTTCCAATGCATCAGATTTACTGTTGGTATATTTGGAGTTGCAGTTATACCACCCTCATCGGGCGGCCTCAAGGGGGCATTTCTCTCTTCTTGGCACTAGGCTTCGCCCTTCCTCATGCGTAGCTGTCTCCTTAGAGTGTTTGCGTAGGTACATTGGAGGTGAGAGCTTTCCCTCTGACAAGTCAGGGAGAATTCCATGACCACACTTGATTGTTTTATTGGCTGTTGGAGTGTAATTCCTCATTGTTTTAGCTGTTCGTTTTCCACCTTTTCGAGAGTTGGTCATTCCCTGGGACTTATTTAATTGATCCTCAGCATCTGATATTAGAAAAATCATAGCGTTCGACATATCCGATTGACAGGGCAGGTTGCAGTGCACCATAGCTAATTTGGAAGGCATATAGCATACTTCAGGGATCTTCAAGCGATCTTCTGCTCCCTCCTCAACATTCATTATCCTAACACCTACGGGATTCTCACCGGCTGCACCAGGTGACTGACTACAAGCCTCAAGTTTGATCATACGGCCTGATCGCTTTCCTTTTCTTTTGGGACTACTCAATCCGTGAAGCAGTTTGAGAGCCTCTCAGTCTTTTAATTGATCTTCAGACATCTCTTCAGCATCCGGAGTCATGGACATTGACAAGATCGCAGAAGTCGGTTCTGGGGGCGTGTCATAATCTTCTTGGTCAGAGTCGTCCAATTGTATCGCTCCCCCAGTGTTCGGTGTCATTGGTTCCACAGTAGGCATGCTGACGGAACCAGGTGGCGGATTGTGTGCTTCCGATTCAAGTACATTCAATGTTTCTTCATCTCCCTCCACCCTTGCCCCAATGTCTATTATCGAAAAGCACTGTGTGGGTTATTTTAGTCTCATGGGGTTTCTGGCGCATTTTATGACTTTCAAGGTGCAGTGATTCATGAGGACGTGCTCTCACCTCTAGTGTTGCTGCAGATGCGTTCTTATCGAAGTCTGGTGTGTTAGCCCAAAAACATGGCTCAGATGGTGTTGGCGGGCAGCTGCCAGTCCCTACTTCACTGCGGCCTCATTAATCCGTTATTCCATTGTCTTGGTGTCACATACGGAGTCATGGACGCGTAGGAGAGCCCATGGAGCCTCCACTCCCCTAAGCTCCACCAAACTCCACAAACTCTGTCACCGAACTCACGCCCCAGTGCTACGTGCCAGTGAGTTCTTTTTGTGCTTCCTGAAGGGGGACTGTCAATATCCTTAAAGATGCAGTTATCCAAGGCTGTAGAATACCCAGAGTTTATTCAACAGAGTTTCACTGCTCCACTCATGCTCACCGATTGGTCCATACCTACCAGGTCCGGCAGGAGAGGAGATAATCTAGCTGCAAGGACACCTGTGTAGATTTTACCATCTAGATTTTGAAGCGCAATGCGGTGCTAAAACCGGCAGAGCTTAGGATTTTATTGAGTTTAGCGAGCATTACCACTTTGCCCTCTGCCATGGAGGGGGTCGCATACCTCTCTGGTTAAATGAGTTAAAAAAGCTTGCTAGTTTTGGGCTCATTTTAGTGCAGAACTTTTGATAAAAGCATGCTGGATTAACCATCTGACCAGGAGTTTTTTTTCCTGGTAGACCTTTGATCACCGCCTCCACTTCCTCATTAGTAATTTCCTCATCCAGTCACTCCCTATCAGTGTTGGTCAGATTCCGAATTGAGGCTTGCCCAAAGTAGTGTCTTTTGATCTGGGTTATCGGACTTGTACATGGAACCATAGAATTTTTTGAAGGACCTCATTATCTTCTCTGTCTCAGTTGTAATCGACCCATCCCGCAGTTTCAGGGACGTTATTATATGATTGGCCTCTGCCCGTCTCAGTTGTCTAGCGAGGAGTTTGCGTTCCCTGTTCGCATTTATATAGTAGTGCTGCTTGGTGTATAATAAGGATCTTTCTGCAATACGCGAGCAGAGTAACTCCAGCTGTGCTCAAAGGTCCTTCAACTTTCTTTAAGTGTCCCGGCTCTGTTTTATTACTAATGTTTGCATGGTTACTGCTATCTGGGTTTCAAGATCTAGATCCATGGCCTCCCACACTTTCCGTTTCTGAGATTGTAAAGCTATAATTTCACCTTGAAGCACCACTTTAAAGGCCTCCCAGATCCCTTATTGTGTCACCTCTCCTTTCTCGGCAAATAACTCTTCCATCCTGTCTCCCAGGTTTACTCAACACTGTTTCATCTAACAGGATCTCTCTTGGGAATGACCAGGCCCACAACCCCTGCCCGGTTCCCACCTATGTATTGCTACTGTTAGAGGTGCAGAGTTGGACAGTGAGCTTATTCCCAAATTCACTTCTTCATTCCCCAGGAGCAATGCCAAGACCCAGATGTAATCAATTCTAGATAATGTCTGATGTACATGAGAGAAGCACGTAAATCCACTTTCCTCTTGCTTTATCTCACGCCAAACATCCTTAAGGGTTAAATAGTTAAAGGCTCCACTTAAACATTTGGGCAGAGGATTGCCCCTGAGACCTCACCAACCCCCCTCCCCCGAGCTTCTGTCTCTGATTGGGTGCCATGCCAAGTTGAAGTCCTCTGCGAGGATAATCTCACCCACTGCAAACCTTTCTAGTTTGAGCATTACTTCATGAAGGAAGCTGACCTGGTTTACGTTAGGTGCGTATGTAGTCTCTAGAGTCAATCTCTTTTGCCCCATTTGCACTTGTAGAAATAAGTACCTCCCCAGCTTATCTTGCAATGTACGTATGACTTGCACTTGAAGGAAGCTTCTGAAACCCATCAACACTTGTGCTGTTCTCTGTAGGGCATTTGCTTGATAGATGTGTTTTAAGTGTTGGAATCAGGGATGCGATCTGTCCGACTTCTTTATGTGGGTCTCCTGGAGCATAATTATATCTGCCTAGTAGCGTCTAATCATCCCTTCCACTTTTTTGCACTTAACGAGCAAATGTAAACCTTGTACATTGCACAATGTGATCCTAAGTGCCATCATACCCATAATCAGCGTTTCCCTTCCTTCGTATCCTTAATAGAATTTTACCATCATTTGGATGTATTCTGCAGGTCTGGGTCCCAACCCCACCCTTCCTCTTCCCCCCTCTTCCCTTAAACCCACTAACACCCCCTCGCTCCCAACTTCTGAAAACCTACCCCCTCCTCTCACCAGCCCAGCCCTCTCACCTCCCTTTTCCCGGTCAGGGCCTGAGTTCCCAAGAACTACCCCAGATGCTATCCATAATCGCCTGATTTCCTAAGAACTAGCCCAGATGCTATCCATAATCGGGCCCCTCTCCTCCCTGATACACTAGTGCCCCTTCTTTACCTTCCCTTGTTTGTGGCCCACCCATGGACATTTGAACAGCCTTTCAGAGTTATTTCTCTGCCTCCTCTCCTGCTCTACGCCCGGACCGTTCCCAGGGTCTGTTGACTTCGCCAAGGTGGGTGGGTTTGGAAATTTATGACTTGTGTGCCCCTTCTTCTTCCATGTTCATTGACGACAGCCCTTCCTCATATGTCGTGACTGTTACCCGCCTTCCCACGGAAACAGGAGACCAAATGGAAATGTCCACTTATACGCAATTTTGTTGCTATTAAAATGTTTGGAAGCGGGTGCATAGCCTTTCTCTTTTGCAGTGTGCTTAGCGCCAAATCTTGCTAGAGGTGAATCTGAGTTCCATTAATCATTACTCCCTGGTGGGCCCTAGCCGCTTGAAGAATGTCCTCCTTCATTGTGTAAGAAGATAAGGCCACCAGGACATCTCGTGGTCTCGCGCCTAGATCCTTCCTCTTGGGTCCCACCGTATGCACCCAGTCAATCTTCACTTCCTCTGTTTGAGTCTTTGTCAAGAGGCTCCCGAAGGATTGTTGCATAGTGTCCCTCAGGTCAGTGTCTAGGATCTCCTCGTTCAGGCCCTTCACTCAAATATTCAACCTGCGGGGGGGAATGATTCTCCAAGTCGTCAGCTTGTAGCTCTAGGTTGTGGGTGGCCCTGGCTACATGTTTACCTGTTTCAAGAGGTCGCTGATTTTGTTTGACTTCTTTTGCCACTTCCGACAAACCCCTCTTGGTAATGTCCACTCGGTTGCCAAGGTCAGTGATTTAATTCCTAACTTCATGCAATGAGCTCTGCCGATCTTCCTTAATTTTTATCATTTGATCTTGAAATGAGCTCATCATTCTATCCTCCATACCTTTGAGGCATTCTTGCAGGTCATCCTTGTTCAGGGCCATGGTGTGCGTGTTCGCTTCCTTTGGTCCACCTCCTGCCAGTTTCACAGTGGCTGGATCTTGCACCTCTTCCTGCTGCTGCCTCCAGCAACGCTCTAGCTGACCCCTTGCGAGTCGGCTGACCCCTTCGATTTGGACAAAGCAGTCTGCGCCTTGGCCCCTAGCATCTGTAGGGTTCCTCCCAATGTCGTCCTCTTTAAAGTGCCCCTTTTGGAATTAATTTACACTCTGCTTGTGTGAACCCTCACTCCTTGTTCAGGCTCCTTAAAATGGCAATGCTCTTTTATTGTGGCACCTTGGGACGAGGGAGGCACAGCGAGGTCCCGCCCCGCTATATGGGCCTGGCGCATTACTCCTCCGGCCACTGCTTTGGTCCGCTCCTGTCTTGTCCTTTGCCCCTAAAAGTTGGAGTGGCTCCTATCGGAGACCCTTGAGTTTGCCAGGTGAATAATGTCCATCTAATGTTGGAGAGAGGGGTAACGCTGAACTTTTAGGCCTTATCTTTGGACCTCTCAAGTGGGGGTCTGTCTCATCCGCTCCTCGCGCCCCTTCTGCACCCCCACTATGTTGTGCCACTTCCTCTATGGGTTCCAAACAAGGTGGGGGAGGCCTTTCACCCGCCCGGGCCTCCAGGCTTAGTTTTTATGCAAATGGGAGCAGTTTGCGCCTCTCTTGTTGTCCCCGCGCCCTCCTCCTCTTGCTCTGTGAAGGTATGCCGGTCTCCTCTTCTTAATGGCGCTGACAGTGCGGGTGCTGCAGGGCCGATGCCCTGTCCTACACCCCCGCTCCTTTGCTCGATGTGGGTGGGAGGGCCATCTCGCTGCGCGGGTGTTGCGGACTGGTATGATCACGCCCCTCCTGAATCTCCCCTGCATTCACCGCTACTCTCCTCTTCCTGGGTGTTAGATGGTGGGGGCTGCCCAGGGCCCCCACTGGCACTCACACGCACGCCAGCACACACGCATAAGGAACCACGCAGGATGCATGTGTTCTGCTCGGGTCCCCGGCTCGAACTGCCGGGTGACCATCTTTATTGCACACAGCGCATGCGCGAGCCTCGTTGCCACTCGCGCATGCGTATCACTAGCTTAGGCACTACGCAACATCTCTCCTTTTTCCCCAAACAATAAACCACTTCAAACAATGCACTCAACAGTAACAATCGAAACTTAAACTGACAGTCTTCGACCAGTTAAGAGGCAGGGTCCATAATAAAGTCTTGGAACCTCTGCGGCGGCTTGCGCCCCACCTGGCTCGGGTACCTGCGTGCCTCGGATGCAGGCGCCTCTGGTGTCCCTGGAGCCTCTGGCGGTCCTTCGTCTCTCGGTGTTGATCCTGCCTCTTCCTCTGGCCTCTGCATGTCGTTCTCTGCCGAGTTCAGCGCCGCCTCTATGCGCTTGAAGAATGACGCATTCCTGGTGACTGTCCCTTGGGCATTGGCCGCTGTGACCATAGATCCCTTGACTTGGGTCACCCCCAGCGGCTGCGCTTTGTAAGGTAACGACAACTTCCCTTCCAGCCTTCGATTACGCACCAGCACGGTGTCCCCCATTGCAATCACCTTCTCCGGTAGTCTTCGCCGGACAGTCTCTCACTCGTTTTGGACATCCCTCTCTGCTCGCACCCGGTTGTTATCAATCTCTCCCGGACACCGACCTTCAACTTCGGGTAACAGTCCTCGTGGAGCCCGCTTGAAAAGGGCTTCCGCCGGCGCAACCCCAGTGGACTGATGCAGGGTTGTGCAGTATTCACGCAGGAAGTCGAACAGGTTGCGCCGGAGTTCCTCTCCTCCATTCAGCGATATGCGGAAAACTTTATTGAGCGTTCGCATGAAGCGTTCTACCTCCCCATTTGCTCTGGGCCAGAGCGGGGTGACTTTCTGATGCTTTATCCCCCTCTCCTCACAGTACTGAGCAAACTGTTGCCCCTGGAATGGCGCTCCTTTGTCCGAGCATATCTCCAGGGGAAATTCATGGGTGGCAAACATCTTCTCCATTGCCAGGATGTTGTGGCCACTGGCGGTGGACTCAACCAGCTTCACCTCGGGATAGCGCGACCACTGATCTGTCACTGCCAAAAAGTACATTCCCCGGCCCGTGGAACCAAAGTCTGCACTGTCCCCCACGGGCGTTCACTCCTCTCCATGGCCTGAATGGGTGGCCCTTTTTCCACTGGACTCGCTGCTTGGCAAGGGATGCAAGCCCTCACAAACTTGTCAACCCTGCTCTCCAGGTCCGGGAACCAAACTTTTAACCGTAGGCGTGCCTTCGTCTTTGCCGTCCCCTGGTGCCCTTTGTGGGCGAGCTGCAGCACTCGGCCCACCAGTGTCCGTGGGATCACGATTTGGTGGCCCCTCAGAAGGAGACCATCCTCTGCCACCGACAGCTCGTGACGTGCCCTCCAGAGAGCCTGCAGGTCCTTTTGTGCGCCGTCGTCCCTCTGGGCATTGTTTGGGGACTTCGCGCCATTCCCCGCTGGCCACAGCTTCTTTTATTCTCAGGAATACCTCATCAGCATTTGATTCGTCCGCAATCTCTTGGCGCGCCAGCGCGACTGTGGGGCGGCCTCCTGAATGTCTTTCACCTTCTCCGGATCCGGGGAGATGCCCCCTGCGTGAAACACGAACCCAAAGAATTCCAGCCGGTCCTTCAAGAACTCACATATTTGTTTGTGCAGGGTCAGTCCTAGGCTGCGGAGTCTTTCCAGGGTGTTCTCCAGGCGCTTCAGGTCTTCTGCTTCAGACCTTGCGAACACCAGAATGTCGTCCGACATGTTAATTACCCCTTTTACTCCCGACAGGGCCCCCCTGATGGCATTTTGGAAGACTTCCGCTGCCGACGAGACCCCGAAGCTGAGCCTCTTAAACTGGTATAACTCCTCGTGAGTCGTAAAGATGGTAATGTATCTTGACTCTGGGTGAAGCTCCAGCTGGTGGTAGCCAGACCAGCCAGACCTCAGATCCAGTTTAGAGAAAACTCTCGCCCCTTGTAGCTCGCCAACAATGTCATCTAGGGTGGCCGTGAGGTGACGTTCCCTTTTGATTGCCATGTTTGGCAACCTCATGTCCACACAGATGCAGACTGCACCTGGCTGTTTAGGCTTTGGGGCGACCACGATCGGGGAGACCCAGGGGGTAGGGCTTTCCACCCTCTCAATAATGTCTAAGTCGACCAGTGTCTGTAACTCCTTCTCCACCTGTGCCCGCAGGTGGAACGGGATGCGGCGATGCTTGAGTGCTGTCGGTCTCACCGACCCATCGATGTGGAGCCGTATGGGGTCGGCCTTTAACTTCCCTATCCCTTGGAAGATCATGTCAAAGCGTTGGACCAGACGTTCCAGCTCTGTGTGATATACAGCGAACGTGAAGTGCACCATGTTCAGTGCTTCGGAGGCAGCACAACTCAGGAGGGAGTGTGGGTTTACACTCGTGACGAAGAATCTTGCTTTTATCTTGCTCAGTCCATGAGACACAGGTGCCACAAACACCCCTCGGATGGGGAGTGGCGTGTCTCCCCCGAAGGCATATATCCGCGCCCTGGATTCTGTCAATTTGGGAGGGCCTGGGAGTGCTTCATAATGTTCAGTCGCCAGCACACAGACAGACGCCCCCGTATCTATGAGGACCGTGGTGGGAACTTCTCCGATGTTTACCATGCATGTTCGTTGTCGGCTTCCTCCGGGGCCTGTGGCAATGCTTGAAATAAAGAAGATTTCCTCCTCTTCCTCCTCCTCTTCTGTGATATTCAGGTCCTGCAGGCCTTGCTCGACAGCTGACACGCCCCTCACCCTCCGGGTATTGCTCCCCCCAACTCTCGCTGGTCCTCTCGAGGCTGCTACCGGTGTGGTTGCCCTACACACCCTTGCGTAATTTCCTGGTGTGCAACACCGGCCGCAAACCCTCGACTTTGCTGGGCACTCCCCCACGTGTGGCAGGTCATACCCGCAGTAGGGGCACGACTGAGCAGCACCAGGCGCTGGAGGGCTATCTCCTCTCTTAGGTGTCCATCTTGCCCTCCCTGGAGCAGAGCATCCAATGGCAAACGCCTCTTCGCCCTTGCCAGAGTGCGTGGCTGCATCCATCTTCACCCCCCTGGCCTCTGCCAGCTCATAGGCTCTCCGCGTGTCCAGGATTTGCTGTAGAGTCAGACCAGGCTCTCTCAGTACTTGCCGCCTTAGCTTCCCTGAACTGCACCCTTGCAGTAGCTGGTTTCGGACCATCTCCTCCTCATTCACCCACCTGCAGGAGGTTGCCAGATGTCTCAGCCACACACAGAACTGGTCCAGCGATTCCTCTTCTTGCTGCCTTTCCGCGCACATGTCAAAATCCACGTTGGCCATGGGCAGAAAATGATCTCGTCGGGCCTGCTTCACCGCGTCATACTGTGAAAACAAAAATCAAAATATCGAGGCGGAGTACCCCAAAAGGAAACACACCAAACACGGATTACAAAGGAACATATAAAGTACTTTATTTTATACTGAATCCAGTTACAAAAACAGAGCAAAATCAGATAGCTATCGGCCCTCAGTACAACACAACGTGGTTCAGTGTGTTCAGTGAGCGACGCTGTACATTAAAATGCATTTGCTTTTTATACACTTGGTCGGCACGATTTCCAGCCCCACTTCGGGTTAATATTCCACTTAATACATCACCGATCTAGGGTTCGTGCCAAGTCTCGAACATCCGCATATAACTGGTTTGCCTTTAATACATGTATCAACAAGCCTATGCAATAACTGTGTGATCTGGGATTTTTCATACTAGTCTTCTTAAACATTAATACAATGTGGTTAAACCAGTGTTCTATGTTCAGTATTTGAATACATTGTTTTTATAGTATTCTCGTGGCTTAGTTTCTTTGCACGAATAATCCCTTACACATAAGTCAATGAAGGACAAGGTCTCAGTTCATGACCTCAACAAGTGGCCTCCAGGCAAGTTACATATTGGCCATGTACAGAGGTCAAGATGGCCATGTTGTATTTTGGAATGACATTGTCCACCATTTTAATTCGCAGGGTGACTTTTACACAGCGAATCCTAAAATGGTGGATTGGCCTAAAATGGCGGCTTACATTGATTTAAGGTCAGGACCTTGCAACACGGATTCCTTCGCAAGCAACTTTCGAGCAGCTTGGCGTAGGCCAATATACATATATTTATTGCAATAGGCGGCACAATATAATTTCTCTTTTGACAAACCCTCCTTTTGGCCTATTCCAAGTGCTAAAACTACTTTGGATCGCCTTGCAAATAACTCCATGCATCATCATCCATGCACCTTGAATCACTGTCGGAAATATCTATTGCCATTAGGTAATTTGCTAAAATTTCTTTCAACACATATTCTTTGGAAGTTTTATCTGGGGCATGCACTTTATGTCCTATCGAACCTATCGCTTGTGCGCAACATCCCCCTAGCATCGAACACATACCAGGTAGACACTGAATACAGCAACAAAGAAACAACAGGATTCCCAAAATAATTAGCAAGACCGAAAGTACCTTCCAACCCCAAGATCGCAAGAAGTCCCAGAACCAAGCGCTTAGATCCCAGTTTCCCTCGGGAACATGCACTTCGGAACTAAGGACGTGCAGATTCTGTATTGCCTTGAAGATAGTTGGGGAGGAATCTGGTACGAAAACACAGCAAGCGGACCCCACTAATTTACACACTTCACCACGCTGAGCCAGAATGACATCTAATGCCATTCGGTTTTGAAGCGCTACTAGTCTTATCGCATTTTGTTCTAAAGTCCTATTATAGAGTATGACCATGGTCCGGTTGATGGTTCTCTCCAGTACTCTCGCTAGCTTTCTAATATCTTCTGAATTCGATATCTGCCCCCAAAATGGCACAACTGATTTAGCTATATCTCCCAAGATTTGTGCTGGGATGTCACCATTCTCGTCCCGCTGTGGACGAGCCTTTGAAACTTCTCTTGTACTAGCTAAAACACCCCAGGTAACAGGATCCCTAAATAACAGGTTCCCTGCCAATCCCAGGGCAACCATGGGAATGCTAAATTACCGCAGACAAAGTAGACAGGTTCGCCTACATACAAAGGTCTGTTTTCCCCAGTCAAATTTGCAACGTTGGCACAACCTAGAAAACTTCCCATTGACTGAGTTCCATTCCTCTGTATGCAGAAGGAGACTGAATCGGGGCTATGATTAACAGTGTAAGAAGGAGGCATGGCATCCTTATTGCCTATTGGAGCCATTTTAAAGGAAATAAAATATTCGAAAGGACGAGACAGTTTATCAGAAGGCCTAAGAGAAGCAACATTCTGTTTACTCCTGTTTGCGAAAAGCGAGCATCCCAGGGGAGTTAAAACACGTTTCTCAAAACTATTCAAATTGGTGCCATCAAAGTTCCCTGTGATGCTATCATTCCACCGAGCAAAGAACAGTGCTCTAAGAGAAGCATAGCAAGCAGTTGTCAAAGGTAAAGGATGAATATACCAACCTAGCCCCTTATCCCCGTGTTGCGGTAAATGTGAGCAGACCCAAGAGTTAGATTTATCAAAAATGAAATGCATAGCATTCATGATAAGCAGTAAAGTATTATTGTGGTACCTTTGCCTATGCTGAGAATCCCTAGGGGATAGAGTATGCAAATGTACAAAGGGAGTAGGAAAAATAGGTATACTTTCAGTAGGTAACAAAAGTTCTAAAGAATGAGTTTCCTCAAGGTACCACAATCCTAAGGCAGCGACTATTAAAAACCCAAATATCATTATAAAAATACAGCAATACATTTTTGGGGCCCAAGCATTTTGTCCATTGTCCCGGTTGGTCACCCCCTTATTTACAAGTCCCATACGAGCAGTAGCGGTAGCAGGCATTGTAGTCTTCAAACGGATACCCCAATGTTCGTTGCTGGCGACCTCCCGGTCGAGCGACTTCTTAGTCCTTCCACAACCCTAGCCAACAGAATCCCCTTTCCCAAATTTGGGCAAAAACAAGCCCTTGGCGATCCTTTTCTTCTTCAAATGCACAGCCAAACCTTGCCGTAAGTCTATCAGATGCACAGAAAAACCGTGCCGTAAGTCTCTTTTCTTGGACGCAGATTGTACCTTACTTTTCCCGGTACTGATTGATCCGGAAACAATATGTCGTCACTTCCTGCTGGAAGCCACGTGTCAGAAGCAAGTGAAGATTTCAAATTTGAAATAGTAGTTTCCGGATGCAAAACGTTTGGAGAGTGTGTAGACAAAATGGCAGGTTCCCCAAGCCTCACAGGCTCAGAGAGATTCTCCGACACACTCTCAGTGCTACTTACTGCTTTGGGATCGTTGGTTGCAGTATCAGCGAGGGGTTCTGTTTCTTCTGTAACGTGTAAACAGGCTGAGGAAGTTTCTTGACGTGGGACGCGTGAATCCAGTTCTTTCTCCCAGTGATCCGCACCGCTGTCTGGGTGAGCAACAGGACTTGGAACGGTCCACACCAACGAGGCGTGAGGCAAGAGGAGCGCTCAAACGTTTTGACGAGCACCCAGCTTCCAGGCTGTATGCTGTGGCCCGGGCCCTCGTATCGCACAGGTAAAGCTTCTCGTACCTGGTGACAAATCAAATTCAGATTTTTAGTCAACTGGCTACAATAATCTGAAAGTAATACATTTTCAACATTTCTCAATGCATTGCATTTAGGAAGGTTACAAATATTGGCAGGTCTCCCCATTACCACCTCAAATGGAGAGAGCCCAGTCTTAGTTTGAGGGGTCGTACGCATGGATAACAAAACGATCGATAAGGCGCCCGGCCATTTTAGTTTGGTGCCGGCACACGTCTTAGCGAGCTTGTTCTTAATGATACCGTTGTGTCTTTCTACTAGTCCGGCGCTCTGAGCATGTCTGGCCGAATGGAACCGTTTGTCAATTCGTAATGCTGTACATATCTGCAGAATTACAGCAGCGACAAAATGTGGACCATTGTCCGACCAGATAACTCTTGGTAGCCCGAACTGGGGAAGTATTCCCTTAACATGATTTTTGCAGTAGTCATAGCTGTAGCATCTTTAACAGGAAAAGCCTCAACCCATTTACTAAAAGTGCAGATAACCACCAGCACATATTTTTTATTATTACATCATTCCATTTCAATAAAGTCAAAGTGGATCACTTCGAAGGGGACAGAGGGTGGCCCAAAACTTCCCCTTGGAGTTACTGTCCCTTTTTCCACATTGTGTTGTAGCAAATCATGCAATCCTGAACGTAGTGCTGGGCAATTTTCAAAATCTTGTCATTTACCCAAACTTTCTCTAACATTTTTGTCATCTTCTGGGCACATACATGCATAGGACCATGGGCCATGATGACCATCATCATTACATACGCGTCAGGGAGTAGCCATTTCCCTTCCACTATATCCACGCAACAGCCGTCTTCATCAAGTTTCCCCAAGCCTTCAGCCCACCTTTTGGATTCTTCTAATGTGGCATCAGCTTGGCTATCCCGTACAGACCCAACACCCTCATCCATCGCATAAGCATTTACAGTCTCCCTTGAAACATGCATCTCCGTAAGGAGATCGGTAGCAGTTTGTCTAGCTATCTGATCAGCGAAGGCATTCCCTTTCCCTATATCATCTGTAATCTTTCGATGTGCTGCACATTTCATAACTGCTAACTGAGTAGGGAGCGCAAGCGCTGAGAGTAGTTGTACTATTAGGGAGCCATGTTGGATTTTGGTACCATGTGAAGTTAGGAACCCTCTCTCTGACCAAAGTCTCCCAAAGTTGTGAACCACCCCAAAGGCATACTGACTATCAGTATATATATTTACTGCAAGCACTTCGGAAAGTTCACAAGCTCGGGTTAATGCTATAATCTCTGCGGCCTGCGCAGAATTATGCGTGATTCTCTTAGTTTCCACAACCGTGCTTAATGTAGTGATCGCATAAGCAGCTGTGGATGTACCATCCGGAAGTTTGAAGCAGGAGCCATCACAAAACAGCTCTGCTTGCGGATTAGCCAAAGGAGTATCTTTCAAATCAATTCTACCCTTTGTCTCTTGTTCGGTCGTATACAATCATGTGGCACTTCATCGCCGCAAGTAGTATCTTGCGGGAAAGGTAGGAGTTCAGCCGGTTTAAGAACACAACACCTCTTAATTTGAATGTGAGGAGCAATCAAGATCAATTCATATCTTGTCAACCGTGCAGAAGTGAGGTGTTGCGTTTGAGTTCGGTTCAGTAGAACATCTACAGATTGAGGCACCATCAGGGTTAGATCATGGCCTAGGACCATTCCCTCACTCTGTTTTACAGACGCAGCAGCAGCAGCGACAGCTCGCAAACATCTTGGCAAAGCGCCTGCTACAGATCAAGGGCGGAAGAAAAGTAACTGCACGGCCTATTCTTCCCTCCATGCTCCTGCATTAATACAGCCAAACCACATCCATCACATTCATGCACAACCAACACAAAGGCCTTTTCATAGTTTGGTCTGCTAAAAACTGGTGCAGAGCATGATGCAGTCTTAAGCAAGATCAAACCCCGAAACGCGTCGAGTTAAAGCCACGAACATTGTTTACCCACGAGGACCAATGAAAGAAATTGCATAAACATCTTTTTTCAGGAACTGCATTTTTTCTAGTATGCTGAGAATACGGAAATGAATGATTTGTTGAAATAATATGTGAAAAACAATTGGTGGAATACAGCAACAATTTATTTGAAATATACAGAGAATTCTTTACAAAAAACTGGTTTCCTAAATTTTTGTGTCACGTATAATCAAGCCAAATGTTATAAATATTGATTGTATTTTCAATTCTAAGGGTGTGCAGGGGACGGGAGTGTTCCATAAGTGTATGGACACCTGTTGTTTTTTCAAAGTCTTAAGCAAGTCAAACGATTGCTTGTGTTCCGCGTTCCATGGCAATGGCGAAGAAATGCCCTTCTTCGTCAAAGCCAACATCGGTTTGATCACTAGTGAAAATTTTGGAATCCACAACCTACAGTAAGAAGCCATACCTATCAAGGCTCTAACTTCCTTCTGTGTTTTATTCTTTCAGGTGTCAATCTTCTTCCCTCCTTTGACAGGAGATAGCCTAAATAGGCGACCTCCTGGAAACAATATTGAAATTTTTTAAGCGAAGCTTAGTGACCATGCTTAGCTAGATGGATAAGCAATAACACAGTGCCCTCCTTACAGGCACTCTGAGTCAGCAGCTAAAAGAAAATCATCAATGTACTGAAGCAAAGTACAGGTAGAGAGCAATTCAAGGGTATCAAGTTGTTCTTTCAAAGCCCTCCTATAAATGCTAGGACTCTCTGTGTACCCTTGAGGTGCACGAGTAAATGTGAACAAGCGTCCCCCTGAGGTTTCTACTATTCTTGTGTATAGGAATACTAAAGAAAGCATTCTTTAGATCCACCACACTAAAGTAAGTAGCTGTAGCTGGAATCGTGGTTAGGATTGTCGTTACATCAGGCACAATTAGAAATTGTGGAGCCACAACTTTATTAATGGCACGTAAATCAATTATGAAATGGAATGGCATTGCATTATCGCCTTTCTTGTACACGGGTAAAATCGGACTTTTACATAAACTTCCTGAAATTTCTTCAATCACCCTGCGATGCACAAAATCGGAAACAACGCATTTCAAAGCTTGCTCGCCCTCAACTGAAATCTTACACTGGGGAATGCGTGGCAGCTCAATTCCATGTTTCAAGACTATCTTCACAGGTTCAATCTGTAAAACACCGACATCATTGTCGTCGACAGCCCACAAGCTCTATGGTACATTAATGAATTCTGGCGGCAAAGCTCTAGTCAAGAATTGCGAGACAGAAGATTGCTGTGGAGAAATCGTCAAGCGCACTCCATCAGAAGAACAATAAATCACTGCATTTAATTCTTTTAACAGATTCAACCCCAGCAAGTTCTCTCCACAATTCGAAGTCAACAGACATGGACAGTGGGTCCGGAAAGGGAGCCAAAGAAATAGGTACTGGCAAAGAAACCGGACAAACAACTGGTGTGCCAGAAAACCCTACAGAAACATTGGTTTGCCCTGACAGTGGAATGTTTGGAACCCGTGAATGATCAATGGAACACTTCTTTGCTCCAGTGTCTATCAAAAACTGATGTTTCCTACTTCCCACCATCATTTCAACGTAGGGACCATTCTGATTAACGGGAATAGGTGTAGGTTCCAAACCCTGCTTCAGGCAATCCTAACGAAACAGAATGTTATCAAAAGGAATCACTTCAGATAAATATGTAGCGGAAGGATGATCAAATATGTTCCGGGTGTCCACACTTGAAATCTGATTATCATGCGAGAAAGGTTGCTGAGGGTCCTGTGCAAACTGCCCTCTACCAGGGCCCCCTAAACCCGGGCGACCTCTGGTTTGTCTACCCATATTTCCAAATGTATTTGAAGGACGGGGCATTATGCTCACCAATGACCGTCTCAACGACAATAAGCACACTGGTTAATGTTCACAGGACCCAAGGGCACATTCCCCTGTGGGACATACTGACCTCTAACCTGAGAACTACCCCCTCTGGGGCCTCTAACAATTTGCTGCAATAGCACTTTAGTTTTCAAATTGCCTTTTCGTTTTTCAACCCTATCTTTTTCATTATTGACACGATTCTCGTAGTACTGAGCCATGTGCAGTACTTCTGATTGTGATTTCGCCTGCCAAGCGCTCTCAGAAGACATCATTTGTGACTAGATGTCAGGCAGCAATCCTCACACAAATTTGTCCACAAACAACCTTTTCCCAGACTCTGTGCCTAGGTCTTCTCGGATTTCAGTGGACAATACCTGCTCGAACCGATTAAGGAACTCGGTAGCACCCTCAGACTTTCCTTGGACACAGGGCGTAAGTTTGTCCCATATAATTCTTTTCTCTGGAATTATAGTTTTTAATTTTGCAATAATTCTATCAGGCAAAGTTAGTATCACCTGAGGCGGTCTTTCACCAGCTGGCCTTTCTCCATCGAGTCTGGTTATATTCACCCATGTATCTCCCAACCCTGGCACGTCGTCAATAGTTCTAACTTGTTTCCACAAATCTACGAGCAGGAGTACAGGGAATAACAAATCAATATCGCCTTGGTGAATACTGAGGATTGCAAGACAGACTCTATTTCTTTATAGAATCCTGTCAGATTTTTCCTAATATCAGGAATGGATTGCCTAATAGTATTCACTTCCTGTCTTTAGAATGGGACTTGAACGAACTGTGATACATAATGTGCAGGAATGTTCACAGCGACTATATTTCGTGCAGCATCAGCCGTAATCTCAACCTTCGGGACAAATGTCGGAGGAACCTCTCTCATAGGCAACTGAGAAGTAGGTGACTCCGAACGCTTACTAAGCAACAGAGCTAAATCGTGCGCTAAAGCAGTCGAAGAAGTGTCAAGTGAAAAAGCTCTGTGGGACAACTAATCTTTCTTTTTACACGGTCATCCTGTAGGTACTCTATCATTACCTGTATCACTTTCCTCTGCATTTCTGGCGTATACCGACTATATGTGTCATATACTTCAACTGGAGTTATCGACATATCCGAAATCCATCTAAGTGCGTCCTTTGTACAAATTTGTGCTTCCTCAGATATCGATTTATGACAGGGAAGGAACCATTTCTGTACATACATACTTTCCTCCACGTCATCCTCATTCTGTAATTTTTCTAACTCCTTTCTATACCCAAATAACCTCTCGACATGCTCATTTACCTTCTCCAGAGTGTCTCTAGAAAATGCGAAAGTATTTAGATCTCTTTACCCTTGCGGGAGATCTGTATTATTTAATTTTCCCCACATTATACATAACTGAATCCCTAAACCTTCAATAGAAACATTTTTCTCAGGAAAATTATCCATATTACAAAGTGTGGCAAAAACACTAGCTTGATCATCCTTCTCCATACAATGCTTAGCCCATGCAATTAACTCACGTTTCTTCTCCGGTGGTACAGTATTGCGAGTGACAACCTTTGACCTTGCACCTCAATCGATTACAAGCGTCTTAGGACCACTTGGAAGAGAGGGAGCAGCCAAATTCATTGGAGGTACTGTAACTGGTGCGATAAGGAGAGGTGGAGGAGCTGGAGGAAGGGGAACATTAGGAAGAGCAGGAACAGCGGGAACAACAGCAGGTAGAGCAGGAATAACAGGAGGAAGAGGCAAAGCAGCAGGAAGAGGATCACATGGAGGTGGCGCAGAGGCACCAGGCCTTCGTTCATTTAACAATTTATCTATAAATTCATCGGAAGCATGGAGGTCTTTGGACGGATATATTTTTTGAATTCCAAGTGAGAAAGCCCAGTCCATATTTCTAGTCGATTCAGAATGTTTATCTTGGTCATACAATAATGCTTTTTCTGCGTTTGTCATATGATGGCGCGCATGCTTCTCTCTACTTTTAAGTTGTTGCAACGCTTCTTTTTTCCAATTCTGCAAAACATCAAATGCTGCAGGTCTAGCCTTTTTCTTTAATAGAATTGACTCTAAATACTCAATACGAGGGATTTCGAAACTACCATTGATTGGCCACTGAAGTTCGGAGGCATGCCTGGTTTGTCTGTGCCAAATGTCATTAAATACTATACTTCCAATGCCATGCTTACAGTACATAGTACATGCCGGCGACCCCACCTGTGGTGTCGGACGGCTACATTCCAAAGATTGTCTATTGCTGCGGAACAATGCCCTGAAGCAGGTAGACCATTTCCCAGGCATATCAAATTATTGGTGTTACCTGGTCAATAATTGTGTCTGCAGATACAATGCGCCAAATTCAAATTGACAAACTGAATTAAGAGTCGGGCCACGACTCACCTGAACAAACCTAAAGAGGTCCGATCGGATTTCAAAGACTCTTACCTAACTAATCTTACCTCGTGTATGGTGATTTCGGCAAATCTGCCCGCCTCGATAATTGGACCCTCGTCAAGATGCCGTCTCAAACCACAAGCTAATCGTCCAGGGATCGAGTTGTGCAGCGCTGCTGAGGTGTCGCGTCTCGTTCAGTGGGGCCCCTTTTTGTGTCACCGTCCGATCCCGGTCCGATAGCCTGCGTCAACCTTCAACAATGCGGCATCAATCTTGAGGGTCCCTATTCGGGCGCCAACTGTGAAAACAAAAATCAAAATATCGAGGCTGAGTACCCCAAAAGGAAACACATCAAACACGGGTTACAAAGGAACATACAAAGTACTTTATTTTATACTGAATCCAGTTACAAAAACAGAGCAAAATCAGATAGCTATCGGCCCTCAGTACAACACAACAAACTCCAGCATGGTTCAGTGTGTTCAGTGGGAGACGCTGTACACTAAAATGCATTGTCTTTTTATACACTTGGTGGGCACGATGTCCAGCCCAACTTCGGGTTAATATTCCACTTAATACATCACCGATCTAGGGTTCGTGCCAAGTCTCGAACAACAGCATATAACTGGTTTGCCTTTACTACATGTATCAACAAGCCTATGCAATAACTGTGTGATCTGGGATTTTTCCATACTAGTCTTCTTAAACATTAATACAATGCGGTTAAACAAGTGTTCTATGTTCAGTATTTGAATACATTGTTTTTATAGTATACTCGTGGCTTAGTTTCTTTACACGAGTAATCCCTTACACATAAGTCAACGAAGGACAAGGTCTCAGTTCATTACCTCAACAAGTGGCCTGCAGGCAAGTTACATATTGGCTATGTACAGAGGTCAAGATGGCCATGTTGTATTTTGAAATTACATTGTCCACCATTTTAACTCATAAGGTGACTTTTACGCAGCGAATCCTAAAATGGCGGATTGGCCTAAAATGGTGGCTAACATTGATTTAAGGTCAGGACCTTGAAACACGGATTCTTTCGCAAGCGACTTTCGAGCAGCTTGGCGTAGGCCAATATACATATATTTATGGCAATAGGAGGCACGATATAATTTCTCTTTTGACAATACGTGACCACCGGGATATTGAGAGAGTCATCAATTTTGTGCACCTCTGTGCCTGCGGAGTACACCATGATGGCAATATTGGCGTCATCATCCTCCTCCCCAGAGGCCCTGAAAAACATTTCTAGTTTCTTGACCCACAGGAGCCATTTCGGCCCCAACTTGGATGCTGGACCCGTGGTGGCAAATTCGGGCATTGGGGCCAGTGTGCTGTGCATCCTGCGTGGGATGGGCGCAACCGCACCTTCCACCTCTCCTTCCTCGCCCATGCTGATGATCAGGCAGATTACTCACAGGTTGATGGTACTTGACAGTGTAGCTGTGATCCAGGCACCAGAGGGGATGATGTTACTCCAAACACCAGTGACTGCACCTGGGAGGCCTGTAGATGCCAAGCCTGGAAAGTCCTTTGCACCCTTGTAGGTCTTCTTATTCCCTTAAAGGTGCTGTTTTCCTTTTTCTTCTTTTTTTTTTGAAGCCACAGCCCTGCAGTGAGCTAGGGCTTTGGGAGGGTCCACAAATTGTTTGTAACGTGATGGGGATCACAGCCGGCACACGAGCACCCTCCTGGACTGCAACCGCTGCGATCGTTAATGATACAAAATGGCCCCCGGCCGTACGCGCAAGTTCGAATTGACATGGAGCATCAATTCCGACTCCAATGCTGTCGGAACGGTGATGGAATGCTCGTGAGCCTCCTTGTCGCCAGTGTTAGATGGTGGGGGCTGCCCCTGGCCCCCACTGGGTACTCACACGCACGCCAGCACACATGCGCAAGGAACCAGGCAGGACACATGTGTTCTGCTCGGGTCCCCGGCTCGAACCGCCGGGTGACCGTCTTTATTGCACACAGCGCATGCACGAGCCTCGTTGCCACTCGCGCATGCGTATCACTAGCATAGGCACTACGCAACACTGGGGGCACCAATCGTGCAGCTGATGCTTTGTCCCTCACCTCCGCTCCTAGAGACGCCCACTCCGAGACAGGTTTCACGTCCATGACCCCCTCTCTCTTTCTGGTGCAACGGCTGCTTGGTCTGTCTCCCGCACCAACACTTTGCTCTTCCCAGCTCTGTTTCTTCGTTTCTCCTGTTGCCACTTCCCCAAGCCTTGGTGAAGCTCCTCGTCCCCCAGGTCTCATCGCCTTGGGACGTGCATCAGATGGGAGGTGCGGGGGTCAGGGTTTAACTCATGCTGGAAAGCTGGAGAGGCTGGAAGGAGGCAACGTTCAGAGTGACGGACTGTAGGCCTGGACGGAGGACTAAGAGACCTGTCCTCACACGTCGGTGGTCATCTTGGAATCCTGCACCCTAATTCTAATTGCCCTTCACTGGCTATCAAGGCCATGGTTCTTGGACCTCCTACAGCTCCAATCGCAAGGCCTGGTCCATCTGCCAGCTCTCAGCAGGGGCTTCCTGAATTAGCAGCACAGAAAGCCGGTGCTCTCGGCATTGTTTCAGATAAGCTAAAGCTTCCTCTGGTACATTTCTCAGCAAGCAATTGGGACATTATCCAGAAGGCCAGGAACCCTTCCACTTGCTCGCAATACAAAAGTAAATGGACCAGATTCTGCCATTGGGCGTGAAAGCAGGACGTGTACCCGCTCACATGCCCCTTGACAATGTTTTATCTTTCTCTGCACATCTAGTCTGCTCAAGTGTCCAAGTGGATACTTTCTGCTCTTATCTGGTGGCCATTGGGGCCTACATAAATTCACAGGATGAGACTTTCTCAGCAGCTAACCCGGTGGTCAAAGCACACCTCAAGGGCTTAACAAGATTATTTCCACTGGGTGCACAGCCCCACCCTGTCTGGGACCTAAATGTGGTGCTAGCAGCCTTGCAGCACAAGCCTTTTGTACCAATGGCTTCAGCCTACATCAAGTGGGTGACACTCAAGTCAGTTCTGCTGGTAGCACTCACCTCGGCGCATCGGACTAGTGAGCTGCAGGCGCTGTTGTTGTGCAAACCATTCAGTCTTTCAGTGATAAAGTACTTCTGCGCACCCATCCCAAATTCTGCTCCAAGGAGGTTTCACCATTTCATCTAAATCAAGAAATATGCTTGCATTATTCTTCCCCCAACCCGCAGACTGACGCAGAAAAGGGCGCTCCATTCCCTTGGTCTGCGGAGGGTGCTCAAATTTTTTCTCTCTTTGACAAAGCCTTTCAGGAAATTAGAAGCGCTTTTCTTCACGTTTGAGAGCTCTGCCCAGAGCACCCAAGTATCCAAGGCCTACATCGCCCGTTGGATGGTCCTGGCCATTTCAGAGGCATATGCGGCCGCAGGAAAGAAGGTTCCTCCCAGGATCCATACACACGCAGTAAAGGCCAAGGTTACCGCAGTGGCTTTTCAGAGGCACGCCTCCTGGGATCAGTAAAAATACTCAGTCCATAGCCCCCTTTCCACCATGTGTCCCACCCTCCTTCCCCCACTAGTAGGCCGAAAAGCTAAAATAATTGCATAGCCAGGTTTACCAGCGTCCAATGTATCAAAAGGGGACTGAGGCGAGGCGCCGGAAGGTGGGGCTATTGGACAGTCCCACGCCGAGGGCTGTGCCCTTGTGCGCTATACTAAATTTAAATGGGAAGCTCTCCTTTTTCACTGCCAAAGGTTTGGTAACATCACCATGCCCTGGGGACGCCCTCCAAGGTTGGAGGAAAAGGGACTTAGGACTATGAGTACTCTTGTCACTACAGTGAGTAACTTTTATTTCTACCCCATGCATCAGGCCACTTACTCTCCCGGTCTGGAGAGTCAAAGAAGGGAAAAAGGTGGTTTTAAGGTTCACTATAGCAGCCTGGAGCATCAAGCTTTCTGTTGTAGCATGCGCTGAAAGGAACATGGGGTTTGGGCACCCGCCTGTGCTTTTTCGCAAGGTCAAAGTCTACTGTGATAACTGAAGCCGGATTGGTCCATAGTTCTAGCACTGGCTCCTCTACTGCCTGATTGAAAGGCAATAGCTTCTCCTTTGGACCCTCGTCCAGGATATCCCTATGGTGTTGACCACCTTTGCTATCAGATGCCGGAAAGCAGTCTAAGGTGTGTCCATGTCATCCATATCAATTTCAGGCGAGGTGTTCAGGCCACTTGGTTCCTGTAAGTGGGTTGCAATCTCCACCAAGTTGCCCTTTTCCCTATAAAACTCTTACAGGTACAGGAAGTCAGGCTTCCCTAGGATAGAGCAGTGGCGCCCGAAAGGGGCAGGATCATTTGAGAAAATCGAATATCTTTTATGAGGTGTTCTTAAAGTGAGCAGAGTACAAAGAAAAAAGGAACTGAGGTCACAGGGCACAGCACCTCTATATCTACTGGCCCAATGCCCTATCCAGTGTGAGGTGTGTAGAGGCATTGGGCAGAGTAGACGCAGAGCTCCATGGCTTTTCAGAGGCACAACTCCTGGAATCGGTAAGGCGGCTACGTGGGCCATGCCATTTGCATTCTGCAAGCACTACTCTCTGGACACCAGTTCCAGGAAGGACGCAGAGCTTGGGCAGATGGTTCTGAGGAACAGCTTTGCCGCCAGCTAATTTGTCTGCTAATTGGTTAATTGTAATATCATAGGATGGGCTCACACTTGGCAAACAAAAAGGCATTGTAATATCTCACATAACACACGTGGCCCCATATCATGGAGGTCTTCGACATCATCAAAAGAATCAAATAAAACATTTTGCGCAAATGTCTGGAGCTTAGTTCTTATCAGTTCTCTCTGTTATGCTCACAGGACTACTGGGTGCAAACAGTCTGGATTCATCAATCACATAAAAAGTGTGAATTTGCAGCTTGGCTGGGACATTGAATGTTTTGAAAATGGCATCCACATGTGACCCATGGTTTGAGGAAACACCTGATTTGAGGCTGGAGTTGCTGGCTCCAGAAGCTCTCTTCTCTAACGAGTGTGAAGAATTTAAAGGCTTTAGAACAATTTCTTTGCTTAAAGGTGTGGTGATGACCATGCACAGCAGTCAGTGAGATGAAAAAATATAGTGAGACTCAACCACAACAGAATTACGTACTTTGCCAGCATGATGCAGAACCGTTTCAGAAAGTCTGGCCAAAATAACTCACAGCTTGTAAACCAAAAAGGCTTTCTGCTTCCAAATGGTTAGTCGCAGTACTTTCTTGAATTGTGGTGTTGTAGCCAAGTGTGGCATATTCTGCATCATCTTGGATGCCAATCATCTGTTGAATCTCCATCTCTTCTTCTTCAAGCTCCTATGAGGAGTCAGCAAGAAACTCCTCCTACAAAAGTTAGCCATGGTTTTGGTTAAAACTTTTATTGAAAATGCCTCTCTGACCCTGCTCTAAGAGGAATTTACCTACCTTGAACCAAAACTAAGGATGTGTCTGTTTCAGAATGTCCAAAATGAAAACTGTCCTGTGTCCAAAGTTCTATTCTGACCCTGTAAAGACTGGAGGGAGGTATCTGTACTTCTGTCCTCTATATGGTTGGGATAAAGGCACAGAGCACCCCATCTAAGGCTCTCAATGGGTAACGTTGGACAAGCTGCCAGGCTTAAGCTCTCAAAAGGTGATACAGGCTGGTTCTTAAGTACAGTGAATCCTCATGCCCGCACACAGGAATGTACACACACTGTTAGGTGATAACACAGCTTCTAAATATAAAATAAGGTTGCTACCAATGTATGCACATACATAAAAACACTTTGTAGTGGGGC
Source organism: Ambystoma mexicanum (assembly GCF_040938575.1). Taxonomy (NCBI): domain Eukaryota; kingdom Metazoa; phylum Chordata; class Amphibia; order Caudata; family Ambystomatidae; genus Ambystoma; species Ambystoma mexicanum. Next base: position 408,151,662 of record NC_090934.1, read on the forward strand.
AGTTCTATTCAAAGAATGGCAAATATATACACTCTGTGGTACCACACAATACTTAAATTCAGTAATAAATGCAGCAACTGCAGACAGTTTCAAATAGGTATGAGAATTATTAAGTGAAGTGTAACGGCATGGATTAGGGAAGAAAGGCAAGTTAGTTGCTTTCTTTAGACTAGATACACAATTCTGTGTGAGGACCCCCCACCGGGGCAACCTGAAATGGAAAAGTTAGGGAGTAACCTATTTTGTCTTTTACAGCCCAGTCCAAAAATGTTCAATAACCCTCTACCTTCTTTTTAAAGGTTCCACCAACCCCAAAGTACCTGAAAGGCCACAGGAGAACAGGATCCAAGACAAATCTGGGAGCCCGGGACGACTTCTGAAGCTGGAAGATGCTCTTCCCAGTCACATTACCTTTGGTGCCTTGGTAAGCGAAGTGGCAGAGTTTCTCAGTTTCACTCGATGATTCCCTTTGAGGATGGATCCCCCCTCCCTTGGTAGAAGGACCCACTGGGATGCTGAGTCCAAGAAGAAAAATGGGACCAAAGTCTTTCGGAAGGGCAGCAGTTTTGCTCTTTGTGGTGCTCTCTATTGGTCGATGATTTCTCTGTCTTTAGAAGTTCTGGGAAGGTGAAACTTACTTTGGGCTCCTCCAAAGGCTTGCCAGATGAGAGTAAGACCCCTGGGGACCTTCGAAGTCTTTTGGCGGCAATGGGTGTAGAAGTCACTTTTGGTGTTAGGTTTTGCGATTACGCATTTTTCCGATTTGCGGTTCTTCAGTGCTGCAGCTGCAGCCCGGATCTCTGGGTGGCTTCTGGTGACCTGGACTCGACCACTGGAGTGGACTATGGACCCTCATCAAGTCTGGACCCTCGGGACGTCTTTGTTGGATTCTGATGGTGGGAAACACTCTGATGGCACCTTCCTTAACACACAGCAACCCTGGACCTACTCTGGAGGGAAAAAGTAGTCTGTGATGATGGCAAAAATGTCCCTTGAATCATTCTGCAGCGGTTTGGATCTTTTGCAGCTCTGTGTGTCAAGCAACACTAACCTCTTCTGCATGGTAGACCGCAGCAGGCTTCCAGTGGTCACAAACAATTATCCGGACCATGGGTGACACCACTGGACTTATTCGACTCGCGATGTCCAGGCTGTCCTAGTCTGCATTCATGAAGGCCCCTTCTCGGGACGGCTGGCACACAGGACTGGCTTCTTATGAAGATCAGCAGGTTGCACAATGGTCCCTCGTAGCTCGTGGTTAGGTCTCATTTGCAGGTCATCTCTTGCATCAGTCCTTGGAGCGACACAGCAGTTTTTGGATTTTGATGAAGAGTAGCAGCCACAATGGTCTTCCTCCAGCTGGACTTCATGGATCAGCTTCGCTTTTGACTTCAGCTTCTGAACAAATTGGTTAGTGCAGGCACCCTAGTTATACACATTTGTTCCCCATTCACTCTGGCTGAGCCGAATGGGGGATGGAGGCAGGAAATTGAGGGTAGTTGGTTAAAGAGCAAGTTAGGGGAGGGACTTGGGGGGCCCAAGTTGGGGAGGGGCGTCTGCTATCGTTTTTTTTTCTTTTTCCAGCAGACTAGCTCCAAGGCACACAAGAAACATCACGAAGAAGGGTCAAGTTTCTCACACTTAACAGACAAAGGCAGACAAAGAGGGGAGGTACTTATTCATCACTTTCCAAACAGAGACAGCAACACTGACAATTGCAATGATATATATGCACTAAATTCACGGCAATCCAGCTTCCTGAGGGCAGTCCTTACAGAATTGGAATTATTTAGTCAAGGGGAGATCCTGGTGACGGTGGAATTTAACCTGGCATGGGATCCCAGGAGAGATAGGTGCGCAAAGCAAACACAAAATCACACCCCACCTTCAACTGCTCTAAAAATGAAAATGGAACACCTGGCACTTCAGGACGTTTGGACGTCAATGAAGGGGTCGGAGCCAGGCTTCACCTTCTACTCCCAAGTACACCTCTTCTTCTCCCGCAGACTACATATGGTCTTCCACTACGCTACTGGGCAAGATCACACAGGTAGACCTCCACACTATCGCACTCTCGGACCATGCCCCCATTTCTGTGACACTCAGCACAAGTGAGGGCTCTGGAGCTGTGGTTTCCTCAGGGAGGTACTCACAGACTCTGTCATGAAGGGGGAGGTAGAGGGAAAAATCAATGAATACTTTGAACACAACGCAGGTGTGGGATACCTTCACAGCCACACCAGGGGAATTGATCAGCCTATGGGCACAGTGGTTTAAGCAGCAGAGGGCCCTGGAAACAGAGCTGGAAGATGACTTTCAGAACATCATGGGTAAAATGGTCCAAGACTCAAGTAGAAAGCTGCAGAAAGTATATCAGAATGCAAGGGGGAATCTACACCTTCTACAGAGGAGGAATCTGGAAAAGAATCTTAGCGTCAAAGCAGAGATACTATGTGCAAGCCAACAAGGCAGATAGGCTGCTTGCTAGACAGCTGAAGCAGAAAACGGCCTCCCAAATAATTCAGGGGATCGTCAATTCACAAGGTGTTAAAGTGAACACCACCCCCGAAATCGCTGAACAATTTGTCAACTTCATTGCCGCACTTTATAGGTCAGAAGAACCAGTAGTTGCAGCAGAAGGAGTACCTGGAGTCACTCACACTCCCAAAAATCACCATAGAGGACTGTACAGCCTTAGTGGCTGAGATTACGATAGAGGAAGTGGGACAAGCAATCAGGTGCCTACCCCTTAATAGCCCCAGGGCTGGCCGGGTACCCAGCAGCATTTTACAGAACGCACAAACAGGCCCTGGCACCCAGGTTAGCCTCATTCTTTAACTCCTCTGGTAAATCCAGTTGAATTACCCACACAATGGAAGAAGCTAAAATGATACTGTTCCCCAAACAAGCTAAAGATCTGTCACAATGCGGGTCATGCCGGCCCATCGCCCTGTAGAGGCAAAACTATACACCAAGATCCTAGCCAATAGACTAGAAGCCCTTCTCCCACAGCTTATCCATCGAGACAAAGCCGTATTTATTCAACACAGACAGACCCACGACAATACTCGGAGGGTCTGTCACATTATAGAGAAGATCCAATGGAAAGGAGACCCAGCCATACTCCTCTCGTTAGACGCCAATAAGGCATTCGACAGGGTTGAATTGGTTCTTCCTATTCAACACCATGGAGAAGATGGGTTTTGGGACTGGCTTCATAAACAAAGTCTGTGCAAATGATCGGGACCCAACTGCCCAGCTCCTAATCAATGGAGACCTCTCCCAACCGATCAAGTTGGAAAAAGGGACCAAACAAGGCTGCCCCCTCTCCTATACGCCATCTATTTGGAGCCATTTCTTACAGTCTTGCAAATTAATCAACTGATACGGGGGATTCAATTTGGGAAGGAGACGCACACTGTCATGGCTTACACGGACAATATGCTCCTCACCCTCATGGTCCCAGAGGCTTCTCTTCAAGAGATAATATGGGAAATAAAGACGTTTAGGGCAGTGGCAGGCCTGAAAGTGAACATAATGACATCTGAAATTTTGAATCTCTCACTTGTGGGGGATAGGCTCCAGCGGATTAAAAGGCATCCCAATTCCAGTGGGTACAGGGTAGCATCAAGCTCCTGGGAGTCACCATCACACAGACGTTACAAGGGATTTATAGGGCAAACGATCAACCCCTTCTAACACTCCTCAAACAACAACTACATAAATTGGGTCCTCTTTCGGTATCTTTGCTGGGCTGGATAAACGCCCTAAAAATGGTAGTACTTCCCAAGCTCCTCTTTCTTCCAGGCACTCCCTATCCCAGTCCTGGAGTCCTTTTTTGCAATCTACACAAACTGATAATCCCATACATATGGAATAACAACCTGTCACGACCCTCGCCCAAAACCCCCTCTGGCAAACCCATTGGCCAGGTGGAGTCAGGACTCAGGCCTCTAGAGCCTGGCATCCTCTTCCAAAACCCTCTTGGGGCCAGTCCTGGCACCTATGGCGCCAGGCTCATACACCATGACAAACAATGTGCTTGGCAACTACTTTGTGTTGTCAGCCAACATGGAGGCATCCACATAGCTTGGTTCCTCGGAACCAAGCTATGGGGCCTAGTGTTTTGGGTGTGGTAGCCTAGGGACTACTTTACCTGGACTATTTTGTTGGGGCTATTTAAACCACACCCGAGCAAGACAACACGCTTCGCGTTACTTTGCAGCTTGCAACGTGACGCTCACCGTGTCCAGCTATACCCCCGAACCTCGGAGAAGCAGAACCTGCATGGAGACAAAAGGAACATCATTAGCAGCAGCATCTTACCTGCAGTCTTCATCTTTAGTTACTCGCAGCTTCTGAGAACAGCTTTCCTTGGATCTGCACGCCTCCTGGACTGCACAACCTGAAAGAGGAAGATAGAGGCAACATTAAGAAAGCAGAAGAGACATTGCAAATTACGAACTGCTCAAAAGGCTTACCTGGCTGGTCGCCTCTCGGCTGGCACCACTCTGGAAATTCCACACGTGCTGAAGAACACTGCGACAAAACAGGTTAGCAAAGGCAAGCCATCGCAGCGCTGTGCATAGCGCTTACTTACCGCATCATAGCGCTCTTAAAGCGCCATCATTTACCAGCGGGGCTCAACCAAGCCAATTCGCTGCGCTGAAGCTCTGCATACCTAAGGGAGAAAAAGAGACATTATTAAACAAAGAGAGGCATGCAGGATAGCAACAATATTAAAGAACAGCAATAAGACCTACCTGAACGATATCAAACGGGCCGGCGTCAGTCAAGTAACTGGACCGCACACGCCTACGAAAGACAACACGCCCCGGCAAAGAAGGCAGGATGGAGAGCATGCCTAACTCTACCACCAGGTGAGGAGAGGGCCCCTGAGGGGCTGAAATCATACGGGGGTGGAGGGAGGATACTTACCCTTGTCGGCCAGTCTTGAACTCAGTCCTCCTGTATTTTCAGGCAGAACCTTCCCCGCAGACCACACCTGGGCAAAACTGAGAAGCATACTAGCGAGTAACCCGGCTGGGTGGCGTCCCTGTGGATACCAGGTGAGCATAACACAACCCCTCCTAACCCCCTGCATAGCGCTGAAAGCACTGGTGACCCCTGTCAACAAAGGTGGGCACCTCCCTGAGTGAGTTTCTACACAAAACAGACCACCCACAAAATATGTACATATCCGAGATCACAAAATTGGTAGAAACCACTTAGGATAACCTGGCAAAACACAAGCAGATCACCTCCTTCCCGTCCCCATTCACACCTTTGTTCGAAAAAAAAAACCAACTTACCCCGTGGGCTGGCAAAGGGAGCCTTCATACGTTGGAAAGAGGCAGGCTGCACAAAAATCAGAGAAATGTTTCAAGGTACGGATATTAAATAATTCACCCAATGTAAATCAGAGCCAGGACTATATGAGAACGATAGAATGCACTATTTCCAACTACGGCACTGGCTATTGAGCGCAACCATGTGCGAGTCATCAACCCACCCCCTTCACTCAATACCAGAGATTCCTAGCCACAGTACCTGGGTACAGACACCTTATCTCTACTTTATATAAACTGGGGCTCGAAGCAGAGCAGAACATAGACCTGAAATGCAAGGCCAAATGGGCAGACACATTGGGGGGACCAATTCTGGAAACTGAGTGGGATCAATTGTGGAAAGATATCCCTAACCTTACTCAAGCCATTCAAATATGGGAGTTCTGGTACAAGTTAAAGACCCAGTGGCACTATATTCTGGCGCGCCTGCGACAAATTTACCCATCAAACTCCCAGAGATGCTGGTGGGAATGTGGAGGAGTGGGTGACTGGCTCTATACATATATATATGGTGGCGATGTCCAAAATTGTGGGAATGCTGGAAAACAATCACAACATGCACACGCTATTTGGGGAACAGGGGCACAGCAGCCCAAAAGAAAGTTTACTTTACATAGGTGGTCAGATCGACTAGTCCTGGGCGAAGTATAAATGAAAGGCATACATAATACTATAAATGGCAGCCATATTGGTGATAGAACAGAAATGGAAAGCCAAGTACTCCCCAATCAAGCAGGACTGGCTAGCCAAGGTCTTGAACTTTGTGTCTCTAGAGTGGATCACATACTTCCTTCAGGGGGACCCAAGCCAGGTTTTCGATGGAATGGGAGGTGGTCATGAAATTCCTACGTAATGACTTTAGAGAACCGTATTGTCCCCACAAAATATGAATACTGGGGAAAAAGTGATGAGATACTGGAGGAGTAGTAGCCCTGGCGGTTTGGGGGGGGGGGGGGCATGGGGAGGGTATACAATTATGTAACTGTTGGTTTTGGAAATGTAACAACAAAAATCCAATAAGATTCTTTTTAAAAAATGCATAAATGGCTTGAACATAAAAGTTCTGCAATGATTTAATCCTTGCTCCAGAGAATGGTTCGCTTCCCCTGGATGCCTCTTGGTTCTCTGAAGATTCATGTTCAACAGTTCCTTGTACCTTTCTTGGCCCACAACAATGTTGATGCACACACTTGTCTTCACTTTGCAAATATATCTCTCTTGAACACCTGGTATACTCTCAGGGCCTCTTTGGTTAAACAACTACATTCTTTACTCAGTCCTGATTTTCCTTCTCAGGACCTGTTGGTTGGATAACACAATCCTTCACTTTTATTAAACAACAATGTTCTGGTTGCCTGGTATACTCTCCTGCCAGGGCTTCTTATGTTCACAAACTTATGAGAGTTGCCTGGTATACTCACCTGCCAGGGTGTCTTATGTTCACATTCTTACAATGGTTGCCTGGTATACTCTCCTGCCAGGGCGTCTTATATTTACATGGGCTCTGTGCCCTTCTCCATAGTCACAACCACACTTTGTTTGCAAATATGTCCTCTGGATATATCATCCGGTCCTGAGTTTTCCTATGTTCACACAATTTACATCTTTCTGCTTGTAAAGGTTGTAATTGCAATGTATTGCCCCTCTTAATGTTATGATTGATCATTCTTTCTCTCTCACTTGGTTGTTGTTCATTCACTTGCATTCAACATGACTGCTGACACACCCAAGAGTCTCCACGGCCTCTAGCAAGACTCACCTGCTTTCATTGGCATTGCTGTAGGCTCCCGCGGTCACCCAGAGAAGTGCTTTCATCTGCTTCCTTCTTGCGACTGCTTCTGCCTGGTTCCTTCGGTCTCGCGGCTTCCACTTCCAGCATCTGCTTCGCTCGGGGCTCTGGTAAGGGAAACACTGCTCTTGATCACCTGTGAATGCCCAGGAGTCCCCCGCCGGCTCCTGTCGTTCCTGCAGCATGTCTTCTTTGTGCATCAGCCTTCTCCTTCACTGGTGAGCTTCCTGGCTCCACCATGCCAGTAAGTCTTTTGGTATCCTCAACCGCACGGAGAGATGCAGCTCTCTCCCACCAAAAGCAGAGATTGATGTCCTGCTTCACTTGCCTTTTAAACTTCCCAGACACAGGTGTATATGAGCAGCCACTAGAATGCTCATTGTGCTTGTGGCTTTCCTCATTTTGCATTGCTCGATTCCTCTTCCTCGTTACAGTAGTTTGACCATTCTGGGAAAGGAAGTCCAGTTTTTGGAATTGATTCGGAAGACTTGAATACAGGTTTTCAGTAGTATTAAATGGTGAATAAGTCTTGGATGAATGGTAGGTGGAACTGGAGAGGGCGATCTCCCTATTCATGGTAGAAGGAGTGGGTGTATAACCAGGGGTGTTGCTAGGTCTGGAAAAGACCCGGGGATACGCTGTTGTCGGAACTGTCAGGTCTGGGGGCTAACTAGCCTTTTGGTTGTTGCTCCTGAGATTCTATCCGGGGATACAACCAAAAGACCAGTGGCTATATCCCCCTTAGCCCCTCCTACAATGCCTCTGTGTATAACAAAAGGCAATGAGGGTATTAGATATGGGAGGGTTATTAATAGAAAATGGGGGATTTCATGTCTCACCAGATGAAGCCCTGGAGATTGTCTCCCCCATGTGATCCTCCCTCATATAGCTGCCCCCAGGGTCAGGATCAGGTAGCGGCTAACGTCCCTTGGCCACATGGGAGGAGGTCAGAGCCAGGAAATTAGTGATGACTCCATCAAGTTCATCACACGCCTCAACTGGAAGAGGATGATTGCATGGAAACATTGCAGAAATAATTTGAAGCAGGTTTCCGGTGATCCATAGAAACCTGCCTGGTGCCTCTATTGGGTGGTATTGCGGGCAGGACCTTGGTTCTAGAACCCTTCAGTCTGATTACTTGCACTGCCAGTCTGTAGCAAAGGTCAAATTAAATCTTGTCATGGATCTTCTCCAGGACCCAATCTCCTGCCTTGAGGGTGGCCTAAGGAGTGGCCTTGCTGGCTTCCACCTCAAGGGATTCCCTCAGCAGCATTGTTTCCAGCAGTTGTTCTTGTCTGGAGAGAGGACTGGGGAGAGTGAGCAGAACAGGCAAAACCGGTTGCTCCCAACCAAGCGCTCAAATGGAGTTTTACGGCTGCATAAAGACTGGTGTGGTAAATAATTTAAACTTCTTATTACTAGCGGCACAGGGCCCACCTTGTTACCCCCATTGAAATATTGCATTTTGTCAGGCACAACTTTATGGAGTGATTTGCCCTTTCTATTACACCATTGGTCTCTGGAGGGAACGGATTAGAAAAATGCAGCTCTGATCCACAAGCCTCTAATGCCTTTCCCAGGGCCCGCCTTGCGAAAAGCAGGTCCATTATCAACATGGAGTGCCTGAGTTGTAGTCATGTCTACTACATCCCGGAGTGCCTGTATGACTGATTTGCTGTCTTCTCTCTTCTGAGGGATCATCAAGGTGAACCTTGTGCAAACATTCACTATTTCTAGAATATATTTGTACTTATTTGCTACTGGTAGTGGGCCTATGCGATCCAAGTATTGAATCTCAAAAGGAGAGCTTGCCATTCTCAAAGGCGCCACCTTTGGTTTTTTACTGTGATCCACTTTCGGCTTTAGACATGTCACAGTTTGCTATGTATACTTTAACCTGTTGCCTCAAACCTGCCCACCAATACCTATCAAAAAGAAGCTGTGTGATTGCAGTAACCCCACAATGGGTAGATGCAAGTGAAGCATGTGTGGTAGCTATTAGATTTTCTCTGTCTGCTTCATTGGGGATTAATCCTTAAATAGGATCTCCTTATTTCATAGGAATTGTGACTACTGCTTTGTTATTCTCAACGTCATAAATGTCATTACATTGAAAGCCCTTTGGCCTGGGTAAAATACCCAAACAAACTTCTTTTATTTCCTCATCCATTACAGTAGCTGAGCGAGTTATGGCAGCTACTGTTTTTCTCACTGTGCGCTCTTTGGTATATTTGTCTGCCAATGCTATGAACATGCCTTTTTGTATGTGCTCTTGTGTGCATCACTCATAATAAAGGGTGAGACTGTTTAAGGTCCCAAACTCTTTTCTAGGGCTGTCTGGAAGAGACAGTTGTATGCCTGTAGTATGAAATAGTTCTGAATCCACCAATGTAAATCAATGTTATAAGACCTGACAATGTAATCTGAATCCCAGACTACTATTGTGGACTTCTGTGAGTCTGCCTGTTGTAATGCAAACAACAACTCATGCATTTCAGTGGTCTGGGCTGACATGTCTCCGCACTGTTTTGTTGCAATGTCAGTATGTATAAAATTGTTGTCATGTGTAAAGTGCCCCGTGATGGCTGCACATGCAGCTGCATATTTGGAACGTGTTCCAACAGCTCGAATTGCAGATCCATCATAATACATTTTATTTGGTATAAATCAAATAGTTGGATTTCACGTAGTGTGGTGTCTGGCTCTGTAGCCATTGACCATGTCAAATCACTCATCCTTTGGAATTCTGCTTTATAATATTTTACATCTGGTACATGCTGAGACGCTGACCAGTGAATCCATCCAGCGTGTAATAGTTTTGCATTGGGCATGCAAGCTTGTGTAGTAGCCTCAAGTTGAACTAAAGATGTGTTTGTGTGCATGGTTCTATTTGTCGCTAGGGGGAGGGTGCTCTTTCTGAATGATGATCTGGACTGCCGAGAGGATTTTCTCCTCAAGTGTGAATCTCAATTCAGGAATTGAATACACATGCAATTTATAAGCAATTGGTTTAGTCTCCCTAAATTATAAACCATATATGTGAATGTGTTATCACCCACCATCAGGTTTATATCTAGATCCTTATCTGTGTTTGTCTTGCAAAGGACCAGTTTGAGTCATCAACGAGTACACATGGTGCAAAATGTGAGTGTGCTCTGGCAACTAACAAGCAGCTTTGAAATTTGGTTTTATTAAAGCATACAGTGTTTTCAATAGCTCTGCGAAATTGGACACGTAGGATCTGCCGACATTTAAGAGACAGAAAATGGCCTGCAATTGTCTATATGTGTTGCCCCCACCCAGAGGATGTATTCTGGCACACTTCTTGAGAAGATCAGCTGACAAGGCTCTGTCCTCGTCGGTGACCGTGAAACCTAGCAAGGTGACCGGACAGTGAGCTTTTTTTTAGATTTCCTGAAGTTAAACAAATACCAGCCAGCATGCAAATGACTAAATCCACTTGCTGCAAGTGTTCATACAAATCTTCATGGGTGATATAGATGTCATCAACATATTTCCAGCAGTTGTGAACGTCTGCTAACAAACTCTGCATTCTACTTGTGCTGGGCAAATTTGTATACCCCAGAGTTGAGATGGATTTCTAAACTCTGACCTGCTGGGCAGAGCTTTAGGAGGACCCCCCTAGTTAAGTGGAACAGGGGAACCTTCTGGATAGGGTAGACCAATCACAGTAGCTTGGCAGGCGCTCAAGAATAAGTCTCAGGAGGGGTGAGAGTGTGATTGGAAGCCCACAATGAGCGCACACAGTAAAACTCCACAGAATACGCTTAGACAAGTGTATATGTTAGTGAAAAAAAATACATATACTTTTATTATAGGCCTGTTGCTGTATACACGGAAAGTGTCCAGGAACAGCTTATTTAAACAGATACAGCTACAGGTTACACATAGGGTGTACATGACCCCACACACCATCTCACAGTTCACAGGGGTGGGAGAACAGAGATGCTCAAGTGAATTGGCAGATATACTGCACATGTTCTGGTCATGCCCAGTGGTCAGTAGGTTTTGGCAAGACATTGCAGAAAGAGTCTTGAGGGGAGGGATAGTCATGCACGAATGGCCATCTGAGGTGTGGTTGCTGGGATTGTTCCTGCATAGGCGTGAGAAGACCCACATAGCTATGTGAAAGACCGCATCTGTATCCTAGCCAAGTGTAAGATTGCATTGACATGCAAGTCAGTGGAAGGGCCCCAGGTAGAGGCATGGTGGGGGGGATTTGAGAAAATGGGCAGAGGCAGAGACAGTGGTGTGGCATAGGGCAGGGGATAGAGGAAGGTTAGCAGTGATGTCACAGCGTGGAATGCACTAGTTCAAATGATGTTTGCACCGTCTGATAATATGCCCTCATGAAGCCTAAATAGCTGCAGAGGAAGGCACACTGATTAGAGGATGACATAAGGCTGGGGAAGAGTTGGGGGTAGTGAGATGATAGGGTGGGCAGGGTGTGGGATGGGAGAAGCATACATAGTTTGTTACTTTTGTTTTACGAGTTGGTGCCTGAGGGGCCCAGTATGACTGAGTGCAAAAGTGTTCACATGGGAGGAAGATAACTTGGGAGGGAGCACCAGAAGCATGCAGCCATGGACCTGAAGTGATAATGTGAGCAAGCACAACAATGGGTAACTGAGTGAACATGCAATCATGAAGGGTACACTGCACACAAGTTGTGCTTGCTTACTCTTCCTATCTTGCTGTACACGGCTCTCTGTTTTGTTGTTGTTGAAATGTTAATTTTTTAAAAAAGGTTTTGTTAGGTATCTGAAGGGTTATTGTTTATTATTTGAGCCTTTTCTTTTGCAAATCTAAAAAAAAACTTTTTAGACAAGGTGGGAGCAGGTTACGTAGTTAAAGGGTTGGGGATTTCTCGTGTCAGTTTGGACATGAAGCGAGATGTTAATGTCTATGCTTTGTGGATTTATGTGGACTTTCTGTGTTAAGGGTTGTGGTTGGCTGACTGTGATGAATTGCCATCTGGCAAGGGCGTGAAAGTCCTGGCTTTTTTAAAAAAATCTTTATTAAGTGATAGAATGATGCAGTTAATTCCATCCCTTAAAGGGAAATCTGCTAATCGTATTCCCATTTCATAAGCTCCATGCCAAAAGCATAGTGTGTACTTGTGCCTTGCTGCATCAGTAATAGAGCAGCTTCAGAGGCCACAGGTGCCCTCTTGACAGCTGTAATGATAACCAAGTATCTGCAGCGCACGTGCTGCATTTAAAATATGCACCCCTGCTCCAAGAACTACATAACTCTGAAGATGTTGTCTTGGAGGAACAGAACACTGTAAATATACCTGACTTAGGGTATGATGGCCAGCATTTCTCAGTTATCCAAGCCACATTAAAATGATTTTGCACATGTCAGCCCTGTGGGCCCAGTTCAGCTGTGGAAAGATTGTGTATTCCTCCCAGACAAGTCAAACCCTGTCCACTGACTGGACTAGCCTTGGGGGATTGCTTCTCTTTGCTCTTTTGTAAGGGTGTAGGTAACACCGTTCCCCTAGGACAGCCACTCCACAGGATGCTGGAATTGGAACAGAAACTTAGAGGCACCCCGTTCACAGAGAGCCAGGCATGGCACCAGCAGGCAACATTTCTAAAGGCCTTTGATCCTATTGAGAGGGGAGGGGCAGAGTGAGGGTGAGAGAATGAGGAGTCTGCACAGTTTTGGAGGGTCCTGCCATCTTGATTCTCTCTGCCTCTTTCTCTTTCCTGTCCCCCCCCCAACTTCCTTTGGAGTAAAGCACTTTGGGTGTGACATCAAAAGGTAAAGTCCACACATTTCAAGGGCAAGGATTGGACCCCTAAAGCAGACTTGCTTTAGTCCAATAAGCTAAAGACCTTTACCTATAAAAGAAGAGGTCTCTGTGTGACCTAGAATGATGGTTCTGACCAAGATTTTAAAGTTATGTCCAAATAAAATGTTACCATCTTAGTCCAAACTTCAAACCTATCCCTAGCACTGAAACACAAAAAGTCCAAAACAACAAAACCATAGCCCAAGACAATGCCTCCCTTCCCTAGGATTGAAATGTCTATGGCTAGGGGAATGCCTCCCTTCTCCTAGATTCTGAGTTGTACCTCGACTTGAAAGTCTCTTCTTCTTATTCAGTTTTCTCTCACCCTGTTTACTTCTCTTAGAGTCAGTTCTTAAAGGGGGAATAAGGATTTCATCCCTTTTTGCTGAAAAGAGAAGGGAGGAGGAAAGAAGAGCTGACTCTTTGGTTGATCCGGTGTTAACACAATTAATGGGAAAGTGGAAAATCGACTTGGACAAAAGATCAACTCCTGAATGCAAGTTATCTTCCACGGTCTGAAGTTCCCAGTGGAACACAGGAACTTTTTCCCTTTGGCGTTTGTAGAGCTCGACCACTTGGAGAATGGATGCTTTGATGCTGTTGAAGGCAACTCCCAAACACTGTTGGTCTCTGCTTACGTAGCTTCTTCGGTTCACATTTCCCCAAATTACTAAACTGAGGAAAATAGTTCTTATCCCAACCCAGGAGAATGACTCCCTTCTCCTAGGTAGAAGTCTCTCAAAGTTCAGGTTTCACAAAATTACAGAAATATCACGGAACTAGGAGAATGGCTCCCTTCTCTTAGTTTTCACCCAGTTTTAAACAGGTTTTCCTTGATTTACTTTAATTTGAGATTCTTCATCAATTCTTTAAGTTCTCCCCATGGATTTTGTATTATCTCTAGTTGCTGACTGTCCTTCAACTTTCCCTGAAAGAGACGAGACAGAGACTCCCCAACCTCCTCTTGACACTTCAAGTTTTACCAATATTCTTCAAACTGTGTCCACCAGGATGAGGAAAAGGCTCCCTGAGTTCTTCTTCACTCCTCAATATCACAGTCTTATGGAACTGGCCGGGGATTTGCTTCACCAAATTATCTACTTCTCTCTTGCCTTCTTGGTTCACTTTCTCAAGTTTTCCTGGCCTCATCCTGGACTTATTACTGTTCCAGTTACCTTCTCTCTGGCAACCCTTCACCGGTTTCACCAGGGGTCGCAGGTTTGTTCTTTCTTCTCCTGCTCTTTTTCAGCCTGCTTGACTTCCCAGTCTGTTCTTGTTGGCGGTCTGGGTGCAAAATTTGGACCAGATGGTTCACCTGTTACAGATCATGCAACTACCGCAGTTCCTTGCACTTCTCATGCAAATGCCTATGAAGCTCTGCAGTAGGCTAGTGTTGGCGGTCTTGGCTTAGTTCTTTGACCGTAGAGTCCACTCACCACAGGTCACAACGCCACCACACTGATTATTAGCTTCAAGGTTGTCGACTCTCAGCTGACTGGTGAGATGCTTTCCTCACGTCCGTCGATTCGTTCTTGGCACTGCTCACTGCTGCTTCGATACATCCTTTGATCACTCGGTTTTGAACTTGCAGGCTTTTTTGCAGCCTCCTACCTCACTGACTTCTCCATCCGGATGTCCCTCTCCTTGTCCTTCTTTACTGTTTAGACTAACTAGCTGGGACTGCTCAGCGTAACGTCAGTTGGATTGCTAACAGCTGGTCGAACACTCTTCAGGTTTGACTGTAGCATTCTTGGGTTCTTCTTCGTCCCATTACCTATTATAGTGAGACGGTTTGACACATTACAGTAACATATAGTCTCAGATTCTATCAAACGTAAGGAAGGGTTGGGTATTGTTACCCTGTGGGGTTTGGAGATAAAGCGGCTGTGTCCCAGATTCACGCCTTTGTCCCCAGGAGAGGAATGCCTCCCCATGAGATCCTCCCGCATATTCCCACCCGTAGGGGGACTATTGGTTAGTGGCCTCACCATCCTAGCCTCATGGAAAGGCCCTCCCCTCTGGGGAGAAGTGACACCATCTAAAGGATCGTCACAAATCCCACCACTTCTTTGAAGGATTTTTGGAATTATCTTGAATCATCTTTGGACCATCACTTGAGAAGATTTAGCTGGACCCTGCTGAGAGAGCAGTCCTCTCTAATGCCCTTCAGTTGTGAGGTGGAGGCAGGTATTCCACAGCAGAAACCAGCTCTGCCCCCTAACCATCCCCAGGGACCATTGGGGTGATCTGCTACTGGAACAGGACCTGCCTCTCTGCCAGCCACAGCGGTACCTAGGGCCTCAGTGTTGGAGGACCTCTACAGTTGTGTGCCAGCCTCCCCTGTGTTTGGGAGCCCGAGAACAAGGATCAATCTTGTCCCTGTGTCCCTGGAGTGGGACTCACATCAACCTAAGAAGTGACCTACTGCTGGAGCAAGGCAAAAATAGCATCATCCCGAAAATGGGAAGCTGAAGGGTGACTAGCTTGAAAAATGCAATCCATTGGATAGCCGCTTCCCTAGCAGCCATCTAAGCCCGAAGGAAAGTTAAACCATGTTGGGAGACAATCTTAAGGGAAAGTGCAAGAAATGAGGCTGCGCAAGCTTAAATTCACATAGGCGCAGCTCACTGTACTTGCTGAAGAGGTTGTGGCACATGTAGACCAGCTGTGTCAGGCGAGTAGTTGGAAGACCACTCTCCAGCGTAAGGCCACCATCTGGGCAGAGGTGCGTGACAAGGTGTGGCAGCTGGAACAGTCCCCAGGGACATCGACGATGTCAAAAAGCGCTGGAATTACCTGAAGGCCAGTGTGCGCGGTCTCATGCCTCATCACTGCAGGGAAACAGCTGCCAGAGGTGGAGGCACCGCAGAGCCATCTAACCTGACCCCCTGGGAGGATACGGCAAACAGCCTCCTCCACATGCAGAGCATGAGTGTGTTGGATACGATGAGTGTGGAGCTGGAAACCAACCTGAAACTGGTAAGTACATGAAAGTCCATTGTACCATATGAGAACTGGTACAGAATTGAAAGGCCTCTGCTGCTTGTCAACCTGCTGACTCTGGGACTGGCAATGAACATGCACAAATGGTTTGAAGCAATAAACCGGCAGCAGGCAGGTCACACCCCGGAACACTTGACGTGCTGTGAGAGTACACTCTCCAAAGTACCATATCTGTAACATAAAGGGTGCTTCCTGTATACTGAATGGATAACCAACTTTCCAGTCCATACACATGCACCATAGCTCATCATTCTCTCACACAAGCACCCACAAACAGGAAATGCAATGGGCCACGCAGACGTATGTGGACACGTCACCTATATACGCCCCAGCAAGTACCATCAAGGCCTGTGGTGATACATTAGCCATCAGTGAATATCCACTCCATGAAACATTACACCAAGCCTCACTGCCCTGATCACCCCTGTACCCACAACACAATCCCTTAAGCCCCATAGCAGCCACTGCAGGCAGGTAGTCAATGGGCATTGACCAGTTGTATGAAACCAAGCCCTATGGGGTACCATGTGAAATACCTGCACCCTTACTGACAAAAGCTTCATGGGGTAGGGTAAAACAACTTTACTTGCATGACCAACCCCTTTTGCATATAGCATTTTATAGCATATCACTTATCTCATAACAGGTAGACATGGAAGCCAGGAAGAACAATGCGGCACCAGCACAGCAGGCAGCTCTGGCACCACAACATCAACCCCAGCACAAACGTCCAGCCACACTTCTAGGGATGCAGGGCAGAGAGCTGGTAGTGGAAAAAAAAGCAAATGTATGTCTGCATCAGCCACCACTGATACACATAAATCACCAATACCAGCCCCACCTCCAGCAGCTATGGCACTGTGGCCACTGCCACCACCTCAGCCCTGTGTGCCACTACAACAGCCACAGTTGTGACCTTCACCACAGCCTCATGTTTTATAGGCTCAATCCACCACTGTGCCAACTACAACTCCATCCCACACACCCCTGTTGTCACAACGGGCGTGTTTCAATAGCTGGACTCTCATCCACTTTCCTCCTTCTCCGCTCTCACCCCAACTTCATTTTTCTTATGCACTGGCCAGGCCCTTCAGCTGCATCATGATCAGGATAGTGATTCCATAACTGATGCTGATAACACTGCAGATGGCAGGCCTCCTGAATCTTTGCAGGAAATGTCAATGACCCACCATCACCACGTCCCAAAAAACACAATGTCATCTGGCAGAGACTCAGCCTGTTGGAGTAGAGGCGGGGCACATGGAGACCATGGCACAAAAGCAACTGGGGCACTCTAAGGCCATGTGTGATACCATTCAGGGGGCATCAAGGAGGGTGGTATCCACTGTGGAGAGGCAGAGTAGGAGAGTGACAGATGCCACACTGGCTGTCACAATAGTGACCCACAGGGTGCAGGGATTAGCAGAGTCGGTATATTCCAGTAATGAGACCATGCTGATGGCCATCACACCCAATCTGCATGAATGTGGCAAGACACAACAGAGAGTAGCAGGGACCATGCCACACACTATTTAGGGGAGGTGGGTGGGCATGAGCATGGGTCTATTTCTGTTCAATAAAAAATCAGCACTCCACCAAATGAGTGCCACAGTCATTAAGTTTACCTTACAGAAATGTTTTATTGAAGTAATATTACAATGAAATGCGCACTCATGTGTATTCAAAACAAGTTCTGAATTAGCTCATGACGGATTATGTGCCCTTCCCTTGCATCCTCTCGTCGGTCTCGAGATGGCCTCTGGTATCCTGCATCTTCTGAGTCCCGAATCTTCTGTTGAGCAGTCCAAATGCGTGCTCTATGTGCAACAGGGCCGTGCATGTGGCTTGTATGCCACCTCCTGTGGTATTTTATGGTGTAATCAGCCATGACGGCAACAGATAGCCAGAGTCACCTGCAATAGGATAGAGAAGTGTTAAATGATGGGAGTGTTTGTTGTGAAACAGATAAATAATTTTATGATTAATCCCTCATCAAGAGTTGTATCATCAGAGGAAATTACCTTATTAAACAAAGGCTTATGTTTTGCATCATCCACTTACTATGAGCCACTTGATTTACAAATGGATCTATTCAGATTTACTCGGAAATTGAAATTAAAGAAATTCTATACAACTCAAACATGGGCACAAAGCGATACACCTGCACCGAGTCAACTAACGATCTGTGATATCGAAAATACGTTTCTTTTAAGGTCCTTAGAACAAAGTGAGGAATTTGATATAAGACCCGTCTTGCAGGAACTGCATATAAGACCACACAACTTAGACATGGACAAACTGAGACCAAAATCAAGATTCATTCCTACAATGACAATAGACAATGTAATCGATACTTTCCAGAGAGTAGTAGCTCAAGACATTAATTGAATAAATGAAACATGCAAGCTAAGGACATTCAAACGGAATGAGAATGCACCAAGTCAGGAATTCAAAGCACTTGAAACCTTAGCTAAAGATAAATCAATAGTAATCAGTGAAGCTGATAAAGGGGGCAATATTTTGATCATGGATAGATTTGACTATAGTGCAATGGCACAATCGCATTTAAAAACCCCAGATGTTTAAAAGGTCCTGAAATTGGATCCAAGAAAGGAAGTAATTGAAGAATTGAACGTGTTGATCCTTAAGTGGCACAAACAAGGGCTCATAACCGATTAGGAGAGAACAATCCTTACCGTAAAATAACCCATTCTACCTACCATGCATTTTTTACCTAAAATACACAAACAATACCAAAGCATTCCAGAGGCAAGACCCACACTAAGTGGTATAGGATGGGCTACAGATACACTTTCTGAATACCTGGATAACGTCCTGTGTCCATTGGTGAGCAAATTACCCACCTACTTGAAAGATACTACGATTGCTTTTAACACATTTAAAGATGTAATATGGGAACCAAATTATCTTTTGGCCACACTTGATGTCAGGGCATTATACACATCAATGAAACATAATCTGGCTATTCAAACACTAGAATATACCTTTAGAGAATGTTCAGTGCCTTACTATCAACATGTCAAAATGCTCAAAGAACTCTTGCAAGCCACTCTGGATCAGAACAAAATTATTTTCAATGACATCTATTATCAGCAAACTAAAGGAGTGGCAATGGGCACTAAATATGTACCACCTTTAGCCAATCTGTTCATGGGTCTCTTTCAAGATACCTTCCTTTATACTGATCAGGACTTCCATGAGAGAGCTCTCTTATGGTCTAGATACATAGACAATGTCTTATTAATATGGAAAGGATCGAAGACTGAATTAGACCTATTCATTCAAAGACTAAACCTTAATGATTTTGAAATTGCCTTTACTGGTAACTCCAACAATCAAGAAATAGATTTTCTCGATCTAACTATATATGTATCTGGACTCAAGTTACTAACACAAACATACAGGTAACCAACTGAAGTTAACTCGACTCTCTTAGCAACCAGCTGCTATCATCGATCAGTCATTCAGAATTTACCAACTGGGGAGTTCTTAAAGGGAAAGTGCAACTGTGGAGAATCGGAACCATTTGAGGAATGTAACCTGCTAACTGACAAGAGGGTACCCGCTACCACGTATTCACACAACAGAGCACAAACCATGAATAGAAGCGACACTCTGAAACAGAATACAAAATCAATGAATACAGGTATACAGAGCATGAAACTCATAAGAAGGTATTGTGAGAATAATCACGAGTTCAAGAAGTTGCTTAACAAACATTGCTTTGCCTAGATGAGGACCTTTCAAGACACCTAGAAGACAGGCCCACAGTGATTTTCAAAAAGGCAAAACCTTGAAGAACAAACTGAGTCTGTCTTATTTACTAAGTACAAGGGTAGAACCGACAATGAAATGGTTACAACCGGCAATAAAAGGCTTTCGCAAATGTGGCATATGTACTATGGGTAAATTTGCACATATGAATACTGAGGAATTCATTGATTTAAGAAGAACCAGATTACGGATTCAGGAAAACTTCAATTGCAAATCTAAATTTGTAATTTACGCTATAATATGCGTCTGTGGGAAAGGTTACATAGGAAGTACAATCTGTGAATTAAGTACAAGAATTAGGGAACTTTTTACTACTATTGGAAGTCAAGATCCCAAAATGCCTTTTGCCCAACATTGGCAGATTATGCACCAATTCCAAAAGAAAAAGGATTTGAGATGTATAGGGCAAACGAAAATATCTCTGGGCAAAAGGGGAGGTGATAAGGAACAAATATTGCGGCAAACGGAAGCAAGAATGATATGTAAACTGCGGGCAACAGAATTTGGTCTGAACACAGACCATTAGATGAGCTCACTCCTATAATGATCTCTGCACTCTCTGCACATAAACTGCACATGGTATCAGACTGTTGAGAATATACTAAAATTGGGTGTAAAACAGAAAGCAATAACATGTGCGCTGGAACTATATATGTAATGTAAACAGGATGAACTGTTCACTTAAGACATTCAACATACAACACAAATGTTACTCCAATGTGCTACTCTAGTGCTGTACAGGTTAAAACCCTAATTGAATACAGTAGATCAAATATACCTTTGCATTGAAGCACACTAATGCGTTGAAGCCGTTGCAGATTTAATATTGAGTACATGCATAAGCATTAAGCTGAATGGAATACTCAAGAAACTAAGAGTATTTATAGCAAGTTTTAAATGTATAGGCAGGCTTAAATTGAGCTCCTAGTCAACGCATAAGTCATAAGATGCATGAAACACCCACTAATTTAAGTAAATAATTGCAGGCAGTTTTAATTTACTTTATTATAATACCTAACATTTGGAATTAATTATTAGATATGGGCTTAATATCTATGTATAAATACTAATACAATAACAAGTACACGTTATCTTAATTAAGCGTGGAAATGGGGCAAATTGGGCATCCTCACTTGTATGCAAATGCCAATTGGGCATTGTTTTTTTTTTGGTTACCTAAGTCCAAAACATGGCCGATAGAATGGAACGAAAACGCATGCAGTACGTGCGATTTCACTTAATATATAGAACATCTAAATAATTTGGTGAAATGGTCTGGCAAAATAGATTGCAGTTGCATATTGGGTGTTTGTTTAGGTTATTTTAGCCCAACATATGGCCGCCAACAACGGGTTGACGTTGCACGTAATATGTCCAACACTATTCAATTTGCATTAAGATTTAACAACCTTATCTAAATTATCCCAAAATATGTCCGCCAACAATGGGATGATGACTTACGTAACACGTGTGACACCGTCCAATGTGCACTAAGATTCAATAAATATATTTAAATGCCAACCGCAAACAGGAACACGGAATGGCGAGTTGACCAGCTATGTGGGAAACCAAGCAGGTAAGCGTTAGGGTGAACGGCCCAAATGGGGTAATCAAGAATATTTGAGGAGATGCATTTATATCGAGTTAAACTTTCATAAACATCAACGTTTAGATGGAGGGTATCGAGCTGCAGTATAACTCAAGACAAATGGGAACGTGATACCCAGGAAAGGGTAGATCAGCATGGTTTGTTGCTTGCCGGTGTTGTGCTCTTCTTCCCTGCTGATGCGTCGGCGGGAAGGAGAGGAGGCAGGGCCGTAGTCATGAAAGCCATGCTATGCAGCGCTTGCATAAGGAAGGACACAGACACCTGTCTTTGCTGCGCTGAGCCCGGAACGGGCCTTGCAGAGCGGGGGCAGGGCTTTTATTCAACCATGAGGCGCTCCTGGTGATCTGTTGTTGGCCCCTTGTAGCTGTTATCATGGTACCACGCCTCTGGATTATGGTCCATGGGACAGAGTCGTACTGGGTGTCCTGCTTTGATTTGAATGGGTTTCGCACCACAATTACGTGATCGCCAACCCGGTGTTTGGAGTTCCTCGCGTGTCTCTTGATGCTCATGTGTTCGTTCGCCGCAGTTCTTCTTCGGTGGGTGCGCTCTTCGTTGTGGTGAGGGATGGATGAGTTTATTATGGTTCCGTATATAACGTCTGCTGGGGGAAGACCCGTGATGCTGTGGGGTTTCACCCTGTAGTTTCTTAAGAACCTGTATAAATCCACCCTCAAGGGGCTTGAATTTGCCCGGGATAGGCGTAGTACTTTATTTATGGTGCGCATAAATCTCTCTACACCTCCGTTGGCTTGTGGCCATCTCGGCATGATGTGGTGGTATTGAATGTTGAGATCGGCTAGGTATTTTCTGAGTTCTTCCCCTTGGAAGGGGGGCCCATTGTCGCTCCGGATGCGTCGCGGGAGGCCATGGGTGGTGAACATCTTTTCAAGGGCTGGTATCACCATCTCTGCTGCTGTGGATGATGTGATCTCAACTTCTGGGTACCTTGAGTGGTCATCCACGGCTAATAACAAGTACGTGCCCTTCTGGATTTTGCAAAAGTCGATACTAATGGTGTCCCATCTCGAGGACCCTCGCTCTGCTGCCTGTATTGGTTCAGGATCACGTGGTGCACTTGTGATCTGACATGGAAGGCATGTTGCGATAAATTGTTCCACTTTGTCGTTGATGTGGGGGCACCATACACGGTGTCTGATTCTAACTTTGTCCTTACTCTGCCTTGGTGGCTCTTGTGCACCAGAGCTATGATTCTGTTCTGTAGACTTGGGGGGATAACTATTCGATTCCCTCTTAGTATCAGTCCGTCCTCGGTGATGGACAGATCTTGCCTTATCATGAACATTCCTGCGAGAAACTCTTTGGCCTCGGCTGTGCAATTATGTAGGTTCCGAAGGAAGGATCTCCAATCGCCTAAGATGGTAGAGTCTGTCATGATTCCTGCCCCTCATGTCCCCAGCCCTCAGAGATGTCAGGCTGGAGCCAGGCCACAATCACCTACATGGCCCTCAAGGGCCTCTCCATCCCTCCAAAGACCCACTTGGAGTCAGACTTGGCGCTTGTGGCACCAGACTCACTCACTCCCATAGGATAAAATTGTGGATTGGACTTTTAGTGCATTGATGGGAACAAGATGGATGCCCCAACATAATTTGGTTCCCAGAACTGCATGTGCAGTCTAGTCTTTTGGGTGTGGTTCAGCCCAGAGACACCTGGGATACCCAGAGACTATTTAAGCCACGCCCAGGCTGAGAAACATGCTTAGTGTTTTCTGCACCTGCAGCGTGACACTCACCGTGTTCGGATCGGTCTCCAGTAGGCCTGCATCTTTCTTCTGCGCTCAGGTCCTGCAAGAACACTGTTAGGAACGGCCTTACATTGCGGCGCTTCTGCCCATCATTCATCGCTTCTTCTGTTCTGCAGGCATCATCGGCGGAGTCATTCCCATCCCGGCACGCCGTTTCCTAAGGAAAAGGGAAAAGAACAGAAAAAAGTCATTAGTAAGCATTCAGCAAATCTTTGCTTATTTTTAAAGACTGTATGAGCTTCAAACGCTTACCTGAATCCCAGCCGCTCTGGGGGTATTCTGTCTCCGGAACTTCTCATCCATCTGCAGGAGGGAAAAGACACTCCAGGTTGACGTGGAGACATCTAGAGGTGCCGCATACCGTGCTTACTCACTGCATTTCTTCTTGATAATTTGCATCCACGCTGAAAACGTTGCAGCACCTAAAAGACACAGAAAAAGAACTCAGCAATACAAATACAAAAGGGTCGCATCGCGCTCTCACTCACCTTCAGCGCTACTCATCTCAGCAGCATGTCGCCATCCCAAGACGCCGGCCATCATCTAAGGAAGGAAAGGAACGAAGTTAGAAAACTGTTCAAAAGACTCCTTATACTTACCTGTTGGACTCTTGCCAGTGAAGTAACTAGGCAGCAATGAGCCCGCATCAATCAACGCGCCCCTGCGCTGAAAGCAGGACGGAGAGCACACTTTCCAAGAAAACAAGGTGAGCTGTGGATCAAAGGGAAGGGTTGGACCCCGGGGAAGAAGGGGTTCAAGCACACAGAGACAATAGGGAGTTAAACTCTACCAATCCTGTGTTTCAGGCCCAGTCTCCAGTCGAGTAGACTCCAGGGAAGGGTTCGAGGTCGTAAGAGGTCAGAACAGGCTGAATGACGTCCCTGTGGATACCAGGTGAGCGTTAGAGTCCTTGACCAGGTCACAACATGGGTCTGCTTGGGTCGCCGCCACAATGTCTTTGATGCCGATCGCTTTGGGCTTCATTGCGTGGACGACGTGGCAGATGTGTTCCTCAGTTTCTTCGGCCACGTGCACCTCTCCTGGCGTGGCTGCTCTCTGGTGCCTCGACAGGAAATTTGTTGGGTTGCCGCTGCCCGGTTGGTATGCCAGGTCGAATTCATACTGCTGTAGATGTAGCAGCCACTTCCCTATTCTGGCAGGGGGGTGTGATGAGGACCCCGTGAATATCGGGATGAGGGGTTTGTGGTCTGTGTATGCCTTGAATTTGCAGCCGTACAGGTACAGGTGAAAATGGCAACATCCCCACAGTACTGCATGACCTCCTTCTCTATGTGTGAGTACCGTTGCTCCGTCGTGGTCAGGGCTGGGACACATAGGCGATTGGCATCGATTCTCCAGTATGAGCCACTTGGACTAGGATCGCCCCAAGGCCAAAAGGGCTGGCATCAACGTATAGCTCGGTCGACAGTGTGGGATCATAGTATGCCATGGTGGTGTCAGCCGAAAGAGATGCTTTGATGTGTTCGAATGCTTCCTGGCCGGTGGAGCTCCAGGCCCATTTTGTGCTGGCCTTGGTGAGTTCTCTCAGTGGCTCAGACATGGTAGCCAGGTTGGAGATGAATCTCCCACAGTATGTTGCCATCCCTAGGAAACTGCGTACCTCGTTGGGTGTGGTCAGGGGAGAGGCAGCCCGGATGTCCGCCACATACCTGAAAAATGAGATCTCCTCCTTCAGGAATTCGCATTTGTCTTTGTGAATCGTTAGGCCTGCGCTCACTAGCCTGCTGAGTAGCAAGTCAAGGTGACGTACGTGCTCTTCCCTTTCACTGGCGTGTATGAGAATGTCATCGCTGACGTTGAGTACCCTTGGGATGCCACGTATCACCTCTTGGATGGCCTGCTGTAAGACTTCGGCCGCTGATGAGATGCCGAAGCTGAGTCGTTTGTAGCGGCGCAGGCCTAGGTGCATGGAAAATGTGGTAATGTATCTAGAGTCCCGGTGGAGTTTCAGTTGGTGATATCCAGCATTGAGGTCGACTCTGGAGAAGAATTTTGATCTGGTGAGGTCTGTTATGATCTCGTCGAGTGTGGGGGTGATGTGTCACTCCTGCTTGATCGCTGCATTGGGGAGGCGCATGTCTATGCAGATTCTCACCTTTCTGGGTTGTTTCGGTTTCTTGGTCACAACCATGGGCGACACCCACGGTGTTGGTCCCATTACTTCTTCGATGATGCCCGCTTTCTCGAGTGCCCGCAGCTCCTTCTCGACTTGGTCTCTTATGTGGAATGGTGTTCGTCTGTGGCGCACCGCTTGAGGTTGTACGGATTCATCTATGTGAAGTTTAATGGCTCTCCCTTTTAAACATCCAATGACTTTGAGGAGGCTTGGGTATTTGTTGAGGAGGCTAGTAATGTCTGTTTGGTCAGCTATATCACAGATGAAACTTATGAGTCCCAGGTCTTCCGCCGAGTCTCCACTCAGTAAGCATTCAATGCCTTTGTTTACGACATATATTTTGGATTGCAGTGTTCTGTCACCTCTGCTGAGTGTTGTTTCGAAAACGTCCCACAATTGGTAGAGGGGTCTCACACCCATAGGCGAATAGCAGTGTGTCTGTCTTTTTTAGGACTGGTGGGGGGGCACAGTTTCTTGAACATGGTTATGGGCATGACGTTAACTGATGCCCCAGTGTCTATCGTCATCTGGGTTTCTTGGCCTTGACTTGTCACTTGGCATCTCCGTCTTCTCTGTTTTTCATGGACGTTGTGCCTCTGTGGTCGAGTGCTGATACTAGGTATACCTTTCTCTCCTTTTTCCATTGTGCATTTTCTGCTTCCTTTTGTGAGTTGTCACCGCCATCGCCTTCCTCATCTGTCGATGAATTGATCGTTTCAACCCAGAGGGCACTCGCTTGTTTCTTTTTTTTTCCGGCACTCTTGCCTTGATGCGTTTGGGGTTGTTGGGGTGAACCCGACGATCTGCAGACCCTTGCGTAATGTT
Source organism: Ambystoma mexicanum (assembly GCF_040938575.1). Taxonomy (NCBI): domain Eukaryota; kingdom Metazoa; phylum Chordata; class Amphibia; order Caudata; family Ambystomatidae; genus Ambystoma; species Ambystoma mexicanum. The sequence continues at coordinate 408,177,757 of NC_090934.1, forward strand.
CCTTCCGGCCACATGCCCCACACGTGGTGCCTTGAGCTGGGCAATTTCATCTCCCGTGGCGTGTTCCTCCGCACCAACCACATTCAGTGAGTCCTGGAATTCTTGACTGCCACCGGGGTGCGGTGTTGGTGCCACCGGGCTCGGCTGTTGGCAGTTTGTGATTTGTGCTATCGTCGCCGCCTATGTCAGTTGGAGTTTCTGCAGGTTTGTGCTCATGTGTGCCGCCCTGGCATGCGATAGTTCCCTCTGGCATCCGTATTCTACGATCTTGGCTAGGGAGATGCCCTTCTCGCTTAACACCATCCTGCACAGTTTCTCTGAATGCATTCCGTTGATGATTTGTCGTCAGATTTCCTTTTCAACGTCATCAAAAGCACATGAGAGTGCGAGTTTCCTGAGCTTCGTGTGGTAAGCGTCAAGTGTCTCGTCTTCCAGCTGGATGGTAGTGCAGAAAATGAACGTTTCATAGTTTGGGTTTAGTTGAGGCATGAAGTGGGCTGTGAGAGCGTCTTTGGATTGCTGGTAGACGTCTGAGCCATCTGCGATTACAAGTGAGTTGAATATGCGCAAAACTTTGTCACCCACATTGAGTAGAAGGTGCAACCTCATTTTCCTAGGCGTGGTGACATCCTTACAATCCATGGCCATCTCGAATTTTTGTATCCACAACTGCCACCGGGGGCCAACTGACGAATCCTCAGTGTAAGGGTCAAAAAGACCGAACTCCATCGTTGTTCCTCCCTGCAGTCGCGTGTGTGGCGTTGTGGGAGATAGGGTGGCTGCAAGTCTTGAAGGCGTGCTGGGCCTAGGAGTAGACAGGCCAGTTGCCATTGTGAGTAGATGTGATGGCCGATTTGGGCAGGCTTGTGCCGAGTTCCCCCCACCTCAGAGTCTGGTAGGTGTCCCTTCTCCGATGTGTTCTTGGCAGCTTGGAGAATGTCAGCTTGGCACCAGCGTTGGGTGGCAGGAGACAAACACGAGGCTTCTGCTGTGTTCTCACGTGGTGTCCCTCTGTGGCGGATGGTGTCCAGTGGCGTTGGACAGGCCCCTGATGGTTGATGGGGGCAGGTTGAGGAAAAATGAAAAAAAATGAAAATTCTGGTGGGGGATGGGCCCCCCACCGTGCTCCCAAAAATGTCGCCCTTGCCGAGGGCTTAATTGTGTGAGTGTCGCGTGTGTCCGGCGATCCGTTCACTCGTCGCCAGTGTTGTGTTCTTCTTCCCGGCCGATGCATCGACGGGAAGGAGAGAAGGCAGGGCCGTGGTCATGAAGGCCCTGCTACACAGCGCACACCTAAGGAAGGACATGGACACCTGTCTTTGCTGCGCTGAGCCCAGAACTGCCATCGCGGAGCGGGGGCCGGGCTTTTATTCAACAGCGCCTTACGTCACCGCCTAGCGGGACGTAAGGCGTACATAACAGCCCGTTCTAGGGATCTAACCCTGAATATAGGATAAAGCTGAAAAGTCCAGCAGCAATAGAATGTTATGCCTAAAATACAAACCTTAACAGTGAATAATGAGACATGGACACCAATTATGGGTTTGCACTATCCAATGCATGCAAATCGCCCAGGAGGAATAAGAAACCACCCCCAGAGATGGTTAGTCTATAGACCATGAGGAGTCATTGAAACGGTTAAAATTTAAAGGAGCATAGAGTCACGATTAACCACTAAGGGAGACTAGCTTATTCAATTAAGGTTACAGTTTACAGCACCTGATAAGGTTTATGAGATGATGTAAAGGTTTAATACTACATTTTAAGAATCAAAATCGAAAATAGCCTACAAAGTATGTTTTCATGAGTTGAAGAGGCAACTAATGTGTTATGATGCTGTTCTCTCTCCTCCCCCACCAATCCGGCCTATTACCATCCCTAACTTTGTTTGATTACATAATGGGATATATAATGTCTGTTACATGTATTTGTGTTTTATTATGTGAAACGTTTTTTGAAGAGAGTCTGCTAGATCTGTTATGGTTTTCACCTAGCCCGGTTTTGAGAAAGGCCTTGGTGGCCAAAACACGTGTCAACCTGGATGGGCGTATAGATGTAATTGAAATTGGTCTGATGAGACCTTACTGACTAATGACCATCAATTAATTAAATAAGCAGAGAAATCCAATTAAGAATAATTGATTTATTTGGGACCTTATTCGTTGCTTGGCACAACCCAACAGTACACTTTCATACTGTTGTGTATGTAGGCCTCATTTTGTAGTAAAGCATGGTACATCAGTTATACATGAAGGCTCTCTCTCCACAACATTAGGGTTGTCTGGGCTTTCTTATGGGTGATGGAGAAGGAGTGCTGCTTTTCATTGGTACCTGTGCTGGTCATTGTTGGGTATTCTTGTCATTTGTATGCCTTCCTGTTTGTTAGTGTGAGGTGGTTATTGTCAGGGACTGTGGGACGTACTTTCTTGCATCCTTTGTACCCTACTATAGGTGATGTGGGCCCTGAGCTATTCATTCTGGAGTTAAAAGCGCTATACCCCATGTAGGCTTGCATTCTTTCACTCACATATATCATGTACTGAAAAGTGTTTGGCCATGCAATGCATGTGTATGTCAGTACTTCTATCCCCCTTTCCCCCGGACAAACTTCTCTTTCTTTGGCCCAGATGTGCATTGCATTGTCACTATTGCTACTTACCCAATATCCATGTAGGATGGTTCCTGCTGGAGTCCATGTATGCTGGCAGGGTGCTGTTGCTCGGGACCATGGCATCATTGGTGGAACCCCTGAAATGGGCACAATGGTGGCTTACTGTCACATCAGCATTGCACATCATTTGGATGTTCATGGAATGGTACTGCTTCCTGTTGTGGTAGATTTGCTCCTGTGCCTGTGGTGCGACAAAAGCCATATTTGTACAGTCCAGTGCACCAGTCGTATTGGGGAAGTGGGCTGTTGCATAGAAATGTGCCTTTGTGGAATACACCTGGTTTGAGGGGGTGGGCATTGTGATTAGGTGCATGTCACATTAGCGCATTAAGCACCTGTATCATCGCTTTTGAAAAGGTGGCTGCAACATGCCATATAACATTGCAAGGGTTTGCTGAAATGTACCCGTTGCTAAGAAGTGCAGGACAGCCACCAGCTTCAGCAGGGCTGGGATGACAGTACTGATGCTGATCCCACTCTGGAGGTCTACCTGTATCAGGGTGAGCAGCTCAGCTATGGTTTCCCTGATCAGCTGATAATGTAGTTATCTACTCATCAGTTATTGCCATGGTGGAGGGTATGACACGAGTTATGTGTGGCCTCCTAACAAGTCTCCTCTGCGGAGCTGGTCTCCTTCGCAGCTGCTGCACTTCATGTCTCTGCCGATCAATGTACAATATGAAATTGTGGAGCCCATAATTCATGTCCGCTAAGGGCTGCATGTTGCTTGAAAGTAAGTTTTGGTGAAAGGTGTTGGCTTTCAATAATCTTTGGGATGCAATTGAATGCATCTGTAACTTATTTTCATTGGCTGCATGCATTTACATCCACCATTGAGGTGGAGCTAGCTGCATTGCTATTTTGTAGGGTGTCCTGCTTGTTTTTGGCAGTAATTCAACTTGTAATATGATGTAATTACTGTTTCTTTCTTGGTGGTTATTCCTCCGTTGTAATTAGCACTGGAAGAATTGCCACTGGTTTTGTTGGCAGTAACTCCTCCCGCAGAAGTAGCACTAGCGGAATTACCACCGATTATATGGGCATGTAATTTGGTTGTGCAGTAAAAGTGGTGATAAAGGAATTACTGACACATTTTCATCCCTCCATCAAACTCGTAATGAGCCCTATTGTGGTTTACTAATTTTACCGCCACTACTTTACTGATTCATTTATTTGGTTTAGAGATAGTTACCTGTGATTTGACAGAGTGTGTTATGGCGTAATAAATGGAATATTGTAGTACTTTTTTCTAACTACATTATTTTGAGTGCACCGTTTGTGGTGCTACTTGTACGATTAGACCACCCCCATGTCTCCTGAGGTCTTGATTTATTGCTCTGCTTCACTACCCTGATTGAGTTTGGCAAGACCTCAGCATCAATAACCCTTTCCACTAACTAGGGTGGCCTTTCAGATCCCTCCCACAGGCCTGGTTCTGAAAATCCATTTTAACATAACCATGAGGTTCTTCATTTTTGAGCTGGCACAGTCATACTATTGACAATAAATGTTAGGGGACTCAATTCCCTGACTAAGTGGTCTAAAACCGGGAATTCTTTATTGAGGCACGAGCTGGATGTTCTGTGACAGCAAGAGTCTCTCGTGCTACAGAGACACCAATCCAGATTTAAGAATAAACCTGATTCACAGTACTTTCATGTCTTTGCAAAACACAAGCCTAGGAGGGCAATTCCTGCTTTACACAGATGTTCCCTTTGCAGTGTCTCAGGTCAAATGCGATCTTAGAGTCAGTTGGTGTTTGTTTAAGGGAATTGGGGGAATAGAGAAGTTACATTTGCAGCAATATATGCTCCAACCTCATAACGACACCAGTTTTCTCAATGCCTTTCTGGACCATGGAAGCTTTGTGCAAGGTGTCATATTCCTTGTGTGGGAAATTGTTATTGATTTGGGACGGCTCTTTATAGATCCAGCGTTAGATCACAGGGATCATCTACAGCATCTGCCATGATAAAGCAGAGGATGGTGATCATGGGCTTTGTGAACATTTGGAGGGTGATGCATAGAAATACTAGAGATCGACACACACACACACTCACACTCTCTCACACACTCTCTCTCTCTCTCTCTCTCTCTCAGTTTTAGTTAGTTCACATCTGTCACATCATGGGAATATAAAACGTTCATGGTCTTTTAATCGAGAGCTACTGATTAATTAAGGAACTGGATGAACATGTTGAATGTTTTTTTCAACATAATCCTCCGAATCTACCTGATGAGAACAATGCATTTAAGTCCATCATAAGGGGCTAAATAATTTCCATGATGGCTGAAAGAAGACTGCTCCATAATGGCGAAGACAAACTGTATCGTAAATTAAATGAATATGAACAATAACACAAGGTCACAGATTTCTTTTAGAAAGCAAGCTTCGAAAATAAGTTAAGGTTCGGTGAGCAGGAGCTAAGCTAACTCCTGTGTCTCAGGCATCACCCAGTAAGCGGGAGCCACCGCTGGAGGAGCAGGAGTGAGTACACAGCACACTGCAAATATAACGTCCACATGAGATGCACACTTTAACTGTTTGGCTATTCTGTATGTTCAATTATGTCCTAGACAGGTCTCAATTCTTCTTTATTTAACATTCTCAAACACTCAGTTAATGTAACCTATGCAACAGCTGGCCTGGGGAGCCAGAATTAGCTTCCGGTTGCTGTTTGTTTCAGGCTAACAAGGCTCTCCCAGGGTAGAAACAGGAGCTAAATAGGTGGAGTGCGGCAGAGAGTGTCTGGAGTCTGCAGGCTCCTTTGCATTGGATTGCTACATGCGACACCAACGCCTTTGAAATTAGCAAGGCAGCGTGTCGTGGATTCTATGTGACGACAGGAGGCTTCACATAATGCATTACAATCTTTAATTCTGACACCACAGCAGCAAAGAAAAAACTTTAAAACAAGTTTCATTAACTTAAACTGAAAAGTACAGCATTTCAGTGATAGTAAAGGGAGAAATCCCCAATCCAAGATGAAGGGCAGGTCATGCCTTGTTAGCATCTAATAGGCAGAGACCCCCCCCCCCCCCATATAAGTCCTTTCTTCCAGTATCATATCCTCTTTCTTTGCTGCTGACGCCCCAAGCTAAGTACATTCATATTCACTATTGTACTTTGTTGCTAATTGGTATCTTGGAAAGAGAAGAAACGTTTGTTTTCTTACACGACATTCTTTGTTGCAGTGGAAGCGCGTCTCATTACAAGGCTGCACACCAGTTATCCATCAATGCCTCTCACGTGTTCGTTTATTGTGCAGTGCATAGGCGACCGCAGAGTTAATTTATTCACTGCAGCAGTCTCACTCGCACGAACACCAGGACCGAGCATTCTATTTGCTCAAGGGCCAAGCGTTGTCTGAGTGTGTCCTGCTCGGCATCCAGGCCCCGCCTGGTATTAACAACACTCTGGGTGTTTTTTTCCCTTAGCCTGCTTGGCTCACTTGGCTGCGTGCGCAACGTTTCCTGCCCATATCCCTCAACAGGAGGCACCTGTGGGCAACGCCTGCTCAGCGTTTGCTTTCCTAGGTTACTGTGTCTTGTTACCTCAGTCTTTGACAGCCATTACGCTGCGCAAAGGAGCAGTTGGGTTATATTAACAGCACTTTGCTTTCCTTGAGGATTTGTTGTTTGGGGAAATAAAGTTTGTCACATTTCATTTCCATTTAACTATGGTTGTAACCAAGGGATTAGATAGAGGGCCCTCGTTCAGCAAATGCCAGTATCCAGGCTAGGCCTTCAAAGAAAAGTGAACGGTCTGGGGAGGATTCTAGTTTTAAGGGTTCTGGAGAGGGCCCCCTCTCTGCACCCCCTGCAGTAACTAGGCAATTCAAGAGTCTATGGACCCTGCCCTTCATAACCTTGTCTCTACCCTGGCCTCAGCTTTTGATAGGTTAATTAATACAATTTCTGATTTGCACCTTCATTCTGATGCAGGTCCTTCCCTGCAGTGTATGTACCCAGAAAGTGTTTAGCCAAGCCCAAGCATTTGGAAGGACAACTCAGTCATGTGTGCAGTTCCCCAGGTCAGGATCTGTCCCATAGAAGGGCTTTGAAGCGTAAGTTGGGAGGGATGGGGGGGGGGGGCAAGGTTAGGACCTCCTGTTATTGCTACTTCATCTCCCATGTCCTCACATGATAGTTCTGAGGATTCGGATTCCCTGCCCAAGAGGCATAAAAAGAAGGGGACCACTTGGAGTTGTCCCAAGGAGCTACTGGTCCTTTGTTAGATGGCAGCAGGGTGCTGTTTTTTGATCCCTCCCTCATCCAACACGCAAGGTCTGCGGAGTTGCACCCGTTTAATGCTATCTCTACTGTTTTACATCATTGGGTGAGAAGGCCCTTACCCAAGGAAGATAGGAACAAGCTACGTTCCGAATGCCCCAGACCAGTTATTCCTGATAAGGTGGCTCTTACACTTGATATTGACCAGCCTATGGTTTCTTTCTTATCCCACAAAGGAATGGACCCCAAGAAGGGTGTTGGCAAAGCCCTGCGCAGTTGCCAGGATAAGTTGCTAGATATTTTGTGTCCCTTAACGCAATTTTTCGAATTAGCAGAGGAAGCAGCGCTGTCCAATACCCCAGTTGATGTTCAAGCTCTTCAGAGCTGGGTGCAGAGGGCGGTCTGCCTGCTCGGCAAGTTCCTACTTATGCGCATTGATTCCAAATGACAAGATTTGGCAGAAGGGGAAGCAGGCCCTAAAGCCCAAAACAACCTGTTCGGTGATTGGTTTATAAAGGGCCTATCTGCATGCATGCACACTTTCACTGCCCTGTATAAGGCCCAGGCTAACCTTAGGAAAGTTTTCACCACTAAAGTTTTTGACAAGGCTGGACGAGGTAGAGCCTGCTCTTCTGGCCGCTTCTCCTGGGGCTCTACCCGTCCCAATCAATGCACATCCAGAGGTGCACATCATTCCTCCTCTGCTCGAGGAGCCCAGGCGGCTTTCTACCTCCAGAGGGGGTTTTAATGGAGAGAAAGTGCCGGCAGAGGTACGGGTAAAGCTCCAGATATTACCATGTATTTTTATTGTTTCTTCCCGCAAAGATTTTGGGGGCAAGTTGGCAAGGTTCTTTCCTCGGTAGGAAGGGCTCACCTCAGATCCTTAGGTTTTGCAAACAGTACAGTACAAATACAGTAGAATTTTACTACCCACCCCATCAGCTCACACCTCCCCTTCCCCTCTTGTTCGACAAGGCCAAGCAGAAGTTAGTGGATTTTCAAGGGTGCAGTAGACCCGGCCACCTTCAAGGCCTCCCCAGTTCCTCAGCATGATTTTTCTAGTCCCAAAACCTGTGGAGGGGTTTTGCCCTGTCATAAATCTACGAGCCCTCAACTCATTTGTAGTTTATCAACATTTCAAGATTGAGGGCATTCACCTCCTCAAAGACACCCTTCACCCTGCAGATTGGACGGTCAGAATAGACCTCAAGGATGTGCACCTACTAGTCCTGGTTTGCCCTCTTCATAAGGAGTTATTCCAGTTTTAATGGAGGGGTCGCATTTGGCAGTTTGCCTCTCTCCAGCCCTGTGGTGCTTCATCAAGCTAATGAAGCTGGTGATGGCTCTCCTCAGGTCGAAGGGGATTTGAATCATCATTTATCTGGACGAGATGCTCCTTTTGGCACAGAATTTCCAGATTCTCCAGGTTCACCTGCATCTAACAATCTCCCTGTAACAAGCCCTAGGCTTTGTCATAAATGTGAAAAGTCCATCTTCCAGCCTACTCAATGCATCCAGTTTCTGGGCTTCAATATAGATTCCAAGCAGCGCATCCTTCTGCTGCTAGACAGCAGGCTCTCCAAAATTCAGAAGGAAATTTGCCGCCTCCTAAAAAGGGGAACGTCTCTCTCAGGCAGTTCGCCAGGGTAGTGGGGATGCTCTCAGCCTCCATTCAGGCCATATTTCTTTTGCCCTTACATTACAGGGCTTTACAACACCTCAAAAGCAGACATCTCTGCAAGAATCTATCGTATTCACAGATGGTGCTCTTGTCTCCCGATGCCAAGTTGGAGCTCCTCTGGTGGCTCAATCATATGACCGCCTGGAATTGCAAGGTGATCTTTGGTCCATCTCCAGATGTTGTTCTAGAGTCTGATGCCAGCAGGGCAGGTTGGGGGGCCAGGATAGGACAGGTGTCCACTGGAGGGAAATGGCCAGTTCAAGAGAAATCTCTACAGATAAACTGTCTGAAACTGCTAGCGGGCTCTTTTGCAGTCAAGAGCCTCCTCAAGGATCAGTTAAATTGTTGTGTCCTTCTTCGGATGGACAATATCTCGGCCATGTGTTGCATAAACCATCTGGGGGGGACCCGTTCCAAGGCCCTAGCGAATCTAGCGAGAGAGTTTTGGCATTTTTGCCTTGACAGGAACATTCTCTTAAAAGCAGAGTACCTCCCGGGGGCCAGCAATACTGTGGCAGATTGTAATTCTAGGCATCTTCAGGACCGGAGCGATTGGATGCTGGACAAGACCCTCTTTGCCAGGATCCTGTCTCTCTGGGGTCCGATTCAAGTAGACCTCTTTGCCTCGAGACTCAACTGTCAGGTGCCCCTCTTTTTCAGTTGGAGACCTGACCCCTTGGCGTTAGCGACTGACGTTTTTCTCCAGGATTGGTCGTGTCAACTGTCCTACACCTTTCCCCATTCACAATGATCGCCAGAGTCCTGGGACAAGTGCGCAGACAATCTGCAACTCTAGTAATAGTCCCTCCCTTTTGGCCCTCTCAGATGTGGTTTCCAGCCCTCATAGAGCTGGCAGTGGATATTCCTAGTCTTCTCCCTCTCCACCCTCAGCTCCTAATGGACCCGGCGGGTCTCCCTCACAAGCTGGTCCTTTGGGGGCATCTCTCCCTTTATGGCTTGGACGATTTCAGCTCTTCCTGTTGCTTCAAAGGACTTTCGCAGGACTTGATCTGCATGATCAAGGATTCCTGGGCAGCTTCCACTTAATCAGGCTACTCTTCAGCATGGAGCCGCTGGGGGGGCGGTGTGTGGCTCAGCACCTCAATCCCGTTTCTTCTACTCCTGTAGAGGTGATGAATTTTTAGTTGAATTGTTCAAAGAGGAAAAGGCTTATAGAACTATAAACAGGATCAGGTCACCCATTTCGGCTGGCCATGTGCTAGTGAAAGGAGAACCATTGGGCAGGCACTTCTTGGTACGCAAGCCCTTAAGTCTATTTGCATTAAGGTCCCGCCTAAGGCTAGGTATTCCGTCCCCTGGGACGTCAATATGGTCTTGGACTTATTTCGCTCTTGGCCCCATTATGACGAGTTATCTTTGCAACAACTTTTCTCCCCGCAGGGGGTACCTTCTATGTTTCTAGAAGAGCTAAATGCATGATTTCTTCCATTTCATACCCAGCATTGCCAGAAGATCGCAAACCGTGCATGGTGCAATGTTTAAAATGTTTTGAGTTAAAGACAGACAGTCTTAGGCCCCGGGTACCTCTCAGCTGCTCATTTCTTACAGAAAGTCCTATAAACCTGTGTCCCCGGCTACTTTAGCTAGGTGGGCCAGATGGGTCATGAAGGAAGCAGATATTGACATTTCTTCCTTTGGGGCACATTCGGTAAGGGGTGCTATGGCTTCAAAAGCCGCCTTCTTCGGGGGAGGTCTGGAACAAATTCAAGACATTTTATCATAAGAGTATTGATCATATTGCACTTAATGTGGTCCAAGGGCTTTAAACTTGCATAATATGAAGCCTTCTGTCTTGACATAGAATGATTAATCGCCCTCATTAACGTGAGCGGGGGTTTAGATTGTATTAAAGACAAGGAGGCGAGTATTCGACCACCCACCCACCCTTTTCTGTTTGTTTTGCATGCAGCTTCGGGGTGAGGTGATCCAGTCAAGAAGATTTTCGAGTTCCCCAGGATGGTGCGGTATGAGAAGGTCCCGGAGCTGGTTCTGGATTGGGTTGTCCGTGCTACAGTGTCTAATCTTCAGAGATGGCGTCTGGTGTGGTTCTGCTACAGAACAGGATATGATACTGGAGGAAAGGAGTCCCGGGAGGATAGCTCAGCGGCAACGTGCGTGCCTTGGAAGTGTTTGTGCCCTCCCTGACTTATACGTGTAGAAATTAATAAAACAGACACTCCCTGGACAGGGAATAAGGCACAAAAGAGCAGGCTGCGAGTGTTCAAGGAAAGGTTTATCTAGATCTCTGAGAGCTCTCTGAACACACCAAAGTTACACCATATTATATAGTACATTGGCATATTTAACACATGATGCTACGTTGGACCCGGATTGGTCAGTCAGGGTGGTGTCTTAGGTGTGGGCATCATCTCTTCCTCCGGGTTGGTTGTTTACTTGGCGGGAGGATTGACAGACATCTGTACTCCGGATGGGTGAAGGTCAGGTTGCTGTGAAACATGGTGGTCACTATCTAAGCTAAGAAAATACATTCTAAATAATGCATGCACTAAATACTGGTTGATCAAAAGACACTCAGTACTTTATCATGTCACTATACAAATCACACAGTTATCTATAACATCTGTGACGTTTGGGTTATACGGATCACAGGTTTACGAGTCTTGACCACTATAATACTGTCATTGAACTGTAGGGTTAGTCTCACAAGAATCTCAGGTATGTGGCATTTGTTAGTATTGGGCATGATATACTGCAGCAGGGGTCTAATGTTAGTTGGGGGTCTGTTGGGTGGGCTTCATAGCATGGTCAGCGGTCTGGCACATGAAAGAGATAACTTGGCGGGACACAGGGTTAGAATGGCAATAAGTTTCAACTGGCGAGGGTGAGAGGGCAAGGACACTTTTGTGGAGATGGACGAGCTATGAGCTCGGTTCATGCTGGTTCACATGCAGGACAGTGATCTCAGAGGAAAAGAGATGTTACATTTATTATTTGTTGCAAGCATCTCCGGCTTCAGCGTGAGAATGGAGTTTTCCAGTCAGAGTGGGAACAAGGGTGGGGGCCATGTGCTCCGAGCTGCTGCGGCAGGGAAAAGGGAGAGAGGCATTTTGTACTATTGCAGTGAGGCCTGGTCACCAAGATGGAGTCGAAAGGGGGTATAAAAAATGGATGCCCCGTGTCCTGCTCGGTGGTCCCATCTACACAAATGTAACCCAAAGTTAACATCGCGTAAGGGCGAGGGGCGTACCCACCACTAGAGGCACTTGGTCCAAGTTTTGTACTGAGAAGTGATGGCAGAGAGGGGCCGATTGGCCCCTCGCTCCCACACATTCCCCCCTTTTGTTACATCTAAAGTAACAAATACTTCTACTTTTTATTCTTTTCATTCTCCCTTCGGTAGTACTCAGCCTCCGCCACAGCCTCGTCCCACGCGGGGTGCCTTTTATTGGCATCCACGCTCTGCATACACTTCTTAAGCTATTTCCTCTTCTGGCATATTCGTCTGGTGTACACATTAAGTAAATTCCTCCATCCCCATCTAGATCCACCCATACTTCTTGGTACCATTGCAACTCCCTTGGTTCTTTTATCGTTGTATGATGCAAATTATCAACTATATCCCCACATTGCCTGTAAATTGCTGTCATCATGTATTGTGGTGTAGTGTACTCCCCTGTTTGCATTTGTGCATCTATCATGGTAGCTACCGTTGTTTGTCGGCCCATTGTTACCATCATCATAGCTGAGGTTGGCATGCTTTTCTCACAATACCGTAGTCCCACTTGGCACACACAAAAGAAGAGGAGCACAAAGACGATGATGGGGACCAGTATTTTCATTGCCACATTTACCCATGATGGTATCCAACTGAACAAATTGTCGAACCATGTGCTTTCTTCTGCGCCTCCTTCTGTTCTCATCCTTTCCCCTAGATTTTGTACCTCTGTTATCACATGTGAGAGTGTCCCGTTATCAGCATCTTCAGTTGGCACGAATGTGCAACACGCCCCCCCAATTTTTCAGCAAACACCACCGTCCTTCACCGTGAGGAGATCTAGGGCATATCTGTTTTGCATTGTCATTAGGCGCAGTGCGCGGAGCTCTATTTTTATCACGTTGAACCCCTCTTCAGTGTCGATAGCCAGTTGGATGAGCTCCCAGCGCACTATCTGCAACCATTTGGCGTTCGTTCGTGCTTGCAGTCCCGGGACAAGAAGTGAGGCGAAAAATGTCTCTGCTGATGAAAAGAGCTTGTATTTCTGCGGGATCTCAGCAAGGAGTTTCGATGATTCGGATGAGATGTAATTGGAGGATCTTTTACTTCGTGTCAATCTTTTCTTTAGTTCATATTCTGACAATAGTTCATACGCTGGAGCTTCTGTTATTATTAGTTGGGGCACTGTCGATGGTTCAGCCGATTGCCCTGCTGCCGATATATGCCAGCCGATTGCCCTGCTGCCGATATGCCAGCCGATTGCCCTGCTGACCCTTGGATATGGCTTTCTGGTATTACCATGAGGGCTGTGTGGAGGGTGGCTAGAGCACAAGTTCCTTTCCACGATGCGGGGAGGTGCAGGTAGGCTTGTTTGCCGCACACCCAGTACATATCCATTAGTGCAGCTGTGCCTTTCTTTATGTCAGGTATTATGACCATCTTGTTACATTTCCTTGTCTCTCCCATGTTCTCTTCCCTCCCCATGGAAACACAGTTCATGTGGCACCTCTTTCTGTATTTTGATAGGCTTTTCTAATGCTGTGACCCACGTTAGCTTTGTGACATGTCGCGACCAGATGGGGTCACATACCTCCTTTATCCATTGGAAAGTGTCATTGGATAGGCCTCGAAGTGCTTCTGCTTTGCATTCGATAGTTTCTTCGTGCCACTTATTTTCTGCATATCGCGTCCCCTTGATGACAAGAAATGGTTCCTTGAGGCAAATTACTTCTTGGCGTCTGCTTGTGCACATTTTCTCATTTTCCAGTTTTTTCAATGTGATGGCGTGTGCTTGGAATGTGCTCTTTATTCTGCATAAAACAAGATGAATTAAACATTGGGCCTCTGACAAGGGCACTTCCTGAGGTACTAACATTTTCGGTGTTCCTGATGCGTGCGGGATGAGTGAACAGACGTAGCAGCTTTCATTTGTTGCTTGCTTCGCCGTGGCACTCATGTCGGAATACCATTTATTTGATTGATCAGGGTGGCGGGGATCTTCTATTTCGTCTAACCCCAGGTCATGATAAATGTTGCATCTTTTCCCTCCCGCCCCCCTTTTTCTCCTCCTTCTCCCTTCCTTGCTATTGTTTTTCACCTTTTTGTAATGTATTGGAAACATGCCAGCCCAGGCTGTATCATTGTTATTAAATATGACATGTGTTTTTTCATCAGTAACAGTAATGTTGCGTGAGGTAGGGTGTGTGGTTGTCTGTGAATGTGGACTGGTGCTAGTTAAATCATTTGGCCAATAATAATCTCCATCGTATTCATTAAATTCATAAGCATCACTCATATTTATGTTCAGACGTAACAATGATACACTTGTTGATCATACAGTGGCGTGTTCTGAAGGTTGCATCACGTCTGTATTTTTCATGTTAATCTCATATGATTCTTTCAACATAGTCTTCACCCCAGTCCATATCAAGTGCGACCCTTCTCATATCATGTTAGCCCCGCTTCCTCCCCTGTGCATGTCATTAACCAAAGATAAAAGGGTATAATACCAAGCCGCAAAAACAACATTACTGACATCAAAACTGCAGCACATTTCAAAACACATTCAACGTTACTGAACCTTTTAGCCCTAATGGCGTCCCTATCACTATCTAGCATTAATTGGTTCTCCACGATTGTAGTTCGTTGGGCCATTTGTCACCTGTAGGGGCGATATAAATTCGTTAAGTCACCACAATATATACATGTATTTACATTTTTTGTTCAACTTCATGTTTAATCATTATTTTTAGTCATGTTTGTTCATTTGCTGTATTACACATTTACTTTTACTATGGAGGGAAGGAGAGTAAAACAGTGAAGGAGAAAACCGTGGAACAATAATCGAAATGAAGGTGGGAGATGGAGAGAGTCGAGGTGTATGGAGAGGATATCGATCAATCAAAAAGGAAAGAAGGAAAACATAGAAAAGAAGGAAGTAGGAGATAAGTCGTGCAGAAAAAAATACATATCATAACTTTTATCTCTGCATGTTCTCTTTACTGACAATTTGGTTATCCTTTTTCAACCTCATTTGTGGTACCAGTGGAACCATCTTGCTCCTCCTGGGGGATTGTACTATCGTGTGCCCTCCTCACGTCTGATAAGTGCACCCAATACTTCAATCCTTTCACCTTCACCGCAGTGGGTGTACTATAGATGACCTCGTAAGGGCCATGAAACCTGGGTGAATTCCACCTCCTTACAAAGCTGCGGATGTACACGTGTGCTCCTGGCATCAGTGGCCCACTTGAACTGTCTGTGGCCGGTGTGGTGGTATCAGTCGCCACATTTTCAGTAAAAGGCAGTGCTATTTGTTGCGCTATGCTGCGTACTGCGCGTGTTAACTGGGTCAGGTATTCCTTGAACTCTTCCCCCAGCACTGTGGCAGCCCTGTGTGCATCCGATGCTCTTCTAATCGGTGATACTGGCATGTGTATTCGCCTCCCAGTTACAATTTCGTGGGGGCTCAGATGGTGGTCTTTACATGGTTGCGTCCTGAGTTGGAACAGTGCTAGGGGCAAGCAATACACCCAGTTTTTCTTCAGTGTGTTACACAACTTTGATAACTTACTCTTCAGCAATCCGTTGATCTTTTCCACCACTCCATTCGCCATCGGATGATAAATTGAGCATAGTTTGTGTTTTACCCCCAAGAGTGATGTCACTTCCTTAAAGAGGTCATTCACAAAGTGCGTACCGTTGTCTGATCTTATCACATCGCATATTCCCCATCAGGAAAACACTTCCCGAACAAGGAATTTGGCCGCACACTTCGCGTCTGGGTGGGGACATGGGCCCGCTTCCACCCATCTTGAAAAGGGGCACACCACCACAATCAAATATCTTGCTCCATTACACCGCTCTCCCATATCAGCATAGTCTATATGGAGCTCTCTAAATGGTCCTGTTGGTCGGGGCAGGGTACCGCGCAATGTTCTCAATGTCATTCCTGAATTATATGTTTGGCATGTTATGCATTCTACAATTAATTTTGACAGGTGCTCTTGCAAATTGGGGACGAACCAGTGTTCCTGGATGTCTGCGGCAAAGTGTTGTTTTGCTACATGGCCGGGGAAATGCAGCTGTTGGAATGCTATTTCTAGTAACTCTATGGGCATTACAACCTTTCCTGTTGTCTCCTGTCTCGAAATGAGATCTGTGGCTAATTGTTTACATCCCTGTTTGCTCCACAGTTCTTGCTCCTCCTGTGGTGCTCTTCTTTGTAATTCTATTATCTGCGCTTTTGGGGTATTACTGTAGGCTTCTTCTAGTGGGTCTGCGGTGGTTGCTTTTACAATGCATTTGAGTGTTGGTGTTACATTGATATACGAGGCCTTCTTCGCTGCTGCGTCGGCTCCCACGTTCCCCAATGAGATTGCATCTGTGTTGTTGGTATGGGCTTGGCATTTCACCACTGCTACTACCGATGGTACTGCTAATGCATCTATTAACTCATTCAACAATGTCGTATGCTGAGGGGCGTGGCCAACGACCGCGGCATGTAGACGTGTGCTCTCGGTGCTCCCGTGGCCGCCAGCCGTATCATGAAATATCCTGCCAGAAATACTATTGCCCACGTGAAGAAAAAGGTGTTTTTGGTGTCGGAATATAACCGCTTTCACGTCTGTGGGTTGTCTGGTGAAACTGACCGCTAACTCCAAAAGAAATTGGCCGAGGAAAAGTGAAGTGACGGTGGCTGCTGAGAATCCAAGATGGCCGCCGGGCGCTGCTGAGCACGAACCCGGCAATGCTGCATATCCTGGTGCCCGCGGACTGTCTCCCCCTCTTCCTTGCACGGACCAACCTATCGTCGGAGTGTAGCAGTGCCCAGAGGAGAGGATCGACTGCGGGAGGAGACTCGCACCAAGACCCCTGCTCCATGCCCTCCCCCACCCCCCGTGTGAACTCGGGCGCTCCACGTAGCGTTGAGCGCCTGCCGACTGGCTGCCCTGCAGGTGAACACTGGAAGAGAACCCGGTAAGGAGAGGTGGGGGCGGGCCCTGCTGGGAAACGCCATACGGGAGGAATCTCCCGATCCTCTCTCTGTGCGAGCGAGCCCCTGTCTGATGCTGCACAACACAACGTGGGACCTGCCGTGCGGTGGCGGGTAAGCAGAAGACTTCCCCCGCCCTGAAAGACTGCCGGCTGAGCGCTATCCGACCCAGACACTGCACAGAGACCTGCTTGCTCCCCCAGTGCGAGCTCTGTAGAATCACTGGATAACTGTACCCCACACGATGCCCCCAGCAGCAGTTCCCCCCAACCAGTAGTTACTTGTGAAGGGCAACCTAACGAACCTCCTTGGTCCCTGTAATTGTACTGCTGCCCGAATCTTGGTTCCTGCACAGACGGGGGCAGCGAGTGATTGCGAACAACGGCAGTGACCTACCAAAATACAACAACTACTACCACCTACTACCCGAGGGGCCAAACAACCAACATCCTACTAGTCACGCAAGGAAAAGACCGATGCACATGTGAGAGGGTACTGCAGTGCCCGCAACTGAACCACATAGGAGAACCAAGGAAACCGGCAGACCCGTAATACAAGCATAGGCAAGGCACTCATATACCCCCCAAATTGCAATACCTGCACAAATCATCCTTATGCACATCCAATGATCGGGGCTGTACTGAAAAGTACTATTTCTCCCGTCAGTAGATAACAGCGGACAACAAAACAGAACGCTTCAAACAGAGAGGTGGAGTGCATGCCACAGTAAACATAGAACAGACAACAATCTGTAATTCGTAGCAGCCCTTGGCACGGCAGAACTAAGAGGTGATTTCCCTGGTCTGGGCATTTGCTGAAAACTCTGAGCTCAACTGGGCCTGACGACCCCGTGGTCAACCAAGTCAAGATACCTCTGTAACGATACTGCTGGCCCCTCCCAAAACACAACAAACCCCTCTGCATATTACAAGATCTGTTTAGCAAGATGGGGAAGGACAGACCCAAGAAAACCTCCACACAAAGCAGGATGGAACAATATGCAACCACCCCACTGTCCCGCTCGCCGGAAAGGCCAGCATCAACCGAACCTGAGAGCATGGAAGACAACATCTCCCTCAGAGACGTGATGGGTGCCATTGCCAGCTCCAGGACATCAATGGAAAAGAAAATGGACAGCATTGGTGCTGAGGTATCCCTGTTGAGACACGATTTACAGAAGTTGACTGCACGCACTGGAGCGGCGGAGACACGCATATCGGAGACCGAAGACAATCTGCAGGGAGTCAACCGCCAGATGACTAGCATGATGGAACGAATAAGATCCCTAGAGGGAGGAGTGGATGAAAGCGAGGGAAGATCAAGGCGATATAACGTCCGCATCCTTGGCCTTCCCGAAAAGGCAGAAGGAGAATGCATGGAACTGTTCCTTGAGAAATGGTTGATGGACATATTTGATGCAGAATCCTTCTCCAAATTCTTCTCTATCGAGAGAGCCCACCGCATCCCAACGGGTAGAATCATACCTGGTGCCCCACCGCCTGCAGTCATAGCGAGACTCTTAAATTACAGAGATAGAGATGCCATACTACAAACAGCAAGAACAACGAGATCCATTACCTATAACGGCTCGAAAATCTCCTTCTTCCCTGACTTCACCAGAGAAGTCCAAAAAGCGTGCCAGTCCTTTGGCCCGCTTAAAAAACACCTGCAATTACTGGGTACCAAATATGGCCTGATTTCCCCTGCTCAACTCAAAATATATCATAAGGGCACAACCGTGCATTTCACGGATCCCAAGGAAGCTTGGAACTGGGCGGAAAGACTTATTGAAGGTGACTGGAATACACGGAAGAAGGCCGGAATAGATCGTAATAGGCCACATCCTGAGAGACCACCGGATAACAGACCGCTACAACAGCAGGAAGAAGAGCCACAACAAGAAAATGCATGAACGCGAACAGTAATAGACAAGGCAAGTGAAACCACTGGAAATAAATGAAAGAGAATCCGACTTAAAACAAATTCACATGGCAGAAAGTATGTAATGGCTGGCGGCAGGAACCGACCCGCCCCCTCTAGCAAGAAGCGAACGTACACCGCTAGGCAAAAGTTCCAAATTGCCTAGATATACTAGTTAATTAGCGTTTGAACTGTTCAAGGGCGACAGATGCTTCAGTTGGGGACGAAGTATGGGGAGGGGGGAGTTTGGCATAAGGTTAGAAGATGGAAAAACTCAATGAGGCAATACACACCGTGTGAATCACATGATAATCGAACGACAACCACTGTTCCCTACTACGAGGCAAACGAGTCCAATGCCCCCACCGCGGGAGGCTACACTACCAGCTGGAATCATGAACACGAACGTAACTCTGCAAGACAATAAGAACAAAACCTTAAAATTGCTCACCTGGAATGTGAATGGCCTGGGTAACAGCCTGAAAAGGAGGCCAGTAAGGCAGTTTCTGAACGGGCACAGCCCGGATATAGCCTTCCTAACAGAGACCCATCTGGCAGGTACAGCCAATGCACTATTCAAGAGGTCGAACTACCGAACGACCATACAAGCAGGCTTTACAATGGGAGACAGAGGAGTACTGATACTGATACATAAAAGGCTACCGCTCACCCTTACCAAAACAACACAAGATACTGAGGGCAGATTCACATACGTCACAGGCACACTCTGGAACAAGACAATATCCCTTATGGCGATTTATGCTCCACCTGCTCTCCAATCCAAGCTCATAGCTGAATACCTCCCAAGGGGCATCTCAGATCACTCCCTGCTACTTATGTCACTAACGACGTGCAAACCAGCTCCCCCACCAGTATGGAGATTGAATAACTACCATCTAGGCTCTCCTGAGCTGATTGAACGCATACAGAACGTCACTACAGAATATTTCGAGACAAATGAAGGATCGGTGGAAAGTCCCCCTACGCTGTGGGAAGCATACAAACCGGTGTTACGTGGGGAGATCATCTCCTGGACGACTGCACAGAAGAAAATATACTTGGAATCACTGCGAGAGGCAGAAGCAAATGTAAGACAGGCAGAAGAAACGCATCTAGCCCAAGACATCCTAGATACGAATAGAGCCCTGATACTAGCGCAGAAGAAACTGCAAAACATTGCATTGGACAACGCCAAACAGGCACACAGAGCAATGAGGGCCAGAATATATGACACTGGGGACAAGGCGGGGAAGGTCCTAGCCTGGCTTGAGCGGAGAGATGAAGGGCACAATCAAGTGAGAGAAATTGTCCCCCAAAACTTGGAACCCCGCCTGACGGATGAGGACATAACCGAAGAATTTGCAAGATTCTATGAGAAGCTATACAAGACACCTGCGACTCCCCCTGAGACCTCCACACTAGATGAAATTACCCTCCCGTCCCTCAATGAGACCCAGATTGCCAACCTAGAAAGAGAAATCACGGAAGAAGTTGCAATGGCCATGATGCAGCTCCAATCAGGGAAGACCCCTGGACCAAATGGCTTTCCCATAGAAACCTGGAAGAAGATAGGCTGCAACAATCTAGCCCCCCATTTGCTTAAAATGTTCCAACAGGCCCGAACAACAGGATGCCTCCCGACGGATCTAAGGAAAGCAACAATAATCGTAATACCCAAGGCAAACAAACCTCCGGATCAATGCAGCTCATATAGACCCATCTCACTCATTAACAGCAAAACCAAGATACTAGCCAAACTACTAGCAACACGCCTACAACAGGTCATAACATCCCTAATCCACCCGTACCAATGTGGCTTCATGCCGGGTAGATCCACAAGAATGAACATAAGAAGAGTACACTTGGTCATTGAATGTGCCCAGATCCTCAACATGCCCCTGGGAGTACTCGCAATAGACTTTGAAAAGGCATTCGATTCCATTCAGTGGGAGGCACTCTGGGCCATTATGTGCAAAATGGGCTTTCAAGAACAGTTTCTATCCTGGGTCCAGCTGCTATATGAGGCACCAATGGCTGAAGTCCGAGTGAACGGCTGGACATCACGCTCTTTCGTCTTGGGAAAAGGGACCCGACAAGGCTGCCCACTATCAGCACTCCTCTTTGCACTGGCCATGGAACCACTGGCCCAGTTGCTGAGAGAAACACCTACATGGAGTGGCATCCCGGGTGGTCCGGAGTGGGAGGACAAAGTCTCATTATACGCAGACAACCTATTACTATACCTGAGAGACCCCAGGATGGCATGCCCGGTAGTGGCACAGTTACTTCAGAAATATGGAGCCTTTAGCGGCCTGAAAGCAAACTGGTCCAAATCCACGATATTTGCATTAAATGCTCTGGGTAGCGAGGCTCCTGAGCCCTGCCCATACAAAATAGACCCGGAACACTTCCAATATCTGGGTATGTCCCTACCCTTGACCCTTTTAGGCCGAGCCGCACTGTTCAAAATGCTGACACTTCCCCACTACTTATATGTGCTCCAAAACGCCCCTCTCCATATACCTATGAAGGAGTTCCGGAAAATAGACAGCACACTTAGAAAACTCCTATGGGAGGGTGGATGCCTGAGAATTGCCCTTCAAACACTAGAAAGGTCAGTCTGGGAGGGTGGGATCGGCCTACCAAGGCTACAGACATACTACTGGGCCAGTCAGATGTTGGTAGTAAACGACTCAATGCATGCGGACCCAGCACTACCACACATACGGGCGTCGCCTCCCTTGGAACTATACAAGGCAATACCAAGAACGACCCCCCGGAAAATGGCAGCACAGGCATCCCGCATTTGGGCGGAATCACATACCTTTATGGGATGGGGAGACAAAATCACACCAATCCAACCACTATGGGATAATAGAAATCTCTGTGAGGTAGCCAAATTACCAAAATGGCCAATATGGACGGGATGTGGTATAGAGAAAGTGGGTGACATTCTAATAAATGGTGCCATTAGACCCTACGAAGAATTGGCTCTATCCTTTAACCTTCCTGAGGCAGAAAGATACCACTATACACAACTTCGACATGCACTTCAACAGCACCTCCCTACCCTTGTCGACATGCCAGACACTACCCCAATAGAACGCAACATAATAACTGATTGCATTCAAGCCAAGGTCACTACAGTAATGTACAGCACCATCACTTCCTTTGCCACAACAGAACTGACTTGGCTCAAGACAAAATGGGAAGCCGAAGTTGGGGATATTTTACCGGAAGACTGGGTCCAGATACTGATGTTCCCCTGGGAGGTAGCCATATCAACCAGACTGCAATTGGTCCAACTGAAAATACTGCACAGAATCTACTACCCGAGGGTAACCTTGTACCGATGGGGTAAGATAACGGAACCTAACTGCCTACGTTGCCATGGAGAAGAAGGAACGTTCTTTCACACGCTGTGGGAGTGCCCAAATATCAGCAGCTACTGGCAGCAATGCTGCGATATCCTTTCCAGAGTACTAAATCAGACAATCCCCAGAGACCCTAAGCTACCACTTCTTGAAGCAGTCAGCGAAATTGACCTGTCAAGATATGAAAAGCACTGCCTCCTGACAACCACTGCAATAACCAAAAGGAACATAGCACAACTATGGGGTGCAACAGAGACACTGCAAATAAGTCAATGGATAACTGATGTACAGATTTGCATTGCCATAGAAAAGAGAGTGTATAAAGCCAGGGGATGTCCTGAAAAGGCGAACACGATATGGCAACGATGGGAAGATGTGGTGTGAACTCAGAGACCAGACTTGATATGACACTATAGAATGCAGTGTGTGTAGGGATGCTGGGGACCTTTCTCAGTAGTAAACCATCCTTTATATGAACTTGTGTGATTTGCTTAATTGAGTATTCCAATGAACGTTATTATTATTATTGTTGTTTTTGTGTCCTGGCCCGGTGAGGACCAGTGTTTGTATGTTACAAAACCAATAAAATGTAATATTAAAAAAAAAAACAATGTCGGATGCTGTACTAGAGAACCGTCTGCCCTCCTGAATCCCTGTCTACGCCACTGTGACAACCCTGAGTGCACTGTGGTAGTTGCATATGCTGAGTCTGAGTATATTGTCAGCGCGCAGCCCTTGGCTGTGTGCATTGCTTCGATCAGGGCAGTTAGTTCGGCTGCCTGTGCTGAGTAATGGGATGGGAGGCGCTTTTGCACAATTGTCTCATAGTCATCTTCCTCCATGCGCACTACCGCCATCCCTACGTGTTATTCCCCTGTTTCGGGGTTTATTGATGCTGACCCATCTATGAAATATATTTCTCCCTCCTGTAGGGCATTTTCACTTGCTTTTGGGATGTCATCACCTTCCCCCTCATATGTGGCATAATCGTGTTCCTGTATGTCCTCTGTCGTGCATGGCTCTGTAATGAATGTTGCTGGGTTTACTGTTTTGCACCTTACAACGTGTACGTTGGGGCTCGAAAATTATTATTTCATATGCTGTTGCTCTCTGTGTTGTTAGCGTTGATTTGATCGCTCAAGGATGGCGAATAGGGAATGCTCCGCATATAGCTTACTGAACATCCCATGACAATGGTGGTGCTCTTTTCAATCGCGAAGGCCGCAGCTGCGAGAGCCTGTTCGCACGTGAAATGGCCTTGCATTACTGGATCTAGTGTCCCGCTGTAATAAGCCAATGGTTTGTGACCTAGTGATGTTTTCTGTGTCAGTACTGCAGTCATCAATGTCCCATTACAGTGCGAAAACAAGAAAAATTCCCTCTCATAATCTGGGTTCGCGAGAACTGGGGCATCAGCAATGAGGTCTTTTAATTTAAAATACTGTGTCATCATTTCATGCGTCCATTTTATTGCGGCTCTATTTTTCAGTGCCTCTTTTAACGCTTGTCTTTTGCATGTCTTTCACAGTTTTTGGGATTATTATGTTGCGTACAGCAGCTGCTCTGTCTGGGAGTATTTGCTTCCCATCTTTTGATATTAGCTGTCTGAGGTATACAACCTCGGCGAGACAGTATTGCAATTTTCCTTTGTCCACCTTCTATCCCTTGGTAGCTAACACATTCAGTAGTGCTATCGAGTTTACTCTGCACTTTTCTTCTGTATGGCTGCAGACGAGTAAACTGTCTACGTATTGGATGATGGTACTCTCTACATCTATGCTTCCAATGTCCTCACGTAACACCCTGTCAAAAATGCTGGGGGGCTTTCGCAATACCCTTGTGGGAGTCTACGATGTTCATACCTGTTGTTCCCTAATGTGAACGCTGTCAGGTATTGGGATCCTGGGTCAAGTGGTATGGAGAAGAAAGCATTTTTCAAATCAATTATAGTAAAACATGTTGATTCTTTTGGTATGCTGCACAATATTGATGCTGTGTTAGGCACTAATGGGAACTCTTTTGAATGACGTCATTGAGTGGACGGAGATCCTGGATCATCCTCCATGCCCCTCCTTTTGCTTTTTTGATCGGGAAAATCGCCGTATTACAAGGGGAGTTAGATGGCACTATGATGCCTTGTTTTAGGAGTGCATTTATGGTTTCCCTAATTCCCTCCTCTGCTTCTCTCGATATGGGATATTGTTTTACCCTTGGCGGTATTGCACCTGGCTTGAGTTTTATTTTTATTGGTGTCACCTCATGCAGTAACCCTACATCGTAGGGCCCTGTGGTCCAAATTTCAGGTACTACCTTTGTCATGTCCTCCTCAAATATAGTCAGTGGGGCATTAACGCTAGCCATGAGTGGGTTGTGTACCTCTCTGTACTGGATCATAATATCACATGGTATACTTATTTCCATTATTATTTCTCAGTCAATTTCACCATCAGTGAATAATTCCTCTTCTGTTATGTCTCGTAGCATTATGTTTGGGTCTATGCATAACACAGTTCTCCACCCGCACCCATGCGCGTCCAGTCCTATGACCACAATACGTCTGCTGGATACTTGAACTGCCTCGATGTCTATGGACATTATCGTGCCTGGCACGACGTCTGTGTGTGCAATTGGGCGGAATATGAAATCTGATGGTGTTCTCCATTCTTTTCTCGTTATCTCTGGCAAGGCTCGTGCTAATACCTTGATGCCATAAATAAACATACTTATATCAATGGGTATTCCTCGCACCACAACTTCGTTCATTACTGTGCTGATCATCAACATAGCTCGTACTGGGCACACTCCTGGGGTTGAACATACTATTCCTCGTTCTGTAAACGAGATGGTCATATTTAATTTGCTTAGCAAATCTCTCCCCAACAGATTGATTGGCGCTTCTTCGTGGTACAGTAAAGGTTTTTCCCCCCACCGTTATATCAAGATCTTTAGTGTAAGGAACTTTTAAAATAGCCCCAGAGAACCCCTGCGTCTCTAATTTCCTGCCTGAGAGCTGAAAGTGCCCTTCGATAAGACATGATTTCTCCGCTCCTGAGTCTACCATAAAGATAAACTGCTTATTTCCTATCTCTGCCCCCACTAGTGGTTCCTCTTCTGCACGTAGGGTGGTAGATAGGACTGGGCACGCAAGTGTTCCCTGTGGGCTGTCCTAATCTGAATGTCTTTCTTGCCCTGGCACTAAAAAAACATTGTCTCCAACCACTGTTACGCCACGGTATGGTGCGGGCGCACCGTTTGCGGCTGTCACAAAATAATTGCTGTTTGCGTTTCCTACCGCGTTTTGTCTTGCCATAGGTTGTGGCGGTGGTTGCTGTCCTTGCTGCATCTGAGGTTCGTTATAGCATTGGTCCTGCTGTCTCCCTCCTCCCATTGGTAGTCCATAGGGGCTACGTGGGTGTGGGCACCCCCAACCTTGTTCGTTCTCCATGGGCTGTTGCCCCTGGAAATACCCTGAAGGCTGCATTCTACAATCTCTGGAATAGTGTCCCCATCTCCCACAATTCCAGCATGACCCTTGTGGACCGCCTCTCATTCCTTGACCACCAAATCCTCTATTCCCCATTCCTCCAAACCCCCCCTCTCTGGCCACGGTACCCACCTCTTCCTCTTGCTGGTCTTTCTTGCCACTATTGTCCACCGTACTGCTCTTCTCCATTCCACGGTCCTTGTCCTCTGGTTGCCCGCAATACCGCTATTGTGACTGGTCTATTTCCCGCTCCTTCATCCCCCTCGTTTTCTCTGTCTGTGGCTACGCTGGCATTGATGGCGGCGACCTTCACTAATTTGTTCTGTACCAGCTTCGCCTCGTCTGCCAGACTTTTTTGAGCTATCTCTTTTTCTCTCTTTGATCCTCCTGCAGTGGTGCACAATTATGCTCTGTATTTCAGGCCAGCCCTTGGCTTCTATCCCAGCTATTTTGTCAAAGGCCTTCTGCACCTCCTTCGGGAGCCCCTTTTTGATGATAAAATAAAACAAGGCAGTGGACTGGTTCCACGCTGTGCCAGTTTCGCTTCTCCATGAATCCTGCACCCGTAGTATGAATTGCGTAGGATCCTCGTTCTCCTCCATTGTGCACTGCATCACTAAATGTAAATCTGGAATATCTGGAAACATGCGCCTCAATGCATCCCATACTTGTGCTCGAACGTTATTGAACGCCGATCCATCGTGGCGGTCACAACTCATCGTTACCCCAGGGAATCCGGCCTTTTCCCACACTGCGTCTGCTTGGTCACCAATTGCTGACACTAATAAACTTTTCACATCCCCTATCGCTAGCGGCACTCCTGCTGTGTTTTTCTCAAGGGCGTGTATCCATTTCCCAGCCCCTCCCGATAGTGGGGGGAGGACCTTTAGCAAGTTGTTTTTATCCATTTGAGCCCATGGAATGTAGTGTGCCCTACCTGCTCCTTTATGTATCAATGGCATTTGTAACTTGTGTTTCTTTCCTACCTTACTTACCGCACCTTTCTTTATTTTACTTACCATCATATTTCCCCCTCGCTGTCTTAGTCTACCCTGCCATAAAGGTGGCGATGGTGTATCTGGGTAACAGCGGTTTGGCAGTGGGGACCCGGCCTCGGCAGCTGCCTCTTCATATTAGTCTAAGTCACTCCACACCTCTTCTATTTCTGATTCTTGCTCATTGTTTCCTTCACATCCTTCCCCTTTCTCACTTTCTGGGGTGGGTTGGCGTATAATCCTCACGGGTTTGTCATTTAGATGAAAAAGGAACTCCCCTGACCGCCACTCTTTCTCTTGTCCTTGTGGTATGCGTGTTCCTTGTGATGATACTGATCGCGCTGGCTCTGAGATTGCTTGCGCCACTTCCCCTGCTGTGCTCAATGTTGGCATTAGATCCGCCATGGATAATGGTGGCACCTCTCCTCCCCCTGGCAGCATTTGGCCTCTATCGCACAATGCTCTTAGCCACGTTATTTCCATCTGTGCATGCGCTAGCTGGCGGTCTAATTCTCCAGTTAAGTGTGCCAAATTCACGGGGGGTGCGCTCGTTGGGCCATACAAACCTCCTTTATCATAGGGTGGCGGTGCCGTGGCAACTGCTCCGGTTGAGGGTGTGGGGGTGGGACATGCTGGTATGTACAGGGGCTCACTGTATCCTACTGCTGGCCTTGACATTAAAGGATATATTTTTGTTGTATCGCCTTCAGCTGTAGTGGTTGTGCACTCGCCCCATTGGCGTTCCGCTTACCTCTTCCTGCGTTTTCTGGGTTTCGTTCTCTCTTTCTTTATTTACCTCTGCTGTAGGCGTAACTTCTTCAAAGATTCGCCACAGGTCTAGTACTTCTCTTCTATTCTGTAGTTGTTTCCCCTTATACCTTGGTAACAAGTGTGTGGATACTAAATCTAACACCCTTTTATCGAATGACCCACCTTCTGGCCAAATTGGCGTCACACTGTCTCCTTTTATCTCCGTCAACCATTGATCGTGGTATTTTTGTATCTTCTCACTGTATAACGGAAGGTGCTGACAAATATGTGCTAGTGGTGTTATTCCCCCCATTACGATATTTTTTCTTCTTTCCCTTTGTCTGTACTTGCCCTTCAACCTCTCTTTCCTTCTAATCACTTCTCCACTTGCCTTTCTTTCCTTCTAGCTGAACAATATACCCTGAATCTTTTCAATTACTTATAGGCTGTCTGCACACATATGTATCAAGATAGCTATATGAATCACTTTTCAACGTTAACCTTATGGTTGTTGCATGTTCAAATTCAACAGTTAATTTTTGCATATTTTTCCACTTTAACCACAAATTAATCACAGTACTTGGATATCCTTGACAAAAATGGACAGAACCCAAAAGACATATAACACATATCAATCATGCACATGCACTACCTGCACGCTTTTTCTTCCCGTCTGTTCTTTTACCACCCCTTCCCCGTTTCGCCTACTCTTCTCATTCACTCCCCACCTCTTACACCCTTTTACTCTTTTCCAAGAATCCTTTCGTACCCAGAAAAAGAATGTTCTAAATAACTACTTCGAATCTACTCCATATACGAGACTCCTACTATTTTCTCTGTATCTTCACTTATTTATTCTGCACTGGACGAGACAATGCTACGCGGTGCCGCATTCTACCCCGTTCGGGCTAGGATACCAATTCTCTTTTTTCTCTTCACTTCTTACAAAAACCTAATGGCCATATAAAGGACAGATCAGAAAAGCCTCATCATCACTCGCACAGGCCCTACTCTTCCCGATAACCCATTACCACCTGTCCCCCCCTATTTCCCCCTTACCTTTCCTTCGTAACCTACGCAACCGGCACTCACGTGTTCAGTCAGGTGACTCGAGGGTCGCCGCTCGCAGTCCGACCCCAGTCAGGCTTGCACCCCAACCAAGCCGTGGCCCGCCTCAGTGAGCAGCTTTTCAGTCGGGTATTCGTCAACCGGGAGCCCTTGACCCTTCTGTCTAGTGCGCACAGGCTGGTCGGCCACGGAGGCGATGCTTTTGCTGGGGGGCGTCCCGGATCTCGCCGCACGGCGCCGGCCTCGAGGCCCCTCTCCGATCACGTCGCAGGGGGTCACCAAATGTTTGTGCTCTCCCTGACTTATACGTGTAGAAATGAATAAAACAGACACTCCCTGGACAGGGAATAAGGCACAAAAGAGCAGGCTGCGAGAGTTCAAGGAAAAGTGTATCTAGATCTCTGAAAGCGCTCTGAACACATCAAAGTTACACCATATTATATAGTACATTGGCATATTTAACACATGATGCTAGGTTGGACCCGGATTGGTCAGTTAGGGTGGTGTCTTAGGTGTGGGCATCATCTCTTCCTCCGGGTTGGTTGCTTACTTGGCGGGAGAATTGACGTCAGACATCTGTACTCCGGATGGGTGAAGGTCAGGTCGCTGTGAAACATGGTGGTCACTATCTAAGCTAAGAAAATACATTCTAAATAATGCATGCACTAAATACTGGTTGATCAAAAGACACTCAGTAGTTTATCATGTCACTATACAAATCACAAAGTTATCTATAACATCTGTGACATTTGGGTTATACGGATCACAGGTTTACGAGTCTTGACCACTATAATACTCTCATTGAACTGTAGGGTTAGTCTCACAAGAATCTCAGGTATGTGGCATTTGTTAGTATTGGGCACGATATACTGCAGCAGGGGTCCAATGTTAGTTGGGGGGTCTGTTGGGTGGGCTTCATAGCATGGTCAGCGGTCTGGCACATGAAAGAGATAACTTGCCGGGACACAGGGTTAGAATGGCAATAAGTTTCAACTGGCGAGGGTGAGAGGGCAAGGACATTTTTGTGGAGATGGATGAGCTATGAGCTCGGCTCATGCTGGTTCACATGCAGGAAAATGATCTCAGAAGAAAAGAGATGTGTTACATTTATTATTTGTTGCATGCATCTGCGGCTTCGGCGTGAGAATGGAGCTGCAGAGTTTTCCAGTCAGAGTGGGAACAAGGGTGGGGGCCATGTGCTCCGAGCTGCTGCGGCGGGGAAAAGGGAGAGAGGCATTTTGTACTATGCAGTGAGGCCTGGTCACCAAGATGGAGTCGAAAGGGGGTACAAAAAATGGATGCCCCGTGTCCTGCTCGGTGGTCCCCTCTACGCAAATGTAACCCAAAGTTAACATCGCGTAAGGGCGAGGAGCGTACCCACCACTATAGGCACTTGGTCCAAGTTTTGTACTGAGAAGTGATGGCAGAGAGGGGCCCATTGGCCCCTCGCTCCCACACAGAAGCAAGACACGAAGCAACACAGGTTCGGTCCGCGCTTAGAAACCTCTGGGTGATTAAGAACGTTATAAGTACGCAACTAAGAAAAAAAAACCATTTACGTAACTAAAAAACAAACAATTCCTGTAAAACCGCCTTGATGCCCGCGGGCTGTGTGAGCGCTTTACAAATGTAAAATAAATAAATAAATATGGTGGAGAGTCTCAGCCTATTGGTTGCTAACAGGGCATGACCTGCCCTTCATCTTGGATTGGGGAGTCCTCCCTTTATTATCAATTCTCGGGAGCATAGCTCAGTGGCAACGTGCTCGCCTTTGAAGCAAGACGACACGGAGCAACACAGGTTCGATCACTGGATCCGCGCTTAGAAATCGCTGGGTTTTGAGCGTGTTATAAATAAACTATCATATCATATATCATATCACTGAAATGCTGTTCTTTTCAGTTCAAGTTAATGAAACTTGTTTTGTTTTAAAGTTTTTTCTTTGCTGCTGTGGTGTCAGAAGTAAAGATTGTAATGCATAATACTGGCCTTCTTGTCTTTAACAGAATCTAAATCCCCTCTCATTTTAGTGAGGGGGATTAACCAGTGTGGCAGAGGACGTCTGGAGTCTGCAGGCACCTTTGAATTGAATTGCTACTGTTTCCAGAGGAAGCAAGTTCAATGCAACACTGGTGCCTTTGAAATAAGCAAGGCAGTGCGGAGCATACGGCGGAGAGTGTCTGGAATCTGCAAGCACCTTTCAATTGAATTGCTACCTGCGACACCAGCGCCTTTGAAATTAGCAAGGCAGCGGGTTGTGGAGTGTGGCGGGGAGTGTCTGGAGTCAGCAGGAGTCCGCGGGTGTAGGGGTTTGGAGCCTCCTGGGGTGCAAGAAGAAGCCTCACCAGCCCGTTGTGTGACCTCAGAGGTTTCAGTCTGGTGAGTGGAGGAAAAACCTTACCCCTTTAGAGAAAAGACTTTACCTGATTTACCATCTGATGTGCCAATTGCGGAGCATGACAAAACCAGGGAAAGCAGATATGTTGGTGACTAAGGTTACTCTTTACCTACACCTGACTTGGTAGTGCTTATGGAACAGGTTTGCATGCTTCCCTTACCCAAGTCACCGGCCCCACAAAGTGGTACGCGAGTGAGTCAGGGTGATCAGCATGAGATATGTCAACAAATTGAAATACATGCTACGGGTAAGGAAACGACTTCAACTTGTGGCCTGAATGTAAACCGTAAAGGCCAAACCAAAGAAAAATCCAAAGGAGGAAAAATGACCTCTTCCTTCAATGTAAAATCTATTGACACCGCCCCTTTACTATCTGAAGGGCTGAATAAGAGGCTGTCCATCACAGGCACTGAACTCCAGGATTTGAATATGACTGACATACAATGTATGAAGGGACCACCTAGAGGTGGTAATTTAAGCTATTTGTACGATTTCTCCCTGGATACATTGCTCTCCATTGATATGTCTATGGGGAGAAAAGATCTGGCGGACGATAATAATGAATTGGGGTCTACTCTACGTTCATTTCAGAGAAAGGATTTTGGTTCCTTCATTAAACAGTATAAGGATGCAGACGTGGAGAAAGCACCTAATGGAACTGTTCTGCATGCTATTAATTATGTACTTTCTTCATTTGTGAGTTTCTATCAGAATATAAGAATGAAAGTTAAGCTGCATATAGTCATTTTGGAATCTGTGACAACCAAATTAGATTGTATTATTAAAGCAGATGAACTTTGGGATCGCCTTAAATTCCCTAGTGGCAGCAAAGGTTCTAACACACAACCTTTGTTGCCCACACCGTTACTTGGAGTGTTGTCTCCTATTGGCATTATGAAAAAAAGGAGTGTAGGGCTAGGGCTGTGGAGAAGCAGGCGGGCCCAGTGAATCAATTTGTGGTGGAGGAAAATGAATTAAGTATGACTCAAGTTTATATGAGAGATGAGCTAACTTTTCAATCTGTTCAAGTGTACGGCCTAAAGGAAAAGCATAGTGAAGATTATCACCAGTTGCGGAAACAAGTGGGTCAAAATTTAGGAAAGGAGAAAACAGGTAATTGTGCTGATTATGGAGTGGTCCTAGGCATGGGACACAAGATGGTGACCGGCGTTCTTCTGCGAGCAGGCTGCACGCACTTGTCCGCACCAGCCAACAAGGTCCGGTGCTGCAGAGCCTCTTTGCCTTGACCTCGAACCACCGCAAAGGATACCTGGATCACTAGGAAGCACCCAGGATCCCATGCAGTCTGCTTTTGCTGCCCCATTCGAAGGACAGCCAGAAGATGTTATTTTGTAACTTTTGAAGTTTTTTCTTGTCCTGAAGAAGATGGTCCACAACCGCTAGCAGAACCATCGAAACCGGTCGACCAGACCTGTTGTGGCTCCTCCACAACACCACACGATATCCCCAATACCAACAGTGGGCTATCATAAAACCAACCAGGAACCCAAAGAGCACGGGTTTCTTAGCACACCCCACACCCTGGGGACTGTGTGCCTTTTAAGAATCATTCGACAATTTCCACCCACGTTGTCCTATTCTTTATTGTTTGGGCAACTACCCACATGGAAAGAGCACTGAGCCATCAGGGTGAATAAACCCAGAAATTCCCGATGCCTCTAGCCCACACATGTTAATCAAACTGTTTTGGTTCATGACTACGAGATCTAATTTCCATCTCGCACTCACCCACAATATTGTTGGTGGCCCCACCCACACTTTTTAGGCTGTTAGGGATAGAACTGCATGTGGAACATAGCCAACCCACACGTAGAGAGCTAGAAGCCAGTCTCTCCGTGCCCCCCTCCCTCCCAGACAGGCGTCACACCTCTCGCTGTCTATAGGACAGGCCACCCCTCCCGGCCAGGTCTGGGTGCCTTCCCAGAGGGCCAGCTCAGCTCACCATCTTGTGTCCCATGCCTAGGACCACTACATAATCAGCACAATTACCTGTTTTCTCCTTGCCTTCGCCTGCAAGCCGATCAATATTTCCCCTAAGAACCGTCCTTTGTGTACCGATATGCCCTTATGGTTTGGGAAGGCAGTTGCACTCCCGGCTTTCTAAGCCCAATTGACCCTGATGTTATTTTCAACATTTAGGAAAACATGAAAAGAAATCAAGAAATATAAGGGCTATGGGCTTAAAGGTTAGGGGTTTGTGGATGTTTTTGAGAATTGGGCCAAAGATGCTAACTAATTTGGAGCCACCGAGTCAAACCCAGTCGAAGATTAAGTGTGTTCAACAGAAAAGGTTGTTCCTCAGAACCTGCTTGACTGTATCATTCTTCTTCCAGATTAGTGGCTGGTGGGGACACACATCGGCTGAAAGGGAGATCATCAAGTGATTTGAATCTGAAGCAAGGATGCATAAAATCAGACGGAGAGTACTGTGTGGATAAACTAGGTAAAAAATGTCAGGATGATTTGGCAATTATAAAACAGAACCAACATATAAAGAACAACACATTTTGATTCATTCTCTTTTGCATGGTCCTCAAGCTGAGCATGTGGAGTGTCATGGCTCTAGAAGTTATGAACAAAATCATTGCGAGATAGGTAAAGACAATGCTCTGTTGTTGAAGAACAAACAGCTTACACTAGAAAATCAAAAGGATGCTAATAATAGTGAACCACATTCTTCTGATGTTGTGAGTGACAACATGGATTTAGCCCTGAAACAGAAAGTTGGGTCAAATGAGAACCAAAACACTCTGAGTGAGCACGAAGTCTGTTGCTCTGGAAACGAGTGCCCAAAGGGATGGGTTTAAAGGAGAGACCTAATGGTGAATATCTGCTCCACGGTGGAAGTCCAGCTAAGGATCAGAGTTTTTGGGTCACTCAAAAGAAGCAAACTTGTAGTATTTTGAAAGGAGCAATTTCCTCAGATCAGCAGTTGTCCAAAACTGTGGATCTGTCGGAGAGAGGTGCGGTCTCTAATATAGGAGACGATCAGACTTGACCAGCCATGACTCGACAAAAGGAAAACAGTATAAAGCTGGAATGTCTTCTTAAAGAACAACATCCGGTGGGGATTGTTCCTCATTGGCCCTCATTACGACCCTGGCGGAAAGGGGTTTACGCCGGCGTAAACCATGGCGCCCCTTTCCGCCTGACTACGAGTTCCCGTAGCGCCATGGTGATTTTTACGCCTGCTTTTTGCAGGCGGAAAAATCCATGGCGCTACGGGACTTGTTGTTAATTACGCCACCGTAATTTACGGTGGCGTAATTAACGCCTTCCCCACTCCCATTATACCCTATGGGGCAAAAATGGGAATGGAGAAGGGTAAATGGGGATTGGGGACTTACCGCCCCGCCAAGGTCGGAATGGGGCGGTAAGTCCGCCAACCACCATGGCGGAGTTGGCAGCTTTGCGCCATGTACCATGGTGCAAATTGCACCATGGTTCTCCGCCAGGGTCGTAATGAGGCCCATTATGCGTTACTCTTTGCGGTAATACCAAACCTACGCACAATATCAACTAAAGACATTTCTAGGGTTGATTTTTACTAAGGAAGAGAGTCTAGACCAAGTTACATTGGACATAATAAAAAAAAATGGATGTCATATTGAGAGAGGCACCATTAATGCAACAATTGGGCTATGCTGTGACTCCTTTGCTCCACCGCTGCAGCCAAGGGTATGCCAATATTCATGTTTAGGGATTCCTTATTCAAAAGATTTGTTGATGGCTACCCATAGGAGTAATGAGGTGGGGCGGAAAGTGTGTATGCTATCTTCTGAACAACCTTCCAAAGGAAGTACAACTGATTGGTCTTGGGTCTCTCAGTCCCTTTGTACAACCAGTCTTGGGGCAGATTCTCCTGATCATTCTCTTTATCAAGGGTGTTAAACTTTTATGTTGGAATTCCCAGGGTCACTCTGTTGTACAGGCATAATTAATTGGAGAAATGGTTAAAGATTTATGAAATTGTACTCCTGCAAGAAACCTGGTTGTTGCCCTCTCCAGTAGTTCTGGATGGCTATGCCGTTGTTCAAAATGCAAAACATAATCAGGGTGGCCACCCTTTTGGCGGTCTACTTACGCCCTTGAGGTTTGGTCCATATTGGAATTTGGATATAAGTTATGAAATTGT
Source organism: Ambystoma mexicanum (assembly GCF_040938575.1). NCBI lineage: Eukaryota > Metazoa > Chordata > Amphibia > Caudata > Ambystomatidae > Ambystoma > Ambystoma mexicanum. Next base: position 408,212,679 of record NC_090934.1, read on the forward strand.
ATTTGGTGCACTATCTATAGAATGTACAATTAAGACCACCTTGTGCCCTGTCGTAGTCTTAATTATTAATATTTATTAGCACACAGAGGTTGCGGATTGAACACATTTTTGAGATAAATTGTGCAATTTCATGTATGAATGGATTACAGTACATAAACATTGGTATATTAGGCTGGGTAGAGATTTAAATTCCAGTTATGAGAATGCTAGTACAATGGATGAGGAATCTGATTATCTAAATTTCTCCAAAAAACTACAGTTGAAAACTGCAAATGGGAGACAGTGGTTTACTAGTTTGACATTGATGGGGCTACTCCGCCTTGATGGGAATATTGAAGGGGACATGTATATGTCACCCACATGGCGTAATGGGATATTTGAGTGAGTGATTTCCTGTATTGGATGCTGGTGTTTGGTGGCCCGTTGAGGGAAGTCCTGGAGTCTGCAAAGTTGTTTTGCGCCTGCCCCCTTTTTCTGAAATCTCCCGGCCTTCCCACGCAGGGGAAAGGGCATGGATGTTTGGCGGGCCGTTGCAGGAAGTTCTGGTGTCTGCAAAGATTTTTGTGGCCCCTCCCCCTTTTCCTGAAATTTCCCAGCTTCCCCCCGCAGGGTGAATACCACGGGGGAAAGGGTGTGGGTGTTTGGTGGCCTCTTGCGGCAAGTACTGGACCCCGCAAAGATGTTCCGCGTCACTGCTCCCTTTTCTTGAAATCTCCTGCCCTCCCCCACAGGGTAAACTCTGTGGGGGGAAAGGGCACGGGTGTTTGGCCGCCCTTTGAGGGAAGTCCTGGAACCGCAAAGTTGTTCTGTAGCCCTGGCCCCTTTTCCTGAAATCTCTCAGCTTCCCCCCGCAGGGGAAAGGGTGCAGGTGTTTGGCGGCCCGTTGTGGGAAGTCCTGGAGCCCACAAAGTTGTTCTGTGGCCCACCCCCTTTTCCTGGAATCTCCGGGCCTCGCTGCGCACGGTGAAGCCCGTGGGGGAAAGGGCGTGGGTTTTTGGTGCCCAACGGGTGGAGGCCCTGTGTACATCTGGAGCTGTAGTGGGCCTTGAGGACCTGAGGATTTGCTTCTTTTTTTCACACAGAGAACCAAAGGAAAATTTAGGAATTATCAGGAAAGTGATGGTAAAAGTTCTGAAAATTGTCATAGAACAAAAAAAACCACCAAAATCAACACTTAAGCAGGTGAGGTGAGCTGAGCTGACAAGTTGTGAGGGGGCCTATTTACTGTTGGAAACATTGTGGAAATAGAGTGGAGATACTGTGGCAGTGACAAGCCTGGGTTGGGGGGCAATCTTATCCATACATTATGACTTCCATGCCCCCCATGCTTTCTTTTTACCCAGAGCCCCACCTTCGCCTTAAAGGAAATTCCTAACATTTAAGAGGAAAATCTCTACCGCTCCCTCTGTATGCCCACCAACAGGAGTAATAACGGACAAGACAAACAGCAATTCAAACCCACTGGGAAGGCATATACTCTCATAAGTGAAATTCACCAGTTTTTGGGATCGAATGACATCCCAGTAAGTCTTGACCCCAATGGGGGCAAAGCCATGGATTATGCACCGAAGATTAATATACTCCATTCATGCCCTAGCGGAAGGGCTATCGACCCTTGCACCATGGCATGGAAGATGAGACATCTATTGATCTGGGGGTTGGGGTGGGAGAAGAACATGGTCCAGGACAAATCATGCCCACCCGTGTGTATGGAAAGCCCTAAACCTGATGCAGAGGATATTCCAGCAAACATAAAAGCAACCTCTAGGTTCAAAATGCCACCACCACTACTCCCTGCTGGACCCCGAGCCAGCCCCCACTGACCAGCTTTGAAACTACCAGCAGCCTTTCCCCAGAGCCTGGAGCAAAAAGGGAGGGGGATGATATGATATGGCATTTATAGTGCACCTATACACAAGTATTTCACGGCATGACAAGACGAGGGGAGGGGACAGCGAGAGAACAAAAATAATGATATTACTAGGCCTTAAGTGCAGGGGAAGGGGGGTGGGGTGGAGAAGTGCGAGACAAAGGAAACAGCAGAGAGTGCAGCCAATGGGTGGAAAGGGTGGGTGCTAGGAAGTGCAGCCACTGGGTGGCTAATAAGTGCAAGAGAGGGGGCTATAGGGATAGAGATGCAGACCACACGTGCAGAGGGTGCCAGGAGGCCATGTGGGTTGCAACTGAACAAGCAGGGACCTGGGCCTGAATTCAGAGGGTGGCCAGGTGACTAGTGTGTGGATCAGACAGGAGTTCAGCAGGGGAGAGGAAGAGAGAAGGCGGAAGCAAAGAGCAAGGTCTTGAGTTGCTTCCAGAAGCGGAGATGGTTCTGCACAAGTTTCAGAGGGGCAGGGAAGCTGTTCCAGAGGGAGGCCCCAGCTGAAGAAAGAAATCTACTGTGATCACTTGTGTCTGTCTTTACTGTTTCCACCATGAGTTCCTTACATTACATAGTATAATGAAAACATCATGTTGTTTTACTTTAAGTGTTGTAACTGTTTTTTCAAATTTGCTGTATGTGTGAGGCTAGATTAATATTGTATGCATGATTTGTTTCTGCAAACGATGTGTGCCTATTATAGTGTGCTGCTTATGTGAGAGGCTAGCATTCTTCACACTACGCACAAAGAGCTCATAATTGTTCAGGACAGTATCGCTGAATCGTCTGTAGTATTAGATGAAGCGGAGTTACTTAATTTAATGATAGAAATTCAAAATAAATTGTAGGGGATGGATTACCATCAGAACTTCAAAATCTTGAGTAACCACATCAACGTCATCGGATAGCTGAAGCATTTTCCTAAGCCAGTTAATTACTCGGTATGTAAATCGCTTGCCTTGCCCAAAATCAAGAATAGACTATGGGCCTCATTACACGGTAGGCGGTGGACCAAGGTGCTATTAGCACCTTGGTCCATGCCGGTAAAATACCGGCACCGCCTTGGAGGAAAGGGGAATGACCGCCCTATTCCAAGGTTGGCGGGGCGGTAATTCCCCCTTCCCCCATTGCCCTTCCCCATTCCCATTTTTGCCCCATAGGGCCTTATGGGAATGGGGAAGGTGCTAATTACGGTACCGCAAATTGCGGTACCGTAATTAGCACCCTGGTCCCTTTGCGGGTTGGTTTTTAACCCCTGCTAAAAAGCAGGCGTTAAAGTACCAACCCGCAAAGGGACCTCGTAGTAGGGCGATAAGGGTTAACGGTCACCGGTACCATTACCGGTGACCGTTAACCCTTACCGCCTTCCGTGTAATGAGGCCATATATATCTATGCATTTTGGTGTACTTTCATCTCTGGAGGTTATAGTTGCTTGGAGAAAGTTGCCTTGTTCAACTCACTATATTCGTTTCTGTCTCAACAAAATATGGTGTGAAACAATTAAACATTTGCTGCTCCATTTCCCACAATTTGAGCAATGGCATCTATATGTTAAGGTAATGCGTAATGAACAGATAGTCTGGGAAGTCATACATCATATATTATGACTCGAAGAGGACTCTTCTGTTATAATAAACTGTATGAAATTATGTCTACTGATATTTGAGTTAACAGAACATTTTGTTTCTTCTTGATCAGTATTATTGATGTCCCAAATCAAGTTGTGATTGTATAATGTTACATTGATATTTTAAGTTTCTAATGTTGATTTTTAGTATTTAAGGCTACATATAGTAGCTATATAATTTGGAGAATATACGTTTCAAAAGGTTCGGCTGATGAGGAGCTTTTTTGAGGTCCTGGATATGTCTGTGAAAGATTGTATTTGAAGGTTATGGGATGGCACAGTCCCTTCGTTTGGGGCCAGGTGAAAGGGAGGTGAGCTGGAGTGGTTGTACCCAGGAAAAAGGTTTCAGATTTGGGGTATGCCAATTGAGGATTTTAAACTATGAAGACTTTGGTTGTTTACCATATCAAAAATGGCAGTGAACTTCAGGAGGATGCATGTTTCTAGTTCTTCTTTAATGAACAAAGGGGCATACGTTTCCCCTCTGTAGGGTTTGAAGCCAGTGTGATGTTCATGAACGAGGTTGTTGCATTCAGTGCACTCCTGTAAATGCATGGCAGCGATCTTTTCCTTCACTTTGTCGATGAACTGGAGAAGGAGTAATTGACGAAAGAATATATGTCTGGAGTAAAGGTTATGCTTCCAAGCACAGAAGGAGACAAGGGACAGGGGGGGTAAGGCAGAGTGACAGCAGATCTTTGGCATGCTCAGGGCATTTCGATCGCTTGTCTACAGAGCCCAGGGAGGATAGCTCAGGGGCAACATGCTCGCCCTGGAAGCAAAAGGACACCAGTTCGATCCCCATAAATAACCTATCATATCCTATCAAATAGCTCCAATGCTCCCTGAGATCTGCCGTCACTGTTAGTGCTGTCACCATCTTGTCACATCAGGCTTTAGTGGCTCAAAGGTCAGGTGCTTCTTTGAATCATGGGGCTGTTTCTGCTAAAAGATCTCAAGACTTCCAGATTTGGGGATGGGATGGAGAATCTCTTCTACTGCCCAGTGACCTATGGTCATCTTTCTCCTGGCTAGTTTAATGGGTAGTGGTGTCTCTTTTCCTGATGCAATGGAAAGCTAAAATTAGATGCAACTCACTCCATCAGGGTCTTGGTCATACCCCCATAAATGTTATTTTGAGTACAAGATTATAGTTTTGTTGATCATATCCTGTATATATAATTCTCTAAGTATGTCTGCTTATTGGGGACTGGCCAGGTGTGGAGCCCCATATGCACAGATATCCTTAGCCTGAGATCCAGGGACTCCCATTCTAAAATTCTACAAGGCTTCCCATTTGGGAGAGGAAACTTTGTGCTTCGTTATGAGTATGCTGTGAAAACCACCGGACAGATTTACCGTTACCACAATGCACTACAGAGGAATTACCTCGACATTGCCACTACATGAGCCAATGGAAACTGCACTGGTGGTAACGGCAATTCCATCAGATGATTTTACAGAGAAACAGCCATACCAAATGGTTACTCCACCAAAAACCGTCAGATTTAGCGACACTGCCCACAATTACAGTGGATTTACCATAGGTAATTCCACCCAAAACTGGTGCAGCTACCGCTGTTCATCACGGAAACAAGAAGCTGAGTGGTGGCCATTTAATAAAATACAATCCATTCTGAATCATTCGCCTCCCATTGCCATCTGAACACTAAACGTATGAGAACCGTGCCAGGAGACAAGGGCAAGTTGCTGGTGCCTGAATTGTGGGTCAGCAAACTGAAATTCAGCGAGACGGAGCTACAGGTCTTAGTTGATGAGGTGGGTTATTGCCGATAAGCTGTTTGGAAGCCAGCAGTGCAACACATCGAACCACTGCAAGACCACAATAGGTATCCACATTTGGGACGAGGTAGTGACAGCAGCCACTGTGCAGTGGGATTTAGATGACTGCCAGAAAAGGTGGAATGGCCTCAAAGCATATGTCTGCAGTCTTCACCCACTGCCGGCAGGGATTTGCCACTGGATGAAGCATAGTGGAGCCGCTGCACCTCACCCCCTGGGAGAAGAAAGTCACAAGCTTATTGCACACGATAGGCATTAAGGGTGTCGGAGCAGCGGAGGTGGGAGCAGGTAGCAGACAGCCTAGCTAATCCAGGTGAGCCAAAATATACAATAGTGAGTATGGTACTTGCGAAGGAAATGCATGAGTGCCACGCCACCAGTAAGTGGTCACACACACAGGTGACACAGCTGGTGTTAAGTTAATTGAAAACTCGCCATCAGCAATACCACAGGAATCCAGATGTGATCAATTCCAGGTGTTTACCAGGAAATCACATGTGGATGTGAGTCATGGACTGAATGAAATACTCAACATACTTGTCACCCCTTGCAATTTTGAGACACAGCAATGCACAATGCCCATGACCATCAACTCGGATAGGCCCCCAGTCATGCCACGTGCACCATGCAATATGAACTGTGCAAGTCGTGGGCCCATGCACATCAATGTATACATGATCAAGATGTACAATGGGCCACATTGAGCACGCACGTGTCGTGCAGTAGGCCCTACTTGTACACTGAGGGAGGTACATTATTAATTACTCTGCCCACCCAAGGAGTCGGGGAACCATCACAACCATGTCAAAGTCACATAGTTCTGGAAAGACACTCCCCAAGAACCTACATCTAGAATTGCCACTGGTGTGTTTGCTGGATATGGGTGCCCACCTGCTCCCATAATGGAGCAAAGACACCATAGCTCCACGCCACAAATAAGAGACCCACGCACTGAAGATCAATCGCGTACAAGGTACAGGCTATGTCTCTAGTAAAAAGTAAAATCAACACAGGACAATACAGCCCGCTTTCTCAGACTGATCCTGTCACATCAACATTGCATGTGCGTCCGGCTCAAACCTGCCCTTACCTACATGGCAACTTAATACAGGAAATGTGTCTCCTAATTGAAAGACACAGAGAGGCCATTGGTGACAGCTCAGCTGAACTTTCATAAACCAGTTTCATCGCTCGTGTCAAAGACAGCACTACCCAAAGCATCACTACTACCACCACTGCAGCCCCATACAGTTGGGAGCCGCCAAGACACTAGCCACCAAAATAGGACTCATGGCCTCATTACGAGGTAGGAGGGAGCCGTGGTGCTATTAGCACCATGGCTACCTCCTTACCGCATTCCGTGTCCGGGTTCTTGAAATAGGGACTTACCGGGTCATTCCAACCTTGGAGGACCCGGTAAGTCCCCATTCCGAGAACCATTCCCCATTCCCATTCGAGCCCCCATAGGGCTCAACCGGGATGGGGCTAATAACGGGCCCGCTAATAGCGGGCCCGTTATTAGCTCCCTGGTCCCTTAGCGTCTCCTGCTAAGGGCGCCTGGTAAAACCAGGTGCCCATAGTGGGACCCGCTAAGGGACCTCGGAATACGGAGGTAAGGGGTTACCGGCACCCTTACCGGTGCCGGTAACACCTTACCTCCTACCTCGTAATGAGGCCCATTGTGTCAGCATGAACTGCAACCATCCCTACAGCCATTCACAACACCTTTGGAACCGGAACTACAACAACCACCTGCATACCCCTATACCTTCTGTATCAACCCTCGCCACAATAGCTGGAGGTCAGACTAGAACCTCGCCAAGGGAGTACCTCCCACCTGCACTCGCACAAGTAAGCCTGCCACCTCTCCTGTTGAAGAACCTCTTGTGGCATCCACTGCCAGTCAGCTTGCACTGGGTACCAGTGTAGCCTCCATGCCACCTATCAGTGGTGTAACTGAAGTTCCCCTGCCCTCATCCCCCGCCGCCCAAGCCATGCCTCTTCCATGACCACTTCCTCTGTCGCTGGTGATCCGCGGTGGCACCAACATCATGATAATGTGTTTGACACATATGGTGATAATGATGCAGATGCTAAGGCCAGAGGAATGGGGCTGGGAGGTGTTGTAGACAATCCCTTACCTGTCCACGATCCTGATGACCTGTCCCTTGGACGCTTTGTCTGCTATCTGGAAACGGCTGATGCGGCTGGAGCAGCGGGACGAGAGAATGGAACACCTTGCTGACCTCCATTTGCACTCTGCAAGGGGCCCCACGCAAGAACATATCTCTGCATAAGGAAATATGTCAGTGTTCCCACCTAACTGAGGCAATGGCAACCAAAGGCGTGGTGGGCCAGAGGGGGCAGCACCCAGTGTCAGCTGGCCAGAAAAATGTGCGAAGGGCACGTCTGCTTAAATCACAGCACATGCCTGGCCTTGATTCGGTCAGCTCTGTCTGTTACCCCCACAGAAGGCTCACATGGAAGGAGGGCGTGAGGGTTGGGGACTGAGGGTGGAGGGAGGGCATTGGTGTGGGTGATTCACGATTAATGAATGGAGTTTGCACCATGACTAAAGAATCAGGTAGTCATTTAGATTGTGTCATAGATTTTTACTGTATTGATTTTACAATTTACAGTGTAGAGAGTGCCTATGTGTGCTGATGGATTGGGCGGCCGTCCCTTCCTGTGGTGGCCTGATGGCCCATGCACCCTCATAACCTTCCTTCTCAGAGTCCTGGGCACCATGTCCTCCTCTGCAGCAATGAGGGCATTCTCCTGATTCATATATTCTACAGCATCACACACAAAAGGACCATCTTACCAACTTTCTCCAGGCTGTACATTAGGACCACTCCCCACCCCTCACTCCAGGGTCGCCCATCACATGGGGGACCCTCTCTTCAACCGCCCAAATGTGCACACATTGGTTCTTATGCCTGCCTCCTTGTAACTCATTGTCTCTGGTGCCCCGGGGGGTTCCTGACAGGGTTCGAGCCATGGTTGTTGTGGATAGCCTGAGTCACCGTCTGGAAGTACTCATCGGTCTTATGCAAGTGGTGTTGGTGTTTGTCTTTCTCAACATACATAACATTCACTCAGGTACCGCTGGGATATGTCTGACTTTATATTGGCAATGGCCAACAAGTTATGCGAATCCTGCTCTCTGGCGTGCGTGCAGGCCCATTTTAAGCACTTTTGGGGCCCTGGGCACAGACATCTTTGGGGCCCCCCTCCACCAAACCAAAGGAATTAAGGGATCAAGAATACTGGTCGCGCCTGCCAGCCCCCACCCATCGCACTGAACCTATAGGTTGATATGCTGTCTCGCAGCATAATAACCACGTTTACTCCCTTTAAGTCCCTTACCCTCTTCATTCTTGCTCTAATCAGAATGATAAACAAGTACCATTTGAAGACCAACATTAGCACTCTACGAAGAGGTTACTGTTCTAACACATACAGGATAGTTTTTATCAATAGCATCCAGGAAGGTATGCAGCCTGTAGTATTAATGCAGGACCGTATGTAAAAGATGCATGTAACCCATAATAGACAGAGAACTCACATTAGCTGCCTCACAGAATGCAAAAGTGCTCATGCATGGACAGAGGAGACCAATTGGAAGGAAAAGAAAGCTACACATACCATAGCATGGATAGTGGATGCAAATTAGAAGCTACCAGGAAGGTATCTTTATCCAGACCGACTGAGATTAGAAGTGGGATATGGTTTTCAAATAGTGTTACCATTAGATATCAAAGGAACAAATACCTGTGTGTGCGATATAAATATGCTCACTATTAAAGTGGAAACAACCCTATAGCCCGTGAAACCATGAATAAGTCTTTTATGAAGATCATACCATGAGAAGGAAATCACTCTGAAGGGCTGACAATTTTGAAAGGTTTAGGGACTGGCACTATAAGATTAAATGAGATGCCCAGGATCAAACATTGGTTAAGGAGTCAAGGGGTGAAGCTGGGATTTGTGCCAACTCTGCAATTTCTGCATTTGAACACTTTCTTTTCCAGTTCTTACCATGAACTAAAACAATCTCATTTTATAGAAATGGACTTGGAAAGTACACAAATCACATTACCAAACATGACAATTTTTAAACAAAATATTATAGAAGGGTGTTAGGCAAAATGGGAATGGTTATAGCTTCATTCTCTCCATCATCAAGGGAAATATATAAGTACCAGCATACCAATCAATGCGATTTAACAAATTTAATCTGGGTTTGTCTTGTGTATTTTAAAGCTTTAAATATTTCCAAACCAATGGCATGTGACATTTTCATTTATAAACGTGCATAAAACCTTCGACTTTTACCAAAAAGCAAACCATTTTTTGTGTCAAACAAGCAGACCTTAAAATATGCTTGCCTGAGGCCTGCAATATCTGGTCCGCTCTCTTCTGTCTACAAACCCTTCCACCCAAATGGCCTACATACGAAGAAAGATCAAGTAATGGGCTAAACGATACCAGCAGAATGTAATAAGGCAAACATCACAGAAGACAGCACAGTAATGTAAGATGTAAGATATATTAGATGATTTGACCAGGATCACTGTATCGACTGCTGCCAAATCCAGGATACAAGCTTGAACGCTTTCGTTCCATAGTCTTGAATTGGTACTTATTCACCCCTTGAACAGTTTATACCATCGTTGGAGGCGATTGCCTAGGTTTTACAGCACCCCATCTGAACAAACCAATTGCTAGACCTTCACCATACGGATGATATGTTAATTTCTATAGCAACCCCTAGCTGGTGCAGGAACAGTGCTGATAATAGCAAATGTTGTTCTGCAAAAACCAATCACATATGGAGGCAGGTTTATAAACTTCAGACATAGGAAAGGCTCAGCCAGCCTTGCTGGAATGTGATATTCTAATTTTGCATATGAACAAATATCTCTGCAATGGGTGCTTCACACACTGAGCTAACTTCTGAACCATTGTGGCACTCCATTTATCAATTTGCATTTCACTGTTGCCTATTGCACATGATCAACATAACTTCCACAGGAAGGAAAGACTGCTACAGAGTTGTGCGGTAAGAAACACACAAACTATGTATACCATAGTGAACACAGACAGCAACACATGATGAATTGATCAAGGCAGAATGTACTTGTCAAAACCGACAGGCAAAGGGTTTAGAGCCTCAGCAGCACTCCATAAAATATCCTGACGTATGCTATTTAGGACTGGTGAACAATGGAATCTTACTTCAGATCAGCCAGCTTCATGGGTCCCCCCTCCAAGGAGGGGGCCCTGGGCAAGTGCCCCTTTTGCCCTCCCATAAAAACGTCTCTGCGTCCGTGCACCCTCATTTTCTGCATCACCTCTCCTGCTTGCACATCCCGCATGGTCCTTGCACATTTCAGAATGTACCAGCTTTTGTGTTGAAAGTAGCCTTTTGATTGCCATGTTGTGTGTCTCGCTGAAGTTCTGTACTGCTATTAGTAGGGCGATTCGCTTACCTGAGTAACTGCATGTCGTATTGCCCATCTTTGACTGTGGAGGGGGAGGGCGGGTACATAAGCTAGGTGACGTGGCTGATGTTCTTCTAGCACATGCAGACCCTTCAGGCACAATGCATAAGTGTCAGCCCGAGTCACTTTTGTTGCAGGTAGGAGGGTTACTAAGCTAAGTGCAAGTCCTGATTTACTTGCCTATGTATACTGGGATATGTGGCCCCTTCAAGCACAATGTGTAACTGTGACTGGGGGCAGGCATGGCACAGGGTGTTTTGGCATGTAGATCGAGCACCAAAAAGGTTGAAGTGATACATAAATGGTGTGTCTTTGGTACAGACAACCCCCCCCCATGCACATTTGCTTTCACTTTGGTGTTTGCCAAGCTTTTCCCCAGATCATGTTGCCTACATATACCCAGGATCCAAGTGCGCTGTCCTCTGTGGGTGTCCATGTATGCAGGCAGGGTGAGTTCACAGCAGTAGCTTCCAGTGAGGTCATTGCTCCATGTCCTTTGTACTTTCACTGAATGCTACTGTTTCCGGTTAGGGAATATGTGCTCCAATGCCAGGAATGCCACCAAAGCTGCTATTCCGCTTTGGCAGTGGCATAGGATCTACCTCTGTGGCAATCACATCTGCTGGTGCGGCGGGCAAGGAGATGTGATATTGCACTCGTTTCAATAGTGCAACAAGCAACTGTCCCAGCACTTGTGTTACTCACCACACCAAGGATCGGAAGATTGGAACCGGACCTTGAAGACAGAAGTGGTGGAATTCTCGGAGCAACCAGTCTCGACCTCAGCTACCCTGATTTCAGTGAATCAGTCTTCCTCAAGAAGAGGGGTTCTTTTCTATGATGTATCCCTCTGCTGTGTTGATAAGACAGACAGAGGTATCAATCAAATAAAAGAGCGGGGTAGACACACACACCGCTAGACCAACAGCTGAAAAGAAACCACAGAAAGGGTTATAAGTGGTACAGATAAGAATAGCAATTGTAGGACAATCAACAATTCATGAATACCTAAATAACAAGTTGGTTGGAGTAGCAGAGTATGTAGAGAGCCTAAAAGGACAATGCAAAAGACAATAAGGAACTAGCTTAATTGACTTAAGGACTCCCCTTGAACCCTAGAGAATGCACAACTAACCTGGAAGGAGATGGTTGAGGAGCAAATGGGAAATCCTGTTGGAAAGGACACAATGCAGGAGAAAATAATAAACAGGGAAGGTTAGTGAGGGAGGAGGATACACCCAAACGGCACGAGGGACGCACTAGGTATGGGTTGGTGCAAGTAACTAGAAAGCGTCCTGAACTGCACTTGTAAGATAAGAGTACAAATCCAGCACAATGTCCAAGGTAACGTGTAGTTTTCTTCACAGCGAGGGTAAGCAGTGTTTATCCAAGAACAGCAATCACAGGAAGAAATGAAAACAATTTGAAATGAAGGCACACTTACTGAGGGCAATTATTGCCAGGGGATGATCACTCCGATACAGCCCTTGTGGAAGGAACCAAAAAGCTACAGAGTGTAGGAAAACGACTTCTGACAGCCGCCAACAATCCAGGAAACGCTCCGAGTCGTAATAGTGTGTAGAGCCAAAGTCAACAGGGCAATCCGTAAGCAATCCGAGTGGAAGGCAAAGTCAAAAACCAGGGAAAATAGGTTGCAACGTTTGAAGAAGGAAATTAGCTCGGGGCTAAACACGTAAGGGTACGTGTAGACTACAATTGGCAGCACCGAGCCCCGAGAGGAACCAGATTAAGAAGGCAAGGGGCGGAGCATCGGTGTACGCGTTGTGCTGACACGGCCGATACCGATGCCGGCGTCCATACAGTCTCCACGGAAACCGATAACGCTGCCACACCAATGTCTTTCCCCGGGCTTTGTGAGCCGGTGTAAATGCCGAGGGAGACTGGCGAGAGCAGCGCTGCTGGAGCGTAAGAACTTGTCGGCTGTGACATGCCATGTAGGGTACTAATAGTGTGCTGATATGTGCCTGCGGTGGCACAAAAGGGCAGGGCAGATGCCAGTTTGTGCAGTTGTGGTATGGCTGTTCGTGGATTGAACCTGCTTTCAGTTTCTGGTTGGGTGAGTGTGAGGAGGTCTGCTGTGATCTGCTGGTTTAGAGGATAGTGTCAATAGACAGCCTTCTGTCAGGCAGCTGGTCTGACTCGGGGAATGCAGGGCCCCCTCAACACACGTCGCCCCTGCCTTTACCCTGGTGGGTAACTTTGTTGTTGCTGCTGCACAACCCTCTGCACTTCATTGTAGAGTAGTAGGTAACATGTGTCCAGCTTTGCAACTGCCAGGGGCTGAATGTTGCTTCACAGTGTGTTTGGGGAAGGTATGTACATTAAATATCCTTTTGGAGGCTATTGCGTGCACGCGTGAGTCCATTTTCTGCATGTCGATGCATTTACCTTCACCTTTTAGTTGGACGGACTGACACTCATTTTCTGGGAAGAAATCACTGCCTGTATTTGGAAGTATTTTGGCTCTATCAACTTGTCATTGGGGTTAATTACGGTTATGGCAGTGCTGTGATAATGGCAGTAATGAGCCAGTAATCCCGTTACCACTGCATTACTGCCGAATAACCACAGCGCTTAACTACGAATTTGGTGGTAGGGAGCTAGGATTAGGTAAAACGTCCACCCCACCACCACAAATCGGAATTCCACTGCGGCATATTAACCAAAATCCCCATGGAGTCCTATGGAAATGGGGACTTGCACCACCCTACCACCACTTGTAATACCGCAGTACATCCGCGTGACCAAGTGAGATGAAATGAACTTTGTAACATTTCAAAAAGGGCCAGTTTACAATGTTAGCAGAATTGTATAATTTCCATTTCAAATAGCTTAAATTATGAGAATACAAAAATGTTGCTCTCAAAAAGCCCTTTTTGGAAAGTGTGACACTCAGATGTATACCAATGGTAAGCCTCTTTTGTGAGCACCAGGGAAATGTTTGATTTTTCATGATGGTCACTGATAGGTTGCTAATGTTGCAGAACCCACACATTTCTTCCAGTATGCACAAACACTAATAATGAACAAAAACATACTAAACAATCACAGTTGTAGACCATGCCTGCCTGGTACTTTGGTACCTTGCAAGGTGTTTAAGAACCACAACACCCTCCGTAGTGCCTATCCTTGCCTCACTTCATGGACAGTGTACCCCCTGAGCGATGGTGACATTTCTGTAGGACACAACCAATTGCAAAGTATGTCTCCAAATATCATGCTAGTCTCCACCTCGGGGATGCCTCTGTCGCTGCTGCTCTCATTCAAATTTTAATCATTACAAAGAAGTATTACCACCCTTTGAGGGATCTGTGTTTTCTCTCTGGTTGCGCTACTGTCCACAAGGGCTAGCGTGACTCCAGCAAATAGCGACCTACCAATGCTACTCCTAGCCACAGGGAAAGAGGAGGAGGCGTACAGCCAGATTCTGGGACACCAGACGGGAGGCACTTGAGCATCCTCTCCGTTTGTGCCAGAAAAACGTGTCCTCTATTCGCAAAGGGCCACAGAATGTGGGTATCATAGACGCGCACATTCTGATGCCCTATTTCCCCGCTGTGTGAAACTGCGAAAAGCATGGGGTGAAGGGGTGTTTCTGCACATTTCAATGCACATCTTGATTTCAAAATTGGATGCACATTAATTGTTTGCATTCCCTTGTTTGGAACACGTGCAGGAGGGTGGGCAATGCACAAACAGGGTCATTGTTCAGCCTGTCATGCATTTATTAAGTGGGAGCTGCTGCCCAGCTTGCATTTCTATCCCTAAAACAGGGATAGAAATGCTTTTTTTTCTGTCTGACATTTCACAGTGACAGGCCCTATAAGGTACTGTCACTTTGAATTGCGCCAAATGAAGGAGTGAAGAGAGGCCGCTAGCGCTCAGGAACTGGGGAAATCGATACAAAAATCACAATAAGCGTGTTCCTAGCAGGACTACTTTGACATGATTTTTGATTTATTTGGATCCACAAAATAAATTGTGCAACACATTATGTAGTCCTTTGCATTCAATAGAAACCTTCGATTTAGATTCCATTCCAAACATAAATAGGTTGCATTCCATTTTTACTTCTTTGTATCATTTTCTATCATGTTCAGTCTTGAATCAATCATGTACACAAATGTGACAAGTAAATACACATAATAAAAAAACCAAGTAAAAGACAATTTTGAACAAAGTTACAAGTGTGCAATCTATAATTAAAACATGGTGGTGAGCCCTAGAACCACATCAGGAGAAATGTGCGAAATGCAATGTGCAAATTACGCGATATCTAACCTATACAAATGTGAACCTTGTCTTATTCACATTGTTTTCCCTGGTACGGTTTCACAAATGCTTAGGCATCATTATTGCTTATACACTTATATGCAATATTCAACCTGTTGTGCTGCCTAATATCTGAACTGTGTAGCAATCCAATTTGAATTGCACACCCAGTACCCATGCAGGTGTTGGAAGCCCGTAATGATTCCAAGAGGCATCAGTTGCACTGCAGCACAGCCCAATGGAAATGAGCATGTCACATTTAATAATAAGGTGACTGGCCTACATCCAAAATGGGGCATCCTCTGAGCTATTTTAGATGCGCTATTTTTGGAGAATTTGGGGAATAGGTTGAGAAAGAGAGACAGAGCGTGCAAGTGAGCGGCATAGAGAGAGAAAGAGAGATCGATACAGGCCCGTCTCCAGCAGGAGGGCCAGTTTAACCACCACTGGGACCCAGGGAGCCAGGGGTTTCAGATTTAGCGATTACCATTCTGAGGGGCTGCCCTGCAGGAAGCCAGGCCAGGTTTTGTTTGCTTGCCTTGGACAATGATTTATGCCCTACAACCATGAAAGCAGAAAGGACCCTGACAAATTACATTGTAAGTATATATTATGCTGCATTACCTACTTATGTAGAAGTGAAAATATAAGATTGGTAGTAAGAAATATGTAATTCTGGAGAGGAGAGTGTCGTAAAATAAATAATTGATTAGATGCAAGACTTTGAATTAGACATCACCATGATAATTTCGCTGGTCAGTCTTCCAGTTCCTAATGCTTAAGTATGACTGTGCCATTACTGCATGGGACAAGCCATTAGTCATGGTTCTGCCACCAAATAGCACAGTTTAGTCTCAATCGCTAGTCCGCGTCTCCTCTGCACTGGAACACAAGCCAGTGCAATTATGTTTAGACCTTGTGGTCCAGCAGTTTGGTCAAAGCTACTCATATTAATGGCAGTGTCATTGCTGATTTGCAAACAATAGTATGGAAGGCCGACCAAAACAATGCCAGTGGATATGATTGCTTCAGAGACTTGCACCCATCAAACTGAGGGACTTTACAAATTATATATTCTGCTGCATTAACTACTTGACTATAAGTGAAACAACGTTGGTTGCAAGAAAAATGTAATCCTGGAGGAGAGAAGGTAGTCAAATCAAAAAGTAAGGCTTTCAATTTGGCTATTAGCTGCAAGCCAGAACGATTGCAATGGACCACAGATGGGGTGAAGAAAGAATGTTATGAGTGACACACAATCTAAGGGCGCGTTTGGCCGTTTACCCATCTATTTCCTTGTTAATCCCTATAGTATTCCCACCAACTACCTGCCCCTCCATGCTGAATCATATCCTCTTGAGTACTCTTTGAGCTAGCTCTGTCACAAAGTAACATCAACCTTTGTGCTGTATAGGGCCTGCTTGTGTTATAGCTAAGCATTCTTCTGAGTGTTTAATGATTTAATTGCCTCTGTAAATGGGCTCCTGTTGTAATACAAAAATCTTTTAACAATGTGTGTTTTCAGCCAGTAGATGGAAATGCAATGTGTGTATCCTCACATATGCTCCTTTCAAACAATCATGTGTTTTGGCATTAGACATACATTTGCCAGACAATGACATCATATGAGTAGGTACTTGTACCATCTTCCAAATGTTCCCATTTTATGGCCAGGTGGTAGGTACCCTTATGGCAGGTAAATGCCTATACCATGTGTACTCAAAGGTCCAAACTGTTGGTTTTGCCAATGCATGTTGGTTTCAGTTTGTCTCCCTAAGTTAAAGTGTATATGCCCAGATGTGGGTTGCCTGGCTAGCTACGCCTAGAAAATCAAGCAGAACCTCACTGAGTAGGTCCAAAATGTCCCTACCTAAACATTTCCAGGCTTCGATGGTGAGCATGGACCAGCTTCAGATCTTCTCATGCATACTTACCAGTGGGATTCTAACGTAAATAGTATGTATCTTTGTCTTGATGGATGCCTAGCCTGCTCGGCCAGGACTTTTCATGAAATGAACTGATATGTACTGACTTGATAACATACTGTTGGAGTAACTATTAACAGTGTTTGCATGCAAACAGACATAATGTGTATTGTGGGTTTTGTTTGGAAAGTGTGATGTAACTGCTGGGTGTTTAGGCAGTGCCAGAAATTGAAGTTATTTACTGTGGGATCAAACAAGTGACAGAGGACGGGAGGGGGACTGGAGGAGTCCCCCAACCCCAAATAAACATTTGCCTCTCAGAAGATTGAACATGAATTCATAGAAAAAAACACGAGAAAAGAGCATTTTGTATTATGTTGCTGGCAAAGTGTAAACGGTACACAACTTTTAAAACTAAAAAAAGGTTATTGAAATATTTCACGCAGAGTACAATCAGAGGTGAATTTAACATCAGGACAAGGGACACATGTCCACAAGGGACCCTTGCTCTGCCTTTCTCCTCTGTCAGTCTGCGCTGCACAGGCCCTGCCAGGGAGGCCTCATCTGTTTTACATGTCTCAGCAGCAGATTATTTAAAATAGAATTTTATTAGTGATGGGAAAAGGTAACTGGCACTTTTTCTTTAAATTATACAAGGTTTTAATAAGCTGTGTAAGTGTGATTGTTGCATGATTAGAAATTATGTGGGTACGCAACAAGCTGTGCGAAACAATGACTTTTGTTATGCATTTTATTTCCCTTTGTGTCTGTATGATATTTTTAAAGTTCTCATTAATTTGCATTCGGGATCCTGTTGGCTTTCATTCAGGATGGGGAAAATAAGCTACTCATAAAATCATTTTACCACCGCTTTTTCCACTCCACAGGACTGGGAAAATAATCCCCTATTATTGTAGTTTTATTGGTAAAAGCAAGCCGATTCCAAATCATTAATTGTGGGAGAGATTTACACTTTTGCAAACACATAAGCGTAAAAGTGACGAGAAAAGGCGGTTTGGCCTATGTTTTGCTATTTACTTTTCCAGTACTTAGGATTCAAAACAAAACTACCCCATTACTCTATTTCATCAACCCATTTTTACAGTGATGGGTTGTCAACATGATGTCATGTTGGCTTATCACGTAACTTGTGCATTTTTAAAGTAATCTGTATAAAATGGAGTATTTTTTAGGTATTTGAAACCAAACTTCAATACATATTTGTACCAACTTGAGGTGGGAGGATGTGTGGTCACGTATCTACATTTCAGGCTAGGCTCCAATTCAGGCTTTACCACTTAACCAAAGTGTATAATGCTGGTCAAATCACTTAATCTTACTGTGTGTTTCCTGCCAAAATTAGGTGCCCTAGAAGTGATTCAGATTACAGTATCAGATATTCCAAAAAAGGCCCACTCATGGTTTAATAGATGGTCAATGCAGGGGTCAGTGCTCGCCAAAGATACACACACACGCATAGACCTTTCTTTGGAAAATATAAGGCTATATTTATTGAAATGAAGTTGTGACATTCAATAGCAAATTAACTTAAAGATGTCAAATAAGAAGTCATCATGGGCAATTGCATATTATAAACAGTCTGTATACGGTATGTACCAGACAATGACGTATAGGAGGTGACAGGGGAGCAGCAGCCCCTCCTCACTGCCATACGCAAACGGGCACCAATACCAGGAGCCCGGAAATCTATCACCCTGCATTACATCCTGATTCCACTCTCTCATGCATGCTAGCACTGCCACACATCCTCAACTCAGTTAAAATGTGCTACAAAAAATAAAATGTGCTTCAAAAAGTCATTTTGTAAGAAACAAAGGGGGCGATTCATAGAATCCTGTGCAGAAAAGGCACAAGCGCCACGCGCCGCGCGCTGAGAAGGAGCGTGCGCCAGCCGTGGCACAGAGAAAAAATTGCGCCGCACATGTATTCATGGATTTTTCCGAGGCATCAGTAGCCGTGGTGCAGGGAACATTTAGCTGCACCTGTAACGCCCCCAACATGCCCCCGCGTGCAGTAAAAAGCAAGTGAAATGCCTAAAACGGCACAAGACCCAGCGCCATCCCTGGTCCAGCATACAGCCCCCCTAGCGAAATTGCACGAAAACCATGCGTGATTCCCGCCCGCACCCCAGAGTAATCATGCAAAAACACCTCACAATCCCTGGCCGCAACCCAGCCAAATCGCTTGAAAACTCAGCATGTATCACGGCCGCACCCCAGCCAAATCGTGGGAAAACTCAGCGCGTACCCTGGCTGCAACCCAGCCAAATCGTGGGAAAACTCAGCGCATACCCCGGCTGCAGCCCAGCCAAATTGCATGAAAACTCAGCGCATACCCCGGTCGCACCCCAGCGCAATCGCATGAAAACTCTACGCGTACCCCGGTCACACCCCAGCATTATTGTGTGAAAACCCAGTACGTACACTGGCTGCACCCCAGTGAAATCGGTGTGAAAACCTTGTGCGTACCCGGCTGCACCCCAGCCAAATCACATGAAAACTCAGCGTGCACACCAGCGTAATCGTGTGAAAACTCTGTGCGTGCCCTGGTCGCACCCCAGCGAAAACGCGTGAAAACTCTGTGTACCCGTTCGCACCCTAGCGTCATCGCTGCAAAACATTCCACGATCCCCGGCAGCACCACAGCCAAATAGTGCATCTGCACCTGGCAATCCTTGGTAAGCAGACCCCTCCTCACGGGACACCCACACCCTAGCCCCCATCACCTGTGACGCCAAACTGCAGGCAGCCCCCTCAAGACCGGACAACCCCAGCCCCCATCACCTGTGATACCACCCTGCAGTCAGCCCCCAACACATGTGACACCCCAACCCCATCACACCACCCTACAGGCAGCACCCACCACATGGGACACCCCAGTCCCCATCACCCATCATGCCACCCTGCAGGCAGCCCCCACCACATGGGACACCCCAGCCCCCATCACCCATGACGTCACCCTGCAGGCAGACCCCACCACATGGGACACCCCAGCTTCCATCACAAGGGACACCCCAGCCCACCTCACCCATGACGCCACCCTGCAGGCAGCCCCCAATACATGGAACACCCCAGCCCCCATCACCCATGATGCCACCCTGAAGGCAGCCCCCATCACATGGGACACCCCAGCCCCCATCACCCATGTTAGCATGTGCCACACTTAGATACAATGCTTAATTTTAGCCTGCGTCACACCTAGATCACTTAGATGGAATTCATAACTTTAGCCTACGTCACACCTAGATAGGTTTTTGAATGTTAGCATGTGTCACACTTGGATGGATTTAGATGGAATGCTACCCTTAGCCTGTGTCACATCTAGATAGGATTGTGAGTGTTAGCATGCGCCAAACTTAGATGGAATTCTTAACTTTAGTCTGCATCGCATCTAAATAGGATTGTGAATGTTAGCATGCGCCAAACTTAGATGGAATTCTTAACTTTAGCCTCCGTCGCATCTAGATAGGATTATGAAGATTAGCAAGTGCCACACTCAGATGGAATAGTGAATGATAGCAAGCATCACACCTAGACATAATTGCAAGGACAGCAATGCCAATTAACCGATCCACTAACAATTTCACCCCTCTGCATACACCTCTCAAACTCTAACCAAACACAACCACAAGCCTACAACACAACACTCTGCACAAACTTCACTGCAACAACAAAACAAACCAAACATAGACTTGCACAAAAGCACACAATGACTACCGACTGGAAATCACCCCAAGCCCAGCCAACGGACCCACCGGGCTGAGGCTGCCAACAGCACATCACTGCTCTCTTGCACTTTTCCAGCTTATTCCCACTAACTCACCCCACCCCCTTCCCTTTTTCAGAGCCATCAGAGCACAAGAAGAACAATCCAGTGGTGAAAGTATGTGGTACAAATATCCTTTAACATTACATTGATGCCACCCTGCAGGCAGCCCCCAGCACATGGAACACCCCAGCCTCATCACCCATGATGCCACACTGCAGGCAGCCCGCTGCAGACCGGATACCCCCCAGCCCCCCCTCACCTATGACACCATCCTTCAGGCAGCCCCCACCACATGGGACACCCCAGCCCCCTCTCACCCATGACACCACCCTTCAGGCAGCCCCCAACACATGGGACACCCCAGCCCCCATCACCCATGATGCCACCCTGCAGGCAGCCCCCACCACATGGGACACCCAGCACCCATCACCCATGACGCCACCCTGCAGGCAGCCCCCTGCAGACCGGACACCACCAGACCCCCTCACCCTTGATGCCACCCTGCAGGCAGCCCCCAATGCATGGGACACCCCAGCCCCCATCACCCGTGATACCACCCTGCAGGCAGCCCCCTCCAGACGGGACATCACCTGCATGCTGGATGCTTACATGGTGACACATGTTAACTCCATCGGTGTGTCGAGCACCTTGACTGCCGTGTAGTGACACCACCCTGAACCTCCTGCTCAAAATATATCCTGCAAACAGAAACAAAAGCATACACCTGGGCCACATCCTTGAGTGTGCCAGCTGCTCAAACACAATTGCTGTCTGCAACCATATCCCAACATACACATCACAAGTGAATGGTAAAGTGAGGCCCTGCAGCCCATGTGACAGTCATCTCAATAATCCTCATGCAGAAATAGCCACACAGTGACAGATTATTAAGCACCCTCATTGTGTGCCACATGAACAGACACTGCCCAGGCGTGTCACGGCCTGAGCCTAAATGAGCCGACATTACCTGAACAGATAACCTAATGAACCCATCACTGTTCCTCCCATGTGTGAATGACATGACATGTCATTCATAATGTACATATAAACAAGTGTCCGAAGGCTCAAAGAGTCAGTGGAGGGGGAAGACAGTGAAGACGGAGACAACAAACTTGTTAGGGCAGGTGCCAGTGCATGGGAAGTGGGGAAGGAGAAAGGGTGTGGGGGGAAGAGGCAGTGCAGTACATGTGAAGGACATCATAACAAATAGAACATGAAAGAAAATGAACAAACTGTGGCCAGCTGGTGTCAAGTGCAGGCCTAAGTGCAGTCAGCAGTTGTGAAGTGCCGGCAGGTGTCTTTTGACATACATAAACAGTCCAAGTTTGTGGGATGTCATGGAGGCAGTTCTGGCGTGCAAGGTGCAGGGGAGGAGACCTTTGGACAAGTTCAGAGGGTATCCAGGTGACCATTGCAGATTCAGACAGGAGTTAATCAGGGCAGAAGAGTACCAAAAGCACAATGAAAGAGGAATGACTCAAGTTTTGGTTGAGTACATGGCAAACCGACGCTACATTGGTCTGGTGATGTGTAAAAACAAAATAACGGCTACATTTCTTGCCAGTGCAAGATGCACAACAACATCAGAGACAATGATAACAGCACAAACACATGCAGCAAGCAAATCCTGGTAAAATATTGTGAACCTTTTACACTCCAATCAGTAACCTCCTTAAATCCCCCCTAATGACAGTGAGGACCAATACACAGTGATGCTGCACATGTGAAAGCAAATGACACTTCACCGTGCACATACAACCACCCATTCAGGCACATCCACTGGTCATCCACATGTGTATATGCCCCACGCAATGGATAGCAAACATGACACATGCATGCAAGTAAGCACACACAAGACCAACAGTGGTCCTTACCAGGCACACCATGATGAGTAATCAGTACATTTTGCAAAAAAAAGTCAGAGAAGCTATTACTGTGAATAATCAAAATAAATTATATCATACAGTTGTATTGAGCCATACATACTGCAAATCATAAATTAAAATATGTACAATAAGAAACGAAAATAATGTTCAATTGTCCAAACCTAAACTTCCAATCATGTGCATGAAAAATATAAAAGTCTGAAAAGAGGTCAATGTCCACAAAAGTGTTCCAAAATAATAATCAAAATGAGAAATAAAATCAATTCTGGCATATCGATGCCAAAAATACAAAACACAAGTAAACTATGTACAAATAAACATGGAGCAAAGTCCAAATAGCACTCCAAATCATAAAATCAAGAAAAGCAAAATCACACACAAACAACTATGTACAAAAAGTGGAGTATAGACCAAAAACTCCAAATCATAAAAAAAAATAATAAAGGAAACGTATTGCTAAAGAACTATTTACAAAGGCAGCGGGCTACTCCTTCTCCTCACCATGATCTCTCAATGTCTCAGCCAGGGCATCATGAAACACTGAGTCCAATTCCCCTAGGCGGGCCTCCGCTCTCTCCTCGAGGGCTTGCAGGAACTCCAACATGGTCCTCTCCATCCCTCCCACTCCCTGCAAGTCTCCTCGTGGACCTCAGCTTGCCTCTCAGCCTGACGCAATGAAATCCCCGCCCTGGCCATGGTGAGTTTTGCCTCCCGTGCCCGCTGCCAGTCTGCCCCGATTTGCTGCCCCATACGCTCTGACATGGAAGACATCCTTTGGCGAAGGTCCATGTTTGCATCCTGCCCGATACCTTCCTCCCTGAGATGGTATGCCCCGGGTACTGTTGCCTCCTACTCTGAGCCTGCTGCTGCCAAATTGCCTGGTGCCTACTCCTGAAGGACAGCCTGTGGAATGATGACAACACCCGGTGCAGTCGAGCACATGCCCTGTTACTTGGTACCTGCTCTCCTTCCATTGCCACTGCTCCTGTCGTCAGCTGGATCGGTGTGGTGACCACCTGTCATGGTCATGAAGTCAGGGGCACAGGCATGCAGGGGTCGCATGCACAGGAGACCTGGGTGGACACTGTCCTGGTGCCTTTGGCGCCAGGCGCATGAAAAAAAGTAAACAAGAACATCCATTTAACACCAAAAGACTTTTATTATGGACATACCACTTCAGATGCATTAACCTTGAACATCCCACCCATTAAGCATGATGCATTAACCTTGGACTCCAAGTGTATTCTTGGGTGTGGCTGCTAATGGATTGTCTTTGCACGTGCTCACTCTCTAGGAGTGGCAGGGTGTGTCTTGTAAGCCGGCCCTAATGGGCGTGCCCACGATCTAAGCTATAAAAGCTGCCCCGATCCTCACGACAGATGCTTCGTGTTATTCTGCACTAGTGTTCTGACTTGAGTGTCGTGTAGACCGTTGAGACCTCCGTCCCCGAGTGACGCGCAGGGAAACCAAAAGAATCCCGCTGTGCGACCTTTGGGGCCACAGGTGGGAGATGTTACTTCCCGGATCCACGGAACCTCTGGAACACCGATGCTGCTGCAAAAAGAACGAGGTTAAGTACCAGGCAATTACGATATATCACAAGAATCAAAGGATCTGAATAGGATCTGAATAGTCTTACCTATCCAGTGTTTGTAAAACCCAGGAAACCTAGGAGGGAGGTTTGAGACTCAGATGAGGCGGTCCCCAGAACAAGAGGAACACAAGCAAGCGTGGATACAGGATAAGCCACCTGTATAGCTGAAGGTGTAACTTGAATCCCAAAAGGGAAATAGCGTAGAAGTTCAACAAAGTACCAAAGGATGATCCGAAGACACGTGAGGGTCGTGTCGAAATCCAGCAATAGGTAAACAGTTCCAAGCAAAGGTACAAAAGGGTAATCCGAAGGAGTCCAAGTGAGAGTTCCAAGATCAAGGTAAACCAATAGAGTTTATCTAACGTAGCGCCAAACAGGGTCTGAAGACAGCTGAGAAGCAATGAGTGCTCCGTGCATCAAGCCTTATATACTGTGCGTTTCGGGGTCATGTGACGTCCACCAAGGTCACGTGTGCGTTTCGGGGTCATGTGACGTCCACCAAGGTCACGTGGGAAACGCCGCTCTGAATCACGTGAGCAAGTGAACGATCGGCGTGGAGGTGTTCCGCTGCCCCTTCTGCTGTATGTTCTCCATGGCAACTGCCAGTGCAGGAAGGGCTGCAATCGAGCCCGTAAATCGTACCTGGTACGGAACTTTCGGTCCTTTGGGTAAACCGAATCACATGAGCCTCGAACCCTGGAGGGAGTCGTGTGGGAACCCGAGGAAGGTGTTGGGGAAATGTGAGCAGTGTTCTGGTGTGCAGAGGATCGCCTAACAACTAGCAAGCAGCATAACGCTCACCGTCGCCTGAGGTCAGACTTACCTTTGAAGATCCTGCTTCCTGGAGATCCTGCTTCCTGCCAGCATACTTACCAACTGGGGGAAGCTGTTCTTACCTGTACATCTCTTCGTCGAACCAAGTATTCATCTTTACACTTTCGGGAATGCCGAAATCTTCATCTTGGCACTGCAGCACGACACACTCCATCATCGACAGCAGCGCCTGCAAGGAAAAACAGAAGACAAGGTTAGACATCGAAAAAACAGTCAGTTTAAGGTTGCGCTTTGCCATACTTTGCGCTTTCCCTTAAACCATCACTTACCTGCTGTCGAGCATTGCGGTTGCATCCATCTTCCAACCGGCCGTGTCTCGCGTCTCATAGCTGCATTGAGGCCGCATTTCCATCTAATGGAAGAAAACAGAAGAGAGACATTATTGTGGGCATAAATAGGAGCAACATAGACAGACATTAAAGAGAACGAACGGCATCACAAGAGCTCAAGAAAGACTTACCAATGATAAGGAGAAGCATAGTCGCAGCTGGACTGCACTAATCCTTATCAGGAATCAGTGAAGGAACTAGATCACATTCGACACACCCCTGCCAGAAGTAGCAGGACTGAGAGCTTATCTTCCATAATTCACAGGAGCAGTATCTCCACGTACCACCGCTCACAGCTTTTCTACTGAGGTAGAGGCCTGAACGGGGTGATTCAAGTTCAGGGAGGGCTGCAACCGTGCCCCAGCGCTTCCGCAGAGACCAGGTGAGTGTAACAGAATGCAAAGCCTCTAATACTCTCTGCCTGGGAGTTATGGAAACTTCAGAAACAGATCAGTTAGCCCTCTTACTAGGGGATTTACGGGCTGAAGTACATGCTTCAAGACAGGAAACCAATGCATTACGGAGGGATCTTATTGTAACTCGAGAAAGAACTGACGAATTGGCAAGATAAATGCTACAAGCACAAGCAGGACTGGTTCCACTGCCTGGCGTGACCCATTCTTCTCATTCTTCCACACCACAACAATCAACACCGGGTCAGGTGGTTCTTCCAGGAGCAGTGCCTCTAGCCCCTCCCGAACGCTTCATCGGCGACCCAAACGAGTTTGCTGTATTTATGAACCAATGTCGCCTTCATTTCTTGTGCAGACCAGGAGCCTTTCCCAATGACCAAGCCAAAGTGGCGTTTGCACTCTCGTATTTAGGAGGTAGTGCGGTGGACTGGTCTATAACGTTGGTAAATCAAGATGACCCTTTACTCCGGAACTTTGGGAATTTCCAACATGAGATGGAGAAATTGTTTGCCCGTCATACTCGTGGACCAGCTCTGGACAACGAGTTGTTGTCACTCAGACAAGGGAGTCAAGATCTATTAACCTATATTGCAACCTTCAATTGTCTCATAGCCCAGACCAACTGGCCAGAAGAGAAGAGGACTACACTCTTTTACTGAGGCTTACGTGGAGAACTTAAGGATGTGTTGGCGCAAGTGGTGAATCCTCCTGGAGGTGTGCGGACTACATAGACCTGACGGTGCAACTCGATCATAGGTTCAGAATTGGAAAATGGATCAAGCTAGATCAGAGGGATGGTCAGTTTACGTACAACCTCGTGAGAATGAGACTAAAGCACATGAACAGTCTGAGCCAATGCAAATTAGTGGATTATGAAGTCCCCTTACCAAAGCAGAAAGGGAAAAAAGGTGACAACAACAGCTTTGCTTATATTGTGGACAAGCAGGTCACTTCCTCCATGACTGACCGTCAAAACCACCCAAGAAAACGATTAGGGCAACAGACAAAACTGATGAAGAAGAAGAACAGAACTCGGACACGCCAATGTCCGGCAAGTGTAGGGGTCCACTTGTCAAGCATGAAAAAGGAATCCGTACAGACCTCACATCTAGTCCTTCCAGTGCGGGCATCAAGAGGACATTACTTTCAATCTCATTGGTGCTCTCAGTTCCAGATGATATTGGGAATGCCCTGGCTGGAGACCCACACTCCTAGGATCGACTGGCGAAAACGAGTTCTGACATTTCCTCATGATTGTGCCGACAAAAGTTACAAAAAAGATGACACCAATCTGAAACCGAAGAAAGGAATCATATTGGGTCTCATCAGCACCTTACCGCTTGAATACCAAGATTACCAGGATGTCTTCAAGAAAGAGCAAGCCATCGATCTGCCCCCGCACAGACCCTACGATTGTCAAATAAATTTGTACCCGGATCCCAGATCTCTTGCAGCCAAAAATACGCTCTATCAGAACAGGAAAATCAACATCTTAGAACTTACCTGGATCAGTACCTGACGAACGGTTTCATTCGCCCGTCCAAGTCACCTGCCTCCTCGCCCTTATTCTTCGTGCCTAAAAAGGAGGGGGACTTAAGAACTTGCATCGACTATAGAGCCATCAATCAGATCACAGTAAAAAATCGATATCCTTTACCACTTATACCAGAGCTCCTGTACCAAGTGAAACATGCTCAAATCTACACAAAACTGGATTTAAGAGGAGCATACCATCTTGTAAGAGTAAAAGAGGGAGACGAGTGGAAAACGGCCTTCCACACGAAATATGGCCTCTTTGAATACCAGGTCATGCCCTTTGGGCTATGCAATGCCCCTGCGGCATTCCAATTCTTTATGAATGATGTACTCTGTGAACTACTGGACGTTTGCACTCTTGTTTACATTGACGACATTCTTATCTACGCAAATTCCATGGAAGAACATGTAGGCCATGTCCGGGCAGTCTTAGAGAAGCTTCGACAACACCAATTGTATGCCAAGTTGACATTATTTTTTTTCATCTAACCGAGGTTGAGTTTCTCGGTTTCATGCTCACACCACAAGGCGTACATATGGATACACAAAAGGTGGATGCAATCCTTCAATGGCCCTCACCAACATCCACGAAAGGAGTGCAAAGCTTGCTCAGATTCGCCAACTTTTATCGTCGGTTTATACCTGGGTTTTCACAAATTGTGCATCCAATTACCTCCTTGTTAAAGAAAAATCCAAAGTTCCATTGGTCAACAGAAGATGAAGAAGCCTTCCAGAAGTTGAAACTAGCATTCACTACAGCACCAGTCCTTCGACACCCACAACCAGACCTACCTTACATAGTTGAGACAGATGCTTCAAAAATAGCCATGGGAGCAGTATTGTCACAACGAGACCCTGAAACAGGACAACTACACCCCGTCGCATTCTGGTCCCGCAATTTTCAGCCCCAGAGTTTAACTACGCCATCTGAGATAAGGAATTACTGGCGATTAAAGCAGCATTCAAGGCCTGGAGACATTACCTTCTTGGGGCGAGACATGCGGTTGCTGTCATCACGGACCACAGTAACTTGCAATACTTGAAAACCGCCAAAGCACAATCCTCGAGTCAACTTTGTTGGGGTCTCTTTTTCACGGAATATGATTTTATTATCACTTATAGACCTGGAGTACACAATGGGAAAGCAGAAGCTCTGTCACGCATGAGTGAAGAAAAAGATGCTTTTACAGCATCCAGCCCCGTGGCCATAATTCCTGAGGAAAGAATTCGAACCAGAATATCTGCCACCAAGTGTGTGGATGACCGAAGAACAAGTTTGCAATCCTCGATGTATCAATCAACACAACAGGAATGGCTGTTAAAAGGTGACCTGTACACCATCGAAGACAATCTACCGTATTTCCAAGGACTTTTATATGTCCAAGACCAAGAACTGCAAAAGCAAATAATCACAAATTACCACAATTCATTAGTGGAAGGACACCCAGGAATAGCAAAACTCAGGCTAAGGTAAAACAAAACTACTGGTGGCCAACCTGGCGAAAAAACAGTGCCCAATTTATTGAAAGCTGTGGTGTCTGTGCACAACACAAGTCTCAGAAACGGAACCCTGCTGGCTTACTACATCCCCTATCAGTACCGGCAGCACCTTCGCATACCCTGTCGATGGACTTCATCACGAATCTTCCACCCTGCAATGGATACAACATATATCAGTCGTTGTGGATTTTTTCTACAAAATGGCCCATTTCATCCCTCTGACGGGACTCCCAACTGCATCAACTCTCGCTTCTGTGTTCCTAGAGCAAATTGTTTGATTTGGATTGATGGATTTCCATCAATATTAGTATCTGATTGCGGAACTCAATGTGTTTCTGCCTTTTGAAGAAAGTGTTGTAGGATTGCCAAAATCGATCTTCGGTTGTCCACAAGCCATCACCCTCAAACTGATGGGCAAACTAACCAAACCAACCAAAATTTAGAGCAATATCTCAGGAGTATGTTACAACAGTCCGAGGATTCTTGGAAAAATATACTCTGGATAGCTGAGTATGCATACAACAACTCAGTTCACACAAGCACAGGGCAAACTCCATTCTACACTGTGCACAGAAGACATCCTAGGACATCCGTATTTGATCCACCCGATACCTTGGAAATGCCAGCCATAAAAAACTTGCATAAAACCATCATTCAGGGTCTTAAGGAGGCGACAGAGCATCTGACCAAGGCTAAGGAAAGACAAAAACTGTTTTCTGATCGACATCGGAAGGAAGTTCCCGCCTACCAGATTGGAGAAAAGGTGTGGTTAGCATCCAAATATATTCCCTAAAGGGGCCAAGAGCTTTCCGGCCAAGATACTTGGGCCCCTATACTATAAATTCCATAATCGATCCTGTCGCCATGAAATTGGAATTACCATCTCACATGAAAATTCATCCCGTATTTCATGTCTCTCTCCTCAAACCATTGAAATCCAATACACGGCTTAGTTCTCCGCCAGAGCCCGAAGTAATAGATGGAGAAACAGAATATGAAGTCAAATCTCCAAGGTGGTTCAATCAAAATTGTATTACCTAATTGACTGGAAAGGTTACGGACCTCAAGACCGAACTTGGGAACCCAGTGAACACGCCCATGCTCTGCGTTTAATCAGACAGTTCCATCGCAATAATCCCACCAAACCAGGACCGAGAGGAGAACCACGCTTGAGAGGGGCCTTGAGGGGGAGTGCTGTCATGGTCATGAAGGTGGGGGCACAGGCATGCAAGGGTCGCATGCAAAGGAGACCTGGGTGGACACTGTCCTGGCGCCTTTGGCGCCAGGCTCATGAACAAAAGTAAACAAGAACATCCATTTAACACCAAAAGACTTTTATTATGGACATAGCACTTCAGATGCATTAACCTTCCATTAAGCAGCCCCAAGTGTATTCTTGGGTGTGGCTGCTAATGGATTGCCTTTGCACGTGCTCACTCTCTAGGAGTGGCAGGGTGTGGCTGGTAAACCAGCCCTAATGGGCGTTCGTACGATCTCAGCTATATAAGCTGCCCCAATCCTCAAGACAGACGCTTCGCGTTATTCTGCACATGCAAGCAGCGTAACGCTCACCATCGCCTGAGGTCAGACTTACCTTTGAAAGATCCTGCTTCCTGGAGATCCTGCCTCTTGCCAGCATACTTACTAACTTGGGGAAACTGTTCTTACCTGTACATCTCTTCGGCGAACCAAGTATTCATCTTTACACTTTCTGGAACGCTGAAATCTTCATCTTGGCACCGCAGCACGACACACTCCCTCGTCGACAGCAGCACCTGCAAGGAAAAACAGAAGATAAGGTTAGACATCGAAAAAACAGTCAGTTTAAGGTTGCGCTTCGCCATACTTCGCGCTTTCCCTTAAACCATCACTTACCTGCTGTCGAGCATTGCGGTTGCATCCATCTTCCATCCGGCCACGTTTCACGTCTCACAGCTGCATTGAGGCCGCATTTCCATATAAGGGAAGAAAACATAAGAGAGACATTATTGCAGGCATAAATAGGAGCAACATATACAGACATTAAAGAGAACGAACAGCATCACAAGAGCTCAAGAAAGACTTACTAATCATAAGGAGAAGCATAGTCACAGCTGGACTGGACTAATCCAGAGATCACTGAAGGAACTAGATCCCATTCAACGCGCCCCTGCCAGAAGTAGCAGGACGGATAGCTTATCTTCCATAATTCACAGGAACAGTATCACCATGTACCACCGCTCACAGCTTTTCTACTGAGGGAGAGGCCTGAAGGGGGTGATTCAAGTTCAGGGAGGGCTGCAACCGTGCCCCAACGCCACCGCAGAGACCAGGTGATCATAACACCACCTTGGCTGATTCTACGTCGACTCCCGACTCTGGCAGGGATGTGATCTCCACCAGACGGGCCGCTGGGGGTGGGACAGGTACACAGGGGGCCCTAGTGGTATCTGGACCGAAAGGCACCAGGGAGGACGACTGGTGCAGAGAGGGGGAAAATGAGGAGGGGGTTGAAGAAGTGGCCAGTCCACACACCCAATTCGAGACCAGGAAGTGAGCTAGCCAGTTCAGGAGACGCCAGACCTCATTGTGATGATGTGCAAACCCACCACTGTAAGCCTGCACATCATCACGAATGATGCCTATACGCCTCGCGATACAGGCTAGCACTGGTTCCACCCTGTCTCGAATGGCGACATACGCATGTATTGGTGTTTCTGTTTTGTGGAAATATCCGCCACCTGCGGATGGGTCCAGCCTGGGGCATGACCACAGGTGCATACTGATGCAGGTGCAGGCCCAGGGGCAGGATTAGACATAGGCACCTGCACAGCAACCTGCACAGCCTCCTGCCCCTGAGTCTGGACTGCACCAGTCACACCCACCACATCACCCCCGCCGGGCCCCATGGACTGGGCTTATGGTGCCGCCTCCTCCTTGTTCTGCTGAATTTATGCTTAGTTCAAAATGGTGCGGGAGCACAATGCATTCTAGGAGTGCTCGGAGCCATGTTGGATATTTACTTCACTCCGCAGTGAAAGGCTGCACACATTTTGCTGAAGTGTTAGATTCACAGTGCTGAGGCAAACATGCTTTTTTTCATAATTGGTATGCAGTCAAGGCCATTTCCGTTCCGTGCACTTTTCAGAGGAGAGCAATACATTATGGCGCTGTGAGCAGGGTTGGGCAAGCCGGAGCATAATATATTTTGAGATAAAAGGAATGCGCACACCAAAGTTAGCTGTGCGTATGTTAAGGCCTCTGATTTGTAGTAATGCTGCCAAGTGTGTGAGCTCTAATTAGAGATGATAGCATTTGAAACAGGATGGCTCTTTTCACGTGGTAACATTACATATACTTGTATTCCAGCTAACATTTCTGGAGGTCCATGTGCTTTGAATCGATTAGGATTAATGATGTTTCCTTTACACTCAGTGATAACTTGAGGTAAAAGGTCAACCTTTGAATCTATGGGATTATCTCCTGACTGTGAGTGACATGTACATTTGCTATCAGAAGCTGAGGTTTTAGCATTAACCCTTTCATTATTAGGTGTTTGGGGTTTAGCTGCTGGAGGTTATAAATCTTTGATGAAATTAGCGTGTTTAGTAGTTAAGAGTCTTAATCATACTTCACAAGCTTTAGAAGAGTTGCTCCTTGATAGTCAAGTTATTAGAAAATCTACTTTGGAGAACAGAGATGCTGTTGATTACTTATTGCTGAAACATAATTTAGGGTGTAATGCCTTTAAAGGTATGTGTTGCTTCAATTTGAGTGACCACTCACGATCCATTGAAAGTCATATTAGAGGTTTGAGGGATCTCATTTTCTCAAGTATCTCAAGATCAAAACAGAAGCTGGTGGGATTGATTATTTTCATGGATACCTGATATTGGGGGTACACTACATTATATTTTTGCTTGCATTTTTATTATATTGGCTATTATAATTGCCTTCAATGTCTTCCCAATTTAGTTTTAACATTTTGTAGGTTTTAAAGACCAGTTTCAGTGCCACATGGCTACGGAAGATAAATATCCAAAGGGTGGAGATGTTCTGCTCAATTTATGCTAAGTTCAAAATTGCACGGGGGCACAATGCATTCTGGGAGTGCTCGGAGCCATGTTGGATATTTACTTCACTCCGCAGTGAAAGGCTGCACACATTTTGCTGAAGTGTTAGATTCACAGTGCTGAGACAAACATGCTTTTTTTTCAAACTTGGTATGCAATCAAGGCCATTTCTGCTGGGAAACTGTTCTCCGTGGAGAATGTTTTTAGAGCAGGGAGGCCCTGCATTCCTTGGGGGGGAGCTCTCGATTGACCCAGCTGGCAACCGACGGCTGTCCCTCAACTGCGCAGGTGCAATTCCAGAAGGTTCGAGAATTAACTCCTTTTTTTGGAGTGCCTATATAGGCGGAAACCTGGAGGGGTCAGGTGAGACTTCAGCCAGAGAAGGACGCTCCGTCTGGCCTTCCTGTGAGCTGTGGCACTCTCGTCCTGGCTGTCCTCAGGGTCTTCCAGCCGTAAATGGGCGAGATGAAGAATAATAATATGCTCACGGTGATTTATTCTTTCTTTGACTTCTTTATTATTTCTGTGATCTATGTCCATGTTAGTTTTATGAGTTATTTCTATGTACTTGTAATATTTGACTAAATAGCCATAAAGAGCTGATTATCTTCTAAAGCGTGCGTGGCTGTGAGTTATTGTGTGTGTTTTTGGGTTGAAGTATTTGCTCTATAATTGCATTGGTGATTTATGGTAGTTCCGTGCACTTTTCAGAGGCGAGCAATACACTCCTCCACCCCCACCAACCTGGATGCCTCTCCACCGTCTTCCGCATTGCATTGCCCCTGTGCGAGCTCACCTGTCCCTCCTGCTGCAGAGGGGTCCACGACCACCTTCGCCCTCTTGGACCTCCCGTCAGCAGCTGCAGCCGATGCCTCTGACGCAGCACCAGTCTCCTCGCTCCCCGAAGATGAAATTAGCTAGGGGCGTGACTGGGCCTTGCGTCTGTGCCTGGTGGAGGCATCCCTGCTGCCTTGCTCCACAGCACCTTCTCCGTCCTCTTCTTCCAACGTTGCTGTGGGTAGGGAGACATAGAACACAAACATCAGGGCACTGTATCTGTGTGTTTGGCACAAAACATTTGCACATGAGGTGCACTGGCAAAGGTCACAACCTTCATCACCCTCCACAACACACATGAACATATATTTGACACACATGCTCATGCATGTCTGTCCTTCACAACAATCACATCCTTGGACAAGGCACTGTCAGCATCTACATATTGTGCATCCTACACACACATGCGTCATGCCCATACACATCACCTGACAGTCCTGAAGCAGTCCACTGAGCTATCACATCAGAGTCCCCTCAACGTCAATCAGGCAGCAAGAGTATTGCACACATTCAAACGCACCAGTTACATCCATCCTGGAGTGTTGGCCAGTCATACAATCCCATCTCAGATACATACACATGTACAACATGCCTGTTCATGATGTTGACAACAACACACATAAGTCACACCTCTCCAAGGCCTTGTATCAGACACATGTAAGCAACCATGTTCATGTCGTAATATGCTGCATCACAACACACATTGCAAAAGTAACACTGTTAGGGAGAATTCTCATAAATGTGTTAATTCCCTTCACCTTAGAGACCCCCAGCAACTTTGCTGGATTTTGAGGACTTGATTTTTTTACCTGGAAAGAGTGTCAGCCTTTTCTCCCCATTCTTTCATGTGTTTTGATGTGTGTTTTACACTTGTGTTCTTTGAATATGGGGTTTTAGATAACTCCATAGGCATCATCTTTTCATGTGTGTTGCACAGCACCTTCAGTGCAGTGAAACAGGGATGTCTTTTAGACTTCCCAAAGGTTAAACTACCTTCTCTGGGATAAACTACTGTTTCCCAGAGAATGTAAGTAAAATTGACTTTAGTAGTCTTTCAAAATTCATAGACCCAGCACACACCATCTTAAATTGGAATGCTGGAGGGGTTACATATTATCCCCTGTGTCTAAATACTCATGTAGCAGTCAAATGCTACCCTTTCCTATTGAAAAGGCTGGTGGCAGTGGTTTTACAATGAACTACCATGATTTTTCCCGACCGCGAACACTGGTAGCTAATAATCACGGGAGCCATATTTTTCAAGATGGCGCCTTAAACCCCTTTGTTTTAACAGGTATCGGTCTTCTTTTTTCACCGTTTCTTTTTGGAAAGGTCCTTCTAGTGTTTGTCTCTGCGCGCCAAACCAGGTTTGGTCCCTTTGTTCGTGTGCCTTTGATGGGCTTCAGGAGTGAAGACCGCCTCTAGTGTCTGAGTGTCTGGGGTGGGCAGGAAGTGAGGGAGGTGCCTGAAACTCCCTGTGCTTAGTCTCCTAGGAGACCCAAATGCACTCTGGCATGATTGGCTGGTTGACTGTCCGGCAAGGACAGCCTCCCTGCTGGGTGAGTGACAGCTAGGCTGGAATGAAAGGGAGAGAGCTGTTTAAAAGGTGAGTCTCTTGGACTGGAAAGCAGAGTCGACCACTCGAACGAAAGACTTGAAGAGCTGGAAGAGGACGGCTACTGCAACTCCTGAACTATTGGTTTGATTGGTGAAGGCCTGCTGCAGGTCCGAATTGCCAATTTCATCTTGACTGAGAAGCCCCTTCAAGGACTACTTCATCCTTTGAGTTGGTGGGACCAATCAACTCGTAAGCCACCTGGATACCTTTCTCAAGGCTGGTTAGGATTAACCAGGGAGAGGGACACCAGCTTGTGTGCTTGAATCTACAGCTACTGGAACTGAAGTGTCTCCATCTTGTTTGCTTTTTCAACGATCCTGTGCAGTGCAGGAGTCCCCCCAACGTCCTCCCTCTTGTCCCCACGACTGAGGCTCAGGAACAGTGAGATCTGCAGGAACTGCCAGGAACCATCGACTTCAGTTGCATTTGTTTCTTTATACTAAAGTACTGTGCCAACCCGTTTGACATAACATCACTCTCGCGGTGAAAGTTTGTGAAACTTTCCCAACTTGCAGGCCTAATCAACTTGTGACCCAACATCTGATTCTTTTTCACCTAAACTACTTCTGAGAACATTTGCAAAGACTTTACCGTTTGATACCAGAACTGCTCTTTCCTATCCAGGACACTAGCCCATTGACTTTGGCCTAGGCCTATTGACTGGAATTGAACTCTTCTGGTGAACTGAAACTATTTGCACTATCTAACAAGTATATGGGATCTATTCTACTTACCTTGTCTCTTTTGCCCACTTCTAAGTAAATTAACTGCTATTTTGCTCCTACTTCAGGGGAGCTCAAACGGTCTCCAAATCTTAGAGTTTTGTATTGAAGTGTATTGGTATATAATATTAAGTTGCCTCCTTCTAGTGAAATGTTTTCTTAAGGATTGGGTAATAAATTAATACGTGTTTTACCAAGAAATCTTGAGTATAAGTGTCTACTTGAACCACTGCGATTGAAAGACCTCTGTGTAACCTCTTGTACTGCTCACATTCACTCTTGAGATAAGCCTGGCTGCTCAGCTTGCTACCAAAAACTGTGTGATACAGACTTATACCAAAGGTTGTTTTGACTTGCACTTGTAGTCCTAATTGAATGTGGTGGTCCCATAGTGTACTGCATGCAATTCTGCCTAACACTGGTGTACAGCGGTGAGGATAAAGTATAGTTGTTACATTGAGAGTGCTGCTCTTACTTTTGTTCAAATAACCTTCACAAGGCTAAGCACCACTAGAAAAGCAATTGTTTTATAAATGCCAAATATGGATAACTTCAAGCAGGAAGCCCCGATCATTTTTACTGTAGATCAACTGAAAGATGTGTAAAGTCAGGTCTCTCTCTGTTAAAGCCAATAAAATGAATTGATTGAGAAATTGTTGAATCATCAAAGACTGGGAGGTAGAGCTATAACTCCTACCCCCTAAGCACATGTGGATAGTGTTGATGAGGCTATTAATGATTCAGAGTATTAATGAGCTAGAGGAGTCAGAGGAGTCTCAGGATGTGAGCCCCACTGCACCTCTACCTGCGTTAGGCCCTCAACCTCTAGCCACAGGGACACTACCAGGTCCAGTACTGAGAATTTGTCTCTCTTGAATTTGTCTCTCTTGAAAAAATGAGACTTGAGTTAGAGTTAAAAAGAATTCAAATGCAAACTGAAAGTAAACATCAAGAAATCAGACTCAGAGAAATGTAAATGCATCATGCTCTTGAAATGAAGTAATTGTCTCTTGAAAATGGTTCTATCCCAGAGTCTTCTAGGTCTGCTAGTTCTAAGAGACCTTGCATGCCTAAATAAGCTGTGAGTATCTATGAGGTGAGACTTGATATTTTGGATTGGTTGGCTGCTTTTGAGTATAACTATGGGATTCAGGGTTTCACAGGGAATCGGTTGATTCCTTGGCTTCTGTCTAGGCTCCCCCAGGTTTCAACTGATGCTGTAATGAAAGTGGGGGAACTTGAAATATTGGAGTATGAGAAGGTGAGACTAGCTTTGATAGCTAGATTTGGGAAAACTCCTGCCCAGTACCATAAGAGGTTTAGGACCCTCAAAAAGCATGATGGTAACCCTTGGGCTACCTGGGTGTGTAAATGTTTGAAGAACTTAAATGGTTGGGTAACGGGTTACAGAGTTAACACTTTTGAAGGAATGAGAAATCTATTTTTGTTGGAATCTATTTTTGATGCCTGCTCTCCTGAGCTGAGACAGCACTTGGCTGACTCTAAGGAACTTGATCCAAAGCGGTTAGCAACGTCTGCTGACTTGTAGGTTGCCAACAGGGCTACTAACAAGGATTCTGGGGCGACTCGGAAGAAGGATGATGGGAAGCAGCAATAGAAAAATGGCAAAGAGAATTCTAATACCTCCAATCCAAAAGAGGGCCCCAAACATAAGAAGGGTAAGCCACACGGGAAACCAAATCAGGCTAGTGAAACCTCTGGTGCCAAACCAGAGGGAGGTCAGCAGAGACCCCCATTTGTCAAAACATTTGGAGAATATGCTTGTTTACCTCCTTTGGACTACCATGCTTGTGGGTCTACTGACCATGTGAAAGGGGATCCCAGATGCAAGGGTACACCTTCAGGGATCCACACTGTCTCCTTAGCCTTCTCCCCAGAGGAAGAAGTAGATGTGACAAGTGGTAACTTTCAAGTACTGGCTGAATACCCCATTGTAGTCTTTGCCAGTGTTTCTTTAGTGTCCCTGGGTCTGTGGGAACAGCAGAATTTAGATATCTATAATTCAATTCCAGATAACACAACAGAATATTACAAGGACAGTGTACTTGTAAATGGTCATGAGACCCTTGCTATATTAGAGACACTGGGGTCAGCATTACTGTAGTGGATGAAGCTTTTTTCAAGGTTGGGGATGTTGCTAGGGCACCCAAAAGCCTTACTAAACTTTCTGGAGGCCCTGACCAAATGCTTCCTAGACTACCAGCTCTCATCCAGTGCAACAACATGACTGTCAAGATACCTGTCAGTGTAAAAAGTGAGGTGCCTGGGAGAGTCCTGTTGGGGAATGACTTCAAAACTCTTGGAGTTGTATTAAGCACCCCCAGGCCTCCCAGTAAGAGGAAATAGGAGCAGATAAGGAAGGCCAGAGAGAGTACCTTAAATGGCTCTCCAGAGGATGTTACAGAAGAATCTATAACTCCTAGCCCACAGGAGCTGCTAACTGCTATTTCAAAGAAGAATGAGACCAAGGGGAAACCCAAAGTCTCAAGGAAAAAGCCAGAAAGCACTCCTGTGCTACCAAGAAGGACATCCCAGAGAGGACTGTCCACAGTCACACCTGTGACTGCTCCACCAACTGAGGCTGAGTGTGAGGACCAACCAGGAAAGGTTGAATCAGCTGCTGAAGATTCCGAGCTGGAAGAAGACCTTGCCCCTGTTGGAGATCTGTATCCTAAAGACCATCCTGAGCTGCAGTCTTTACTGGCAGTAGGTGGCCCCTGTATGGCAGACTTCAGCAGAGGCCAGAGAGAGTGTCCTACTCTTGAAGGTCTTCGCCAACAGGCAGCTTCCCAGCTGGCCGGGCAAGAGCCAGGGAAGCATAGGTAGGTTATACTGGGAAAATGGCCTCTTCTACAGTGAACCAACTGAGTCTATCTCAGAGGACTACAGAAGACTTGTAGTACCTCTAGGGACAAGACACCTGTTCCTACGGTTAGCCCATGAGATTGCTTTGACTGGTCACTTGAGCTTCAAGAAGACAAAGGAAAGGCACTCTCTATATTTCTACTCGGTCTAAGTTGGGGTCTGATGTAGATGAATTCTTTAGGCGCTGTCCCACTTGTCCGACATCTGGCAAGAGTGGAGCCAAGAATGTGGCACCTTTGGTGCCCCTCACAGTGGTGGGAGTCCCTTTTGAGAGGGTAGGAATCGACATTGTTGGTCCCTTAGACCCTCCAACATCTTCAGGCAATTGATTTATATTGGCTGTAGTAGACCATGCTACTAGGTATCCTGAAGCTATACCTATGAGCACTGTTACGGCTCAGGCTGTTGCTAAGGCCCTATGTGGTATTTTTACCAGGCTAGGGTTTCCTAAGGAAGTCATCTCTGACAGGGGATCACATTTTATGTCCCACTTCATGCAGGCCATGTGGAAAAATGGTGGAGTGACTTACAAGTTCTCAACTGCCTACCATCCACAGACAAATGGATTGGTAGAGAGGTTTAACCGTACTATGAAGAGCATGATAGATGCTTTAGCGGAACTCCCTAGAAGAAAGTGGGACTTTCTACTGCCATGCCTTCTATTTACTTATAGAGAAGTCCCTCAGGAGGGAGTTGGATTTAGTCCCTTTGAGCATCTCTATGGTCATCCAGTTAGAGGTCCATTGGCCCTAATTAAGGAAGTGTTGGAGAGTGCTCCTTCTCCCAAGCCAGTGAGAGTCACTGACTATGTGTTATGTCTCCGGAGGAGAATGACACACATGATGACAGAAGCATCTGATAACTTAAAAGCAGGTCAGGCTCTGGTGAAGCATTGGCATGACCAGAAGGCCAACATGGTTCACTTTACTCAAGACCAGCAAGTTTTAGTTATGGTACCTACAACATACTTGCCAACCCTACCGATTTAGGCGGTAGGATACCGCTTTTTTTAAGCAGTCCTACCGCCTACCGATTTTTTGACACCAAATACCGATTTTTTTTTGTAAAAAAAAAAATATATATGCACGGCATGCAGGCTTTTAATGTCAAAGGCACCCACGGCGGTGGGCTAAAGCGCCCCTCCGCCACGGGTGCCTTTGGCAAAAGGTGTCATTAGCCCCCCACCACGCCAGCTCGGGGAAGTCTTTCAAGGACTTCCCCGAGCTGGCGTAGCGGGAGAAGGCGTGGCATGCAGGCTGTTAATGTCAAAGGCACCCATGGTGGTGGCCTAAAAGCGCCCCTCCCCCGCGGGTGCCTTTGGCAAAAGGCGCCATTAGCCCCCCACCACGTCAACTCCGGCAAGTCTTTGAAGGGCTCCCCCGAGCTGGCGTGATGGCATAAGGCATGGCAGGCGCCTCATTGTCATTGAATGCACCCGCAGCGGCGGGCTCATTCAATGACAATGGGCTGCTGACGCGCCCTATTCCTATCATTACATCCTCGCCTGACTATTTTTGAAACTTTAAGATTCGTACAGATTTTTGGTCACAGAATGTTGGCATGTATGCCTACAAGACAGAGGGCCTTGCAGGACAAATGGATAGGACCCTTCAAGGTTGTGGGAAAACCTGGAGAGGTCAACTATCTGGTGGACTTAGGCAATCCTAAGGAGGCCCCCAGGGTCTTTCACACCAACCGTCTAAAGGCTTATGTCACCAGACCAGAAGTGGGAGCTTTGCTTCTAGCTTCAGCTCAAGAGGAAGAAGAGAGTGAACCTCTACCTGATCTCCTCAGGGGACAACCTTTAGGTGAGAAAATAGAGTTAATCTCTCTTCTAATCTGACACTGGAACAACAGGAGGAGTGCTGGTTTCTGTTTTAAATCAGTTTGCCTCCCTGTTTACACTATCACCAAGCTTGACCCCCTTGGGGCCAACATGATATTCTCAAGGGTGACTGTTTACCTGTTAAAAGCAGAGGTTACAGGATGTCAGATAATGTCAGAACCCACACAAAGGAGGAACTCAACAAGATGCTTGATCTCGGGGTAATAGAACCCTCTACCAGTCCATGGTCTAGTCCAGTTGTACTAGTGCCAAGGGCATGATCCAAGGAGTTGAGAGTCTGTGTGGACTATAGAGCTCTAAATGCAGTCACTAAGACTAATGCCCCTCCTTTACCTAGGACAGATGATCTGGTGGACGAACTTGGTTCAGCCAAGTACCTCAGTACATTTGACCTAATGTCAGGCTATTGGCAAATAGCCCTGACAGACCATGCCAAGGAGAA
This sequence comes from Ambystoma mexicanum, assembly GCF_040938575.1. NCBI lineage: Eukaryota > Metazoa > Chordata > Amphibia > Caudata > Ambystomatidae > Ambystoma > Ambystoma mexicanum. The sequence goes on from NC_090934.1 coordinate 408,253,998, forward strand.
AACTGCATTTTCAACCCCAACAGGCCTCTACCAGTTTAAGGTAATGCCTTTTGGACTAAAGAATGCACCTGCAACATTCCAAAGGATGGTTAATCAAGTTCTGAATGGGATGGAGGACGTCTGCATTGCATACTGGGATGACATTGCAGTGTTCACCCCCACTTGGAAAGAACATGTTGACCACTTAGGATATGTTTTGCAGGCTCTTGAGCAGGCCCATCTAACCATAAATGCAAGTACATGTCAAATTGGTGAGAGCAAAATGGTCTACCTTGGACATGAGGTAGGAGGAGGTGAAATAAGGCCATTGCCTAGCAATGTACAAGCTGTACAAGAATGGGCCACCCCTACTACTCAAACCCAGCTGATAGCCTTCCTAGGCCTCATTGATTATTATAGGAACTTCATAGAGAACTATGAGTCCATAGCCTCTCCCTTCTAGCTTCGTCTTCATAGAGAACTATGAGTCCATAGATCTCCTCACCTAAATCTCCTAAAAAGGTCAGATGGAATGAGGAGTGCACCAATGCATTTGAAGGACTTAAGAAAGCCATTTGTCAAGCTCCAATCTTTAGAGCTCCTGACTACAGCCAAACCTTCATTGTGCAAACGGATGCTTCCAATAGAGGTATAGATGCAGTTCTGAGTCAGCTGGATGAGAAAGGTAGGGAGCACTCCACCTGCTTCATCGCCAGAAAGCTGAAGGAACCAGAAACAAGGTGGGCAACCATTGAAAGACAATGTTTTGCTATTGTGTGGTCACTGAAGGACTTTAGACCATACTTGTATGGATCTACTTTTTTGATTCAGACTGACCACCAACCCTTGAGATGGTTAATGCAGATGAAGGGGGAGAATCCTAAATTGTTAAGATGGTCAATCAGCCTACAGGGGTTTGATTTCACCATTGAACACAGGTCAGGGTGTAATCACCAAAATGCTGATGGTCTCTCCAGAATGTTTGACCGACTGGAGTAAGGAGGTTCATTCAGGGGTGGATTTAATCCTCCTGTTCCTTAGTCTGGGAGGGATGAGTGTTGGGGAGAATTCTCATAAATGTGCTAATTCCCTTCACCTTAGAGACCCCCAGCAACTTTACTGGATTTTGAGGACTTGATTTTTTTTACCTGGAAAGAGTGTGACCCTTTTTTCCCACTCTGTTTTGATGTGTGTTTTACACTTGTGTTCTGTGAATATGGGGTTTTAGATAACTCCACAGCCATAGTCTTTTCATGTGTGTTACACAACACCTTCAGTGCAGTGACAGAGGGATGTCTTTTAGACTTCCCAAAGGTTAAAATACCTTCTCTCGGATAAACTACTGTTTCCCAGAGAATTTAAAGTGAAATTGACTTTACTAGTCTTTCCAAATTCATAGGCCCAGCACACTCCATCTTAAAATGGAGGGCTGGAGGGGTTACATAGTATCCCCTGTGTCTAAATACTCATGTAGCAGTCAAATGCTACCCTTTCCTATTGAAAAGGCTGGTGGCAGCGGTTTTTCAATGAACTACCGTGATCTTTCCCGACCGCGAACACTGGTAGCTAAAAATCACGGGAGCCATGTTTTTCAAGGTGGCGCCTTAAACCACTTTGTTTAAACAGGTCACGGTCTTCTTTTTTTCGCTGTTTCTTTTTGGAAAGGTCCTTATAATGTTTGTCTATGTGTGCCAAACCAGGTTTGGTCCCTTTGCCCGTGTGCCTTTGGCGGGCTTCAGGAGTGAAGACCGCCTCTGGCATCTGAGTGTCTGGGGTGGGCAGGAAGTGAGGCAGGTGCCTGAAACTCCCTGTGCTTAGTCTCCTAGGAGACCCAAATACACTCTGGCATGATTGGCTGGCTGACTGTCCGGCAAGGACAGCCACCCTGCTGGGTGAGTGACAGCTAGGCAGGAATGAAAGGGAGAGAACTGTTTAAAAGGCGAGTCTCTTGGACTGGAAAGCAGAGTCGACCACTGGAACAAAGAACCAAAGTAGTACTGGAAGAGGACGGCTGCTGCAACTCCTGGACCATTGGTTTTCCCGGTGAAGCCCTGCTGCGGGTCCGAATTGCCAATTTCATCTCGACAGAGAAGCCCCTTCAAGGACGACTTCTTCCTTTGAGTTGGTGGGACCAATCAACTCGTAAGCCACCTGGATACCATTCTCAAGGCTAGTTAGGATTAACCAGGGAGAGGGACACCAGCGTGTGTGCTTGATTCTACAGCTCCTGGAACTGAAGTGACTCCATCTTGTTTACTTTTTTTACAATCCCGTGCAGTGCAGGAGTCTGCCGACGTCCTCCCTCTTGTCCCCACGACTGAGGCTCAGGAACAGTGAGATCTGCAGGAACTGCCAGGAACCAATAACTTCAGCTGCATTTGTTTCTTTATACTCAGGTACTGTGCCAACCCAATTGAGAGAATGCCACTCTCACAGTGAAAGTTTGTGAATCTTTCCCAACTTGCAGGCCTAATCAGCTTGTGACCCAACATATGATTCTTTTTCACCTAAACTACTTCTGAGAAACTTTGCAAAGACTTTACCGTTTGATATCAGAACTGCTCTTTCCTGTCCAGAACACTAGCCCATTGACTTTGGTCTAGGTCTATTGACTTGAATTGAACTCTTCTGGTGAAATGAAACTATTTGCACTATCTAACAAGTATATGTGATCTATTCTACTTAACTTGTCTCTTTTGCCCACTTCTAAGTAACTGAACTGCTATTTTGCTCCTACTTCAGGTGAGCTCAAACTGTCTCCAAATCTTAGTTTTGTATTGAAGTGTATTGGTATATAATATTAAGTTGCCTCCTTCTAGTGAAATGTTTTCTAAATGATTGTGTAATAAATTAATAAGTGTTTTACCAAGAAACCTTGAGTATAAGTGTCTACTTGAACCACTGTGATTGAAAGACCACTGGGTAACCTCTCGTACTGCGTACATTCACTCTTGAGATACGCCTGGTTGCTCAGCTCGCTATCAAAAACTGTGTGGTACAGACTTATACCAAAGGTTGGTTTGACTTGCACTTGTAGTCCTAATTGTATATGGTGGTCACAGAGGGTACTTCTTTTAATTTTACCTAACAAACACCATTGGAATCAAGAATGCTTCTGATAAAACACATATGCAACACTGTCTGGGACATGCACACAGACATCCGTACAAGAGACATACTTGCTGTAAGGCCAAGGTGCACACTTCCACCACACATCAAAATGCACATGCACTGTGGAGGACAGCAACACATGGACACTTACCAGTCGACTCCAGACGGTGCTGCAAATGGATAACCTGTGCGTGCAGTTCCGGGTAAAACTTCTCCAGGACCCGCATGTTTGTGGGTTTCAACTGGCCCCGGCGCCCCCTTGCTCGAGGCCATCCCAGATCATCTTCTGTCCTTCATTGCCGACTTGCGTTGGTCCATGGAAGAGGGCATTATAATGCCCCAGGACTTGCTCCACCAGGATGCCAACTTCTTTGGCACTGAAGCTGACACCCCTCTGCCTCGCTGCCATGGCTACCCTGAGGCAGGTGTGGGTGGGCAAGGTGGTCCTGGAGCTGGGCTGTGGAGCGGTGTTCTGGCACTTTGGGAGTCTTCTGGATCAGCTGATGTGGTCACAGGGCCGACGACAGGAGCACTGGCAATGGCTGTAGAGCAGGCACTGAAATTCCAGGGCACGAGGGCAGCAGGCACACACAGTGGGCAGGCAGCAGCAGATGGCAGCTCAGGGAAGTAGGAGGCAGGTAAATTGGCTGGTAGGCAGGAGCGTGGGTCTTCCGTGTTACTTGTGCAGGCAGCCGGAAACAGAGTGATGGGTATTCTGCACATGCGGAAACAGCGCGTTAGCGTGAAATTGGAGGAAAAGGCCTAAGCGCGTAAGTTACGTGACATGCGCTGAATGTTGGGCGTTGGCGTTCAGAATCAGGATAAAGGAGTGCATAGGAAAACATCACACAGCTTGTGGGAATTGGAGCAGATGGACGTGTGGACTTTGGAGATTTTTGGGGTGCCACGCATTTTGTTCACTACTGTGACATTGCAAACCTCTTATTTTGGTGGGGGATGTGCCTCAGCGCACACGCGTGTGTATTTTTCTTTTTCTGAGGCTAACGGTGAGTTGCGTACACATTATTGATTCTCTGGCTGCCCCTGTGTATCACGTACCCCCATTGTTACCATCACAGTGCTTTCGTGGGTTTTGTGTATGCATTTTTTGTGTTGCTGGGTGCCATAGCATACCGCTTTTTCTTTTCACGTGAGCTAAAGAGGGGGTCACGTACATGTTCTTTGGGGTGACTGTGCGTTACGCGTACCGTTTATTTTTTCAACAGAGATAATAGTGAGCCTTGCTGGACCATACTAGTATGTTTTACATCACGTACCCTGGCTGCTCACTGCAATTGCCCAGGACAATTGCTTGTTGTGCCTCCCATAGTACTAATCCATCTGTACCATGGTTGGGATAGGCCACAAGAGGGAAAGTTGGCAGAGGTGGCAAGGCTCTGGGAGGTGCAGGGAGAGCTGTGCACCGCCCCCCCCCCCCCAAGAGGGTCAAGGAGCTGCAGGAGATGCTGCTGTTCCCAGCACCCTAGGTCAGGGAGCTGCAGGGTAATCTGCTCTCCCCTGCTCCCAGTTTGAGGCACCTGCATGGGCAGCTCCAGTTCCCAACAACCAGGGTCAGGGAGCAACTGCAGTACCTGTTGTCGTCCACACCCAGGGACAAGGACACACAGGGGCAGCTGATGCCTGTGTGTCCAAGGGGAAGGGACGGCAACGCAAAACACCTGGACCCAGCTCCCAGGTTAAGGCACCTGCAATGTCATCTGCTCTCCCCTGCTCCCAGGTTGCGGCACCAGCAAGGGCAGCTCCAGTCCCCAACAACCAGGGTCAGAGAGCAACTACAGTAACTGTTGTCGACCACCCCAAGGGACACGGACACACAGGGGCAGCTGATGCCTGTGTGTCCAAGGGCAAGGTACTGCAATGCAAAACAGCTGGGCCCAGCTCCCAGGTTGAGGCACCTGCAGGGTCATCTGCTCTCGCCTGCTCCCAGGTTGAGGCACCTGCAGGGGCAGCTCTGTTCCCCAACAACCAGGATCAGGGAGCAACCGCAGAACCTGTTGTCGTCCACCGCCAGGGACACAGACACAGGGGGGCAGCTGATGTCCGTGTGCCCAAGGGGACGGGGCGGCAACGCAAAACACCTGACCTCAGCACCCTGGGTCAGGGACCTAAAGGGCCAGTGAATGACCCAACGTCAATGGGTGATGCCATGACCCAGACCACTAGTGGTTCAGCCCCTAATGCCCTGAGTGGTCCCAGTCATACAGGGTCTGCACCACCTTCCAAGAGGCAGAAGCGTGCAGAACAGGGAAAGGCTCAATCCCAGAGTACAGCAAAGGAGACCACCACAGCGAGGAAGAGGAGATTCAATGATGATGAACCCTAGATCCTTGTGGACTACATGCGCAACCACTACCGTGACATGTGCACGGGACCAGAGAGCACCCATATGCCTGTTCAGCGTATGATCCACTGGCTGCGAGTCACGGATCACATCAACTCCTTGGGGAATGAGAGGCGCACTACTCGTGAGGTCATGATGCGGTGGAATGACCTCAGCCGCCGAACCAAAGGCAAGCTGGGTGTCAACCTAGCTTCTGCTATGGTGACTGGAGGTGGGTAACAGCAGGAGGGGGACCTCACTCCACATGAAGAGCGAGTTGATTCATGTGGATCAGATCCAATGTGTGGGAGGCCTGCCATAGTACAAGGAAATGTCCGGTGAGTGAAGAAGCGTGTGCACCCAGAATGTGTGTATGTAGAATGAATGAATTGGTATGATTGTGTGGCGCTTCTGCCTGCATTTGTATGACTGCCATGGGTGAACCTTGCCATGGTCTACTGACTTGAGCTTAGTGTACTGCAGAGTGCATACTACACTTGTGCTGCACATCGGTTGAACATGGCTTTGTGACAGTAGTCCTCCTCAACCGTCAGATATTAATACACATTTCCAGCATGCAAACACAATGTGCATCTGGCTATGTACATCAGTGATGTTAGTAACTCAGCTATGCCAGTCAAGTGCTTATGTTTAAGGCACGCAATATTCATCATGCACTGCATGTAGTATCGGTTCCATCCACACATGTCTATAGGTGGCTTTATGCTACACATACCTTCCATGCACACTGTCAGCGTGCGGGACATTGTGCCATGAGTGTCCGAGCATTTTGTAACACTGTGCAAATCCCTGCCACAGCTATGGCACTGAGCCCCTTGTAAGAAATCAGTCTGGAGTCATCCATGTTGACCTGCCACACTGGACAGCCCCTCCCCCCATGGGTGCATGGCCTGTTCCTCTTGTGTGTCACTGTCCCCTCTTCCTATGTCCAAGCACATGTCCTCACACTCTCCACATCACACACCTGGGACACCACATGTCTGTTGGGAATGTCTGCAGTGCTTACATGGTTAGGGACATGGGATGTGGTGGCAAGTGTGCAGACCCTTTGATTTCAGGGATTTTTGTGCATAGTGTATGAATGCAAATTATGTCATGTTGACATGCATGTAGATGTGTTGCAGAACAGCATTGTGATGACAACTAACATGATTCTTCATGTCTTTGTGTCCATGTGCAGGTGATGAGCCACCAGATTTAGGGGAGGAGGTAGAGGAGGAACGGGAGGCTGAGACCCAACCGAGTACCAGTGGAGGACATGTTGTGGCAGCCCATGAGAATCCACTGGTGCTACAGTCCATCTGGGGCACGAGTCACTATGATTCCACCTCCAATGATACCAGTGGCTCTGGTGGTGAGCCGGGCTTCCATTCCCGTATGCTGTCAGAGGTGATTGCATCAAGTGATGGTGCTTATGTAGCCCGTGCGTCTACAGGGGGTAACGTCCCCTCACAGGGCCAGTCAGTGTTACCACATGCGTCTGTGGTGGTTACGGCTGCAAGGCCACTCTCTGCTGTATTGGCTTCCGGTCCTGGGACGGATGAACAAGGGATGGATGCAGGCCTGCAGCCACAGACAGCGGCTTCACATCAAGGGATATGCCCCCTTGGGTTCAGCAGCCGTAGGGGACGCACATGTGGTGGACGTGTCATGGCTGGGGATGATGTGTGGGAGCAGTCTATGTTGAGTGCTGCACAGCAACAGGCTGCTTTCTATGAGGTGTTGACTCAGGGCATGGATAGGGTGGCCAATTCCACAGTCTCCCAAGAAACACAAGAAGCGTGCCAGCTGCAGGCATTGCGGTTCACATGCTGCTCACACTGGCTGCACATGGTGGCCAGCAACAGGAGCCGATGGGCCGACCTGTGGTCTCTGCAGGCTTGTCTGTTTGCAGAGGGTCGGGCCCACAGGGCAGCCCTGAGGCGAGAGTTACTGGCCCTCAGAGATTCAATGGAAGAATGCGAGAGGCAGTACACAGTGCCAACAGCAGATGGCATTCCATTTCAGAGGAACTCTGTGCATCCCGTGAGGTGTTGCATGCGGACCTCCGAGCCTTCATGTTCCAGATGCATTCATCTGGGTCCCGCCTGTCCGCTGCCATCGAGGACCTGGCCAGGGCCTTACATAGTCAACCTCATTTACCACCATCACCTTCGCATCCTACACAGGAAGGTGGCAACAACAGCCACAGCCCTTCCAATCCGTGATAGCCGTGCGGTCCATGTACCCATGTAGCGAATAATTTTTCATCTTCCACACATGTGGCTGTTGAAATGCACCCTGCCCCTCCCCCCTCCTGGGTCGACCGCCCATGTCCAAAATCAACATTTTTTTCTTGATTTCAACCCCACCCAGACCAGATGTTGGCATGTCATATTTTGTTTTGCCCTTTCCTGGTTGTGGTCTTTGTATTTTTTTTTTTGCATTCATTGCCCTTGAGGTTTGACATTAACTCCTCAGGGACTATACATGTGCAGTGGTGTACGTGCAGGCATGGCTGGTGAACTAATCTAGCATGTTGGCATGGCGGTGCACCGGGTGGTATGGGCAGGTAATCATAGCTTTGTTTTTCCATGGCACGTGTGTGCTGTGTCAATTATACTGCACAATGTCTGTTTTGATATGTTTGCACATGTTGTTCCAGTAATATGTGATGTGGCAGTAACTGCTTTCCCGGGTGAGACATACTGCACCATTCAAAGTCCATGCTCTTCATGCCCTCCACCAGACAATGTGGTTCCTTTATCAAATTAAGGAACACACTTACTGGTGAAGGCCATGTGGGATTTAAGTCATCCAGACACTGTTATTTGGTAAGCATTTGCACTGTCTTGCATGTTTTGCATGCTTCTTTGTTGGCCATCTTTGATGCATGTGTCGGTTCTCTTATGTGTTCTTTGCATGCTCACATGGGGTTGTGGTAATTTAATTGGAGCTCATGTCACTGTGTTACCTACCTATGTGGAAACGTGAATGGGCATGCCGACTGTGCTGTGCAGGATGTCATTATCCATTGGTGTACCGGCCCATGTACTCCTTGATCTGTCATTTCCTTGTTATTCATTCTCTGTGCCTCTCTCTCTCCCTCTCTGGTGTGCTACACTGTACTCTTGTACAATTCTATGCCAATGGACATTCACCCTGTGTTGCTCCTGCACTCTGTGTTGTATGTATATTTTCTTTCTGGTGTCAACTGGGATAATGGATGACATGTATTTTGTGGAGTTACTTTGCATTTCATTACATGTAGGTGGAATGTCTCACGATTGTGTGCATCGTATGCAAGGCAGGTGAGTTCCACGGACAGGTGAGTGCATGGCATTTGCTGATACTTTGGTGGTGTTTACATGGGAACGGGGCACTGTGTGTATGCCCCCCACACCTGGTCACCCGTGATGTGGTGTATGCCCCCCCAGCCCCATCCCCACACCTGGTCACCTGTGAAGTGGTGTATGCCCCACATCCGGTCACCTGTGATGTGGTGTATGCTCCCCATCCCAACACCTGGTCGCCTGTGATGTGCTGTATGCCCTCCACCCCCACACCTGCTCAACTGTGATGTGATGTATGCCCCACACCTGGTCACCTGTGATGTTGTGTATGCCCCCACTCCCACGCCTTGTCGCCTGTGATGTTGTGTATTCCCCAACCCCTCCTGTTGTCCTCCCCCTCCCCTCTTCCCTCTCCTCCTAGCCACAGCCACCTAAATTGACTTTCTGCACTTGTGTGATGCTGCCACCCTGCAACATGGGGCTAGGCAACATGCATGTTTTGACACGGACTTATGTAACTGAGTAAGCCTTCTGTAACAGCGCTGCAATGGCCAAAGCCTGTTGTGTGCTTTACATTTGCAAATGACATTGAACATTAATGTGGGGTGGTGTATGTGCCACACAGGACATTGGATGTCTAGTTTGGCATGGTGGTAGTGGTGGTAGTGGCATAGTCCATCTATGTGTTTTGTTTTGGATAGCCAATGAATATAATTATTTTTAGTTCTAAGGGATGCACACAATGTAGCACTTCCAAGGACACACACATGGAGGGCACAAATGATTGCCCCTTTTTCAACATTTTTTTAAAATATTATATTTTATTGGTTTTATAACATACAACCACTGGTCCTTAGCGGGCCAGCTCTCTATAACAACAACCATAACATTTGATGGAGTACGCACTCAAATAGATCACTTACAATACATATTTTATAGTGGATTCTCTACTACAATGTCCACATCCTATATACAATGGTGTTACGTTATCACAAGTTCAAAAATTTCACATTGTGTCTTCCCATCGTTGCCAAATCTTGTCCGCTTTTTCGGGGCAGCCTCTGGCTCTATACACTCTCCTTTCTATGGCAATGCAAATTTGTACATCTGTAATCCATGGGGCTATTTGCGGCAACTCCGCTGCTCCCATAGCAAAGCTGTTTTTTTTTTTTTTTAAAATATGTTTATTTTTGAACAAGGCAGGAAACATTACATACATTTGTAATCGACATGTAGCATGCATTGACCCATGCTGTTGTAATCATGAAGCAGAGCTTTTCATATCTTGACAGGTCTATCTCGCTGTCTACTCCCAGTAACATTAGTTTAGGGTCTCTGGGGATCGTTTGTCCCAGAACTCTTGTAAGGATATCGCAACATTGCTTCCAATAATGACTAATATTTGGCCATTCCCATAGTATGTGATAGAAGGTTCCCCCTCTCCATGGCAGCGTAGACAATTAGGTTCTGTTATTTTACCCCAGCGGTACAGGGCTACCCTCGGGTGATAGATTCTGTGTAATATCTTCAGTGGCACTAATCGTAGCCTGGTCGATATGGCAGCCTCACAGTGTTTTCATTAGGATCTGAACCCAGTCCTCTGACATGATCTCCCCGACTTCAGTTTCCCATTTTGTTTTTAAACGTGCCAGTTCTGGTGTGGCAAAGGAGGTAATAACATTGTACATAACTGTGGTAACTTTCGCCCGCATGTGGTCTGTGACTATGTTTCGTTCCAGTGGGGTGTATTCTGACATGTCAGAAAGGATAGGAAGGTGTTGTTGTAGTGCATGCCGGAGCTGTGTGTAGTGGTTTCTTTCTGCTTCTGGGAGGTTAAAGGATGAAGTTAGCTCATCATAGGCTCTAATAGTTCCTTCTACTATAATGTCTCTCAATTTTTCAATGCCATATCTCACCCACGCTGGCCATTTCGGCAATTTAGCTACTTCAGGGAGGTTCCTATTGTTCCATAGCGTTTGTATTGGCGTGACTTTGTCTCCCCAGCCTATGAAAGCGTGTGACTCTGCCCAGAAACGAGACGTCTGTGATGACATATCGCGAGGGGTTGCTCTGGGTGTTGCAGCATATAGCTCTATGGGAGGTAATGCTCGCACGTGCGGTATTGTGGCTTCAGTATGTAATGCATCATTTATTACCGACATCTGGCTGGCCCAGTAATACGTCTGTAGCCTTGGTAGGCCAATGCCACCTTTCCATATCGACCTTTGCAATGTTTGGAGAGCTATTCTCGGATTCCCACTGCCCCATAGGAGTTTCATAAGTATGGAGTCTATTTTTTGGAACGTCTTCGTAGGTATGTGTAGTGGGGGATTCTGAAGTATGTACAGATAGCGGGGAAGTGTTAGCATTTTAATCAGTGCCACCCGACCCAACAGGGTCAGGGGTAGGGGCATTCAGTGCTGCACGTCCCCTGTGAACCGTTCTGTGATGGGTTGCAGGTTATTAAGTGTGTAATCCTTAAGATTTCTTGTGATCCGGATGCCCAGATATTGAAAGTGGTCGGAGGCGACTCTATATGGGCAGGGCTTGGGAGCCTCCATACCTAGATGATTTAGTGCAAATAGTGTAGATTTGGACCAATTCACCTTTAGGCTGCTAAAAGATCCATATTCTTGGAGTAGCTGTGTCACCACTGGGCATGTCGTCTTGGGGTCTCGCAGGTATATTAATAGATCATCTGCGTACAGTGAGACTCTGTGTTCCCACTCTGGCACACCCGGGATGCCCCTCCATGTACATGTGTCCCTCAGCAGCTGGGCCAACCTTTGTCATCATTGAATGGCACCTGGCATGTTCCAGGCCTGTGTGCACTCCACAGGGGTTGGATTTTAGGTGAAAAATTGTGCGAGAAGCTGGGTATGGGCAGCCTCGGCACATGCCCTTTGCCCTTCCCTGCGCAGCCGCCGTGCATGTGGTTGGGGATGTGGGGGCACCACCATGTTCACCGGTACACCTCGCTGTGTTGCAACATTGTGCAGGACACATGCTGCCACAATGATCCTGCACACTAGTGGTGGTGCATATAGCAACTCACCACCAGAGTGGTCAAGGGAGCGGAAACGTGTCTTGAGCACTCCGGATGTGCGCTCCACTATGCCCCAAGTTGCAATATGGGCTGTGTTGTATCTTACCTGGGGTGGTGTGGCAGGGTTCTGTATTGGCGTCATCATGTATGTGCTTAGAGTGTAGGCAGTGTCCCTTGTAGAGGTAAAAATGTTTGTCATTGCTGTGTATTTGAATGTGTGTGTGTGTGTGTGTGTGACATGCATGCATGTGCACAGACATTCATACTCACCAATGAGCCACGTGTTGCCATGCCTCCCAGCTTCCAGGGCCCAGTGTAGGGGTGACATTCTGAATATGAAGCTATCATGGGTGGATCCTGGATAGTTTACAGAAGTAATAAGACCCTTGGTATCACATACAACCTGCACGTTGATGGAATGCTGGTGCTTGCGATTGCGATAGATGTGCTCTGTAGCCCTAGGTGGACGTAGAGCCACATGGGTGCAATCAATCGCACCAAGCAATTCAGAGAAGTGTGCCAGCCCCTAAAAATCCTGGACCACAGCCTGCCTTTCTGCAGGTGTTCTGGGCATGTAGATGTGCCTGCGGACTGAGGGGCGTGCAGCCATGATTGCCAACACCTGGTGTAGGCAGCGTGAAATGCCCCTAACTATGGCAGTTGTCCGCTGAAATGACCCAGTGGCCAAAAAATGCAGTACATTGAGCACCTTTTCCAGCGTGACTGCGTTGGCTGTGAAATGCCCCCAATTATGGCAGTTGTCCGCTGGAATGATCCAGTGGCCAAAAAATGCAGTACACTGAGCCCCTTTTCCAAGAGACTCAGTGCTTGGGAGAACAGGGTGGGTAATGTAAGGTCATCCTCCCACTCCGTGACCAGGTCTAATATGATATGAGGTGGAAGCCTATACCTGCCATAGATCTGGTCATCAAGCATTCCAAAAAGGATGGTCCTAGGTAGGAAAATCTGTGACCTGGCCATCCTCCTCCTCCTGCAAAGTTCTACGATCACTGCTGCAACAAATGGTACACTCATTGTAGCTGTATACGCGTGTTTGTTGTTCGCGCTTTCGCGTGGTGTATGTGTTTCCGGATTAGCGCATCTTTTTCTGCATGACAGAGAATCCTGTTCAATTCCATGAATACGGGTTTTTAGCACGCGTATGGGCATTGCGAGGATTTTACTTTGGTACATCCCTCGTTACGGCCATATTTTCGGTTGTTGTTCCCCATTCCACATGTTCCACCCCCTTTTTAGATGACTGCGCAGAACACAAGGCCTCTTCACTACGAGTCTCGCGCAAGGCGTTCGTGGTGTCGCAGTGACGAGTTGGACCGGCGCTGATTCCTCGCAAGTCCCTGGTAAGCTTTGCGCATAGTGTTCCATGTACACACAAACAGGCGTTTGCGAGCGATTTCGCACACATGCCTCCTATTTTGCGCGCAAATCATTCCATGAATTAGGGCCAAAAAGTCCTATTCCTTGCTTCATTGTTTATCAAGGAGGAGGAGAGGTCTGCCTTTAATAACAAGATGGCTGGACCACAAGCACCTCCTGCTTGGCATGCTGGGAGTAGCCACTCTATTCAGGGAGTTATTGTTGAGCGCAAACCATTTGAAAAGGAATCGGGACTGGGGCCTCATTGCTCAGCCCCTACAGAGGAGCAGCAGGCATCATCGATTCTCCCGAGCCAGACCAAGAAGACATGGTGCAAGTAGGGTGGGTTAGATGGGAGTGGTGGTAAATGGGAATGGTGGTTAGGGGAAGCTGATGGAAGGTGACTGGGAGGATTGAAGGAGGAGTGAATGGAATAGAAAGGGTGGAGCTATGTACTGTTTTTTTACAGCTCAATTATAGCATCATGTTAGAAAAAGGTACAAATCTTTTGTTCTTAGGGGACAATTCATTGGGATTATTTTCTCAGACTCTTGTTACGGGTTTTGCAGTATACAGTTTTCATTTTTCATGCTTTGGCAATATTTTTCTCGATGGAGTTGGGTGAGCGGATGGAAGATGAAGTAAGTAGTGAATGGAAGGTCAAAGTAGTGAGGGAGCTTATAAAAGGAAACAAAGGAGCAGATGGAGGAAGAGAGCAGAAGACTTTGGAAGGGGTACTGGAGAGCCTGTGATTTTGGAAGGGATGAGCAGGTGGAGGGTGAGAGCAGATTTCCCACTAGAACACATTGAGTGAACCTGAGCAAATCACTTAATATCAGCAAAACCTGGTGAGATGAAAACGCTGTATTTAGCCAGAGTCATACCCCTAGAAACGCAGCTCCAATAGTAGAAAAAGACAACTTGAAAACATGTAACATTATTGCACTTGTGACAGTCATTAATTACTCCTGCCATAAGCTCCACACCCATGCCCCACCTACCCTGGTCCATCTGTCGGCCGTGCCCAAGAATCCCTTTGCCTTAAATCTGTCACAGAGCGCAATCCTAACAAGCACCTTTATCAGACATTCAAGTGGTCTTGCAGCTAAATGTGCCAACCTCGGTCCTAACAACCTGGGTTTGAATCCATGTGTACGCACTTCAGTCAAAACCAATTAAAGGGTGCAAGTCGATTTTTCCAGATCTGGGCAGACATATTTTGCTGGATAATGTATCTGAGAAATCTGGCTTAATGGCATCACATTTTTAGGGTACTCCTTCAACCACACCCAATGGTAGCTGGTCCCCCCACCCTGATCACAAACCTGGCCCACCTAGAAAAAGATTCCTGGAGCCAGGACTGGATCGTTCTCGAGAGATCAGCATATGATATGCTGTGTATAGCTGGGTTGTATTAAGTTGTGAAGGAACCTTGTGCCCCATTAAGTGTTTGGCATTAATTCCAAAAGGATTAATGATAAACTTGATTACCGTTACCACCACTTGTAAGTGGGTGAAATCTGCCCTAATACAGGTGGCGGAATGGTAGTGTTAATCCCCATTTCTGGAGTACATAGGACTCTGTGGGGATTGTGGAGGAATTACCACTAGTGGTAATAATGTTGCAGTAATTCCCCCTGTTTTTGTCACCACTGTGGAGGGGATCGTTCCACCCACGTGCTAAAGATATCTCTTTTACATTATCGCTAAAGTCGTGGTGTGGTAGTGCAGTAAAGGTGGTAGTAATTCTTTTACTGACACTTCTTTTATCACACTACCATAAGCTTAATGGGCCCCATTGGGCTTCAAACAGAAGTACCTTTCAAAAAGGTCACACAGCGGTGGTGCAGTCCCATTGCTGGGTGCTTTACAATAGTGGTGCAATTATATAATAGTTAACACATGAATCTGGTTGTGGAGGTGGGGGTTAATAGAAATATTACATATTTGGGGATCTGTCTTGGAATGGTTCTGCTCCTATCATTCTGCTCACATCTTCTCAGTCTCTTTGCTTAGTCAATCCTCTTATACCCACCCTTTTACTTACGGTGTACCTCAACACACATCCGTACTCTCTACTCTCTATACTATCCCGCTCACCCCTATCATCTCTTCTTTTGGAGTCTCCCATCATCTTTATGTGGCTGATTCCCAGATCTTTCTATTCTTTTCTTTCACCCCTGCATTGAGATGTACTCTTTCTTCATATCTTCTCGCTATTCATTCATGGTTGGCGGCACATTATCTTCATGTGAATCCTTCTAAAACTGAGGTTATCTTTTTCCTGCTTCCACTATCCCCGCACTCCCACTTTCTTCTATTTCTTTTCCTCCTTCTATTGCACTTTCTTCTGCTAGCAGTAATTTGGGTGTTATTTTCAATTCTTCCTTGCCCTTTTCTGCACACATTTCTGCTCTATCTGTCCTGTCGTTTTCAGTTTTACAATTTCTGCAAATCTCGTCAATTTCTCACCACTCAATTCCTACTATGTCCTTGCTTTCCTCCTTTGTATTTTTCTGTCTTAACAAAGTGTTCTGATAAGTGTTCAGTCGTGTTCTAGAGCATTTAGGAGCGGGGCCTAGACTCTCAGCGGACTCAGTTGCCCCCGTCCGGAAATCGATTTGTGAAGCTCTTTGACAGATAACTACAAGGATTTTCTGCTTCGCATGTGGAAAGGTTAGAAAACCTTTGTTTGTTGTGTTGACTTTTCGAGTGGCGATGCTCTGACGCTGCTTGTTGCTGGGGAAATAAGGGAGTGTGGTTCTGGTGTTGAAGGCACAGATCCATAGCTCGTTTCCTCCTTTTTGTCGACAACAAAGACTATGCACCTAATGAGTGGGTCACTGCTCTCAACGTACTTGGCTTTTAATCACTTCATAATATCTGACCAGGGTATGCTGCGGACCCTATTGTTACTTCTACTGCATTCTCCTGCTTCACTGTCAGAGAGTGTGCTAATGGGCATAGCGCTGAGTGAATTCAATGTTGTGCAAACGGTGGGAAGGTTTGTAGATGTTGTGGGGCAAAAGCCAGCGAAACAAGGGAAAATTAATAACTTCTTCCCCACTATTCTGAAATCTTTGGCTCAATAAGAGCCTACATTGACTTGTGTGACAGTTGGATCAGTGCATACAGAAGCCCACAGGAAAGCCCAAGTCGCTCTGGATTCCTAATTTTCCCCTTTCTCTTTGTCTGCATTTGCCCCCACTGGGTGGTTGTCTGCAGCTGCTAAGCATACTAACGGCCTAGAGGATTTTTCAGTCCCTGAAGCTTTGGGGGAAATAAATCAAGTTCCAGCTATACTAGTCTCACTTTACCACTCATTAAAAACAGAATCTAAGACACATTCACTGCTACTTAAATCGTTATTGTTTAAGTTTGAAAATGTGAAACTTCATGTGACTGCTAATGACTGTATACAGAGATATGCTCAACAACCTGGGATGGATAAAGTAGATCTGGCTGCAGTCATGCAGTCTGTGAAGTCTCACCAGACAGACTTAGACTTAATATGAATAGATTCTGATATGGACTGCCTATTGTCCAAATCAGGGCCCAATGGCCCTGGTATATTACCACCTTCATTTCCGAGCCATGTTCTTGTGCAACCAATAATTGTGAACTCAGAGCAAGCTCATTCATCAGGTCACCCAATAATGGCCCTTGACTTGGTCGATTTAACTGTGGGAGACCATGCCAATGTGGGGGTGGACGATGGGTACGTTGATCTTAATTGGTGGGGGGGCAACAGACCCTGGAAATATTGTATTGCCAGTGAATGTGGTTGGGGAGGCGCCCTTGCATCATGCCTCTAAGAAATTAGGAATACAAGTTCGGAAATTTAAAAATACTTCACTGCCAAACAAGAACAGGGAAGCATCCTAAAAACAAATACATTCCTTGTTAAAAAAGAAAAAAAACAGAGGTTAAAGCTAAATTAAGATCTAGAGGCTGATGTAGTTCATCGGATAGTTCCTAGAGGTATGGTGTCCCGGAAGGTCATCTAGTTGGAGCATTGGAAGGGAACCTCCAGCGCTGTAAGGGGCAATTACTGGGTTCTGGAGCTCCCCTAGGGCTTTACAAACTACTTCCGGGGTGGGTAGGTTGCCATTGGCTGGATCTGCTATATTAAACACTAAAGACCAGTTGCAGGCAGATCCTCGGACTGTACAAGATATTTCCGGCGAGATGGCTCCTCAAAATGCCCCTAAACTCCAACATGAAGTGGGGAGGGGTTTGACTAAGATGGTAAGGGACTTTGATGCCGAGTTGGGAGGTTCTAACACTTACCCTAGATGTGATGTTATATCTGCATGGAATGTGTTTCTCTTAAACAAGGAGTGACACAAAAAGATTCCTCTTTAATCTTTAACCCTTTTGTGGCTTCACTAACAACAGCACCAACTGCCTAGAAATCACATCCTATGCTTTTCAAAAATCTTCTGTGATCCAAACGCCAATAATTCACCGAGCTACAAAGGGATTGTGGGGTGGTTAGATTGGGAGGGTGCCTATTGGCCCGCTTGCAGTAAGCAAACTGAGTGGTGAGAACAAGCAGGGGGTGGAGGCTGATTCCCAGAGTATGTACTCTGGGAGTTACTCTCAGGGGTTGCTGGTTTTGCTTGAGAGTGTTCTTCCTGAGAATAAATCCATTGTTTTGAACTGATCTAATGTATTGGGGTTGTTGCGTTCTTTTCCTTCTCTGATCTCTATTTCCTCTTCTGATGTTGACCGGGTATTTTTTGTAGATCGGTTTAGAACAGATTGGGTGGTTCTATATCTTTATTTATTTAAATATGCGTCTAGCCGTCACCGGCTTTACATATTACAGACATACACATCTTACAATAACATATATAAATCAATATCTAAAAACACATCACATATACCATTTCTAAAACTATAATACCAAAAGACAATTCTTTTAAACGGGTTAAAATTAGCTCATACAATTTCATCATATGGAAGATAAGATTCATGTCATTACCATCTAACAGGATTTGCCATAGCACTTCTATATTTTCTATCGTGCTGGTGTTATTGTATCTTTTCAAATAGTTATACCACAGATGATTGAGGCTCTCACAATAACATTTAAGGTGTTTGGCAGTTTCTATATTTTCAGTGCCACATAATCTACATAGTCTCAGATTTCTTACAATATTAAGTTTAGCACCAAGAATTTCCATAGTGTCTCGTTTGTTAAAAGTAAATAAGCCCTGACAGTGGTACAATGAGGTATTTTGGTATTTGGTTTTTTTTGCATCCACAGTCCAATGTTCTAAAAATAGACTATTAGTCTTGGTAGCTAAATTGATCATTTCTTGTTCTTTGGTATAGGTATAAATTGGCATTTTAATTAAACATTTAACCTTAGCGTGAGAGAAATATAGCCATGTGGAAGTATTCTTTTTTGCCCATCTGACATATATCAAGCATAATGAATTAATCGCCTTTAAATTGCGATAATTGTCAACCTTGTTAAATATTTTCATTAGTTCTACCATAAATGTATTATTGGTAAGAGTGCTCAACTTCACAAATAACATAGCAGATTTATATTCTAAAATGTCACTAGCATATCTAAAATTACATCCTAATAAAATATATTCACAACATACGAATGTCGGCATTCAAAAAAGCGGTTTTAACATTTTCCCTTCAAACTTAAGTTCATTTTTAAATTTCTTTCCCCAAATCTAAGCAGCATAAATGAGACACAATACACATTTAGAGGAATATAACAATAGAACAGTATTTACAGAGAAACCACCCTGTCTTCCAATAAAGTGACTAAGTGCACCTGCGATTTTTGTACACTTCAATTTGGTTTCAGACCAGTGTTGGTTCCAAGTTAATTTGTGGTCTATAATAACACCTATAGCATTCGACAAGTTCGATCTCATTATTATTAACAAACCACTTGTAGTTGTTGGATTGAGAATGTTTCACTTTGCCTAAGAATGCCATCACCTTGGTTTTACAAATGTTTATTTCTAAACCATTTTTTCCAGCATATTGCACCAGAACATTCAATTTATTTTGTAAGCCGGTGGGAGTGTAATCGAGCAGCACAAGATTGTCAGCGTAGCCTAGCCATCCTAGCTTATAATTGGCAATCCTTATTGTGGAAATGAAACTCTATTTACCCCAGGGGGAGGTGGACCAATCTGACCCCGCCCCCGTTATTGTCTGCAAAATATATCCCAGCTAATCTATCTCAGGATCTTAGGGCGGTGTGCACTGGCACTGTTTTACTGTCAAATTGCTATGCTACACACACATACCAAAACACTAAGAATAGACACAAGATGAAATAACATAAGACAAAAAGAAAACACATGAATCAATTCAACAATAAAACACTTTTTTTCATGCACAGCAGTGAGCATGATAAACAGTACTAGCAAAGCATGGGTGTAATCTACTGGCTTCTATGCAAGCAATCTAATAACAATTATCCAGTCCTGCTGAATCTAAATGCATTGCAGCCTAGTAACAACAATGCGGCCAAATAACAATGCGTGGCTAATAACAGATTTCTAATAGCAACATGTGACAAACTATTTGTCAGCAAGCTCCATCATCAACATTTCTCTCCCTCTCTCTCATCACACACACCACAGATCAGCTCTCTCTCTCATAAGAGAATCTGCCTGCATAAATCGCCCCTTGAATCAGTGTGTCAGTGTCCCATCTCTAGTGTGTGTGTGTGCCTCTTTCCCATGTGCCAATAAGCCAGTCAATCAGTTGAACCATCCTTAGTAAACCTGGTGGGATCCTCCGTTTTCTTAATTTAATCCATAGCCTTGCACGCACAATGGTGTCAAATGCTGCAGTCAAATCTGTGAATACAGCATAGACCAGTAATTTCCGGACAACCCAAGAATACTCGACTGCAGTCACTAAATTCAGAATATTGTGGATGGTTGAGGATTGAGCTCTGAAACCAGATTGATTGATTGGTAGGATATGATGGTCAGTTATCCATTCATTTAGTTCAATCAATGGGACTTTTGCAATTATTTTAGCAGGTATATCTAACATGGCAAGCATTCTGTAATTTTTAGGATCTAAACACTCACCTTTCTTATGTACCGGGAGAATTATGCTTTCGTGCCAAGACTCAGGGATTATACCAAATTTACCTAGCCAGCGAAACAGGATGTACAACGCATTTGCCCATTTCTCTGGAGCCATCCGCAACTACGCATTACGAGTCCAATTAGGGCCAGTCGCTCTAGATGTATGTAGCTGTTCTATCAGTTTCTTTAGACTAGCCACCATGTAGCTACCATGCCAACTCGACTCCTCCACTTCAATCACCTCTCCTTTTACCACCTGTGTTCCAAGAGTATTTTTTACATGGGTGGTCCATTCGCTTTCAGTGACACAATTTATGGGTAGAGAGCTCTTCTTGGCACCATTCATAACAGCCCACACCCTGGTGATTGTTTTTCTGAGCACACTCGGCGATAGCACGCCATGTCTCTTCAGCCTTATTTGATTGGTAGTGACACAATCACCATTAGTATTGTTTTTTTTCCAATCTTATCTGCGTTGTAGCATCACTATTCTGCACATTTTTTATATCTTTAATTGATTGTCTAAGTTGTTGGTTTGCTTTGTGTATAGACCAATCAAAGGGATTTTTTTCCCTCAAGGCAAGGATTCCATCTTTCACTAGTGCTAGCATACTTCCGTTTATGGCTTGAGACATCTTTAATCTTAGTAACCAGATATTCATTTTTGTTATAATTCTGTTAGTAGACTCATCGGCTGTATTCACCAGCTGATAGATAAAGCCTGTTAGTTCAAATTCAGCAATCTCTTTGGCTTTTTCAAGTTTTGTCAGATTCCATGTAATCCGGTTAGCAGCATTGTTAATACCAATATTGCCATTAAGTTGATGTGAAGTCTCTTCTTTAGTGTATAATATCAAAAAATTAAGTGGAAGATGGTAGCTTTCTTCTCTACAACCTATGGCCATATCAATCCCCAGAGTATTGGCTCTTTCATTCACCAACATATAGTCAATCGTAGATAGGCTGGAACCTCTCACACAAGTAGCACTATGATTGACTTCACCACTTGAGTTACCATTCAACATTTTCCAGATGGTATTTAAGAAACAAAGAGGCCCAGGGTCTTCCATATCTATTAGAAAAACCATAATCTATTGGTCCAGAGCACTGCTCATCTGTTTCTTGGCTGTCAGGCAACACTATCTTAGCGTTAAAATCTCCAATCAACATAAGAGGCATGTCAGAGTCAACTTCTTTTAAGATTCTAGATACTGTGGCAAGATTAGTTTTATAACAGGCCCCATTAGGGGAATGGTATATGTTAACTAGTAGCAGAGTGGAGCACTCGGGTAGCTTAGTCTTAACAAGCACTGCTAGCACCATCTCAGTGGACCAACTAGTGTTCTGACCAATCCACGGATGTCTAATAGCAGCTAACAGACCTCCTTTAGGGTGACTTCTTCGTCTCTTTACTACCAAGCTTTGTATGGTGCACCACCCATCTAAATCACATGGTTTATAGAGACAAGTTTCTTGTAGTGCAATCATACAAAAGCAATACAGATTAGCCAACAGCCCATCATCTCTTGTGTAGTGTTGGTTGCCCCTTGTGTTCCAGGATAGGATCACATCAATGTTGTTAGGATCGTTGTTCAAAATGGGGTTTAAATGCCATTGGTAACCATTGCCAATAGCCATTAGCCATTAGATCCTCTCTCTGTTCTGTTGTATGCTTTGTCTTAGATGTGGTTGGGATCACAGAGACATTGGTGGTTGGCTGATTATCAGCTAGAACAGATCCACAATTTTTATTAAGCTTAAGAGCAATCGGCAGCTTCTGGTTCTTAACTTTACACATAGGTGTTTCTTTACATATGTAGCCCAGCTTGTCAAACAGGTCGCAATGGATAAGAATATACTCCAGAGTGACAATGTCAGCACACCACACATTTGTGGTCACCATCAATAAAGTAACTATTTTGATCTACAATTTTAAAGTCTTTGGATGACACCATCCACAGCGGAACAATGGATGCACATAGATCCAATATGCTACGTTTGTTCAGAACCTCTATTGTTTCTGTCATATTAATAGCTTGAAATTGTAGTGCTCTAATAAAGTTTGTTGGATCTTTTTTATAATTCGGGATATTATCATCTATTGCCGTCATATCTTGAAATCGCACTGCTTTGTTCATCAGTTTATTGGCTTTATTATTTATTGCGGTCACTTCAGGTCTAATGTTTGATAATGTATTATCAAGCTTCTCAGTGACTGACTCACCAAATAATTTTTGAATTTCAATCAAGACTGCATCTGATACACCACATACTTTCACTCTGTTATTTGTTGTCTAACTTCTTCTTTTTTGACATACCTAACCAACTATCTAGTATCAGAGGCGATATAGGTGGTAGGGCATTAACAATCTGTGGTGTGGATCTGAGTTTCACTGTTTTCTTTAGTTTGTTTTTTGTTGTCGATTTCCCAGACTGGGCATGGATGGCCACTGTGTGTACACCCACAAAATGATGTTCCTTAGTTAATGGAGTTGGTTTGGGATGGATAGGTAAAGTGGAAATAGATGAGGATGGAGTTATCATAAGATCATCCTCAATACTAGCAACAGCCACTTCTTTGACTATACAGCCATTTTTAAAACCTCTACTAGTTCTGCCACTATACACAGCGACTTGAGACACTTTTTTCTTTGTGTGTTTCCCTCCCTTTTTATTTTTGATGTGTTTACGGCTATTATTTATATCTTTTGTCATTTCGGTGATAGTATATCCATCAGTAGACTTAGAAAGCGCTGTATCTATGTTAGGCTGGCATAAGCCTTCTGAAGTTAGCATAGGACAGGTCTTAAGAATCGCTACATCAGTGTTGACACCTACATCTCTAAGCGTCCTTCTACCTCTATTGATACTTTTGTGAAGGAGAACTGAATGGACATATAGTTTGCGTTCAATGTTTTCACATGTATCCACTAAATTAGTGAGAACATTCTCTAGAGCCTCGAATAATTCTTTAGTATTCATAACAGCAAAGCTTACATTGTTCAGGGAGGCATTAGTGCTAGTATTCATTTTATCATTGTTTAAAATCGGTGTTTGCAATCTATCTAAGACTTCCCTGACTGGGGAGTGGTCATCAATGCGTATTATCAATCCAGCTACTGGATCAACAACAAATCTGTCTAGTGTATTGTGCACCAACACATCATTACTCAATATGTAGGGTATTAAAGTGTTCTCTTTATCACATGTGTCATTAACCTGGATGGGTGGAAGGACAATATCTTCTTTCATCTCTAGCCATTCTGTTTTGTGATGACTTTTGGTTCTGGGTATATTATTACATAATGGTTCATAGTTAGGGATTGAATCAAGTATGTTGCGCCTCTCCCATATTGCAATCTCACGACATTCATTCTCTGTCACTATAGTGCTTCTGTTAGTAATCACCTTTACATCCTTCAAAGTAGGTATTTCGCTTGGCCCTTGTAACACTAGTGAAAACAGCCTAGCGCCTATACAAGGAAGTCTAAGCATTAGATCATCTACCAGCTCATTTCTTAAATGCTCCTTCTCCGCAACAGACATCTGTTGTTGACGTTACACAGGTTGAACTCTCAATTTTGTTGAAGAAAGTAGTCTTCTTGGAAACCAGGTTTTGATATGACATTACGTTTACACATTCTACTAGGTCTTTTTGTCATTTCAACCAATGGAGCATCAGCTTTGGTCTTCATTATAAATTTACCAGCTTTACCAAATGGCTTAATAGATTAAACAGCAAAGGACCGTAATTCCATATATTTTTACAATTTTACCTTACACAGCCCAGGTTATTTTTATGTTTTGCGTATCATGGCACTTATGTCAACCATACATAAACGCTTACTTTAAAGCAGAAGTTCAGCGCTAAGGAAACACATTTATCTATTGCTATCCGCCTGAAAACAAACTTCGGTGCTGCCGACACAAAAGCCTCATTTGCAGCTTGCTGCGCGCAATGCAGCAAACTGCGCTACTTTAAAAAGCTACTTCTGAAAAGCGTGCGCACCTTCCTTTTTGTAGCTACTGTGTCAAAGAGGGGTGGGGC
Source organism: Ambystoma mexicanum (assembly GCF_040938575.1). Taxonomy (NCBI): domain Eukaryota; kingdom Metazoa; phylum Chordata; class Amphibia; order Caudata; family Ambystomatidae; genus Ambystoma; species Ambystoma mexicanum. The sequence goes on from NC_090934.1 coordinate 408,278,278, forward strand.
TTCAAGCCGTACTATCTAAAACCAGAAAAAAACAGTAATGAGATAATGGGCCTCATTACAAGGTAGGAGGTAGCCATGGTGCTGTTAGCACCATGGCTGCCCCCTTACCGCATTTCGGGTCCGGGTTCTCGAAATAGGGACTTACCAGGTCATTCCAACCTTGGAGGACCCGGTAAGTCCCCATTCCGAGAACCATTCCCCATTCCCATTCGAGCCCCCATAGGGCTCAATGGGAATGGGGAGGGAGCTAATAACGGGACCGCTAATAGCGGGCCCGTTATTAGCTCCCTGGTCCCTTAGCGGCTCCCTCTAAGGGCGCCTTGTAAAACCAGGCGCCCGTAGCGGGACCCGCTAAGGGACCTCGGAATAGGGTGGTAATGGTTTACCGGCACCGGTCTCCTTACCAGTGCCCGTTAACCCTTACCGCCCACCTCTTAATGAGGCCCAATGTCTGTTGTTAACAGTCTCTGTATAGATCCAGGCATAGTATCTTCAGTGGTCTTGTAAAAGCCTTATACTGGATAAGGGTGAAAAGAAAATTGTTCTCGATCTTCTCATTAAGGAATTGGATGTAATTAGGTACATGGGATTTGATCTCTCGCTAGTGCAAAAAGGTGCTTTGGGGAGACCATTTGGGGGTTTGTTGACTATGTTTAAAACCTCGAGCCCGATATCCATCATTACTTCCACTTCACTAATGTTTGGAATATTGGCTGCTCATATTAGACTCAGATTGGATATCACTGGAACATGTTGCTACTGAATATGTACTGGCATATTGGTTTGGGACCCTTAGGTATCTATATCGAAGCAGTCTCCCACGCAAATGGTTGGTTGGAGCAGAACAAGGAAAGTCAACTAATTTTACTGGCAGACTTTAATGCTAGATGCATCTCTATTCAACGAGGTGAACGAATGTCTCAGTCTTCTCCGGGCAAAGACTCAGTTTGGCAAAGTGTGGTGCAAAACTTGCTGAATGGTTGTGTGAATGGGGATGAGCCCAGTAAATTCACATGGAACAATGGGAGGGTAAACTCTACTATTGATTACATCTTCGCGAGTATACCATTTATCAACCAATTTTTTTCTTCCAGTCTGTGGCTTGTGATCTTCCCCAAACGAATGCCCTTTCTTTTCGGATTAACCCGGCTGTTAACCGTCTGAGTTGGAACACCGCTTTGGTAAAGAAAGTCAACATAGTTGCACTAAATTCTGTTAACACAAACTGTTTGGATTGGCAATGAGATTATTTTGGAGTCCAGAGTTTTGAAGGCTTTGTGAAAGCTCTTTTGAGCTCTGGCATCAGGCCCAATATTCTGGGTAAAAAGTTGACTAGGAATCATTCGCAATCCTTCAATCCCGTTATAATCCAGAAGAAAAGGACTATGCGTGCAGAGATTAGGGCAATGAAAAGCCACAGGTTCACATTGTATTGAGCAAAGACAGTTAGCAATAAAGCAAATACAACATACCTATAGATTGCGGTAGAAGATTTATCCGGGCATCTCACTCACAGCTAGATGCTGAAGTGATGCTTTACTCTTTGAAGAATAAAGATACTTGAGCGTTCTGGACTACTTAATGACACAAATGGTACTCCATTTTATCATAGAACGGTGTCAATATCGGAAAGCAATGGATTGCACACTTTGAAGGGGCTTTTGCTCTTGCTGGTATGGTGGGCAACAACTCGTTCGATTTACCTCTTATGGACAATGATGGTTGGCCTCTCTCATTTGACTACAACTAAGTATTTCAAATTATTCAAAATATCAGTTCTTCTCGAGATCCTGGGCCTAATAATCTCTGTAACGTTCTCTTTAAAGCAGATCCAGCAACCTGGGCAACGATTTTAACGACCCTCTTTAAGGTTATTGTAGAATCTTGGTTACTCCCTCCCTCATGGTGTACTGCACACATTGTTCCAATTTACAAAAAGGGCTCACGTTTCAACTAACCTAATTAACGCCCAATCAGTATCTTGGAAGCAGACGGTAAAGTGTTCTCGGTTATACTGTTAGAGCACTTGGAGTCCTACCAAAGTGACAGACTGGTTTTAGCAAGAACCATAACACAGACCTGAATGGCCTGATCCTAAAGGCAATTCTAAGTCCAGACTGGAATAAAATAACGGACTTGATCATTCTGGTAATGATAAACGTATCTACCTCCTTTGATGCAGTAGATTGTAAGCTGTTGTGGTCAAAGTTACAGGGTTGTGGTATCCCACTTGGGCTTTTCCGATTAATAATCGCCCTGCATAGAAACACAAATATTAAGATGCATTTGGACCGCACCAGCTCATTGTCCAGGATAATGGGAGCAGTAAAAGGGGCTAGGCAGCGTTGTGTTCTTGCACCCTGCCTATTTAACCTCTATTTGTGTGACATTGGAAATTACCTTATTAAGGCCGCCCTGGCGTTCCCCAGAGTTAACAAGTTGGAGGTTACCTGGCTTGCCTATGCGTATTTCCTGATATTTGTCTTCACTCCCAGGGGCCTCCAACGTTTGATAAATGCATTTACATCCTTTGCGACAGCTCACAGCCTACAAATTAGCTGATTTAAAACAAAGGTGGTGGCTTGTGTAACTAAAATAAAGAAGAAACTCACCAGCCCGCGGGCATTGGGGCGCAAACATAAACACGATTAGTACAGAACAATAAAAAACGTGACAAGCAGAGCCAGGGGTATAAATCAGATGAGTCAGTCAATTGAAAAGAAGAGTTTGTTTTTAAAGCCCTCTTAAAGTATAGCAGTTCAGGGTTGAGTCTGAGAGCAAGGGCCAGGGCATTCCAGAGACTTGCTGCTCTACCTGGAAAGGATCTACCTAGACCTCCGGTGAATTTCATTGTGGGACCCTGAATCAACAGTAAGCCTGAAGACCTAAGGGGTCTGGTGGGCCGATATGGAGGGGCAAAGGATTTGAGATAATCAAGAATGGAGCCAAAGAGTAAGCGGGGAACCAGGGAGCCCATTTTAAAAGCAATCCGTGCAAACCAGTGCAAACTCCTCCTGTGATCTGAGATGTGAGATCTTCTGTTAGTGTCACAATTCGGACCGCGTCATTCTGGATCACCTGGCATCTCAAAAGATTAGAGTAGGAAGCGCCAATGAGAAGGGAGTTGCAGTAGTCTAGTCAAGATGGTAGCTCTTGCGATTATAGCGCAATTACTCTCAGATATGTAGGGGCGGATGTTCTTCAGGAGGTGTAGGTGATAATTGCACGTATGTTTCACATAAGTTGTGTGAGCATCTGCATTTAGAGAGGCTTCCAATTGAACCCCTAAGGTTTTGACTTTCTGTTGGATGTTAATTGTGTTGTCTTTTAGAAAGAAGCTGCTGTAGCCTGTGCTCAGTTTGTCCCTAGTTTGTTTGGAACCAAAGATCACAAGCTCTGTTTTTGTCCCATTCAGGTATAACCAGTTCTCGGACGTCCAACTATCAATGGGCATTTGACTTGCTTCCGCTAATTGATGCAAATTTATGGAGACAAGTTTTACATGTTCAAACAGTTTACATGAGATATGATTTGGGCCTTTTCTCTTTAAAGAGTTGAGCGTATTGGAAGCAATTAGCATTTTACTACAAAATTATGACCTCGAATTGGATCCCTGCCTCTATACAGATTTGAAGTGGATAATTGAGAAAGCTGATGATAAATATATTGGTGCTTTTTCAGATGTTTGTCTTAAAATACTCTCTGGGTTGCATCTGTTTTTGACAGACTTAATTGAAAACCCGGATAGAGTTAAAGAAATTCTGTATACACAGGATTGGGCAGCCACAATGGACTCTATGGGCCTCATTACGACCCAGGCGGAAAACCATGGTCCTAATAGCACCATTGTCCATACCGGTAACTTACCGACTCCGCCATGGAGAAAGGGGGAATTACCACCCCATTACAAGGTTGGTGGGGCGGTAGTTCCCCCTTCCTCCATGGCCCTTCCCCATTCCCATTTTTGCCCCATAGGGCTCAATGGGAATGGGGAAGGCGCTAATTGCGGTACTGTACTTAGCACCAAGGTCCCTTTGCGGGTCCTTACTTTAACGGCTGGTGTAGACCAGCTGTTAAGGTCGGGTCCCGCAAAGGGACCTCGTAATCAGGCACTAATGGGTTAACGGCGCCACAGCCTTTTTACGGCGCTGTTAACCCATTAGCGCCAGGGTTGTAATGAGGCCCTATGCACTCGTATGAGTCGTTGAGCTACTTGAACGTTGACTATAAATCTGCCAAGACTACTTCACTGTTTTTAACCACTTATCCCCAGCCATCGGTGCAGCGACTTTTTATCCGCTTTAGATGGAATTTAATTCCAACAGGGATATTTTGTGTCATTTTACTCCTGTGTCCCCATTGCTATTGGCATGTCTCTTCTGTAATACATTCTCTGTAGTTGAAACGTTAGAGCATCTTTTTGTGTGTTGTTCAGAGCTTAGGGGAAAGCAAGAGGTTTATTTTAAGAGTTTTGCCCCGCTGCTTGCCACTGACCACTTGAATTCGTTTTGGGACCTCTGCTTAGCGGGTCGCACAACTTCATCATTTTTAGCAGTCAATGGTTTTTTAAGATCATTGAAACTTGAATGACATTTTTTATTATGGTGACAACTGTATGTATTTTATCAATTCGGCGTCTAATGTTTTTATTTGTGTGTTTTATCAAATTGTTTGTATATAATTTTTTCTTGTTCTCTCTGTATTTTTTGGGGGGAAAATGTGTGAGAATGTATAATGTTTTGCTTTGTCAAAGGTTGGATAATAACCATATGACAAATAAAAAACATTTTAAAAAATGTTTTCCTAGCTCTTCTGCTGTTCCTCTATTCTTCTTGGTCTCCCTGCTTACAGACTTGCCACTCTCCGTTCAATTAACAATTCTTCTATTGACCTACTTCTTCATCTTTCTCCCTGTGAATCTACTTACCCCGCTCTACGTTCTCTCCTTTGGCTTTGACTCCTGCGTACTGTTTCATTTTCTTTGTATTTTCATAATTTTCAGATAATCAACGATACAAAGAAGAAAAAAGAAATCAAGTTTTTTCCAGAGTTTGAATACATCACATAATCAGAGGGATTGGGGATTGGCAAAACCATAGATAATACATTCCATAGAATAACCAGAATTCATGCTTGAGGTGTGTAGGTTAGTGCTAAAGCAACAATTAACCGAAGTGATTCTAGGGCCATCTTCTTCCTGTGGTATAAAACTAGGAAACCCCTAATTCAATCATTAACATAACCATTTAGATCAAGGTTCCATGTTTCATTGGGTGTTGTCTCCAGAAAAGCTGTTTTTTTTTATAAATGGGCCTCACGTTTGTCTGAATTTGAGAGTGCTCCTATTTGCCATGTCAAGGATTTCAATCGGGAACACATATTGGTCTTAGCCTAAGATGTAGCGCACAATTGGAATGCTTTCTCTTTATTTTCAACAAATTCAAATTGAGCCGATACTCGACCCGTCTCACACCCCCTTTTACAAATACCCCCGAGTCACAATGGACCATGAACCAGGCTGGTGGGTGGAAATACAATGTTTATTTATTTTAATTTCAAAGAAATCACACAATTTGTATATGGGCAGCAAACACCAATGGGGTGATAATAACAATAAAAGCAGCTGAAATACGCTTGGGTAACCTTCTACAAGAACATATCCAAAACACAATTGAATAGGGGCACTTTTTCAATTAGGATAGATAGCACCAGAGTTAAGATTTCCCCCTGCAATGTTCCCTCCACCCACAATTAATCTAATTCTGAGTGGATAGAAAGAAGCAGCAGGTGGTCAGGGATACGAGGCAGCGAACAGAATCAAAATCCGACCTTACCTCGCAGATTTTAACCCTTTGCAATGGCCTAAAATGACACTTGTATTTTAACAAATAGTTAATTATATGTGTAATTAAATAATGATGTACATATGTTTTATCACAGTATCAAGGATGTTATATCACTAGCAACCATACGGCAAGGTATCACAAAAGGCATACAGTTCAAAAGCAATGTGGAAGTGAGAACCCAATGCTGTCGAAATCACACATGGAAAAGTTGCGTTTACACTTTTTTTCAGTTTGAAATATCAAAATGGTTTAAATGAAAAACTGGTGAAATACTCGGAATTGCAATGCGCTTTTTGGGCTGGGGAATAGATTTGCATCACAGGGACAATATGAATGTGCATCACAGGGAATATAGCTGAAGAACTGGATGAGATTTTCAAGGTGAAAGGAGGTTTAGTGTTCGTAAAATGAAGTAATTAAGAAGAGAAAATCGGTTTTGGAAAGAAAGGAAAAGTTTTGCTTAAACTAGATTATTAAGACTAGATTGTTAAAGAAAGACACAGTACAATCCCAGGTTAATTTGCAACTTAATCCTTTCACCCCGCGTTCAGATCTGTCTGGAAATTAATTTAAATTATTCCAAATATTGATAAGGAGTTACAAGATGAAGTGAATGAAAGAATTGCGCTAACACTAGAAAAACAAGGACAGGGTGCACAGAGAATTCTAACAGTTTTGGACACGTTGCCAGGGTATGGATAGGATTACTTAGAGAGTAGAACAAAAACAAAGTATCAAGATGGGGTAGGCTATGGATTGCTGTGGGAGAGGAAATACTCACAATCCGCTCTTGGATTTGGGATTAGGAACAGCCAACAGCATTCTGGACTCCAAGGCTCGGTTCACCGGATAGCGGGCTCTCCTGGCAAAAGACAGCTGGGCAGGCGGCACTGGAGAATCCCAAAACAGGCTCAGCCACCTTTCTCCTTTTCCCCTGAAGTTAGTGGCATTTTGTTATGGGGTTTTTAGGGGGATTTCTGGATCAAGGCCTTGCTGGAAAGGATCAGCTAAGCTTTGGCCTGGCTGGATAGGATCAGCTATGCTTTGGCCTTGCAATTGAGTCGGGAATCTTGCAAAGGTGGATCTGGAATGTCAGGATATGCAGGCACTGGAAATTCAGGAGAGAGTCTGTAGAGTTCTGTCAGCCACCCTTATTTATAAGTCATGGTGACATTTTAGGATTATATGGTGAGGCAGGCTTAGCTGGGCATGCCTATAAACAACTGGATTGGTCAGGGGTGATTGCTACCACCTTCCTGTCAGCTGGTTGGACTTTTAGAGACATGACATCAGCTTTATGATGTGGATTTACTATGTCCAGAACCTCCCGCAGTTAATTTTGCCACAACCCAGTTTTGACATAAATGGCACATTTTTACAGTTGTGGCATCTTAACAAATTACATAGGCAGATTACATATTTTACGTAGAGCATGGCAGTCCAATTCTCATGGTCATAGGACTTTGTTTCGTCGTCTAATAATTTTTCGCGATTTCCGTGAGAACCGCTTCACCCAAAATCCCACAACTTTAGGTGTGTGCATATTACCATAGGGCATATTTCTATACATTTTTAACGTTCCACCATATGTACTTTCCCCATGATTTACATTCTCCTGGTGTTTGTGTCCCATACATGATATGGACGGCCGCGGTATCTTGTTTAGAAGCCACAAAAATCACATTTAAACTGTACAACTTTTACATTTCTGCGCTGTCCAGTTACAGAATTTACAGTCTTAAAGGTTTATTCATCAAATAGCATTTTGATACAGACGGTCAGCCTTTGTCCTTCAACTGGGAACATTTTTTTTTCTTCAGCTACCACCAACTGTCAGTTTCAGCCCAGGGTGGCCATGGGGTTTTCCCAGTTTGATTGAATGTTTATGGTCATTTCCCCCACTTCACACATTGGTGTCCCAGATCTATTGTCTCAAGCTGAAGTCCAGACAAATGTCTGAAGAGCGTGTGACATTTCTTTGTCTTGGTCCATTCAAAGTTTTCAAAGGTGGCAATTAGCCCTCATGTGTCCTAGAATCTGCTGTGGCTTCTCTTGGGGATAGGGCACTGCTGTTATCAGCATCCAAATGTCCCTTGGGCCATGGCAGAATCCTGTTTGGGCTGATTTCCCAGCACAGCCAAAAACATTTATTTCTTTATTTTAGTTTTTTTTGTTTTATCAGAAGCAAGCCTGTTGAATAAAGATCCCATATATGTTACCCAGCAAACCCCCCTTTACATTGCTAGGCCAAAACAGGGCCTTCTTTCAACATTACACTTTAAAACAGGCATTTTCCCTTATTTACAAAAGCGCCTTTTAACACATGGTGAAGTCTGCTGGGCTGACCATTTCAAAAGGCTTTCTCTCTGAATTTCCCACTTGGTTTTTCAGCTGCAGTCAGTTTCACTTCAACAATAATCTGTTTAAGACACAGGTTCATTGAAATTGACATAGGCCCAGAGAGCCACAGTCTCTTTTGAAGCATTAATATTTGACATTTTGTAACTCAAAAGTGAAGCGTTTTCCTGTGCGACTGAAAACAAAGCTTCTTTTGATTTCTCACATTTGGCTGACACAGCCTGTCATACAAGGATAATGTTCTATTTTGCTTTAGCACAATCTAAATATGGGTGGGCATGGCAGGGCCTCATTGATGAAAGCAGGGTGATGTTGAACAGATGGAAATAGCGTCAGGGCGACATCATTATAAAGGCCAAATATTTCCTTTTTCAAGGGAATGTGGATCATGCAGCAAAGCAGTGCTACTTCTCAATTTTCTTCCTAGTGCATGTAAGAAACACACTGGCAGGCTTTCTCAGTGTGCCCCCTTGTTCCATCCTGCCCAATAGGTGCTTGGCAAGATGGTGCAGCCATCATTTTGTAGCTGTCAAAGGCAGTTTTGATGCGTGGCAATGGTGGTCCAAGGATCCAGCGCAGCCATTTTGCTGTTAACTGCTGAAGTGCAGCTGGATGATGTGAGGAAGTACTGCTGAGTAGGTAAATATATCCCACAGCCGTGACCAGGATCTTTTCCGCTACAAACCCCCCATACTCTCGCTCACCATGTGGTGATGTTGGGTCTCTCCTGGCATTTCCAAAATTGGGCCAAATTGAATCGAGCCGCAGATAAATGCATGATTAGAGCCGCTCTGGTGCCCAAAATGGGATAGTTACCTTCTTCGTGAGTCACCCAAAATTACAATTAGTGGATCCCAAGGAATCGTGCTGCCCAACATGTGCTTAATTTTCACTAGAATATCTTTCCAATAGGTTTGAATAATTGGGTAATCCCACCATAGGTGATCCATTGTGCCCATCCTGCCATAGCCCCTCCAACAGAGCTCCGAAATGTGGGTGCAGATCCTATGTAGTCTGCTCTGGGTCATGTGCCAGTGGAAACATAGCTTGTACGCACATTCTTTGATAGTTACACATTTGGAGTGTCTTCTAGCTTGCTCACAGGTATGCAACCAAGAATCCGGGGGATGGAGATTTCCAAGTCTATTTCCCATGCTGCCATGTATGATGGGAGCAGCGACTCCGGGTCTGCCGTCTCCGAGAGCCTATAGCATTTTGAGACCAGCCCACCTCATTACATTACATTGCATTTATTATGACCCGCAGGCATGAAGGCGCGGACAAGTTATACATAGACTGCATAGAGGGACATTCAGATAGGGTAATATCTGAATCAGGAACACAGAGGAGTATAACTGAAATGTCTGTCCTGGTTACAGAAGAAAACTCAGATTAGTGAAGGTCTTAAGAAAACAGCAGCTTTTTCAGGTCTTTCTTGAAGGCTTGAAGGGAGTTATGGCTGCGCATATATTCCAGCAGTTTATTCCAGAGAATAGAAGTTTTCAAGAAGAAAGCTCAATTTTCGGCTTTTGCGGTTTTGCATCAAGTTTGGACTATAAGATTTTGCTTCCCCGACCTCGATGATCTGATGTTGGTTTTATCCTTGATGTAGCACTGCAGATATGGAGGCATAATTTGTAGTTTGCATTTAAATGTTATAACCAGGACTCTAAATTTGATAATCGATTCGATGGGTAACCAGTGAAGCGAGCGCCTGGCATCTGATACATGGTCTTGCCCAGATAGTCCAAGAACGACTCTGACGGCCCAGTTCTGTGCCACTCATTCATGCTGGCTAATGCCCAGCAGTAGGCTGCAGCAATAATCAATTTTTGCTCCAATTATTGCTCGAGCAGTAGTTTCTGAACTTTCCCAGGAGATCATAGTTTTCAGTTGCGATAACCATTTGGCATAATAGACTGATCCAGAGACAACCATTGTAACATGTGCCTTCGTGTTTAATGTCTGGTCTAGAGTCACTCCGAGGATTTTTGTTTTAGACAGGGGCGGTATAATATTGTCTCCCAATCTAAAAGAGCTATAAGCTTGATTGAGTTTACTCTGGGCATAAGAGCTGACTACAATCATAAGTTCTGTCTTCTTTGGTTGCGGACAAGGTAATTGTCCAGCATCCACTTTTCAATTAGTGAACTATTCTCTTCACCTCCAGCTCGTCTTTCTCGTGGTACCCAGTTCAGGGGACTACACATTGAGTGTCATCTGCATAGTTTGAAAACATGACCACCTCCTCTTCTAACATAACGAAGAAAGGTTCCATGAAGAGATTATATAGACACGGCGAGGTGATGGTGGGACGCCATATAGTACAGGTAATGGTGTTGCTTCAGCTGAATCAGAGCACACTCTGCTACTTCTTTTCTCGAGAAAGGAGGCAATCCAAGATGCCGCAGTATCGGAGAAGTTAGCAACCTACCTCAGTCTGGGAATGAGAATAGTATGTTCGATTAAATCGAAAGCCGCTGACTGATCTAAAGAGATGACCAGAGACAACCCACTCTTATCCATCTGGGCTAGGAATTTGGATTTCAACTCCAAAAGTGAGCTCTCTGTCCCGTATTGTTTCCTAAAGCCCGACTGATGGGAGTGGAGGATGGGATGTTGGTCCAGATGCTCTGCAATCTGACTATAGGCAACCCAATCAAGTATCTTAAGTAGAAACGGCGTATTAGATATGGTTCGAAAGTTAAGTGGGTTATCCCTAGCCAGCCCAGGTTTCTTAAGAAAAGGAGTAACCATTGTTGATTTTAACTCAACAGGTACCTTTCCCTCCTTCAAGGAGGCATTTATGAAAATGCACACTGCTTTAAGAAGACGTGGGAGCATGATTTAATGATCATGGATGAACATGCATCTCCTCTGCAAGGGGAGGATTTCATCCGTTCAATAATTTTAGTTAGTTCATTCTCTGATATTGGATGAAAATTAAACTGAGGCACTACAGGGCGCTGGTGTGGTGTTTAGTTGATTCCTTTATTGATGGAGTAGTTAGCATCATCTTTTTTTTTGTAGGCAAGGTTCTAAAGCCATGTAGGTGTTTGGGGATTAGAGTAATACTGACTGCAGTAATCCAGCCTAGCCACAATATCTCCTGAAAGTCCCATCTAGTCAATTGATCCATGGCTGCTTTCCATAAGTTCGGGATATTGGCACGATATAATGAATCATATCAAAGTCAAGTGGATGCCTAGATAGTGGATCGAGTTATCTGACCAGGTGTATTGTGTTGGTTTGCAAATTTTCCAATGGCTCATTTGCTTCTGTTATGTTCAGACCATGAGATTTTGGTAATTGATTGTAAGCCCGAAATCTCCCCAAGCTGAGAAATCCCCTTCTCTAATTGTAGCAGGGAATTGGTAGGTTTCGTCCACATTTAGTGATAATGTGCGTGGAACCAAAATAAGAGACCCCCTCAATCTTCAGGTTAGCCCTAATTGCATTAGCTAACGGTTCGATGGCCAGGGCAAAAATAAGGATTGGTAAGGGAAACCCCTGGCGTGTCCCCTTTCTTGTTTTAATGGGCCCCGTAAATCTACCGTTGATTCTTATTCTGGTATATGGGATCTGAAAATTAGCCACCACTAGTTTTGTGAAATTGGGAGCAAACCCAAATTTACCCAGTACTTTGTACAAGTATATCTAGTTGATGCTGCCAAAGGCCTTGTTGGCATTGAGTGCCTGGAGTACAAACTTCGGCCCCAATTGAGATCTGTGCTGTATGATGTTGATTGCCCGTGTAATGTCATCATGCATATCTCTCCCTCCTATGAACCCTGTTTGGTCTGGATCAGTTAATGCCGGGAGTACTACCACAAGCATGTTGGCCAGAATTTTAGCCAAGAGTTTGGCATCAGTAGGCGAGATCGAGTGGTCAGTGAGGTCCCTCCCGGGTTTCAGGAGCAGAGACGTGGAAGATTCTGCCACAGAGTCAGAAACCATCCCTGATATTAAGAAAGAGTTGAATAGCTTCAGTAGTTTAGGAATTAAAATAGCTGTAAACGCATTGTATAAGGAGTTGGAGAAGCCATCATGGCCCGGTGCCTTAGCTGTAGGGAGCTTCCCTATGATGACCTCAATTTCCTCTGCTCTGGCTTTCAAGGGGTTCCCTGTCCTGCCTAGTTATTGTCAGTAGATCCAGGATCCAGATAACAATCCACAGCCCCCCTCCAATGGAGCCTCCAATTGGAGAGGTGAGAAGACGTTCTTTATGATTTCCTCCTTACCTTCATCCGCTGTGATCAGTATGTCTGAGTCATTTTATAATTCCTGGAGGAGAGGTTTCATAGTTTGGCTGCAAGGAACCTATTGGCTTTATTGCCTTTCACATAGTAGAATTGCTTGGTGTTCAGGGGTGATTGGGCTGCCTTCCCCACCAAGTGGGCATCCAGGATGTTTCTCACAATGTTAAGCTCTCTCAAGGATTTGAAGGAGCCCTTCTATTTACGATTAATCTCACATGTCCTAATATTGGCTTCTAGCGATTCTCTAAGTGGCTCACAAGTTTTTGCAAAAGCCTCATATCTACTTATGATCCCTCCTCTAGTCACTGCTTTGCTGCATCCCATAAGACCCTCTGTTCAATGTTACCCATATCATTCTCCTTAAAATAGTTCTCTAGGACTATCTTTATACTTTGGAACATTACTGGATCTTGTAAGGTCAGGTCATTAAATTGCCAGGGCTTATGCTGAGGAGGAGAGAAATCACCCAACTCCAGAATTAATTGTACAGAATCATGATCTGATGAGATTCTAGTATCTATGGAAATTTCCACTGTTTTAGGGATCATTGTTTTAGAAATCAAGAACATATTTAGCCTGGAGAATTCTCTCTCGGCCACGGAGTAGAAGGTATACTCCCTGCTAGTTTGGTGAAAGAACCTCCATGTTTTGACCAGGGAGAAATCACTGAGTATCCTAGGGAACACCTTTCAGTTTCTGGTATCTCCCGCCAACAGTGGGAGTGTCTTGTCCAGCACTGGGTCTATCACGTAGTTGAAGTCCCACCCGCCATAAGGTTCCCTTCTCATTAGGAACCCAACACTAGGATGAGCCCGGTAAGGAAAAGATATTGGTTCTCGTTGGTGCCGCAAATTGTTATTAGGGTTAACACATGGTACCTCATAGTCCTCTTAACCATTAGGAACCTTCCCTCAGCATCCCGCAATACTGCCTCTTTGATAAAGGGGAATTCCCCTCTTATAAGAATTGCCACCCCTCCATTTTTACTACCGCTTGAGGCAAGAAAAGGTTGGGTGAAATGACCCGTGGAAGAGCTTCCTCACATGTTGGGAGCAAATGACTCTTCTGAAGGTAAACATTCGATAGATCCTTTGCAACTAACTTCATCTGAGAATTAAGGCTGCTAATATTGAGGGACCAAAGTTTAATGGATTGTAACAATGTCATTCCTAATTTGTGAATTACCATGATGTGAGTGGGGCCCTCTACCCTCCAGCTTCTCTGAACAGTGCCACAATACCCCTATCAACCTTGTACTGATTGGAACTTGCAGTGTAAACCAGAGAAACCAAACAAATCTAACATGTTTCCACGAGATACATAACCACAACATGAAAAAGATATCAATTCAAGTGTCTTTTCGACCTCAGTGTGGGCATTTATTCCGAGCCGGGAAGTACTCAGCCCCACCCCTCCCCCAGGTATTTCTGCATCCCACTGTTTTACCCCGTTCAGCAAGATGACCATAAACGGCAATGAGATTAGCTTGGAGTCCTAGGGCACTCTACCCACCAATCCTCAGACCCAGAGGAACCTGCATTTTAGCGTGTTTCTTTTTGTCAGTCCATTTCTTGGGTCTCTGGGATCCTGCCCCATACAAAGAGGTGACTCTAAACAGCCTTGAGGTTAATGTGGAGTCCTAGAGCATTCCGCACACCTATCCTGAGACCCTAAGGAGCCGCCGACTACAGCTTGCATCTCAGCAGGTTTCTTTTCATCGAGTTTGCAGTGTTCTACTTTCAGTCAGTTTCTTGGGTCTCTGGGATCTGGATTTTAGATCCGATCATGATTGGGGCCCTCACCATGGCCGGTCTTCTGCACCAGCGGACAGCTGCTGGTGTCTTCTTTGTTCAATAACTCATCTGCGTCCTCTTCGTTCGGCACAGCGTACTGTTGGCCATTCCAGGTGAAACATCATTTTGTTGGGAACCCCTACTGACAGCTGATCTATTTCTCTCAGAGCCATTGGGTTACCATGCTCAGTCACCTTCTCCTGGTCAACGTTGATTGCGATAGATCTTGGAACAAGGCTATATTTGCACCACGGAACAGAATTGTTTTTGATGGCCTGGCCACTTTTATGATCCTCTCCTTCCATTGAAAAAGGTACACCCATGTCAAGACGTTGGGGAGGAGATTCTTCCTTTGTTGAAAGGATGAGTAGACTCTATGCGTTCTGTCGAGAATAATTTGAGAAGTCCTCAAGATCCAGAAGCTGACCAAAAAGCTTCCAGACAGTCTTTCAGTTATTTATCTGGAACCTCTTTCGGGATACCCCTCGGGTGAATATTTTTACGCCAAGCTGTGATTTTCAGCATCCTCCTGACATGAGCATACCACCTCCATTTGCTCTTCTAAACCTGTAACTCTATTTGCTAGCTCCTCTTGCTAATGCACCTGGTCACAGATTGCATTCTCCATTTCCTCCTGCCGGTGTTCTATTTCCAAAATCGAATGGGAGACTTTCTCCAACCTATAGTTTCATGCTTTAACTCCTGTAGAAGGAGCTGCAGATCCTGTTTTGTCGCTATGGTCTCCATGTGGTCTGGATGCAGGGACTCGTTGTGCACCTGAACCATTGTCAAGAGCTGCTGTTTTTCAGGGGGCTTTCCAGGAAAGTTTGGACATGTTAAGCCACTGTTAAGTGTCTGGATTGAGGTGGGGGGGTGCGCGCTCACGCCTGTTTGTGCGACTTCCTTGCTGTATACTGTGGTAGCCCCTCACTTCTCTAGGGATCCATGTAGAGCCACCAAGATATGGCAATGTCATATTATGCAAGGTTCTCAAGGGGACTGCAGGCAGTCACCACACACTTTGTGGACTTCAGGTCAGCCCCAGGGAGCGAGCTGAAGGATTCCCCTGTGCACAGCCGTGCATGACTGTAGGCACCGACTCGGATTGGCCCCTCAGGGGCAGACAGTACCTTCAGCTGATGCCCGCGAAGACGGCCACCACTTCCCTCCCTTGCAGCAGAGGCTGCTCCCGGGAACCCCCACCAGCTACAGGGGGCGTCCCGGGAGCCAACAAGGCCCACCTGGCCAACTCACCACTGGAGTGCCAATGACCTTTGCCCACTCCTTGCTGAGCCAACCATTGCGGCGTAGCCGGGACACCAACCCCCTAAAGGCATAGAATCCAGGACTGCTCAGCAGCCTTCAGTCTCTCACCACTGGGGCTAGTCCACCCCAGCCACTATCTTGGCCATGAGGAACGAACTGATACGGTGTCCCGTCCTGATCTTCCCAGCACCTAGTGACATAATCCCCCGGGCCAGCATAACCAGGACTCCTACGGGGGTGAGGGACTCGCTCTCCGGGCGCTTAGCAAGCTATCTGGGTGGAATGGGGATCAGCACCACCCAGAGGCAGGGGAGCTCACGAGGAACCATCCAGCCATGTTCACGGCTTGGCCGGGCCCCCTTTGCATTGTTTTAAAATGTCTTTATGCTCTTCCTCCACACTACCTTTCTTGTTTGCTTTTACTCCCTGCTCCGTCCCAGTCTCAATTTCTTTTCTCTTCCTCGTCCCTCTTGCGTGTCTTCTCCCTTTCGCTCATTCTCTCTACTATCTCCAACATATTAGAATGCTCTCCCCCATCGCTTCGCTCTATCTCTGCATTCCATCTTTTCAAAACTCTTCAAGAATATTTTCTTTCCACTTGATTGAGATGTTTTTAATCTTTTTTTGTGAGGCAGAAACATGTCTGGGGATGCTTGTGGTCTCGTGCAGAAGGGATGTGACCTAGCAGTTTGGGCTGGACTGATGCTTCGGGGGTGGGACGAAGCCTCATTTGCATATGGTCTTTCCCCTTCTGTAATGGCTTGGCGGTGGTCTGGAGGATTGCCCACAGCAATGCCAGTGGTTAGGATTAATTCCAACCCTTCCAGCCATCACCTCTTTTGTTTTGCGCATGCCTCTGTGTTTGTTCAGCGCTTTGGCGTAAAGTGCTACAAAAATACAATAATTATAAATGCATTCAGACAAAACAGACAAGGACAGGGCACGTAATGTGCATATGTCACATAGGTACGACATGTAGTTAAACCGTGTACAGTATATTCAACCAGATGCAATTGTGGATCAAGGAGGATCAAGCAGGAGAGTGATTCCCATATACCTCTATATGAAGCATAGTTTTACAGCTGTCTGGAACCCCATCATCGTGGGAGTACACTTGACTTAAAGTGGTAAGGAGTTCCAATGGTAGGGAGGCAAGAGTGTGAAAGAGTGGGAGGCTGCTCATGGCAGACAGGGGTTGTGAGGTTAAGAAGGCCAAGGGATCATAGAGAGCAAGGTGGGAAGTAATGGGAGATAGTTGGCCAGATTGGGGGAGCTGGACACATGCTTTTCCCTTAGGTTCTGTTGGATTTCTACTGTACATCATTTAAGAGATGCTGCTTACTTCTTTACGAATCTCTCTACTAATTACATAAGATGTCTATAGGTGTCTAATTAGACCTCAAGAAAAACATTCAGTCTTCTGGATGTTTTTGTTTTGGTCCCTCTAGTGGCAGGCAAACTTATATTAGTAGCTGGTAGCTGGGTGATATCTGACATCTTGGAATGACATTCTAAAATTGAGATTACTACTTTTGAGGGTATCCATGTTCGTGTTGTTCGGACTTGGGTGGATTAAGCAGCTTTTCAGCAACCTGTCCCTCTGAACGGTATGCAGTGATAAAATTGCAGCAAAATGACGCCTGTAAAAAAAAAATTGCGGCAAAAATGCTGTGGTTTGACCGTTAAAGGTGCACCCCATTACACCATTTAAGGGGAGCAGGGGATTGCAGGGGTGTCCCCTGATCCCCTTAAATGGTACAATGGGTACGGGGATTGCAGGGGTGTCCCCCTCATCCTTTACATGGATTGCGGCAGCAAAACTACAGCCTTTTTGCCACAATATTTTGTGTCCACGGCCATTTTTGCCACGATTTTAACACATGGAACCCTCTGAACACAATCAGTAGGGGAGTCACGCAGGCAGCTGCTTATGGGTGTCCTAAGCAACTCTCAATGAATGTTAGCTCATGTTCAGACGTTCTGTTTGGCCAAGCCCTCCCGAAGAAATGTTTTGGTTAAAATGATTATACAAAAGGACTGCACGCCACCATAATCTGACTTTCATTCTTTAAAATCTTGTATGTATAGTATAGTGATGTAAAGAGGAACCTAGCTCGCAAGCAATGGAGCACTGTACAAATGAGTCAAGATGAAGGTAAAATAGACCTACCAGTAAATGCAAGTTATAGTGACTCTAGTGCTGATAGTCCTTAGTCCCCCTTCCTCCAGATAAACCCATCCACCACCCATCGCTCTCTGTAGCTCTTTAGCATGGGCAAAGAGAAAAGCACTGAGTATCTTAGTGCCGACTGGGGCAGAAGTGTGGGAAAGCTGTTGTCGCACATTCATACTTTGTTTTAAAAACATTTATTTACATTACCACTATTACAGATAGCAAGACAATCAATGAATAATAAAACTTAACAATATAAAGAACAAAGAAAAATCACAGCTGTGAACACAGTAAAATGTACAAATCAAGATACATGAATCATTAAACCTCCCCTACCCGACATCAACAATGCACAGTCAAATCAGCTGTAAAAATCTACCCCATATTTTATCAAACAAACCCAATTTGCCAATTCTCCGAAACAGCACCCGCTCCATGTTCGCCAGGTCATGCATTTCAGACAACCATGTCCCAATGTCCAATGTCAAAGCATTTTTCCAATTCGTCTAGACAATTCTTTTGCCAATCATCGCCACTCTGAATAACCACTTCTTCTCACTCAGAGTGAGATCCTCCAAAGGCACATCACTCCCCAGAATAATCACACTAAAATCCAGAAGAAGGAGACCAACAATCACCTCACCAAACACCCGTTCAATCTCACCCCAGAACAGTCTCACCTGCCTACCGTCCCACATTAGATGTTCCATAGTCCCAATCTCACTCGAAAATCTCCAACATTCCGCATTCTCCAACAACCCCCTTTTATACAGTTCTCAGGCGACCAATAGACTCGATTCAGAATTGTAATCTGCCCCGATCGCTCTGTGAGTCCCAACGAACACAACTTCACATTCATGCACATGTTTTGCCACAAATCCTCAGTGACATCCAAGCCGAGCCTCCTGCCCCATTCCTCTCGTAAAGAATCATTTCCCTGAAAGCAAGACACAAACACCTTATATAGGCGACGGGCCAGTCCCCCACTCGACCCCTCCAAATTCACTGCAAACAAAAAAGAAATCCACAACACCAATCGCACGTTTAAGCTTCACATAGTCAGAGGCTCTAAAGTTTTCAATACCATAGCGCACATTCATATTTTTGACGTTGTTTGGTGGTACACAAAATATTCTGGTCTGCTGTCTTGGAGCCCTACAGAGAGTACTTTGTACTTTTGTTTAAAACTAAAATTTAGAAAGAACTGTGCAAAGGTGTACCTAGTTTATTACCTATACTGTCCAACCATATGAGATTAAGTTCCACGGGGAAGACACTTAACATAGAAGCTGTCAATGAACGTATTCATACCACATCCCTGTGTGCTTCCGCAGGCCCACCTCTTGTTTGCAATCAGGGATATTGATACAATTTAGCAGGCCCACGTGATCCTGTTATGCCCTGGCAGAGATGAGGGACCATGCAAGAAGCTCTGTGCGCTTAATAAAGGTTCTGGAGTGCCTGTTTCTGCCTACCATTAGACCTGCTTCATGGCACTCTATCAGAATCCATTAACACCTGCATTGTAAAATACTTGATATTAAAGGTGGCCTTTGCACTGTCAGCATGGGGGCTCGCCCTCTGGTTAACTCTTCATGTCACTGCCAACTGGTTAATTGCCATTCCCTACAACAGGGGTCTACAACCTTAGGCTCTCCAGATCTTATGGACTACAACTTCTATCAATCCTAGCCAACATAGTCAATAATCAGGGATCATATGTTCATAGTCCAAAACATCTGGTAAGCCACATGCTGCAGACCCCTGTTTTACCAGTTCTATTTCTAGGTTTTCCCCACAGAACAAATAACACAGTGAACACTTTCTTTAGTCTGGATTGCAGATGAAATTGGCATTTTTTAGCTTGGAAAAGCAAAACCTCTGTTCTTTCCCCACCCAAGTACTTATGGGGTTTGGGAGGGAAATGGGCTGCCAAAGGTACATCTATCACACAGCATGCTGCCTCTTGTTTGGCAGTTTGGCACTGTCATATATCATACTGAAAATGTAACTTTGTTCAGCCAGTTTGGCAGTAGAGGAAATGTTTCTCCACCCCCCCAGAAATATCCTATTGATAGAGATATCGAAGGCTGCCACATGGGCATCTGTGCAAACTATTATGAAGAATTCTTTTGTCAACATTTGAACTGATGCCAACCACAAAATACATCCTTTTCAGTATGTTTCTGTAAGGGTAACCTTCACATTTTCAGCAGCATACTCCCTTATAGATTCAATAGATCATACTGCCATTGTTACACTTCCAGTATGACTCCTTGCAGCCAGTTCTGGATATAGTGCTACAATACAAATGTGCAGAAGCATTAAGTTTTTTCACCTAAGTATGATTTGTTTTATTGGTTCATATTTATCAGACATTTTAAAAACTTTTTTTGCATTTTTTTTTGTGATCTGGTTTATTTTTTGGTAAAGTAGAATAGTGCTCTCTTCCTAACTCCCAAACATTCCAATGACCTTCAGCAACCACTTCCGCATGCGATGCACGTGGGTATAGAATCCGTACTTTCCATCCCGATCACAGCCTTCTCCCCATGAGACAATGCCAACTTGGTACCAGCGTCCATCATATGGGCTCTAGGATAGGATTTGTGAGTAAGTATTAGTTCAAATACATGATGGCAATGAGAAGAAACACCAGAAATATTTCAGTTCACTCAAGAACTAACCAACTGACTATCTCAAATTATCAGACACGATGTGACGAGCATGTGGCGATCACTAGCAGGGTTTGCAACCCTCAGATCATAGAGTACTGCAAAGCCCTCCGAGTATGGGTGGTGGGTCCAGTTCTCAAAGAGCCTCCAAGTATATGGCACACATAAGAGTGTATAATGCCTCTACAGGAACATCAAACACATCCAACCACTAGAATAAGCATTCATGTGAATCTGGTCTGCCCCATATTACCTTTGATGCCTACTTTCAGGTGTCTGCTGACCTTTATTCAGCTTGTTTATCTGAGTATCCTTGAAATTTGAAAAGAAGCTCACATTTTATTGTCAACTGTACTTCTCATCAACTGAAGTGTTGTTTCTATTATGGGGTTGTCTCAACAAACTCTGCCTTCCTTTCTTTACTCAGAGTTTGAGGGTCTTCTACCACCTCTCTAGTGCTAGAACACACGCCACTGTGTTGCCACCCTATAGCTTGCAGTGACACACCCTTGCCTCAAGGTATAGCCTTCACCCATTTCTATGAGGCAGACATGTCACTGGGAAAGGTTGCTCTCTATAGTGTGACACTCTTGCTATAGAGGCTATTTTGTTCCTGTCCTACACCTTGCCCCATGAATGCTATGGGATCTTCCTATTCTGACATGTTCCCACCATATACTGTGGCACCCTATCCATCTCATCTCCTGAGATATCCCAGTACATACCTGTAATCTCAAGTGCGTCTCCTGTGTATGGTGCTCACGCTTTATAAATCCCTTACGTACACCTTTATCGCAAGTCCAGACTTAGCCAACGTTGCACTCAGATACTTACCTTCATGACAAAAGGACCACCACTGTCCCCCTCACAAGCATCTCCTCTTACAGATTCCTCAGGACTGTAACCTGCAGAAAAACACACAGGAATCAAGCCATAAGTGTTGCTGACATGTATTGGTTTATTGATAGTGCTTGTAACGAGGGGTGGGGGACAGTTTAGTCTTTTTTTAGTACTATCAGTTTTGACAGTTATGGCATTGCTGCTTGACTTTCAAAGAATTTCACACACTTCTTTCTCTGCTTACCTAATAATCCATCCCCCGATGACCCACTGTCCTGTTGAATTTGCATTAGTAAGTTCAGACCCTTGTAAGGCTCCGAAAATTGAGTTAATCTGCAGAATGCCACAACTAGTGCCCTACTGTGGTGGAACAACACCCCACAAAGTACTCCTTTTAATGTTCCCCTGTGCCCTTTTAGTGTGTTTATTTCCAATGTGCAGTGCTAGTGTTAAGTCACTCTATGCTGCCAAATAGTCCTCCCACGTTTTGTGTAATGTTTACAAGCATTGAGGGCTGCCATAATGACAATAACACCAGTTGATCAAATGTTAAAGTTACCTAAACAAGCATGTTAGTGACCAGTTTGCCCCACTAAGTAGCAGCTGCATGTGATGGCTCCACCAAAGAGACAGAATAACTGACAAAATCCAAAATGGCCAACCAAGTTTAGATCACCTTACAGTCCCGGGTCATGTGACTTGGGTTGGAAAGAAAAGCATGGTGGAAAAGGGGCAGGGCCGAAACCCCTAGAGCCAGTGGAATTTGAAAGAAATGGGAAGGAAGGTCTCTACCAATTAGGGCTCAAGAAGAGGGGTATACGAAGAGCAGGAAAGCTGAAGAATAGTGAGTCATCATCGGAAGCTGGAGGAGGAAGCGTTGTGATGCTGTACTGAGAGGCTCATATAAACAGCTATAGACTCTCAGTACATGGCTACTGCAAAGGAAATCCAATGCTGAAAGTAGCTTCTGAGAACCCTGGCAGGCACCCTTTTATATAAAAGGGGTATTGAGTGTTTTAGAAAGCGCCCAAAACCTTAGAAGGCAGTAGAGAAACCTGACAAATTGCCTGGAATAGATTAGCTTCCATTATACTGTCCTGGCCTTGGCGTATGAGAAGTCTCCTACACCCCGGCACTTCAGACACAGCAGACTGTATTTTATTTATTTGTGATTGATAGCATGCCACACACTACTACCCTCTCCACATTAGAGAATAGTGTATGCCATCCTACTCTGTCTCTGCCCTCCTGGCAACATGACAGCTTTTGGGTTGTGCTAGGAGCCTTATGGGGAAGACTGACTAGTTACAAAGTGGAGAGTGGCTGGCCTGTCATGAGGTTCTTGGTTTCTTAAAGTGTAGTCAAGAATTGGTATATTGCCCGGTGTCAAGTCTTGGAGTTGTGCAAGTCTTTCCACACAATGACTGAGAAGGGGGACTACGCTGGTTCTAGGATTAATCTGATGTAGCTATAAATGGTCTAACTCTCATTGAACATGAGGAATGTGTGTGTGTCACTTTTATCTGCAGTGTGTTTGAGTTTATGATGATGTGAACAGATAGCATAGAATTCATTCTGTGTCAAAGATTGTGGCAGCTAGGAATGGCAGCTTTCTGCATACCCATACTTGGAGTGATAAATGAATCATCTTTCAGTGGAGTCAGGATTCAGAAGATTGCCCGTTTCCGCACAGCGCAGACCATTTTGACCTGCAGACTTCAATTCCTGAAGTTGCTGAGTATTTGAGGTAAAATAACCCAACCATCCATATTACAAGAGGACAAGTGGGCATGGTTCTTGCATTCTTCTTGGTACCACTTGATTTTACATTGCATAAAAGCACCACTTTCATAGGTGGAATTCACCATATTCTGAGGTCTGCCACAAGTTCCACACCTCATAATCTTTACCTTTAATAGTTCCACTACTTTAGACAAACATTTCCACAGTTCTGGGGACGTTCTTGTTGGCCTTTAATTTTATTGTACAGACACTTTAAACTGAATTTCTTCACTTCCTCACTCTATCAGGATTACTCAGCCTCTTAGATCCTGCTCTTCCACCTCTTTACTCATTTCTTGATATTGGCTGTCTGTTGATTTCTCATTGTCACTCATGAACATACTTTTAGGTTGTATTCTAGGTGTCTTTTAGGCTTCTCAACACCTCGTTCAGGTTCTAGTTGTCTTTCAGAATTTGGTCTTCAAGGACTTTGTTAGTTTCTATGGTCATAAATGTATTTATGTAGTCTTCTTTTCAATATCCAAATAATGGTGGCAGTCAAATGAGCTGTAGGCCTAACCAAAATACTGTGATGATAGAAGGGTGGTGTTTCCTGTTTATGGGGGATTGTGCCATTGAGTGCACCTTCCTAGAAGGGTTGTGGCTATTTCAGGTCTGGAGAATGATTAACAAGAAATAGTTTGCTCTGGCCTGCCCAAGATGTTCTAGACCTTTGTGGGGGGTGCAGTGAGCGAATGGCTTTTAGTTCTCTTTGCTGGAAGGGGGAGAGTAGGGGCACTTATACAGTTTTTCCATTAACAGCAGAGCTTCTTTTCACCCATATGAGAAGTAATGGGGATCATGGACAGACAGTGTTTGCGTGGAGAATGGAGGGACACATGGTCAAGTAGGGCTGGATTGGCCAATAAATCTACCAGGAATCCTACTGATGCATTTATCCGTTTAAAATTAAAGTAACCCTTTGCAGTTCAACCAACCCAGATCGGAAACTGCCGGGGCCAACCACCAGATTCAGCACCACCCTGGGAATAGAACAGTTGGCCTACTCCTGTTGGTGTCCATCGTTGACAGAATTGAAAACAGCTCTTTAACACTTTTACTGTCCTGCAGTGTATAAAGGGGTATTGTATTGTGGGTACGCAATGCACTGACCCACAATCCAGTTGAAGATCTTCAGCCGCAGATAGAAGTCCATCGACAAGGGGAAATACCTTCCCAGCCAATCCGCCGTTTGATCAATTTTTCCTCGTAGGTACGCTGCCTTCAAATCTTGCAAATGTACTTCTGCCTGGGTGAACTGAAAGTGGTACCAACATCTGGATTCCCTCTGCCTGTTTACATACACCTCAGATATCTGATTGGCTGTTCTTACCAGTACTCACTTCCCCTTAACCTGAGGTTGGAAATAAAGCCTTTGGTTCCCTCCAGTTTGACGACTAAGAGAGCTATCGGACGATAGTCTTTCGGATTAGCTCTATTTTCCTTTTTAAAGATTGGCACAATTACAACACTTTTCCAGGACTTTGGAGTACAGCGTTGGATGGTTATCCTTTTGAATAGGATGGCAGATGTCCGTCCATAATTCGGGATTTTGTTTCATAGTATAGTTTGTCAACCCGTCAGGGCCAGGAGCCCTTGAGGCACTTGCTTTGTTAATTGTATTCAGGGTATCTTCCTTTTCAAAGATGAGATCCCAATGAAGAAGTGTAGTCGGTTCAAAAGTGTGATTTTTCCCTTTTCTGCTGTATAAATTGGTGTAATACGATATCTAGGCAGCTTCAGACGCCGAGTTAACTTGAAGTGCCGACTGAGGAGCATTCTCACTATTGATCATTCACCAAAGCTCAGCTGAGTTTTTGTTTTTCAGTTTTTCCATCATTGTTTCTGCATCATTTTGCATCATTAGGTGTTTATGCACTTTAAGCCAGTTTTTATACTTTTGTTTGATGGCTCTTTTTTGTATCACAAATACTTTTTTATCCACACGCGAGGCATTTCTAATTTCACCGCGCATTAGCCGTTTTTTCTTTTAAGATTTCCAAATCAAATTTGTGTTTTGGTACAAAGGCGGGATGTTTTAGACCCTACCTCTTTTCTACAAATTGGATTAGAAGATTTGGTATTCCACCGAGTTTCCCTCCATGCAATATTGAGTTGCAATTTGGGAAACGGCTGAGTTGTTCAACCCTGTTTGATTCAACTTCGACCATGTTCATCCACCGAGGGGAGCTCGGTCTGCCATGCATGATTAAAATCATTCTCAGCATGTCGTGGTCACTATAACTCATTGGAACCGCCTGCATACTTTTAACTCGAGTGTGAATGCATTCTGACCCAAAAATATAATCAATCGTGGATTGTTGGTCGCCTCTTCTCCACGTCGGCGCAGCAGGTATGTCTCCTATCGTGTTTCCATTTATCATGAATAGCTTTCTTTGGCCCGTTTCCAGACACCACTCTTTTATTAGTGCGTTGTCTGGACCCTTGCTGTTATTTATGCAGTTGATATTTAGGTCTCCACATACGATGATATTGGACCAATTCCCTTCCTCAAGAAACCCATCCAATATTGTGGTTAGCAGACCTATGAAGGATCTTGTACTGGCTCCCGTGCAGTTCCAGGTTTTTAGCCTCACAGGTGGGAGCAGGAAGAGGGCCAAGAGAGACCGGCCAGAGAGTGACAGGAAAGGAGGGCGCAGGTGTGCCGATGAGGAGGATCTCAGTCTTACTGGCATTAAGGCAGAGATCATTAGCGGCACACCACTCCTGGATGGTGGACAGTCAGTGATGAGAAGAGGTGGCAGAAGGGAGCCTGAAAATGAGTTGAGTATCATGCACATCACACTGAAAGTTGGGGCAGAGAGCGGCAATGCGGTGGGCATTCCAGGTATTGGTTGAACAGCCAGGGAGAGAGGTTAGACCTCTGGGGAACACCACAGGTAGAGATAGAGATAGAGGAGAGGAAGTACCCAAGTTGGACCTGGGAGGGCGATCGGAGAGGAAGGAGGTCAGCCAAGCCATGGCCTGATCGGTGATACCCAGGTGATCATGGAGATGGTTGAGCAGGATGGAATGGTTGACAGTGTCAAAGGCAGAAGAGAGATCAAGTAAGAGGAAGACACAGGGGGTGTTGGAATTGAGGTTGGAGAGCAGGTCTTCACAGATGTTCAGGAGAGCAGTTTCCATGCTTCTGGTAGCTCTGAAGCCAGACTGATGGTCATGGAGACAACCAACCGATTCAGTGTGAAGGTTAAGCTGGGAGATGGCCACCTTTTCCAGGAGTTTGCCAAGGAAAGGAGTGATGGAGATTGGACGTTAGTTAGCCGGACAGGAAGGGTCGGCAGAGGGTTTCTTAAGAAGAGAGTGCACAAGGGAGTGATTCAGGGGGGAGGGTAAGACTCCAGTGGCGAAGGAGTGGTTGCAGAAATCAGCCAGAGCAGGAGCCAGGGTGTCGATGTGGTCCTTGACGGTTTTGGAGGAACAGGGGTGCACCTGTTTGGACGAGACTTTCATAGATTGTACTGGTCTAGAAACCTTGTCTGAGGAGAACAGGGGAAAGGGAGGAGAGGTGGCCGCAGGAGGGCCAGAGGAAAAGCAGGGAGTAGAGGGAGGAGTAGGAGAGGAAGAGAGAGAGGACAGGCTATCTCGAGTTTTAGAGATGAAGTGAGAAGCCAGGGCCGTGCAGAGGGCCTGGGAGGGGACAGGAGAGGTAGAGACTGCAGCATGATTGGCCAGTTCCTTGCAGATTTTAAAGAGTTCAGCCGAGTTGTTAGATGCCGCTGAGACGCGGCGGGCTTGGGTGTGGGCTCTCTTCTTGGTGCGGACAGAGAGCCGGTATTGCCTTTGGAGCAGGCGGCAGGCCAATTTGTCAGAGGATGTACAGGAAACACGCCATTTCCTCTCAACCACCCTGTACGTTTAAGGGTGACGAGGTCTGAGTCATACCAAGAGTTGCACTTGGCTATGGGCTTCAAGCAGATCCTCATGACTGGGGCAAGAACATCGAGAGCATCAGATATAGCAGAGTGGAGCATGGAAAGGGCTGTGTCAGTGTGTGAGTCAGCCAAAGGGGGAGGGGAGAAAGTGGCGGCGAAAGCCCGAACTAACACACGCGGCATGGGTCGGATAACCGAGAAGGTAGGTGGCAGTGCTGGAATTGGCTTGGCCTGTGGGGTAGAGAGGATGAGATGGGAGGAAAGGAGGAGGTGATCACTCCAGGAGAGAGGAGTGGTGAGAGGGATCGAAAGGGGGAGGTCCGAAGAGATCAGAGCATCCAGTGTGTGCCCTGCAGAGTGAGTCGGGCCAGAGGGGAGAATAGAGTTAGAGGGTCACAGAGGTCAAGAAAGAGTCCAGTAGAAGGAGGAAGCATCCAGGTGGATGTTGAAGTCTCCAAGAAAGAGGAGTTGAGTGGTTGAAACCAGGAGGGTCCGCCCACTCAAAGAGGAAGGCGGAGATCTAACCAGGTGGCCGATAGACGGTAGCCACACTAAGGGAATGGCCAGGAGTGAGAGAGAGAGCCTGCAGACGAGGCATCCGACAGAGGAGTAGGCCTGCGTAGGAATGATAGAGGCAGGAATCCACTCAGGGAAGATCAGGGCTACACCCCCCCTGGAACAGTTGGATCTGGGAGCGGAGAGGATCTTGTAGCCATCAGGGAGGAGAGTGTCGAAGCTTGTGAGAGAGCTGGCCATGAACCATGTCTCAGTGAGACAGAGGACATCGAGGTCAATTTCCTTCAGGAGGCGGCAAATGTCAGAGTAGGGTTTGATAGCAGAGCGTGAGTTTAGAGTGGCAATATGGAGACGGTTGCCGTCCTTGAAAGACTTCTGGGGAGGGGTACAAATCAGAGGTATGCCCTGCGGAGGTGTAGTAGCAGCCCGAGGCGGGGCAGAAGAGGAGAGAGGAGATGGCAAGGTAGCCAAGGAGGAGAGAGCAGGTGGAGGCAGGGAAGCTGTGGAGGGGAGAGAGGGGACAGCAGGAGAGGAAAGGAAATTGATGCAGCGCGGGAAGCATCTATCAAAGAGGAGAAGGTTGGCTTGAGGGCCACCAAGACGGTGCCATTCAAGTAAACATTAATGATGACTTTGGAGGAGTGGAAGGAGGCCAGGAGGGCCTCCCACCGGGTGCCACCATTAATGGGAGAAGAGGAGAGAGCACAGCGACCATATGTAGAGTCCATAGGTCTGGCGAGGGAACAACAAAGAGGATGTTGGTGAAAGTTTGCTTGGAGGATACATTGGTATAGGTGTCAGCGATAGGGAGGCCTAGGTTGGAGACCAGGATGTACTTTTTAAACTTCTTCCTACCAGATTTAGTGAGGAGAGCAGGATAGTCGATAGAGAAGCAGTTAGAAAAGATGGGAGAGACAGAGCGCACCATAGATTCGGCGAGGAGAGGAGAGAAGAGGAAGGGAGTGGGAAGGGGAGAACACTAGGGAAGTACACAGGGCAGGGTGCAAGAAGATGAGACGGACAGACGGGGCAAGTTGACAATAGGGCAGGACGACCGACACTTAGATTTTAAATACTTTCACAATGCAACTTTAAAAACAGTAGAAAAACACACCTAAGTTAAATAGTTGAGGCCTGGCACAGGTGCAGGCGAACCCTAGAACAGACATGACAAAGAGAATGTGCACTGCAAAACTGATTTGGGACGAAAGGAAAACCTTTATGTAAAATGTGCTTTTAGATAACTTTGATGTATAGCTATTGTGTTCAATGGACTGCATTGATTTCAGTGGGCTGGAATTGTCCAGTACTCCAGCTTTGCTGGCCAGGCAAATCCCCATATCTTGTTTACTAGACTTTTCTGTTGTGACAGTTAGAAAATGTTAGTGTTTTCTTCCACTCGCCTTATCCCAATATGCAGTAATGCTCAAGGCCTCATCCCCACCTCAGGAAAAGACTGCACGCCTGTGCCTAACTGCAGGATATCAGTTGAACACCTCCTGGAACCTGCATTTATTTATGTAAATTTATGGACATAGACAATGTTGTGAATGTTCATTCATTGTTCATTTTATTATATCATGTTAACATTAGTAGTGTTAGCATTTCATTCGAAATTCAGTGTGTATAGATTTGCAGTTGCTTCTCCTTTATAGAGAATGCTACTGTCCCAGTGGCTCCCTGCCACAACATCCACTTTGTCTATCCCTTTGGCTATTTTAACTTGGGAGTGGCCTTTTCCTTGGAGGCCTTCTGGAGAGACTCTCGGTCAGCCTGTGCGCTTTTGGCAGGCTTGCCTGATGTTTCCTCCCCCTGCTGCTGGAGGCCTGTCCCCCTGCCAGGGCCTGAGTACCCCTTTGTGCTGTCTTGCTGCTTTCCATACTGCTATTGCTGGGAATTCTACAGGTGCTGAGGCCCCTGACTTAATTTAACCATCCTGCTTAACGCAGGAAGCTGCTTACAGCAATCTATGCTTGTGAGTATTTTTCAGGCGCTGGGTAGAACCATTCATGTGTAGCCCCTCTTGGTTGTCTGCTGCCTGGCTTTGTTTTCTCCCCTGCCTTTTCCCTGTGCATTTCCCCTTTTCACATACCGATGCCTCGACCTTGATTTATGCACTTTCCCTATACCTGGTGCAGTAACCTGTGCCATCAATATGTATTGCTGTGCTCACTTTTCCATTGGCTCCCACTGTGTGATTTATTTCTGTGATCTAGTGTAGCATTACCTCTGACCACATATAGCGGTCCCTTCCGTTTGCCACAGATTTCTGTAGTCCTGTGTTTCTGATGTTCTGAGCACTGTTTGACTATTTTAGACAGTTTCCTTGGGGTTGGGAACTGTTCAGTCTGCATGTAAGCATTTTGTAACTTTCAAGTGTGGAATATGCTGTAAATCAGTTTACTTTGCTGGCTTCATTGTGTGTTTGAAAATCGCAGTACCTAATCAGTATTTACTGCCCCTGCACATGATTGTGGGTCAGCTTGGTCCATGTGGATGTGGGAGGTGGGAGGCTAGTGCATGAGTCCTGAAGGTTGCATTTAAAAAGTGTTTGTAATTATAAACAGAGAAATGCTGCAAATGTTATGCGCCTAGCTGGTTTAATGAAAACACCCTGAGGGTTCATGTTAAATTGTAAAATAGATATTGTGCTGCAAAGTACAAGTAGAAACAAAACACGTACTGTTGGGTGTCCCTGCTGTGTATATGAATGCAAATCAGTCCACTCTGTTCCAGGCTTATCCCTCGTGCTATCTTGCACACATCTGTCACTAACGGTAGTGCTGCTTTCTATTCATGTGTCATGTTTGTTCTTTCTGGAGGCCAGTATTCATGTTTGCATTTACTTTTATTTACCTGGAAGGTGCATTCTGACCAGAATTCCTGCCATCCAGAATCTGCTTGCCCATCTCTCTGTGCCTTGCTGGCCTTACTCTATCTTTTCAAGGTATCTCATGTATCACTCCCTCGCACTCCCCCGAGTGTGTTGAGGTGCACGATCAGCATCATCCCTAAAACCACTGACTGTTACAAGTTAGTGAGACAACTATTTACATGGCAAACACTTTAGTGATAGGGCCTCATTACACGGATGGCGGTAAGGATTTACCGGTACCGGTAAAATACCGGTACCGGTAAATCCTTACCGCCTTACTACGAGGTACTTTGCGGGTTGGGGGATTTAACGCCTGCTTTTTGCAGGCGTTAAAAACCAACCCGCAAAGGGACCCAGGGAGCTAATTACGGTACCGCAATTTGCGGTACCGTAGTTAGCGCCTTCCCCATTCCCATTGAGCCCTATGGGGCAAAAATGGGAATGGGGAAGGGCAATGGTGGAAGGGGGAATTACCGCCCCGCCAACCTTGGAATGGGGCGGTAATTCCCCTTTCCGCCAAGGCGGTGCCGGTATTTTACTGGCATGAACCATGGCGCTAATAGCGCCATGGTTCTCCGCCATCCGTGTAATGAGGCCCATAGTCTCCTTGGACTACAGATGGGTCAGCCCCTTACCTGCACAAAACATGTTGTCTGTGACCTTGATTTTGGTAGATGCTTTGCAAGTTTCCTGATCCACGATTGGCAGATTGACCTGCTGTAGTATCTGGGGGAGGGCCTGCCCTCCAGAAGTCCATATCTCCTGCAAGTTCCCCCAGCCAGTCACACGCCCTTTGTGTTTATTCAGCATCAACCTAGAGGAAAGGGAATGCAGGAACATGTTAGGCATTTATTTGTGCTGTTGGATGTCTTTGTAAAGTTGCTCTGTTTGTCTCACTCTCAATGTGAGTAGTTAGACCCTCGGGCCTCTGTAGCAATCGCCCCAGTTTGTAAAGTTCACCAGGATTTTAGTGTTTCTGTTAGAAAGGAATTACCCCACTCTTCTCTGGCATTGCAGGCTGTGACGAATGTAGGGTATTTGTACCTTCTTCTCTTGGCGGGCCAGCCCCTGTGAGGCTAGGGAGATCAGAGGCTGTGAGGCTGAGAGAACCCCTAGTGGAGGAGAGGGGTTACAGATATTCCTGAGAGCTAAGTGAAGTATTGGGACAAAGAAACCCAAGAGACCCAGAGGTGCCCACTAAAGAAAGTGAAGTACAGACACGAGCGAAGCCCCGAGTCTCCCAAAACCTGAATCTAGTGGGGAAAGAACAACGTAAGTGGTGGATTGAGCTAAGGAGGATCAGGGAAATATCCCCCATTTAAAGAACTTGCGACATTTTGGGTTTTTCTTCTGGAACTTAAAAACCTTTACTTTGGACATTTCTTTTTCTAGAGCATAAGACTTTGTTTTGTTGTGGAAATTGAGAAACTGCTAGGAACTGTGAAATCAGGAGAACTGTTAATCTGAAGAGATTCCTGGAACCCCTTGTACATATTCCATTATCTAACACTGAGTGCAGGGCACTCCACCCACATATCTTTTATGTTTCTCTAACTGGTAGGGCCAGTTTAGTGGATATGTTTGGATGCAGGACTATTTTTCTTTTGACGAGCACCTTAGTTTTATAGGCCCTCATCGACTTTCACTGGCGCCCACTGCACGCACAAATCACCTTTAAGTCTTGCTGCATCATCTATAAGCTAGTCACCCTCAAGTCACCCAGCTACCTCGCAGAGAAACTTTG
Source organism: Ambystoma mexicanum (assembly GCF_040938575.1). Taxonomy (NCBI): domain Eukaryota; kingdom Metazoa; phylum Chordata; class Amphibia; order Caudata; family Ambystomatidae; genus Ambystoma; species Ambystoma mexicanum. The sequence goes on from NC_090934.1 coordinate 408,310,301, forward strand.
CATCTCTGGCGGACAGCGCGCCACCAGAAGCCAGAACACGTGCAGACTTGAAATCTGCCGCTACAAAAAGGAAAGCACCAGAAAACAAGCCGTCTCCACCTACCACCTGACTCGCTAGACGCCACCCGCCCCTCTCCTCCCAGCCAACCGGTACAGCTGTACCCCTTCTCTGTCCCCCTCTGTATCCTACCCCTGTTGTATATCTGTTCAGTTGTTACCAATGAAATGCGCTCTGTTATGCATCTGTAATGTTTTACACCTCTGCAAAGATCTCCGTTGTGTATCTTTATTGGTGTATACCTATGTAAAGTGCTCCATTGCTTCTCGAGTCTAGTTCTGCACTCAATAAATACCATAATAAATAATAATAGGAAGAGAACTCCCATTTTAGCAATAGGGTTAGTGAGGCTTTTTTCTTTTAAGTTGATTAAAGATCCTTGAAAAGTATGACCTCTAGTCCAAGTCCTCCTTCTGGGTTGCCTCAGCTCTGCCGAGCCTAGTTACGAGTTATTGTTTGATTACATGTTAAGACATAATCCACACCTTTGGGAGCGAAAGGCAATTCCACAGCAAACAATGACATAGTCACACTAAAAAGGATACACAGGTGCAGGCCCCAACACCCAGACAGGCCCAATGGGAGGACCCACTAGCATATCATATAAAATGAAGAAGAGGTGTTGGTGTTTAGAGAAGGTAGCGGCCGGAGTTTGGAGTAAGTTGGCAATTCAGGAAAGATGAAGGCAAAGGTGTTGAGAAAGAGACGGGGGAGAGCAGAGGAGAAAGTAGACAAGATGAGAGATAATATCAGGAGGTGGTAGGAAGAAGATATCAGAGTGGTAGGTGGAAGGCTGTGGGAGGAGGAAGAGATGAGGAGGTGGTAGGACAAAGACAACAGGAGGAGGTTGGGCACAAGGCGAAAGCACAAAGGGCTAGCAAGATGGTAGCTAGCAAGAGCAGGAAGGAATGAGCGGGCACAGTTGACCCAAGCCAGGGGTAGGTGTGAGGCCCTGATTAAAAGGGGTTAAACCCACAGTCAGAGGAAGCGCAAGCATGTGGCATGGCGTCATGGAGGATCTGGACGTGAGAGGGAGTAAAGGTGGTTGTGCAGATGGTAGAAGTCGGGGGAGGAAATAAGGACTTCTTAAGCCCATTTGTGGAAACTGGAGCCAGTAAACCCAGTTGGCTCTGTCTGCATGTGGAAGAGACACTCCAACTTTTTCTACGGCTCATGGTGGAGAGACAGTAATGTCTGCTGGTCCTGGAAGGTGGCCATGTTCTATATATATATATATATACATATGAAAGAGGAGAAGAAGAAGAAAATAAATCTTGAACCCTACGGAGACAGCACATCTCAAAAGCAAGAGCCTTCTGAACTCACAATGTCGATGTCGGAGGGGGAGAAGAAAACTGAATGAGATAGAGACAGAGAAAGAGAGTGGGGGAGGGAGAGAGGTCCTCCTAAAAGCACAGGCTTCGTGGTAGAGGGAACAGGAGGAGTGGCAATCTCTTGGGCACTACTGATAGCTCAAGTGGGAGAGACCGAGCAATAGGGAAAGAAATATCAGAGAGGGAGCGAGAGAAAAGTAAGCGAGAGGGGGAGAGAGGGAGAGATTTCAGATGTGTGTCTAAACTCATGAATAAATTGACTTATCAAAAAACTCCTTCCAAACCAGTCTGTGACCTTCAATAGCCAGTATTTGTACAAACTAGCTATTTGCTTTCTATAGGCCTACCTTTTTTACACGGTTGAAAAGGGGTAGCTTTTGACTCTTGTTTCCCTTTGTGAAAATTGCCTTTTTGAGTCAAGCCCCCCTTTAACAAAAAATAAGGCCTCTTTCCTTGCCCTATTTTTGACCTATTATAAGGAAGGGATGACATGAAAGCAGAGGGTGTGTGGGGGAGATCTTGGAAGAAGCTAGTGAAAATGCAAATGTGTCAGGAGCAGGCAGACCTACAGAGAAGGGGTGTATCAGCCACTTTTACTCCCCAAAAACAGGCAAATACTTCAATAAAATAAAAATAGGGAGTAAAAATAGACCCAACCAAAACTAGGAAATGGACACAAGACCATGTGCCACAGCTTTCACTCACACAGCTAGATGGATTTGTTTGGACCAGTAGTGCATGGAGTACCACAGGAAGAAACTACTGTTATTGCTGCCTGATTAGAAGAAGTAAACATGTATATTTTAATGTGCATCAATAACTGGGTGCAAATAACTAATTATTATAAAAACATTTCTGTTTCCAGTGAAAATATTTTACTTGCTTGTAAAATACTCCAACTGGGAATTGGACTAACATTTCTACTCCCTATAAAATCATTTTACTACCAACTTTAAAAAATAGTGAGTAAAATACTCCCACTTCAAAATCCTTTCTGGAGCACTGAGTTCAGGTATAAGGACATTTGAGGGAGAATGAAGAGGAGAAACGTTACACAGAGGTAGATGGTACCAAAAGAGGGATAGGTTGGAGACTGTAACAAAAAGAAAAACGAAGAGACAAAATAACAGAAAGAGGACGATGTCCCAGGAGGGATAGGCCAGCAAATAGGATGGAACCAGAGGACAAAGAAAGAGTGAGAAAGAAGGAAGCAGAGAGGAGGCAGAGAAGCAAAGAAAAAGTAAAGGAGGTGAAGGCAAGAGCACGAAAGAAAAGCCCCGGGAGGAGAGAGAACAAAGTGGAGAGGAAGCGGAGAAGAGAGTGGGTAGGAGGCAACCAGGAGGAGACAGAAGTGAGGCAGTCAGGAGGATGGAGGAGGAACTTGAAGGAGGTAAAGGGAAAAGGCAAGAGAAGGAAAGAGGAGAGTAAAGGAGTGGAGCAAAGAGAGCATTGTGAAATGAGGAGGGATAGATTGCTCTACCAAAGAGAAAGAATGGAACATGGTGGAATGTCAAGGAAGTCCAGGGAAGGAGGGCCGAAAGCAGAGGGGGAAGAGGAGAAAGAGCAGAGGCATGGTGGAAAAAGGAGGGAGAGAAGAACACCCAAATAAAGTGCCATATAGAAGTGTAAAAGAGCACTAAAATAAAAGGGCAGCTGCACGATTAAGAAGGAGCAGAAGGGAGCCTTCAAAGAAAGAAGAGAGGGGAACCTTAAAAGGAGATAGAAAAGAACCGACAGAGAGGGAGGAATGTGTTTGAAATTAAAAAGACATGGAAAGAAGCCTCAGATTTCGAAGGCAGTGAAGGGAAAAGGGAGCCAAAGGGTGCACCCAACAGAGAAAAAGGAGGATGAAATAAGAAAAGGTGGGGAGCAGCACCCCAAGAGGAAAGAGGGTGAATAATTAGAAGGATTGAGCCCTCCCCAGAGACAGACGGATCTGGTGTATGCGTATGGAGAAGTTAGAAGGCCCTCTATGAAGGAATGACGGAAGAGGAGGAGAACTCTCTTTCGGGAAGGTCACGGCAAAACACCATAAAGAAAACTGAGCCAGATGGTTGCACTGAGGTCTGCGTCACTAAGAAGCCATGCCAGCCCGGTGTGCCCAGGAGTGCATGGAGGCCCAAGAAAAGCTGAGCCTCTGAAGGAGAGGAAAAGGGATAGTACTCCCAGGTCTTACGATTCAGAAAAAAACAGATGCCTGACAACATCATGACCACCTACGACACGAGTGGTGGTAGGGAAAAGTAAACTTGCATAATCATGGCGACATTGGCTGTAGAAGAAGAAAGGCACACATAGCCAGAAATAAGTGTGGGACACTGTCAACCCCAAGACTGAGTGACCATTTTCTGTCAAGAACGTGTACCCGAAGAAAGGATTGAAAGACAGGAGAACTGAGGGCTACTGCCTTAAAAAGAGCCCTGACTTTGTGCGACAGTATGACAAATACCTTGTGGGTTGAAACCTGGTAGAGTTGCTTAAAATAAAAGAAAGCGAAATTGAATATGCTATCAAGCATTCTGCAGACCCTTGGCCAATGGCCTCTTTGACCGCAAGAACTACTGCTACAGAATCCTTACTCCATCCCTGCAACCTTCCTTCTCTGAGCCTCTTGTCATTGAACCTGGGCCTAACAATCCTCTGGTGTGGTCCACTACTCACTCAAGACAGACGGTGACCTTCTCTGATGCGTCTTGAGTTGCTGGTAATATCTATTTTACATTTCATTATAACAACAAGCTGTCAACAGACTGTGTCCTGTTAACATCTATGGGCAATCTTTGCAAACTAGTGTGACAAAGTCCCCTGCCTGACCTTCGGGACTGAAAGTGGATTGGTCAAAGGTACTGGTGGCCACCAGAGCTAGTGGGTGATAGACTCAAGAGGAGGAATATGGGGGAGGCCCTGACCACTCAATCTAGTTTCCCATACTAAGGCAGGGTCAGTCATAAGAGTACATCCTTTATCAGTCCTGCAAACACGCATGACAATTTAGAGGTCAATCATAGGTGCACTCGCAATCCTACCACCAAAAACAGATGCCCATGTCCCGCTGGGGGTTGTCACATTACCATTCACACACCCCCTACAAGCACCGAGGTGCAAGACCATCAAGGGGGAGGCATAGGGGCGGTCACACCTGTGACCACAAGGAGGGAGGTTGTCTAAGCTCCTTAAAGGGACTCCTTCTCATAGGGCTAACACTGTCAAAGCCCCATTCCAGCTCCCTAGCCAGACCCAAACCTCCAAGGTAGGAAATGAAGCCTGTCCCCTAAAGGGAACAACATTTTAACTTTTAATAAATTACTGACGAGCGAAGAAGTACTTTTTTCCTTTGGCACTGATACCGAAGGAAACATCTCTTATTTTGACTCATACTCGTGCAGCACACTGAAGCACTGCATAAATGAAGTCACCCATGAACAATAAAGAACTGATGCGTGTCGACCGCGCGAAGAAGTAGAAAATCCAACAATATCCAACAATATTCTCTCTGTCTCTATAGTGTCACATGGATTACAAAATTGTTAATTCTCAGACACAAAGGCATTGCTTAAGTAACAACCAGATGCTTGTTTTGGCCCAGGAGGGGCACCATACTCTAAGCCACGCCCCCTCACCTACATCAGCTGCACTCCTAAGTCTGGCAGGTTAAAGCCCACAGGGTCAAGGGCGCGGTGTGTTGGCGACCCGCGGCTTGCATTTTCCTGCTTGTTTTGACCCAGGAGGGCCACCATACCCGAAGCCACGCCCCCTTCACCTACATCAGCTGCACTCCTATGTCCGGCAGGGTGAAGCCTGTGGGGTCAAGGGCGCAGGGTGTTGGTGACCCGCGGGGGTGTTAGCGGACCCGCAGGGCCTGTCTGAATGTTCTGCCTGCCATCCGGACTGAGAGGTGAGATCGAGCTGGCCGATATATATAGCAGGGAGACCAAGGACATCAGTGTTCTGGGGGGGAGCTCAATCACCCTGTTACTTTCTGATGCCTAGCCATCACTAAACATTGGCAATGGAAGCAGTGGTCCCCCCCACCCTCCCCCTGCCGTACCTCTGCAAGTCTGCCCTTTTTTCAAGTGTGTCAACACTTATGGAGTCTGAGACCGAGCCTAATTCCAAACGCAAGATGCGGGTGGTGGGCAGGAAAGGGGGGCACTATCCACCAAGTCAGCCTAGTTCCACTGTCTGTTTTTCTGACCGTGTCCCCGGCATCGACAGAGCTTCGGCTGCTTTTGTCATTGACACTACCAAGAAGCCTACTTGTGAATCACTAAGTTGCTCCTTTAATTTTATGGGGATAGTCTACCCTACAACAAGTGAGATCAGTCAACCCCCGGGGTCTACCGCTGATGTTTCCATTCCCTCTGTGCCAATCTCTGCTGTGCTGCAGGGCACACCCTCGATCACAAGGAACCGGGAGAGCTATTTTACGACTATTGTTTCTGGCCTTGGAGCCATGTACCCTGCAACAGGGGAGTTTTGTGAACCTCATGCCTCTCCGTTGGTCTCAGCTTTTGCAGTCTGCCCTTCACCCCTTCCTAGCACCTCCCGACAGAATCTATGGCCAGCTACTGCCACCCTGCCGTCATTGGACCTCACTCTTGACCTCCCGTTGTCTGCTCTTGATCCCCTTGCCCTGGACTCGATGGGCACAGAGATGGATGGAGCAACGGAGCACAGCTCCAATTGTAGCACCTGGAATGAGAACATGTTGGTAGCGCTATCAGGGTCTAGTTCTTTTCTATGCCTAACCCCACTTATGGCCCCAAAGCTACCTATTTATGGAAGTCAACCCTGTCTTAGTCAACTACAAAGAGGGAGCCACAACATGGGGACATGCCCTTGTGCACAGATTCTCATCGAACTGGAAGCCATAAAAAAGCTTCTACTGTCTCTGATTGAGGCCCAGGGGAAGACCAAGGAGGGCTCGCTAGAGGAGTCTTCTGGCACAGACCCCAGTCCCACCACAGTCCCGAGCAAACTGGATGCTGGCCAGGGATCAGATGGCCTATGGCTCAGCGGCCCTCACTGCACCCAGAGAGCTCCACACAATATGCGATAAACCAATCCCGATGGAGGCCCGTACGTCCTGTGCACCAAGACTAGCAGCCCCAGAAGGGGAAGACTCAGTGTGTGCAGTTATCGATTAAGGGGGTGTATGCGCAAGCCACATTTGTATGGGGAGGAAAGAAAAACCACTGTCTATCTACATGGGGTACCGAAATTGCTCCCTGGCAGGAAAGAACTGAGGGATGCCCTTTCTAATAAATGCCTCCCCTGGTTTTTTACTGTGGGGAAATGTCCCTTTGCGACCAGGGAAGACATGATGGGTTGCCTAAGAATGTCCATGGAGGGAGATCCGTACACTGACTCTGTTAAACTGTCCTTTAGGAATTAGCAAATGTCCAGGGACGTCCTGGGAAGGTCTGGGCGCCATGGCAGGGTTGTCAATAGCGGGATTGTTTTGAGTTCACACCCTTATATGGGACCTGTAAGTCCCCTTGGAAACGCCCCATCCAATATGTATCTATCTGGAGCAAACTTAACACCCCTGAGTACAAGGTCGGCCGGGAGATGATGGGTTTTGGGTATTCGGTTCTGCAAATGGCGCTCGTTGTCCCCTATTTACTCCATCTTCCCTTCATTGTGGTATTGTTATGTTGAAATTCTAGAATTGTTTTGTTAAGCTGTACTTTGATTGCCCACGGCTGAATGAAGTTTATGATGATGATGAACAACCAGCTTCTCATTCTTACCAGAGGTTTTTCTGACTCCAGATTCACACACTCTGAGAACAGAGGATGCCAGATTATAGCAGACCAAGGCAGCAGGGGTTCAAGAAGGAGGGAAAAGTAACTCCACACTTCAATGGCCTTTCTGAAATCCAAGATGGGGGCAGGCCTTCATGTAACCTTAGGCCAAGCCCATGGCCAACCACAAAGCTGCATAGCCCTCAGTGCACAGTTGCCCCCCGCTAACCTTGAGCACCACCCAAATGGGGGAGACTCTATTGTAAAAGGCTGGCAGTGCAATCTGTCAGGGTGGTGAGTTTGAATAGAAGTTGCAAGAAGGAGTTTGGCAGAGAGTGACAGAAAGTAGAGTACTTAGAGAGCCGGTGGAGAGATTTGGAGGCTGGAGATAGTCGTGGGGAAGTTGAAGGAAGCAGGACCGTCACCTGGGAGAACGAGTTGGAGGTTAGTGAAAGTGGATTGTTGATGTTGGAGAGAGAATCTTAGATTTCTCAACTGGAGAAGAAGTGTTTATGGAAAGCAAAGGAGGTCAATCGTGAGAGAATGAGAAAGTTGTTTTGAGGTTGGAGAGAAATTGGGTACCATCTGGAGGAGAGAACTGAATGTTGAAGTGGAAGAATTTAGGAGCGAGAAGGGAGATTTAGTTCCATCTGAAGGGACAGAGTGGAAAGATTGAGAAAGAGGATTATCAGAAGCAATTTTAAAAGATTGAAAGATTGAGGCAACAGTTTGTGAACCACTTAACATGAACAATCATGCATCTTTGATATAACCTAGTCGAAGGGTTGTAACATCTTAGTGCTGCAGAGCATGCCAATCACCTACTAACACAATTACCTGGTTTCCCTGTGGCTACTGTACCCTCCACAAATTGCCCTGATACTACAAGCAGCCGCCAGAACTGTACTACCGCAATGATTTGCTTTTGCATGTGGGAGAACATCTATATACTGGTAGAAGTGTGCGGCAGTCACCTCATCATCTTCTCACTTACCAGCCAATCACCATGTATCTCACCAGCAAACCTCATCATCATCATCTCCCAAACAATTAGGGTTTTCACATATGCTTTACCTTGGAGGTTTCATCCCACAGTGCAGGACCACTACTCTGGGGGTGGTTGGCAAAACAGTCAATTATTGCAATATACTTAACTATTGTCATTTAAAATGGATGCACACACTGGTAGGCCTATCTGCCTTGCAGCAAGCAGGGACAATATCCAATAGTCTGTAGCTGCAGTAAAATGACCTGGCTGCCCTTCAGCACATGCGCACTGAGTGGGTACATTCTCTATGATATGATATGATATGGTATTTGTAACGCGCCTATACACAAGTGTTTCAAGGCGCGACGAGGCAGGGAGGGAGGGAAACAAGGGGAAGACAGACAAACGATCCTACTAGGCCAGGTGTCATTCAGATCGCGCAAGTGCAGAGGTAAGGGGAAAAGGAGAAAGTGCAGGGGGAGGAGGTGGGGGGGAAGTGCAGTACAAGGTAAGTAGCGTAATAAAATAATAAATAATAAATAAAAAGGGCCAGCTGGTGGCAAGTGCGAGGTAAGTGCAGAGCAAGTGCTGAGAAGTGCTGGGAAGGGGGGCTGTAGGGATACAGTGACAGTCCCACAGTGCAGGGGGAGCTAGGGAGGCAGTGCAAGTGGAGAGTGGCTGGGCCCTGGACCGAGGTCGCTGAGAGTGGCCCAGATGCAGGTTTAGTGCAGAATTCAGTGGGGAGTTAAGCAGGTTTAGCAGGGGAGAGGGAGAGAGAAGGCAGAAGCGAAGAGGAAGGTTTTGAGGTACTTCCGGAACCGGAGATGGTTCTCCTCAAGTTTCAGGGAGGCAGGAAGGCTGTTCCAGAGGGAGGCCCCTGCTGCGGAGAGAGATCTACCCCCAGCTCGTTGCTTCGAGAAGCGGCTGACCATGAGGGAGTTGGAGACGGATGAGCGAAGGGCTCGTGAAGGAAGATATTTAGGAAGAGAGAGTTGAAGGTATTTAGGCCCCAGGCCCCAGAAGGCCTTGTGGACAATGCAGAGGGTTTTGAACTTAATCCTCGCAGCCACTGGGAGCCAGTGAAGAGATTTCAGTCCTGGAGAGATACGGTCCCTGGGCTTGAGGCCAAGGACAAGTCTCGCAGTTCTGTTCTGGATAAGTTGCAGAGGGCGGAGAGTGGAGGCAGGCAGATTAAGATAGAGGCTGTTACAGTAGTCCAGCCTTGAGAGAACCAGGGCTCGGGAGACAGTGAGCTTCTGGGGGAAGGAGAGGAAGGGAAGAATACCTCTGAGGAGGTGCAGCTGGTAGTGTGACTTCTTAGAGACGTCAGATATATGAGGAGAGAAGGAGAGTGTGGAGTCGAAGATGACCCCGAGGTTTTTAGCCTTGCAGGTAGGGGCGGGAAGGGGGCCAAGGGAGGCCGGCCAGAGAGCTGCAGGGAAGGAGGGAGTGGGTGTGCCGATGAGTAGAATCTCAGTCTTACTGGCGTTAAGGCAGAGGTCATTGGCAGCACACCATTCCTGGATAGCAGACAGACAGTCGGAGATGAGGGAAGGAGAGGAGGAGGCCGAGGGTAGCCTGAAAATGAGCTGGGTATCGTCCGCATAGCACTGGAAGTGGGGGCAGAGAGCGGCGATGCGGTGGGCAAGGAGTGCCAGATACTGGTTGAAAAGCCAGGGAGAGAGGTTGGATCCCTGGGGGACACCACAGGTGGAGAAAAAGATGTCAGAGAGGAAGGAGCCCATTTGGACCTGGGAGGGTCGACCGGAAAGGAAAGAGGTCAGCCATGCCAGAGCCTGACCAGTGATACCCAGGTTATCACGGAGACGGTTGAGCAGGATGGCATGGTTGACAGTGTCAAAGGCAGAGGAGAGATCGAGCAGAATGAGAACACAGGGAGTGTTGGAATCGAGGTTAAGGAGCAGGTCCTCACGGATGTTCAGGAGAGCAGTTTCCGTGCTTCTGGCCGCTCTGAAGCCGGATTGATGGTCATGAAGATTACCGACAGATTCAGCATGGAGGTTAAGCTGGGAGATGGCCAGTTTCTCCAGGAGTTTGCCCAGGAAGGGAGTAATGGAGAGTGGGCGATAGTTGGCCGGGCAGGAGGGGTCGGAAGAGGGTTTCTTGAGGAGGGGGTGCACAAGGGAGTGCTTTAGGGGGGATGGGAAGACTCCAGAGGCGAATGAGTGGTTGCAAAAGTCAGCCAGGGCAGGAGCCAGGGAGTCGATGTGGTCCTTGATGGTTTTGGAGGAACAGGGGTGAACCTGTTTAGACAAGGCTTTCATAGATCGGACTTGTCTGGAAACCTCATCAGCAGAAAAAGGTGGAAAAGCAGAGAAGGAGGGCGGAGGGGCTGCTGCAAGAGAGCAAGAGGAAGAGCCGGGAAGAGAGGGAGGGAGGAGAGCGAGGACAGGATGTCCTGAGTTTTGAGATGAAGTGCGAGGCCAGTGCAGTGCAGAGGGCCTGGGAGGGGACAGGAGAGGTAGAGACTGCAGCAGGGTTGGCCAGCTCCTTGCAGATTTTAAAGAGTTCGGCCGAGTTGTTAGATGCCTCAGAGATGCGGGCTTGGATTAGGGCTCTCTTCTTGGTGAGAACGGAGAGCCGGTATTGCCTTTGGAGCAGGCGGCAGGCCAGTTTGTCAGAGGATGAACATGAAGCACGCCATTTCCTCTCTGCCACCCTGCACTTGCGTTTTAGGGTGACGAGATCCGAGTCATACCAGGAGTTACATTTGGCTTTGGGCTTCAGGCGGATTCTCATGACGGGGGCAAGGATATCGAGAGTATCAGATATAGAGGAATAGAGCATGGAGAGGGCTGTGTCAGGGTGGGAGTCAGCCGGGGGGGGAGGAGGGGGCGAGAAGGTAGCAGCGAAAGCCTCAACTGACACGCGCTTCATGGGCCGGATGACCGAGAAGGTGGGTGGCAGTGAAGAGGGTGGCTTTGCCTGTGGGGTAGGGAGGGAGAGGTGGGAGGATAGGAGAAAGTGATCGCTCCAGGAGAGAGGAGTGGAGAGAGGGAGGGAGAGGGGAAGGTCAGAAGAGATCAGAGCATCAAGAGTGTGCCCTGCAGAGTGAGTAGGCCCAGACGGGAGAATAGAGAGTGAGAGAGAGTTGCAGAGTTCGCGAAAGAGACCAGTGGGGGGACAGGAGGCATCGAGGTGGATGTTGAAGTCACCGAGAAAGAGGAGTTGGGTGGTTGAGGACAGGAGTGAGGAGGAGAGGTCAGCCCACTCAGAGAGGAAGGAGGAAATTTGACCAGGTGGCCGATAGATAGTAGCCACGGTAAGGGAATGGCTAGGAGAGAGAGTCGGCAGACAAGACATTCAAAAGAGGAGTAGGTCTGCGTAGGAATGACAGTGGCAGGAATCCACTCAGGGAAGATAAGGGCAACACCACCCCCTGAACGGTTGGGCCTGGGCACGGAGAGGATCTTGTAGCCGTCAGGTAGGAGTGTGTCGAAGCTGGTGGCAGAGCTGGCAGTGAACCAAGTCTCAGTGAGACAGAGGACGTCGAGGTCCAGTTCCTCAAGAAGGCGACAGATATCAGAGGAGTGCTTGATGGCAGAGCGAGAATTTAGAGTGGCAATGTGGAGAAGGTTGCCACCCTTGAAAAACTTCCGGGGAGGGGTACAGATCAGAGGTACGCCCTGCGGAGGTGTTAGAGAAGGAGTTGAAGAGGGAGCAAGAGAAGGGGCAGGGAGGGAGGGGAGAGGCAAGGTAGCCGAGGACAGAGGAGGGGGGACAGCGGGAGCGGAGAGGAAGTTGATGAGGCATGGGAAGCGTCTATCAAAGAGGTGAAGGTTGGCCTGAGGGCCTTGGACCAAGACGGTCCCGTTAGCATAGACATTAATGATGGCTTTAGAGGAGTGGAAAGGGGCCAAGAGGACATCCCAACGGGTGCCACCATTAATGGGCGAGGTGGAGAAAGGAGAGAGCACAGCGACCATGTGAGGGGTCCATAGGTCAGGTGAAGGCACGAAAAAGAGAATGTCAGTGAGAGTTTCCTTGGAGCAGGCACTCGTGTAGGTGTCAGCGATAGGGAGGCCTGGGTTGGAGACCAGGATGTCCTTTTTAAACTTTTTCCTACCGGATTTAGTGAGGAGAGCAGGATAGTCAATGGAGAAGCAGTTAGAGTAGATAGGCGAGATAGAGAGCACCATGGAGTAGGAGGGGAAGCGGACGCCACGAGTATGCAGACAGGAAGTGAGTGGAGGGCACTAGTTTACCACAATGCAGAGCAAACAGTAATGCGTAGTAGGTCAGGGCCACCTAAGTTTGAGAATCCTGCGAGGGGAGAAAAACACCCTAGTTTAACACAATGCAGAGCAAACAGTAATGCATAGTAGGTCAGGGCCACCTAAGTTTGAGAATCCTGCGAGGGGAGAAAAACACCCTAGTTTAACACAATGCAGAGCAAACAGTAATGCGTAGTAGGTCAGGGCCACCTAAGTTTGAGAATCCTGCGAGGGGAGAAAAACACCCTAGTTTAACACAATGCAGAGCAAACAGTAATGCGTAGTAGGTCAGGGCCACCTAAGTTTGAGAATCCTGCGAGGGGAGAAAAACACCCTAGTTTAACACAATGCAGAGCAAACAGTAATGCGTAGTAGGTCAGGGCCACCTAAGTTTGAGAATCCTGCGAGGGGAGAAAAAGCACTCTAGTTTACCAAAAAATTGGAATAGGGGGGGCGAGGCATCATGCGGATGAGGTGAGCAAGGTGAGGAGGGGTGGGCCGGAGAGCGGAGGAGCTGGCGCCTGGCGTCCCCTGCGGACACCTGCAGACATACAGGGAGCCGCACTGTAGGAGTCGCCCTTGGCCTGGGGCCCTTAGCCGCGGGGGCTGCCGGGCAGAGGGCTGCCCAGGAGGGGGGAGGTTATAGGCAGAGGGAGAGGAAGGGGGGGGGTGTGGGCGGGCAGGGAGGCGGGGAGGGAGGGGAAGACCAGGAAGTGGGAGGGGGGAGCAGAAGCAGGCCAAACACCGCGCTGGGAGCGCGTGGAAACAATTCACTTTCTTTTTCCTTTTCTTTTAAAGCACAAAGAACACAAAACTCACGGAGGCCCAGGCAGGGCTATCCAGGCCTGCTGATCCCCTCAGGCCACCGGCGACCGCTCTCCACGCTCAGCTGGAGAAAAGAAGCGAGCGTGGGGAACGGCCGTCGAGTAGGCCAGAGGGGAGGCAGGCACACAGCCAATCAGAGGGGGGGGTTGGCGGGCAGGGAGGCGGGGAGGGAGGGGAAGACCAGGAAGTGGGAGGGGGGAGCAGAAGCAGGCCAAACACCGCGCTGGGAGCGCGTGGAAACAATTCACTTTCTTTTTCCTTTTCTTTTAAAGCACAAAGAACACAAAATTCACGGAGGCCCAGGCAGGGCTATCCAGGCCTGCTGATCCCCTCAGGCCACCGGCGACCGCTCTCCACGCTCAGCTGGATCCCCTCCCCTATCAACCCTGCTAGCTGGTGTGATGGGATTCCCTCTACGGCCCTGGGTACCAGCAGTATGGCGATCAAAGGGGCCAGATAATACCCTCAGCTTGTTGACGATAGATCCAGAGGATTGCGATGTGGGATCACCCCCAGGGTGAGTTGGGGAACTGTCACATGAACTCACTCAAAGACCCTATTGATTTATTTTAGGAGGGGCTTATGCCTAAGGACTTGGCAGGTCACTGTCTGTTGTTTCCTGATTTCAGAGAGTCTGTCCCTTCATGTTACCCAAAGTTTGTCTCCTGGTGCCAAAAAGCACGCCTACCCCTTTGAGGGATCCAAGCTATACGGCTCAGAAATTAATAAACACTGTAAAGATTTAAGGTTAGCCTCAAAACCTGTGCAGAATCAAATTAGGATTCCTGATGGTAATTCTGATACCTTGTGTTCTCCAACAACATTGTCAGTGAAATCTGAAGTCAAGAGTTGTATTTTGTAGGCGCTGGAGAAAACGCAAATGTCACATATTCATATGGGCATGGTCCGCAAGACTGACCCAGATACAGTGACAACATGAACAATGGAGGAAATGACTCCCAGCATGGCCCACTGGACTCGTGCAAAGACACTCAACCCTGAGGAACAGACATATATATATATATATATATATATATATATATATATATATATATATATATATATGTATATTTATTTCTCCCAACACCAAGAAATGTATGGTGGATTTTAAAAGGTTTGAAAAAAACCTTCACCTGAAATGTGAAAGTAGGACAGTCCATTTGAGCCAAGTCACACATTCCACGGCACCACTAGTAGCCATTGCTGGAAGTACACCTTCAGTTCTGAGCAACAACAGCATGGCATTGTGGGTATGCAAATTAACCCAAATGCAAACCTTTTCTCCAAGAAATTGTCTTTGTCTAAGAGGGCAGTGCTACTTTATACATAGCTTGATCAACAGACATTTTGCAAGACTGTCAGGACAAATATATACCTGGTTTCACCCTTATTAGGGATCATCAGTTCAGTATAGTCTTGGCAGCCTTGTGGTTGGAGCATTTGGCCATGTTTTCACAACACCAAGAAAGTTCTATAACCTTAGCCTGCAGGCTGTATACAGTTCTTTGCTGCAGGCACACTACATCCTGAGCTATTTTACTCAGGGTTTGGAACTTACTGGGACCTCTGCAACAGCTATATTAAATCACCTAATTATATTATTTGGATTGGAACCTATACCTTTCAGATTTCTCACACAGGTAATCAATACACGCCTAACGAAAATATGGTATCCAGTCATTTTATTGCAAACATTACAGAGTGGTACATAACAGAGCAGACAATAACACATAAAAACACTGCAAATATTAATTAAATAAAGGGTAGTGGGGTAAAGGTCTTAAAATGGGTCGGGTGTGGTTGGGGTGGTGTTGTAAGGGTAAAAAAAGAGGCTTTGGGTGGTGGGGTCCAAATTTTAAAATGTTCAGTGTTTTGCCCGCAATGAAATGTACCACTCTGTAATTGTAATCGGTAAAGTCACATATAACCAAAAATACCATTTTCCAATAGTGACTTCATGAACTATTGTTCCAGCTCAATGCTTTTCAATTGCAAAATGCAGGGGAGAGCAGAGATACATTCAAAATATTGCGAGTTTTGCTTCAGCCCAACCTCACTCCCGCTCGCCCCCCAGCAAACCACCAGAGGAAAGTGCGTCCAGCGCATGGAGGGCAGGGATTATATTTGCACTTTCACGCCTCTGTTCTGTCTGTACTCAGTCAAAAAAGTGACAACAGCATTTGTTTAATGATCCTTTTAAAGAATAAACATGACATGACTGAAGGATTCCAGGCACGCAGTCAAAGCAGTACTTCATGTATATTGTAGGGAAAACTATTCGGCTTCGAGTGATAGTAAAGTATTCGACCGAAGTCGAAATCTCATTTTCAGCCGGAATATGCCCAAATACTCAAAGCCGAATTTCACCAATATTAATACAACAAAAAGCATTCATTCTTTATGATTTGATGTATTGTGCAGTAGGTTGGACACCAGGGTGGGACACAAAAGAACCTTCTTAGGTACCCCAGCTGTACAGCTCCCCATTCTGATTTACCTGTAGGGTGGGCACCTGGGTGGGCCTGCACTTTCCTCCCTCCACCCACCCACTCCCTCAGAATACTCACGTCTGAACGATCTCCTTGGTGGGCAGACAGACTGGATGGATGTTGTTGGTGAATCCAATGGGTCTTTTCAGCTGGATCAGAGCGATGTCTCGGTCCAGATTCTCTTTCCAGTTGTACTTGGGGTGAATGATGATCCGCTCCAACATTGCAATTTTCTCTATCTGCCTCTCGTACCTGGTGGGGTGAGTTATGAGAAACTTAGGACTCTGGCATGGAATCCTCCCTAGCAGTGCACGCTGTTCCACAACTGGCGGTTCCGGAACCAAGACAATGCATAATATACAGCTGTGTGAATCTGAGTACCGTCCCATGGACTACAGTGAGGGAGAACTGAGCACTTAGAGGCGATTGGATCTCTGTGTGTACAGTTGGACGGAGGAGCCATGCGCTCGGAGACTGGGGCTCTCACATCTGTCAAATTGTGGGAAGGCATATAAGGAGCTGATGTTTTACTTTCTTGGGTCTCTGCATAGGATGAGGGCAATTTTAACAGTTTACGGGCACCTACTTGTTATTACCACTTTAAACTGTTTTACTCTTATGTCCAGACACCTTTTTTCCATGGTGGTCATTATGCGGCTGTGTATAGTGAGATCCTAGTCTATGGAGCACTCCACTTAATGTGGCCCCAGTACCTCTTTTCCTACGTTTTTATTCGCAGCTGTATAATTCCCCTTTCACTTTCTTAGGTATTGTCTCCCTTTCTATAGCACTGAAGCACATTTTGGAGAAGTGTAGGACGTATTGGGCAGAGTTCTGTCTCTTGCCCCAAAGGCACTGCCTGCAGGCTCTGAGCATGAGACCCCCAATGCATACATGCACCTGCTGCATGCAATCCCTGAACTTCAGTCACCTGGTACCTGCAGTCTATGAGCGCCAGACAATCATTACAAAGCTGTGCCATTTCTCTTAAGGCCTTGAGCTGTAGATACCCAATGCTTATCCTCACCTATTGTAAATGTAAACTGGTAAGGGGGCTCTGCAACCCTGCTGAACCCAACAACCCTGTGCTGCCCAGTTTTAACAGGATCAGATATCTTCAGCCCAGTTTTAGAAGGGCAGACAAGGCTGGATGATGCAGATTAACTGCCAGGTGGGCCAAGCCTCAACATAATTAGAATCCACTACTATAACCATCCCCTTAAATCTGCCTGAAGGCCTCAAGGACTCCCACTCCTGGTATGGCAAGGCATTGCTCACAGAGGAGCGACAGCTCAAAACCCACTCCCATTTAATAGTGTCCATAGACCCCCCCCCCCTCCAGCTTTTCTCTCAATAATGTGTTGCCGTTCAGGGCCTAGAGAATAAGTGGTGGGGTGTTTGCTCTCATTTTCCCATATGTTATTTTTTAAATGCACCCAATTGCCTCAAAGTTTGACTACCTTTGAGCCGAAGACAAGCTCACATTACTTGTCCTATTTGTCCTTTTTGCCCATTTGCCCTTCATACAGGCCATTCTGAAGCAATGGTAACCTCTTCGGCCGGTAACGACACACTGCCCAAATAAAGCCAGTGGAGGTGGTTATTATTGCTATTAGCACCCTGAGGCAAACCTTTGATGAAAGCAAGAGGATGTTTGATGGCAATGGAAGGAGGGGCTGCTATCCATTTCTGATGTATATTTTCACTCACTGTTTAGGGAACTCATGAACTCTCCATCAATGCCCTCTGTTGAAATGCACATGCATGTTTCATGAGCTAGACTATATAAAAGAGAAATGCAACCGTTCACAGCCTTTCATGGGTGTACATCTAAAGCAGCATATAATTAGTCATGTTCCTCTTTTTCCACATACCTTGGAGTTTCCTTGAAGTACTTGTCTGCCTAGCTGGCCCCCTCTATTGCAACAACACTTCCTCTATGCACGCAGTGCCTTGGTTTTTAGTTTGGTCTTTTGGGTGGTACTAATGCACCACCTATAAGCCAAAACCATTGCATAGAGTACCGCTAGGGAGAAATGGCATATGAGGAGGGACACAAAGCTTGCAGGTGTTATTTGGTTATTTACCCACCCATTGACTGCCCATGGCCACGCTAATCCTTCTATTCCCACCCATGTCCTGCCCCCCCCCCCAAATACATCCTCCTGGGACCTCTTTGAGCTACTTTTTTCAAGCCTCAACATCAAACGTTGTGCTCGAAGTGTATGTTTTTTCAAAGCAGTCATCTGAGATTTAATGAATTAAATCGAGCTGTACACACGCTACTGGTGTAATAAAATGTGTACTTTTAAGGACAATCAATCTACCTGGGCTCATCTCTTGTACCTGGAGTTAAGTGACATTATTTCTACAGGTGTGACTCCAATCTCTTGGATTACAGCCCACGTTGTCCCACTCTTCAATTGTGGAAGCAGGACTGACCCATCGAATTACCGACCTATTTCACTCATCGACGCTGATTGTAAGATCTTTTCGTCTTTCCTGCGATCTCATCTTGAGGAGTGGGCACGTATGTACCATCTGTTGGATCAATTCCAGACTGGTTTCAGGAAGGGCCACTCGACTAATATTAATGGGCTTGCCCTTAAGTGCGTGCAAGAAGCGGCGTGGATGACATCAGGGGGCTGCACGTACATGGCCTCGATTGACCAGACTGCTGCGTTCGATCGTGTAGATCGAGGCAGACTGTGGAAAAAGCTGGCCAGTTGAGGCATGCCTATGGGGCTCTTGAGATTAATTAGCGGTGTCTACGAAAACTGTGGGATCCAGGTACGTTTAAACCAAAGGGGGGATCTCTCGAAGAGAATTCTATCCTACCAGGGTTTAGACACAGCTGTACACTGGCCCCCTTGCTCTTCAACCAATATTTCTCCGACGTCTCGCTAATGAAGGAAGGTCTTCTTGCTCCAAGGATTGGCAAGGAAAAAATTATATGGCTTGCATATGCAGACGACCTATTAAACTTTGACCTCACCAGGGTGGGTTTACAACAGTCTCTTACAAATTTTGAAGTATATGCTCAAGCCAATGGACTAATAATTGATCCTAACAAAACTAAAATGTTATCCTTCAGGAAAGCGAGGGCAAAGACCTCGGGGTCTATTGAAAAGTTGGGTGGGATTCCCCTGAAACTTGCTGGGTCAGTGCGATACCTTGGTTTCAACTTTTCAGCCTATCGGGGCTCCAAGGTAATTACTGAGCCCAATGTACATAAGGCTAAATTATTGGAGGCTCAGATGGTAAAGATTGACAGAAGGTTTGGGACATTTTCCCTGAAACCAGCTTTGATCTTTGTTTAAAGCAAAATTATTCCCAAATTAACCTATGGCCTGGAACTACAATCTGAGAAAGTAAGGGGAACCCTGAACTGAATAGATGGCCGCATTTGGAGAAGAATTTTGGGCGTCCCGAATGTGGTTCCTATGTCTGCAATCAGGTTCAAATTAGGAACAGTCTCGATGTGGGCACGGGTACAGTGGGCCTGTCTCTCTCTGTACTCAAAAATTAAAACTGCAATGCCAAATACACTGTACCATCTTATGGGTAGAAATCTAGATTTTTCACTGACCCTGATCTCGCTCAAGGCCAGATCAGAAGTCATTCTCGATGAGATTGGAACATCTGTGGAGATCTTGAATGTCTTACCTACTAGGGACATTTTAGCAAGGAGATTGCTAATCCCGTTGGGCGAAGCCAGTTGTAGGTTCTGCTCGGCCAAGTTGAAGACTCTAAAACATCTGGTTATGGAGTATGTGTTATTACAGCCATTGAGAGTAACATTTTTGGAGCCCCTTAAAGGGAACTCCATTTTGTACAATGAAGATTGGGCATGGAATGGTGCCTTAATATCCACACCATCCATGAGGGTTTAGCATTATCAGGTTTTATTAAAAGCTTGAATCTGTAGTATGTATTTACTGCAACTCGTTTTTTATTTTTCCTACACTTAGTCTGTACTGTATATGGATTATGATATAAGAATTATATATGTTTTTTACTTGACTTTTATTCCTTAAGAGAGACTTTTCTTTTCTCATATGTATATACATGTGTAATTGATGTTTTCTGGGGTATATCTTAATGTTAACTTGTCTTCTATGTAGGGATATGAGGAAAAGTGCGTTTCTATTGTTTATTTGGTATCTTTGAATTTTATTATTATTAACGTCGATGTTGGACTGGATTTTATTTATGTTTCTTGATTTTATTATGTTTCTCTTGTTTTTTTGTAAAGGTTTAAACAAACCAAATGCAAATAAAAATAAAATATGTTAACCAGGTCTTCATTCAGCCACTGGATGTATAAGCAATATTCGTGTCCTTCAGTGAAGTTCTGTAAAAAACAAGTATTGGCAAAGTCAACAGTTTTTGCTTGTGTATACGTATTAGTTATTTGCCGGGCACTGTTATTTGCTCAGTTACTCACACCTTTTGCAGCTACTTCCATCGATGATCAGTTAGTATCACCACGGCAGTGCCTGGGAAATACCTTTCCCATGCCCACACAGTAGTAAAAACTGTTGGCATTGCCAATGCTTGTTTGGTATAGTGTTTACTCCGTTTTGCAGTGTTCCCAGTTGTAGCATATGGAAGGACTGACCTATGTACAGCTAAATCGGTTTGCCCAGCTTCACAATATCTGTTTGAATGGGAAAGCAGAGGTTAGGTGTCCTGGCTCCAGAATTATTGTGACCTTCCCTAACGTTCAACGCTGGTCAACTTGAACTACAATACGATTGTTAAATAGGTAGTGTTAGTGAGCTAGCAGCTTCCTGGGGCTTCTGCTTTGTGATGTCTTCTTTTATCAGTGTTGACTTCTTTTATCAATGTTCAAGGATTCTAAACCAAATCGTGGGATACTTTCATTTTCTTCCAGTAGATTGCTGAATTCTCCATGCTAATTCAGAATTACACATCTTTCACAATCTAAAATGTGGTGTTAATCCAACTGCTTCCATGGTCTTAATCCTCCTCATTGCTAAAATCATTTCTTCCAGTCCATCAATCCACATCTCCTGCTATTCTCCCGAGCCCTTTCTACAGCCCATCTCCTTACTAATCTCATCTTTAACCTCTGCATCAACCACTTTCTTTAGTCTCTAAAAGCCCATCACATCCAACACCTCACACATCGTCTCCCACCCCTCCTAAAACCCATCCTCCTTCCAACTAGAGCTCTCAACTCAGGGCAATGGTGTCCTCGTCACATTCGCTTTTACCCCCTTTGTTTATCCTTGCCTTCTGTTTTCCCTGTCCTGCAGTACCTTTGCTCCTCTCCCTGTACAGCTTTTCCCCAAGCTCTCTGCTTCTCCATGTCCTCCATTTAAGCTGTATATGTGGACACAACCTTTTATTTGCAATCTCTAATTGCTGGAGCATTGGTGAGATTCAGGTGCTGTCTGAAGCGGAACCAATCAAGATCTTCAACAAAGACAAGTTGGTTCTAATGAACCACCTGACTTCCACATCAACCAGGAAGTGTTCCTTCTCTCTTTCTTTACTAGTCCTGACTTGAGATGGAAAGGACATTGGAATGAATCTGTATTTATGTCATGCAACGTCTCTTTCTCCATGGGCAGACATTGCGTTATGTGTGGCAGCCTTCACCCGGGAAAATGACTGTTAAAGTGATCAATTGCTGGTTGAATTTACTCTGACTATACGATACATGGTCCTCCATTTCATGTTCATACTCTTGCCATTAGCTCTTTTCATCTCCACAAACACATGCCTTGTTTCCTCATTGGGGGCACAACCTGTACTCCGAACAAGCCTCTGGCTTTAGCGACCACCACTTTGGTAAAAGGGGCAGTGTACATAACAAAGCGTTGCATTGGGGCCAAAGCATCTTCTGGGGCATTTCTGAGACTATCCCCCTTGGGGTTCATTCTGCCATTACTGTTTTCAGAATGGTTTATATGAAGTGAAAGTGAAAAGTCGTAGTGTATATCATCTGGAGGTTAAATTGGCTGCAAGGGAACAACATTGGATGTAACAAACGGGCAGCTATATTGATGGCCTAAATCTTCCAAATGAGTAGTGGAATGTGATTGATTGGTTAGGAACTTGAATTTAACGTGGTGATATCAGACCAGCCATTCACATCAATCATTTTCTCACAGGGTGAAAATGAGAGCAAGAGTGGTTCCTTTATTACCTTTTAGTGGCTAGACAGAAAGGTACTTATCTGCTTTGAGAGCAGGAAAGAAGAGGGAGAGTACAGGAAGTGAAAGCACTATGGTCACATGGACAGGTCATTGAAACTACAGTGGACCTGGGACAGAAGGGAAATGTAGTTTTTGTTTGAAAAAAGTCAAAAAGAAAAAAAATGTTTTTTTCTCCAGATGAAATGTTAAAAAATGGCTTATTGTTTAAACTGCTGGAGACAGGAATAAAATGGAGGATGAAGCATAATGCTTGCCTCTGTCTTGACCTAGAATTACCAGGCAGCACATGTATTCATAGGCAGCATTGTGCGCCAATAAGCGGGTTGTTGTATTGGCAGGTCCTCAGTATGAGGGATACATTCCCATATTTCTGAGTCTGTCTGAAGTATTGTTTTCAGGTTTTTCCTGATGACAACCGACGTGCGATTTCATAGGTAAATGTTGGACGGAAGAACATCAGACGTTAAAAACAAGTTGACGGCCATGTTGTGTGATCCCTGTCACTCTACCTTACCTTCCATAGCATAGACTGCCATAGACTTAAATCAAGACATACCTAGGAAGACTTGCGACCACTGTAAATGGATTGTAAATACTGCCTTACGATGCACATGAACCTACTTGCCAATTTTAGCTAGTGCCACACGTGTAGGGAACTGAGCTTTAGCTTGCACCGCATCTAGATAAAAATTAGTATTCTTAACATGCACCACACTTAGAATTTCTGAACCCTAGCTTGCGTCGCATCTAGATAGAAATGTGATTGTTAGCATGTGCCTCACTCAGGATTCTTAACTCTAGCTTGCGTCGCATCTAGATAGAAATGGGATTGTTAGCATGTGCCTCACTCAGGATTCTTAACTCTAGCTTGCGTCGCATCTAGATAGAAATGGGATCGTTAGCATGTTAGAAGTGTCCTCAATAGCCTCTGTGAAAAGTCGATTTTAGAAGTGTCCTCAATAGCCTCTTTGCTAAAGTTGAATTTAGAAGTGTCCCCAATAGCCTCTGTGAAAGTTGAATTTAGAAGAGACCTCAATAGCCTCTGTGAAAAGTTGAATTTAGAAGTGTGCCCAATAGCATCTGTGAAAAGTAGAATTTAGATGTGTGCCCAATACCCCCTGTGAAAGTTGAATTTAGAAGTGTCCTCAATAGCCTCTGTGGAAAGTTGAATTTGGAAGTGTGCCCAATAGCCTCTGTGAAAGTTGAATTTAGAAGAGTCCTCAATAGCCTCTTTGTTAAAGTTGAATTTAGAAGTGTCCTCAATAGCCTCTGTGGAAAGTTGAATTTGGAAGTGTGCCCAATAGCCTCTGTGAAAGTTGAATTTAGAAGAGTCCTCAATAGCCTCTTTGTTAAAGTTGAATTTAGAAGTGCGCCCAATAGCCTCTCTGAGAAAGTTGAATTTAGATGTGTGCCAAATACCCCCTGTGAAAGTTGAATTTAGAAGTATCCTCAATAGCCTCTGTGAAAGGTGAATTTAGAAGAATCCTCAATAGCCTCTGTGAAAAGTCGAATTTAGAAGTGTGCCCAATAGCCTCTCTGTTAAAGTTGAATTTAGAAATGTGCCCAATAGCCTCTGTGAAAAGTTGAACCTAGAAGTGTTCCCAATAGCCTCTCTGTGAAAAGTAGAATTTAGAAGTGTCCCCAATAGCCTCTCTGTGAAAGTAGAATTTAGAAATGTGCCCAATAGCCTCTGTGAAAAGTTGAACCTAGAAGTGTCCCCAATAGCCTCTCTGTGAAAAGTAGAATTTAGAAGTGTCCCCAATAGCCTCTCTGTGAAAGTAGAATTTAGAAATGTGCCCAATAGCCTCTGTGAAAAGTTGAACCTAGAAGTGTCCCCAATAGCCTCTCTGTGAAAAGTAGAATTTAGAAGTGTCCCCAATAGCCTCTCTGTGAAAGTAGAATTTAGAAATGTGCCCAATAGCCTCTGTGAAAAGTTGAACCTAGAAGTGTTCCCAATAGCCTCTCTGTGAAAAGTAGAATTTAGAAGTGTCCCCAATAGCCTCTCTGTGAAAGTAGAATTTAGAAATGTGCCCAATAGCCTCTGTGAAAAGTTGAACCTAGAAGTGTTCCCAATAGCCTCTCTGTGAAAAGTAGAATTTAGAAGTGTCCCCAATAGCCTCTCTGTGAAAGTAGAATTTAGAAATGTGCCCTATAGCCTCTGTGAAAAGTTGAACCTAGAAGTGTCCCCAATAGCCTTTTGTGAAAACTGACTATAGAAGTGTGCCCAATAGCCTCTCTGTGAAAGTTGAATTTAGAAGTGTCCCCAATAGCCTCTCTGAGAAAGTAGAATTTAGAAGTGTTCCCAATAGCCTCTTTAGAACATTTTAGAAAACATTTGAATGACCATATAACCCGCCATATGCTTACTCTCTCCTTTACACCACCACTCAACTAGAACGCAGAGATACTATGACACCATTCGGTATAACTGTTCTCATACCACCATCCATCACATACTCCACATCACTCTATGTAAACACTGCTGGTTACACACCCCCAGCCAGGCGTTCTCCTCAGGCCTCACGCAGCCACATCCGGTCTGGATTAATCCTGCCAGAACGAACACATACTCCTGACCCCTCAAACACCACACCTACCGCTAAGAAGCAGCTATTACACGAATACCGCACAAGCTACACACATACATAAATTGAATTTAGATGTGTGCCCAAGATCCTCTGTGAAAGATGCATTTAGTAATGTGCCCAATAGACACTCTGGAAAGCTGCATTTAGAATGTACCCAATAGACACTCTGGAAAGTTCCATTAGAAGTGTGCCCAATAACCTCGCTGTGAATTTAGTAGTGTTCCCAACAACCCCTCTGTGAAATTTAGAGGCGTACCCATTAGCCGCAATGAGCGTTACATTTAGAAGTGTGCCCAATAGCCTCTCTGGTAAATTGAATTTAGAAATGTTCCTAATAGCCTCGCTGGAAAACTGAATTTGGAATTATTCCCAATAGCCTCACTGGAAAATGGATTTTAATAGTGCGCCCAGTAGCCTCTCTGTGGAAATATGAATTTAGATATGGGCCCAAATATCCTCTGTGAAAGCTGCATTTAGAAGTGTGCCCATTAGCCACGCTGTGAAAGCTGCATTTAGAAGTGCTACCAATAGCATCTGTGAAAGTTGATTATAGAAGTGTATCCAATAGACACCCTGGAAAGTCGCAATTAGAAGTTTGCCCAATAGCCTCTCTGAAAAATTGAATTTAGAAATGTGCCCAGTAGACGCTCTGTGATAATTTGCATTTAGAAGTGTACCCAATAGCCTCCGCGAGAGTTACACTTAGAAGTGTACCAAGTAGCCTCGCTGATAAACTGAATTTAGACATGTTCCCAATAGCCTCTGTATGGAAAATTGTACTTAGAAGTTCGCCCGGTAGCCTCTCTGGGAAAGTGTTTGCACATTTGCACATTGAAAGAGCATATAACCATTCTTACCACACCCCACGCTTACTCTCTCCTTTACATCACCACTCAACTAGAACACAGAGATACTATGACACCATTCGGTATAACTGTTCTCATACGAACATCCACCGCTTACTCCACATCATTCTATGTAATCACTGCTGGTCTCACAACCCCAGCCAGGCGTCTTCCTCAGGCCTAACGCAGCCACATCCGTTCCGGATAAATCCTGCCAGAACGAACACATTCTCCTGATCTCTCAACCACCACACCTACCATCAGCTATTACACATGTACCGCACGAGCTGCACACATATCCGGTGCACACACGCACCTTTTGACTCTCCCTACTCTCTCTACTGATCTGAACTTCGGTTCCCAAGGGCGTTCAACCTACCAGCGCCTTCAGACCATACCAATGGTATATAAGGCGCTATATAAGTGCAAAATAACAATAACAAGTATGAGTGGGGACATTTCCATATTTCTGACTACGTCGGAAGCTTTGTTTTCAGGTTTTTCCTAATGACGATCGATGTGCGATTTCATTGATAAGCGTCGAGAACATAGGAACATCAGACGTTAAAAACAAATTGACGACCACACCATGTGGTCAAAATAGACTCTGCGGACATCTATGGTGGGTGGCGTTTGAAGTAGCTAAATGAAAGGCTGCCGCATTTTTGGTAACTTTACATTGGCCTAGAGCAATGAATAAGAAACGCATGCAGCATTTGTTTCGTACGTTAGAGAGTGGGGGTTGAGAGTGGTTTATTTTATATTATGTTGTACAGCTGCCCTATGATAAAGTGACAGTCAGGAATCATCATGGGCTTTGACGCATAAGAGCGTTCGCACTCACCCTGAGTGGGGAGCGTTGATGGACGGTATTTTATGGAAGATGAAAAGGCAACGAGATTCAGCCTGGCACGAGAATGGATGGCTTTTGCAGAAAGACACTTCAGGTAAATGGCTGGAAGTTGAGTGTTTACCCTAAACATGTCCAAGGGAATTAGATACCTTGCACATGATAACTTTAAAAAAAATGTTTTTCAGGCAAAAATTAGTCTGGCTTGCAATAATGAATTGGAATTGGCTATTATGCCCAGTGCGTGGGATTTGTCTCTCCGAATTCAGTGGAGGTAATGGATGTTTCACCCGATCTGTTTGTTGGTCTGTGTGAACACTTTCTGGTGCAGGGACTGATGGTGCTGTTGGTTTGTTTTACAGTGTCAGTGACCTTGGACCTGAAGAAGATTCATCAACATAGGGATGTGTTCCTGTATAGACAAAACTAGCAATTTCTGAAGGTCGTGAAGACAAGTTGTATAGTGCTTTACAATCTTTGTCAACCTCAGCTAGTAGTCCATCTAATTGTTTTTGCTCTGACAACTGAGTTTGGATCCTAAGATTTACTTCTTGGCTCGGCATGGAATTATCTACTTCAAGGAATTCATTGATTATCATCATTTGAGGTTATGATTATGGTTTTTAGTGTTTTGTGTCTTTGATGTTATAATGAATTTGTGCATTGTTGATGAAACAACAAGGTTATATTATGTGTAATATATGGCAAGTTTGGGAGTATGACTAGTTAGGATGAATGTTCAAATGGTGTGTATGTGATGAATGTTTGATTTATAACAACATATATGATAATTGATGGTTTCATTATGAATGTGCATTTTCAATAAATATGTCTATTTCTGCACTCCAAAAGTGGCCAGGTCTGCTTCATTTAGGGTGGAACCATTTGGAATTAGTCTTGATTGAATATATTGAACTCGTTTTTGGATCTATCTCAGGTGACCCCTCCTCTTTTTCTGATTTCTATGAAGCCCATGAACAGCTTGGGATAAGCACATGTAGATTGGTTCGTTCAGGAGATTGACACTGCCTTGGTCCTATGCAGAGGAATCCTTCCTTAGGTTGAGAAGAAAAGGTTGCTGGAGGGAATAGTAAGAGCAATGTATTCACTGTAGGAATTAAGGAGGTTAAGCCCCTCTTTACTTTGCAATGACCCATAACATCTGTACTTGTTATAATCTGGTCTCTTTAATTAAAGAAACTGAGGCAGTGGGAACATATGTCTGTGGATGCAGGTCTGAGTAGACGGAGGAGCTATGCAGGAACTCATGCTTTACTTTAAAGTGCTGTTGCATGAGGTTTGGTCTCCTTCACCAGGAAACTGACATACAGGGGTAGTGAACTAAGCAGGCTGTAGAGCTATGGGCACTTGGAATTGCTGAGGATCTTTTTCTATTTGTTGTTGCAATAAGCTCTGATACTCGAGTTTTAACTACCTTCCCCACCACTTTCTCCCGGTTAGATGTGCCAAGCCTCTTCTTCCCCCCCCACCCACCTGTTCCACCCAGCTGTTCTTAACTTACTTTGCTCGGTAGTGTTTGCCGATTCGCACCAAAATGTCCTCTGTAGTGTAGTTTTTGTCCCATGGTGGGAAGAAGATGCAGTGTGCGGCCGTGAGGACCCAGCGGTCACTAATGAGGCTGGCTCCACAGATCGGCTCCTGCGGCTGCTTCTTGAAGAGCATCACCTGCCTGTAAAAAGAGGATTGGAGAGATGTTTACACAATGACAGAGATCAACATAGAATACTGGAGAGCTGAGGCCGAGCAGAGAATTGCACCATGACAGAGACCAACAAACAATACAGGAGATGGGGAAAAGTGCGCAGGGAGTTGCACCATGACGGAGTCCAACATAGAAAACAGGAGCTGGGAAGAGTGCACGCAGAATTACATCAGGACAGAGACAAACAAAGAATATAGGCAATGGGGAGAACACACAGAGTTTTAAATCAGGACAGCACCAGCACCAACAACCAATACAGGAGATGGGTGGGGGGGTACATGGGGAGCTGCACCTTGCCAGAGACAAACAAATACAGGAGATGAGTAAGGTGTGCAAGGATTTAGCTTGAAAGAAAATCTTGGGGTATTAAAGAGAGTCACTCAGCGCCTTGGACACTTAAATTTGTTTCTGCCCGTCGCTCTTGATGTATACCAAGAAGTATTACCCCCTCCTTCATGCATACAAATTAAGAAAATTGGTACTTCTCAAGTTGCGCCAGGCTCATTTATTTGAATATGTCCTTAGGTTAACACGTGTTTCGTCCTTGAGCCTTTTTCAAAACCGGACAAAAATTAAGTAATTCTGAATATATTAATGTGTATATGGTGGATAGAAATATAGAGGTTGGTGAAAGGTAGGATTCAAAGATTGACAGAAAACAAATCAGATATTTCATTAGTCTTTTGATATTTGCTCGAAAGATTCTTCATTAATTTAATACATCCTACAATCACATGGTATGTTTTGGTCTCACTCACCCCAATAACTTTAATTGCATCTCACACCAATTTAATGAATTTTTAAGAACCTTCCCAATCTCGGGTTAATACCTTGTTTCTACAATAAAAACATCATTCATTAACGTTTCAATCAGGTTCCCTACCGACTAATCATGATCTCCCATTTAATTTAGGGTTCTTGTCTTACCCCATTTGATAGGTTCAATTAGTTCTGTAATTGTGTGTTGATTCAATCTAACTAGCTCCATAAGTACATGAATCACACCCCCAGCTGTTCCTACAGGTTGCAAGGTTTGTATCATCAGATTGCCCCACAATATCGGGCTAGTTACTACACATATAAAATTATTTACCATCAGTGTTAGGTTCATTTCTGCATGCAATATGCCTCTGAAGGTTCCCATTCAAAGGTTATAAGCTCCGCCTCCAACTGCTTTTAGAGTCTGTGGAAACCATATTGCTTCTAATACATTGACTAAATCCTCACTAGGTTCAAAATTTCACCAATATGTGCATCCATATCTCTAATCTATCAAAATCTCCTTGATTTGCCTTAATTCCTGAAGTTCGATCTCCTTGCAGCAGTGTTCCGTGTTAAGAAGCGCGGTTGCCATTTTGAAGATCCTTTAAATACATGCGCATGGGCTAAGCCACGGCCACTGCATGACTTACTCTTTTATCTACATTGTAATTAGTAGTTCCTTCCTACAACAGCCGGGCGCCTATTTTTTTCCCGGCATAGTCATATACCAACGGCCTACATATGCCTCATGTCTATTTGCTTAATTTTGATCCTGGTGTAAACTACACAGTTCATGAATAGGTATTTAAAAATAAAAATGGGTATTGATTCCTTATGTATCATGGCATTCTTTATTACCTTATTTACATTTGGTTAACTTTTTCAATTCTTGCGCATGATACCTTTTATAAATCTGGGTCAATTAGTGTTTCTAATAAGTTAGTCAGCATCTCCTGTTTACATGATGACACGTCCCCCAACTTATTTAGTATCTTAGTTTATTTTAGTCTGTCTAAAAAGTTATTATAAGACAACTTCACTTTATAGAAATCAACTCATTGTCTTTGCTTAAACCAATTTCCATAATTCTTGTCTCTGTTTGCATCAATAGGCATCACTTGTTTCCCCCTCTCTTGCTCAATGTTACTTTCTTCAAGGCTAGACATTTTATTTCATGCTTATCATGCATCTGATGGCTCCTCTGCCAGTGTTAGGCCAGGGGTAGTCTAGCGACTTGGCTTTTAATAGAGGAGATATGTTCCCTTATTCTAGTTTTATGCGGTCTAATCGTGCTGCCGATGTATACTTTTTTGCAAACACATACTAATGCATACACATTATGATTTGTTTTCTGTCAGCTTAGAATCCTACCTTTTGCCAACCCCTATAATTCTGTCCACCATGTACACATTATTAATATATTCAGAATTATTTAATTTTCGTCTGGTTTTTAAAAAGGCTCAAGGCCGAAACATGTGTAAACCTAACATATTCAAATAAATGTGCCTGGTGCAACTTGATAAGTACCAATTTTCTTAATTTGTAAGCATAGATTTACACCAGGACAGAGACGCACAAAGAAGATGGGGCGAACATGCAGAGAGTTACACCAGGACAGAGGCCAACAAAGAATACAGGAGGTTGAGAGAGCTTACAGAGAGTTACACCAGGACAGACTAACAAAGAATCAAGGAGATGGGGAAAGCTTGTAGAGATTTACACCAAGACAGAAACCAACGAAGAATACAGAAGATGGAGGGAGCACCCAGACGGTTACACCAGGACATAGACCAACAAAGAATACAGGAGATGCAGAGAGCACCTGTGGAGTTACACCAGGACTGAGAAACGCAGATATGAAATAAAAAGAGCGAGATAGAGAGAGTGTGAATGAATGAGAGAGAAAAAAGAAAGGAAGGAGAGTATTGATCAAAACGGATAGTCGGTAAAGGAAAACATAAAGAGAAGAGAGTTATACCAAGAACAAGTATATTATGCAGGGCTGCCAAAGGGCAAACAATGTGTACAAGACCTACAGGATGAGGATGTATGAGATCTGTGGGCATTCCGAAAGATACAAAGGATAGGAAGGGGACAATCAGGACCCTGAAAGCAACACATATGTGCACTAACATCAGAGGTATCACGAGGTGAGACACTCAAGGAAAGACCTGGGGAGGGGGGCAGAGGGGAGATGTAGTATGCAGGTTGTGGAACAGAGCGATGGTGGGTGTGATAAGGAAAGACGGCAGCTCGAAGGCAATGTCTCAGTAACTGCCCCCAGCGGAACACAAACAGCCTCATTACAAGTTTGATGGTATCGATGATAAATTCGCCAGGATACCACCAAATGGATTTACCATTACCACCACTTGGTCTGGAGGAATTGCCGCCGGATTACAAGTGGTGCTAGGTGGTGTTAGTCCCCATTTATTGGAGTCCATAGGACTCCATAGGGATTGTGGTGGAATTACCACCAGTGATGTGGACTTTTTTTGTGTGTAAAGTTGAGGAATTATGCTGCAGGTTTTTCCTCTACCTTACCTCCAAACCCGTAGTTCAGTGGTGTGGTAATGCGGAAGTAATGCAATGTTAACTCTGTTACCATTGCAATACCAACATTTTTGGCCACACCGCTGAAATCGCAATGTGGCCCAAAGTCACCTAGGGTCAAGGCACATCATTTCCTCATGCAAGTAAATGGTCATAGCTGGCTGAGAAGAGCCCATGGGTTGGCAGTAACTTTGATCAATTCTTGGGGATACAGCATCACTGAACTTTAGGAAAGAGCCTAACTATGTGTGTGTGGAAAATCCAGTGCAGGGTCCTACAGCCGGATACTGTTCCTACGAGAGAGTGCTTGTGATACAGATGTGGCCATATGTTTTTTCTGTGCAGCACTGGAGTTTAGAGGCCATGACGGACGTGACCAGTTCGACTGGCATGTCTGTACACAAGGTTGAATCTACATCTGGAGGATGTGCCTGGGAAGAAGCCCACACAAACTGACTGTGGAGGCAAAGGTATGGATGGATGATTTGGGTCCTTACCCCAAGCAACCATACATGTGGAGGCTGTGCTCTAGGAAGATGTAGAAGAACTAAGGTTGTAAGACAACCCCAACCTGAAGACTAGAGAAGCCTTTCAGGAACTAGCAATATTTCACCACCCTCTTGAAGGTGAAGCACTGCCCAACCCCTGTAGGAACCTGATGGTCAGCTATCGGGGCAAGACCTAGACTCCTGTCACTCCAATCGACTATGCTGGAGCAGCCTTATTGCAAGCTTTGATCCTGGCAGCCTCAGAATGCACTGCTAAATCCAGTCACTACATCCATACTGACTGTGGCGTTGGCCCTTTAAGGGTACGCACGCGATGGGGTGACGTTCACTCCGTCGCGTGCGCTGTTAAATAAACAGGGCGTTCCCGGTGACAGACACATTCACCGGGGAGCCCACACTGATAACCACGCTGTCTCCGTGTCTCTGTATCACGGGGGGTGGGGGGCTCACGGACGGCGGCATCCGGAGACCGCCAACACTGACCACAACAAGACAAGAGTACTGGTAGCTGACAGAGTATGGAGACTTGGGCTGCCTAAGACTATGGACTAGGAACCAAGTTACCCATCCAAAGTGGCTGCAATCTGAGGAGTGCCCACATACCTGAAATACCTTTGCTGAGACCTCCTGCACTCTTTTGGCAATCGAGATGTGCCTGCCATGGACAAGATCAACAAACTATAGCCTTAGTAACCCTACTTTTGTGAGCCCTAGCTGCTTCATCGTAAATATAATCCTATGTGCACCTTTAGAAGTCAAAGAGCCTCATGACACCACTTCTGTAGCCTCTAACTGTAACCGCCGTCGAGCATCTGACAACACCAATCGGAAACAGTCAAAGATACCAACTACGAGGTATGACCAGCATTTAGCTGTCCTTCTCGAGGTCAAAAGGATCTTCACTGAGAAAGGAATGACTGCCCGTGCTTCTGGGGGCATCAGAGAGGTTGTGACCACATATCCCACCCCCCCTGTCCCCGAACCCACTGGATAAACATGCTGCAGGAATACCATCACCCTTCCCTTCCACAGTTTCTTTAGAGAGTCTTGTAAGCGGTTGAGCAGAGAATGATCCGCTTAAATATGGGTGACTAAGCGTTGAATATGTAATTTACCAAACCCAAGTGACACGGTTATTCCTCACCCTAATCGTTAGGTCGTAGTGAATGCTTCCACCCTAAGACTTGGGACAGACTACCTTTTAACTTGCCCTCTGCTGTACACAAAGACTGAACTTCTCTTCAAGAGAGATACAATATTTGAGCTATACTTCTCTGGACATTCCCATCTTCAAATTGATACGTGTTACCCTGTACTGTGCCTGAGCCAAAGGAAGTTCCAGGGGAAGGAGTACATCAGGTAGCAGCTTGGGGTGGGTGATCAATAAAAAAGCACCTGTAAAATTAAGTGTTTGTTGATGGAGGAGAAGAATTCCAACCAAAGCTTTTAGGCGGGAGACTGATGAGTTCTGAAGAGAGTCAGGAACATATACGAGAAAGGCATGAGCAAGTGTAAAGACATGGACACGTTACCAGGGGGCGCTTCCCTGCTCAGCATCTTCTCCATGGACGACTCGTCCTCCAATGTAGGAATCAAGCAGTTGCTGCTCGCTTTTGTCGGCTTTATTCTCCTTCTCAAAAAGAGGACGGATCCCACACACTGCACGTAAACACAGACCATGTTATGACTGCCCTGGATCACAGTGCACCTCTGAAAACAGCTTCCACAGCCCAGCTCAAACAGGGTTGGATCCCACACACCAGTCAAGCACGAGCCGTGTTATTTTCGCCTCAATCACACAGTCGCTATTTCTCCTGAGCATCTGCCACAGTCCACCTCTTATTAAAGGGATTCATGGCAAACACTGCATGTAAGCATAGACCTTTTTATTACAGCACTGCATCACACTGCTTATTTGAGCTCTTTCGCCAAACACAGCTGTGCTTTTCAAAGAAGGTTATATAATCAGGGGATCACTGAATGTACTGCACACAAGGGTTTCCTTCCCTGGATCACACCGATTCTCTTGTAACAGCTTTCTCAGGCTAGCCCGACTTTTTCAAATAAAGGATGAATCCCATACGCTGCGGGCAAGCAGCCAGTGACCATGTCATTCCTGTCCTGTGTTCCACTGCATTACTGACTCTTCTCCAACAACACAGGTGTGCTAAATCTCTGCCAAGGCAACACTAGGTGGTGGCATAAGGTGCTACTAGCAAGGGGGAGCACACTTGCCTATGGATGCAGTACATTTCAAACCTGACCCTGCGGAATGTTACCTTACATAGCCCTTATCAGGAATCCCGCTATTGAATTGATATTTTATTTCTATCACGCTCGTACACAAGTGTTTCAGAGTGCAACAAGGCAAGCGACGGGAACAGGGGAGAACAAAACAACGATCTTACTAGGTCCAGTGACAATGAGAACGCGGGAGTGGATGGGAGAGGGGGAGTGGAAAGGTGCATGGAAGGGGGGAGAAGTGGAAAGTACAGAGCAAAGGAGAAACAGACTAAATAATAAATACATAAATAATAGAGGCAACAAACAGTGGTAGTGCAGCCAGCAAGTGGAAAGTGCTGGGTTTAAGGCAGCCGGCAGGGTAGGTCTAATAAGTGCAGGAAGATAAAGGGGGGGCTGTATGGGTACAGATACAGACCCCAGTGCAAGGGGTGGCCCGGAGGCAGTGCGGGAGGGTGGCAGGGTGAGCAGGTATCTGGGCCCGGAGGACAGAGGATTCCCAGGTGCACGGTGCCAAGAGAGAACAGATCAGCAGGGGAGATGGGGAGCGAAGGCAGAAACAAAGAGGAAGGTCTTGAGGTGCTTCCGGAACTGGAGATGGTTCTCCTCAAGTTTTAGAGTGGCAGGGAGGCTGTTCCAGAGGGAGGCTCTAGCCGAAGATAGAGATCTACACCCAGCACGTTACTTTGAAAAACGACTGACCCTGAGGGAGTTGGAGGTAGAGGAGCGAAGAGCTCGAGAGGGGAGGTATTTGTGGAGGGATAGCTGAAGGTATTTTTGAGCCAGGCCCCAGAAAGCCTTGTGGACAATGCAGAGGGTTTTGAATTTAGTCCTTGCATCCACTGGGAGCCAATGGAGAGATTTCAGAGCTGGAGAGATACAATCCCAGTTCTTCAGGCCAAGGACAAGTCTCGCAGTCCTGTTCTGGATTAGTTGCAGAGGGCGGAGAGTAGAGGCAGGTAGATTTAGAAAGAGGCTGTTACAATAGTCCAACCTAGAGAGAACCAGAGCTTGGGAGACAATATGCTTCTGGGGGAAGGAAAGGAAAGGCAGAGTACCTCTGAAGAGGTGCAGTAGGAAGTTTGATGTGTTAGAGACATCAGAGATGTGTGCGCAGAAGGAAAGTGTGGAGTCAAAGACGACCCCGAGGTTCTTAGCCTCGCAGGTGGGGGTAGGAAGAGGGCCAAGGGAGGCAGGCCAGAGAGTGAGGGGAAAGGGTGGTGAAGGGCTGCCGATGAGGAGGATCTCTGTCTTGCTGGCATTCAGACTAAGATCATTGGTGGTACAGCAATCTTGAATGGCGGTTGGGCAATCAGAGATGAGAGAGGGAGAGGAGGTAGCCGAGGGCAGCCTGAAAATGAGTTGAGGTCGTCAGCGTAGCACTGGAAATTTGAGCAGAAAATGGCAATGCAGTGGACGAGAGTTGCAAGGTATTGGTTGAAAAGCCAGGGCGAGAGGTTAGACCCCTGGGGAACACCACAGGTAGAGAGGAAGATAGATGATAGGAAGGACCCAAGTTGGACCTGGGAGGGTCAATTCGAGAGGGAAGAGGTCAGCCAGGCCAGAGCCTGACCACTGATACCCAGGTTATCACGGAGACAGTGAGCATGATGGTATGGTTCATTGGGTCAATGGCAGAAGATCGATCGAGTAGGATGAGGACAGACGGAATGTTAGAGTCAAGATTAGAGAGCAGATCTTCACGGATGTTCAGGAGAGCAGTTTCCATGCTACTGGCAGCTCTGAAGCCAGACTGATGATCATGGAGACAGCCAACAGAATCTGAGTGAAGGTTAAGCTGGGAGATGGCCAGCTTTTCCAGGAGTTTGGCTAGTAAGGGAGTAATGGACATTGGGTGATAGTTAGCTGGACAGAAAGGATCAGCTGTGTGTTTCCTGAGAAGAGGATGCACAAGGGAGTGCTTCAGAGGGGAGGGGAAGGATCCTGAGGCAAAGGAGTGGCTGCAAACGTCGGCAACGGCCGGAGCAAGGGTGTCAATGTGGTCTTTGATGGTTTTAGAGGAGAAGGGACGAACCTGTTTTGACGAGGCTTTCTTAGATCGGTCTTGTCTAGCGACCTCATCGGGGGAGAAAAGAAGAAAGGATGAGAAGGGGGGGTGGCTGAGGGAGGGTCAGTGAGCGCAGATGGAGAGGGGGGAGGAGAGGAAGGGAAGGGAAGGAGAGGGTGAACAGGATGTCCTGGGTTTTTGAGATAAAGTGAGAGGCGAGGGCATTGCAAAGAGCCTGGGAGGCAACAGGAGGTGTAGAGACTGCAGCAGGGTTGGCCAGTTCCTTGCACATTTTAAAGAGTTCGGCTGAGTTGTTAGATGGCACCAAGACACAGGCTTGAATGTGGACTCTCTTCTTGGTGAGAACAGAGAGTCGATATTGCCTTTGGAGCAGGTGACAGGCCAGTTTGTCAGCGGATGAACAAGAAGCCATCCATTTCCTCTCAGCCTCCCTACACTCATGTTTAAGTTTTAGCTAGGTCAGAGTCATACCAGGAATTACACTTGGCTTTGGACTTCAGATGGATCCTCATGACAGGGGCAAGAGCATCAAGAGTAGCAGAAATAGAAGAGTAGAGAAGGGACAGGGCAGTGTCAGGGTGTGAGTCAGCCAGAGGAGGAGGAGGAGGGGGTGGGAGGGAGAGAAGGTGGCAGCGAAAGCCTCAACTGACACACGCTTCATGGGCTGGATCTCCGAGAAGGTAGGTGGCAGTGTTGGGGTAGGCTTGGCTTGGGGGTAAGAGAGTGAGAGATGAGAGGAGAGGAGGCAGTGGTCACTCCAGGAGAGAGGAGTGGTCAGAGGGATCGAGAGGGGGAGGCCGGAGGAGATCAAGAAATCAAGTGTGTGACCTGCAGAATGCATTGGGCCAGAAGGGAGGGTAGACAGAGAGAGGGAATCGCAGAGGTCACGAAAGAGCAAAGATGAGGGACAAGGAGAATTGAGATGGATGTTGAGGTCACCAAGGAGGAGGAGTTGAGTGGTTGAGGCCAGGAGGGAGGAGGAAAAGTCCGCCCACTCAGAAAAAAAGAGGTGATTTGACCAGGGGGCTGATGGGGAGTAGCAACAGTAAGAGAGTGGCTAGGCGAGAGAGGAGCCTGCATACAAGGCATTCGAAAGAGGCGTAGGTCTGTGTGGGAATGATAGTGGCAGGAATCCACTCAGGAAAGATCAGGGCTACACCGCCTCTGGGCCGGGTGGATCTGGTTGTGGAGAGGATCTTGTAGCCATCTGGGAGGAGAGTGTAAAAGCTTGTGACAGAGCTGGCCATGAACATGTCTCGGTAAGACCGAGGACATCAAGGTCCAGATCTTGGAGGAGGTGGCAGGACCTTGGACCATGACAGTGCCATTCAGATAGACATTAAGGATGACTCTGGAGGAGTCAAAGGAATCCATGAGGACTTCCCAGCATTATCTAACACCCTTCATCTAACAGTGTTCCCTGATCCTTTGGTCCAATGCAGAAGAAGACTGGACGATTTTCAACATTATCAGGTTAAATAATATGACAAGAAAACATGCAAAGATATAAACTTGGTTCTGTTTGCTTATATTTGAGAGCCAGCTTTCATTCCCCTTCTTCATACACTCGTCATACACCCATGACATAACTTCTAGTCTACATCACTCCCTATTCTAACTACCGGCACCCTCACATGATCTCCTTGCCATTACTACCTTGCACTAAAAAATGCTTTTTATTGGGATAGCTCTGTTCTAGTTGGATACTTTTTAAAAGTTTTTCTGCTAAAACTAGGGATCTGCAATGTGCGACTCACCAGATGTTTTGCACTATAACTCCCCTGATCCCTCACCATTCAGTATTCTGTCTATCGTCTCCTCCTTGGTGAGGACACAAAGTGAATAATAGGCAGAGACAGAATCAAGTATTATAGGAATTCTTTATTCAGCTTGCAGCATCAAGACTGTTCTCTCCTTCTCTCTTCCTTGAGCGTCCTCCTGTCTCAAGCTCTCCCATCCCTTTTCATGAGACAATCACAGAAGGGGAAAAATGTTCCTTGCATGAGATGCAGATGACTTAACTCATGAGAGGAGGATGTGACATCTTCCCTTGGTCTTCATTGCATCAGGTTGTTCTGATGCGTTTGAATGTCCCTGCTATCAACAACCTTCCCTTGGGATAGGCTCAGTCCGTCCCAGCCTTGAAACAACCAATCTCCAGAGTACCGGAGACCAGCTACTGGGGATAAGGACCTGCACATAGCAGGCATGGGTGAAATACTTAATTCCTCAACTAATTAAGTGGGCTATTCGGCCTTCGGTCCTGGCTACTACCAAGACACAGAATACACACTAGGGTATTTTGAATATTTGGTGACGTCCTGATGAAGGCTGCAAGCGATTAGAACATCATTAATGTTTCTGGAGATGGCCGATACACACTGTGTCGACTTTTGATTAATGTAAAACGACACTGCAAATAAGATGCAGGTCATACATATGTAAAACACAATTTAGGATTGAATGCACTGTGGAACTAACCAGGGTTGTGGTTGTAAATACAACATATGGATGTTGGACCTTTGTGGATGATAGGTCCCACAATTATAATGATTGGATTGTTTTGTGTCTGATAAATGAAATGAATTGTTAAAGTGGGTTACACGAATATGTCTTGATGTCTAAATGTGGTAGCGCAAATGTGGATATGACAATTGTTTTAACAATTTTTGTATTGTAAATACAAATTACATTTATGGTAAAATAATCAGTATATTTAATGTAAATTAATTGATGCAACAGAGTGTGACATAAAGGCCTTGATCATTGCTCTTTGATATATGTGATTGTTCGCCTGGAAGATCAAGCCCTACCAGGCCCCTTTTATATAAACATTGAAGTAAGACACAACACGCTTCTTCTGACCACTCGTTCTAGAGTTCTTGCAGTTACCATTGGACCTTTGGCGTGTGTGAGAGTTAGACGAGACAAGTCAAAACTTGAATTTGATTTCTTCCTCTGCTGCCTGTAGACCAACATGGTGTCGACTGCCGTTATCTGAGATGATTTGGCATGCTGCTGGTTATCAGAATATGCTTTCATCTGACTCTTGCTCTGACAGACTGTCTCTCACCATTGCATGCTGCTCAGGCTTCTTCAGAGGTAGGTGTAGTAGTCACATGCAGGGTCTCCTCCCGAGCATCAGTTCTGCAGGGCCTACTCCTGTAGTGCTATGAGGAGAGTTCAGATAATCATGGAGCATTGCGCCATGGTTTGATTCAGAGAGATGGCCGCAGTCTCACAACATTGGACAACTTTCTTGAGACTGCCCATAACTCTTTCTATCATGCCAGTTGCTTGTGACTAGCCCTACAGATAAGGTGTGTATCTGCCACTATTACTCCCTAAAAATAGGCAAATGCTTTCACCCACACAGCTCCATTAATATGTTTGGACCAGTAGCGCATGTATTACCACATGAAGAAACTACTATTACTGCCTGATGGGAAGAAGCAAATGTGTAACTTTGAATGTGAATGGATAACTAGGTACAAAGAAATCATTATTACAAAAACATCTTTCATTTTCCATGTTCTGCTCTTCATGTATTTTATAAAGCACATGCCCAATGAAGGGTAGGCCATTATCTGATTTGAGGACCACCTGGATGCCGCATGCTGAGAATATGTTATCCAAGACAGGGAGTACTGCAGATGCTCACATTTTAGAGGTGACTCAAACAACTGTGAATCTAAAATATACAACCAGTAGTACTATATGATAGTTACTATCTCACAGACCGCTAAAGGAACCAATAGCTACCATACGCCACACAATGTAAGGCAATTTAAACAGGATTAGTGGTCAGGACTCCGGATAAGTGTCCTACCAGGCCCTTTTACTAATTAAAATCTTGCAAAGACGACACCTTTTATCTTTCAATGCATACCATTTTTGCACCAGTTCAGAGCAGATGTCACTGCAAAGTGCAGGTGACTTGACCAAAGTCAGAAAACATGCTTTGATTCTTATCTGCATGGGTGAAACTGCAGACCATGCACATGGTTGACATTTTTCTCTGAACTGAGTGCACGGAGCTTGCCAAAGCAAACAGTGAGATGAGAAATGGTTTATTTCTGTTGAACTGCTGCTGTGTTTTGTGTCTGGAGAAGGGCATTTTGCCTGCATATTTATTGTCCTAGCATTTTAGGATCATTGGAGTAAGGCCCATGGGCGTGTGGCACCATATAAGTAATCAAAAACAAAGAGGCGATGGCGGGAAGGTTTAGAATGAATCTTAACCACTGGCAATGCTCTGGGCAACCCTCCAGACCACTGTTCTTCGCCTGCCAAGCCATTACAGAAGGGGAAAGACCATATGCAAATCAGGCTTGGCCCCACCCCAAAAGGGGCAGTCCAGCCCGAACTGCTAGGCCACATCCCTTCTGCACGAGACCACAAGCATCCCCAAACATGTTTCACCCTTGTTGGGGCTCATCAGTGAGGAGTAGCGTGGGTCTCTAGGCCCAGCAGGCACGGGACCCACGTCTGGGCATACCCGTTCCACTCGGGGTGAGAAAGCAAAAACAAAGAGGCGATGGCGGGAAGGTTTAGAATGAATCTTAACCACTGGCAATGCTCTGGGCAACCCTCCAGACCACTGTTCTTCGCCTGCCAAGCCATTACAGAAGGGGAAAGACCATATGCAAATCAGGCTTGGCCCCACCCCAAAAGGGGCAGTCCAGCCCGAACTGCTAGGCCACATCCCTTCTGCACGAGACCACAAGCATCCCCAAACATGTTTCACCCTTGTTGGGGCTCATCAGTGAGGAGTAGCGTGGGTCTCTAGGCCCAGCAGGCACGGGACCCACGTCTGGGCATACCCGTTCCACTCGGGGTGAGAAAGCAAAAACAAAGAGGCGATGGCGGGAAGGTTTAGAATGAATCTTAACCACTGGCAATGCTCTGGGCAACCCTCCAGACCACTGTTCTTCGCCTGCCAAGCCATTACAGAAGGGGAAAGACCATATGCAAATCAGGCTTGGCCCCACCCCAAAAGGGGCAGTCCAGCCCGAACTGCTAGGCCACATCCCTTCTGCACGAGACCACAAGCATCCCCAAACATGTTTCACCCTTGTTGGGGCTCATCAGTGAGGAGTAGCGTGGGTCTCTAGGCCCAGCAGGCACGGGACCCACGTCTGGGCATACCCGTTCCACTCGGGGTGAGAAAGCAAAAACAAAGAGGCGATGGCGGGAAGGTTTAGAATGAATCTTAACCACTGGCAATGCTCTGGGCAACCCTCCAGACCACTGTTCTTCGCCTGCCAAGCCATTACAGAAGGGGAAAGACCATATGCAAATCAGGCTTGGCCCCACCCCAAAAGGGGCAGTCCAGCCTGAACTGCTAGGCCACATCCCTTCTGCACGAGACCACAAGCATCCCCAAACATGTTTCACCCTTGTTGGGGCTCATCAGTGAGGAGTAGCGTGGGTCTCTAGGCCCAGCAGGCACGGGACCCACGTCTGGGCATACCCGTTCCACTCGGGGTGAGAAAGCAAAAACAAAGAGGCGATGGCGGGAAGGTTTAGAATGAATCTTAACCACTGGCAATGCTCTGGGCAACCTTCCAGACCACTGTTCTTCGCCTGCCAAGCCATTACAGAAGGGGAAAGACCATATGCAAATCAGGCTTGGCCCCACCCCAAAAGGGGCAGTCCAGCCCGAACTGCTAGGCCACATCCCTTCTGCACGAGACCACAAGCATCCCCAAACATGTTTCACCCTTGTTGGGGCTCATCAGTGAGGAGTAGCGTGGGTCTCTAGGCCCAGCAGGCACGGGACCCACGTCTGGGCATACCCGTTCCACTCGGGGTGAGAAAGCAAAAACAAAGAGGCGATGGCGGGAAGGTTTAGAATGAATCTTAACCACTGGCAATGCTCTGGGCAACCCTCCAGACCACTGTTCTTCGCCTGCCAAGCCATTACAGAAGGGGAAAGACCATATGCAAATCAGGCTTGGCCCCACCCCAAAAGGGGCAGTCCAGCCCGAACTGCTAGGCCACATCCCTTCTGCACGAGACCACAAGCATCCCCAAACATGTTTCACCCTTGTTGGGGCTCATCAGTGAGGAGTAGCGTGGGTTTCTAGGCCCAGCAGGCACGGGACCCACGTCTGGGCATACCCGTTCCACTCGGGGTGAGAAAGCAAAAACAAAGAGGCGATGGCGGGAAGGTTTAGAATGAATCTTAACCACTGGCAATGCTCTGGGCAACCCTCCAGACCACTGTTCTTCGCCTGCCAAGCCATTACAGAAGGGGAAAGACCATATGCAAATCAGGCTTGGCCCCACCCCAAAAGGGGCAGTCCAGCCCGAACTGCTAGGCCACATCCCTTCTGCACGAGACCACAAGCATCCCCAAACATGTTTCACCCTTGTTGGGGCTCATCAGTGAGGAGTAGCGTGGGTCTCTAGGCCCAGCAGGCACGGGACCCACGTCTGGGCATACCCGTTCCACTCGGGGTGAGAAAGCAAAAACAAAGAGGCGATGGCGGGAAGGTTTAGAATGAATCTTAACCACTGGCAATGCTCTGGGCAACCCTCCAGACCACTGTTCTTCGCCTGCCAAGCCATTACAGAAGGGGAAAGACCATATGCAAATCAGGCTTGGCCCCACCCCAAAAGGGGCAGTCCAGCCCGAACTGCTAGGCCACATCCCTTCTGCACGAGACCACAAGCATCCCCAAACATGTTTCACCCTTGTTGGGGCTCATCAGTGAGGAGTAGCATGGGTCTCTAGGCCCAGCAGGCACGGGACCCACGTCTGGGCATACCCGTTCCACTCGGGGTGAGAAAGCAAAAACAAAGAGGCGATGGCGGGAAGGTTTAGAATGAATCTTAACCACTGGCAATGCTCTGGGCAACCCTCCAGACCACTGTTCTTCGCCTGCCAAGCCATTACAGAAGGGGAAAGACCATATGCAAATCAGGCTTGGCCCCACCCCAAAAGGGGCAGTCCAGCCCGAACTGCTAGGCCACATCCCTTCTGCACGAGACCACAAGCATCCCCAAACATGTTTCACCCTTGTTGGGGCTCATCAGTGAGGAGTAGCGTGGGTCTCTAGGCCCAGCAGGCACGGGACCCACGTCTGGGCAT
The DNA here is from genome assembly GCF_040938575.1 of Ambystoma mexicanum. Lineage (NCBI taxonomy): Eukaryota > Metazoa > Chordata > Amphibia > Caudata > Ambystomatidae > Ambystoma > Ambystoma mexicanum. The sequence continues at coordinate 408,353,361 of NC_090934.1, forward strand.
ACCCGTTCCACTCGGGGTGAGAAAGCAAAAACAAAGAGGCGATGGCGGGAAGGTTTAGAATGAATCTTAACCACTGGCAATGCTCTGGGCAACCCTCCAGACCACTGTTCTTCGCCTGCCAAGCCATTACAGAAGGGGAAAGACCATATGCAAATCAGGCTTGGCCCCACCCCAAAAGGGGCAGTCCAGCCCGAACTGCTAGGCCACATCCCTTCTGCACGAGACCACAAGCATCCCCAAACATGTTTCACCCTTGTTGGGGCTCATCAGTGAGGAGTAGCGTGGGTCTCTAGGCCCAGCAGGCACGGGACCCACGTCTGGGCATACCCGTTCCACTCGGGGTGAGAAAGCAAAAACAAAGAGGCGATGGCGGGAAGGTTTAGAATGAATCTTAACCACTGGCAATGCTCTGGGCAACCCTCCAGACCATATAAGTAATAACATAAATAATAAGATGGAAAACAGTTAACAATTGGAAAATATCCTTTTAAAAAACAAATTATGCTTTTTCAGTGAATGCTTGCTTGCATGCATTGCACAAAAGGATTTTTCGGAGTTCCTGTGTTGTGTGCATTTATCATAAAGTTGCATCTATGTGGCGTATAATGTGTAGGAGCACATTTTCCACACATGTAATAATTTGTTTGAAACCAGACATCTTTGCTAGACAACTGTTTTTGTTATGTGTTCTATTGTTTTTTAAGTTGAGTAATGTGCTAGATCCTTGTCGCATACTATTTACACTCTTGCTGACTTATACTCTTACAATTTAATTTTGTTAAAACAATTTGTAAAACATCCACCCCCCCACCCCCCCTCCCCATCATAAAACCTTATCTGGGGCACAGATTAGTATTCAATGTCTAGTTTAAACTTCTAATCAACCTTAATTTGGAGTGAATGTGGTAAATGGTACTATAAATGGTCAGGGGCAGCAGGGCCCTTGCTCTAGGGTGAGTGATTTTCGTTATACCAATAACAGGGGTCACAGCCTCTTTCAGAACTTCAAGACTACACTTAAAACATGCAAAACATGACTCTCCATCCAGTGCAAGCACTATAACAAGAGAACAATAAAATGGTTGCATTTACAAATGAAATGGAAAACTCTGCAAAACCTGTCCATGTAGTGGTAATCAAAATGATCCCTCCAACTTCTAAGCACTGTGATTATTATTAGCTCAGTCGATAGTCCTTTTAATGACTTGGGCCAGCAAACATTTGACCATGAGACAAGATGTAGATTTTAGCATTGAGCACTTGCCCCTATGCGCTATTGTATCACAACACTGGCAGACCATTAAACACTACTAGTTCCAGTAAACGCGGGCTTTCATTAAGCATCACAAGACAATTATGCTATCAACCACAAAACACATAATATAAGGCATGTTTACTTTACAGTGTAGTGGCTAGGTTCCTTTTTGTCTTAAAAATGAAAATATACACAGAAGGTTTCAAATGTGCAGACCTTTATAGAGGTGAAAATGAAAGGCATATTGAGTGAATTATCCTACTGTTATATTGACATCCTCTTCTGCAACTGCTTTAGGAAGTGGACCAGCTGTAGAGTGGCCGAGAAATGGTACACAAATTATTTGTTCTTCTAAATTCCTACTATGGGGAGATTTTCTGATTCCGGAAGCAGAGTTAGCCTTCACATTTGAACTTGTCGCTATCAATGCTATAGTAGTTCTATCTGTGAGGAGCTTGGACAGCAGAGGCAATTAATGGTTAATGCCCTAGCCTTGGTTACCATCATTCAGCAGGCAGGGATGGTACGCAGGAGGCCGGTCTATGCAGCATTCATCAATTTTAGTACTGCATTTGATTCGGTTGATAGCGGTAGGGTGTGGCGTAAGCTCTGCAGCTGGGACATTCCGCCAGGTTTGCCGAATGTGATTATTTCTCTTCACAAGCACACCTGGGTTAAGATTTGGCTGGACTAACCCGGTAGGACATCCAGTTGGATTTCCACCCAACAAGGACTAAAATAAGGTTGCATTCTTCCACCAATGTTGTTCAATCTTTACATGTCCGACCTGGGTGAGGCTATTATTAATTCATCTTCAATACCTCTGAAACTGGGCGACATTCCCCTACAATGGACGGGCTATGTGAGTGGTGCTCTCACTGCTGTTATGCTAGTTATGCTATTGCTTGTCTATGCAAGGAGAGCTTTGATCACTCACTGCATTGTCCATCGGGCTCTGCATGATCAGGGGGCAAAATATCTTCACTCTAAATGTATTCACTACCTTCCAAAACGCTTTTTATGATCAGCGTCGGCAGGTTTGCTCTGCGTTCCCCCTTTTAGTCGCTCTCATATTTGGGGGCGGCACAGTTATGGAATGACCTTCCGCCAGCACTGAAAAAACTGCCTAACCATCTGGCTTTTGGGAAAGCCTTAAAAACGTATCTGTTTTAGATTACCGCTGTTGGTGGCCTGTTGGGTATCTGTTCCTCCATCTCTAGTGCCATGATGCCTTTGGGAGGCCGTGCGCTATATAAGTTCTCATAACGTAACATAACTTACCACCTTGCAGGTGTTTGGATTGCTAAGGCCTATGCTGTTCCTGTTCTATGCAAATGTAGCTTACCTTTCTGATGCCAGTCATGTATCTGTTCAGTGTGGGTGTGCTCGCACTGCTCCATCCCATGATGTTTCTTCTCTATGTGAGTGGAACCTCTACTGCGGTGACCGACTTCTTGATGGTAAACATGTACTGTTGAGACCCATGATGTTCCTGTTACATGTGAGGAAAGAATCCTATACCAAGGTCCATGGCATACCTTTTCTATAGTTGGAGGGGAGTGTGCAATCCTGAAGTCTATGCTGCACCTGTTCTATAGACCCATTCATTATCTGTTCTCTGTGTAGGCATTTTCTACCCTTCTTTAACTGGCACGGTTCCACTCCACCTGTTTTACATGTTGATAGTTTGCATTGCTGTGGCCCTGAATCACCTTTTCTGTTTGTGTGAGGGAAGCCTGATCGGATCTTACTCAAGATGACCTGATCAGGTGTTCTGTGCGAGCGAAGCATTAAAAGGTTTATGCTGCTGCTCTACCTTTACTTCAAATGCAGGGGAAGCTCAGTGCTAGTGTGCATCTGCTCCATTTGTGAGAGGGTGTTTGTTATACTGCACACTGTGATTGATCTGTTCATTTGAGAGAACCCTACTTTTCTCTCGTGATGTGGACCGCTGCTGCATAATGATTTCCGTACAGTTTTCACTTTTGTGATGGGTCGGCTGGACTATCACATACTTTGCACTCTTTTGTAGATGACAAAACCCACTTTTACTCCTTTGAAATCTCATTTACTCTCAAAGTTTAAAAATAGGGAGTAAAATACTCCCATCTCAAAATCTTACCTGAAGCACTGTTAGTGGTTCTGGTTTCTCTGATTTCATTGTGCATTGACACAAATGGCATGTGCTCACCGCTTTCTCTAGCACTGCATTGTTTACTGGGAACCACACAGTAGCTCTGATTTGCCATTTGGTGGCTAGTGCTCTGCAATTTCCTTCATATGCAGTATCGACAATCCTCTGGCATAGACTCCTAGGGATGACCAGAGGAGGCCCTCTCATGAGAATCCCCTCCGGCGACATGGGACATTAGTCATGAACAAGTTTAAAAGCAAGCAAATCCACCAGAATGATCTCTTCCCAAAATCTGCTGCCACGGGAAATCAGCCGCCATTGTCATGTTGTGATTAAGTCTCGTACCTTACACAGTTGTATCACCTTGTGTTTTTTTATTTATAATTTGGGACAATCAGAAAGGCCCAAAGGCACAGTGTGTGAGAGGAAATTGGCATATTCCTCAACCAGAGAATGTCATTACTAACATGGATCCACTTGATGTCTGGCGATGAACTCTGCAGGGTTAAACACCTTGCTGGGTTTGTGGAGAATGCTAAATTCGTGGTCTTGAAGCTAAAGCCTCATCTTTTGATTTCTGGAGGCATTTTTACACTTTAGCTGCCATATATATCGGCATCAGGGCCTGGTGATCGGTGTGATTGTGAATGGTTTTCCGAAGAGGAAAATGTGGCAGTGTTCACATGCCCCCATACCATCATATGATCAATCCCTCTTTCTCCGGCTTTCCACATCTGAGATACTTCTGCTGGCATACGCAATCACATGCTTTGAGGACTCACGTCCAGGTTATGTTGAGTAAGAATAGCTCAGGGACCAGCAGAACTGGCATCAACGGTTAATCAAGTGCAAAGAGGCGGGTTGAAGTGGGAAATGTGCTCTGCTGATGCAATGCCGTGTTTCACTTGTCTGAAAGTATCTTCAGATTCTCTCCACCATTGGAATGGCGCACCATGTTTTGTTATTTCCCTTGGAGGTGTGCTTGCGGTAGCGAAATATCCAATATTTCTGCTGCAATAACTGTCCACACCTAGGAAAGAACGAATGTCACTGACCTCTGACTTTTACTTTGTCAGGATCTTTGCGTGCAAACGTGGCCAAATTCACACCTGCTGATGTTCAGCATTAAATCAGCTTCAAGCATACTTCTGTGGGAGCATAATTATGATGCACAAGAGTGTTTGCAAACACTAAAATGTCATCACTGTAATTAAAATATTTGTGAATGTGTTCGATGACCTTTCCATTGCAACGACTGTTGGATGCCCAAGTAAATTGCTCCCAGGCTCTCTCCACCTTCTAGCAAGTGTGTATGTCGTGGACACCATCTTCCCTTTGTCTTTCAGTTGGGTTACGAATTTGCCATGATTCATGACGGACCCTGGACTGCCCACGAGAAGACTCGCAATTCTGATTATGACAAGGGAGATATGAGCTTCTTTTTTATACAATGATTTGCACATGATATTAAGCATAGCCCTAGTATCAACCTTGAATACCCCATCATGATCTCAAGGTCTACTTCCTTGCATTGACAGTAGCAGACATCATGCATATGCATTCTTCTATGTCACTGTCAGTTTCAGACCGTGATGGAGAATGTGGTTTTGACACCATAGCGTGTATGCAGCCTCTGGTATCATCAGCAGCTGTGGCAATATGTTTCATACGAGTGGAATTGCATACTTTTGTTAAATGATTCTCTTTGTCACAGTTAAAGCACCTCTGCACCATTGCTCTTCATGCACCATCACGAGGAACATGTCGACTGCATCGTTAGCTTTTTCTCTCCGGTTTCCACCTATTGAACAGGTTCTTCTTTGTCTCTGGGTGTGTGACGTTTCATGCACTAGTTCTGGTTGTGTGGCTTTCCCACTTCAATCTGGGATGCTTGAGCTTCAGCTCGTGCCTCTAGTAATAATCGTGGCTAGAGGAACCAGGTCTTTTCACAGTCTTTTGCGGAATTCGGATGATGAACAGCCATCTATGATGCACACCTTGATTGCTTCCCATTTGTGAATTTATGAAAGCCACAGTGAGCGGCTAACTTATGCAGTCTCGTGGCGAACATGTCCTTTGACCCCCTTAGCAAATTGCATGCAGAATTGAACACGTGCCTTTCCTGATAAATGTTTCTTTCTGGGGGTCAACGTATTTACGTAAGTATTCTTTCAGGCTCTTGTAAGAGCCATTTTATTTTTCGGGTGGTACATGTGGGAACACAATTTTCCACCTCAATAGCTTGATAAGTAGACGTCACACGTGTGAACATTTTTGTTCTGCGCTTCAAGATAGTTCTTGAAATGCCAGATCCACTTTTCCAATTTGGGCCCAAGCACTTGAGGATCAGACGTGTCAAAGGAAGTGGATGACGAAATGGGACTACCCCTGGTTTCTCCCTGTCAGACAGGAGACATCTAAGGTGAGGATGACATATGTCAGTTTTATGAAGCAGGGCACTGAAAATTAGCCACAGGAATCACACCAGCAATTGGCTCAATACTGGAAATGTGCTTGCCACCTTTTACGTGCATTGTATTGATGATGCCTGCACCAAAATGACCACTGTGTGAGGAAAACACAAGGGAAAATGTATTTAAATGACCACCATGAGTGCAGCTTTAAGCAGCCTCCCCCTTCCAATCACCCACCACTCCTACCACTTAAGGGACACTCCTCAGGCTATAGTCACCCCACCACCCATTATCTGTTAACAGACACTGTGTCGCAGCAATCCATGATTAATTGTAGAAGACACAGATCACTGCCAAGCAGGACTTTGTTAATCAGCTGGAAGGTGACCCCAGTAGTGACCTATGTAATTTGGTCTCGGGAGGAAGGTGGAGGGACCACCTCTCTAAAGTTTTTGAAGAACCACAGGGGTCAACTGACTTTCCTGTTGTAAACGCAGAGTGGAATCTTAATTTTGATGAACAAACTCTGGTGGACCTGATTGTGAATGGTTCCCCCTCTAAGGCAGCGGGGCCAAATGGGCTAACCTACCAACATTTGAGAAGTAATCCTTCCACCTGGGCAGAACTGTTAAGTTGGCTTTTCAACGAAAGCTTGGGTAGCAAAAGATTCCCAATTTCTTGGAAATCAGCAGTTATCATACTGTTGTTCAAGGGGGCGAACGGAAGGAACCAGCAAATTATCGACAGATAGCCCTCCTGGACATAGAAAGTACAATTTTCATGAGAATCCTACTGGGGGAAATCGAAAACTGGGTGAAGGGAAATAAAATCCTTTCAAAACTGTAAACGGGCTTTAGAAGGGGTCTGTCCACTGCATTAAATGGAGTGGCACTAAATGTTTTGAGTGAAAAATCGGGGGGTAAGGGAGGTCAGCCACTCTTTGGTGCCTGGGTGGATTTCTCTAAGGCCTTTGACAAGGTCAATAGGATTCACCTCTGGTAAAAGATAAGGGCTTGGCGCATGCAGGAGGGGTTGTTGTCAATGCTATTGGAACTCCACAAAAACACCACAATCAGAGTCCGCTTAGATAATGGGGGGTGGTTATCCAAGCCCATTAAGGTAGAAAGAGGAGGCGAACAGGGTTGACGGGGGGCTCTCTTTTCTTCAATTTATACCTGGCGGATGCAGGGGAGTATCTGCAAGCAGCAGCGTTCAGCCCGGTGATTAATGGGAGTAAGGTACATTGGCTGGCTTACGCTGACGATGTGGTCCTGTTGGACAGTACAGCAGTAGGGCTACAGCGTCTGCTGAACAAACTTGACTGCTACGCAAGAGAGAATGGCCTTTCATTGAACCCTACCAAATCTAGGATTCTTGTTTTCAGACATGGATTAAAAAAGATCAATTATTCTCATTGGAAGATAGGAGGGCAGAGTATTGAAAAAGTGGAGGACCTAGTTTATCTGGGCTATAGAATATATGCCTCACCAGTGAATTGTAAAGTAGAGCAAGACATGCAGTCAAAAATCTCCCAATTTATCCCATAAATGAAATAAAATATCAATGAAATATTGTAAATTCTCCATCATTCTCTGATAAAATATTACCAGGCCAAAGTGATTCCAGTGGTTCTGTATGGTTTGGCGGTGAGAGTGTCACTATGGCAGGCAAATTGGCAAAGGTGGGAGGGGCAAATCTGGAAGAAGGTGCTTGGTCTTCTGGCAAGCCTCCCGGTTTCCTGGATCAGATTCGAACTGGGATTAAGATCATTAAAGGTTCAGGCTGACTGGAAGCTAGCCTCCCTATTTCGGCTGATCAAGACAGTGGAGGAGGGAGCATTTTATGCAGACATCAGAAACCACATGGAAACTAATAGATCAAAGATGCTGACAAATCTGGGAATGTGGTTGGAGGAGACATTAATTAAAGCAGATTCAGACCTACAGACTCTAATTGAGAATCCATGGAAGGCAAAGAAAGCCTTGGATACAATGTACTGGATTTTCACAAATGAAAATATGCGTTCCAGGATGGATTCAAACTCATTCCTGAAAGGGGAAAAAAACTGGGCGAAACTGCAAGATATTTGGTGCGATTCCCTGACTGTAAAATAAGGAAAAAATTCCTCAGATTAAGACTGAATATAGCACAATCTGGAGATGTGCTGTCAAGAAGAGGAATGAGGGATTCAATTAAGTTCTGCTGTCTGAGTGCAATACACTAGAGAACCGGACATTAAAGCATCTTCTGATGGAGTTTGGGGGAACCTGGGACTTAAGATCTCGCTTATTTGATAGATTTGGTATAAATTTGCAAAGATTTCTGCCATGTATGTTTTGGGATCGGCTAACATCCGGACAGAACCAGGCTTTTTCAATTGCAGTGGTACGCATATTGGAGGGGTTTAACCTGGTGTTTTACAGGGTTACCGTCCTTCTATAAATCTAAGATTTTTTTATTTCAGGTTCCACACTCTTGAGCGGGAATGCTGCAATTGAAGGATTGTTATACTCAGTTGCTCCCAAGGGATATCCCTTGTTTGACATCTATGCTCTCATCTTGCCACCCGGGTGGGTATAAACCCATATTGGGATGGATGGATGAGGGGAGTGCTGAAAGTAATGAATAGTGATTTAGTGTTTTTGTTTAGTTTTATTTGATTTTATATGTGAAGAAAAAAAGAATATTGGTTGTTAAGTTGTTTGCTGTTTGTTTAATTGTGTATGTAAAAGGTTAAAATGTAACCAAATACATTAAATTAAAAATAAAATAATAAAAATAAAGGACAATTCTAACTTGCCCTTGTATGCCGGGGAAGGGTTCGTTCTCTGGCATACCTATACAAAGTAGTAGCAGAGGAGGGTTCACTACGCCCGTTCGGCATAGAGCCGCCTCTTCCATCACTGTGCCTGGAGGACTGTGAGGAGCCCCGTGCAGAGGCTGTCAGTAGCCGTCTTGGAAATATCCTGCTCACGGCCGGTGAAGAGCCCAACAAACCAGAAGGGTGGTGTGGCAGCCTTGGGGAGAGCTGGTGGCCGAGCAGCAACTGAGGGGGGTGGTGAAGAGATGTGGGGTATGGGGTGGCGATGAGTATTGTTGAGTATCAGTGTAGTATTATCAAGTATTATGACGCATAGTAGAGAAAGGAGCAGAGGTAGATGTAATTTCTGTGCTTAGGGAACATTCGGTCTTGAGGTAAAAGTTTCGGGGGTGAATAGTCTAGACTATTGAATTAATGGTACGGATGACAGAAGTTATGTATATATTGGATTCCCTATGGATTGGGCGTGTTAGCTCGGGTCATGGATAATGGTATCCCCGTATATAGGGGCTTAGCAAATAGAGCTAACTTAAATTGCGGAAAGTATTCTTCTGGAGTTGTTTTATCTACAAGGCAACGCTGTAGGTACAGGTTGAGCACCTGAAATATTGATTTTCCCTGTTAGGAGTCAGGGTGAAGGCTGTGGGTATATGTCAGGGTGTTTGAAAATATCTGTGTATTGAGAAAGTATTGTTGTGAGCTCTGTTACTGATTTCTCCCATTCCCTTATTTAGAACAAAGGTGACATCACCAGCAAGGTCTGTGCATAGGACTAGGAGAGCACGAGGTGGTGCAGAATTCAGTTTTGACAATCAAAAACTGACAGAGGAAGCTGTTCTGTAGCGGTGCGCGGAAGGCACATGCGCAGGTTTGGTGGGTGTGCCTGGAAAGGCAGAGAGTTGCAGTGGACCAGTTTCCAGAGCACACCTGAGAAGTTGGTTGGGAGCCAGAGAGGCATGTGACAGAGCAGAAAAATAATAGTTATTTCGAAATTTGACATTGTGCATGACAAGACATGTACTCCTATATCCTGTCCCCTTTCCTCCATACTGTCTGAGTGTCCCTTGCTAGGGACGAGAGAAGGAACCCTTTTCACCAGAAAAATCATCTTCCCTTTTAAATTTAGATGGGCGCGGGGCCTGGCACTGGGATCATGTGCTCCCCTGACTCTGCCCACTAGTGCCACTCCCCAGTCCTCTTTTCCATGTCGACGAGTAGGACCGCTTTCACCGAAGTATTCTTGTCTTCTTTTTTCTATTCCAATTGTCAGGTACTAGTCTGTCCTCTGGCGTCACGCTCATCCCTGGCACATGTCGACGACGGCAGGCTTCAGCAGGTGTCCAGCCTGCGAGGGCCCCTTCCCAAAGTCTGACTCCCACACCCTCTGCCGCCGGTGCCTTGGCCCAGAACACAGCTGGGACGGCGGTACCACATGCGACGCCTTGACTCTGCACACGCTCAAGAATCGACTAGCGAGGTGGTGGGAGCTCTTCAGAAGATCTCCCCCAGAGGACCGTAAAGTATTTGTGAAACGAAAGACCAGGTCCAAGTTAGGTGCCCTGTTCTCCTTCGCACCCCGCAAAGGTGACTCCTTCCCTGGGAGGCACCCAAGCGGGAGGGACCTCTCAGGTCGTAAAACCAGTAAGAACACTGAGGCTGCTCCAGCGACAGGCCCCCCGGCCGAGGGGTCGCAAGACCCTATCGGTGCTACCACTGAGGGGGCGCAAGGCTCTATTACCAGGTGCCAACCCGAGGGGCTATGCCCTAATACCGGACCCGTGTTTGAGGGGGCGCCTGCATGCAGCGCTACCGGCACCATGGCTGAGGGGACTCCACCTACGAGGCCTAGACATGAGGTGCAGGGAAGGTCACAACCACCACCACTCAGCATACTGGCGGAGCCCGGTCCCAGCTCAACAAGTACCATGACTCAGGCATGTGGCACACAGCAAAACAAAATGGCCGCAGGCCAAGACAAAATGGTGGCTCACCCAGCGCCCTTTCCCTTCAGAGATCAGGCAGGGGAGCGCACTTCCAGGTGGGATTGGACAACGCCTATCACCTGGTCCACATCCTATCCGCCCAATTTACTGAGACAGGGCACGCCCAGGACGCAGCAACCACCGGGCCCTACCACTATGCCTATCCCATCGGGCACACCTCTGGCTTGTGAAGACAGGTTCTCAGAGAAGTTCCTCACCCTCCTCTCAGGGACGTAATAAGGGACATGCTCCCTCCTGTACAGCTGCAACCACCCACAGCGGTACCGCCCCGGGTACAGCTCAGCCTGGCTCCCATGCCTGTACCAATCACGCCAGCTCTGGCTGTGCCCCCTCAGCAGCCTCCGACACTTATAATCAGCACACCACAACTGAAAATGTTTTAGGACAATGGGGGGTGGTGAGGCAAGGAGTCAATGGAAGCTGAGCCGACAGAAGGCCGGGGGATGAAACGCCCTCGGCTCCCACTCCCCCACCTCCTTCTGACCACGAGAGCGAGGGGCTGCATTAGGAGCACAGGGATTATTTCCAATATGGGAGTTAAAAGCAGCGGACGGGTACTCAAATCCAATATTTGAACCTCCACCATATACCAAGAAGGAGGGGCAGAAAGGGGCCGGACAAACAGCAAGTGGAAAAGGGGTGCACAGTGAGACTTAGACAAGCACAAGGGAAGAGCTGGAGAATATAGCATTGAACAAGTGGGTAGGAGGACAAATACTCCTGAAATTAGATGTGAAGACAGTGGGAGAACCAGGAGGGGCGAGTATAGAAGCAGCAGGTTGTAAAGAAGGCAGGGAAGCATGAGAGTGGGCAGAAATAATGGAAGAGGCGGAGAGAAAAGAAAAAGAGTGACAAGAAGAATGTGAGAAAGTGCAAAGGGAGAAGCTAAAGGCAGAAGAGAAGGAGCGGGATCCGCAAGAAATGAGGAGCAGAAGCAAGCTCAAAGACCTAGAGAGGAGAAGGCAGGAAGACGAAAAGGAAAGGCAAGTTTTAGTAAAGAGGGAACAAAGGAAGTGGCAAATAGAGTGACGCATAAGAGAGCACAAATGCAAGGAGGAGGAGCGTGTAGTGAGAAACATAAGACTAAGGTTGGGATGCACCGCCTTTGATGACAAAGAAGGAAGGGATAGGCAAATGGAGCAAGAGCGCAGCAAGAAATGTGACAGGGCACCTATGCTGCCAGACAAAACCAGCACAGGGTCCACTGTGAGGGGGGACTGTGAGAACTTGATTGACTTAGACGGGGAACCACAGGAAGCAAAGGTACCAAGGAGACTGAGCTTCCATGACGATCCCGACAGTGACTTGCGAGACACCAGATGATGACTTGATGGGGAGTGAAGACGAGGGAGTAGGGCAACTTGATAGTTGATCGGCAGGGAAAATCACCGATCGGCGCTCCATGTGGGCAGCAGAAAAAGACACAGGGAGAGTATGGGGGACAAGGACGAGAGACTGTTACAGTTCAGGGCTACATTGCACAGCCTGGGTGACTTGGCTGCATATCTGCAAAGACTTAGAGACCTTCCAGCACGAAGGAGGGGAGATGTGGCAAGGGCATCCGCATCCCCAAAAGACACCAGGAGACTAGGGGACGGGGGCAGGACTGTCTCATTTCCCCTTACTGGAATAAGGGGGGGGTGACCTCATTACATACCCTGGAATTTAAGGTGTAGGTTACCCTCGTTGACTGTGGGCGCGGGGAAATGGATATACGAAATGGAAAGGATGACAGCAGGACAGAAATGAGCAGTAGGGGACGTAAAAGGTTTACTAGTGACAGTCCTTGGAGAGGCTGCGGATGACTTATGGCAAAGGGCGAGGTACCCAGGAGTAACAACACAGAACACAGCACACAATGGTTTGCCGTTTGCTAATTGCCGAACGGCCGTATGGCAAGCTCTACAGACGCCATACCCAGACACGCCAGATGTCAGTGCAAACATGACAGGCAAAATGGGGGAAGACGAAGACCCCTTACAAAATATTATGGCACCTTTTTATGGCACCTTGAAACGCAAGAACAGTGGGATAAAACAGTTGACAGAACAGGTCCAAAGACAACTAAAGAAGTTGTTGGGGATGGAAGAAAAGGCATGGTCAGGAATACAACTTACAATAGTACTTTATTGCAGGCTAATGCAAGAAACCGTGAGGAAAAAACATGAGGATAGAAAGCAGAAAGAGCTGAAGTTATAGCAGAAGGAACTGTCTAAATATGCCGCAGGAGGAGGGTTCATGGGTTGAGGGGATGCACAGCATGGGTTTCAAGGAAGAGGGGGGCAACCAAGGGGACGTGGGGATGGGCATGAAATGCAACAGAGCGAAGGGGGATTTCGGGGAGGGTATCGAGGATATGGACAACAAATGCAGCAGGGTCCAGAAGGGTTCTCTGAGGGTATCAGAGGCAAATAAGAGAAGCACCCCAGTGCTGGGTGTGTGGACAAATAGGACATATGTGAGTGGCGGAGAGTGGCAGTCCTGCTACTTGACTTTACTTCTACAGTCTTTCTACACTGCCTATTTTTTCCAGATTAAGTGCTGGTTTGAAACCCCTTCAAAAGCCCATTCTATCCATGGAGCGGACGCGGAGTGGCGGAAAGTGGCAGTCCTGCTACTTGACTTTACTTCTACAGTCTTTCTACACTGCCTATTGTTTCCAGAGGAAGTGCTGGTTTGAAACCCCTTCAAAAGCCCATTCTATCCACGGAGCGGACGCGGAGTGGCGGAGAGTGGCAGTCCTGCAGTCATGACAGGCAAGGCTGCAAGGACTGCTAAGATCCCCCTGCCCACTCAGGCTCCCCAACCCGAAGACGATGATGTGGGCCAATGTTTGCGGAGTTCTCGCAAGCGGGCTGACGCCACATTGGTCCCACAGCAGGTACAGCTGAACAGTACTAAAATCAATTAAGTTAGACTGAAATGTCCTCAATGAATCCTCAAAGGTTTAAGACTGCTAAAAAGCAATCACTGATTGACTGTCTACATGACGAAATCTCGTCAAATCACACCAGTGATTCATGTCACGATGATGAAAGGCTTACGCTTCAAATGCTTTCTCCCCTTTCCCGGCTTCCTCTTCCACCATTGCAGCGGGAGCCAATCCCTACATCGATTCTGCCCACCCCGCCTTAGCCCTGGCCGTCGAGGCCCCCACCGAGCAACACTCACCGCCGGCTCCTGGAGGGGGTCGGTGCCGGGTGCGGCCACCTGGCGATCTCCGAGGCCGGCGCTGCTCGAGGCGGGGGGAGTGCCTCCTTTAGGCAGGGATGCCCCGCGGAACGCGGAGATCGTCTGTGGAGAGGTGTCCACCTATTGGAGGGCAGGGGGTGCATCAGAGAGGGGCTCGCCTCTTGGTGCGTCTGTGGCAGCGACCTCCACGGGGATGCTGGGAGTTACTGTTCCGAGGGCCCCATGCAAATCAGAGCCTCTGCTGCCGATGGCCCCGCCCATGGGGGCGGTGACGGTTAGGGCTCAGATCCACGTCACCCCTGTGTGCTCCATCTCCAGTGTAGAGATGGACCTGGAGATGAGCGAGTGCATGAAGTCACCTGCATCAGACCAAACCTTGGAGGAAGATAAACTCTTGAATCTCAGAAAAAGACCCAGACACACGAGACCTCTATAGAGCTGGTAGATCAAACACAGCGGACTGCCAAGAAAGCTGTAAAAGCCCCTCTACAGCGATGCAAAACCAGAAAAACTGTTAATTACAAAGCAAATGGCCAATCTGATACTAATAAAAACAAAAGTGCAAAAATTGTTCATCCACCATTTAAACTCTTGTCAGATTACTTCAGCAAACACTCAAGGGCGATTCAGGCCCGCTGTGAGGAACTCGCAGATGCAGAGATGCTTGAGGCTGCGGAAGAGCATACGCCGCCCCATAAACACCGAAAGATCATTACAGCAACCCAGAAGCTCCCTCCTCCCAGACCTTACGTCCTGAGAGCCCAAATATTGCCAAAAGACAAGATAAGATGGGAGTTCAACGGAGAACCACCTGCTTTATGTTTGGTAAGCAGTAGTTTGTTTGTGCCTACACCTCTTTGCGCCAAATTTCTGATGTAAATGAATAAAAGTACGTAGTCAAGTTTCTTCAAGTATATTTTCTTAATTTATTTGATATATGTTCTGCCCATATGGATGACACGTGTTTCGGCGTTCCATTGGTGCCTTTTTCAAATCCGGGCCTTATTGAATGTAATGCGAATCTCTCTTTCCTTATTTCCGGGAATTCGTTTTTAATTGAAGTGTATCACGGTAGTTCCAGGGTTAAATCCCACCTACAAAATTCTCTTGCTCATGCCTCATGCCTCAAGCCTTGAGGCATGAGCAAGAGAATTTTGTAGGTGGGATTTAACCCTGGAACTACCGTGATACACTTCAACTAAAAACGAATTCCCGGAAATAAGGAAAGAGAGATTCGCATTACATTCAATAAGGCCCGGATTTGAAAAAGGCGCCAATGGAACGCCGAAACACGTGTCATCCATATGGGCAGAACATATATCAAATAAATTAAGAAAATATACTTGAAGAAACTTGACTACGTACTTTTATTCATTTACATCAGAAATTTGGCGCAAAGAGGTGTAGGCACAAACAAACTACTGCTTACTTTACAAACGGAGCTGAGGGACTCTATGTCTCCGTGTTGACCTACATCCTTGCGACACAAGAATAAAATAATAAAATAAGAAAACCATTGCCAACTTTAATAGCACTAACATACGGGTCGCGAGAGTACACCTTATGTGATCCCCACTCAAGAAGTTCCTCACTCAGTAGATTGCTTTATGTTTGGATCAAATTAATTTTTTGCCGACCTCAGAAAAAGATTCTCAATTGACAACTCCCCCTATACTTCTTTCAATGTCTCCACTGGAAAATTCAGGTCTTGGTGAACCCAGTTTCCCAAGAGATCCTGAGAAAATAGACTTCCTGACCAACCCAGTTGATCTTCAAGTTGAAATCCCCCAGAAGATTCCACCGTGTGACGGAAATAACCAAAAGGAAGTAACTGGACCAACAAAGGCCCAGGCACCAGTGTTCTCTGCAGAACTGCACGAAATTATACTACACGAAAAGACCCAGGTCCCGAATCCAACCTCAGTAGAAGATGTTCAGAACATAACCAACAAGGAAGGCCCTTTCACAAATCCGACCAAAGTGTGCACTAAAATCACCAGTAGGCCCGATCGACTCCAGTCGAGCTCTCATTCTCCTATGACTGAGTACCTCCCTAGAACAAACACTCCCAATCGACGAATCTCTTCTGAAAAACTAGCTGTGCCCAGGCGCTCGAATTCGGGTCATCAACACTCATCTCGTAGATCTCTAGTAGACTCACCGAGCACAGCTTACGAACATGAGAGAACTTCTACACACTTGAGGCTATGCTCACCAACTAAGGCTAGGCCAAAATTCATCGACTCAGGTCCGAATAGGGAAATACCATCTAAGAAACCGGACATGTGTACTCTGATGTTGGCAATAACAATTGGCTTAAATCCATTCATCAAGCTTTACGAGTCAATAAGTGATACATTGAAGGATCACTCATCTATACAAGCAATGATGTTAAGTAAACTAATCTTTTTGGAAGGGCACATTATGGCCAAGGACTTAAAAGCTAACCAAGTACCTACATCCATGGACAATTATTTACCTTTGGCTTCTATCCAACAAGTACCATTGTCAGCCTCTAACAACCAGCAAGTACTGACAAAACGTACAAATCAGAGGGCTCACAAACTCCCCTTCATAGATTTGACAACAACAACTATGAGTTCACCTGTAACAAACGAATTACTTGTTAATCACAGGACGAACGTAAACATCAAGCGATAAACCTTGTTTAGAATCGATTTTTCAACCGATAGCAGCAACAAAAACTAACAGGACGACTCCAGTACCTCTCTTGAAAGTCTCAAGGGAAAATCCGGCTCAAGTCACAACTAACATTAAAAACCAACTGCTTCAACAGAAGGGGCAATGTGGTACAAGCACTTCACCGATCTCTACTGAATATTTCTTAAGAGATACAGAGATGATGAACATTACCCTTCATCCATCTGACCTTTCACACTCACCTTCGCAAGACCTTAATGTCCCTCAAGAACTGAAAAAAATTGTTCCTTACTCTCTTCAAGCAACAACTGAAGGAGTGCCCCCGGATACGCCACCTTTTCTTAACCTCGAAGAAAGGCTCACCTTATAACACAAAGGCAAAAAAAGCCTTCGACAAGAGAAAAAGCTTTAGCTGAACCAGCTAAGATAAAACAATTATTTTACAGCAAACTAGACGAAAACTCAAAACGCAAAAGATTGCGGTCCTCAGAATTTGAACCTAAAGAGCCCATGGTTAAGGGCCCTCATTGAAAATTGGATAGATCTAGTGACA
This sequence comes from Ambystoma mexicanum, assembly GCF_040938575.1. Lineage (NCBI taxonomy): Eukaryota > Metazoa > Chordata > Amphibia > Caudata > Ambystomatidae > Ambystoma > Ambystoma mexicanum. Next base: position 408,370,394 of record NC_090934.1, read on the forward strand.
AGCAGCAAAGAACTTCAGCTAATGACGCCAAAGGTACCCACTATAGGTCAAGAACCAAAGCTCAACGCCTGAAATCGCCCTACGACAATCAAATTAAATGGATATTGAAATTAGAACAGGTACCAGGCAACCAAGATGATGTCACCTTGAATAGAAGAGCGGTTGTCGAATTATTTCAATATATTCCATCACTTTGTGGGCTAAGGTCTTCTGACCTGAAAATCGTTGACCCAAGTGACCACCACCACAAGGCGGTATCTAACTTATATATCACTTCTCTAACAGTGAACAATCTTTTGAGAGCTGCCACAGAAGACCTATTAAGACTGGGATATGACCTAATTGAGTCAACCAGAAAGATCAGGCATTCCTTACAAAAGGATCAGAATACTTAACCGACAATACAGAATCGGACTGTTCGCCGAAAAACTCCTTCTTTAGGACACCTAAAGATGACTAACAACCATGCTGGACAAGGGTCAGCCAGGTCCATCACAGCCTCCAAAGACCGTCGAGTGCAATCTGGACCAGGTACCACCGACGATGTTGGGGCCTCTACGACACCTTGTCTGACACAAGTTAAACCTAACCCCATCTCCACCTCGAAGGACGCTGCAAGAAAGATTGTAACTACCAGCACTCAACCTCAAGATGTACCTAAGAAATCTTTCTTGGGAATAACAAGGCTAGTTCAGAATGATTCTCAACCACAAATGCCTAACAATGAAAGTAGACGAACACTTCAAACCATGTGGTCATGGCTTCCAAAAGCCTTAACTCTCCAACAACAAAGATAGCCACCCAAGATTCACAACACCAACCCAAGACGGCTGGCCAACTTGATAAGAAACAACAAACGATCAGAATGTGCTCATGGAACACCAGAGGGTTTCAGCATTTAACCATGCCAGGAGATATCTGTCTGGGGGACTATGACATCATATGTCTGCAAGAGACATGGCTCTTGCAAACCCCGTCTCTGGATGGCTACGAAGTTAGTGCTGCACCAGCAAAAAAAGGATTTTTTTTTATTTTTTATTTACACGTCACTTGGTTTTAATTAAACCTTAGATGCAAACATGTACAAAACATAAAAATATAAAACAGATAAAAATCATCATAGCCCTCAAAGGCCCATTCTGCAAAAAAAAAGAAAGAAGAAAAAAAGAGAAGAAGGAAAAAAATAAGTCAATCCACAGCCAGGCTTGTAGTAACCTCCATAAGAGTGAAGATTCTTCTAACCAGCTGTAGTACGGCTAAAGACAGAGAAAGCCGTCCGCCCCATTTTATGGAAGCCCACCAATCCTCCTGTGATTTCGTTGATGATTCCTCTATAAATCTCCCCAGGAGATTATTTCTTATAGATTTTAGGGGCTCACATACTAGCACTAGGTGCTGCAAAGTCTCCTTTCTTCTATTGCAAAACCGACAATTGAAAATTTTTCCTTCATGGGCCTTTGTTCTCCTTGCTGTAACCTCCCGTGTCGGGTAAAGATTTAAACGGAATCTCAGAAAGTTTTGCCGCTCCAATTTTGAGGGAAATCTGGCTAGGTAGGACATTACATGTCCTCTTTTATAGTGTTCCTCAGGATCGTCAGCAAACGATTTATAGGATTTCACTTTTTGCTCCATCCGGATCCAATCCAAATCCAACAATTTATACTTCACCCTCGTTGGATTTTCAGTGAGAGTCGTTTCAGTAAGAGCAATGTTTGTCAATATGGAAGAGCAGGCCTTATACCAGGAATTTAGAATTGCTATCTGCTGCCCCTCCATATCCTCCTTGATCATCGAGAAGCCGCTCACTGCTGGTGGTTGCAGGCATTTCCTCATTAAAGATAAGGATTTCCATTCCATATATGAGTGTAAAGAAGTCAGGCCCAATTCCCTTCGAAACCGTCCAATAGGTAATGAATTGGGCAACACCATGACCCTCTTCCAGAAGATACTTTCCAATTGATTCCAAATTTTGGGATCCATAAATAAATTGGCTTCAGCAGCATAGGTTAGTATTGGCGCCACTTTCATTTTATAGAAATCCAAAATAGGTACCATGGAAAATTTACAGTATCGTTTTTTGATGAGTAAAGCTTGCGATGCCAAATTTTTAGCTTAACTTCTCAAATGTGCTATTCCTGGAGCGTCATTCAGGCTGTTATTTAGAGACAACCCCAGATACACCATAGAAGCAACTACTGGTATCTGTTCTCCATTTAGTGTCCAGGTCCATTTCTTCCGCTTTCTCGCCCTTCCACTGTCTCCCAGAATCAGTATTTTGGATTTTTTTGCATTTATCTTTAGGGCATTTTTATCGATGTAATGAGACAAATCCATTAGTTGTCTCTGCAGTCCTATTTCCATCTGGTCAAGGAGCAGCAGATCATCTGCAAATAGTAAGCATCCCACAGAGTAACCGGCTATTTTTGGCGAGCTTGAATTTTTTATCAAGTCTACTATTTCTTGGTGATCAAATTTAAAATCCCATAGAGATTCTGTATGTAGTAGTGGCTCAATTTGCTCACCACCTTCTGCTGCATATAAAAGTTTGAAATGAGTCTCCCATGCATGCGCAGAAACTGAATTTATAGTTCTCGAACCCTCCGGGGTAGTTAGTTTGTTGATTTAATTTCCACACGCCTGCTATATTTTTACTAATGGCGAGCTGCAGCGTTTTTTCGCCTTCTTGCTGAATGGTTAGTTGTTTGTAATGATATAACCAATTCTTGAAGTTATTTTAGCTTTTTTGAACAAAGTTAGATTATAAATGGTTTTATGTTTTTTCAGTTGTCGCCCCAGTCTATTTACCAGTTGCTTTCTTTCGGCGATCTGCTTATTATAGGCATGCTGGCTTTTCTATGAATGCCTGTAGAAAGCCTGGGTATTGTAATATGCCCCCCTTAGCACAATGTGAATCTGAGTTCAATGCCAGCAAGGACGTTGTTATAAGCAGCAGATTTCTTTTATTGATCCATAGGCGATTTCCTCCCGATGAAACCTCAAAATTCAAATCTTCTTGATGGTATTCCTTCAAGGGATCTCCACCTGCCCAGTCGGTACATGCGAACTCAAGTAGATTGTGGTCACTTGCGTCTGTAGGTATCACTTGCAGTGAAATCAGTTTTGCTAATGGATCTTCTGTGGCGAAAAAATAATCGATGGTACTTGTTTGTGTCCCCCTCTTCCATGGTGCTGCGGCTGGTTTGTCCCCCTGCAGATTGCCGTTAACCATATAGATGTTTCTTTCAATTAGCTCTGCCTCTAAATCCAGGCCCCTTCTTATATTTGTAGTTGCATCTATTGTTAACGTTTCTATTTTGACACCTTTCTTATCAAAACACTCGATATTAAGATCTCCACATAGAAGTAGCACCGAGTTAGGCCAAATTGTCCTTATTTCGTCAATTTCCCTTAACAAAATCTTTTTGGTACTATGTTTTACCCCTAGGCTACTTCTCCAGTATATATTACAGATTAGAAATGTCTGTTTATTTGGTATCCAATATGGAGAAGTAATTTGAGCCACAGTGACTTGAATTTCAGAGTTTACGTTTATAGAGTTGATTACATTAAGACCACTCGATTTTTTTATGGCCGTTAGGAGACCGGCCATTGGACGTCCTTTTTCCCCCTTTGTTGCTGAGTTTATATGTACTTCATAGCCTTCCAGGACAGGTGTCTCCCTTAACCAGGTCTTCTGGAGACAAATAAGGTTGTATTTCATTGAATTTAGATCACTTCTGCCAAATAGGTGCGCAAAACCCCTAGTGTTCCAACTAGCTATTTTCTTGGTAATGGGGGAGTTGATGTCGTTCCTATTCTGGCGTTATAGCGAAACTGCCAGTGCTCCCGGTAACCAAGTCCAGTCTTCCTCACTATTTACCTTTTGGCCCGGCATTTTCTTCACGGTTACCTGCCTGCTACCCTTATGGATGTCAATTTTGAATACATCAGTTCCCTCTTTGTGCTTCGGGACCCTGGGCTTTACAGGATGGAGTGTTTTTTCACCTTCTCCCTCAGGCCAGTAGACAAATTCACTGGTAGTTGTGCTCAGATAGTCCAAATCGTTCAATACAAAGCCGTGAGCATTCAATTTTGGCCCTTTTTTAAGCAGTAGATTTTTAGTGAATTGTGATGTTATATGGAGGATCACCTTGTCAAGACAGGACTCACTTGGAAATTCGATTAGATCGATGCCCTTTGATTTGACTAGATCCAGAGCTGATACACATCGAAGAAGCCTCATTACGTTATTTCTGTTCATGACAAGGTTATCCGCGAATCCTAGCATTCTTTCCAAGGATAATTTAAACACCTTGGTTTGCCTGGTGGATCCTGTGTCTTTTATTGTGGCTTGTTTAGTCTTCTTGACTAGTGCAACCATCTTACTGGTCTCAGCCCATGACACCGAATGTCTTTGGTCTCCAGATGGATCCCCCTGGTGGAACTTACTTGCGTGTTTTTCCTCCACCTCCGTTAAGTTCCTCTGTGCTGCCATAATTCTTTTCTGCTCCATTGTCAAAAAGTGTAGTTCTCGTTCAGTTTCAGGGCTTTCTTCACCCGAGTCTGAAGAATAGTCGGAAATTTCCACGTTGTTGTGTAGCTTAGACCTCCATTTTGGCATTGTCTTAGCCTTTTTTTCTCTAAGCGCCAGGGGTCCTAGTTCCCCACATCCGTTTGAGTCCACCACCGTGGTTTCCTCTTGGATACTGTTTAAAACTTTCGATGTATGGCTTTGGGTACCTTGGACCCTTTGATGGAGACCGCTGGTGACCTCCTGCTGATGTTGATTTAACTCCTGTCCCGTTGTACCTGAGGTTTCTGAATAAGTAGACACGTTCATCAAATCCTTATCAGAGTCACTGTCCGATGAAACATATTCAGAATCCTCCTCGCTGACAGTGTCTAGGTCTGTCCCACTTTGAGATGGAAGGCCCTTGGTCTTAAAGATTGTCACCGAGGAGGATGAAGCTTTTCCTGGAATATGTAAGTTTCTTGGCAAGGAGAATTTGTTTTGCTTGCATTTCCCCCGAACACTCTTTTTAGCCCGATCTGGGGCTACGTTGTTTTCCGAGTCCTTAGGTTGTCCATTATGGATTTCTGGTAAAGATGGTAACTTCTTCAAATAAGTATTTGTTCCCTTTTTATTGAGACCATGACCGGACTAAGCGCCTTCCTCAATCCTTTCTTTTGAACTTTAAACATATCATATATTTCAGTTTGTGGTATTTGAGGTCCTGTCACCATTTCTCTTACTTTATCTGACTTGTTGTTAGCAGGAAAGGGTTGAGTACAGTCGTTTGCCATGTTAAAAGCGGGAACTATATCTTCCAAATTTGTTGTATTCACTTCAGGCTTATCTGTAGCCGTCAATGTGTCTTTTTTATGACAACTAGAGGAACTTCACTTGTGAGCACAGGTAAAGATGATGGATTTTTTGAAGTATGTATTACTGGGTCCTCAGAGCGTATGTGGTCTATTAGGCCACTTGTTGAAATTGAGGAGCAACTTAACCTGTCCGCTCGCCGCTTTTCTTTTTGTAAGATAATAGGATCCAATATGCTTTTAAAAATGTGCGTTATTTGGTCTGTGTTTTTGGCCATACTAGACTGTAGAGCTGAGATGAATCCTTCTACAAAAATTAACTTTGAATGCATCATTGCAATTACTGTTGTCTGATCTCGAAGTTGATCATTTTGAGTCTGAATTAATTTCATAAAAGGAGACATCGTGATAGCAAACGCGGCAAACAGCTTTGCATCAATTTGCTCGGCTCCTTTAGTCTGCTGTTCAATCTGTGATGCTCCTAGATCCAGCAAGAGGTCTTCATCCGACATAGATGGAGTGCAACGTTGTCTCTTACTTGAGAAGGGAGCCTGTTGTCTGGCTTCAATTTGTGAAGGCCTGTCAGTAGTGCCTCCATGTTTCTGTAATGCAAATCTTTCGTGCATATGATTTCCCTTAGCATTGAAGTGGACCTCAGAAGCCTTTCCCATTTCCGTCTGTGACGGATTTAGTGATGTAGAGTCCCTTTTTGGGACGGCACCAACATTGCATTGAGCCACTTCGGTGGTAGTGAAAATGTCTGGATAGGAACCTAGGCTAGATGTGAGGCCCAAGGGGTTCCAGCCTCTAGCAGTAGAATTTTGTCATAAGGATTTCTGTGAGAGCAAGGAACAGTCTGCCCCAAAAGTTAATAAGACCCTAGAAGGAGAGGCAGTAAATAAACTGTCCCTCGCCTCCTCTCTAACGATGATTTAAGGGTTGGCATTTCGCCTTCATAATCCATGGAGTGTGAAGTTCTTTGGGGGGAGGACAAGGGGGCCACAACTGAAGGTAAGGTATCTGACAGTGATGGGGACACCCTATCCTTCTTCATCAACGTTCCCTCATCTTCCGAGACTGTGAATTCCTGGGACGACTGCTTGTTTAAAGTAGTTAGTGTCGTATCCTTAATGTTATTAAAATTTGGCAACAAAGATGTTGCAAGTTGCATTTCAGTCTCGTTCCCTTGGTTTTGAAGTACGTTTACGTGAGTTGTAGTTTCTTTAAGAATTTCAATAGAGGGTGATAGCACTACCCTTGACATTATTTTCCAAAGTCACAGCAGTTATTATAATGTGCAAAGGGAGAAGAAAAACAAGGGGAAAAGGTTGTTTACCTTATCCGTACACCCGCTACTTTCTTTTCACATTCAAGCCTGATCCACTCCCTGTTTTCCGTTGTCAAAAAAAAAAATTCTTCTTTTAAAAAAAAGATTTTTGCTTTTTCCCTCGTTCCCCTTTTTCCTATCCGGATTTCTATCCAGTAGCCACAACAAATGTTACCCACCTTCACTCTGTAAAATTAAAGCGGCTGTAGGCTATGGGTTACGAGCTGCGGACGTTGAGGCAGCGTTGTCAACTGGCGAAAATCCAGAGCCACAAACAACAAAACAGCAAGCAACGGTGTTTACCTTTAAATAGCACTCCGAGCGTTGCACTGAGCACAGTAACTGTGCTCCGGTGCCACGTTGCTGCAGGGTCGCAATCCGCTCGGCCTCCGCTCCTCTGTGCTCCTCAGACACTCGGCTCTAGTAGCTGCAGCAGCAGCCGATGAGCTGTGGTGCCGTGTATTGTGTATCCTCCCAAGTCCTCGTCGGGTTAGAGGAAAGAACCTGATCACCCCTGACATGACACGTGACACGTGAACACTCGAGCACTCGAACAATGGGAATCAAGCCGAATCAAGCCGCACTGAAGCTCTGACCACACTCCGAACTCGGGTCTGTGCAATCAGCGGCCTCCGAACAAGTTTCTCACAGCTTTCTGAAGGAATTGCCGGTCGACCGACTTCGGGTCTTTTGATAGCGATCCGAAATGGAAGCGGCATCACCTTAACACAAAAACTTAAGGAAAATCAACTGTTGTTATCAGTAAAACTCAATTGGTCGACAGCAACCAAGAAGGGTAAGACAAAGATCACAACAGAGTCCATCATAATTATCAATGTTTATTGGAACCCTGTTGCAATTGAAACAAATACATTTCTCTCTATGTTGGAGCAGGAAATTGACGAAGCACGGGTCACCCATCAGGTTGATCATATCATCATATGTGGAGACTTGAACGCCCAGCAACAAAAAAAAGGAGGAGAAAATAACATAACGTCTGCCAAGAAAACGCAGTCTGAACCACAGGCCTCACATTGGCTGAAATTGATGAAGTCAAGAGGTCTTCTCAATCTTGACTCGGTTTTTCCAAACCCAAGCCGTATTCCATCTTGGGAAATACAAGATTCCTGCTCAACAATTGATTATATCTTTGTGTCACAACCTTTTCTCCAAGTGCTTCTAACCTTCGAGGTGGTGAAGACTTTGGCCAGCGACAATAACCTTTTTCAAACAACCTGTGCGTCAACAAGTCCTTCATATGAGAAAATGTCTGCTCGCTTGGAATCTAACACTCAAGCGACAAGGCTAAAATTAACAGAATGAGCTATAATAACCTTGACAGCGGAATACAATGACCTGACCGAGAACGAAGATCGAACTCGAGTAGATTATACTCCTTTGTTAACAGCTTATAAAGTCCAGTCGCGGAAGCCAAAGCACCAAGACAAACAAGTAAAACATGTGTTTGACAAGTTGGTGGTAGATCGAAAGCGTGACTTAAGGAGGTCCCTGAGACAGGCCAAGACACTAGACCCGAGTTCCGCCTTAACTGCATCCTCTGAGGCTAAAAAAGCTTATAAAGCATGGCTGCGAGCTCATCGAAGCATTTTATACCAACACGATGCAGAAAGCATTTTCACAGCCATAAATGGGAATCATGCTAAAGACTTTTGGTCCTTGCTCCGCTCTACTTCTACCGATCCCTTAACTTCTTTACAGAATGGAATTGGAGAACGAACCTAGGAGAACTACTTCACTAACCTTTTCTTATCATCCACCACTGAGACCACAGATCCCGGGAGATCGGATTTACCCTGGATAAATAAGGCTGACATTTTTGACCTACTAAAAAAAATAAAGGCCTCTAGGGCCCCGGGACCCAATGGTATATTGAACCTTGACCTGAAAATTCATCCCAAAGCCTGGACCTGCCTACTGAATAAGATCTTTGGTTGATGTGCAGATTCAAGAACGATTCCACCTTCTTGGAACACGGCAAATGTAATCCCCATTTACAAAAAGGGTAACAGGGCTGAGCCTGCTAACTATCGCCCTATTGCCCTTCTAGACCCGATAGGCAAAGTATTTGGTTCTTTACTCCTTCGCCACTTTACAACTTGGGTATCCAATGCCGCTTGCCAAGACCATCTGCAAACAGGATTCAAAAAGAACATGGGTACAGATGCTAACATACTCGCTTTGAGCAACCTAAAAAGCAAAGTTTTAGCAGGAAAACTAGACTATTCGTTGTTTTTGTGGATCTTTCCCAGGCCTTTGATCGAGTCGACAGATCTAGATTATGGTCGAAACTATCTTCATGGAATTGTCCTAGCAACATCTTGGAGCCAATACAAGCTCTATATTCCAATACCTCGATGCGTGTCCGCTTAGACCACCAGGGGTCCCTCTCGGCGAAGATTAAAACAGCCAGAGGTGTGAAGCAGGGCTGTCCATTGGCCCAAGTCCTGTTTTGGACCTACCTAGGCGATTTCCAGGACTCAGAAAAATCAGTACGTTCATTTCCTCCCAAAATAGGGGGTGAGAAGATTAGTCGCTTACTATACGCAGACAACCTACTCCTCATTGATTTCACACCAATAGGTCTGCAGCGTCAACTGAATAACCTACAACAATATATGGCAGAGAACAATTTGGACATCAACAAAGGAAAAACCAAAATGATGATATCTTAAAAAACCATCACGAAAAAGGACAAGGTGATCCTTCGTTTGGGTGTAACTGCAGTGGAAAGAGTAAGCAACTTTGAATATCATGGGGTAACCCTTGACAGTTCTGGGAAACAAAAAGCCATGCAAAGCACTCTACACAACAAATCAAAAAAACCTACTGCGCAAGGAAAAGCTATTGACATAAAGTATGGCCGCTTCTCGACAATCCTGGTTCGTGACTTCTATAAAAAAAAAGGTGATTCCGTTCCTAATCTATGGCGTGGACACCATGCCTAACCTACCGATCGACCTTTGGCCAAAGCTGAAAGCATTCTTTTGGAGAACGGTGGTAGGCCTTCCTAAATTCACTCCCCTCGCCTCGATCAGACGTGAATTTAGCCTTACATCGCTAAAGACTACTGTCATCTGTCGCCGGCTCATGCTATACAGGAAATGCAGATTACCGGAGACTCCCCATGTCTACAAATTGATTAACCAAGAAATGACAGGTTCCTCCTGTGTCATGTTGACTGAGTGGAAGACGGAAAATCTAGCCTTTCTAGCGGATGCAGAGAGTTCAGAGGAAGAACTTATAAACAACCTAGTAAAAACCATAAAAAAGATAAAAGAACTAGATTGGATAGCAACACTTGAAACTTCCAATAAAAATAAACTTACCGTGCATCTCCCCCAGACTTTCAAAAAATTGGACGTCCTACAGAACTATATCAAACTATTTCCAAACAGACAGGCTCGATTCATCTTTATGAGAATTAGGTTGAACCTGTTCGAAACTAAAGAAATCTTGGCAATCAGAGATCTGGCAGCGACAAACTCGTGACGCTTTTGCAACCACCCTTCAATCAAAGAAACCATTTGACACCTGCTCTTGATGTGCCCAACGACGCAAAGTATCCGTCTAAAATATTTGCTTGGCACCTTATCGAGTTTTTCTCTTAGGGACCAAGACCTGTGCTGGAAAAAAACTGATAGGCGGAGACAGAACATCATGGTTACTGGCGACGGTTAACATCATGCAATATATAGTCAAGGAGCTGTTTCCCCAAATGCCTCTGAAGCTGTAGTTAATCAAAAGAACCTTCTCTCCTTCTGGAACGAATAAATTGCTGCAAAATTATAGCCGAGACTGTAAATCGCAGAAAAACCCTCGGACTTCAAACAGATAGACTTATGAGTTTCTACTGGATCAAACAAATGAATGAAATGTTTAATTTCTATCTTCGGTTTCTTTTTTGTAAAAATCTATTTTTAGATTACATACAAATAAAATGAAAACATTTAAAAAAATAGGACACATGGGTATGTGGCAGCAGAGAGGGAATGCCACAGAATGGGGCAACGCCGCAGAATGGGGCAATGCAATAACAGCCAGCATACTCAAGGGAACAGAATGAGTTCTATGCCCCAGACCAAACACAACATCAAGGACAGATACCCGCAGACGCAACAGCCCATGCCACAGACACCACAGATGCAGGCGCCAGTGCAATAGTATTCACAGACACCACAAATACTGCAAATGCAGAATAACATGGAGCCATCATACACGGCACAGCCAAACGACGGGACACTGGCACGCACAGACTCCATGACAACGACTCCGATCAGGAAACTGGGAGGGGTCACTGTAGTGGGGGGCAACTCATTCTTGGGAAAAAGAATGTCATTATACCCTCAATAGGACAGCCTACAGATGGACCTGATCTGTTCCATCCTATCTATTACACCCAACCATGTGGCGGAACCACGCACAGGGGTGACAGTAGGTGACAAAACATTTTCCTTTCTTGTAGACACGGGGGCAACTAGATCCTGCATCCGGGAGGGAAAGTATAGTATGTCAGGCGATGCCATGAATGCTCAAGGATTCTCTGGGGTGACGGAATTGGTTCCATTTACAGATGATATTGCACTTTCTATAGGAGAACATGACTTGGCTCTAACCTTACTGTACTCACAACAGACACCAGTAAACATAATGGGGAGGGATATCATGAGCAAACTCAACATGACCATCTCGTTCACTGACCAGGGGATAGTGTGCTCCACACCAGGGATACACCTTATAAATGTGAGAGAGATTATTCAAGCTTATTGTGGACGCAAGGTACAGAGGTGGGGTGTCAGCAGATGAGGAGCTATTTCGATATGGTGCTGAAATAATAATAGCATGGCTCCCTGGGATTCAGGGAAAAATATGGCGCATTCCAAATTGTACTTGTTCAGACCAGAAATACCAATAGATGAGAAGGAAGGGACATTAGTGCCACTAGAATTAGAGGCAGTAATAGTGGGGGATGAATGGATAGCAGTACATGGGACAGACAACACAGGACGACCATGGCTATCAGTAATCGCTGTAGCAGAAGAGTACAGATTGACTACAGTTGTAGAGGTGGAGTCAAGTACGCCCACCAAAAGCTCTGCCCCTATGCTGCTGTATCCAGTAAGAAAACCTTACATGCATTCACAAAGAAATAATGGCCTTTTGGTTAAAGTCCCAGAAGAAGTGTGAAAATGAATGAAGTAGAAGAATAGTGACATCATGCGGAGTAGAAGATGACACACCTGGAAAAGAGGCACAAGGAGAATATAGACATTCTATAAGTCTGGCTACGTAGTGCATAGTTTTGCTGCGATGCACCAATGTATAATACATAGGAATGTATAGAACTTGGATATTCCACAGTGCACTTTAAGCAAGGCTGAAACCCATGAGTGGAAAGAGTTTTCAGTATGGCGTAGATGGAAAATTACTGATGGCGAGAGAGAAATTCAAGAAAGGCTTGGCTGGCCCAGCACCAAGAAGACGAGGCCACCGTGAGCCTGGCGGTCCATCCTGTAGTTACAGTGAACATGAGAAAGAAACAAACTTCTGTTTGAATTGGAATGAAAAAAACACTGAAGGCATCAAGAGTTCATGATTTAATAGAATTAAATGCTGCAAAAGGCTTGAAACTGCGGTCTCCCAGTCACATGGTCAGATCAAAATAGACTTTGGGTCGATCTACACCGAAACCGGAAATATACTCTTTTTATTTCTCAGGTGCAGAGAGCCTCTACAAGGCCACATTCAAAGCCTAATTGACTGGCAGACTGCAAGAGTGATGATAGATGTGGGGCTAATTGGAAGGGGAGGCATGATCACGCCGACCGTCCATGCACCTGGAATGGTAGCATTCATGCTTCTAGCATGTAGAATATTCCAGAGGGGTACAAAGGTGCCAAACCAATGGTAGAGGGCCATGTATCCGAGAGCCCTATACTTTGTATAACCAATAAAGTGTTGAGTATTAGAGTGACACGAAAGATGATTTGCACTTGGGATGTACTTAGTTGACCACCTGACAGTAGAGAACCAATCACTTCCCCCGTTAGTATGGAACGTGTACTTAGATGTTCCCTGTAATCGTATCACATTCCCAAGTATGTTTTTGTAGTTTGCCACGTAGTGTGATGTCACTTATGAGTTTTTTATGAGCTTATAAATGCTCCGAGAGAAATCGAGCGAACGTCTGATGATGCCCGTTGTAACTCCCTGTTTTAGATAATTACAAATAAAACAGCACTGTTTTGCCAACTTCCTGAGTCGGTTTGATTATTGATGTTTGAGTAACTTCAGCATCCCCATCCATCTCAAAGTATTGCTACCTCATCTTAAACGGCCCTAGGTCTATGAGTTCACAGTTACAGATGAAGAATTGTTCAAAGACAACAGATCAGACCACGAGATAGTATTTGAGATCAGCATTACATACTGGGTGAAAATACATTACAGAGAGGTACCACAGAGAATGGCGATGATGCTACAAGCACCATCGACATTTCTCAAGAAAAATTTGGCAAAGGTCCCCAGCATCTTATGGACCACTAGTCCCTTTGATGTGGGACTTCTGAAAGGGATAGGAACAGTAAAAATAAAGCTGAAGCCAGGAGCCATTTTACCAAGGGCTAAGCAATATCCCCTGTCGAGGGAGGCAGACAAGGATATCTGAGACCATTACAGCACTAGTGAAGCAGGGCATCCTAGTACCATCAGAATCACAGTGAAACACTGCGGTGTACCCTGTCAAAAAGGCAACAGGGGGTTGTGGCATTTCATAAAGGATTTACGCCCTATGAAACACATTGTAGAAGCCGAGTTTCCTTTAGTTCTGAATCCAGCGACAATTTTGTGTAGCATCCCCACAGAAGTTACCTACTTCACTCCATAGATTTTAAGAATGCGTTCTTCTCTATACCATTACACCCAGACTCACAAGACTTAACTTTGTTTCTATATAGAAATAAGAAGTGGAAACATACAAGACTTCCTCAAGGGTACTGCAAATAACCTTCTATATTCAACAGAGTACTCCAAATGGAATTAGGACATGTCAAATTAGAGAGCACGGTTATACGGTACGCAGACATATTGATTTGCAGCAAGACAGAGACACAGTGTAGGGAGGACTCCGTGCACATGTTGACAGTACTGGCAGACAAAGGTTACAAGGTAGACGAGGCCAAATTACAATATTGCCAGAAAGAAGTGTTGTACATTGGACAAATGATATCCCAAGATGGCCGAATAGTGACACCAGAAAGAGCAGAAGCAATACCAGGACACCAAAACCTACAACCAGTTTCTAGGACTATGCAACTACTGTAGGGCATGGGTATTTGACTCCAGCACTTACACTAGGCCCTTATCGAGTGCACTGAAGAAGCACAAAGATGGGAGGATGCATTAAAATTGAAAAAACAATTGACTGAGACATTCGAGTAGCTGAAAGAAGCAATATGCACAGCTCCAGTGTTAGGGATCCCAGACTATCAAAGTGAATGTTTCTTATTCTCACACTCAAATGTAGTGGTTATGACTGCAGTACTAACACAAAAGACGAGCATGGGGGCACAAGCCTCTCGCATACTACAGTGGGAAATTAGACCCAGTAATGAGAGGACACTATGCGTGTGAAAAGACATTGGCTGCTGCTGCATTCACAGTAGACAAATCAGCGAGTGTTACCATGGGATGCAGCACCACTCTTTATGTGGAGCATGCTCTCTTTGCAATACTGGAAAGACTGAAAAGTACATTGACAACACAGAGAGCTTCAGGGTACGAGGTGTTACTGTCAAACCCAGCTCTCAAGATAAGCACAGCCAACATAGAACAATTCAGTGGCACTAGAAAAGTACAGGAGAATGCACTTGAGGGGGGAGATGTGCTTTATATTGACGGGTCATCAGAAATTGACCAAACAATTGGGGAAAGACATACTGGGACAGCAGTAGTGAGATTACGAGTGGACGGCAGAAGCGAGGTGGTGACAAGCGCACGCCTGACATCCCATTTATCAGCCCAAGCAGCAGAATTAGTGCCTTTTAATATTGGCATTGGAGCATTCTGTGCTGTCACAGTGGGTGAGGAGGGCCTTCAGATGTGCTGTTTTTTTTTTTTTACAAATTAGTGCATGTGACTGAGCATAGTGAGGTAGTCCTAGATAATGTTCAATAATGGGTTGAATTGTGCATTTTACACCATACCTTTGGAATAAAATGGGTTAAAAAGCCATACAATATGCAATCGGTTGTCTAGAGGAATAGATGAGAAAATCCAATAGATTGCCAACAGTGAACAAGAACATTTTACAACATTTTCATGAATCATGTTTCCATAACAGATGCCAGCATTGACACTGCAAATCACTTTCATAATGGTTCACCTACAATATATTACATTAATCCCACGATAAATCACTTTCATGAAACTGTACCCACAATATAAGCCAACATTACTACTATAAATCGCTTATATAAAACTGTGCTAACAATATCTCCCAACATTGCCACTGCAAATCATTTTGATAATGGCATACCCACAATATATGGCAGCATTGCCAATGTACATCACTTTCATGATGATGCGCCCACAATATATGCGACATTGCCACTAGAAATCACGCTCATGATGTTTCACCCGGAATGCATGGCAGCTTCCTGACTGCAAAAACGTATAAAATACTGTGCCCACAACATATGCCAACATTGCCACTGTAAACTACTTTCAGGAAGCTGTAGCGAGTGCAAGCTGTGGCTCAGCTCAGGAAGAGGGTGTGCTGGTACATGGATGAGAGGCCCAAGGGATTGGGTGCAGCCTGTATGTTATTTAGCTCTTCCACTGCTACAGCACCCTTAGCCAGCCCTTCTGCCCTATTTCCTACAGCTCCTCACAATCTAAACCTTGCGTCTTTATCCACAATTCCTCTCTTCTATAATGCCCTATTATTGTATGAACAGTACCCAATTTTACTCAGTGGTCAAGTCCTAAAAATTGACCACTGAGTAAAATTGGGACACACACACACACACACACTTTTTTGACATTTTACCTTTAGTGTTTGTTATTTTTCATCAGGTTACATAGTGCATTCGTGAAGTGTGCCGCCTACAAACCTGACGACTGTGGTTGGCTGTAATGCATACATACCCAGGCGACATTCAAAGTTTCTCATTTTAGGGGGGGGGGACTGAGTCCACCCTCTGAAAAAAGTGGGTGGATTCCCCCCCCCACGTATTCCCCCGACTTGAGCCCTGATTTTACTCACCATCTTCACCACTCCCAAAGCTCTTCTCATCAAAGAAGGTCTGGTGCACTTTAGTAGTTGTTCGGCCAGTTAGCACCTGGGTGTCCTCCTGATCCAAGGGATGATCTGCCAGGCAAAAAGAACAGGTTAGCGATCAGAAACAGCTCCTGTTTTAACAATAGTGCAGAGTGAAGTGTGTGAGGAGCAGAGACAATCAAGTTCCATCTGGGGTTTGAGGGACAGAGATGGTCATGTTCCCTCAGGGGGGATGAGGCACAGAGGAAGTAGAGTCAAACTGAGGCAGTCAAGTGCCATGCATTGTGTAGGGGGAAGGAGTCCAGGTCCTTCTAGTGTGTGAAGGGAATAGATAATCCAGTGCCATGTGGGGTGAGACGGGCAGTAGAGACAGTCAAGTACCAAGAGGCAGCCAAGTACGCTGTTGGGGAAGCGTGAGCGGAACAGGGAGTCAAGTGCCCTGGGGAAGTCAAGTGCCCTGGGTAAAAGAGGAAAGCCCAGGCAGTCCAGTGCCCTGCATTGTGTGAGGAGACAGTCAAGGGCTTTGTAGGGTGTGAAGGAAAGAGGCAATTAAGTGGCATGCGGAGTGAGTGGGGGAGCAGAAACAATCAAGTATCAAGGGGCAGACAAGTGTCCTGTGGGGAAAGGGTGAGAGGCAGTTAAGTGCTCTTCAGGGTCTAAGGGGCAGCCGAGATACGAAAGTATCACACAGAGCTTGAAGAGTAGAGACAGTCAAGTACCCTGCAGGGTTTGAGGGGCAGAAGTAGTTAAGTGCCCTACGGGGTGCAAAGGGTAGGGTGAGTCGAGTGCTGGGAGGGTGCAATTGGCTGCATATTATGATTACTACGCAAAGCACACATTTTGCAAATGACAGTGTGTGCTCGACTTTGTGTGGTGCTCTGCGTAGTGCCTTACTAACGCCCAGTGTGCCACTAAAACTCTGCACAGTGAAAGATGATTAAACACAAGGAATGCCACAAGTTGTTGAATAAAAGTGAACTCTGACTTCTAATCGCTAGGATAAGGGTTGATTTAGGTTCACCGGGGCTGGGCACAGTCACTTTTCACAAGGAGTGATACAGGGAGACCGCTTAACACATCACAGCTCATTTGTGGTACAGGTCTCCCTGAAAATAAAATCTGGGGGTTGAATACAGTTCTGATGGGTTGACAATTTATGGTCCTGATATTTCACAGATATAACGGGGATAAGAACTTACATTTGGGACTGCCCGGGTCTTTCCAAAAGATCTGTAAAGGTCTTGGGTAGCACTCGGAAGGCCCATAGGCTTTCGCAACAAGGACTGTCAAATGCTCATGGACTTGGTGATCAGTGATTTTCAGGTGTTTCTGAGTTCAAAAAACTAGAAGAGCCAGACACTGCCCAGGAAACAACAGAACCAAGCCTCAAAAATCATCACCACACCGGATAGTTGTCAGCCATTGACGACAGAGCACTGAAGCTGGGGTATGTTGCAAACCTCTAGGGTCCTTTGGAGATGCAGCCTCTCTGATCGAAGGGTGCAGGATGACTCCAGCAACGTACTTCTGTAAAGATGGCACTACTCCGAGTGGAAGCTCTTTGGGTGGTTGTTGTTTGTTCGTTCTGTCACTTTAGCATCCGCTTGTCTCAGGTTCATGGTGAATCTCGTTTCTGGTACTTTTACCACTTTGTTGTCTGTACCATAGAGGGAATATGCTCTCAAATTGGAAGGATGGCAATACAAACAGTACCCTTAGTCTTAGCAAAATGAATCCTAAAACAATTCAACAGGTCCTCAAACTCAGTTTACTAGATGTTAGTGGAATAGCATCCTATACTACAACAGTATAGTGCACTCAGGGTATTTATTGTATGTATGGGCCAGAGTTGGGGTAGGAACAGGTCTACTACTTGCGAGGAAATATTCTTTGCTCGATGCATCTCATGCAGCCAAGGCTTCATTAAGGGCAGAGAGTTTGAAGATTCAAGAAATCGGGTACCGATGTGTTGGCAGAGATAGGTACACTCCCCAATATCTCCCATGCAGATGAAAGTCTGATTTCCACAGTTGTCGAGAGCTTCACTACCACAAATGTTGCCAGTTACATCTGGGTTTTCTCACATCTGATCTCTGAGTCAAAATCTTTTTTCAGGTAGCTGGAACAAGCCCTCCACTTGTATGTGGAATCGGGGTGGGGCGGTGGAACCCAGCCCCAATCACAGAGCTGTATTCTTTCAAACATTTTAGTGGCCACCGGCACATTGAAACTTCACAGGATACTTCTAAGGTAGAATGCACACGGGGGTTCAGATCTGAATCAGGCACTATTCCCAAACTGGTTGTAGCCATTTCTGCTGCCCTGCAACTTCATGGGCAGAGGCGCAACAATATATGGTCGCATTCATAACTCATTCAATGCCATCAGAGCAATGCAGTGGATTTTACATGGGGATCTCGCCATAGGCTCACCCCAATTTGAAATAGAATTGTACCCCTTAAAATTAGATAAAGGCTGCCACCAGTCAGTGGAACCACTACAGATAGCTATGCAAGGGTACATGGGGATGAACATTATTTACCCTGACCCAGAGGGACTATAGGCCCCTCAAGTAGCAACATATTTTAGGTATGCTGTGTTTGCAGACCTAGTCCTGCCAGGGCTTTAAATTCAGCCTTGTGATGGCACCACTGGCCGATTCCCCTCTCCTCTCATGCGGTGTCCTCCTCAGGGCTGAACCTTCAAAGTCTGGAGATTAATGGAGATTGGGCCCCCAGGAGACAATGAAACTCAACAGAAGCCAACTTGATACATGAACACTTCTCAGATTATTGTAGAGTGCCAGTAGAAGGAATACTTTTGCTGTGCCAAAACATGCATTCTATCATCTGTCTTAAACAGCAAAGTTGTGACTAATATTTTTCGATTTTTGTGGGGGTGGCTGGAATAGTGAGAGTGGCACCCCACACATCATCTGTTGTTTTGTTGGAGGGAGCTGTGCCTGGCATATTATATGGAGATCCCGTTAGCATGCTCGTCAACCCCAGGAGCTAGCTTGCTGGGATGGGAAATTCTGACATGCATGGTAAAAGCATATCTCTGCAACAGGAATGGAGATTATACGGACCTTTTTTGACTTGATGCCTTATTTTTTATTTTAGTAAATTTTTTTTTAACTAATGGTATAAATATTGAAAACATCTTATTTTAATAGATGTTCTGGGGGCATCAGCAGGGCCGTCTGAGAGCCTCCTGCCGGAACAGGGAGACTGATGCCTGCTAGAGCCAGTTGCAAGCCATGGTTAGCCTCCTGAACATCAGCGGGGGCACATGAACTGGTGAGGAGTCGGGAGCCGGAGTTTCAGCCTGCTGGAACGTGGCAAGCGGGCCGTGTTCATTCGGGTCTGTGCCGTGGCCTCCTCCCTGCCGCGCTCATTCTGTTATGGTTACAGGCCCGAGGCCGACGGCGTTCTGAAGTGGGACTGTGTGGCGGTGGAGAGGGTGGCGGCTGGTCCCGGATTTACCTGACGGCCGCTCATTGCGGTGTCTGGTTTGCTCCGGGAGGCATGGGTCCCGGCGACCAGTCCTGTGTGATGCCCTGGGCGGGCGAACCTGGGAGCACACAGTGCAGCACACGGCTGTCGACCACTGCCAAGTGTGGACGCCAGAGTGTGGAGACCATTGGCCCTCTGGTGTTACATGCAGCAGCGGGGCTGCGGCCCAGACCATCCACCAGTGACTCCCCGTGTGCACTCCCAGGAAGCCTGGGAGGAGCGGCTGACCTGAACACTCCAGTGATCCTCCATCCCGCGCTGTGGTGAGCGACTGCATTCTCTGCTCCAGAGAGCGACCCTGGCATGACCTATGCCTTAGGAGCAGGGCTGGCAGCCCATAGCCGCTGTTATGTCCTGGCCTGGGGGCACCCAGGCCAGGCAGACCAAGGCTGGGGCGGACCCAGCCCACATGCTGGGGGCACCCAGCAGGCCATGGGCTGCGGTCACCCAGCATGTTGATGTACAGGGATGATCATCCTGCACATGTCGGGAGCACCCAACATGACATCCAGGCTGGGGACACCCAGCAGACAGCTCCAGACTGGGGGCACCCAGTCAGCCCGTGAGCACAAAGGCTTCTCCTAGGCCTGGGGCCACCCAGGCCTGCACCAGCCTACGACGCTGGAGTTGCTCAGCAGGGGCCCCGACTTCCACCAGTAGAGTTGCCCAGCAGGGGCTCTACAGACATGGCAGATGGCCATGTGTGACAGCGTTGCCTAGCAGGGGCACTGTCACGGTGGAAGGCCTGGCAGGGCAGGCCCTCAGCCAACTACGCAGCAGCTGCAGAATAACGACACGACACACCATGGTTCAGTTACTCTGAGGACTGAAGAGTGGGAAGCGGCTCATTAGTTTTTATTGAGAACAGTCACTTGGTTACTGCCACAAGCTCCTGGGAGATACCAAGCTCCTCAGGAGGGGGTGAAACATTACGTTCCTCCTTTTCCATAGGGAACAAACAAATAACAGACTTTACTGGACATCTAAACATATGCAAACCTCAACACTTGGGACAGTTACACATACGATCACTTTTAGCATATACCCATATTATGGTTGGTGGCATGTTGAAGGTTTCACCACATTATCAAAGGACCCTTTATTAACCTGGGTGAGTGAGGTCTAAGGCCACTGAAAGACACCAATGAGAGCTCCTGGCACCACATAAAGCACTCCACACATACGGATGTTCACAAATTTATATTGCCCAATGCCTGGGCCATTTTAAGCAAGTCCAGGTTTGTAGGCTCCCAGTCTTCCTGGGAATGTCTATGGTGTCCATCTTACGCACTCGCTGAGTTGCGGGAAACCAGTTTATACCTTTCACCAGTATTAGTTCAGGACAGTCACACCACAGTCAAGGAGCCGGCAAAAAGCCGCACCTGGGGAGGCCCAGGAGCCACATCAGCCAAAGTCCACAGCCTTGAGGGCCACTCGTTGCACTTCTCTTTCCACCTGGGGGCGGCTGGCAGGGAGACACTGGTAGCAGGGTGTCTGGGCGACAGGCGTAGGAGGGCACACAAGCACTTGTGAGAGCTGCAACCCTCCCGTGTTATTTTCCTTTCCTTTTCCTTCTTTTGTCCCTTCTGCCCCCCCTACCCCCTTTTTTTATTTTTTAGTCACCCCCCACTGGGCCCCTGAACTGCATCAGGCCATAAGGCTATTTGCCCACTCAGATAACTTTACTGTGCACAGCCGCAATTGACCTAGGCCCCGGGCCGCATGAAATGCGGAACGATAGAGGGTCTGGGAGTTTAGGCGCGGGGTGGGGGAAAACGGCGCGAAAGCGTAGGGAGGGGCGTCCGAGTGGCGCCACAAGAAACAAAGGCCCAGGAAGGGCAGGAAGAAGCACCTGGGTAGGTGCGAAATATAACAGGAGGTCAGGGGGTAACCCAGCCGCCCCCAGGAAGGAACAAAAGGCCGGGGGGGTATAAGTAAGCCTGGAAAAGGAGAGGCGGCACAAACCAGGTAAGAGCTCACCTCTCTCGGGTAGGCTCTTGGTACCTGGAGAAGGGAAAGGAAAAACGTTTGCTCTTGCGGGCTCACGCGCTTTCGACCCTTCAATAAACGGAGCTCTTGCGGGTGCACGCAGTTTATGCAGCGTTCGTCGCTTGAGGCTAACGCGACAACCGAGACATCACCGGAGCGAGCGTGAGGGAGAGTCTTTGCAGTTGCCAGAACCGGCAGAATTCAGACGAGGAAGATGGCGGATGGGAGAGCGAAGAGGGCCCGGGAATTCTCAGACTGGGCAAGAAAAGCGGAGAAGGAGTATGGAGCCCAATGGGTGCTGGAAGTAATGCAGAAAGAAGAAAGGGCGAAGGCAGCATCACCCCTACTGTTCATCGAACACAGCAGCAGTGAGGGGGAGAGCGGACACCGGGAGAACGGAGGAGGAGACGGATACGATGGGCAAGAAAAAGAGAAAAGAAAAAAAGAAAGGTACTGTGAATAATAATGTTGGGAATAAAATAGTAAAGATGTTAAAAAATTGCGTCACGGTTTCGGGTAAGTTGCCCAGAACCAACGACAGAAAAAGCAGACGAGGGAAGAAGAGCAAGGAAGAATGGTTGGGTAATTCGTCAGAGGAAACCAGCAGTGAGGATGAAGAAAGGGATCATTTAAAAGCTTGGGTAAAGTGGAAAGGAGTGGTGAGCAAGGAAAAGCGGAGTGGGGTAGGGGGGGCAGGGATAGAACCTTAAGAGGCCCCGGTCCCTACCCCACAGGGGGCACCAGTTGAGCCAAAGGAAGTTCCAGTCCCGACACCGCAAGGGGCACCAGTAGTCCCAGTGCCACAAGGAGCGCCAATTGTGGCAACGCTGCAAAGCACGACGGTAGGCCCAAACATAGGGGCAGGGGCAGCAACAACGGCAGTAACGGTAGAGAACGGGGCACCACTCATGACGAAGTATGGCAGGCCAACCATGGGTAAAGATGCACAGGGCAGGTCAATGAAAGCGATGGCTTGGTACATAAATGACAAAGTAAAAGAAAACATTTGGAGAAAGGAGTTGATCGATATATTTACGTTGTTAGATTGTCAAAAAAGGGGGATGAACGTGGCAGTCGAAGACATGAAAGAGGATGAAAAGAGTTTACTCAAAAAGGGGCCAGTAGTTAGGAACTTCGATAATTGGATGTCGGCCTTTACAATAATGTCGACAATCATATTACAGAAATTCCCGGAGGATGGGGTAGCGTTAGTTGCTCATCAACAGAGGGTGCTGAAGGTCCACGCAGCGTTTGGGGGGGATGCAGGGCTAGAGTACGACCGTGAGTTCCGAAAAGAGATGGACTGCTTCCCGGTCATGGGCTGGGACGAAGAAAATTTCAACCTTTACATCTTTAATGTGCTGAAAGAAAAATGGGATTCCAAGGAGCGGAATACAGGTGGTCAGCAGAGAAGGCAGGACTGGCAGAGCGATTACAAAACAGATTACAGATCTAGTAACCGAAGATACGACTCCAGTTACGACAGATACAGAGAGCGGAGTTTTCGGAGTGTAAATTTCGGGCAACAGAGAGGATGGCAGAGCAGCCTGCCCCCAACAACACAAGGGGGGGGGCAGTGGTAGCCCGGGCGCGGCTCGGACAGAACCAGGGCAATGCAGGAGCTTTGAAAAAGGGGTGCCATGCAGCTGGGGTTGGAAGTGCAAATTCAGCCACAAATGCGAGGAATGCAAGGGAGACCACAGCAGTTCCAAGTGCACAAGGGCTGCAGCTCCGAGCGGCAGAAGAGACGAGACACGGAAATAAGAACTGGAACAGGAAAGGGGCCACGCCGGTAAAGATCGAGAGAATGGAAAAGTGGCTCCGTGATTACCCCGACCAAGAAGCGGCAGAGCAGATTAGGCAAGGCTTTAGTGAGGGGTTCAACATCCCGTTCACCGGCCAAGGGGCGCGAGACATTCCCAGGAATCTGAAATCAGCAAGGAAAAACATAGAGATAGTGACCAAGAAGATCATGAAGGAAGTAGAACTAGAGAGGGTGGAGGGCCCATTCATGGCCCTACCCTTTGTAGAATTCTTGTGCTCTCCGCTAGGGCTGGTGCCAAAGAAAGAGGAAGGGGAGTACAGGTTGATACAGCACCTATCCTACCCCCCGGGGGCCTCGGTGAACGACGGCATCGCGCAGAGCGAAGCAACAGTAACATATTCAGATTTCGAAGATGCAGTGGAATTGGTCAGAAAAGCAGGGGAGGGGGCATGGATGGCGAAAGCAGACATTAAATCGGCATTTCGCCTGTTGCCAGTCAACAGCGGATCACAAAAATGGCTATGTTTGCACTGGGAGGGGGAATACTTCATTGACAAGTGCCTCCCAATGGGTTGTGCCATCTCGTGCGTGTATTTCGAGAGGGTGAGTTCATTCTTACAATGGGCAGTGGCACAAGAGATGAGGGAGTCCATGATGGTGCATTACCTAGATGATTTTTTATTTGTCGGCCCCAAAGGGGCAGACATGTGCAAGGCAACACTGGACAAATTCGTAGAAATAACGAGTGAGTGGGGCATTCCTCTGGCAGATGAGAAAACGACGGGGCCAACACAGGTGATCCAGTTTCTAGGTATAGACATCGACTCAAACAAGGGGAGGTGTTGGATCCCAGAGGACAAAGTGACGGAGCTAATCAAAACAATACGGGAGTTACGAGGAAGAAACAAGGCAACCGTGAAGGAGTTACAAGCACTGGCAGGGAAACTGAACTTCGCAGGGAGAGTCATACCGCAGGGAAAAGTGTTCCAGAGAAGGATCGAGCTGAAGACAAGAGGTGCTACCAAAGGGCACCACAGGGTCAGGCTAGGAGGAGGAATCAAGAGAGACTTAGAAGTCTGGGCGGAATTTTTGTTGAACTTCAGGGGTACAGTGATATGGCGCTCGCCAGTGAATGAGGAAGGTAGAAGAGTGTTATTCACTGACGCAGCCGGTGGTTTTGGTTTTGGAGCAATACTGGGGAGAAAATGGTGTGCAGATGAGTGGCCGGAATCATGGCAGGTGGCGGAATGGACAAAGAACATAACGCTACTAGAGCTCTTCCCGATATGGGTCGCGTTATGTGCATGGGGGAAGGAGCTAAGCAATAAGGAGTTGGCGGTATGGTCGGACAACATGGCGGTAGTGCATGTGTTAAACAAGGGAAGTGCATCATGCAGTGTAGTGTTGGAATTGATGAGGGCAATCACATTGGAAAGCCTGATGTTAAATACATGCATAAGGGCGAGGCATATCGCAGGAGAGGAAAATGTGGTGGCTGATGCAATCTCTCGTTTTCAGTGGGAGAGATTCAGAGAGCAGAGACCGGACGCCGACAAAGAAAAGACGCCCACGCCACGAAAGGCATGGGTCCCGTTGAAGGCGCTAGAAAGGAAAGCACGGTTGGCCTCAAGGTCGACTCAAAAGTGGTGGAAAAAGAGTGGAAAAAAGAAAGGATCATCGACAAGCTGACCAGGAATGCCCTGACATACAAGACAGGTAAGCGGTACGCAAAGATGGTAAAAGATGTGTTGTGGGAAAGAGGTGTAAAAGTGGTGGATGAAATATCAACGGAAAGAATCTGTGAATTCCTGGAAGGGGCATTTGCCAATGGTAAAAAGAAAAGCTGGGCAGCAGCGCATCTGGCGGCGGTGGCATATACTGCAAAAGTGGCGGGCATACCGGACCCGACTGACAGCGATAAGATAAAATATGCGATGAGGGGATGGGCGAAGCTAGAGGGGATGAAGCCAGATAGCAGAAGGCCGGTAAATTTTGGGAAATTGATAATTTTACTGAAAGTGCTACCCAATATATGCAGCAGCACATACGAAACTGCGCTGTTCAGGGCAGCATTCGCGCTAGCGTACTACAATGCTTTCAGAATAGGGGAACTGGTGGGCAGGAATACAATGGCAGGAGACGGCCTGGCAAGGAAAGATATCAGTATGGGCGACAAAGGCATGTCAATAATGCTAAGGAAATCTAAGACAGACCAAACAGGAAGGGGGAGAGCGATATATCTCAATTGCATCAGAGAGAAGGACCACTGTCCCAGATGCATCACCAGGGAATTTTTAGAGCTGCGACCAGAAACTGACGGGCAGCTATTGATACATAGGGACGGCCGCGCGCTCAGCAGGTATCAGTTTCAAGCGGAATTGAAGCAAGCAGTGGCAAAGGCGGGATGGGATCCAGCCGAGTTTGGGACACACTCCTTCCGGATAGGGGCAGCAACCTCTGCGTGGGCGGGGGGCCTGGGGACGAAGGGGGTGAAACGAATTGGGGGATGGAAATCGCAATGCTTTAAGAGATACATAAGGGAGGAACGGGCGAGTACCGGCTGAGTACCGCTTTACCCGCTCTGCTTGCTGCTTTTTTCGGCTCCTGCGATCCACGGATTGGTTCTGGACGCGAACTGTGTTCTTCCTCAAGGGTGGTCCCTTGTTTGTTTTGGCACTTCACCTGCTGCTGCCTGATCCCGCCCCCAGTCGCAGCAATTGGCTGGGCGTAGAGTCAGCCCCCTACAAACTCTTTGCACACGCGCACAGCGCGCGCGCACACGGGCGAGTACCGGCTGAGTACCGCTTTACCCGCTCTGCTTGCTGCTTTTTTCGGCTCCTGCGATCCACGGATTGGTTCTGGACGCGAACTGTGTTCTTCCTCAAGGTGACCCAACGGCGACTATTGCAAGAGAGCGAACTTTATTGTCCCTATGAACTTTGTCAATTTCCCGACCTCAGTTTGATTGTTTGTTTTGTTTGTTTCTAGGGTGGTCCCTTGTTTGTTTTGGCACTTTCACCTGCTGCTGCCTGATCCCGCCCCCAGTCGCAGCAATTGGCTGGGCGTAGAGTCAGCCCCCTACAAACTCTTTGCACACGCGCACAGCGCGCGCGCACACGGGCGAGTACCGGCTGAGTACCGCTTTACCCGCTTTGCCGCGGTTGACGCGGAACGCGATACTCCCAGCCTGCGACTCCTTAGTAAGTGTTGTTGGCTTTTTTTATTTTTTATTTTTTTATTTATTTATTTATTTTTTTTATACCTTTTACATTTTAATAGCGGATCCACTAAATATGTGCACGCTAACTTACTCTTTAAAGACGGGCATGCCCCCTGCGCTAACTAATGGCATTGGCGCTACTCCCAACTTACACATGCCGCAAAAAACCTTGCTTTCCCATAAATCAATTGTATTGACCCCAGTGGGGTGCTCTGTAAAAGGTGCTGCGGCCAGTCGGTTCAAACCACCTCTTTTATCTACACCAAAATCCACTGTCCAGACCCCTGCACTGCCTTTGCAGGCCAAAACTATAGGCACTTATGGTAGCGCTATTGGCCAACATCTAGCCTTGAAAACATTTGCTGACTCTTTACCGGGTGGTGAAATATCGGATCATACAATGTTGAATTCACCATGTCAAAAGCTCCCCCACGCAGACCTCACATCACCAACACCTATAATACCTCTGGACCAGACGCCAGTGGTCTGTCAGAACACATCGTCTCAATCTTCACAATGTGACTCACCAATTTCAATACGTAATTCGTTAAACCTATCCTCTTGCTCACATGGTGAACAGCCCTCCATTGCGCATTCTATCTCTTCTATATCCTATGTTCATCCCACACCACGCCGCCCGATGATTAATCCCATGCTTGATGTGCCCGGACCCCAACCAGCTCTGGTAGAATTGACTCTGTCCGCAATAAATACTACCTTGTTGGCTATGTTTAAACTCTTTGAGGCCCTTGACGCTAAAATATCTAAACAAGACTCAAAGCTTGATGATCTACTTATATGGACTCAAAAAGTTAAACTAACTACTACTACACCTATCTTGCGAAACACAGATTCACCATGTGTTGAACCACAGCACATGGCGTCATCCTGGCCTGACAACCTAACGTGTCCCACTAATTTCCCTACTGTGCCAGTCGTTCCTCATATAATAACATCGGTGTCGCCCCCACACTCAGCGTCCAATGCTAATCCAAAAATCACTTCATGGGTTAGTCTGCCGGACTCTGTGATTCCTGATGTGGTGGCGGTCCCGGTCAACATAAGCTTGCCTATTGCCAACCCAGTCCCTCCTGGCACGTCTGTTCCAGTCCAAAGACCTAGTCACAAAACCAAGTCTGTGAAACCACGCTCTCAATCTAAAATGAAACACAAAATTCAACCGGCGGTTCGCATGACCAAAGCATCCCTAAATGCTTTTTTTAAGAAAATAACCATGCCCACACCAGAGGCGGTTGGTGCACCACAGCGTTCTACTGGATCCCCTCCAAAAAACCCTTTGATACCCACTGACGCACTCCAACCTCCGCCTCTGGCAGCCCATGAACCACTGGACGAACTGGTGCAGGCTTTGGACTCTGTCCCCCTTCCTGAGTCAGCAACCCCTGTTGGTTCACTTCCCCCGTGTGTCTCAGAGACATCTGTCCCGAGTGTTGTGACCCATGAAAGTTAAAGATCTCTGTTGTTGAGAGAAATGCGTAAAGCCTTAGATTCCTACATGGATGAACGGAGTTGGGCCCCATCTCAGCCATTGCCAAATTGTTTTCAAAGTAATCCACCAAAGTCAGTCACCTGGTCCTCCCCTGTGGCCCCTCAGATGAAACCATCAAACCTAAAGCTGCACGCTGTTTCACAACGCACACCATGTTCCACAGGTTTGATGAATGCCCCGCCGCGCGATGAGGTGACTCGATTGCCTCCCCCATTTGATGGTAATGGTGCGCCTCACACCAACACTTCCCTTTCTCGAAAATCACGCGCGACGGCATCTAACTGTCACACCCTGATTCTGAAATGTCGAGAAGGATCCCATCCATCATATAACCTGAATAGACAAAGTGTGCTTAACATCTTTAGCGATGTCTATGAACTGGAAGATTTGACATCTCAAGACATCGCACAGGTCGAATACCTGAACGAGGTCTCTACAGACATCGTGAGACTATGGATTCCTTCTGGCATTGTCTTGAATACGTTATGGCTCGCCAAACGATCTCTATTTGAAATGGGTTTTCTTTTGGCCCAAGACCCAGCTCGCTCGAACGAATGCCCAAAACTGACAACTACAAAGCACCCACAAATATATGTTAGTGCTCGTGACGACACACATGCACATTACAATTAATCACTAATAGGCTCTTCAGCCCAGGCGACTAAAATAGCCTCCTGGAACACTCGTGGCCATAGTCACTTGCAATCCTCTGTTCAATCATTATCTGATTACGCGATTATTGCTTTTCAGGAGACATGGTATTTAGTCCCTCCGACTTGGGACAGTTTCAATGTTTGTTTATTACCAGCAAAGATGGGATCACGTGGTCGCCCTTCCTCGGGCCTTGTGGTGGCAGTTAATCAAAAATTGGGTTATAAAATAGAGCCTTGGATGCATGTTAACATCTTCATCCAATTAGTTAAGATCACTCATAACAATTTCAACATAGCCCTTATTAACATCTATCGCAATCCAGCAGGCTTAGCAGACACAGCCTTATTTGAAGGGTTATCAGCGATTTTTGATGCAATCGCAACTGCAAAGGATATTACTCATGTGCTCATCATGGGCGATCTAAATATGGACTGTATCTCGTCCCAAACTCAGAGGAACTCTAAGGCTATATCCACTTGGTCTCATCTCATGCTGGAACATAACATGCGAGTAGTGAATGGCTCAGTTAATCGTGACATCCCGCCCTAACCGACTTGGCAGCGAGGTACAAGTCAAAGTACGATTGACTACATGTATTTTGATCATGTTATGTATAGCAAGGTTATCTGCTTTGAAATAATCACATACCCTGCAAGTGACCACCATCTCCTGTCATTACAATTGAGCTGCTTTGGTGAACAACCAAAAAATCAATGGTCGTCACAAAATCTCACCACTAATAATGCAAAAAACCGTTTGAAATGGTCCAGGAAGTCTCTAATACAATTTTCGAATGCAATTTGTGGTATTGATCACCCACAGCAGTTGATTGAATACACTGATCTCCTAAAACCGTTTCATAACACCATAGTGGTTAATCCGAACACATGGAAACACAAACACCAGTTCGACCAAGCACTTAAAGAACGTAAGGCCGAATTTCGTAAAGAAAAAAGACTCATTCTGAGAGCAAATCCCCCTAATAGTCACACCCTAGTTAGAGCTAGTAGGTGTAGGTATCAGAACTGGCTCCGGGCTTGGCGAGCGCAGTTATACCAAAAAGATAGCGAAACAATGTTTAGGTCGATTCTCTCCAAGAATTCGGCTGAAACATGGCGCCTTCTTAACACAAATCTCAACTTAACACAAGCTTACGCCCAAACTGGTGCGGTATTGGAGGGGGATTGGATAGCACATTTCACCAGTCTATATCTTGATCCAGTCTATCGACAACATGTGGAATATAAGGTGTTCACAATCCCTACTTAAAGATCTGATTGTAAACCTAAACCCCTCCAGAGCTGCTGGGCCTGATGGCCTTCACAATGTCATTTTGCAGGAAAACCCTGAATTATAGGCCAAAAATCTTCATGCCATCTTTAGTGAAGTGCTGATCCATCATGCCCTACCAAGCTCTTGGCTGTGCTCTGTCATTGTACCAATCTATAAGAAAGGCGACCGCTCTAACCCTTGTAACTACCGGCCAATAGCCCTCTTAGATGCCCCGGGGAAACTCTTTGCAAAATTGGTGTTATCCGAATTTAACCTTTGGACCGATTCCTGTGCTAAACGCGACCCCCATCAAACAGGATTCGTGGCAGGTCTGGGCACCTGTGTGAACCTGTTGACCTTGAATGCACTCAAAGCACATTGCCAGGAGCAGAATCAAGCTATCTATTTCGCGTTTATTGATTTACACGCAGCTTTTGATTCGGTTTCACGAACCCTCCTGATGGCAAAACTTGCAAGGGACACATGTCCTCCGTCCCTGCATGATATTATTCACGCGCTCCATACAGCAACCACGATCCGGGTGAGACTTACCTTAGATGGTCTTTTATCTGCCCCAATTAACACAGATCGTGGGCTAAAACAAGGTTGTTTGCTAGCCGCGGCAATCTTTAATTATTTTATTCATGATTTAACGCCAATTCTGCAACAGACTTGCTCCGATGCGCCGTCTTTGAAAGGACACAAAATTACTAACTTAAATTACGCAGATGATATTGTACTTATCTCCAAGACCCCAGTCGGTCTTCAGAACTTAATCAATGCATTTAATCGATATCTTACTGCGAACGAGTTAGTAGTTAATTTAAATAAAACTCAGATTGTGGTTTATAAGGCAAAGCGGCTACATAAATATAACCTGACATGGTCGATCAACAATTCCCCCATCACAATAGTAAAAAATTATACCTATTTGGGTATTGAATTTACTGGTGAAGTCAAACCCACCAGTCAAATAGAACGAATGGATACCAAACTAAATACTGCAATCTCACAAGCCAAAATCATCCTGTTTAAATTTGGAAAATTCACCATTCAACCTGCCCTTATTTTCTGGTCCATGAAAGCCATACCAGCGATATTATATGGGGCAGAAACCCTACTGAACTACAATATGCAATTCCTGACGAGGCTGGAAGGAAAGTACTGGAGGTCAGTATTATCCCTCCCCCAGTGTGTGCCGTGTTCGTGGTTGCGGTATGAACTGGGCTTGACCTCCTTGTACGCAATCTACACCTGGCGATGTTGCATGTTATTCCGCAAATGCCTTATGGCAAATCATAACACCTACCTCCTAAAGGTAATTGCTGAATACATGCTGACAGCAGAGAAGAACTTCACAAACTCATGGATAAACTTTTGCTTAGAAGCCCTAGCATCAGCAAATATTTCCATCCCCAATCTCATAAACAACCCGGCAAGGTCCAAAAAATTACTTTATAACCTTGATTGGTCGAACACTATTGACAAATGTAACACCTACTGTCAACCTTGTAAATTTCGTTTTTGGCCAAAATTGATGAAATGTCCTGAACCATATTTATTAAAATTTCCCTCACCCAAATTAAGAGCAGGGTATTTAAGGGCCCGTTTTGATCTATGGCCAACCTATCAGGTTCAGGTACGGAGGAAATTAAGATCTGCCACGTTAAGTGGTTGTCGTTTTTGCATGCGAAGCAATACTACTGAATCTCTTGAACACTTAGTTTGTTATTGCCCACAGTTAGCTGTATTGAGATCAACGCACTTCAAGCACCTGCTGTCGTCTATGGCAGCGGTTGCCCAGGAATTGCGGTGGTCATTTCTGCTTTGTGCCAATCAATACCCCTTACAGATCGCATTAACGACCTTCATTCAAGCGCTAAAATTGGAGACCGTTAATTATTCTTAGATGGCCGTTATGCCGTATCTCGTTGTTTTATTTTTCATTTTTTGTTTTTTGTCTTTTCTATAATGTTTGGGGTATCTTATATCTTATTGATCGATTTTTCTACTGACAGTTTTAAAGAAAAAAAAATCTTTGTACGTTGTAACATAATTGTTTAAAGTTCATTGTTATGATGACTGTACTAAATATCATTTGTATATTGAAAAAGTTGTTTTTACAGCTGAATCAATCAATAAAAAAAAAAAAATAAGGGAGGAACTGATATGATATTTATCTCCCCGTTTTCACAGAGGTCGGACCCTACGAATCGGCCTGGATAGTGGGGCACTCTTTTGTGACCCGGGCAGGCAGGTGGCTGGAAGAGGTGAATCAAGGATTACATTTCAGGAACACAATCACGTCATGGTGGGGCCTCCCGGGGATGCACTGGGCGGACATCCACAACAGGCTGTCGGACTTAATAGGTTACAGGGAACCCCCCCGAGTACCTGGTTATACATTTAGGGGGGAACGATCTGGTGAGCACGAACAGGGGCAAATTACAAAGAGAGAGCTGCGAGTCACTGCATAGCTTGGCTCGCAGCTGGTGGAAGACAGAGATTTTTATGTCCGAGATAATACCTAGAAGGATCTGGCATGGGGCACAAAAGAGACATGCGATCGAGACAGCGAGGAAAAAATTAAACAAATCAGTAGAGAAGTACTGCAAGAGTACAGGTCTACACTTCATAAGACATGGTTTACACCGGAGCAACCCGGACATGTTCCACCAAGATGGAGTGCACCTATCAAAGGTGGGGATGGGGTTTTTTTCCGACAACATTTTTAGGGCACTCCAAGCAAGAGGCTGTAGGTAGCGGGCTTTTGGGGGGGACCTGAGTGGGTGTAAAGGACACCCACTCAGATGTGGCGGCATGTGCCCAGGAACGAAGGCTCAGGGATAACAAAAACTCAGAAGGAGCCTTGAGCGGCTTCGGAACTGGACACAATGTGCCCAAAAGCATATGTATATGTATTGTTTTGTTATAATGGAATGGAACTTACCACAAAAGCACTTGGAAATCCTCAGCTGCTCCCTGCTCCTGCTGCGAACGCTGCTCTAACACGGAACGCTGCTCTAACACGCTTCCTGGAGGAGGCGTGGCAACACCGGCACGTGACCCCATCACGTGACTCGGGCCGGCCTTCAAAGGGCAGAGGCTGCCGCCCGCTCAGTGTGTGGAACTTACCACAAAAGCACTTGGAAATCCTCAGCTGCTCCCTGCTCCTGCTCCTGCTGCGAACGCTGCTCTAACACGGAACGCTGCTCTAACACGCTTCCTGGAGGAGGCGTGGCAACACCGGCACGTGACCCCATCACGTGACTCGGGCCGGCCTTCAAAGGGCAGAGGCTGCCGCCCGCTCAGTGCGTGGAACTTACCACAAAAGCACTTGGAAATCCTCAGCTGCTCCCTGCTCCTGCTCCTGCTGCGAACGCTGCTCTAACACGGAACGCTGCTCTAACACGCTTCCTGGAGGAGGCGTGGCAACACCGGCACGTGACCCCATCACGTGACTCGGGCCGGCCTTCAAAGGGCAGAGGCTGCCGCCCGCTCAGTGCGTGGAACTTACCACAAAAGCACTTGGAAATCCTCAGCTGCTCCCTGCTCCTGCTCCTGCTGCGAACGCTGCTCTAACACGGAACGCTGCTCTAACACGCTTCCTGGAGGAGGCGTGGCAACACCGGCACGTGACCCCATCACGTGACTCGGGCCGGCCTTCAAAGGGCAGAGGCTGCCGCCCGCTCAGTGCGTGGAACTTACCACAAAAGCACTTGGAAATCCTCAGCTGCTCCCTGCTCCTGCTCCTGCTGCGAACGCTGCTCTAACACGGAACGCTGCTCTAACACGCTTCCTGGAGGAGGCGTGGCAACACCGGCACGTGACCCCATCACGTGACTCGGGCCGGCCTTCAAAGGGCAGAGGCTGCCGCCCGCTCAGTGCGTGGAACTTACCACAAAAGCACTTGGAAATCCTCAGCTGCTCCCTGCTCCTGCTCCTGCTGCGAACGCTGCTCTAACACGGAACGCTGCTCTAACACGCTTCCTGGAGGAGGCGTGGCAACACCGGCACGTGACCCCATCACGTGACTCGGGCCGGCCTTCAAAGGGCAGAGGCTGCCGCCCGCTCAGTGCGTGGAACTTACCACAAAAGCACTTGGAAATCCTCAGCTGCTCCCTGCTCCTGCTGCGAACGCTGCTCTAACACGGAACGCTGCTCTAACACGCTTCCTGGAGGAGGCGTGGCAACACCGGCACGTGACCCCATCACGTGACTCGGGCCGGCCTTCAAAGGGCAGAGGCTGCCGCCCGCTCAGTGCGTGGAACTTACCACAAAAGCACTTGGAAATCCTCAGCTGCTCCCTGCTCCTGCTCCTGCTGCGAACGCTGCTCTAACACGGAACGCTGCTCTAACACGCTTCCTGGAGGAGGCGTGGCAACACCGGCACGTGACCCCATCACGTGACTCGGGCCGGCCTTCAAAGGGCAGAGGCTGCCGCCCGCTCAGTGCGTGGAACTTACCACAAAAGCACTTGGAAATCCTCAGCTGCTCCCTGCTCCTGCTGCGAACGCTGCTCTAACACGGAACGCTGCTCTAACACGCTTCCTGGAGGAGGCGTGGCAACACCGGCACGTGACCCCATCACGTGACTCGGGCCG
The DNA here is from genome assembly GCF_040938575.1 of Ambystoma mexicanum. Taxonomy (NCBI): domain Eukaryota; kingdom Metazoa; phylum Chordata; class Amphibia; order Caudata; family Ambystomatidae; genus Ambystoma; species Ambystoma mexicanum. The sequence goes on from NC_090934.1 coordinate 408,404,870, forward strand.
GCCTTCAAAGGGCAGAGGCTGCCGCCCGCTCAGTGCGTGGAACTTACCACAAAAGCACTTGGAAATCCTCAGCTGCTCCCTGCTCCTGCTGCGAACGCTGCTCTAACACGGAACGCTGCTCTAACACGCTTCCTGGAGGAGGCGTGGCAACACCGGCACGTGACCCCATCACGTGACTCGGGCCGGCCTTCAAAGGGCAGAGGCTACCACCCTTGTGGCGTTAAGCCCGTCAGGAGTAAAGCCCAGTGACTGTTAAGCGACTGTTAGGCACTGGTGGCCTCACTCCACGTACTGTTGGCGAGCCGTCATAAATAATGACTCTATCGGCAGACGGCCCCCAGACCCGAAAAAAATCCTTACAGCAACGGCGCTCTACAAACCCTTGGTCGATGATGAAAGCTGCAGTCGGCACAAAGGTAAGTAAAGCTACGGGACGTGCACTTATGGCTACAAAGGAGTCACTACCAACAGAAGCTTGCAGCTCTTCAGAGCCCCTAGTCTTGTTATCTCTCGAAGAGCAATGCGCACAGACTGATGCTCTAACTCCACCTGTATTGCTCATAGTTCCATCTCATGCCTTAGCAACACAGGCAGACAATCCTGATTCATCGAGACTCCTCTCCATTAATTTAGAATACAATCCAGCATCTAATGATGAAATCTCACTTGTCAATAAAACAGACATACTGCAAACAGAGCGAGTAAGGTGGACTCACCGAACTCGATGAACGTGTTAGGGGACATTCCGGCGCCTCGGTTCGATGTTAAGACATCTGAAACATTACGAACGACGCAACCGGCCATAATGGCATCTACACCCTTTCATAACAACAACTCCATGAATGCTGCTGGTCTTTCTACAGACAAAGGTATCTTGTCACATTTAGTGACCGATGAAGAACTGTTAACAATCCCAAATCTTGAGTCGGGAAACCTTGCGACGAACAATTTATTTCCCAAACAAGCTCTGGACAATAAACGACCTTCTACGCCAACTGTGAGGCTGACTTGTCGCCCCACAGGCAATGACATTCTATTACAGAAGGGAAGCGCTTGTCACTTCCCGGTTCAGTCGCGTGGCCCCAAGAGCGCACTGGTCAGCACCGCAAATTTAATGATGGCCCCTGCTAATATCTCACGTTTCTTGGTCACCACCAATCCAATTTATTCCCGAACTGATCCTCCTACTCTAAAAATAGCAGGTCGTACTGCTATAGGAACAGCCTTTGAATGCACCGAATCTGACAACGATAGCGCTTTGGCATGTCAAGCTCCAGACGTTGGTCGCTCTTCCATCTCGAGTGCAAACGACCAGCTCAGCGCCGTTCAACCACTTAGCACCCCTCAGCCACCGGCCCCCGCACTCAATCCACTCCCCATTCCATGCGATCGGAGTGCGATTGCTCGGGCAAGTCGCCTGCAAAGAGTCGCCGAGCTAAAAGCTAAATGCACCTCCGTCATACCTCCTGTATGTGAAAATTCAACGCCGAATGCAAGTACCCCACACCCAAGGCCATCTCAGTTCGGTGAAGAAGCTCATCCGACGATTTCTGCAAAAATATTTACCACTTTTAATCCGCATTACAACTTAGACAATTCTGTTGGCTCCTTGTCCCTCCAAGACTCCGCACCTCAGTCGTTTGGCATTTCACCCGAAGCGCTTTCTCAGATACATAACAACGTCTTAGCTGCCTCGGCTGTTGCCTTAGCTCCATTCACCAAAATTTTTGAATCATTGATAGGATCAATAAGTGCCCAAGGAGCTGCCATTTCGAACCTAACGGCAAAACTCGATAAACTTGAACACTTCTCGTGCTTCCTTCAAGCCCAAATGACAACAAATAATGAAAATGCGGCGCGATGGCAAGACAGGTTGAGCGATCTCGCTGCTCGTCATCACTGTCAAAACGATTCTCTAATGGAAGGCTTGCTGGACGCCGTGAAATGGATGCGAAAAAACACAACCCTGGCCTCCCGAGACCCTTGCAAGAAACAAGAAAATCCATCAAGATCCCCCCGTTCTCAAGTTTCGACCGCACCTGCGACACTCGGAAAAGAACCATCGCTGTATGATCCAACAATGAGCCTTCCGGCGCCCTCTTATGACACTTCTGTTTCAACCTCGGAAATGCAGGGACCAGTCCCGCAAACAAGCAGCCTCACAATAAAAGAAATCTCGTTACAAGGACATGTACCGGCACAAACCTCCAAATCAGTGAACTCATTTAATATATTCAAAGGGCCAGCAAAAACTATCATTACAAACGTCGAAACTTATCTGAAAAAGCCTGCCGGACAAGAGGCAGAGCTTTCTAACAAAAAAAGCACTCATCCTAAACAAAAACAGCAAATCAAAAAAAAAAAATTTATAAGGAATCTAACAACCCCCAAAAAGACAAGCCTGTTTACTCGGCATGTTCATTCAGCGACTTTAATAAAACCTTCAAACAATGCACCATCAAGATCTACAGGTGCTAGACCGAGTCCCTCAAGGACCTCAATAAAACGACGGCGCATAGCCTCCAACGATGCTTCCACTATAAACGGTTCTCAAGATTCCTCTGTTGACCTATGTGATCTATCGACCTACTCAGCTGATTTTGAGAATTCCATCAATGCTTCTCTTGTAGCTCCAGCTGTAATATCAACCGGGCCATCAATGGGGGAGAAGCTAGAAACAAATAAAACATCGAAGATCGCACAATCAAGGACCAATGCCCGACAAATTTTACCCTCAATAAAGAGGAAAGCCCAGCAACCATTAAGTTGTAGGCTAAATCCCAAACACACGTCGAATCAGCTAAAACTGTGCCTGCCTCCAATGCAGCGCGCTCCCGGTCCTGCTAATTTTGAGCCTCAAACTAGTAAGTGGAAACTCCGTCTCCAAAATATCCACTCAGACGGCAACGAAGTCAACCTAAATAGAGGAAACATCCTAAAACTGTTCGCATGTATACCTCCACTGCGAGCCATCTCGTCAGACGACATCAAAATTGTGGAATATATAACAGAAGCGTCTTCCGACCAAGTGATTCTCCATATTTCATCGACGGCGGTAAAAAATATGCTACTTCAAGCAAATGAAGATCTCCTACTTTACGGCTTTGATCTCACCCTTGAACCTCTCACAACGAGAGGCGCTTCATCTTCCAAGATAAATCGTGACCATGAAGCAAGTAACGGCACCGCCAGGCGTCAGGCTGTGCGCCAATCTCTAGTTTCATCACCCGACATTTTAGACGCTGCCACGCATCAATCATTTGAAAGAAGAGCCAATAACGCAAAACGATTCCCAAATGGACCACGCAAACAACAATGAGCCGACGTCAAACAAAAGGCACTGATTCTACTGTCATGGAACACGAGAGGATTCACGCACTTGTTTAACACTTTCCAAGAATCCTTGGTGAATGTGTTTGCGTTATGTCTACAGGAAACGTGGCTACGGGATCCCCCGACTCGTGATGGATTCATTACGCTGATAAATCCAGCTAGAAAGAACCCAAAGGGTCGACCATTTGCAGGCTTGTTAACTCTTTTGAAAATCCAGAACTGGTGGTCGCTCGTTAGTTCCACGAACCCTAACCCATTCGTGCAAAGTACTTTGCTCAAACTTTCATTAAGAGCCACCGTCTCCCATCTTCTAATAATAAATGGATACTGGAATCCTGCCATGATTTCTTCAACATCTTTCATTCAGTCAATATTGAATGAAATAGATCACACTTTTGTAGAACACAACAATGTTTCTGTACTTATCTGCGGCGACCTCAACTGCAGTTGGTTTAAATATGATCCACTTACTAAACTAAATGTCCGGCTTCCGGACCTTGAAGTAGCTAAGCAAGGCCAAACTTGGTCAAAGGAACTTCTGGCACGCAACTGCCAGATGCTAAATGGAACAACAAAGGGCGACTCTCCTGCAAATCCGACGTGGCATAGCATGGCTCGAACAAATACCCTCGACTATATTTGGGCCTCGGCGGACCTCTTCGATAAGGTTTCTTCCCTCAAAGTACGGCCAATGTCATCTAGCGATCATAACCTGCTGCGGCTTGTTTGGCATGAAGAACTCTGCAAAACGCCAGACAAATATTCTTTTCAATTACAAACAAATGCAGCAGGCAATCGATTAGTAATCAATGGATCAGCTATCGCTAATTTATGCCACAGCGTAAACGAATTTGAGACAGTAGAATATACACATCTGCTGATGGACCACAGTCAAATAATTTCCAACTCAAGAACGTACGGATCACTCCCGAAACATCTATATAGTTCTGAAATCGGACTGGCAAAAAAACTACTAAGGAAAGATCTCAGGCAAATTAAAAGAGAGCCGTGCGATCTACGCTGCAAGGCAATGAAGATCAAGGCCCGACGACAAGACTATCGAAACTGGCTAAGATCACACTCAACCATCATCGATCAAGGTCGAGCAGAAACGATGTTAAAACTTCTTGTACAGAAAAATACCCGTGAAATCTGGGCCATCCTGAATAAGGGCCGCTCCAAATCATCGCCAGCAATTTCTAATGAAATCACCGGCGACAAATGGCGCGAATACTTTACCTTAATGTATGAAAAACCTGAGTCTGAAGATCCCCCGCAGCCTGACGTGACACTCTCTACCTGGGACATCATACCTTCTTGCAAAGAGATTGAATATGCAATCTCCAAGCTGAAAAATTCAAGAGCTGCTGGGCCAGACCAAATATCAAATCTCATGCTCAAAAAACACAGTATACACTGGGCGAAATTTATTCACGAGCTGTTTTGTCGGATTACAAGCTGCAAGAAACTGCCTTCCTCCTGGTGCAGGGCTATTGTAGTTCCGATATATAAGAAGGGATGTCGAGCCGACCCTTCGAACTATCGCCCGATTGCCCTTCTAGATACTATTGGGAAAGTATTCGGATCCTTTTTGCGCCAACAGCTGGTGAATTGGGCAATCTCAACAGGAAAACTTGACTGTCGCCAAACAGGGTTCACGAAAAACGTGGGGACTGATGTGAATCTGACAATACTATCATTTTTAAAGCTGTCAGCGATGGAGGCGAAAAAAAGAATCTTCCTGGCGTTTGTCGATCTTCGACAAGCATTTGACGCCATAAATAGGACCAAACTAAGGGCAAAACTACGTCTGTGGCATTGCCCAGAGTCTCTGTTAGAGCCCATCATCGCCTTACACTCCAATACGTCCATCCAAGTCAGAGTCAATTCACAAGGCGATCTTACAGATCCAATAAGAACATTTAAAGGCGTCAAACAAGGCTGCCCCCTCGCAGCAGACCTTTTTAAACTCTTTATAGCTGACTTACCCGAGTGGCTAAAGTCTGTTCATTGTTTTCCACCCAAGCTAAACGGAACCTTCATTAATCACCTGGTATACGCGGATGACATAGTGTTGGTTGATCAAACCCAAATTGGCCTTCAACATCTTCTTCTTCGCCTGCATGAGTTTCTAACCTTTAACGAGCTCTATCTAAACACAGAGAAAACAAAAATCATGTGCATCGGCCAAGGTAGATCAAAAAAAGACAGGTCTTTCCAATGGCACATAGAAAAAAAAGTGCTAAATGTAGTTAAGTCTATTCGCTACCTTGGAGTAATGGTCAATGACTCGGTTTGCGAAGCTGCATGGACCGGTGATCTGAAGGACAAAATAAAGATCCTGAGTCTCCAAGCTGCCAAAATAAATATTGACTACGGGAAATTTTCTATCGCTCCCGTAGTAACGTTCTATCTTCAAAAAGTAATCCCAACTATTACTTTTGGCAGCGAAGCAGCCTTGAATATCAACCACAACCTATGGTGCCAACTGGAGGGAAAGTTTTGGAGACGTGTCCTGAGCCTTCCGAATCAAATCTCCATGTCGGCTCTGAGATATGAGCTAGCTTTGAATTCCATGTATATGACAATTGTCTGGAAATCTCTATCTACCTTGCGCAAAATATTACTCAGCTCTACCATCCCAGCATATAACATCTTTAAGCTGGGGCTGGAAACCACCGACCATGTCCTCATCCACACATGGAAGCTCAAACTAAATTCTATCATGGCTGACGCAGGCATATCGGAGGAAGAGCTAGTCAAGCGCCCACAACATGCCAAGAAGAAGATAGCGGAATGGGATTGGATCACAACCTACAATACCCGCCTAGCCCTTAAATCAACCCTGCCCACTTCCAGAAGTCAAGTTAAACTGAATTTTCAACCAAAATATCTCACAAACTGTCCGTCTCGCCACCACAGGGCACAATTTCTAAGGCTGCGACTGAACGCTTTAAATACTAATGAGACGCTCTGGAGGCAAAAGAATAATGAAACAGCAAATAATTACTACCGCTTTTGCAAAACCACAGAAGTTGAATCTCTAAAGCACCTAGCTATACTGTGCCCAATGCTGACAGATCTCCGTGAGGTGCATCTAAATGAATTTAAAACACAATCCGAGGAACCCGATGATTGGTGGGATAACGCAACAGCAGGTCATAATATCAAGCTCTCTTGCAACCTCATCAACTTCTTTGATGAAGCCCTAAAGTCAGTACCCAACTGAAGGCCGCCAGTATCTGAAAGATCTGCCCTCTTGGTGGCTGCTCTTTCCGGTAACTGTGTTACCATAAAAATGTGTTACCCTAAACTACAACATTCATTGTTAAATCTAACTAAGAATACCCACGGTGGAGATGGACGAAGTAGAATTTTTTTTCTTTTGGAAATGTAACAAAAACATGATACGAAAATATCAAGTTGAAGTTTTACAATAAAAAAAAAAAATAAAAAAATAATGGATTTTCTGTAAGAAAAATAAAATGCCTACGGCCTACAAATTTTACATACACACAAAGTTGTCTGTAACTTATTATTAGGGATCTGGTAAGAGCAGCAAGGTGAACCCACACTACTCAGCCTATGACCCAGGCCCCGGGCCGCATGAAATGCGGAACGATAGAGGGTCTGGGAGTTTAGGCGCGGGGTGGGGGGAAAATGGTGCGAAAGCGTAGGGAGGGGCGTCCGAGTGGCGCCACAAGAAACAAAGGCCCAGGAAGGGCAGGAAGCAGCACCTGGGTAGGTGCGGAATATAACAACAGGAGGTCAGGGGGTAACCCGGCTGCCCCCAGGAAGGAACAAAAGGCCGGGGGGTATAAGTAAGCCTGGAAAAGGAGAGGCGACACAAACCAGGTAAGAGCTCACCTCTCTCGGGTAGGCTCTTGGTACCTGGAGAAGGGAAAGGAAAAACGTTGCCACCCAACCCACCCTGCAAAAAGAAACGGAAGAGGTGGGGATGTGCAGGCAGGAGCCAGGACGCCGAGTACTCCTTCGGTACACGGTACAAGATGGTGCAAAAGTGGAAGAAAGAACGCTGAGTACTCTTTCGGTACACGGTCCAAGAAAGAAAAAGGAATAAGCAAGAGGAAAGAACGCCGAGTACTCTTTCAGTACACGATTCAAGAAACATCGTAGGCGGCATGTGCCCAGGAACGAAGGCTCAGGGATAACAAAGACTCAGAAGGAGCCTTGAGCGGCTTCGGAACTGGACACAATGTGCCCAAAAGCATATGTATATGTAATGTTTTGTTATAATGGATTTTCTGTAAGAAAAAATAAAATGCCTACGGCCTACAAATTTTCCATACACACAAAGTTGTCTGTAACTTATTATTAGGGATCTGGTAAGAGCAGCAAGGTGAACCCACACTACTCAGCCTATCAATGTACCTGATTAGGCCTCATGCGGGGGTTTGCATTACCCTCATGGCGCCCGGGTATCTTTCCTTACTCGCTCCTAGACGGAGCACAGAACACTCACCGCCCTTGGGCTCAGGTCTAAGGAGGGCCATGGAGCAGCGCATTCTTTCGCTCCCCTCCGGAGCATTTCCTCTTTCTTCTACCCGCCGCGGGGCAGGAGCGCTGCTCTCCATGATGCGGCTCATGCCGCTTCCCTTGCGGCCATAGGATGTTGGCAGGCGTGCGGGGGATGGGGAAGGGGCAGCTCGCCTCTCCCACAGTTTCAGCTGCTCCATGTTCCGCGGCTGATGGCGCCTCACAATTGTTGCAGCTGACACCACATGGGGGCTCTTCCTGAGGCGGAGGCCACCAGACATTTTCTTTCCTGGGGGTGCGCCGACAGCCACGAACACCGTCATTTTTTTTCTCACATGGTCGGATGTCAGGAGCGTAGGGCCCATGGCGGTATTGCGGCAGAGGCCGCTGGCTGGGCATCCTCCTCCTCCCGTTGGGGGGGGGGGGGCAGCTCACCTCCCCATCTGGATGCAGCAGCACCATTTCTCAGGGGCGGGGGGGCACCCGACCTCTCCTCCATGCAGCGGATGCTGCCACTCCATATTTCGCGGCCAACGCTGCTCTTCTTCCTTGATGGTGGCCAATACCCCACGAGACACTGCGGGGCACGGGGGACCTCAATCCCTCGTCGCCAATGTTATGTCCTGGCCTGGGGGCACCCAGGCCAGGCAGACCAAGGCTGGGGGAACCCAGCAGACCATGGGCTGTCCCCCAGAAAAGAGTAAAGTTGCCATTAACTTTACTTAGTCATGTAACCACAGATCCAGTACACCCCATCTTACATAGAGTACTGGAAAGGGTTAATCCTTAGCCCTTTTTATCTGTACCTCCTAGAGCATTGTTTCGCTCTTTTAACATTTAGAATTGGCTGGTGGCAGTGGTATCTACCCTAAACCTTCCTACCGCTGTTATCTTATATAAACGTGGTAGTATTGTAGGCTATTGTATTAGCCTCGAACTTAAACCCGCTTGACCAAATACTTTTTCTTTTGGCTCCGGTGCGGTTTATTCACCATTTCTTTTTGTTAAACTCCTTCTTGTGTTTTACTTTGTGCAGCAAACCAGGTTTGCCTTCTTTGGTCACTGTCTTTTGGCGGGCTTCTGCCAATAAGCCCTCTTCTAGCCGCCTGGGTTTCTAGGTGGGCTGAATGTGAGGGAGGGGTGTAGTCACCCCCTGCACAGGGTATCCTAGGAAACCCAAGTCGCACTTTTCCATGATTAGCTTAGGTGGTTGTCCGGGCTGGACAACCCCCCTGCTGCGTGATTGACAGCCAGGCTGTGTGAATGGGGGATTTGCGCATAAAAGGCAGGTCTCTTGGGCTGGAAGTCAGAGAGCCGCCACTGGAACTACAAGGAACCGAAGAGAAGCAGAGAAGAAGTCAGCTGCTGCAACTATCCCGTCCCGATGAAGCCCTGCTGCAGTCCTGAGCTATCTACCCTTCAACGACTAAGAGAAGATCCAGTCCGGAGTCTTCTTCCCTTGAGCCTGGTGGGGATAACCAGCTCATCTTCTACAGCCAGAGGATTTCCTTCGTGGTTGAAATCGCTGCACACTGCTGTAGTGGTCCGGATAGCCACCTGAAGAGCCTCTACTGTTTTTAAGGAGCGCACCTTTTATTCGTCGTCGCTGCTGCCGGCCTCATCCCTGTGTGGTGCAGACCCCCTCATCGTCGTCCTTCTTGCTGAAGCTCCAGGAACCGTGGGTCTGCTGGAAACTAGCAGGAACAACTGCCGTGGCACCAGCTTCTTCATTTTGAACAAGGTACAGTGTCCTGCTTGAGTAATTTGGGTGAATCCCTAGTTCTCATTCTACAAGGCGTGTCCTTATCGTCCCTCCTTCTTATAACTTTTGCTTCCAAACATTGACAATATCTAAGTACTCTTGGCTACGTTGAATCGTGAACTGTCCGACTGTGTGATCCTCGACAACAGGAACCCGGTTCCACTTGACCCTGGCTCCGGCCTCTTGAATCTTGAATTTCTGTCTATGAGTGTTCTTCGATTCTGTTTGCCTGACAAAAATATTGCCTATGATTTTTGCCCCCAACTCCCTCTGGGTATCTCAAGTGCTAAGTGTGTTTTTGCCCCGGTAGCAATTCTTGCCGAGGATACACGTTTATTTAGTAGACCGAACTGTCGAAAAGTGATTGCAATTGTACACGTTACTTGTTTCATAACACCGGTCCATTCAAACACAGGGTACTTACCTTGATTTATACCGTACAAAGTGAATTGGTTAGTTGTAGTGTATTTTACGTGTGATTTTGAATTTAATTGAAGTGTCTTGTTTATAACAAATGGTTTGAAAAAAATAAATGTACTTATATTTTTCTACCTGAAACCTTGAGGTCAGTGTTTGCTTGAGTCACAGTAATTGTGGTCCCTTTGTGTAATCTCTACTACTGCTCATATACTCTTGAGATAGGCCTGACTGCTCCGCTACTGCTACCACTTTAACATAGTAGTACAGGCTTGTACCAAAGGTAAAACTTGTATTGCCACCTGTGGTCTTAATTGGGTGTAGTGGTCCCTAAGGGCATTGCACAGGATTCTGCCTAACACTACCGCAATCCCAATTCAGAAACGACACTGCTGCAGGGGAAAATCCTGGTCTACATTTGGCTACATCGCAAGCCCTGGGTGGCAAAGAAAGTCCTCCTAACATAAAGAGAACCTGGGTGGATTAGGAGCCCCTGATATCTATCGATATTATCTGGTCTCTCACCTCTCGCACACCTTTACATGGGGGCAGTCCGGGGAGACCCTGCAATTGGCACAGATTGAACAAACGGCGTCCCCGATCCCCCTGAAATGCCTGCTGTTCGTCAAACTGGGCGGCTGCCCGATCAAGCCTCCACTTTTCTCCTCGACACTCCACACACTTGCATGCTGAAACCTAGCAACTAAAAGATGGGATACCCACACTGTCATGAATCAGAGTGCGCCCCTTTTGGGCTTCTTAGTCCCTGTCACAGCGGGCTTACACTCATTAATACTCCCAACATGGCCGTCCAGCGTAATCCCTTCTCGCTGCATGCGCTGGACATAGCCTTTTCTACTAATAGACCACGCCTTCGGCAGCTCTGCGCATCTCAATGCTATTGTGAAGTAGCGACCAGACGTGTGCTCCGTAGCTCGCGGTTCTTCTCTTTTTTCTAATCCCGCTATCCCTTCCTAGTCCTCCCCCTTCTACTTACCTCCTGGATTCCTGGCTAGCGTACTTCCACTACCTCCTGGATTCCTGGATTCGACGTCCCGGAAACTGGACGCATTCTGGATTCGGAAGAGAATCGGGCAGCCTTCTTCAAGACCCGGTCCATCCGCAAGAAGGCATCGACCAAGGACACCAGTAAAGAACGGACTCAGGTGAGAAGGGGGGAACTCCTTGACAGTTTGAGACGCCACCCGACCGAACTTGATATTGATATGGAGGCTGCCGTGCAGGACCTGATGCTTAGTATGCAGGAATGATCAACCGAGGTACAGAATTTAAAGGCGAAGAACGCCGCTCTCAAACAGTTGGTCCTATCCCGGGATTCTGCTACAAAAGAAAGTGTCTTACTGGGCGGTATCATGGACAAATACGACGGCTCAGCAAAAACCCTTTGTGCATTCCTGGATTCGTGCTTGGTCCACTTTACCTTCAAGCCCTATTACTTTTCGACCCCCAGGGCCAAGGTGGGTTTTATAATCTCTCACCTTTCCGGGAATGCCTTAACTTGGGCTACTCCCCTCGTTAACTCTAGTGATGCCCTCTTGGACGACTATGATGGGTTTATACAGGCCCTTAAAAACATGTTTGACCGCCCTGAGCAGGTTTACAGTGCCCAGGAACGCCTGTTAGACTTTCAGCAAGGTTCCCAGGATATGCTCACGTATGTGACCCGATTTAAACAGTTGGCTAAGGAAGGTGACTGGTCCGCTGAGGCGAGCTTTACCCTGTTCAGGAGAGGATTGAACAAATAGATTAAGGATGAGCTGGCCAGAGTGGCACGACCAAGCTCGTTCCAGGCACTAATGGATCTTGCCATGCAAATTGACTTCCGTATCCAGGAAAGGAAGACAGAAAAGAAAAAAAACAGGGGAATTTCTCCCAAGGCATCATTTGAGAGTACCATCAGAACGGACACCAACCCAAGCCCAGTCACGGACCCAGAACCCATGCAGATTGGGGCCTTTCGTGGACCCATATCCCCACAAGAGAGAATGAGAAGAATTCATACGGGCTTGTGCATGTATTGTGCCTCGGATAAGCATTTGGTTAGGGAATGCCCTCTAGCACCCCCTCAGCGTTCGGGAAACGCCAGCTCCCGATCCTAGATGGAGCAGAGCTTTGGGAGAGAGATGTTTGGTCCACATCAATTCCATCCTTGAACTCTCCTGGAAAAAAATAATTTGATATTACAGGCCTTTCTATCACCCTCCAAGAATAAGACCTATTCCATTTTGGCCCTGGTAGACTGCAGAGCTTTGGGGATATTCATCGATCAAGAATGGGTTACTAAACATCGAATTCCGTACGAACCACGAAGCACCATGCAACCTGTGGAAGCTATTGACGGAAGACCCCTCACATCAGAGCCCATAAGCCTGCAGACCAAAGAGATCCAGCTTTCAATAAATCACCATCAGGAGCTGATTAGGTTTGACATCATTAAGTCAGCTCATTACCTCATGGTTTTGGGTATGCCCTGGCTACAGAAACATAATCCATATATCAACTGGACAGCGGGTTCTCTATTCCTAGGCTCAGAGTTTTGCATGTCTCACTGCCTATCCCTGCAACCTCCGTTAACAAACCCAAAGGAACCAACAAGGGAACAACAGACATCACTCATGGTGTCTAATGTCATGCACGTTCCTGAGGCCTATCAACTATATCCTGATGTGTTTTCAACTGCCATAGTCCAGGCCTTACCCCCACACAGACCTGAAGACTGCGCAATAGATACAGAACCCTCCGCAGTGATTCCCTTCGGCAGGATGTTCATCCTTTCCGAACCCGAGAAAAAGGCCCTAAGAGAATACCTGGATACCAACCTTGAAAGTGGCACCATAAGACCTTCAAAATCTCCTGCTGGTGCTTCCCTATTCTTTGTTCCCAAGAAGGATACCAAGGAACTCAGACCCTGCCTCGATTATCGCGGCCTAAATCAATGCACCCTCAAGGACCGATACCCGTTACCCTTGATTTCGGACATCCTGGAAGCCGTGAGAGGCGCAGTAATATTCCCCAAGTTGGATCTCAGGGGCGCCTATCATTTGATTCGTGTCCGGGAAGGGGACAAATGGAAAACCGCCTTCAGAACACCCTTTGGCCATTATGAATATCTAGTCATGCCCTTTGGAGTAGCTAATGCCCCAGCAATTTTCCAACGCTTTATGGACAGGGTGTTTTCTGACATGTTGTTTCTCTTCGTCATTGTATATCTGGATGACATGTTGATCTTCTCCAAGGACCCTATACAACATGAAGCGCACGTGAAGGCAGTATTGCAGAGACTTAGAGAACACAAACTCCTAGTCAAACCCGAAAAATGTTTGTTCCATGTAACCTCCGTTCATTACCTAGGATTTATCCTTAGCCCAGAAGGAATCGGTATGGATCCTTCAAAGGTAAAGGCCATACTGACCTGGCCTGCTCCTGATTCTGTGAAACAAGTTCAATCATTCCTGGGCCTTGCAAATTTCTACCGCAAGTTCATATTTAACTTCTCCGAGATAGTACAACCGATTGTTGCTCTCCTGAAGAAAGACACTCCCTTCCGCTGGTCTACACCACAAGAAACGGCGTTCCAGCGTCTGAAGACAGAGTTTACACAAGCTCCTATCTTGGCCCAACCCGATACTAGTCGACCCTTCCTAGTAGAAACGGACGCCTCTAATTACGCCATAGGTGCGGTCCTGAAGCAAGAATTAGGAGATAAACTGGAACACCCAATTGCTTATCTTTCACGAACCTTGACTCCTAGTGAAACACACTATTCGGTCCTGGAAAAGGAATTGTTAGCCATCCGTCAAGCCTTCACTGAGTGGCGACATTTACTTCTGGGAGCTAAACATCCAGTTCAGGTCCGTACGGACCGCCGGAACCTCCAGATTCTACAGTCTTTGGAGTGTAGGAATAGTAGTCAGGCGCGATGGGCCTACTTCTTTGCCCAGTACCAGTTCCACATCACTCATGTTCAAGGATCACAAAACCTAATTGCTGACGCCTTATCTCAATGACCAGACTACGAGCCCATTGAAGACAAGACATATCCTCAGATGTTTTCCCCCCAAGATCTTTGTAGCCCAAGCAGTCAACCTCCTTGATGAAATCCAAGCTCAGACCCAATCCTCTGATCTGTGGAAGGATATATCTAAGAAAACTCAATGGAATCTAAGGGTCCGGGAAGGGTATCTGTTCAAGGACAATGTATTGGTCATCCCTACAAAAAGGCTACAACAAAGAATAATAAATCTCTGTCATGATACCCTACACTCCGGACATCGTGGCATCGCCAATACCCTCCGTCTTATAAAAAGGCAATTCTGGTGGCCTAGGATGAGATACGACGTACAGCAGTACATTCAATCCTGTATTGTCTGCAGTCAAAATAAACATGATAACAAGAGACTGGCGGGCCTTCTACTGCAACCTACACTGCCAACCAGGCCATGGGAGATTATCGCTACGGACTTCATTGTGGAACTACCACCTTCCCGTGGATACACTACCATTATGGTTACCATAGACTTGTTCACTCATATGGCTCATTTTACACCCCTGCATAAACTGCCATCCTCCACTGAACTAGCAGGAATCTTCCTGGAACACATATTCCGTTTGCATGGACTCCCTTCCAAGATCATATCGGATCGTGGACCTCAATACATCTCACAATTCTGGAAAAGTCTCTGTCAATGCTTAGGAATCCAACATGCCCTTTCTTCAGGATATCACCCTCAAACCAACGGAGCCACAGAACGTGTCAATCAAACCCTGGAACAGTATCTTCGATGCTTTGCCACCAAGGTTCAGGATGACTGGTCCCTCCTGATACCCGTCGCTGAATTCGCCTACAACAATTCCGACCATTCGGCACTTAAGACCAGCCCCTTTTATTGCAGTCAAGGTTTCCATCCATCGGTCCTGCCTTCTGTTCTTCCTCAACCTACACCAGTACCTACAGTTGACTCCTGGATCGAAACCCTTGTCAATATACATAAGGAGGCCAAGGAATTCTTGGAGAAGGCCATAAAACAGACAAAGAAATATGCAGATTCCAAAAGAAGACCAGGCCCTTCTTATGCAATCGGTGACCAGGTCTGGTTGTCCTCAAAATTACTACCCCGACATCTACGGCCGAGTAAATTGGCCCCTCGATACTATGAACCATTTTCCATCAAAGAAGTTATAAATCCCGTTTCTTATCGGATAAAATTGCCAGACTCCTGGAAGAAAATACACCCAGTCTTTCACACATCTTTGCTGAAACCCTACTATCAATCCTCCCGGAAACCCTGCACACCTCCGCCTATACTGGTCGACAACCAATTGGAATACGAGGTGTCCCGAATTTGTGATTCCAGGTATAGAAGGGGACAGCTTCAATATCTGGTTGAATGGAAAGGATATCCCCCTAGTAAAAGAACCTGGGAGCCTATGTCAAACATCAAGGCCCCTCCACTGCTCAGAAGATTTCATCTCATTCACCCGGGCAAACCTGGAGGGAAAGGTCTTCGGAGGAGGCATGCTGTCATGAATCACAGAGTGCACCCCTTTTGGGCTTCTTGGTCCCTGTCACAGCAGGCTTACACTCATTAATACTCCCAACATGGCCGTCCAGCGTAATCCCTTCTTGCTCCATGCGCTGGACGTAGCCTTTTCTACTAACAGACCACGCCTTTGGCGGCTCCGCGCGTCTCAATGCTATTGCGAAGTAGCGACCAGACGTGTGCTCCGTAGCTCGCGGTTCTTCTCCTTTTTCTAATCCCGCTATCCATTCCTAGTCCTCCCCCTTCTACTTACCTCCTGAATTCCTGGCTAGCGTGCTTCCACTGCCTCCTGGATTCCTGGATTCGACGTCCCAGAAACTGAACGCATTCTGGATTCGGAAGAGAATCGGGCAGCCTTCTTCAAGACCCGGTCCATCCGCAAGAAGGCATCGATCAAGGACACCAGTAAAGAACGGACTCAGGTAAGAAGGGGGGAACTCTTTGACACACACAGGCTTGGGCCCACTGTCACCTGTAGGCGGCAACCTGGAGTTCACCCCAGGAAGACATGCAGCTGCGTTTGCAGAGGGGGAAACCTAGCTTGGGACCCACAGGTTGAAAGGAGCTTGGGCGGGGGATACAAAGATAGCCATGGTGCTGGTTGGGGCCCTGATAGAGAGAATGGAGAGACTGGCAGCTTGGCCGCTGTTAAGTGGGGCTGAAAAAGGATATATGTGTTATTCCCATGTCCATTGTACATTGTTACGGATCGACTATATTTGGGTGACCCCATGGTTTATATGGAGGGCTGTGGGTATGGATCTAGGGCCAATATCACTATCCGATCACGCGCCATTTAACTTTCATCAAGCACCCCAGGGATAAGAAGGTAAATCTGGGGGTGGAGGTTTCCCAATGACATTCTGGGGGACACAGTCTTGGCAGAGCGGGTTGGGGCAAAAAATAGACCAATATTTTGAGGAAAATGATACCCCAGACGTGAGCCAGGCAACGATATGGGATTCCTTGAAGGCGGTGCTGAGGGGAGAGCTCCCAGCAATAAAAGCTATGTGGGAAAAGCGGTTTATAGTGAAAAAACCGAATTCCAAAATATCGAAAACAAAAATATCGAATCCAAAATGTCGAAAAAAAAATCTCGAATTTTTTTTTTAATACGTTTTTATTTCGAAATGGGGGGGTTCCCCCCCAACCCCCCTTTTTTCTTTTTTTTTTTTTTACCCTTTTTTTATACTTACCTGAACCCACAAATACATATAAATAAATAAATAAATAATTCGAGATTTTTTTTTTTCGAGATTTTGGATTCGGGATTTTTGTGATTCGATATTTTGTTTTCGGTTTTTTGACCGACCACCGGGAAAAGCAGTGGGCCGGTTCAAGTGGAATCTGGAGCACCGGCTGAATTAAATAAGACATTCTCTGATTGGGAAACAGTTGTGGGAACTGCATTGGGAGTATCTGCATGTTTGGGGCCAATTGAACCTGATCCGGACCTATAGAGCAGAGAAGTCCCTTCTGGCTGCAAGGCAGCGTTACTATGTAGGGGTGAACAAGGCTGATCGACTGTTAGCCCGACAGCTAAGGGGAAAGGTGGCTGTCTGGACAGTCGTGAAGGTAGTTGGTTAGACAGGGAAAATGGTGACAGAAAGTGAGGCAATAGCGCTGGTCTTTGCAGCCTTTTACGGGCACCTGAACTCTACAGAACGCCTTGAAGAGCAGGAACAGGGCACTTACCTGGAGACGACTCCATTGACTCGGCTCACTAGCACAGATAGGGATTCCCTGGAGGGGGATATCGGCTTGAGGTGGTGGAAGAAGTGATCAAGTCGCTCTGCCTTGGCAAGTAAGTCGGAAGCAGCTGCTTAGGGGGCATTGACAGTTTACAACGCTTGCTTTCACTTTGTAAGGTGCCTTCCTCTAGCGAGTCTGTGTGTGCGAGTCTGCGAGCTTCCGAGCCCTGTGAAGACTTGTGATCCCTGGGAACCGAAGCAGAGCTGAGGCAGAGAATCGACAAGGATCCTTAGGATTGCTGTGGGAATAGCTTCTGGGAGCACCTTTTAACACACCGCAGGTGCTGGTGGCAAGAAAGGAGGAAAAGAGGGGTTGCCTAGGGCCCTACAGCCTAGAGCCCACTTGCCGCAGCAAAGTGCAATTTCCCCAACTTTCGTAGCCAGTTCCTAGCAGCGAGTGCACACCGCACCCTGCAGGACTCTGTCCGCCGTGGGGAACACTTGGTTTGACCATTAGAGGTCTGTGCCAGGTCTGTCCATCTGTCCATTGTGGCTGTGAGTGAGGGTGATATGCGATTTATATGCAAATGATAGATTACCCTTATGGGCATATCTGACCCAGTCCCTAGCCACCCCCATCTCCCCCCCCCCACTTTTCCTCCTATGAATAGAAATGTATGCTATTAATAACCTATCCTTATGGGCATATTTGATCCAGCCCTCAAAATCCCCACCCCGTTTTTCTCCTATGACTAGAAATGTGTGTTTTGTCTAAAGCACAGCATTTCACGTTAACAACGCCCCATACCTCACCTGTAACAGCAGAGAGCAGAAAACAGCAGAGAGTATGGGGCAACCTCAAAACTAAAGTGGATTGCTGCCAGCAAAACTACCAATAAGTCCCGGAGAGGCATTGCCAAGGGTAGAGGGGCTACTTGCCACCCCTGCCCCCTAACCCCCAGTCGAACAAGGGGACACAAGCACTAATGAGCTGGGTGCTCAGGAGCCAAGCTAGTCAGTCTTTACTGAGCTTGGCAGATCCTGGGGAGACCAATGCCGCTCCCGAAAATATTTCGGGCATGGACATGGATCACCCAGAACAAGGGTCATGCCTAGGGCAGGGCAACTGGACGAACACTCAGAAAGGGCTATAGGAAAATACCCAGAGGCCTTAGGGCTAGCTCCAATAGAGTTGCACCAGGATATGGCTGAAGGACTGGGATCTCGCCTATTACCAAGAATGCCATTAATTGCAGAGGTAGGCGAACAAACAAAAGGAACAGACACCTATGTCGTAGAACAAGCTAACTCAGATCTCACTCTTCTGGAGGGAATAGAGGGGTTGGAACGGTATAGAGATAATTTGTACAAAGAAAAATGCCTCTGCCCCAAATATGGGACTTCTGTAGCTGATAACCTATCAGTAGCACCAGTGCTGGGACTGGAGATTCATCCCTCTAATAATGCTCTTGATACAGCTTCTACTGTCTCAACAAATACCCTAACTCTCACTCAATATCAGGAGAAGGAGCATGTCGAGGGTTTGGCACATCAGAGGGCTGTTGCAGCCACACCTATTCCCTTTGTATGTGGGGTTATTAGAGATTGCATGGCCAATTTGGACAATCTTATTTCTAGGCCAAGTGAACTGACTGAACTAAGGACAGAGGGGAGGTCTGCCTCTGAGGGACGTATAGCTGCATCAATTCAATTAGCTAGCGATGTACAACCTTTTGATTATGCCAGTTGACTACAGAGCAGTTTACTGACAGAAGAAGTTGAAGTGGTGGAAAATCTGGGAAATCACTCGTACTCTGGGTTTGACCTGGATGAAGGGACTAGCGTGTCTAACATTGACTCAAACCTGATGCAGCTAAGATTGAGTGAAATCACCTAAAGAAGTAGTTGGCACAGTTGAATGTACTGTTCACCGATATGAGCAGTCAACTGCATCTAATACAAGAACAGTGTGTAGGGGACGTTTTACGGCTAGACAAATGCCTGGACATTATCACCAAATTGGCGTACTCAAACACTGCTGAGTGAGCTTAATGTGGAAAGAGGTGTCTGTTTGCTCAAAAGAAGGATGTTGCCTTTCAAACAGCTCCAGACGTACGTAGGGAGGCGGATAGAGTGGATTAAGTGGCTTTAGCCCCCCTGTGAAAAAGCAAAACTAGTTTGTCGGTAGCGAGAACTGTACAGTCGCCCTTCCTGGGAAGCGGTGGACCTGTTGCAAGGACGAGCAAAAGCCCTGGCCTAAATATAGCTGGAATAAATCTAGAAATGATTGCTGGAAAGGAGGAGGATACTGGGGTGGGCATAACAGGAGCTAATAGGCCCACTGTGCAGCAAATGAGAGGAGCTGTCCAGGACAGTACCTCAAATCTCTCTACCCTTGCCTCGAGAGAGGAACGAAATGTGCCATCTAAAAATTCATATGATCCACTGGAGAGATGGAGGAATTAGAATATTATATGTTGTTTGAAAGGTTTTACACATGGAAATAAGAACTCCTACAAAAGAGACTTAATAAAGGCCCTTTCTGACATCCTGGGAATCCATTTCTCTTTTAATATTGCTGCCACTCGAATGTTATCAGATTGTTTGTTTTGTGGAGGGTGCTATGTTAGGTTTGGGATGGCAAAAATGATCTTTGGGGCCTGTATAATAAATTGTAGTGTACCATTGTCATACAGAGGTATTGAGGTGTACAAGGATACAAAGCATGTCAATTGCACGATACATGGTTCGACCCTATGTGGGTATTTCATACTGAAGGGATAGTATTGGCCAACCTAACAGCCATCCCACCACCTTTGGTAATAACCGTCTCATCATGGATCAATCCAGTGGTGAACTAGAACTCAACCTGAGACAAATGCCTTGTTTGCCCCATACAATGGTTCAAAGTAGACTCTCGGCCCAGGCATGCAAATCAGTATATGGGTGCATCACACATGTTCCCGCAAGTTTGCCCTAATGATGCCTCAACTGTTAGTCACCAGAGCAGCTCTTTAGAGGAAAATGAAGCTTTTCGCTTAATGAGCTGGAATGTTGCCGGAATTTTTAACAAACTTGGTGATCTAGAATGGGGAACATGGCCAAAAGAGCATGACGTAATCTGCATGCAAGAAACATGGTTGGTTGACGATAATTGTTTATTGAAATAATTTGATGTTGTTTATGTATTCTCGACTGCAGCAAGACAGTTATGGCCAGGTTTTGCGACCCCGATTAGTAAGAGTTTAGGTTATAAAGTAGAGCGATATGTCCAAGAAAATAAAGACTGTATTATCATTTTCCTGGACATCAACCTGAGTTTAGACGAGAGACTGTGTTTTGTGAACATCTATATTCACCCAAAGAAGGTATCTGGGAATTTGTTTAAAATTACAGGATAAAAACCTTAGCTGCCTGCTATTGGGTGAGCTTAACGCCAAACTAGGGGTCAAGGAAGAATTTGACGAAGATCGGGCTCCACTCTGGCAAAAATGTGTGGCATTCCAGGGCATAGTCCCCTCCTCCCAAAACAAGATGCCAGAGGACTCCTGATCAATGATTTTATGAGACACGCCTGGCTGGTGGAGCTAAATGGAAGATGTCCTGGAGATACCCCACTGAGACCCACCTTTAGATCAGGGGGGCAGTGCTCAGTGATAAATTACGGGGTGATACATTATTTTGAATACAAAAATACTTCTGACTTTAGGGTTGTCAACCACCCGATGAGTGACCACAACCCTTTAGTGGTTAAGTGGGAGACCCTCATAGATGGCCCTGGTGAAATGGCTGGTGAGAATCAGTTCAAACCAAAACCAACTCTAACTAAGAACAGCCCAAATATTGGCGATTCAAAATCAGCTATTCTCAATCCCTATGCGGAACACCTTAAAATAATTGATAACTTTGAAATCCTAATGCAAGAAATAGTGAAGCGTCCTGAGCAAAAGCAAATTGAAATACTGAATATTCGAACCAGAAGGAGAGTGGATGCACCATGGTTCGATTCAGAGTGCAAGAATCTAGGACTGGGGATCTCCATGCTGGGAAAACTCGAAGTTCTAAAATTGGGTTACAAAAGCTTATGTAAAAAGTGGACCATATAGAAAAGTAATGTGATTACCTGGACCAAATGGTGCAAGAAAATAACATACAGGGTTTCTGGAGGCTGGTGGCTAAAGTGACAACACTGAGGGATAATGAAGCTAACATAATCAAGCCTGAAGTATGGTGTTGCATTTTTCAGGTATTTTATTTAGCTCATCAGAGGCTGGGATAGATAGGAAAGGGCTGTGAACAATTTGCAGTAGAAGAGATTATTGCCTCACTGGGGGCTGCAAATGGGGGGAAAAGCTCTGGGGCCGGATGGTATCGAGGCAGAGGTTATTAAATGGTTCTCTGCATGGTGAGTCCCTAAATCGACTAGAGTTTTTAATGTGATAACGTACTTTTAGCTACCTCCGGTGTCCTGGAAAAAGAGCTTAATCGTCCTAATTTTCAAAAAGGGACTAAGCAGCAATCTCCACTGTTATCGGCCTATTTCTCTGCTTGATAGTATGAGCAAAATGTTCTCAAAATGTATACTGACAAGACTACAAAAAATGGGCAGAGATTAATAAAATGTTGCCCGAAAGCCAGCCAGGCAGGGTTCAGAAAAGGATATAATGGATCACTGCTTCCTCCTAAATACCATCATCGAAAAATATACTAAGATCAGGGCGAGATGTCTATATGTTGCTTTACTGGATTTATCGAAAGCTTTTGATTCTCTAGATAGGGCAATTCTATGGAAAAAATGAGACAGGCTAAGGGTCCATGCAGGCTTACTGAAATTAATCCAACTTTTATACACAGATACATGTACGGTTGTTAGATGCCCAGGTCTGACAGTCTACTCTAGGGTGTTCACTACTAATAAAGGGGTCAGGCAAGGTTCCCCCTCGGCCCGCCCCATTACTGTTTATTTTGTTTCTATTGGACTTTGAACCATACAATTCATTAGCAAAGATTAACCCCCCCTCCCGGGTAATAAATGAGACAAAATATGGGGCATTAATGTATGCCGATGATAGGGCTTGGCTTGATCAAACACAGAGTAGTCTTCAAGAGTCTTTAAATTATGCAGCTAAATTCTGTAAGGCACATAATCTCGAACTGAACCTGGAAAAAACAAAAATAGTGCAATTTGGCAACCACAAAAATAAGTTTGTATGGGCTATAAATAATGTAAATATTGCAGTGGTCAAGATTTACAATTATTTAGGAATCTTGTTCCATCAGAGTGGCTCCTGGTCTGAAAGGAAGCTAAAACGAGCCTCAGAGGGCTGACTCGCTTTTACTATAAGTATGGGGGCAAGAGATTGGATAAATGCTTAATGGTCATGGAAATCAAAATACATACATCCATATTATACGGGTGTGAAATATGGGGCACGCAAACTGTACTAGGCTGGACGTGGTGCAGAATTAATTTTTAAGGAACATAGTAGGGATTGGCTCTAATGGACCAGGGGACGCTCTAAGAGCAGAACTGAGTGTTAATAGTAAAGCAGTACTAGCGGTGCGCACGTTTTTGGAATTCTATATCAAGACTAATACATTTGATACCCCAAACCCTGCAAGGCGAGAAATAGTTCAGGAAATCCATTCGTCACCAGCCAAAGGACAACTGTCATGATCTCTGCTTCCAAAAGGTCAGGGTTTTCCCAACTCCCTTGGAAGCAGATCCATAACCCAGGTTCCGAGTGCCAACCAGTCCCAATTGGGACCTTTTGGACCCAGTCCTGGCGCCAGTGGCACCAGGCTCATAAATATGCCCAGTCCCAGCGCTGGAAGCGCCGGGCTCATAATGCTTGGGTGGACTTACCTGCAGCAGACCATGCTGCTTACTTGCCTGCCAGTTGAGCCTCTGATCCTCTTCTGTTTGGAACTACTTTTCCTGTTGGGTGGGGCAGGAGCCACTCCCTAGATTCAGAACACTGGAACTCTTCTGGAAAGCAGGAACTCTTTTCTTACCTAGGCGTGGCTGTGGAAGGAGACACCTAAGCACTACAGGAGGCTATTTAAACCACACCCGATGGATGAATCTTGCTTTGCGTTATTCTGCATCCTCTGCAGCAGAACGCTCATCGTGTCTTCTGCATCTGATCCTGGGCCTAAGGAAAAAGGCTTACCATCCTGAATCCAGTCTTCAGCAACACCTATAAAGACAAGAAAGAACAGGTTAGCATTACGGTCTTCAGTGACAGCTCTTCACTTACCTGGTCCATCGGCTGTCACCAACGCTTCGGCGCTGCATCCCGCATCTGAAAGACAAAACAAGGTGCGTTTAAAGACATTGGGGAACTTTAATACTCACGTGCCATTACTCCTTTCCACATCTAACCCAGTGGGTATTCCGGCACCCTGCAGCCGCTCCGAACTTGTACCTGCAAAATAAAAAGACAGTTAGAGCGCATCGTGAAGCAGGCAACAAGCGCTTACTTACGTGCTTCCAGGCGCTTCTATTCATCACACGGGCTCCATCTTCAACTCACTTCAGCCCGTCATCCGCCATCGCCGGAACCCTGCAAAACAAGAAACATCATTACTAAAGACTTTAAAGACATTAGAATTACCCGAAACTTACCGTTCGTGCAGTAAACGACGGACAGCAGTCCTCTGAAGTCAAGAGGCCTGCTCCCCTTATCCAGTGAAGAAACTGGTTACAGCACCCTGCCCCGAGGCAGATGGAGAGCACGGCGTGCACTTACCTAAGGTGAGAGCGTTAACCTTTGGGGTTCTACAGGAGAAGAGAAAGGGAAGAAGAGAGAGACATTCAATAACCCAGTTCCTTAATCCCATATTTTCTATCTGCAGACATCTTACCCTTCAAGTCAGACATACAGTGCACAGAGTTCCAGCCCAAAGAGCCAGCCGTGTGTTACACATCACCTTTGCAGATACGGTATACGCCCAGTCAAGACAGGCGCCTCTACGGGAATCAGGTGAGCGTTACACAAATATACATGGTGCAATTTTGGCAAAAGACAGATTAACAAGTGGGGCATTGATCCTAACCAAATCAATTGCCTAGCCAAATTGAAGATCGACCTTAGGAAAAAGGCCATTAGACTTGAATATGCGAGCACGATGAACCGCTTATCCTCTCTCATCAATGTCATTTTATGTCGCCTTGACTTAGAGCATCTGTCAGAGAGGTGCTATAAGCTCCCTGAAATCCCCAGAGCATAGAAAAATAATATGAATGGTTTGATTAAACAGCCTACCATTGACAGCTAGAATGTCCTGGCTGGGCGGCAGTAAAGAATGCTCTTGTGGGACAGAAAACGAGGAGAATATACTCCATTTTTTATTAATGTGCCCCCTCCTGATTACCCTTAGATGACAATGGGCCTCATTACAACTCCAGCAGTAGCCATGCTGGTAAAAACGGCAGGCTGCTGCTGGAGTTATGAATTTTTTCTAGCACCTGGCTTTAGGGAATCACCAGGGCTTTACAGCCCCGGCGGTCCGTGAAGCCATGAGTCGGAAAATGTAACTCCCCATTCCCATTCGAGTCACATAGGACTCAATGGGAATGGGGAGGTCGGTAGCACAAAGACTGCGAGCGGGTCCCGTTCCGCCCACCAGGTCAGACCTGGCAGGTGGGAGGGCATCCAGCCTGCAAACTTGAACTCTGCCGGTCCTGTAACAATGGTGCCAATAAGCCTACCAGCACCGTTGTTACCGGACCGGCAGGGTCGTAATGAGGCCCAATGTTTTAAAAATGATTTTGTTAAGTTTGGTATCTGGGATACTTTGAACACAACGTCCCAATATATGAATTGGAATGATTTGTATTTCATATCTGATGTTTGCATGTTTTTAAAAGAAGGAATCAAAATATATGGCAGACCATTTTTAAAATTAGGTTTAGGGTTTTAAATTATTATTTATATGTAATGTATTGTTGTTTAATGATTGTAAATGGCTAATGCTGAATAAACTTTATTACTACTATTTGGGAAAGCACCGGGCCCAGGTGGGTAGGCGGCCCTGTTCTTTAAAAAATTTAGAGCACAGTTAGCACCTAGGATGATGCATCTGTTTAACACTTTCAAAACTACAGGTGCGGTCACCAAGTCGATGGAGGCCAAAATGGTGGTATTCCCCAAGCCAGGAAAGGATACAACTTGCTGTGGGTCTTATAGAACCATAACATTGATGAATATCGACGCACAAATCTACACCAAAATATTGGCAAGGAGACTGGCTCCGCTGCTTCCCAGATTGATGGGCCCAGGTTGGCTTTGTACCAGGGAGACACACATTTGATAACATTCGGTGGGACTGCCACCTTATAGAAAAGATCGAGCTTAAGCAAATACCATGGGAGTGGTCGCACTTGATGCGGAAAAAGCGCTTGATCGCATAGAATGGACGTTCCTATTTCGAGCTCTCAACCATATGGGCTTCGGACTGTATTTTGTGCAGGAGATTAAGGCCAACTACCACTCGCCCTCAGTGCGGCTTGCCATCAATGGTCACATTTCAAGACAGATTCCTCTTAGTCGTGGGTACGAAACAGGGTTGCCCGCTCACCCCGCTCCTCTATGCTATCTTACTGGAACCCTTTCTTGCTAGAATTAGAGTGGCTACTAAGGGGAGGGGCATAGAGTTCGGGGGTGAAATGCATAAGATCATGGCTTATGCTGACGATATGTTGTTAACACTCACAGAGCCGGTGACTTCCTTAGAAGAGATGGTGACGGAACTGGAGATATTTGGCAGGGTGTCAGGCTGAAAGTAAACATTCAGAAATCCGGGATCCTGAGCCTGGCCTTGGACCAGACAGAAAGAGCACAGAATCCAGAACAAACAGCCATACCGATGGGCCAAGCGGGAGATAAGGTACGGGGGGGATCACCATCACTAAATCGCTAGATCAGCTTTACGGGGCAAACTACCCAGCCCTTTTGAGCAAGGTGAGGGAGGATACGGCCAGCTGGAACCCTCTGCATATCTCATGGCTTGGTCGAATAGCCTTGGTAAAGATGGTGATTCTGCCTAGGGTGCTATACTATTTCCAGGCCCTCCATCTCCCTTCCTGGGCCTTTTTTCAGGGCCCTCAATAAATAAAATGTGGCATTCATATGGCGAAACAGGCGCCCAATGGTAGGGTAGTGTTCAAAACTCTGGTGGTGGTGAGGGTGTGGGTGGGACTGGGTATATCCAAATTTAGGAAGTACTAAAAGGCATCCCAGTTGATGGTCATTAGAGAATGGTTGACGGGGCATGAGAAAAAATGCTGGGTGCGGATGGGAAGAGCGGTTGCGCAGATGTCGCTGCAAGGATTCCTGTGGGTGGACAGGGCTAGTAGGCCGCCTAACATGCGCATTAGTCAGATTATGGGGGCGTTGATGGACGTGTAGGACCCCCTGGTGGCATGGGGGATTCTATCACTCATCCCTACCCCCTTCACACCATTATTTGAAAACCCACGGTTCTCCCTAAAAAGGTGGGTGCCTGAAAGTGGGGGATATGTTCGAGGGCACGGGTATACTGACATTCCAGCAACATAAACAGTGTCTTGGGCTAAGAGAGAAGGGCAGACACCAATATTTTCAAGTACAGCAATGGGTGGTCAGTCCAACGCTTCAGGAGATGGCGACTAGGCCGCTGACGCCCTTTGAGAAATGTATAACCACCCATGATGGTTCCAAAAGCGTAGTCTCCTCTCTATACAGGCTAGTATCAGATGACCCTGCTGCCCCAAGATGGCCCTATATGACCAAGTGGGAAGCGACTCTGGGCTGGTAGATAACGGATGAACACTGGGCTAGCACCTGGCAAAACATAGACAAGTTGACACGCACGATCCAGCTACGAGAGACATGGTACAGTGTGATGCTGTAGTGGCATTATACGCCTGAGCTATTGCACAAAATGTTCCCTAGCACTGCATCAAGCTGCTGGCGGCGGTGCGCGGATAAGGGAATGTGGGCTCACATTTGGTGGGATTGCCCAGGGATCCAGCACTTCTGGCAGGAAGTCATTAAACAGGTGGGAGAGATTTTTGGGCATGGCCTGGATGTGGGGTGGAGGGAGTGGTTGATGAGGTTGGGGGAAGCGATGGATGGCCTGGCATCCAAAGAGCAGCAGAAGGCATTCATGATTTGGCTAATTGCTTCCAGAGTTGGGCCACCCTGAGCCAGGCAGCAAAGTAAGCTTCAGTCGAGCACTGATTGGTTGCAAAAGGTTTGGAAACTCCTTGCAATGGAATGGGCCACTTACAGGATACAGGGCGAGCAGGAGGCATTTAAGCGGGACTGGGGGTTGGTCCTGGTGTGCTTAAAAGGGGACGTTTGGATCCAGCAGTGCCCACAGAACCTAATGATATTGGACTTTTTATGAATTGCACTCGGATTAGTTGTTGGACATTTCAGGGGGAGATATCCCTTGACCCAGGATGGGCATGGGGTGGTGGGGCAGTTGGGGGGAAAAGGCCAGAGGGGGGGTGTTGTTGTTTATCTGTTTTGTATGTGGAGATTCAAATTTTAAAATCTTCAATAAATATAATTTGTTTTTAAAAAGCCAAGTGCTCATGCATTGATCAAGACTTTTTCTTTGTCAATGTGATCAGCAACACCAGCAACAATGGAAGGCACTCACCTCCTAACTACTAGATCTTCATAGATGGCAAAAGGATGAGCCCTCAGTGATACATGTGCATCAGTAAATGTACTACCCAAGAAGTAAAACTGACTTCTTACCCCAGTCCTACTGCTACAACTCACACACTTCTTCACTTTTGGGTACACCACGCAATCCTGCTACTTGTAATATTCACCCCTACCGAGTGAAATGTTGAAGGCCAAACTTGGGCGAGAGTGTTCATTGCTAAGACATGTTGATGAGATGCAAATCCACAGTATGACTTGTTCTCCTCAGCATAACTTTTAACATCCACACGCTCCACCCTAGATCGCCTACTCAATTTTTACAATACAGTTTCTGGTGTTGGTTCCATGAACAAAACTGGTTCTAAGCTCTGCATTGACAAAGTAATTCCAACCAGAGCCACACAACACCAAAGGGTTCCCTTCAGAGAATGATGGCATTCTTACGAAAATAGAAGACCCATGGCATGGCTTAACCGATCATGCTCACGAGGAAGGCTAAGTGAACAGGTAAATCTGCATCTGCGTAGGCATGCACCTGCCCAACAAAGTGATCCACAGTGAAAGACAACTTAGTCCCCCAATCGAAGACCTATTCACAGACCTAATGGGGCCACAGTCTTCTCCTAGTTAGATCTGACAGGATTATACTACTAGCTAAAGTGTAGCAAAGAGTTGTCCCCAATAACACGTGTTTCACACTTCTGGGGTGACAAAGATGTCAGAGCCAGAACTTTGGCATATCGCCTGGCACGTAGGTCTTCCATAACACTATGTGCTGGACATTAGACCGCTTTAAATGGGCAATCAACATAAGTAACAACCTCTCAAACCAATCAAAAAACACACACCATGACTGAGAGCTGTGTGGCAGCAGCTGAGTTTGCCCTGATTCTGCATAAAGAGAAGTGTGAAATCTTACAGGACCAATTAGAATTCGTTGTCTATGTGTTTAGCCACAGTCCATCACATTGGACCCCCTAAAGATAGATTTTATAGAAGCTCCAAAAATCCTTTCGAGAGATATGCGGCTTCCAGGGTCTACTGTGTGTGATTCATCCTTAAACTGCAATGCTCACGTCTCTGCTACACCACATTACCAAAGCCACTATGGATTGTGAATGGGGAGAGCTGCCCTAATAAGAATGCCAGAGAACTAAATATGCCGTCATGCCATACTTTGCAATACAGAAGCGTTATACCATGTATATTTTTCACAAACTTACTCCAATTCATGTAAGTAATCTCTTACTTTTCTAAGGTGTCAATGGTTAACGGGCATGTTTCCATCTGCCCACTCACACCCTCAACAATGATGTCAATGTATCTGCTGATTCAATCATGCAAAAACACATGCACGTTCTAAAACACTTTATTCAGCATTTATCAATTTGCTGGTGGATTTTTATCTTTCTTTATCTCATGTTGCAATTAATACATACAGAAGTACATAGACGTACGGTGTAAATCACAGAAAAACAAATTCTTCTTCAGATAAATGTGTGAACAAAGCAAGACTAAATGCACAAAACCGTCTTTTTCATGTAACGGCAGAACAAAAAAACAACATACTACATGGAGCAAATAAAAACGAATTTGCCTAATCTAGTTTTGAAGTGTTAGATATATGTCCTTTATCATGACCTCATCGGGGTCAAGTGCCGGGCACAAACTGACCAAACCTTAGGTCAATACTTTGACATTAGAAAAAGACACCAACATTTTGCCACTGGCAACCTGTGTAGACTTGGCACTGACCGTGTACAGACCGAAAAGTTCCAAAGGACTCCAACTGTTGCCTATTCCAGCTCGGTGCTCACCCCCAGTGAACAATGGTACTCCAGGAGATAGAAACTATTGCATTGTTCTGGGAAATGAAACACTTGCATCTAAACATCTAGGGATAGGGATTTAAGGCAACAGCAGGCCATAACCTGCTCATCTCATCTCAGGGTACTGCTCCTCTATTGCCATCCAAGAGTGAGAAGTGAATGCTCCAATTACAAGGCTACAACTATGCACTAGAATATCACGCATGAACAGGATGGAGATTCTGCAAAGCCGGCAGAGTTCAATTGTGCTACAGCGCTTAGAGGCGGTGTGGCTGGTAGGAGAGAGAGAGAGAACACCAGGCATGGCATCCCAGTTGGCGGCGTGCACCACGTGAGTTCAGCCAGATCCCACGGACGAGTAATGGGGACCGTCCAGTGTGACCCCGAGAAAGATGTACCACAGAAGCCTGATGCAATGCCCCGTGGGGAAGCAGCATAGAGAGCTCCATGTTGAGCAATAGGGAAAGACGAGCAGCAGGTGTGGAGTCCAATTGATGAGTTGTTTAAGTCGCCCCGTGGCAAGAAGAGAGCCTGGCGGACTACACACCGCTCCCAGGGATCACCAGTAACAGGTATGCGGTTTGTTTGTTTGTTTCTTTCTTTCTTTATTTGTAGCGCCCCCCAGACCCGAAGGTATCAGGGCGCGGAGATAAGAATGCTTTAGGCTTACATGTTACAAAGTTTCATAGGCATCAAAATACAAATAGATTTGTATACAGTAAATATTACAGGTGCATTACAAAAATGGAGTCGGTACAACATTCAGGTAATACAGGTAAGGAGTCGTCGCAGCGGGAGGCATGGGTCCAGTAATTTGCTAGGTCAAGTAACTCGTGCAGTTAGTTTATGGGTCATTTTCTTTGAGCCATTTGATCATGTTTAATCTGAAGAGTGGGTAAGATTGGTCAGTTCTTAGAGTAGGTGGGAGGGAGTTCCACAGTTGGGCCGCTTTGAAGGGGAAACTATTTCCCCCGGTTGTTGTCATTTTGAAGGGGGGGACTGATAGGCAATTTGTGTAGGCTGTTCTAGTAGGTCTGGATGTGACTCTTCTTTTAAATCTCTGCTAGGTAGCTCGTGCCGCATTATTAAGGCATTTGAATGTTAGAGAAGCAGTTTTACCTCTGAAGCAGTGGTGACTTCAGAGGTATGGGAGGAGGGCGGCAAGGCAAGAGAGTAAGAGAAAGAGGTGATGTCCAGAGAGGGGATTGAACAGAGAAGTCCCAGAGTGGGGAACAAGAGTGCAGGGAACCCAGAAGTGGGGGGAAAAGAGTCCCAGAGTGAGGAAGGAACACAGAAGCCCCAGAGCGCGATGCAAGAGAGAGAGAAAACCCAGAGTGGGGGAAAGAGCCCCTGCGCCAGGAGAGAACAGAACAGTCCCAGAGTGGGAATCAAGAGAGCGAGGCACCCCGGAGCGCGAGATGAACAGAAGAGCCCCAGAGCGGGGACTAAGACGGAGAGAAACCCCAGATTGTGGAGACAGCAGAGAAGTCCAGAAATGGGAAGTAAGAAAGAGGCAAGCCCCAGAATAGAGGAGGAACAGCAGAGCCCCAGAGAGGGGACACATATAGAGAACAGCACCAGGTTGCGGCATGGAAAAGAGCAGAACACCAGAGTGGAGAACGAGAAGAAGTGGAGTCCCAGAGTGAGGAGCATGGGCCTGAGAGAATCCCAGACCCAGGTGGAGTAAAACAGACGCAAAAAAGACGAAAGTCTTCCTAAAATTGGAGAAAGTCTGAGAAAGACCTACTTCGAATCCCGGGACAGGGCTCCTTCAGGAAAATAATTCAAGGGCCTATGATAAAGGGACAAAAGGGCTGGGGGTTAGAATCAACCAGCCATCCCTTCAATTGGACAATGTCCCAAAGTGTCTTCAGGGTTGTATTTTTCTTTTTAGAGAAAGGGAAGGAAGCTAGTTTAGAATAGCATTCTGGAGAGATGACTTCATTTATGTAAGACATACAGACAAGTACCCTTTTACTTGTTTCTTTTTGGAGCAGGGCTTCGGCACTGATGCTTAGGGGAAGGTTAGGCCTTTTTATGTTACATAAAGGATAAAGGTATTCGAAGACCATGCCCCCTTGTCCGTCTCTCGTTTCGGACCTACCACAACACCTTAAGATGAAAACGTGGCTCCATGGAGTTAGGAATCTGGAAGAGGACATCCCAAGAACCTCCTTCCTGCGCCAAACCACTGACGAAGTCAATAGCCCCCTCAATCAGCAGATAGCGCACAAACAATGGGACAAAGTCAGTGCAGTCTTTTGGAACCTGCCATGTGTTTTGCACCTGCTAGTGCCATGGACAACTACTCAAGGTACCCACAGGTGGACTCATTAGGGCCTATAAGCACAGTGCCATGAATCCAAAGATGCGAAAGATCTTAACAACTAAAGGTGTCCCTAAGGTGCGCATGAGAGAACACACCATTGTTCCAAGGGGTGAAATTCCAGGTCTACCTGGGCTGGGTTGGCATTAAACACAACCAACTCACCCTGTGCTGGAGAGAAGTCAACTGATACCAACAGATTCATGAGTGCCCTAAACAGAGTCATCCACATCGCTCATGAACAAAGCTCAACAGTGAGAACTCGAATTTTATAGATTCCTGAGGCACTATCAAATACCCCACAGCCATCCAGTGGATGGGCCCGGGCTACCATCCTTATTTCACAACCACCATACAGTTAACCAGCTCCTGGATCCCTACAGGAGTAGTCGACTAAGCAACAAAAGAACGATAGAGGAAAAACACAATTGATTGCCAAACAACACACCAAAAGACCTGCCATCTGCCCGGGAGATCAAGACGTCCAGGAAAAAGGTGGTATCTTCCAGGAAAGGCATGTGCCCCCCTTGAAACCACCCTGATAGCAATCCCGCAAATGAAGAGGCACTTAAAGCCCTGTACCCTGAACCCTGTATATTCAATCGACAAAATGGATACCCATGGATCTCCAGAAACTCCAGTGGTTAATAGCTGTTATGGCAACTGTGCCATGGACAAAGAAATACCAGCCACTCTCCATGCAGAGCCACCTGCTGAAAACTCTGCCAGCTTGTCACATTTACACTCTCCCCCGCCAGATCAAAAACCCAGGTATCAAAGTACTCCCCAGAGACTGCTTCATCATTATAAACTGAAAGACTAAGACCTAGGGAGTTTAACCTTGATAACACAGCTCACGCCTTGCTAACTCTACTCGTCTCCCTACAACTCTTTGCGTGTAAGCCTTTTTTCTAAGCAGAGATTTGGGGGTAGATCTTTATCCTCTGCAGGTGCCGCCCTCTGGAACTGCCTCCCTGTCTCTCTCCACCTTGAGCCGGAGCTCCTTAAATTCCAGAAACTCCTCAAGACCTTCCTCTTTGCTTCCTGCTTCTCTCTTCCTCTCCCTTGCTAACCTCCTCTCTTTTCTCTCCTACCTCACTCCTCCTTCCCTTTCTAAATCAGTTAAGTTTTTACTGACTCGCCTTGCTCACCATCAGAGCCTCATAGGTCCCAGGCTCCCCTAACAGTCTTTGCACTTGCCTCCTGGCCTCTGCACTATGGTCAGACTACTGCACTTGCAGCATACGCTCCATGAGAGGTGTAACCTCTCTGCACTTAACCCAGGGCCCTGCTGGACTGGGCGCACTTGCCCCCTGGCACGTGTGTCTGTATATTTGCATAACCTGAATTAACTAGGACTAGTAAGACCTGTCTGTACCCCCCCCCCTTTGTCTTCCCTCCCTAGTTTGGTTGCGCCCAAAACACTTCTTGCACTTTCACTAGGAGAAATGCCATCAGGCCTAGTACGCTAGTTACTTTTTGTTAGATGATTTGGAAACTTCACGGCCTAAAAATAACTACTGTATTCCCTTGCTCCCTTCATGCCTTGACGCGCTTTGAAGCACTTCACTTGTGTATAAGCGATGTACAAATAAACAATAAATAAATATATCATTCAGGTTTTATACCAGCTTTGAAAGAGGTCTTGCTTGTGTGTGAAGCGCAAACCTGTGCCAGACAGCGCTATCATTGTGCTGCTGCATCACTGACCCACACACATGCGTCATGTACAGGCCCTGTTGCTGTGCCATTGGTGACTAATACTAATGCCCCTCCCAGCCCCACTTTAGAGCAGGCGACAGAGGTGGGAGTTGGAACAATGAAACGCCCTTCTGCCTTGGTGTCATGTGCCACTAGGTGCACATATTGATATGAGGCAGAAGGGGAGTAAAGAGATATGTGTACCCTCCCACTGAAACCTGAATAGAAGATCTCTCACCACAGTAGTTCAGGCTGCAATACTCAAAGCTCTTCTCTGGATGATCTACAAAGCACCAGACACCCTCTGAGTCTTCATCTGGGTTCCGGCAATGGTTCTCGACTAGTTTAACGTCCGCTGTGAATTTCCTTGTAGTGCTGAGCTCCTGGGCCTTTTGGGAATTCCAGGGCAAGCATGGCAGGCCAGAGACCGTGACCGCCAGGGTGCCCGTGTACAGCATGCCGTTGTAGTCCTCACACGGCACCTTTTGGACTTTCTCTTGCTGAGGATGTTGCGTGACATGGTAGGGCACTGTGGTCCGGTTCTGCCCTAAAATCAAAGATTCAGAGTTAGGAAGAGAGGGAACAGACACAGCCGCGCAGGGACATGCAGTGTTGGGCATAAACAAGGCAAGCAGGGTGGGGACCCGTGGAGAAGGTCTGGAACAGGAGTAACAGGACGGGAAGAGCTAGCAGAGTGGG
Source organism: Ambystoma mexicanum (assembly GCF_040938575.1). Lineage (NCBI taxonomy): Eukaryota > Metazoa > Chordata > Amphibia > Caudata > Ambystomatidae > Ambystoma > Ambystoma mexicanum. Next base: position 408,439,350 of record NC_090934.1, read on the forward strand.
AACAGGAGGAGCCAGAACAAGCAGAGTGTAGGGATTAGGTAGAGTGATGAGGGTGGAACATGGAGCATGGAATAGGATGGGGTTCCATGAAGAATGGTTAGAGGGCAGATGCAACTGGGCGGGCAGCACACACTCCCTGCTCCTTGTGTGGTGTCCCAGCATTAGTAAACTCGGTGACCTTCAGAAGTCACCACCTGCCTTCACTGCCACACTTGCGATGAGGGGTTAGAGTATTGGGGAAATATCGGCCTTTTCATGGAGAGAAGTATAGGTCAGCCAGTGTGATAGAAGAGAGAATTATTACATTTGTGACAGCAACAACAGTGACGGCAGTAGAGCAACAGTGCCAGCAGTGCAACATTGTGCGGAGCAGGGATAAGGGCATGGAATGGATGGCACGTTTGTCGAGGCATGCAACCTGTGAGGAAGGCTGCCAGGACATGAGGTCCCCGAGGCCCCCAGCAAGGAAAGCAGTGCCTGCATGCTAGTGCCGGAGGTTGATGCAGTCGTGCTGAGATACGAAGAGCCAACACTCCGTTGTCTTGGTGTTACAAGATAGGGTGTTGCATCCAGACACGCACGCCCCAAACCCATGCTCCGTTCCCAAAACACTCGGTCCATTGTGAGGCATTCTTTGGAACCAGAGCACCCTCCACCCACATTGTGATGTATGCCATGGATGTTTTGTGACGTGCCGCCTGCCTCATCCCGCTGTGGGGCATTCGCACTGCTGGGAGAGAGAGCCCAATACATTAGAGACTTGTGGCTCAACCACACTGTGCAAAATAGTGGAGGTTCTCCTGTTCATATTGGCAGTGGGTGAAGGGCAAAGTAGACTCCAACTGCAGTTATGGTGCAACAGAGGTCAATTGGAGGTCCCGTCTGGAAGATTTGCCCACGCAGAGTCTGCAAGTAGAGCTGTTAAGACATTGGAAACGTACTCATTCTGGTCTGTGGGTGAGGGGTAGTTTTTTAGTTTGTAGTGTTTATTTATTGTATTAACTTATTGTATACATTTTTTGTATTTATTTTGTTGCATTTTCTTGCCATCACCACGGAATCGAGGTAACGCGCTGCCTCTTTCCATGGCCACCTCGAGTGAGAAAGGGGTGTGATAGGATCGCTGGGAAAAACTCTTTGACACGTACACCGGAGTCATTGGGTGAAAGGAATGGATGCTGCATGCAAAGGTATTACCCAAGTTAACCTTTTACAATTGATCTTTTGCACAATTGACCTAATTATAGTGGTCCTAATTGACCTTCTGCACAATTGACCTTTAAATTATTTTAGTTATTTTATATATGTATTGGGTTGGTTTTGGATTATAAATAATATAAGGGGATTGGGTGAAGGGTTGCGGGGGGTTTTGCATTGGGTGGTGGGTTGCGGGGGGCTTCCCCCGCATATATGACCTAATTGACCTTCTAAATGAGGTCAATTCTCCCGAGGTCAGTTGTGAAAATGTCAATTAGTATACAACCCATGCAAATAGGAGGTAGTCCTGAACTGCCTTGCACTTGGATGAGGAGAGCCTTTGAGACATTGCGCCCCACAGCTGTGGGTTAATTGGCAAGAGATGTTGGAGCTGCTTTTGTGGTGTCAGTGGATGGAGCAGCACTGTGGGCTCAAGAGGGACATTGTATGGTGAGACTTTTCTTTTTTGGTAGGCTCCATGTGCAGCTGAAAAGGCGGCAGCAAATCAGAAGCGCTGCAGGGACTGGCAGGGGAATGTGAAACCAGCCCCTGTGCTGTAGTTCTCATGAAGGATCAAGGGGTAAAATGATGCTAAACAGAGAAGCTTCAATAAAGATCTGCTATTGGTGAAATGTTTGACGCTAGAGCAAGTTGTGAGCATAGCTAGGATGGTGGAACGGTCTGCTGATAAGAGCAAGGACTTCAACAAAAAAGGGGGCTCTCTGGGTGGTGCACAAGTTCATCCACCCACGGGGTGCTTTAGGTAGAAGGCACCGAGAGACATGGTGATGTCTGAGGGCATCGGCTCCACAGAGCACATGCAATGGCTTCTCCATTTCCCATCTCTAGACGTTCAGTGATTGCAGCTCACGCAGCGATGCCTTCAGTAGAAGAGACTGCGGCCACCATTACAGTGTTAAAAATGGCAGAGTGGTTTTCCCGAGGAGTGGGAGATGGATACGGCCAGCAATGGACGGGGGCTGGAAAAATGCACTGCCCCAGTGAGGATGGGTACAGCGCTGATGGCTTGTGGATCCCCTAAGAAGACTTCAAGGGAAAGGGGTCCCATTGGTCGGGTGGGGCTGAAGCGGCCAGAATGAATAGGGAGGCTGTCACTGGTGTGGGGAAAAGCACAGGCAGCGTGGAATGCCCACACACGAGGTCACAAACGAAAGGGCCGATGGGATGAAGATTCGTTGGGAAGATGGTGCAGGTGGCTGAAGGGGTCATGCCTGTGTCAGGAAGAAAGGCTCGTGCGTGGCCTTCGAGCGTGGTTGCATCAAAATGGCCAGGAGGTCAATTCAAGCTTCCAAGAAAGGACACAGAGGTGGAGGACTTTCTGCAGCAAACGATGAAGGTGTAAGGATGAGTGGGGTGGTGGAGCTGAGAAAGGTTATCCCATATGGGGTACATTGACTGCCTGCAGACAGTGACGTGTGTTAAGAAAACATGTGGAAGAAGCCCAAAACATGAACACTGTGGCCAAAGAAGTGACCTGATTGGTCAAAAGAGGGGCCCGGCAAACAAGTGAGTCTGGGGGAGAAGGGGCGGGGTGGTTTCTCAGAGAGTGGACTCAGCCTGGAAGAAGAGGGTGTTCCCGGGAGGATAGCTCAGCAGCAAGGTGCTCGCCTTGGAAGCAAGACGACACAAAGCAACATAGGTTCGATCCGCGGGTCCGCGCTTAGAAACCCCTGGGTACTAAGCGTGTTATAAATAACCGATCATATCAAGGGTGGAGTGGGGAAAAAAAGGGACATTATGTTTGGGAGTGGAGACAGTAAACGGAAGGTCTCAATTACTAATCGGACGACAAATGAGAAGGGGTTGGGGCCGTATGCAGACGGGCCATGAGTGCCGCCGCAGGAAAAATCTAAATGCGGTGTGGAGAAGTTGCCTCCAAAAGACCGTAAACTGCCCTATATGGGAATGGCTAAACCACTGGGGTCTCATTTGATGAAAGAAAAGACTGGATGGGAGAGTCTGTGGATGTTTTTAAGTGCAAGGAAGGGTCTAAGGAAGAGGAGTTGGATTTGGCGAGGCGCCATAGAGTACAGACGACAATTGAAAACTGGAGATCTGCCATTATTTATTGAAAAAAGTTCTCTGAGTGGTGCTATGCATTGTTTAAATTCATGTATTCTATTAGGGAGTTGCAAGTGAGTTATGTGGGTTTCGTTTGGCTGAGGTTCGAAAAAGAGCATAGATCTCGATTGGGGTCGACCAGCCTATAGCATGATGGCAGATGATGGATTCTGAGCTGTGCCAGCTGTGGATGGCATCAACTTGGCCTGTGGCGGGCTTGCATGTGTCTTTTCAAGGACAGACCACCGAGAGAGGAGTGGGTGTGCTGGGGTGCTTCGAAGAGGGCAGTGGTGTAGCATATTGGGCCATTTAACGAGGGGTTGTCTGTGGCTGGCTTGCATGTATCTTTTTAAGGACAGGCCAGCCAAAGCGAGTTGGGAGGGCTGGGGTTCTTCAAAGGGGGGACTGGTGTAGCATGTTGGGCAATATAATAAAGGGTCGTGCATGAGGGTGCATTGTAGATACAAATACGAATACAAGAAATGCAGTGGCCAGCAACCAGTGGTGCAGTGCTAGATTCTGTGGATTGACTGTAGAGCGAGGGCTGAGACAGGTGGTGGGAGGATGCTGTGAAATCACAGGAACTCCAGTTAAGGTGGACAGGTTGGCAGATTGGCTGGACCACTACCTGGATATGGAGCCCGCCAAACAGTTGAGGGAAGGCCTTACATGCCTATGAAGGAGGAGAATGGGTTTTAAGGTTCAAAGTGAACTGGTTCAAAAGAAACTGCTGAATGTGGTGGTTGAGGGCCCCTTCAGTGTTGGTCCCATCCCTGACCTGATTATATAGCCGGTAGGGATAGTTCCAAAGGAGAGGGGTGAGGATTGACTGATACATCATTTGTCTTGCCCTGAGGGTGTCTCGGTAAATGACTACATTGAAGCTACATGTGCGCGGCAAGATATCACAGTGCGGCTGTGGCTATAGTACTTGTGCACAGCTATGGGTAGGGGGCT